>NC_051053.1:15681182-17046182 GCF_904848185.1 Acanthopagrus latus | reverse complement strand
CCGTTGGAGCAGAAGGGGCCATTTTGACTAAATGCTTTTTCCAGTCCCTCCAATCATTGACTCAGCAGATGGTCCAAGTGTCCCAGGACGGTTTGAAGGAGGTTTTTGGAGCAGGAAGACTCAATTGTTACAAATAAAGACAAACCGTAAAAAGAGTACATAAATATTTCAGCACTGAGACTACACAGACTCGTCTTCTCATTCACAGTTTACCATCATTGTATGCTTACATGAATCTTGGTGACCTGGCTCACCGTTCATACGCTCACCTCGCATCTTATGTATTAATGGAATTTTTGAGCATTTTTTTTTGACAGACTTCACTCTCTTCAATACACACGAGAGACAGCTCTAATGTTAAAGGGGCAGGCTGCCACTATATATATATATATATATATATATATATATATATATATATATATATATATATATATATATATATATATATATATATACATATATACATATTACTTATGGTAACAATGACCATTATTAATAAATGTTAATACATTATTTAACTTACAATAACAATGAATAAGTACGATATCTTGAAACTTAAATAGACCTAATACACATTACACACTCACAATTTAGACGTCATTTCACAATCATAAAAGAGTTATCACAAGTGGACCTCAAAGAAAATTAGATATGATAAGAAAGCTTTTTCCAGAGCTTTCAACTGCACCTCACTGTTTTCCGTATGGACTTTGTTCAAACTCCAAAGAAGATCACAAGATGCTGCATAAGCCCTGCGAATATAATCTGGATAAATAAAACCCAGAGCCAGTAAAGCCAAGTGGACGGGATCATGTTCCATTAAGCAATGTCACAAAATAGCAGAACGAACCTCTGATGAGGACCTTTATTGCTGTCAGTCATTAGTAGCAAGTTGTCTGTTGGAGACGTTCAACTTCTTTGGACAAAAAGACGGCTGCCTTCTCTCCGTCCTCCGTACCTTGCTGGCAACAGATGGAGCGGTGCTGGTGAACAGCAGTTCTTCTGAATTCGATTATCATTCACACTGAAGTGCCATCAGAGGTGTCATCATTTAAACTTTTCCGGCAAACAGTTTTCTGCCATTAAAATGTAGTAATGTTCGCTGTGGGTGGGTTGATACCAGTGCTACGTCTCACTAAAAGTTAAGAATCCCCGGCTCTGAAGGGATTTATTGCATATATTATGTGACTCATAAAGCTTCTTTCTTTCTTTTTTTTTTTTTTACATTGAATGTTGTGGTGCTCCAAAACATAAAGTACGAGAGAGGAGGCTCGAGATGAAACAAAACAAGCCTCTACAAAACATCTAAGGAGATAACTTTCACAAACACCTTCCACGCGGTGACTACCGCTGCTCTCCCAGCGCGCTTTACCTTCCAAAAGACAAAAGCCAGACACACACCAACACACACACACACACACACACACACATAAAGACAGGCACTCTTCTTCCCCCTCTCCTCTCCTCTCCTCTCCTCGCCTCGCCTGGCCAGTCTCAACATCCCAGCGCTCTTTGAGGCGACATCCCAACAATTCCACCGGGTCCCTCATTAAGGCCCAGGCGCCGACTCTCGAGGGGAGGTGGTGGTGGTGGTGGTGGGGCTGCTGGGTAAACTTTGGAGAGGTCACCTCCTCGTTTCTGTCTTGCGCCTCCTCTCATCCCTCGTTCCGGCCCGTCCTCGGGTCCTGTCAGCGGAGAGTGTAAACAAGCAGAAAGGTTAGCGGTGTTTTCACCCGGCGCCGTCTTCTCTCATTAGGGACAAGGGACAGTGAGCAGGCACCATCAGCAAACGCCACACTTTGTTGTGAGCGGCAAACTTCTGGCTTTATATCCGGCTTTTTGAGATGTGTTCAGCACAAAGGGAAGAGTTAGGCACCAGCTGGTCTGGAGGATGAGTTCACCTGAAGAAACATTTAGTCGTTATCTGTCGACTCCAGTGTTGATGGAAAGTTTGGTGAAGTTTTGTAAGCCAACAAAACACTTCAGAACAGCATTGTAGCATTCTCCTTCACAACTGAAGTAGATGGGGAGTGGTTTTGAAATGTAAAAAAATAAATAAACCAAAGGAATTATGATCCAAGCTCTGACGAGACTTCCTTCGACTTTCCATTATAATGAAGAAGATGACTGAGTTTAAATGTTTGGATGAACTTTTTCTTTAGGTGGCAGTTTGGCTTCAGTAGTACTAAACTGATCTGATAGTAATGTAAGTTTATTATTTCTGAAATATTATGTACTTGACAGAGTTAAAAGGTGACTTTTTGGTCTCGGTTGAGGTACAGTATGCACTCTACTCAGTGCCAGTCTAGTTCAGTCTGTTATCTTTTTAACAGCTGGTATTACTACTAGCCCTGAATTGATGTAAAGTTAGGGATGTGCTTGGAGTTCCACAAGGTGCTTGGCACTTGTAGATATTGGTTTCCTGGTTACTTAAATATATTGAATTGCATAATGGTGTAGAGGATGCTGCTGAGATGTAGCGTGCAATTCCTGCATTTTAGGCTTGATTAAAGGCATTTCTGTTATTGATATTACAATGAACAAGACTCTTAACAGCAAGAGACACTTTCTAACATGCGACTTGATGTTACACCCACAAAAAAGTGACATTTAAACATTAAAGAAAAACAGTTACCTTTCTGAAACCCAACCAGGCAGCCCTTAAAGAGGTAAGAATTTGAGGATGGGCATTTGTATCATTTCATTGTCACTGGTTTTCAGTTTCTCAAGCGACACGGCCAAACGGATCCACGATAACAATATTATCACGAAATTTGTAGAAAAAAAATGCTTCCAAAAATGTTGTCAAATCTGTACTTTACTTTGTTTACTGTGTGTTTTGTCTGTTTGCTGGCAAATGAATTACACTCAAAAACGATTGCAGGAGAGGTGGAGAGAGAGTCTGTAACCGGAGCTGTGCAAAAAGCGAACAGTTTACACTTACTGAATAATTAAAAAGGCAACCAGCTGAACTGATAAACAAAGACTGTGAAACAAACAAACATCTACGCTTGATCATTTGCACAATATTATCATGTGTGTTAGTGACACGGAGAAACCGTATGTATGTGGAAACGCTTTGGAAAAACTTCTGTGGAAAAGTCATGCGGAACACACACACGGACCACGTGGAAAGAACAAGGATGGGACTTCCATCTTTCAGTAGTTACTGCAGCACTGACTGTGCACATAACCTCTGCATACCAATAAACTAAAAGATCCTATTAAAGTTTCCCCCATGGCAGCATTAAAACCTGCAGCTCGAGTCACCCCTCCCCCCCCCAGAGCAGCTTTGTCACTGTCCATCCACTCCAACAGAAACACGCACACACACACACACACACACACACACACACACACACACACACACACACACACACACACACACACACACACACACACAGAGCCACCGTCCAGCAGCAGTGGAGACTGTCTCCTTGCCTGCCTGTCTCTGTGTTTGCTGACTGGCTGTGGAAGAAGTCATTTAGCATGCTGAATGTCAAGGTCAGCCATGACGTCCTTCTCATCACTCTCTGCGGCAGAAGGTCAGAGAAAAAGCTCTTCCTCAAATGGTCATCGAGACAAAGAGAAGCGTGCAGGCGGGAGGGGGAAAGAAGAAAGAAAGGCAGAAAAGGAAGGACATAAACAAACAAACAAACACCTTATTTTCAGCTCCAGTTAACTGACATTGTCTCACCCCTGGCTCCAGTAGAGCTGCTATTCGAGATATTACATTCTTTTTGTTATGTGGTTGACTGAATCTGCCATCATGAGAACCCAGTGTCTTGAGAATAGCAGAAATACTGGTCCAGCTTCTACTCGGGGCTACTTTACATTAAGATTAAGTTAAAGTTGGATGTAGATTTTAATTGTTAATCAAGATTATTGGCAACAATAGGTCATGTTAACATGTTTAATATTACTGGAAATAAGCTAATCTTTTTTCTTCTTTTTTTTGCTGTTCTCAGGAGAGCTTTTTCTTTGCCACACCTTTGTAATAAAATTTGAGATTTATTTGAGATAATGAATTTTGGGGGCAGTAATCATGTAATGAATATACAAACTCTTTCCCCTTCACGCTGCCCTCTGTCTGAGCTGTATCCTGTATGTTTGCTGTCACATGGAGTAATGACCGCTGAAGGAGACGACCGTAGGCCGTTCCAAACGTCACCATTCCCCCTGTGATCCATAACACACAGCGATTTTAATGCAGCGAGTAATTACAATATGCCCCAACCTGCTCCCTCTTATTTCCTTGTGCAGAAAAAAATGCTCCTGCACAAGCCCAGTGTGCACGTGCAAAGTGTTGCGCACACCCGCATGCACGCATGCAAACAGACTGAGAGCCTGCACAGCAATGCAGGAGCTAATTCAATTTAGAAGTAAGTCCTAATTGCTTGCACAATGCAAATGCAATTTACTTCTAGAGCAGAGGAAAATACTGTACTGTATGCACTTTACATCAGCGCCTGGGATCACCATCTCGCTATTATTTGGAGTGTAAACTGATGAAAAGCAGACTGCGCTAAGTGAAAGCTGATAGAAGGAAATTATAGGCAGTACTTAAACGCATCCAATGAAAAATTCAGCATATAGTAAATCTCCATAGCATTAGTTACGTCAGAGCACCGGTATAATCAAAATCACCCCTTTGTTCCTCTCTTGCAGTTGTTTTCTGCTTTAACATTGTTTCTCTCCTGCAAATGTTCTACAATAAAAGCCAAACAGGAAAAGGGGTGTTATAGCCTCTGAGCAGCTGGAGGGCTTGACTTTCTTTCAGCAGCTTGATACCAGTCCAAACCAAAATTAAAACAAATATACTAAATTAAAATACATAATGATAATAGATATAAAACACTAAAGTCCACACAACCTTATAATTGAATGACATAATGGGTCAATTGTCAGTGACTCCCAAATGATATATACTATTGTTCCCAAATGACAAGAACAATGCAGCATGGCATCACTCCTCATGTTGGTACAGTGCTGTTTGGTTTAGGCAACAAAGCTACTTGGTTAGGTTTAGGAAAACATTGTGGTTTGTGTTTAAATAAGTACCCCAACCTATGGAACTTACATTTCCTGCATGCATATGTTACGCACGTTATAATAATGTATAATAATGATAATAACTTGACTGTGTTAGTGAGTCAAATTAACTCTCATGGAAGACTTTCAGTTTTACCTGTGTCATGAGCAGCAGTACCCTGGATATATACATAGCAGCAATCTCTCAAAACCATAGTCCAAACAATCAGGGGGCAGCATTTCATCAAAGTAACCCCTATCTGCTGCTAACTGCAGTGGATTTTAGCTTAGTAAGTGGCACAGCAAGTAGACTGGACTGGAAGCTAGAAGCCCCAGGGTGGTGGTGGTGTTGTTTACTATGCCATTACATGAACTTTGGAATGGCAAGGAAGGACTGCCATAACATAAGTCAAACACACTTCTTTACTTTCTGTTGATAGTCACTCATGTTTTTTTACATAATGCACCTTTTACCCAACCCTCTACGCAATGTTCCTACCTATGCAGACTTATTCACTCCTCATACTACTTCAACTAACTTCCTCCTTTGATGTCATAATTATTACAATGGCCACTAGAGGTCTCTGCCTAGCAATATACATAAACATCTCTCTATAAAAGTAAGGAATCTCTGTCTGTGTGTGTGTGTGTGTCTGTGTATGTGTGCCTCAAATATCTCTGCAGAGCAGGATCAGACTTACCTGAGATTTTCAACATGGCTGCTGCGTGGTTCAAGGGTGTGCATCATCACATTTGTTTGGACTACAATGATACCGTTAATAAATTTTCATAAATGCTTTACGAATTCTGCTAGCATTGTCAACCATAGCCACCATAGCCATGTACGCACCAGAGCAAATAACTGCAGAGCTCAAGCCCATGACATACCTTAAGAAACAAGCAGATTTTTACCTGCAGTGACGCGAGCTGGACTGGGATTTTGCCGGCGGTTCGGTCCTGTTCTGCTCTGTGCATCTAAACTGACAAATGAGACTAAACGAGTCCGGACCAAGTCTATTCCTGTCCGGATACGTGAGGACAACAAATTGAAATCGGAATCTGTGGATGTACAGTTACATATAACTTTGTAAATTTCCAAAACTTATGCACAAATTTAGCAAACTAATACATTTGGTTCATTAAACATATTTGTGGTTTTCACAGTAAAAATCTAACTTTTTCCTACTCTGATTTTATGTTATTTTGTGATTTTAGGTCAATAGTGTTAATATAGTACGTTAAAATGAAAACAAAATAACTGTACAGTCACACATGTGAGGTTGTGCTGAAAATAATGATACCAAACAAACAAGGCAAGGTAAATAGTTTTTAAGGTGAAATATAATTGTAAAATCAAAAGTAGTCAAAACCAGCCAATTATACGTCCCTGGCGTCCGACCTTCAAACACAACCTCATTTGGCCATCCATAAAAAAGCTACTTAACCTCCCACTTTTCTATAGGAATACATGCTTCCTACGGGCAGTGCACTAGTGGGTTGAAATAAGCAGGTACTTTGAGTCACCTGGATGGGTCAAAACCTAAAAATACTTGACCCTACATAATGCAACGCACTAGGGTCTTTTGTCAGATGCTTCTTCGTTTTCCTACATATTTTACGCTCCAAGCTCACAGTTTTTGACAACGCTGACAACATCATCTCGGCTACATACAAAGTTTTGTACAACTCACTTCGACACTCTCTGATGGATCCCACTGTTGTCCATGCCTAGACCCACCCCACTCTGCCTCTGATTGGTTTACCCAAATGTTCTTACCCTAACCCTAACTGATCTCACTCCTCATGTCTAAACCTAGCAAACCCAACCAACTGATGCAACAAAGCCCTGGCTGATTTGGGCACTGTAACCCTTTTTACACAGTTGAAAAAGAAGCTACTTTATTCTGAATTCATCAAAACAACATACAAATGGGAGCAAATGGCATCAATATAAATATGATTAAATACATAAGGAAAGTTGATCACTTCTATGAGCCTGTTTCAAATAACGACCTCACTGTCGGTGCAGCTGAAGTAAGTAAAGGCCAGGGCCTTGAAAGTGTATTGTATTTAAGTTGGTACCAGCTGTTTGCTGCTCTCCATCTTCCCCAGTCCTTCTATCATTGTTTCTCTGTCCTCATGCCTACTTTCCACAGCTTGAGTAAACACTGCCAACTCTTTCATTAGCCCTCTCACCACAGTCTCTCTTTCACTCTGCGTGTCTTTCATCCCCTCTCACTCCGTCTCTACACGCCCCTGTTTAAACAGATGAATGTGATTAGAGCCAGTTTTAAATGACATTGGAAGTTTGTGTGTTTAATGAGTCAAATAAAAGGCACGGTTATTATGTTCAAAGATAGGCCTTAATATAACGTCTGCGAGTGCTGCTCTGTGTACTCTGTGTGTGTGTGTGTGTGTGTGTGTGTGTGTGTGTGTGTGTGTGTGTGTGTGTGTGTCACTACACCACTGCTATTGAATTTATTTTATTGTGTGTTATTGTGCAGATTCTCACATGATTTACTGCTAATGCCTGGCTTCTGCAGTGGTATTCGGTACAGCAACACCAGCATGCCTTGTGGTCACAAAACACATCTGGATTCACGAGTTACTCATTAATCCGAAGTTTTTTTGAAGCTCCAACTTGTCTGAGTTTTGTGAAGCTCATTCCTAGTTTTGCTTATTATACTATGAGTGCAAATGTGGTAATGGTGTGGTTTGCCTACTTTGAGGCAATATCATTCACTTTTGTGGGGACTGGTTCTCGCTTAATCTCGTCCTATTGAGGAATGGCCTTAACATTTTTTTTTATAAAATGCCATATTTCAATAGAGGCAGGAGAGCTAGTTATTTGAAGTCTTTTTGCTCACTATGCTCGCCAGTCGACAGTAGGGGAGAATGGGGTAAAGTGAGCCAGTGGGTGAAATGAGCCAATCCCATAAACAAAAGTAGCCACGTTAGCGCAAATTAAAGAAGCACACTATTTATGTTGGACAGAAGCACAGGGAGAGAGTTGTGAGCATAGCAGTGTCAAAAAAATGTTTTGTCATGCCAAGTAAAGTCAACTTGTTTCTAAAGTTATTCATCATGTATCTTAAAACAAAAAAACCAAAAAAACCAAAAAAAAATGTTTTGGAAATTATTACATGTTAAGTCAATGTAAGCCACAAAATAAGATAGTAAATTTAGCATAATTGTGGATTAGAGACACTTTTATGAAACACTTTTGTCAAAATGTAGGTTTTGGGGTAAAATGTGCTAGTGATGTTGGGGCAAGTTGAGCCAATGGCACATCACACACACACACACACACACACACACACACACACACACACACACACACACACACACACACACGCACACACCCACGCACGCGCGCGCGCACACACACACACACACTAATCTCACTTTAATTTCCAGGTACAAAACAACCTGAAATGTATATCATTACTGTAACAAATACACTTTTATTTTGCTTCTCTCCTGCCAGAGCATTTTTGGGGGACTTGTGGATTTTACTTAACTAAACTTGAAAGACAAATGCTTTTCCTGTTAGTCGTTACTTAGCATAGATCATATTTACATGGCAGCCATTTTCTTTGGACATTACTCTGAGGTGGGAAGCACAAAAGGCATACTGCCATGTTCCAAGTTTCAAGTTTTACTAGGACTCTGACAGATTGTTATAATTTTACCACTTCTTGATCAATCAGCAACTGAATGAAACAGTTGATAAAAATCTCCATGGACCGGACCATTTTTAAGGTTAAACAAAATATCTGATGAAAGTTTGATTTTCATGGACAATAACTTTATTAGTAACATGGCGGTTGCTAGAGCACATTCGGACAATGGTAATAGTATGTTTAATGAACGTACACACTTACCTCTACATGGTATTCTACATAGCATCACTCCTTTATGCTCTGTATGATATACCATATGCACTTTTTGATGTGACAGTTGGTTTCATGAATGACATGGGTGTTGAGAATACAGACACCATTTTTCCATTGATTGTCTAAGACTTCAAGAGGGCTTCGAACTAGATCCCACAAGCCCACCTCTTGAGCATCTAAACGGTTGTATGTTGGTGACTACTAAGCCATGTATAATAATACTTGAAAGGTAAAGAAGTGTTTCTAGGCCCCCTTTCTCATACCACACACACACACACACACCCACACACACGCAAACACATCTGCCTGTACCTGCAACACCCTTTGCACTCTCATCTGCATATCCCTTGCTCTGCACTATAAATTCCACCAGAAACGGGCACTTATACGTTCATAAATCTCCTTCTTGTCACTTTCAAATTACATAGATTTATTCACAGAAGAACAGGCCCGAATGGAGACGAGAGAACAAGGAAGAGTATAGAGGAGAAGAAGAAGAAAAAAAAGAAACACTCACATCTTTATGATCTGGCGTTGCAGTATGAGGGGATCTGAAGTGTAAGTGTGCTGTTATGTGGAAGTGCATGTGCAGCAACGTTTGTTTACTCTGTGCTGCATTTACATAAATATAATGTTTATGCTGCAGGTGGGAGAACCCTGAAACAGCAAGCAGTTGCTGTGTGTGTGTGTGTGTGTGTGTGTGTGTGTGTGTGTGTGTGTGTGTGTGTGTGTGTGTGTGTGCGCGCGATGTAATCCACTTCTGTTACAGACTTACACAGAGTGTACCTAGGTAACTAACTTCACTAGATTAGTTAGTTGAAATAACTCTCTGTTGACTTCTGGTTCTCCTCACTTCCTCCTTTGCAGTTGTAATATCCCGAGAGGACACCACCTCATGAAAAACCTCACACCTTTTGAAATAGTGTGACTGACAAAAAGATGTGGCTTCATTTTTGGGCAAAAATGCACTTTGCAATGTTAATTCATCATAATTCTACTTAAAAACTGACTATTGCATGTGACAGAAAAATAAAGATAATATTGAAACGCCTGTTTTAAAAGAAAAATAATAAAAGTGTGCTTGTCTTTTGTCTGTAATTGCATGCGCTTTGTCTTTAGTTTTTGGAAAGACTTGTCAGGTCTGAATCAGCCAACCAATCAGCGTGTTAACCGACATCTGAGTCAATCACAGAGCCAGAAGAATTTGAATGTTAATGTTGCCTATCCACCTTCTTTCTAGCCACCATGATACCTTGTGCGAATTATGACTCACTTAACTGGAACTGGCTTTTTCCATAATGAAAAGCACTTACATTAGATTGATTGGTACAGTGTGTCATTCATTCACGAAGATCTAGGTTTCTGTCTTTATCGAGTGATTACTGCTCACGGTACCAGGATCGCTTCGCCCGCTAGGCCAGTGCTTCCAAGGCCGTGATGATATCCTCGGTGCGTCGGTTGTTCTGATACGTTGTTACTTGCTCCAGTTCCGACATGCACTGGAAGTATTATCTATAATTGTTTTATCAGTAACCTCCCCAGTGACTGATGAGACATGTGGATAGCCGGTCATAGTGGCAGAGGGATCTGCACTGGAATGTTTGGGTTGCCTACAGCCGCTTTAATCTCGTGCCGAGTTGCATTCATTAGAGTGCTGCCCTGTTGTAATGAACATTTTGATTGTCCTACTGTGTGGACTTTCCTCACAGCAAATCTGGTAATCACAAAAATTCCCACCGAACAGACACATTGTGATCAATTTAATCATCTATTTACCCTGCTCTCCTGCACATCGATATGACTTCTCCCACCCTCTGCGTCTCCCTCCCTCTTCTCCTCCTGTCACTTTGCCAGAGGTGTTATGCAGTTTTTTGCTAAACGGAGAGACCTTTGAAGTTGTAGTTAGTGAGCCGGCAGCTCTGTTCTCCCTTTGTCTGCTCCCGTCTCACTCTCTCTGTCTCTCTCACTGTAGGGGAAGACTGTGATTCATGTACTGCTTGTGAAGACCACCATTAATTTCATGTAATACAGCTTTTATCTCCGTCCCTGGGCCCGGTATCACTTCCATTTTCTCTCCTTCTGACTGTCTTACCTCGTGTTCTTTCTCCGGCTGTCCTCTCTGACTTCACTTGCACACTTCTCCCTCTGCGGTCGTCTTGGCGTCTCCCCCCACCGTCTCACCTCCGCCCTTCAGTTCTTCATCGGAGGAGGGGTCAGGGTATGGTTGTCCTCACAGTTGTATTCATCATTCATTATAACCATTATCAGAATCATAAAAGGCATCTCTACACTCATTTTTATTATTGTTGTTCCTAGATTTCATTTTTACATTGGAGTAATTTGAACCCATCGTCATTGTCATCATCATCATCATCATCGTCGTTGTTGTCATCATTGTCGTCATCAGTCGTCATTCATTTTCATAATCATCATCATCATGAACATCAGAATCACTCGTAATCATCATCGGCGTCTTCATCATCATCGCCATCATCATCATTAACACAGTCAACACCACCACTCTGATGTAGTTTTAATCATCTGATAATCCGCCGTCCTTACGATTGTCTTTACAATTAGTGTCAACATCATCAAAATTTCACTCATTAGCCACGTAGACAAAATACTGCCAATCATCATCATCTAAAGCCATCTTCACCAATATTAGAACTATTAATTGAGTTTGTACATGCAAGACGTATGTACAGAATTACCATGAGAAGTGATGATGATCATGATCATTATTATCATCATCACAGTCCCAATATTGATTCTGTCAGGAGCCAGTTCTGTGGTAGTCTCGTCAGCTTGAAACTTCTCCCCACACACACACACACACACACACGTGCGCGCTCACCATGTCACATCCATTGCTCTTGATTGCCACCCCCCTCCACCTCCCCTGGCAAAGCCCACAGTGGCACTGAGCCGTGGAAATGTCAGGGGTCAAGTTTACGTTGACGCTAAAGTGACGGTCACCCTGGGCCACGGTAAAGGTCAGCGCCATGGCGACAGCTGGTTGATATCGTCGTTGGGGAGGCACTTATGAGTCACCGCTCCAAATCCTCCATGTGGCATTAACAGCATCTTCTGATTGCTCTCTCTCTCTCTCTCTCTCTCTCTCACACTCTTTTTTTTTCTTCAGATTGCCATCTTGACAGATCTGCCCTGTGCCGGATGACAAGGAAAGGTCAGTTCTTAAAGTATAGTTAACACAAGTTTTTTTTATTACTTACTTTTCTGGTGCATGATATTGTGTGGAAATAAAGAATGGATAAAGTTCAACTAGGCAACGAGCAAATTCTAAAAAAAAGAAAAAAAAATGACACACAGAGTCGAAGGAAATCCAGGTTTATAATAACCTAAATGAAGCTTGGACCTGATTCTGAAATAGCAGGTAGTGGGTTTCACCCTATTTATTCAGCCATCACAACCTACATCTGTGCATTGATTAGGAATGGAGCTTAGAGCTAATGAACCGCAGATAGACACTTCTGCCAAAAGTGATGCCGTGTTCACGTCATATCAAATTTCCTGTAAATACAAGCTGTCATCTGGGAGAAACCATTCACGTCACTCTGCCAGGGGTAATTACCAGCAAGACATTGGCTTTTTTTAATAGGGCACAATGTCTTGAACTTCAGATTATGAATGAATATGCGACATACACGTCAGACATGGATGATAATGATCATCAGTTAATAGTGCTTTTTTTAGAATAAGAAGCCAACAAAACTGCAACACAAAATGACTGTATCACTCCAGAATGTGACAAAAAACTGCAACGAGAAATGCAAAGAATGTGATTCATGTCTAACATCAGTGCTTGAGTGCTAATCGCATGTGTCTTCGTAGTTTTTCTTTATTCTCCTGTGTTGTTCTTCACGTTTCGGAGCTTGGTCTCTGCAGTAATTGGACAATTGTTCTAGAGGCAGGGATCCTGTGCGGTGCGGCTCTGCTCCTCTGATAAACTGTCAGTCATACCCCGCCAGAAACTCTGGGAAGTGACCACAGAACTCCAATGCTACTAAAACATTCTGGCAGTAGCACTCAAACTTGTCAGTTTTCATCACTGATTTGTCAAATCTCACTGCTGACATCTGATGACTCTCTGGAAAACATGTTACAGTACAGAACGTCTACAGTACTCTTAGGTTAGTTGTATTTATTGTGAGAGAATGTTGTACATCTTCTTAGCTCATTTGCAACAGCTACAGCTTAATCTGGAAATGTTGTTTAGTGTTTAATGTTTTCAGGTAAAGAGCTTTGAACAACAAAACGCCCAATCTTTTTAGTCCAATTTTGTCCAGCAAACAAAACTTTTGAGACAGTTTCAGCTGATTGAACCTCCGCTCAGTACTCCTCTGCTCTCCATGCACCTATATTGTTTTTTGTGTGTGTGTGTGTTTTTTAAATGCACACAAGGTCAATGTTAATAACTGCTCCCTGTTAACTGCTCGTGTTTTGTTTCCGTTGTCAGACAAGCACAAACATTCATTTGATAATGCTCATGTCCTCTCAAATTGTGAGTGGGACAACAACATTATTGCTGACAACAACAGCTCAGATATGCTTAGGTTGTGCTCCTTGTTTAATTTTTTATATCAGTCAGCCAACTCACATGGACTAGATCATATTGTAAAGGTCAAATACAGTATATACAGCATTGATAACTGGTGTTAAGGCTCTGACCTCATCACTTATCACATGATGGCCTATATTGGCTTTCAGATTTTGCTTTACTTTCCACCTTGATTAAAGCGTGGCAAGACTTGTAAGATAAGTGCCGTCAGTAAAATTAGTTGTTAAATGAGAGTTCTCATGGATGACATGGATGTTCACCTGCTGGTCATCTCAGGAACTGACCTGCCAGGTACCGGTGTCTACAACACTAATAGGCCCCCTCAGGTCCGAAAATGTCAGGGTGTATTTTAATTGCACAGTGCGTCTTAAATGGTGAATGGATTTAATCTTTTTTTTTTCTTTCTTTTTTTTGCTTCACTAAAACAAACAAACTGACTAAAAATACTGACACGATAACAACTTCATTTTAAACCTGTGGGTTTGATGGTTTACCAGCAGTGCCACTAGCTTATGTAAAATGGATGCTGGGATAGCACAGTTCAGTGCCTAAAACAGTACTTGAAACAGGCTGGTACTTACCAGTTCGCTGTACTTCCAATTTTACATTTTATACTCTGGCATATAAGGACTTTTTCTCACGTACTGATATGTTGGGTTCCCTGGGTTACTCATAATGACCCTAAAACAAATGCATTACAAGGGTACACTACATGATGCTCACATTACAGTTGTTGGCTACCTGCTCTTCTCTGTTGATGCTTGAAGTACTCGTGTGACACACTAAAGTAGAGACAGTGCCCACAGATATACACACTAACATAGTCAAGCTGCCTAGCCACTAGGACCACATGAAGGCTATAAAAGCTTTCTCCAAGTGGTCTGTCCAAATGTCCTTATGGCAGGTTAGTGGGCCACTGTGAACACACGCCAACAAGTAACAAGTGTGGAATGTTGTTGGGCTATGAGTGATGACATTTCACAAATCTATGAGAATAAGGATGGATTGATAAAGCACTGACAAAACAGATTCATTAGGCTATGTAACTCTGTATTGCTTGTTCCCTGATTCCATTCTGAATACATTGTTTGCTCTGCGTTTGCTTATGTTTCAAACACAACTTAGTGATTATATTAACATTTCCTGCATTTAAAGTCACAGTCTGATAAATCATTCACCATTAGCCTGATCATCACAGCAGGTAAGAAGGAAGCTAGAGGGGTTCAACCTTTTCAAATAATGAGCTCAGCAATATCTTGTTTTTTTGGCCACAATCCCAATTCACAGTAGTGAAGGACCTATACAAGGAAGGTAAAAGATGTGTCTCAAGTACGTCTATGAATAATATTGGTATGCTTGTTTTGTTGGATGGGATATGGAAAGCGGCCATATAGAGTGTATTTAAACGGCCTCTATTTTCCTGCCAGTCCATTTTCTGTTCTCCAGCCTTTCCTGATTCTCTGGGCCCTTTGTTGTCCCCCAACCCCCCTCACCCCCTTTACTGGCAGAATGAATATCTACACACTGCTGCTCCACAGGGGGTCTGATGTGTGTGTGCTAGAGGATGGGAGGGAGTGTTTAGACAGCTAACGTATGTAGGAACACCAGAGCTACAACCACTCTACCCCCTACTCACGCACACAGAAACACAGGGGTTAATATTGCCACCAGCCGTGTGGCGTGGCTGACTGGCCCACCTTCCATCTCGATCCAACCAGGCTCCATGCTGGGCACGACACGGCCGCTTGACAGTATGCATCCGCCATGTCACCACGGCTCCCATATGGAAACCTTCCACCACCACCGGAGAGGGCGGGGGGTGGAGGCAGCCGGGCAGTGGGGGTAAGACAGTGACCCATACTGTAAAAACAAATATGTTTCATACTTTAGAGCAGTGGTGTCAAACTGATCCAGTAAAGGGCCGCTGTGGCTGCAGGTTTTCATTCCAACCAAGCAAGAACACACCTGATCCAAATCAGGTGTGTTCTTACTTGGTTGGCTGATTGGTTGGCTGATCCAAATCAGATGTGTTCTTGCTTGGTTGGAATGAAAACCTGCAGCCACAGCGGCCCTTTACTGGATCAGTTTGACACATGTGCTTTAGAGGATATTTAGTCAGTCAAAGTGGTCCACATTACATGCCTGTATGTACGATCGCATCCACTGGAGATCAATTTTGGGCACGCAGTGAGCCCTCAAGCTGCAAGAATGATCAAACAGATGAATGGATGGACCCTCTGAAGACATTTTGTTCCTCTACAATTGTTGTTATATGTGAAAAACAGCGAGCTCACAGAGAAACCTCTGGCTATACAAAGATCAAAACTACCTTTCCCAATAAGGCTTTGAACCCCAAACAATTTGTTTATGAGAAATCTTTGCACAGCTTTCTTTGTGGATCCCAGAGAGCTGTGTACACTGTGCGTAAAAGAGATGTGATGAGAAGTTTGACTTATGCTTGCAGGTTCAAACATGATAAAAGAATGAAACAAGAATAAAAGAAATAGATGGGAATCTAACAGAGGTCAATATTCATACAAAAGTATGTTTACATATGATGGAAAATATGTCCCGTAAAAAATGATTACTTAAAAACAGTACTTAGCCTGATAACTACACATAGATGATACTGGCATATGTTACTAGACCTGTAAATGATTGCAAAGTTTGAGAATTTGAAAATTAAGTGAAGGCCTCAGAGGTCAAATTGTTATTTTCAGCAAAGAGGTGCTTTCTCAGCATAACCATATGGCCCGACACAAGGTTTATAAGGGTGTTGAGGGAACTTCTAAATGCTTTAGAAAAATTAGTTGAGTATCTAGCGCATGATCAGGCCAACCCAAAGTGACCACACCATCAGAAGATCAATTCATCAAGCTTCGTTCTTTGAGAGGTAGAAAAGAAACTTCCTTGCAGATACAGAATTTGCTTAGTAAAGAACTCAATACTCCAATCAGTAAAAGTACTGTCCGAAGAAGGCTGTCTTGGAGTGGTCTCAGAGTTATAGTTTCTAAACCACTTCTCAGGATGGAAACAAGGCCAAACACTTCAGGTGGAGGGAGTGGGAGATTTATAGCAGTGACAAAAGGGGTGCATGTGAGGAGACAAGAGCTAGAATGATACCACAGTGTTACAAACTGATAGTGAGACATGGTGGGGGGAACATGTTCACCTCATCTGGAGATGGACACCTAAACAGAATTGACTCCACCCTGAGTGAGGGGAGTTACCACTGTAGACAGGCTACACCCTCTGGCGTCCCATGTACACAGGCTTTGTCCTCTCTGTGGCACCCTCGGGTTCCAGTCCTGGTCTGGGGCCCTTTGCCGTGTGTCATTTGTTGTTTATTGGTTAGGACATTTGCTTAGTTAATCGTCATGTATTTACATTTTTGTTCTCCTTTGCAAGGGAAATTCAGGGCTGCTTGGCAAATTCATGTTTGTTATTTTCGGCACTTCTTACATCTGAAGCCAATAAACTGCTACACTGAGCCTTGATTGAAACTGTGCTGCTGGCCTTTCTGCTGGGAGTCACAGCATGCCATGCCCTGGTTCGCTTAGACCTGATATTTAACAGTCTGGCATTAATTGTAATGAAAATATGTAATTAAGCTTGCAAAACACAAACGCAAATGGAGGTATCTTGATTAACGGTCTAAGAAGTTTGGACCCCACTATACATACAGTATATATATATATAAATCTCAAAGCAAATCCACAACACAAGACAGAAAGAAATAGATAGCTAGATGGACAAGTGAGTGACCCAGGTGTGTGTGTGTGTGTGTGTGTGTGTGTGTGTGTGTGTGTATGTGTGTGTGTGTGTGTGTGTAGCCTAGCCATCTGCAGTTCATCACTCCTTCTCAAAGTCTCAATCTTGCTCTCGTCTCTAGCATTTGGAGGCACTAAGGTCCTGATGCCAGCAAAGGTCAGAGCCAGTGATTTATTGGCCCTCTTCTGGGAGGCCGTCTGTGGACCTGAGATGCCTGCCGTGGCCCTGGATCGCAGCCAACATCCCTGACACCACCACCATGCTGCCAGCAGATGAAAAGCTTGTTTCACTTATTTGGTGCATATTTCATATTCTATATGCATCTGACGGATTACACAGATACCCCGACATGACGATTTATTAGCTCAACATGATGTGTCTGTTAAATGGATGAGCACCTTTAGTTTTCACAGTGGACGGCTGCAGAGTTCAACCTTTAGGCTGTCAAACTGGATCTGAGGGTTAGACATTTTTACATTGCTGCTGTTAAAGGTAAAAAGACTGTTGCCAGGGGTTTTTTCCCCATTGAATTAAGTGGTACGTTAACCACGGAGCCTGTTGTCACCTCAATCCCGTTCCTGAGGTCCTGCCAAAACAATAAAGTTTGGTACATTATTCGGACCGCTCGAAATGCAACGTTTTCATGAATGTTGCTTTCAGGCTATTCTGCTGATAGACAGCTGAAATAGAAAGTGCAAGGATGAGAGGCAGCATGCCAGCAATAGCAGTGAACAGATGAGTAAGCAAACAAACATGGTTGGGGAAAAAAAATGCACAACTTAAAAATATTCACAAAATCAACCTCACAAATATTTTAATAAGAAAAGAAAACGCTTGCAATATGTTTGTTAGACCTTGAGGATACACATGGTTGTTATGCTGAGAATCACTAAATGTAAACAAACTTTTGTGTTTTAACATGGAAGCTCCACAGGTTAGCTTCAATAATGGCTGCATTCCTTTTAGGTGTTCTGTTCGCTGACTCATCGGCATGGATTATTTGTTTAATTTCTTAAGGGATCACGGGGCGATAACAGACAGAAGCTCGTTCTCATCTGCGTTTCCCTGGGAGGTTATGATTAAGCCATTCACAGAAAAGCACTACGGTAACCAAAGTAGACAAACAGAACACAAGATACATGCAAGATAATGCACGTTATGAAATTTAATGCAATTTACACTGACAGCCAAGAATCTCTGTAACATTCGATCATACCCCCTAGTTCTAAATAAATCACTCAAAATTAGGTGTAGATGATGCAGAGGTCCTGCTCCACATCTGTACCTGATTATTAAAACATTTTACTGTCTTTCGCCTTCACTTTCTTGATTAGCTTTTTTTTTTTTTTTTCAGTTGCCCACGGCTATCTCAGTCTCAGAATCTATGAAGTACCAATTGTCCCTTCTATCTATCTATCTATCTATCTATCTATCTATCTATCTATCTATCTATCTATCTATCTATCTATCTATCTCTTTCTCTGTACTTGACCATCATCTCTCTCTCTCTCTCTCTCTCTCTCTCTCTCTCTCGCTCTCTCTCTCTGTCCACTGGCTGTCAGTGTCTGACTCCAGTTGTTTGGATCTGGGTCTTTGTCCCCCATGACAGCTGTACCCTCTTCTTGTCTCTCTCTCTCCCCCTGTGTGAGCTGGTTACATTGTCTTTCGTGAGCTTTGTTCTCGTGAGTCTTTGTAGTAACTCCCAGGTTTCCATGGTGAGGCAGAGATCAGCAGACTAAGGTCTGTTTGACAGCACCGGAAGTTGCTCAGCATCCTCCAGAATCAGTATTCCCATATGTTTTCAATCTATCTATACTTTTGTCATACTGATTGTCCATACTGTAATTGTATTATGTTGGTCATTTGTGTATCTCTTACATTTTGCTTAACCAAAGTGTGGTATTTTGCCATTAGAAGTCTCGACCTGGCTGCAATCAAGAACAACATCAAATCAACATTTTTGATGGGCCACCTGACGAGCACAGGGTCTGAAACTCACAAGCCTCTTTTGGTGGGACTTGACTTTAGCAATACATTTAATGCAGCTGTCTTACACGGCATGGGAAATAGAACTACATGCTGTTGCTGTTTGGCTCTATTGATTCAAGTTTGTTGTATCATACATTTGAAACAACACTTGCATCGAATTATTTTACAGTAATAGCTGAGCTAAAGTAGACAAAGAGCTTCAACTAAAATCCACCACACAAATAAAACCCAGACATTCAACCCCACCATGCGATGCAACTGTTAATTCTTAACTGGCAGTTATGTTTAAGGCATTTTTATTTTAAGCCTCTTGAAAATATAAATGATAAAAGGAAATTGAAGTCTGTGGCTAATTACTATTTAATATTTAATTTTGAATAAGGAAATTACTAGGATATGGCCTTGTGATGCCAAAACCTCATCAAGTATGGACAGTAGCCTTCGAAATCAAAACCAGAAATGTTTGTGAATGGACTCCCGAAGTCGTCCTACTTCTGCCGATCAATGATATTGATCAGCTGTCAATGCCAGGAAGAAGCCACGGATTGTGCAGCCTGACATGACAAGGTCTCCAAAAACACTCGAAAATGCAAATGATGACTTTAACATTTTAAGTGGTTTAGGAATGCCAGTTCATGCTCATCTGTTGGGGATTCATTGTAAACTTAAAAACAAAAATTCATTAATGCATGAATTGTTGGAGCTATTCCTAGTTACTCTTCAGAACCCCTTTGACAAATTGTGCAGTCAGTGAGATCCTTAAAGCACAACAACTAGAAGGTGTTTATAATTCTCTTCAGCCCAACAAAGACAAATGAGTGTTTGTGTTTTTCTGTATGTCTTTCTAACCGTGCTCAGATGTGTGTCCAGGACATAATTGGTGGAAAATGAGACACAAGAATACATAAAAAACACTTCAGTCGCAGCAGTGTGCTGAGTCTGGGCTGACAGGAGCTCTGGAATAATATGCACCAGTCACAATAGAGGAAGATTAGAAGATTACTTTATTGTCAATGTAAGGCAATTGAAATATGTCTTTGCGGATATCCCTCCTAGTTACGCTTACAGTCGTCCTGACTGAGCCGATTCAGAAGTGGACGGCTCTGAGTCCGCCAGTTCACACCCAACATTAGAATGTGTCTCGACTCGACCACAGTTGCCACTTGTGATCGGATCACAAGTAAGTGCACCCAACACTGGGACAAACAGACACAATGTTTTAACACAAATGCAGAAAGCATAACATTTGCCATAGCATTTCACAACATCCATAAAGTTTCTCCGGGCTCAACAGCCCACAAAATTAAGCAATTTTTTTTAAAGGGAGTCTGGAGACTCTTTCCACTGGTGACAATGAAGTTGCCATTGTTATGTCTACTGTCAATGAAATGTTGCTAGCTGTGACACAATTCTCTATTAAACATTTTTGTTCCTGAAACCACTCTATCGCATCTGAAGAATGACGTAATCTACTACATCTACTACATCTACTTGGCCTTTGTCTCAATAATATTAAGCCTTAACTTGAACAGATAGCTACAGCCAGCAGCGGCACACATTTTATGACTTGAAAAGGCTACGAATTATGTATAGTCTCCATGTGCGGGTTAGGGTTATTTATTGGTGAGTATTTTGACCTCATGTTCAGGTTAATGTATTTTCTCTAAATGTGTTTACAACATAGTAAGTGAGCAAATTTCTCCTTTGTTGCACCGTTCTAAATTTTTGCTTTCTTTTTCAATTTTCCATTTCATTAGCTTTAGAGCACTTCCGTGCTATTATGCCCATCCTCTGTGTTTTCTTTCATTACCTGTTTTTATTCTTTTGAATAAGACTTTTCAATCTTCTTCAGGAGTGAAAACTCATAATTCTACCTTGCATAGCAACCTATAGCTGCCTGGATCTGCAGTGAAGCCTTTGACAAAGTGTTATTTCTATGAATTACAGCAGTTTCTTTTTGAACTAATAGATGTCTCCCTCCAGCCCTTCAAACCGTTATCTAACATGGACGACTGAAGGTACAAACCCATTAATTTTCAGTGGAGTGGTGCTTGCATCCAAGGTATTTAACACTGACGCACAGTGTGATGGAATGCAAGTACAGTCATTTAGTGTATTCTATTGAGAAAGTTGTAGTGATGGAACACTTTTTTTCTTCTTTGCATCCAGTCTTGCATTGTGGCACCTATACAAACAATAATATCGCCACATTCTGACTAGAACACACAGCCTCCCTCTCAGCTCTTTCTGACAGCCAAGAAAAGCCACCTTCAGTTTGTTTGCTGGAAGCTTGTGTAGTTCACCAGCAACAACTATTCATGGGTGAACGACGGAAACGCTACTTTTTTTTAAGGCAGCAACAATGTGTGGAGTGCAACTACAAGGTCTTTGGCGGTTTCTGCAAGAGGAAAATAAATAGAGATGTAGATGTTTGCATGGGGGGGTATGTAGCTGGCTTATGCACGCTCAACTTAATGGAGAAAAACAACCCTTGACCTTCATCACAGTTGTAGTAACACTTGACAAAGAGCTCGGGCTGAATTCACTTTCAAAAGTCATTGTGTCTGTAAAGGTAATGTTACTACTGAGTTATTCCACTCATCAATAAAACTATTTAAAAGACCTATCTGTTTACCCGGGGCTAGGTTAGAGTGTTTTTAGTTTGCTTTGTTTAGATGGAATTTTTGAAAGATTCGAGTGACATTTGACTTAGTATAGTATAAACTTAAAAAAGGTCACTTCAAAACTGTGAATGCAGAAAAAACATGAAAGGGTCCCAAGGACAGATATACTTTAAAGCTGAAATAGAAGCTATGAATTGACACCAACTAATTTTAAACCACACACCAATAGTTTTCTATTGCGAGTATAGTTTTCTCCATGACCAAAATCTGATATATTTTCTAGGGGTGTGCAATTGTGTGCAATTTTTCCCTTATAAGACAATTTGATACACATCTAGATATGTGGGCTATGACACAGTTCAGGGAGGATGCATTTTTAATAGGGTATCTGGTGTGATTCGATGTGGTGCGACTTGATACGATAAGACGTAATCTAATAAGGTAGTAATTAATTTTCCATTATAAATCAAATAAAGCTTTATATATATATATATATATATATATATATATATATATATATATATATATATATATATATATATATATATATATATATATATATATATATATATATATATATATATATATATATATATATATATATATATTGCAGCACTTGGGGTTCCCTGGTCTTTTAATTAGTGTATCTACACTTCATAACAGACCAGTGAACTCCACTGTCACTTAAGGGAGGTACCGATGAAAGTGAAATGTCATTTCCAAACCAAGGATACCAGCAATGATAATGATGATTAGTTGCACTGTCAATGCCAATCATGATTGTGATTATGACTTTTGCAATAGAAAATAAAATACTTGTTGTATGGACAATCATTTGACAGTGCAAATATAAACTGACATGTATAATGGAAACATGAAAGTCAGCCTTAATATTCCTGAGAAATGTTGTGCCCAGTGGTGAAAGTCAAGTTTTATATCTTGAGTCAGTTGCTTGGAAAACTGCGTTCACACAATGTCGTCAGACTGGGAAGACTGAGCCAAACATATTGGAGCGTGTGCAAATTATTCAAAGATGGCTAACTCCATTGCTTGCCTTCCAGTCCATATATGTCGACCATTTACCCTAAATCTGTGGTTCTTAAAGTGGGGACCAGCTACCCTCGGGGGTTCTTGAGGGGATTCTGGGCATTCCCAGCAAAACAAGGGAATATTTTATTTTCACCAATTGCAAGCGATACAGTATGTGTGCTACTGGGGTAATAGTAATAGTTACACTGAGACATCAAGCCGAGGTTTGCCACCACTAGCTAACATAAGCCTACTTAGAGTTTGATGGTAGACCAAAAAAGGATACGGCAGCAAGTGCACAAATTAAGTCTGTTTGTGTCTTGTTGCACATGAACTCAATGATTCCGTAATATAAAACTTTCTTTTGAGCTTTCCTTTTTCCTTTTGTGAAATACCTACATTAACCTTTTAAACACCACAAAACAAAACAAAACAAAAAAATCTGAATGCTCACTCTTCCACATCCATATTCAAGATAATTCCAGAAGTATCTATACGTTATAGGTGAAACACTTTTGTTGAGAGTGGAAATATTCCTGAGTCTAATTTGCTGCCAAAATGCCTCCCAGGCCACCAAATTAGAGACCCTCTTATTTGACTGTGAGATATTTCCTGGATTAAAGATGGCATGCAACCTTACTCTAAACATTAATCGAACAGAGGGCTTTCAAATCTGGCATTTTACCGTGGGAAAAGACATACTACTTTGCTGTCATGTGAATGAATGGGAGAGGCATTTAGTGACAAAGAGGTGGCCTTTTCCCTCCGCCGTGTAATTCCAAGGCGGGGGGAAGATTGTAGCTTTATCAAACTCTCTGAATGGCTAAATGCAATAGCCCAACACTCTGAAAGTGCTCATCATCACAGCGTGACAGGAAGGGAAGAAGGGAGGAGAGAAGGAAACAGGAAACAAGAACATGATTTGAGGGAAGGGGATTGCAGCTGGAATTAATATTGAAAAAGAAATGTCCATGGGAAATAATAAAAATTCATTTTCTAACATATACGCATGATTAAATTAGATTCAAGGCAAAGCAAAAGACAAATAAAAAAGAAAAAATCTTGTTTGTCTCTACGTTCGACAGTCTGAGCGGCTGTTAACATCCCCTCCCCTCCTTCGGCTGACGGGGTGAAAGGTATCCGCTGCTCCCCGGGACAGAGGAGACCTCATTTTTATATGTGAACGGCTGTGAACACCGCTGAATGACACACTACAAAGGTTGGATGTGCCGCTGCCCTTTCTCTCTTAAATGGTACGTTGGCATTTAGCTTCGCACGTGTCAGCGGAACACACACCTCTCAAGTATTTGCACCCAAAATGTGTGGAGGTGTGTGTGCCCACATCAACACGGAGGATTTTTATCAGTTTCCCCGAAACAGCGTGTGTGAGGGAGGGAGAGAGGGACAGAAGGGGGGATGATAAGACAGAGAGGAGCAAGAGAGCATATTCGCATGCACATTACATTTCACAGAAAGACAATTTACATTTTGAGTCCATATTATGTTAATTTTGAGTGGCCTCTCCAGATAATTCTATTACACAGATAGCTCTCCCATGTCGGCCAGGGCAGAAACATCATTTCACCCTGGAACACACACCTGCTGACGAGCGCCGCAACATGACGGAAAACAAGGGCTAAAGGCAGGTGGGTGTGTATTGGAAGTTGTGTTTTGGTGTGTGAAAAAGGATGTGTGTTCACGGGGGCCCGTAAAGAGAAACTTATCTAAACGACTTGTGATCCACAGAAATGGTTTATCAGTTTCTCTTTTAATACAGGATGTGCTGCCAGTGAGTGCGGCGCACAGTATTATAGCTTCGAGGAAACCATATCGCTGCTGAAATCCCACAAGCTACCAAACCGCTGTAATTCTCTGTCATTCTCCGACAATCCTCTCCTGGCTCAGCACTGCCGACCGGGAGGATAGAGCCTGGGATTGCATGAAGTTGAACAGATATATATCTGTTTTTTTTTTTTGTTTTTTTTTACATGACTCATGAGCAAACAAGAATCCAACTTAGCTGGCAACATTTGCTGTCTAATCAGTTTTGAAAATATACTTACATTTTGCCTGTTCAGTATCATTAGCTTATCAATAGCTTATTTTCTCTTTTTTCTTAGCCATACAGACAACGGCTGTGCTATGGTTAACATTGTGCGTCACACAAGAGAAGCTGATTTTCACCCACCACATTCTGGACTGGGTCTTACAGAGAGTTGCAGAGATGTCTTTCATAGGCTAGACTGGAAGTTAGCATCGACATGGTTCCTTCAACACAAGTAAGATAGAATCAACGTTAGGCTACAGACAAACTCTGCTCTTGGCAATGTGACGTCAACATCAGAGTACCACCAATAAGCTTTCTACTACACTACGTACACTATAGGCATGCCACGGTAGACATGTTGCACAGTTTATGGGCATACACGTATTACAATACTGGCCAATTAACTTTACTGTTTGTCTTTTTAAACTCAATGTTTAGTCTGGTGACAGACGCTATTATTTTAAACGGCAAGTGTCTTCCCCATACAGCAGCAGTGCCAGCACCAGGGTCGCAGCACAGAGTGGAAAGAGTCACAATTTTCTTGTAATTTTGAAGAGTAATATCTGTAAGTGCCGAACCCACGTCACACATTGCACCAGCCTACTTCATACAAAATGTCAACATGTATTTCACTAGTTAAATGCTTTATATGTGAAGCTACAGCTTGCATTAGCAGTAATTTAACACAGTGCTCCAGCGAATGTCTACTAAGCGCAGCGTTATTGGTAACACTGGTCACCACTTAAGTTGCTGGGAAAATGTCAGCCCGACTGCAACCACATATACTATACACAATCAACAAGTTGTAAATTTGTAGTTAGGGTATTCTTTCTGTAAAAGCAGACCACTGAGTTGATGAGTCATCGTATTTGGCATAATTATGGTTAACGGCCCTGACAACCTCTGTCATCTGATTTAGCCACTTGTTGGCAGCCATCTGTTTTAAAACACATGACAGCTCCAACATTCAAAAGTGGGGTATATTCTAACGTATTTTATGCTGTAGAAAAAAAATACTTGAAATGACTTGGGCAATGCAATCCTAATTAATCTTTTGGTTTTAGGTTTCATGCGTGACTCTATTATCCTTAGGTCTATTCAGTTTGGATAGACTTTTACGAGCATACCAGAAATGTAAAAGCACAGATGCATGAACTCTGCAGCAGGTTTTACATTTTGTGGCTTGTTGATCTTGTGGTTTTAACATGACAAGATTGGCTTTTTACTATTTACATATAAAAGAAAGAAGAATCTCCGCTTTGTTTGTTCAAACATGGTGTTATCGTCGATCGCGCCTACCCTTGCTCTAACTGTAATCCTAAAATCCATTTTCTCTGAACCTTGCCATTAACTGTCAGACAATTCTGTTGTGTCTGTCTAAAAATAAAGTCCAAGCACCTCACGTTTCTCAGTGGCCTGTCAGAGGCCACTTTCTCTGGCCCCTCCATCTCTCTGAGCAAGTAGGGATCATTAATGAAGTGGCCTTCTCATGGATATTGACTAGCCTGTCAGCTGGCCTGCCACACTCACTAATAGGAGCCATTGGTCTTGGCTTAAGACCTGACAGAGAGGCTGAAAAGGAAGAAAATGAGTGAGCATGTCCCTTCACCTCAAGATGGGTTTTGGCTACGGCCTTCAGCTAGCAAAGTTTGAGTTTGAGTTGGAAGCAGCCAAGGTTTTGCCCCCTTAAAAGTGCAGAAAACTTCCCACACAGGAAAAGAAGGGAGAGGAGGGAGGTGAAAAACGCCATCTGATAATGCCAGGATTGCTTGTAGAATGTAAGCAAAGCCACAGTGGGTGTCGTTGGAGCACAGCAAGCCAAGGAGAGCTCATTAAAATAGATGTGATGGTAAATTGGCACTCTTTGGAGCCTGAGGGTTTTTTAGGACTTTTTTTGTGAATTTAAGTAATAATTTGTGACATTTTCTTATGAATAAATGGCCATGTATCACTGGCTGATGCAAGAGTGGTTCAGTGGAATCCATGTCATTCGGTCCAGTTCATGAGAAGGGGGTTGAATTCAGCTGAAAATGTGCTGTTCTAAACTCCAAATAAATAAAAAAGGAAAAGTGCTTAATAGATGGAAAGAGATTTTTAGCTTTGTTTAAAAACAAAAAAGCAAATAAAAAGGCTTAATCATGGGCATGCACAGCCACTATATCCAAGTAGTAGTAGATCGAAACTGCCATCCATAGATCCATGTAGCCACTGTGGCTATGAATGAGAAGAGAATGCTATCACATCAGCGATATTTCAGCCCACTGCATTTTTCTGTCAAAAAAGAGAATCAGAGCATGTTTCTGTAGGGTCAGATCCTTGATGCAACAGTCATTAATATTTTAGTTTAACCTGCAATACAGAACCTGCGCTTATGGAGCACTTTTTACCACAGATGTAGAGGTTTGCGATCAATACATCATTTAAAAAGATTAGCTTGAATTATTTGTTTTCAGTTACTGTAGCCTATGTGGATTACAATAAGAATCTACTTGAATGTCAGCTTTACTGTGCAACAGTATCATTGGTTCTGTTAATTGTCTAACTTAAATGAACTCGTCCGTATCAAGCAAGCTTATGTTAGAGGTGGGAATCACAAATGACCTTGCTGTATCGAATCATGATTTTCAGTTTGGAAGTTTGCAGTTGCTGAATATCTAAGTGAATGCACCATCACACACAGGCACTACAGTATGTACAACAGCAAGTGAACACGTTGCTGTTCAAATGTACTTGGTAGACATAACAGTAAACAAAAAGAAACAGCACATCTGTTTAAATCTTTAGTTTGCGTCAAAAAATGCAAAGAAATGTTCGATTCCACTCAAACTTGATGTAATGGCATATTGTTAGGTTGGTTTTAGATGAGTAACACAACAACCGCTGTTCATTTCAGTGAACCTTAAATGACAGACAAGGCACACTAAACAAAATACCATTCTGTCTCTTTGACCCCAGCTCTAAATAACACTTCTTTAATGAATGCAGGATTGAATGCTTTGCTCATTGAACCTATCATCGCCTGCTGCATGTGCCAAGCCAGATACAGTAGATCTTACATGTCTCAGCATAATGACAGAGTCATCCCAAATCACTATCATTTCTGATGTGATATATGTGGACTGTACATTTTGTGGGTTTCGATGTTTCAGATGAGTGAATGTATTTTTTTTTTTTTCTTTTCTTTTGGCGGTCGCAGAATATCAATCAACACTTTGCAGGCAAGTGTGAAAACCTTAAGGAAGATATTGGGATGAAGGAAGAGCTTTAAATGAGTCAGTGTGGTATGAAACCAACTTGCTCTCTGTGAACCAAACTCTCCATGTATTTGTGTTTCAGTTTAGTGTGCTCAGTACCATAACTTTTACAGCGGCGTGTCATATTTGCTGATGACATACTTTTTTTCGGTATTTTCTGTTGCTTCATGCTCGTACAGTCTAATTTTTCCTTTTTTTTTTCATAATCCTCATCCTTGAGTATGATATTCATCCTGTATAGTTAGATTGTTGTCTTAAAGCTGCATTAATCTGTGCATTTATATGAACGATTGACCTGATGACTGTGTAATGTTTGCAGTGCTGCTGGCGATCAACCCACAGAATTAATCCTTGAGCATTTAATCATCCTTCTGCGCATTGATTTGGTATTACGACTCAGAACATAAGGTGCCTTTATTTTGAAAGTATAACCACATGATGCCTTTTTATTATGTGTAACCTGACCACTGAATGAGACTGTGCTGTTTTTACAGTTTGCCATGTTACTGGGTGGATTTGCTAGTTGTGTAAAAAGCACTTGTTTTCTGGCTCGTTTGCTAGTTCACAATTTAGTAGTTTTCAGCAGTTGAGTGTTTTTACAGACACTTGCTTTCTTGCCCCACATAGCCAAGATATCAACTGCGCATTATTATGGATCCCACTGTAAACATCATCTTTTGGAGCCACTCTTCGCAGCCTCTTCACTGCCACAAGAGGTCACTGTGTTTACCGGGGAAACTACAGCTCACATTCTACACGCTCACACTGTATCTGCTTTGGAGTCCCACAAAAATGTCTTACCAGATTCATTTGAAAGTTTATTTGACAGAAAAACAACTCATACCAGTTGAACATTTCCTCTTTTCTTGTTGAAAACTTCATGGATTTATTAAGCATGGAGTAATAGAGTACTGGAGTGCAAAAAATGTAGTGGGATCCATAATGACGCACCTTATGAGCTGTTGTTGATTGGCTCACTCTGCAAATTTGTCCTGTAGTTTTTGCTCTGGACACTGTCTTTATCCTCTCTATATCCTCACGAATTTGATTTTACAAAGTCAGTCTGTGTTTAGTACATAATAGAGATTTGCACTGGCCAGAGGCAACTCACAGTGTGGTCACATTCACTCGTGTCTAGCATTGGCTTTACGTGAAGTAACACCACCTCTAAAATGTACATTGTGTTCAGTCTGACCACAACTTAAAAGCATATTTGATTATTTATTATTTGAGTTAAGTCATTTTAAGAATTTAGGAAGAAGCTATTTATTGTTCAAAATATTGAAATAGCTCAAATGAAAGTTTGTCATATTCACTCTATTTAGGAGAGCGATGTTTACTGAGCGAGTATTACAATTTGGTTTTGGTTTAAACTCCACTAAGAGCATGTGGAATAAATTGACTTTGTTTATCCATTTATCCCTTTGAGTCTAAGTTGTTTTCTCGCAAGCCATCAAAAGTTTAAGTTTCCATTCAGCAGGTACATAAGCTTTTAACAAATAAAAACCAGGCATTTAATTTTCGGGACATTTTCATTTGCATTTGACCCTGAATGCAACTGAAAAACAGCCGTAAGCCATCGAGTCTTGAAAAGAGAAACAGTCTGATGTAAGAAAAGGCGACAAGAAATCAGGGACAAAACCAGCCCAAATAAATAAATAGACTTTTAGGAAGAGCGAGGCTTGACAGGAAGTAAGGAAGGTGCTGCAAAGGTTAGTTTGCTGGCCATTCTACAGTAGATCACCGGGTGTCTGCTGATGGGAGGGTCCCTGAGCGGTGGAGGGCTGAGTTAGTGTGGGTGTGTATGTGTGTATGTGTCAGGGAAGGGAAAGGCTGATGAACTTCACTTTCTATTAGCAGCCGACAGGGGCTCGCCGGCTCGGTCGCCAATCAATAGGCTGAAGGACAAGGATGTCAGAGAAATGAAAGACCCCTCGCTTTCCGACTGGCTACGAAAGAAGAGGGGGAGAGGAAGGAGGGAGGGCTAAGGACAGAAATGGAGTGAGATGACAATATGGGAGTGTGAGAAATATGCAGAGATAGAAAAAAAAAAGTAAATAAGGATAAATCTAACAGAGATTGTGTGTGGATGTATGAGTTTCTGTACATGAGGGATAACTTGTTCTGTGTGAGCCGTCAGTAGGGGTGAGGAGGTTATCATGCCGAGGCAGAGTCTTTCCCCTCTATCTTCAACTCTTTGTCTGATCTCTTAGAGGAGTAGCATCCCAGGAGGTCCATAGCTCGCATTGTGCAGACACAGTGGAGGGCCCCCGGCAGGTCCAGAACCATCTGCAGGTCACACAGTGTGAACAGACCTTTCCTATCGCCACTCAGATAATCCTGGAGAGTGAAAAGCATTCATGACTCCTGATGACTCCGGAGCAGCGGAGCATGACACCGCGATTCTCAACTGTGTTTTGAATTGTGCACATACATGGAGAATGATAGCCTGGAGTCTGGCCACAAAATCTGTATTTTGTTGGTGCTGAAAGTGACTAGAGGCAGGCTGAACCTTTTCAAAAGCTTCCTTCCACACTGAGGCTACTCTCAGAACGTTACAGATATTTTTCAAAAGAGAGTTGATCATTTATTTCACGCTGGACTATTTTACGATATCAAACTTTTCACACAAAGTATAGATCACTTTTTTTTTTTTTTTAAATCTGTTTTTGGCTGTCGCTTCACATGTAAAATGGTCAAAAATTTAAGAAACGTGTAATGTAATTCCAAGCAAGATTTGTAGGTGTGAATTTGCTGTAAATGTAAAAGTACATATGTAACACATAACATATGTAAACTAGATTAAACAGATCAAATATAGCAGAATTGACACTGTGACTCTCTCAGCAGGTCTCTGTTGAAAGAAAGCGATAATTGGGAGAAGGGGACTAACCTGGTTAACAGCGGGTTTAAAAAATAAACAGACCACGTCAGAGACCAAGGTCAGGGAAGTATTTTCAGTTTAACAAATTCCTGTCCACTAAATAGTGGAGCATTTCTCTGAGCTTTATCACTGTGCACTTACAAGGTTACAAACTGTTTTGTGCTATTAAGACAGCCCTGGAGATCCGTGATATTCAATGGACAGTGATAATTAGTAAATGCATTTACACAACACCATGACTGCTTTTGAATGAGAAGCTGATTAATGTGTAAATAAAAAAAATACCATGAAAACACAAAATGTTTCCCCTCCACATAAAGAGGTGGGATCATCTTTTCAGATGTAAAAACACTTTTTGTTTTGTTTTGTTTTTTTCAAGCAAATCCTGACATCAATATTTCTCCTGCGATATCCTGGATGTGAGTGCACATCAGCCTGTATGAATGTAACACAACAGCCTTTCCTCCGGCCCTGTCCTCCTGACTAAAAGCCTTTTTGACATGAATTAGCATGTCGTCCTTAAAAGGTAGAGGGGTCCAATTTTCCTCTGAAAGGTCTGTCTCTAATAGGTACTCCTTCAAAAATTCCAGCCTGATCTAACCTTGAATAAAGACCTGCATACTTACTTTTTTTCTCTTTCTCTTTACTTCCGTCTTCTCGCCTCTTTCTCTTCCCTCTGTGTAATAAAAAAAAAGAAAAAAGACAGAAATACAACACCAGCAGAGGAAAAAAAACAACAACTTGTCATATCAGGGCTTATATTAAAAAAAAAAAAACAAAAAAAAAAACACACACACAACAACAAAGATTTCATTTCCATAATGCATTCTAATGGATGGGCGATGTGTTTCAGCAGGTGAGACCAGAGGGCAAAGGCTTCCCAGACAAACACAACAATAAACCTGACAAGCACCATTATGCCGTAGATATTACAGGCTGTTAGGGAATGGAAATGATGATAATTAGTTAATTCAGCTATAATCTCATTTGTTTGGCCTCACCTTTTGCTAATAGGACTTTGACCCTGACGCTTGAACGTTCCAAGCTGCATAAATGAGAGTGCCAGGATGCTAATTTATCAGGTATATGTATTGATTGTTGCTCTGCTGTCAGGATGGATGTAGGTTTGTGTGATACGGTATGTGCCTTAAAGCTGTTTGTTTGTTGTTAATGATGTCTCTTTGTGATCGTGGGGACATTTTAAGGCTTTATGTGATGACTATTGTTTTTATTTTTTTAACCAGCTGCATCATTAAACATTTCTGGATTGGTACATCTGTGAAAGGCCATTTATGCGGTTATACACTAGTATTGTGAACAAATATAAACATGTATTATGCTCTAAACCAATGCGAACAGCGTACATGTTTTTTTGTTGTTTTTTTTAGCAGTAATTTTCCACTCCAATTTCTAATTTTGACCTGATCAACACAATTTCCCACAACAGATTTCACCAGATTTGCTGTACGTGTGTGGACGTATCACTTATATATTACTATGATATTTAACTTTCCCACTAAGGAGTTGTGTTAGGGATTACGATTTCAAAATCAGAAGTACAATTACAGTTGCAGCCTCACTGAATTGCCATAATACAATTTTTTTTTTTTTTTATCCTAGGTAGGCTGTACATGAACATGCGGTAGGTCAAGACAGGTCGCTATTAGCTAGAAAAGCCCTGATGGATGGAGAATGGGGGAGAGAGCTCTGGGGTCTGTTGCCAAACTTGCACAAACGGCAAAAAGTACCATGTGTAAATCACCAAAGCATCTGATACAGCAGCACAGCAATCTGAAACTTGTCGATAAAAAAACACTGCTGCCGGAAGTGAGGCGGCTACTACCAGTGAAGCAACATGCACAGTTGTGAACAGATGTGATGTGGATACAATCTAAAGAAGCTTGTTGCTGGGCATATTGTGGAGGAGATATTACCTATGCAAAGAAACTAATGACTTACTTGCTGCAGATTACTTTCATCCAAGTAACCAGTAAAGAGTAACCTAACTTCTTACATTTCCGAAGTAACTCGTCATACACTGTTTGTTGTGTTGTACACGGTGCAGCTTGACCGTACGTGGATGGACTGTGTCAAAATTACGGAGCAAAATGACCCAGAGAAGTTCTGCTTTAGTTGTCTCTTTTCTTTTAACAGATACTTCAACCAACCTCATTTGACTCTTCACTCACCCCCATTTCATGCTCAATTTTCTTTTTTGGAAACAAAGTGATTGGGTCACATTGCATAATTATGTAATACACAATTACAGACTGATTATATTAGCTTCCTAATTTCTTTATTGTACACACTTCACACCAATGTGACGTGTCTGCTTCCCCTCCCATTATCTTCTTGTCTCCTCTCAGTCACATAATTCACAACAATAAATACATAAGCTTTGCTAGATCTTCTTGAAAACCAAATCAAGGAATCCTGACTGTCACAGACTTTGCTCCACAGTAACCTGAACTCGACCTCTTTGAACATTTATAGGGCCACGCCAAATCAACCGTGTAATAAATTATTACTTATTTAACTAAGTAATTTTCTTGGTGAAATCAATAAAAACAGATAAATGTAGCACCCTGTCTTTGTTAGATCCCTGGAACACCTACAGACATGCACATAAACCAGAGCACACATTTCTATCTTCAACATTGACAGGATTGAGAACAGAGTCATACACACTTGCATGAAAAATTCACATGGATACACACACGCACACACAATTTTTAAAATCAGTTTTCTGCATATACTCTACCATGACGACATACACAGAGTGTATGATGGACAATGTCATGCTTTGCAAAGGACACATTCACAGGTAGACACACACCTTCTTAAAGCTTTGCACATGCTTCTACCTCTATCATAAAGGCTTACACATGCTGTACACAAACACACTTGCAAACAAAATCAAAGCAGCACAAATAAGTACCTTCCCAGCACATGTCTCCACACTGTAATCTGCTGTTGACCAGGCACATTCCTTCAGCCCGGGCCACAGCACATGGCGCTCAGTCTCCTCTCTAATAAATGCTCCATAGGGGCTGGGCAGCAGGCCAGGGTCCAGGCGGGGGGCTGGTCGGGGCCCAGCCGTGTTGACGTTATATGTGCATGTGTGTGGTTAGACTCAGGGAGTGTAGACGGCCTTTCATCCCATGCCAGCCCCAGCCGGGTGTGAGCAGGGGCTGAACTTCAGGATTTATGCCTCTGGTTCCCTGGGTCATATATTGCGAGTCCAGAATGCCGGGATGGAAGTAGCAGTTTATGATCCACGTCCCACTGAACCACCACCGGATGTGGGTCCTAAAATCTCCCTTTGCATCTATCCTCAACCCTGTTGGTATAGGAACAATTTATGGAGACAGTCTCAGATTTGCTGAAATCATACATGAAGCTGCATGAGGAGTCTGCCGAGTGAAAACATAAAACTGAACGTTGCTGATAGGCATGTGGATTCATGGATAAAACCTGACTGTGGCCTAGATGTTTTCTATGGTGTAGATGGTTTCTATGATTTCCCAGATAGTCAGCTGCAGATGAACGCCTGTAGGTTCCCCGCTGCTTGCTGACTTTTCAGTCTGCCCACCGCTACTGCTGTTGGTTGCCACTGAACCGCATTGGGCTGACTTTGCAGCCGGTGCTGTGGTTGACGCTGCTGGCTTCTCACATCACTTCCCGGCAGTTTTGTGCGTCCTTTTTGTGCTGGAGAGTCCCAGTTCAAGCGTCACTGCCTCAGATGACCACACCACAAAGCTACCAGTTTAACAAGCACAAGGACATGCTGATCTTACCCGCGGTCCATCATTTTTTTTCACATGCCCAGTTCAGATTTAAAAATTAAAAAAAATAAAAAAAAATCTGAATTGCAGTTCTGAAAGGAATATGCTTGGCCTAGTTGGCCCTTCCTCGCACATAGTCATTAAACCACAAATCTGAACACACTGACTAAACAAAGGCTGGCCACCTGTGAGAGGAAGGATCTCTTTATTCTTTCCCTGTGTCATTGAGTGTCAGTGAGTCGGCTCAAACCATTTGCATTGGATAGCCTTGAGAGAACATTTTTTGGAACTGAAGGGAAGGACAAAGTCAGGAGACCCTCAGCATCGTGGTAACAGCAATAAACATGCGGTTGGTGTTTTGAAGTTTGTTAGGTTGCAGTTTGGTTAGGTTGAGGCAGTTTGGTTAGGTTAAGGCACTAAAACCTTTTGGTTAGCTTTAGGAAAAGGTCATGGTTTAAACCCCGGTCTTCTGGTGAAACTCTGCCTCCTCCTGGTACAGACTTTTTCACTCTTTACACTAGCTCACCTGACTACAACTCTGCAAATCATGCTGGAGGGGGTTTCTGCAGCGTTTGACGCTTTCGCCCACTGACCAAGCTGCCATATTTGGCACTTTGGGAGTGAAAACAGGCTTTAAAATGTTCGCACCCTCTTCAGTTCCAACTGGCAATCCATATAGAACCACTCATGCTGTAGTTAACAATTACTTTTATACATTTACTCAATCCCATTACTTCTAGAAATCCCATCTACCCTTTTTTTAAAAGTAATTTCTGCCCTGGTTAAGGAATGACATAGAGATATATTATATACATATAACCTGAACCCTAACATCATAATTTCGGTATGAAGTTACACCCGCTTCACTTAATCTACATCTCATCACTTGAAATCACCTGAATCATCTCTCTTGTCGTTTCACCTTAAGCCTTACTTTCTCCGAAAGCCTCTCTGGTCTTCCATCTCTCCCTCTCTCCTCCTCTCCATCGCTCAGTCGTCCCATACGCTCCATCTTTGAACACAATCAAAGCAGCCCATCTGCACTCGCCACTGCTGCTCCAAAAACAGCGACAGGCCTGAGGAGAGGGTCCCATAATGCACCTCTCAACGACATTCATTAGCTAACCCCCACCCCCTCCTCCATTTACACATGCTGTACCCCTCTCTCGCGCCCCCTCTACCCCCATCTCCTTTGTGCTGTGATATGAATGCACTTTGATGCCTAATAAGTGGCTCTGTCCTTTTTGACATGAGCAGCCTGTGCCTGCCCTGTTCAGCCAGTAATTAGCCTGCTCTCCTTACTTAGCAGCCATGTACAAATTAGACTGCTCCGCCTCTCTCTCCCTCCCTGACTTTCATTCATTTATGCACACTGTCTGTTCCCCTTTCCTTCTCCATCTTTCTCTCTCTCTTTCAGTTGTTTTTACTTCTTTACAGGCTCTGTTCATTTCCTTCTCTCTCTTTCTCTCTCTTTCTCTTTGTTGTCTCCTCTTATCATGTCAGGTCATGTGGGAGATGAGCAAGATGTGTTCAATGTCATTCTCCTGATGTCAAGAAGCCCTCGTAAGGATATAAAGTTGCTGGCCCACACTAGATTAAGCTTGGTTTTGACTCACTCTGTAGGCATACGTGTAGCCACCACATGTCTTGGGAGGGCATACCATATATAGATTATTTTACAATAATATGTTGCTCTCACGCTTGGAGAGTTCCTTTTTAAGTACATTAAGGTAAGTTCCTTTTTAAGTACATTAAGGTAATGTACTTAAAAAGGAACTCTCCAAGCTTCAAAGGAGTATGGACATTTGTCTTAATTCACAGGATCACTGATACACATATGCAATATACTGTGAATCAGTGTTATACTGTTAAGTTCTTAGCACTTGACCAGGGATGTTACCAGGCCTAGCAGCTTTGCTCAGATCACTCAAAAGCAATTCAGGAACTTCTAGCTGTTCAGTATGCTGTCCCTATAGGATGTAAATTGGTGTACCAAATTATAAAATTTCTACCTAACTTTTCTGAAAATAACATGTGCCAGGTCAGGACTTCCATTAGCCTGTAAATGAAGATTAATGTAAGATATGGTCTAAGTTGCATGACCCATATATGCCACATCTCTGCATTCAGTCACACAGAGCAGGGTAAGTCTGGGGCTGAATGGGAGGTAGAAGAAATATTGAGCACACACAATAGGCACACACACACAAAAACGCACACGCATACACAGAGGGCAGACACAGCAGATCTTTGTGCATAGTGTGCGTCTCCAGCTGCCCTGACGACCATCCACACAACAGGACAGCTTCATTCAGGTAGACAGCCTGTCTGTCCTCACTCCCCGACCCCCGTCTGCCTCCTTATGCACCCCCAAATACATAGAGATGTAAATAAGTTCATGCACTTAAGGACCTTTGTTTGGGGCGCACACACTGGAGAGGCCTGGTAATTTCTTGTCCTTTGTGGTCCCCCCCCCCTCGCAAGTTCACCCCCAAGTCTCTGTTTATGAAAGCAAACCTGTGTTTCCTCTCACGGAGATGAGATGCTGTTTGTGCATTTGCACGGATGAGCTTGTGTGCATGTCTGCTCCCATGGGTCCTAATGATCATGACAAAAACAAATAAAAATCAGTGATGGCACACAGTGTTCTGGTGGTACCCATTTACCCTTGTAAACATGAGTCACCAGATGTCTTTAAACACAAGACAAACTCAGAATTTGGAGCTTAGCCCAACTAAGCTACCTTATTAAGAACGAATATAAAATGTAACACATCTCTATTTTAAACAAATACGGCTGCTTTCAAACCAAGGTGCAGTGTCATATCCAATTACACAGGCGACCGATCTCAGATCGCTAATTGAAGAGGTTGAATGACTAAACATCAGGGATAATAATATATGAATTTATTTCAGAGCAATTTGTCCCACTGAAAAATAACTGGATAAATAAAAAAAGCGATATGAAGGGATTTCATAACTAAAAGCACCAGGCAATCAGCTGAAATCACGACCGTTTGGCAGGCATACAACGTCCAAAGCTTTTTGCTGTAATGGCCAGCACTATTATGGGCATTAGCCCTATTCCCTTACGAATTCGGGGCTCTGTGGGGAGATGGATCAGAAATACAAACACATACACACAAAAATGCATTGCTGTGTGTCAGGTCCAGTTGGGTGCTGCGGTGGTGCTGGCAGTGTTTGTAGGTTGGCTATTGAGGAGAGGCAAGAGGGCAAAAGGGACGTGCTGGCATAATGCATTTACTAATAACTGTTTATTATTGTTGGTTCCCCAGGGGGAGCACTTTATGGAAATGGCTGTATATGAAGGGCAGAGGTGTGAGAAGGCCACTGGGAAAATTAGCTTTTTAGATTCCCCTACAATGTCCTAGCAGCTTCATACCTTATCTGCCTGTGGTGAACCCCCTGAGAGCTCTGGTGATGTACATGTGTCTGTTTATGGAGATGCAGATGCACAACATAAAGATGGATAATAAAAAAAAATAATACTAATAATGTTTTAAAATCCAGAGATAGTTTTAGAATTTTTTTTTTTTTTTTTTTTAACATCAGTACTTTCCGACAGACACAACTGTTTCAACTGTGAACCAGCTCATATATCTCCAGTTCACACTTTAGAAGACAGTGGACCTTGCACAACACACTAATTAATGCACACAAACACACACACACACACACACACACACACACACACACACACACACACACACACACACACACACACACACACACACATTTGTGGGGGGGGGCACTGTCTCATACTTTAGCAAGGTGTGATCTTGCACTTATTTGCATACATTAATTAAGAGCTTTCCTTCTAATAACACAAAATGACAACTGCACTGCATTAATGAATTGACTGTTCCAGTGACACGCAACACATTTCCACGGTCACAGTAGCTCTAACTCGCTAAGACTTTGCATATTTTAACACAGACTTGACCCAACAGGGCCACAATACATAATACAGCAGTGCTGTTATGCACTTTACACTGTTAAATACAGTCTTACACCTAAAATATTGAACATTTGGTGCTGTAAATGTCTTTCAACAGCAAATCTTATGTAAAATATACATTGATTTTATAAAGGAATAAAGAATTGCAACATTTTCCCCTCCAAAATGTAAAATGCGCCTCTGAAGGCAGCCACACAATTAACCAGAGCTGTCCACCAGCAGTCATTCATTCAACTTGATATTTCACATTTCTCTGATAAATTCACATGATATCATCACAAGTTTGAAAGGGAAATGAAAATGAAACTCACACATTTTTAACAACTGCAATTGATTTTTTGTCATTTTGTGGCTTTATAGTTTACCCTCTTTTTTCTTTAAGAGCAATCTGAGATTTGTTTGAAAGCCATTAGGAGTTTTATTTTTCCACTTTCATTGACATTGTGAAATTTTTCAGCATTCTCATGAACTGATCAACTGGCCAGTTGGAGCCTCTAATGTAACGGTCGCACTGCAGTTACAGTTAAAAGAAAAATAAAAGCTTACCGCCTACAGCTCTGCCCTGCCTTGCTCGGTTCACTGGCTCCTTCTTTACCTCGTCATTGCATCCCTCTCTTTCTCCCCCTCTGCTTTAGTCCCATTTGTCTTTTTCCTTTCCTCTTTTTATTATGTTTACCTTCTTTATACTTGGTTCACCTTCCTTGGTGATAGAGATACACAAGTGACATGAAGTTGACATTACACTCACTTTTTCTTTACACTGGAGTAACCGTGCCTTGTGAACGGCAGGGTGCAAAAATGTGTCGGAAAGTCTGCATCCAGAGAAGGCCACAATCTATCTGCACAGATGAAATCTACCTCTGCAATTTAAAGCTTAATCAACACGGACAGATATAAAAACAGCGCACAGATATTGCATACAGGCTCATCTCCGCTCAGAGGTCGCTTTTGTCAGTCATTATGTAATCTTTTTGATTTAAGTAGGAAGCATGGAGAGCGTAACGATGTTTGGAAAAATTATGGGAATTACTGTGTCAACTTTACATCTGTGAACTGTGAACCTCAGAAATACTTCAATGTTGGATTCAGCTGAATTTCTGAATGTTGTCTGCCGGCCCATTTAAAGACCAAACAGAATCTCACAATGGGGCTGTTTGTTCAGAAATGACTTCACTACACAGACCTTCATACACTGGAACAAGTGCAACTTCCAGAACCAGAGCAGAAAATATCTGCCAGGACACTAAGGCCACTTTATTAAACATATCTTTCAACAAGCCTGGCTTAGCAGAGTTGTAGATAAAAATAAAACAAAAAAACAAAAAAACATTTGACAAGCCTGATCATTTTTGCAGAGTAGGTGCCTGCGTGTGTCTGTGTGTACCTTGTAATGACACGGCTGGGTGAGCCTGCTGACCTCACAGCGAAGCACTGGGAGAGTCTATTTTTCCTCATTCTTCAGAGGAAGCAGGAGTCCAAACCCTGCTGGTTTTGGCCAAAGCATGTGTTTGTCTGCTGCGTTTGTCTGCTGCGTTTGTCTTCGGCCCCTCTGCCGTTGCTGTTCTGCGGTCGGGAGGAATCCGCGTGGAGCTCCAGCCAATGATGATCCAGTCTCAATCCATGTAGACCACATGAGGAGGAAAGACAAAGACTCATGGTTAAATGCATTATAACAGTGTCTAACTTACTGTCTGACTTCACTAGTGTGTATGGAACAGAACGAGACACACAGATACAGAGTTGAGCATTCACTTGGTTGTTAAAGTCTAACACTGATACAGACTAATGCAAGACTCATACAATAAATCCTAGATGGTTGCACCAATTTAAGTTTAACTTTATTTTGTAAAGTTTAGCATTAGATGTTAGATTGAAGCCTTGTCTCCTCCTCTTCTTCTTCCTCTTCTTCTTCTTCACCTTCTTCTTCTTCCTCTTCATCTTCGTCTTGATCTTCACCTTCTTCTTTGTTGTTTTGTTTTGTGAATATTTGGACAAGGCAGTGCAAATGTTTGCCAAAAACCTGAACAAATTGGATTTAGACTTTAGTAATGATGCGTTCACCTCATAAATTATGACACAGTAACACATGACACAGTAATAAAAGGTATTGATATCACTAATTCTGGTCCTAGTTTTTATTTGGAAAGAACCCTAATTTCTTCTTTGGGGGGTAGCACAAAACCGACAGTGCACACAAATTCCTGTGAAACGAGAATCTAACAGAGTTTTACCTTTGAATGAAGCAGTTGCGACAACCTCCACAACTGTTGTTTGTCTCATCATTATGACATGTTGTAGCAATGTCAATGTGTCCTTAGGCTACTTGGATGAGGCCAATTATTATTTAAAGCCATACCAGAGACCCAAATTTGAATGGTTTGAAGTCAAAACTTAGAGTCACCCTTTCCACCAAACATAATTGCAGGTGTTGGTATGACGTGTGGCAAGAATCGGTCTTAGTTGTAACTTACTTTCCGATTGAAAACTTCCTTTGTGTGAAATGACTGAACCTCGTGTTAATCTCCTACAGATCAATTTATCTAAATATTCATGAGGATACTTCAGATGTCACAGTCTGCTTCTTGGTCCTTCCATTCATCCACCTTCTCACCTCTCAAAAGAACAGTTCACACTTGCCCAATCCCAGGATTTGGGACATGGGACAGGATTTTGTGACATTTCACTTTACCTTGACGGTTCTGGACTTTTTATTTTACTTTCAAAAAAATATAATTACTACAATGGCACTCAGTAGAGCGGATATCTCTGCCAAGGCCCAGTAGTCTCCTTTAATTCAATTGCGCCTTATCCAATGTCAAATAAAACATTTTTTTTTCTATTCTGCTAGATACTGATTTTTATTTGGATCCATATCAAATTGTACTCACTTGTGGATACCAGCCACCTAATGATTTTTAGGTCCATTTTTAGCCTGATCTTTTTTTTTTTAAAAAATCAAGATAATCCATGCATTATTTCCTGAGAGTTAAACAACGATGTTAAAGACTGCGGGATTTGTCCCTTTATCCAAGGTTGATGAGGTCGTTTGTGGGCTGAGACCCATCCTCCATCCAAGTTTTGTCGCTATCTGTTTGGTATTTTTTTGGTAATCCTACAGACAGTCCAACCAACTAACCAACAAACAGACATAGGTGAAGACATAACCTCTTTGTCGGCCCAGTCCGACTGCATTTGGGTCCTTCCCCCTGCTGCCTTGCACACAGCACGTTAATGATGAGAATTTGTCTCATACATTACATCATGTCCCTTGTGCCGTCTTCCGTCCCCTCAATACCTTAAGAAATGCTTCATTTGTCTCACAGACTGACGTGTGTGTGCGTGGAAGTGCATACACAATTTAAACTAAACACGAAACTACAGATGGTTCCATCCAACATTGTCTTAATAAAAATGACAAAGATCCAGAGGAGAAACAAAAAAAAGTCCACGCCAGGAAGGAAGACATGCCTTAACATGAAGAAGGAATGGCACGGCAGGCAGGCAGGCAGGCAGGCAGCCGGCCTGAACTGTAATTAATGAACAAGTTTCTCATGATTAACTTTTATTAAGCGATACTCCTGAGTCCTCCAGCCGGCAGGTAATAGAAGAGGCCTGGGGAGAGGGAGAGAGGGATGGAGCAAGGGAAGGACGAAGGAGGGAGACACTCGACCCCATTATTTCTCCTCAGCCGCTCGTAAAAACAGCATCCCGTAAACTCATAAAATCCTTTCCCACTGTAACCGGGCCCTTAAGTTGCGGCCTGGTGAATTAGAAGGGCACGTAATGCACAGCGTAGGAAGCCTACTATAGAAGGAATGTTACGTGTCTGCATTTCAACATGTTATTTCTCACGTGCAACGATTCATTGGCATCGTGAGAAATGGTGAAAATTACTTCTTGCTATTGAAATACTGTCAAGTAGAGGAAAATACTTCCCCTAATTGAGCACAGAAATGTTTTACGTCATCATCTATGTTCCTGTTTTAAATCACTTTATTTAATGGCCATTACTTAATCACACATTAGAAACTAAGGGCTTAAAAACTGTTGCAGGTGCAATCACACAATCACCAGTTTTCAGTAACGTGCACAGCCAGTGCACCACATTCATTGGTGTATTTCTCACCTCGAATTTATATTATTTTGAATGAGTGGAACTTCTGGCATTCCTCTATTTACCACAGTCCTATAAAAAAATCCTTGAAAAACCCTCTTCACACGTGGATGGATAAATGCTCGGATTGCGTACATTTCATAATGGAAATAAAAAATTATACAATAACTTATCCAAAGCAAGACTCAGATACGTGTAACATGATCAGAATAACTGTGGGGGCCGCTGGAGGTCTGATGCAATTTTTCAGATCATGAGGATCTAAAAAAAAAAAAAAAAGTTGTATTTGTTTAACTGAAGTATGTCTTTATACTTGCCCCTCGTACCATGTTGTTGTACCATGTAGGGCTTTCAAGCCTGTCTGTTGTTCCATGCAGCTGATATAATGCAAACTTTGCCAGTTCTGACATTTTTGCACACTTTCTGAGAGACTGCATCTACTGTCTGTGAAGAGTGTAGGTTTTAGAAGATGTGAAAGATGACAGCGAAGTCTGCCATGTTTTTCTAGTTGTACCAACAAGAAGTGAGTCCTCCTACTCTTTTAATGCAACATGTCAACATTCTAGGAAATAAGCCGAATTGCATCTTTCTCACAGTGAGTAAGATTGTTTGCCGTGGCACAGACTGGTTAGTATGGAGTTAGTTGGCTTAGGTTAACATAAAGATTGGACACAGGAAGGTTGCAACAGCGAACGTGCTGGGGCGTGGCTGAGGTTGGTGACTGTATAACTGCGACATCACAACTTTACAGACGTCTTGACGACTCATCTGAAGGCCAAGGTTTCTCATTGTAGGCTGTGTGAATTTCTGTTGGATTGAGCACCTAGACCTGCTTTATTATCACATAAATACACAGAAATCCCACTTTCTACGTGTGGGACTTTTTGAAACAGCTATTTGTTGATTGGAAGAAGTTGAATGCAACTTTTTGGGGAGGGCGAAAGAACTCAAGAGAAAACCAGGCTAGCCTTTTCTCTCTGCCTCCAGGCTTTTGGCTAAACCTCTCCAGAGCTCCATACTTAACATCCAGACATTTGAGTGGTGTCCATCCCGTAATTTACAACTCAAGAGGAAGAAGAAAGAAACTATTTCTACTCTGTATTCTGTCCTCATTGTCGTACTTCTGCTTAGCTATACTAATTACTTGTGATGACGTTAAAAATTGCCATGGCAACAGACTTGGTTCTGTGTCTGTATGTAATTGGTTCACTAAGTGTGCAAATTTTCTTTTGCTTTTGGCTTAAGAGGCTGGGTCTCTCATTAGAGCAATGATTAACGTGTAAAATATAAATCCAGTTTTGATTAAATTAATAAAAAAAAAGGCAACAGGATATTAATAAAGACCCACATATATGCAGGCAAAGGGACGGATGTAGCTCAGGAGTGGCATCTAGGCCACCCCCAACTTATTGCACTGATAGTCTTTAATGGGTTTTAAGGCCAAAAGAAATCACAGATCATTGATTCCTTTAAATCTACCGAAATCTCCTTGAAAACAACACCTCTGGAACAATTTACAATATACTGGAATTTAACTGAAAATGATTCATCCCCGAATATCCACAAAACTCCGCCAGTACATCAGGCTCGGTGAAATATGGAGAATCACCTCAAATCAAAATGGAACTCGTATTTCCAAATATAATAAAGGGATCTCCAGGCTGCTAACACCTAGCAAGGTCTGTGGCACGGTCGTCTGAATCACACAGCATAAAGCCGCCGTGGTCTTCATGTAAGAGGGTTTCATAAGGCACTTCATAAAGGAGCATTAGCCATTAGACACAAGGGCTCACATCTCATCCCGGCCGCTTTAGGACCACCGTGTCTCTTAGCATCCCTGCTAGCATATGTTATTAAAATGACACCTGCTTTACAACAACTCCACATAGGGTCATGATGACAGTCATTATCTATTATCTGCTTGGTGTTTTTGAAGAGATATAGGTGCTGTATGTAAGGTCAGGAGAACAGAGGGAGTAATGAAAAACGAGAGAAAGAGAAGACTGAAAAGTCTGCAAAACAACCGAGGATGTGCTCGAAAGCAGCACTCCGGTATCCGCCTGATAATCTTTTGTCCGTCACATTTTACAAGCATATCATCCGTTTGTTTTATGTTCACTTTTTTCCTCCTTGCCGTTACCTCCCTCACGCTGCATATACACTCCGCAAACAATAAATCCCACTATATGCATAACATCAGAAGAACAGGGACATCAGTTATCCTCAATGAGCCTGTGCGCACCTCTGTGTGTATAAGAAAGAAGAGGTGCATAGTGAAGGTGACGGCACACCGAGTAAAGAATGGATTTTGATTGCGACTGCATCACTGTGTGCATGCGCGTATATACACTTATATGCAGGGCAGGACGTGGCAAGGAAAGAACATCAGTCGCCAGGATAAAATTAGTGGTTTTGCAAATACCTTTTCACACCCAACCTGTTAAATACAGCAGCGAGGTCACTGGCCTTAAGCTTCAAACTATGACACTCCATCTACATTTCTAATAAACTTGAAGGGCCCTTTTGTCAAGTTATAGCAATAATAGGTTATATGCAATGTTTGGTTAGACCTTCAAACTAAAGCTTGCTGGTAAACGGTTCACGTATGATGACATGTTGTGACCTTTGGATTGATATAAACGTCAAACTGTCATGCTTTGATTTGATTTTGGCACGAAACTTCTTGGCTGGGTTTAGGAAAAGATCAAACTTTAGGTTAAACAACCGTTTCATAATTTGTGTCACTTTTTTCTGGTTCATTCTAGTTTCCTGGAGAGCAAGTCCACTGTAGGACCCATCCAAACATCCCCCTAACTATTCTCGCTCTATACTACTGCACTGTAGGGATACTTACTCTAGTTATACTTGAGGAGTAACTGCAGCATAGGGCCACTGACCAAGCTGCTTTATAGGACCTGTTGTGAGTAGGCTTGGGCTGATGCATTCACATTGCACGTGCCATACGCACCATATTGATATTTCTACAATATGTATTACATCACATTCACATTACATCTTCATGACCTGACTTTAATACCAGGAGTTGGCAGATATGGTGGTGGAGTGCAGCTAGGCGAGGAGCTGCCAAGCCAGAGGCCGCAGTTCAAGCCTGCATTTTTAACACTGGTAAGCATGACATCACTGAGTCATTATAAGGAGACCGTGGACCTATAATTTTGACAACTCTAGCCGTGTTGGTGGCAACCGACACCAGGCACTTTGAGCCAAAACATGATCTTTTTTCCTTCGATGAGGTTTCTGTGCCTAAACCTTACCATAGCATAAGAAACATAAGAATGTGGCAGCATGTCCGTATAGTGCAAAAACATCCAGGGCTGTCATTTATTCTGGCTGTTTGGTTGGCGTGTGTATGTGCATAAATGTACACTGCTGCCCGTTTTTGTGTGTTAGCTTTGTGCGTCTCTGACAATAAGCACAAGAAGCTAACCTGTTGTTTATGAATGTAATCAGAGAATTTGCCATTTCTATTGCTACCTGCCAGTGTTGGTCTCTGACAAAAGGTCTGAATTTACTCCCATATATTTTCGGATATCTGTGGATGAAGTGAGGATTCACAATAGGGCCGGCTTCTCGGCTGATGTATCAGCTTCCAGCCTTCCTCAGGTCCGGCTGACACCTCTGGAAATTGAAAACGGCAAGGGCCTTGTTCACCGACGAATGGCCCTACAGTGCGGGATACACACACACACACACACACACACACACACACACACACACACACACACACACACCCAAGTCTTTTTACCATTCATGGAATATATATTCCTATGCAGCCCCTCGCGCAAGAGATATTTTAAAACATGAATGAAATCTAAATGAAATCTTAACATACTAGCACAGCGCTACGCATCCCTCATGCCTTGTGTGGATTGCGTGCACTCAGTGGAGGGTTCACAGCGGGGCATCCTCAGTAATGGAGGAGCTGTTTGCAATGCAACATGGGTTTAATGTGAGTGACCACAAACTCTTGATACATGGACACCTTGCTTTTGGCGTTTTCCTGTGATACAAGAACAGCTGCTTTTAAACTGCACTCGCCACATCACTATCAATCTGTATTTACATTGAATATATGGTTTGAAATGATTTCTCCCCCTATGAATTGGGCAATTTATGCATCAACTATAATTATGATGTTAGTTGCTATAAGGGAACAGGCCCTCTTTCTTTCTTTCTCTCTCTCTCTCTCTCTCTCTCCTATTAGAAGTGTTATTTAAATCAATTTGCTGTTTCTGTAATAAAATCAATGGAGTAAGCCTTCAGTCCTTATTCAAATAACGTAGCATGTATTAGTGTCACAAGAGTTCCATCCCGACATGTCAGAGCTGCTACAGCTTATTGCTTATTGCCTAAGCCATTAATTGATTTTTTCCTGCAGATCCTATAATTTAATATGTCCAGTATATGTCAGAGTACTCAAGGAGCAAGCTGACTCTCCTAGTATGGAAAAAAAAGGAAAAAAAAAAGAAAAGCCAGTACACCACATTAAGTCAGACAACTTAATTCCTACAGTGCAAATTGCATTCTTTTTCTATTGTTTCAACTAAGTGGTTTCAAATGTGGCTCTGACTGTTTCCACTTATGTGCTCTTTAAAGGGATGACTCATCTTAAATACCTCTAGAAGTGCACTTAGGGACAAAACAACTTGATTTGCTTTGAAATGCGTTAATACTTGCAACTCAGGGCAAAGTGTGACACGTCTTATTCGTACGCCATGTTAATGATACATTATGAATGTTTAGCAGCAATGGAGGGCGCCCCTATTTCACATTCTTTATGGAGGGACTCGGTCCTTGTGAGGCAACATTATGTTATACAGTACGTAGAAGTGAGCGGTATCAAGCTGTGGATATGGGGTTGTGGCCATCGCTGAGGCCACTGAGGTCATGTCCAGTGTGTTGCAGTGCTGGAACCTGGACTTATGACCTCAGTATGTTTTTAATTCTGGCCATGGCCCTGCTGAAAGTTTTGTTTGTTTTAAAAAAATGACTGAACATACATCATGTTAGATCATTTTTTTCAAGCTATGAAGACAGCAACTCTGATGGTTCCATGATTCCCCGCTGCGTCAGACATCTTCTCCTCTGGGGTAGCGCGTGCGACCCATGTGCCGAGGCTCTGCAGCGGATCCGGGTTCGACTCCTGGCCTGGGTCCCTTTGCTGCGTGTCACTCCCCCTCTCTTACCCTGTTTCCTGTTACACTCTTCAACTGTACTATCAATAAAGCCATAAAAGGCCAAAAAATGCTGTCCCACTTGCCATCAAAAAAAAAAAGGGGGGCACTGCAGAAAGCAGCAGATTATAGACCTTGTCAGGCTAGTTCCAGAAGACATTAAAATTTGATTTAAAGAATCATAATCGATAACATTCGGAATGAGAAAAAGGGAAATTTTTCCCCTAGAGCTGACGATGGAAGTTGCTTTGGAGTGAGACATCCAAGCCACTCACACCTGTAGTAACTTATCTGCATCTTTCACCTCAGGATTTCTTTTTAAGCTTGGTGCCGAAAGGATCGGTGTTCGATTGCAGCATGAACAGAGACAGATGTAAAAGTGTTAACAAGCCAGCGACCGGCGCTGGAGCTGATAAACACCCGTGACTACTGCGGAGTCAATTGATGCGGGGGCGAATGTCGATTGTACCCTCTCCCATTAGACAAAGACAAAAGCCAGATGTTAGTAGGTGTTCTCGAAATAGGTATTAGTATTAGTAACAGCTGTCTTTGTTGCTAAAATGAGTCCATACTCATCAACCTCCAACTACAAGCATTGCAACTTGGAATAAAAAAGAAAAAAAAACCTCTGAGTCCCTGTTGGCTTTTGGCACATTTCTCGTCGAAACTGTATGAAGTCACTATCCCGGGCTAACAGACTGCATTTCTCTACCTCTACCTCTCCCACCTCCCAGCTCTTCCTCACTTCCCACCCATCACCTTGAGTGACGAGCCTCAGCCAATGAACCGGAGTCTGGGAGTCAGGCGGTAACACCGGCCTGCCGATGTTGCTTGGCGGTGTCGCCCGCCGTCCGTCGTGTTGACGAAAACAAGGATTTACACATATTAATGAATAAGACACCGTGACACCCTGGGAGAGGTCTGAGTGAGAGAGAGAGAGAGAGAAAAGAAAGGAAGAGGAGGAGGAGGAGGAGGAGGGGGTGGGGGCGAGGGAGGAGTGAAAATGGAGAGAAGGAGGGGTTGGGTTCATTCGGTATCAATTTAGTTGGTATTCCTCAGGGATATGCTAATATTTTCTGAGTAGCTGTGTTCCCTCTCTGTCTCTTTATTTCTGTCGCTCTCTCTTTGTGACCGCTGCACCTTGTTAGGGCTGTGGCCTCTTCCGCGGCACCAAACGGGGAAGCAGCAACAGAGAGTTAGAGATGAAGAAACACGGGGAAATAAATAAAAAAATAAAGTAGAACACAACACACACACACAAAAAAAGACAAAAACGGAAGAGTGATGGAGGAAAGGGAGGGAGGGATGGTAGCACCTTGACGCCGATGTACAGCTGCTCTCGCTCGGCACGCCGGTTTCACCTTTCCAACCCCCTCCTGTCTGTCGAGTGACGCGTTTGATTTCGCCGCATTCATACATCAGTGCACCCGTGCAATGCTGACACCTCATCTCAGCCTGCCGACTTTGGCTACCGAGGGCCCTGCTTTGCATAGTGCATACCCCCACCTCCTCCTTCCCTCGCTTCCTCTCCTTTCTCTCTTCTGTGTGACACCCTGCCCATCTTTAAAGGAGAGAAAGATAGATCAGGAGTGGAAGCTGGGTTTGGGAGGGGAGGGAGAACGAGATTGCAAGTGACAGAGGGGAGAGGGAGAGGGAGAGGGCATCTGGAAGAAGGAATCAGAAGAGAAAAAAAAAGAGACGCTTGTCGCTAATTTATGCTATCGCTATGCCTCATCTTTTCATTGTTGCTCCCTGTCAGTTAAAAAAAGACATTCTCACAGCTTTCTTGTCGATATATCTTTTTTCTTTCCCGCCCTCACTTCCGCGGGGACCATATGCGTAAGACTTTTACCTTTAATTGACTGCACACATGCACACATTATGCGAAAGAATGGGATATATGATTAGGGCGAATTAAAGGCGATGCCAATTTCCTCAGAACTCAATAATTATGTTTGTCCAATTAGTTAGTAGCTCTAACTGCAAAAGTACTCAGAGCTGCTTTCTTCAGGGAGCAGTTCTTATTATAATCCTGAACCACATGGTCAGTGTGGCGAGCCTGGCACACGCTCAGGACAATATGACAGCTCTGGCTTTTTTTATATGAATATTGTCTCCGCTACGTGCTTGGAAATTGTGTGCTTATTAGTTTTAATGGGTTTAGTGAAATAAATCGTCTATGCTAATGTGACGAAATGTTTGTGCGGCCCAAGCCGGAGGTGTCGGGTTAATAACTGCACTGCTGACAATGAAGCTGCAGTTGAATACGCACTGTTTAACAATGCATGTGTGAATAAGGATGGTTTTGAAAAGTGATAGCACTATTATCGCTGGACCTTGATCGATTTAAAATATCTAGATGCAATGAAATGTCTTCATCCTTTACAGCCGAGAGCTATTATGACTTCTTGTTAGAAACTTTACAATCCCAACTGAGGTCCAAAGTTCATTCTCAATCTTCGAAATCAGCAGTTGAGAAAACAATCTATGTTCAAAGTCCGTTTAGCAACTTTAGCAAGACCTTTATTAGTAGATTAATTCTTTTTTTTATTATTTTTTTTTATTTTTTTGTTCATTATGATTGATTGGAAACCTGGTGTTTCTAGGGAAACCAAGAAACATTACTGTGCTTTCAAGGCCAAGAATGAACATTTTATGCTGGCATTAATGAGAACTGTACAATTCTTTGACAGCTGGGCCAAATTCATTGAGTTTTATTTGTTGGTTTTATTTTAAACTCACGACAAGAAGTCTTTGACTGCTAACTGTCTCAGTTTAATATGGATGCCTTGGATGTTATATTAAGCCTGTTGTTACTCCCAATGTGTCAAATACAGCAGCATGGTCAGTGGCCCTATACTGACCACTCTAGCGTCATGTCTGCTCCTCTAATGCAGAATTATAAAGAGCAATTCAGAGTTGCGGTATCGGTCGAAGTGGTCGGATGGGTCATTCTGTGGACTTTCCCCACCAGAGAACAGGGTTTGCATCCAGAGTCAAGCCAACTGCTATTTGTTTTGAAGTTATGTTATGTATGGTGCTGTTCCTTCCACCTGCTAACCAGCTAAAGCCCTGCTAGCCTGCCGTAGGCCATCCGAAATCCTCCCATTTGTTCATTTGTTCTCCGCTCACAAGCTCTAGTTTATGTAAGATAGTTAATGTACACACATGACATAACTTATGTTTACTTTAATTATGTACTTATCACTTATGCAACATGATATGACTTGCCTAACTTACGTTATATAAGTTACATGACTGAACATAGTTATCTTAAGGATGATGTTTTCTTTCCTAAACTAAATGATAATAGCAGTCATCATTTTTCGATGATATGTGAACTGTTTGTCAGCAAGCTTTATTTTGAAAGTCTTGTCCGAAATGAGTCATGTGTTATTGCTAACTTGACTGTTAACCCCCTACGAGCAACACTGACACTATGATATGGTACTGTGCATTGATAGCTCCATGGTTTGGAGCTCATGGCCACTGACCAAGCTGCTGCTGGATTTGACGAGCAGTCGGTAAGAATATGGTGTCTTTCAAAACAAAAGCACATCTGAGCCAGATCAAGAAGACCAAGGTGGTCATCCTGCTTTTGTCATCAGGGGCAGCCATACATATACAAACGTACAGTATATTGAGTAGATGTTGATAGGGCAATCTCTAGTGCAAATTCAAATAAAGCTGGCACAGTATCTATAGTCTTAGTCTTAGAAGTACCTTTTGATATATATTAAAGGGTTTTCTGGGGCATGACTACTCTCTGTATTTCTTGATGGCCCTGCTAAAGGAGCACACTGTCACACTCACTGGTTGTTTCATACATGGAGCTTGCATGGAGGGGAGAGGCATCTGGAGTAGAATGTGTGAAACTTACTGGTTGGTGGTCAGAGGAAAGTGAGAGAAAAAAAAATATTATGAGGATCAGAATCTATCAAAGTTGGGTGCATGCTGGGTGCAGGCAGCCTCAGGCGTTGTGTTCATCTCGTGGCTGTGATGAGAGCGTAGGTTTTCTCAGAATGGGTCCGCACTGGAGGCCACTGGCCCTGCAGTGCCGGAAAGTACATCCCCCATCGCCTGTGGTAATTGGCATTACGCAGGTCAGTCATTCAGGCTGCATGGGAGTGGCCCCTTTGGACGTGATCTTGGAAATGGCTGACCACTTGTGGCTCACACGCTTTGTTTTTCTGTCTGGCTGGCTTAAAATCTCAGCACAGTATCCCCTGGAATTACATTTATAGCAGATGATTCCGCAACTCACAATGTATGGCCAGTGCCAGCATTCAGTGCTGACAGAAGTGGAGTGTCCTTTTTTAAAGTGAGGAGCGTTGAGCTGGGTGCAGCAGCCTTTTCCTTTACAAAGTGTATAAGTTATCAGGCTTTCATCATACCTTAACCTTCTGCATACCTAAGATATTGTTAAAACTGAGGATTGTTGCCAAGTTATCAAGATATTGCAGAATAATCTAATATCCTAATTTTCCAGTGGTAAGGTTGTGAATCTTGGCATCTGGAGGGTTTGTTGGACCAGGACAATACAAATGCAGTTGCAGTCCTGATGTTCAGCCAACCTCAAAGCGGCAGCAGTGAATACTACAAATGATAATGGAATTAAAGTTGCATCCCAAAGTGGGTGGGGATTGGTGGCAGGTGCTACCGCATATATTCATATGGATATAGATAGACACTTACTAAATCTAGCCAGAGTTTGGCCTCATTTTTTGTGAGGTTAAAAATGGAATTTTAGAAGCAGTGGGTAATTGCTACGGTGTAAAAGGGCCATATATTACCCCCGGGGGTGTGAATAGTTTAAAAAGAATGTGTTAAGATTAGAGATTATTTACCACATGGTTCTGGATATGAAATCAAGGGGAACTCCCTTTTAGTGATGAAAAAACACAGCAAAAAGTTCACTGCTTCATGACCACTGCCATCTGTAATAAATAATGCAAACCTGAATCGAGTGTACAGATGTTTTATATGTGTGTGAGACTGTGTGTGTATGTGTGCGTGTGTGGTGTTTAGAGGTGCTGGTGAGCGCTGAGCTGCTGGCTTTGCAAATACTCCAAGTTATCTTATACAGTAGGCATCAAGACTAACGTCACATATTGACACCTTTTTCCCTCTTCCCGTGTGTGTGTGTGTGTGTGTGTGTGCACATGCATGTGTGTGAAAGTGAGAAGGAGGACAGGAGCAGAAGAAGGGAGTGTGAATGTCACTTTGAACTGTCACACTGTTGCACCCCCCTATAACACACACACACACACACACACACACACACACACACACACACACACACGTCCTAATGAGACAGAGAGGGGCTTCTGCTGTGCCAACCCAGGGGCCAAGGTGGGAGAGACACTTCTCTCTCTGCACCCATTGTAAACACACCAAACCACCACCACCAACCAGCGCCCCCACTCACCCCCCCACCCCAACAGACACACACACACACATAAACACCCACTGAGGCCTCCCAGGGCCTGACAGGCTCAGATAAATCAGGCTCTCGACACTCCTCCGCCCTCCCCGCCTCTCCATTCCTGCTGCCCCTCCCCTCGCCACCTGGGGTGGGAGGCGAGTGTTAATTTTCTTCGGGGAGAAATGGAGGGGAGGGAACGAGTGATGGGGAAAGAATGAGTGTGTGCGCGGTGCTAGGGTGTTAACCCAGACATCTAAACAGCTTGGAGAAGTGGGAAGTCCTTGGGATAAAGGAAGAAGATCAAGGAGATCTGCTAATGTGACAGCCAGGTCCTCTCCATAATAATGCTTGTGATTTCTCACTGAAGATGAACTTTGTTGTGCAGGCAAAAAAAAAAAAAAAAAGTGATCCAGGAGACACAAGATCATCAAATTAACTTTCAAACATATTTGATTGTAAGAAAATGTGATTTACAGGTTAGTCATGATTTAAAGTTCAGCAAGTATACATAAAATGTTTAAAAAGTTTATAATAAGCATCATTAGTTGCAACCTTGTAATGGTCATCCAGATAATGTTTATAGAACTACACAGCATTAATTCACTATTTATTATAAACTGTTGTAACATTACAAGATACATTTGCTTAATAAATGTTTTAGAAATCAGTGTCCTTGTTTGTTAAGAGTGAAATTACTACTTACTGAAGCTTAATAAAATATCCATTGACATTTGTTATTCATGGTTGTTATATACTGTTACCTAAGTGAATATTGAACTGATTTTATTTTGACTGATCACAAACACACATTTAATAATAATGAGCCTAACACAGACAAATATTTTCTTACTGAACTTCGCTAAATTAGTTGTTGATTTGAAGGTCAAACAACAGTTTCAGTTGTTTTGACTCAATCACGTCTTTCAGCTCACTTGAATCCCTTTTATAAATGCAATTTCAAACATTTTCTCTACAAGGACAATTAAAAACGAAGGGTCTCAGATCATGCACACAAATTGAATTTAATGTTTTGTTGTTTTTTTTTTTAAGGAACAACGTTTTCAATAGGTTGAATAGGTTGCTGTGTTAGAAATACACTAAATGAATATGGTAATTGGCATGATTCTGGTTATATATGTGAAAGACATTATAGCTATTACACCAGAAAACACAAATCCCTGTGTTATCCCTATATTAATGATAGATTATGTCTCATAAGGCACCAGATATTTCAGTCCTGCTTTTATCTCTGGGTCTGCTGAGTGACAGGATAAGATTTGGTCAGTGTGAAAAAGTCCTGAAGGAGAAATTGCTTCTGAAAGCTGCTCTGATGTGTTTTGTGGACGAGGCTTCAAAATTAATGTGGATATTTTTGGTCTTGATCTTTGCTCTCTATTAATACGATATGAAGTATGAGATCATGTTTGGACTCACACAGACAAACAGCAGTAAGGGGTCAAGAAGCAATGTTGATGCCAACACAGTTGCGCTGCTATTTGGTGCAGAAGACTGAGTCTGTTTTCCATCCTGCTAAACTGGCCTCCGGGGCTAATTATCCCGTTGGCTGGGTTCAGATGCCACACAGTGTGAGGAGTGGAGGGGGGGTTGAAGGGGCACTGGGCAAGGGCAAAGACTGAGGGGGGTCGAGGGAGCGCACACACCCAGGTGTGCATCCTCCACACTTGTTTCGTTTTGACCTCAGGGTCAGAGCCACTGCAGAGCCGAGACTTTTTCCTCACTGGGTAAATCCCGGCCTGTTTTTTTTTTTGTTGGTTTTTCTTGTGCGGGGAACTAAAATGCTCTTTTGCAGGCGGATTCGAGGTGGGAGCCGCCCAGTACAACTGCAAATCATCCACCGGTGGCCAATGAGCAACTTCGCTGGTTAAACAAAAGGCTCAGACTGACGCGGACGCAAACAAAACCCATCTGTGTGTTTTTTACATGACGGTTAAGACAATGACTGTTTCGGATTTTTAATTGAAAGGGAGATACGGCCCCTCATGGCAACCCATCTGTTCAAAATTGATATCTGAGCGACAGTTGCCCTCTCATCTCCATCGCTGAACAAGCGTGAGATTTTCAAGCCCTATTTCATTTATTTCAGGTAATTGAAATGTAAGGCACGCTTGTGGGTCGATAACGATGGACGCAACTACACACTGTGTTTATTGTTTTTAATCACACAGGATGATTTATTATTTTCTTCTTTTTTTTCACAAGTTTAAAAAAACTTCAAACTCCCGCACGCAGTGCACAGGAATCAGGTTTTAAATTTGAAGAAGAAGAAGAAGAAAAACAAGAGGAAGCTCCTTGTGTTGGACAGGTGGAGGAGAGCAGGAAGGACTGACAGGGAATCTGTTCCTGGTGGGCCCAAATACAGTATGGAGGGATGACGAAGATGAAAGAAAAAAAAAGAAAAAAGAACTGCAAACAGATGGTGGAGGTGCAGACGAGGAAGAGGAGGAACAAGATAGACAGTGGGAGGGGGGGAAGAGAGAGGAATAATACACTGTCTGGAGAGAATCTCGGAAGACGACCTGCCGGAGTTAAAGGAGGGGAAAAAAAAATGCTTGCATTGTTGTTTTTATTATCTGGCTGCCGTCATTCTGCTGTATCTGTGAAATGAAAGAAAAGGATGGACGAGGGATGAGGAAGAGGACAAGGATGACTGGGGGGAGGAAAAGAAAGGAGGAAGAGGGGCAGAGGGAAAGAACGGAGGAGAGAGAAGAAGAGGAAGAAAAAAGCAAAAAAAAAAAAAAAAAAAAGCTGTGAAATTAATCTTTTGTGCCTAGCCTTACACAGCCACAGACATGCTCAGACAAAAGCTTGGACCTGGAGTAGCTGCCTGGGTGTGATTGATGAATAAAGTAAAGGTGTCAGAAGTGTATTATGTAAATTAGCCCAGGCAGGGACCATTTCGGCGGCGAATGAAAGAGCGGGACGTATGTGGGTGTGAGGGAGCGAAGGAGTGTGTGTGTGTGTGTGTGTGTGTGTGTGTGCGTGCGTGTGTGTGTGTGTGTGTGTGTGTGTGTGTGTGTGTGTGCGCGTGCGCATGTGTGTCACGGAGGGTGCGGATCGTCCCCGAGCGCCACAGCCGTGCCATCTTTCATCTCGCAAGACAACCTCGGACGGCAATCTCTGCCACGGCTGCTGGTTCAGACCTGGGGAGAGAGGGGACGGACAAAGACACAGATAGGAGGAGATGGACGGATGCCTGAACAAGAAATATTTAAGAGAGAGAGCGAGAGGAAGAGGGAAAGGATGAATACGGCTCTTCTGATTGACCAGCGCGGGGCATCTCTCATCTTACATATGCTCGCTCTCCGTCTCTCACTGTAGTAAATGTATACAGTTACATTTCCTACCACCACTCTATCTCCCACCGGGGAATACAGTTATTTCAGTCGGAGTCGTAAAGACCGCCATAAAGAGCCTGTCTGTCTGATTCCCAATGACAGTGTACAGGCTCTGGGAGGGCAGATTGAGCTGTTGTGTGGAGAGGCGGGGTGTGCATCCGCCAATGATGTTATGGACAGAGGCAAGCTGAAAGTCCTTTTGTGGTATAGAGTGTGATTTGCATTAGATATCAAGGTCTGTCATGGGAGAGGAGGCGAGCGAGGGGGGACATAAATTTGCCAGAATGGACAGAATTTTTTCTCCGCCCCAAACACAAACACATACCCGCCGCTTCTGGACCCGACGGGTGCGCTCCAACCTTTGCCGTTAACGCACGCAGCGTCACTTTTAATAGGCTGACAAAAACAATCTATCATGCATTCACCTACACAGAGCAATATAAAACAGGTTAAGGGAAATTGATGGCATCCTCGGCCCTAATTCTTACCTTGAGTGGCGTCTCCCCGTGATTGAAACAGACAAAGACGTATAGGGTTACCCCCATGCCATGGATGCGCTAATTGCCGGCGCTTGTCGTTCGCGGGAGCATTGTCTCAGAGGCTAACTAGAGCGCTAGCCCCCTCTTTCTTCCCCTCTCCATTGTGTGTTTGTGTTTGTGTGGCAGCCAGACAGGCTGCTGAGAAGGCTGTTTTCATCACGGCAGCGGCACCCGGTTATTAACTGGTTCATAAGTAAGCCCAGGCCCCGGCTATTTCTCTGCGTTAGTATTTATTAGGAGTCCACAAAGAGAAGCCGGGGCCCATGCCTATAATGAATGAAAGAACCTCCATGTAATTGAGCCTTATTAGGCCACAGTCGAAAGAGAGGGAGAGGAAAATAGGACAGCAGGGCTGAGAAGAAAGGGACGTGATGAGAAAGAGGGAGAGAGACTTGCATTGTCAAAACCTGTTCCACTCCCATGCTTCAGTTTATTAATTTCGTCACCGAGGCACGAGGTGGAGTAATTTTCAGTTCCCTTCCACTACACTGCTTCCCATATTTACAGTGTAAGTATGAATGACAGTCTGAACTGTGCGCCGTTACATACACAACGGTAAACACGGGTGAACACATCGGGCTGGTACGCATTTTTTCCGAGGCGCTCTGGTCAGAGAGTGAAGACCTGGACCTTTTTAAGTGTGAGGATGCTTCTCCATGTAAATTGATTGGCAGTGAAGAAGCCGAACTGTAACTGAGTTACTGCTGAAGTGGTTGCCTTGGTTTGGATCTGCAGTGTATCAGATGTGTCCAACACAAGCAGGTGTTGGTCAAGACACATTGAGTCCCAGACAAATTGAGAGGCACAACATATTGCATATCTTTTGTGGCTGTGACTTGAGTTGGTGCAGAGTTAAAATTGGATGTTTCAACCCAACCAATATGCTTTATAATAGCTTCCTCCATTTTTGACTGTTCCATCAAATTATGACATTGTCACGTCAATTTTTCTTTGGCCACTTGAACAAATTCATTTATCATTGTTCCCAAAAGTTTAACTCAGCGGGAGATCTGCACAGATTTACTTTTAAAGGCAGTGTTACTGTTTTGGACTGTTTTAGACAAAATCATGTCGATTCTATTCCCCAGGCACCGTACGATGGCTACCCACCGCTCCTTAGGGATGAGTTCCAAGCAGAGAACAAGTTTTACTATATTGTACTCGGTATGATTGTATCTGACCAATAACGATTCTGCTCCGAGAAAAAAAGCCTTTCTGTATGCCAAAGTCCTGATAAATGAAGGAAATGACTGTTCCCAAGAGGCTTCTCTTCAAAAACCTGCAATTCATGGTTGTCAGTTGCAATGCACCAACAAGTCGTTTTGTCCATACTATCTCAAACAGCACACAGACACATTTTCTGATCTGACACCCCTGTCAGCAAGATGACATCACTCCGCTTTACCTTCCAAAACTGCTCATTGTAAAAGGAATCAAGGAATTCATGAAGGTTTGGTTTGTTCCAGGTAGAAATCACTTGGTTTGGATAGGGGACCTTCATCGTTATGTGATTAGGGTTTGCTAGAGTCCCTACATGTAGTCTGCCACGGTTTAACCCTGATTTATCCCTGTTTTCCATCGAAATTCCAACTGGCATTTGTCCCACTGGTGCACTTGGTGAAACAACTGATGGTGCCATTATTCATTACAGTTCATTAGAGACTGTACAGTACTTGCTTTAGCTGCTGATTGGATCACACAGTCCTGCACAAAGGTCACCGTTTGGTTTGTAAATGTAGCAAATAACCTTCCTTTCAGCAGGCCTTGGTCAGATCGTCACGTTATCAAATGACCCAAAAAAACAAACTAAATGTGGAAAACCACTCCAAGGTTTCAAATAGTTGCTATGAGCCCACCTGCTGTGATAATACTATTGACAAACCACAGACGTCACACTGTCCAAACCACATTCAGGGGTTTTATATGCAGTTACATTCTAAACTCTGGATGAAAACACTTTGGCTTACAGGTGGGGCTCCCTCCCACACAGCAGACCAGAAATGTGTTAAAGTGATATTAGAAAGGTTGTTTTCAACTCTGAGGTTACAGTTTCTCTTAAACAAGCATCATGAAACATTTTCTAACTTTAACATCAATCTGTTATTATGTCCAACTGATGATTTAGAAGGCTTTTTCACACGCAAACACAAATTTCAGTTGAGTTCAAATGGTGACGGTTGGCCCCCAGGAAAATAAATTGAATGTAATTAATAACATTAATTGATGTTAGCCGCATTCCATTTAGCTGTGGTTTAGCGAGACACTTCATTGAAGGAGATGTTTACCCTGCTCTTATGAGTTGCAGACATTCTGTCCGCCGTGAAAAAACATTCCACGCCTTCCAAACAAGAATACACATGTAACTAACATCAGATGCTTTCAGACATCAACGGTGTGAATTAAATAGTTCTGCTACTGGAGGTCATATAACATGTGTCACAAATTCCTGCACTGACAGGTAGAGTGGTTAGTTTTCTGATATTCTTTTGATCGGTCTGAATGGCTGTGAAAGCCAGAAGTTAACGCCGTCCTCAGGCATGTCACTCTCTTTCTCCACACATTCACCTCCTCGCTTCTACCTCCTTTACATTATCTCTCATTTCCTCTTTTTATTGCTGTGTTCTGCCACCAAAAGCCAGATACCAAAATGTCATCTCATTTCACACATGAAGATAAATGACAAGCCAACCAAACCATATGTCTGATGATGCACGTCAGTGTTGTGGGAAATAGCTTAGGCTCATTTGCTTTCCTTGCGAGACTGATATGAGAAGACCTTCAGTTACCAACATTTAAAAGAAGTGATGAAGTTTTAAGTGCTGGGACAACTTCTCAGCAAACAACACCTAGTTTAAGTGACTGTCTACAGCTTCCAAAAGGTTGACAATTTTGGTACCATCTTGCCTGTACAGGTACTAAAACCAAATCCTGCCACCACAGCCAGGGATGCTGCACAAGTCCTGGGATGGATTGTTAAATGGTCATATATATTTATTTGGATAAGGGAAGCAATTAATGAATAAGTGAGCTTTAGAGCTATTGGCCAAATTTTGGGTTACATTTTACACATTAAAGTGTGTTTAAAGGTCTTAGGGAGTACTACAACATATGTGAAAAAGTATTGGGTTTCCCAAGTCATCAACAACTGATGCCAACCAACAGTTTTTGGCGAGTTAGGAATGAGACTCAAAAAACAACTTTTTTTTTTTTTTTTTTTTTTTAACAAATAGCACCTTTAAAGGCTTTTGTGGCTGATAAATTGCCTCCAGTGATGAAATTCAGAGGCAAAGTTGCATTGTGTGTAACGTACGTTTTGGAAGGCAGTCGCTGTTCGGTGCATTGCACTCCTCCTCCATTGGCTGACAACTTGATATTGATTGATGGGGGGTGGAGGGGCTTTAATTTCATATGATCACAATGGGAAAACCTGGCAGACTTCACTGTTGTCTTTCAAAGCTTATAATCACCAGCATCACTACAATTTGTGCTAATGAAGACCAGAAGTTCCCATTCAATTTCCACAACAGTTGACAATACAGTGACCTTTGGCTTTGCATGTGTGTGTATTAATGTGTGACTGAACCAGAATACAGGACAACACCAACACCTCCTCTTCTCTGTATCTATCCATCTCTCTCTCTTTCTCTCTCCTTAGGACCCTCCAAAAGGCTGAGCTAGTCACATTCCCCCCACCTGGCTATTTTTCAAAGCCAGACAACGTCTTTCTCTTTATTCAGGCCCAGAATACACACACACACACACACACACACACACACACACACACACTGGTAGAGCATTCACAACACACACCCCTTGTGGTATGTTCCTAAATGCATGTCTGTGCTCACACATGTACACATTTTTCCTTTTTTATTTCTATGCTTCCAACCTCCCTTAGATTTCCACATCCCCCCGCACATACTCACCTCTTCCTATAACACACTACATTTTCCTTATCCCTTTGTTTTATTCCATTTATTCCTGGAACAGTGCACTATTTAAAGTTGCTGACACACACTGTTTGATTTTAAAATCCAGATATTCTCCAATCACTGTTGTCCAGCCCCCACTGATGAGATGCAGCGCAAGCTTTTTACCTCAACTCTGAAATTGGTCATACCGGTGTAAAATACCAGTAATCTTTAATCCAAAAATCTGTGTTCGGCATGAAAAGGCCCATACGAGTTCAGCCCTATTTTGCTCTTTTTCCACTCTTCCTCATTTTCTCTCCGGCTCTCTCCATGCCTCTTCACTCCCCCCCCTTCCTCTCATCTCTCTCTTCCTCTGCCTCACTCTCCTTCTCTCTAATTCTCTTTCTCATTTGCCTCCCTGTTTCTTCTTCCACATGCGGGAACTGTCATTATATGTTATGGCGTATCGGTTCTCTGCATGCATATGAGCCTCTCTCTTTCTCTCTGTCTCTTTCATGTTTCCCTGGCAGTCATACATTACGTTGGAGAGACAATACCTCCTCCAGATAATGCTGTAAATGATGGAATTTACATACATATGCTCGCATATGCAACCGCAGCCTCTCATATCTGCCGCACTCAGCGGAGCGCAGGCTGGATTTCAGGCTTGTGTGTGTGTGTGTGTGTGTGTGTGTGTGTGTGTGCGTGTGTGTGTGTGAAGTGGCGCTCCAGTGGGACCATCATTAGAGTGGATCTAGACTAATGACACAGGAAACTGATTCACACTGAGAGAACTTCTGTAAAGCCCACACACACACACACACACACACACACACACTGGCACACAGCCTACTATATCCCCGCTTTCAGTAGAGAAACAGTAGGATTAGGTCTTTCCCCAGCAAAAAATTGTAATGACCAAATTATTTACCGCTTCCAAGTTAACTGATCAGTTATCCTCTTCATTTTACTCTTCACAACTGAAAACTTATTCTGCATTGACATTACACACACACACACAAATACGTACACACGGACACGTCCAGTCTAGCATCAGTGGGTGTTTCATAATAAAGCAAAAAGTGATATATTTCATATATTTCAGATATACATTCTAACCAATAATTTGCTTGAAAAACACACAGCACTTTACATAACAATTAAGGTCTAATGGATATTTTGAGAAAAAATTTTTATCATTCCATAATTAAAACTAAATTTGACATTTTGGCCAAAAAGTGTACCCTATATATCGATCTACCTAATACTGTTTATCTCACTTAGTTAGAAGAAATATTGTGCAAGACATTCACTGACTTGTACTTGAAATTACATGTCTTGTTTTATATATATATATATATATATATATATATATATATATATATATATATATATATATATATATATATATATATATATATATATATATATATATATATAATATATATATATATATATATATATATATATATATATATATATATATATATATATATATATATATATATATATATATATATATATATATATATATATATATATATATATATATATATATATGAATATATATATATATATATGCATATGTATATATATATATATGAATATATATATATATATATATGAATATATATATATATATATATATATATAAAGCGACACTAATTTGAAGGGGATCTCAGTGACTGTGTGCAGCTTCTTGGACACAGTGAATCTGTTGGCACCACAGTGTATGCCTGTACAGAGAGCTATACTAAACCACATGCCCAATGACTATATCTGGCAACCTGACGCATCTCAAGATGCAGCACAGAAGCGTTCTGCAGAAGGGTGCACTGTATTTGTCAATAAATGGTTCCATCACATACATATTACATGTAAAATCAAATATATATTTTTGTTCAGTTATTTACATACATAGAGGTTAAACAAACTGGTGCTGGCACGCTGTTTCCCTTCTTTAAAAGGAAAGGATCCGTAACATTTCATGTCTGATCGTGGCATGGTGTCATTTTATAGATTCTGCATTCCACTTTGTTAGCAGTCATTGGAAACACGGAGCTTGATGGTAAGCTGCTATTTTAGAGTAGTAGTAGAAGTAGTAGTAGTAGTAGTAGTAGTAGTGGTAGTAGAATTCAACCCTATTGCTCTATTTAGATGACACATTTGTCCAAAGCGGCTGCCTATAACTCAGACCACCTGGGGAGCAAACCAAGTGTTGGGACTGTGCTTCAGCCCAGTCCAGTATTAAGAGCAGTCCATTAGTCTACCAACAGCTTGTAGCACTTTAAAGCATTTCTGACATTGACGGTGATAGTCTGATGACAACACAAACACTGCCGCTGTGCTCCAAGCTCCTATTCTGGGCAGAGTCAGTGAATAAGACCGCTAGCTGCACGGTTAACGAAGGTAACTCAGAGCTACAGCTAGCAGCAGTTAGAGGTTACTCTGGTAATACGCCGCCCCCTTATTTGTTTGCATTATGATTTTGACAGGTTCTTACACATTGTGCCTCCAACATTTAAATTTGGAGCAAGGTCCAGGTCACGTCTTTTTCCACACGTTCCCCAGATGCCGTTGTTCTACTGCACACATGGACAAACTGTGATACCAAAAGGCACCGGTAAGCTGTGTACGCTCGACTGTTTTTCTTCTCGATGGTCAGGGGTTACGCTGCATGTATTTCCCTGCATTTCCCAAACTGACGGAGCTCACCATGAGAAAACACTGAACAGATGTTGGTTTCAACACAAAACGCTCACTTGAGGAATCGCTTTAGTCCCCATCTCCCTCAGCCGCTGCCGAACACACAACTGGGCAGAACCTGTGAATTAGCTCGGAGACTAATTGCGCCGTGTTTTAAACTCCTCCCGTCACGGACCACAGAGAGTTTGTTGAAATAAACCTCTACCAGGATTCGACCACAGCGGGATTATGAAGGCTGCTATTCTTGGATTTTCTTTTGTTTGTTTTTTGGGGGGTTTTTTTGTATTTGATGATTTTTTCATACCAGGAGTTTTACTGTTTCTCTGAGTCCATTTTTTGTACCCAGTTTTGCCTCCAACTGGTGAATTTACACTTCTTTGTCCACCTTTTCTGCATGTCAAGGATAAGAGGTGCATTAATGAAGTGTGGGTCATGTTTTGGCTTTCCTTGCAATTCATGTAATCAGTGACAAACATTAGGGCATCCAACATGCCAACTTTTCCTCCCTTTTGGCCAAGAAGTTCCTAATAAACGACTACAGTTTAAAAAAAAAAAAAAAAAAAAGTCATGTTGTCACAGTCAAACAACCTCCAAACGACTCGAACAAGCAAAGGAGAAATAACAAATTGTCAATGAACCTTTTCATGGACTCTTCCCATCTCTCTTTTTCCATCTGACTCTTCTCTTTATTGTTTACTTTTTAATTAATCGCGCCGGTTCATTCTAAACATGTCAGAATAAATACATTTTTCATCCCGGTGATATCGGCCCGCCACTCTGTTATTAATGCTGCAGAGAATTCAGCCACTGTTTGCAAATAATATCCTCAAATTGAATCATTGTTGCATGAATATATGCAAAATATTCATTTCAGGCGGCGTGAGGGTTGAGTGCTTTTAAATTGGAGAGATCATTCATGGCTTCACCTTTTCAGGCGAGATAAAGTCGTGTGCAGTAACATTACAATGTCAGTGGAGGGGAGGAGGAGGAGGAGGAGGCTGAGGAGGAGGAGGCGGGGGGAGAGAGGGATGAAAGAGAGCGGGATGAGAGGAGGAAAAGGTAGAAATAATGACAAGAGAACAGCGGCGTGAGTCAATAAAAAACAACTAAATCCAAAGCGAGTGAGAGGAGAGAAATGTAAGACAAAGGAAGAAGAACAAGGACAGAGTAGAATAAAAGGCAACTCTCTCTCTCTCAGTCTTGTTCCATCAGTTTGTGAACACCACCCAGCAGGGATCAGTGTTTGTGTGTGTGTGTGTGTGTGTGTGTGTGTGTATGTGTACTGTTGTTGTATTGCAGGTCGGTGTTATTAATATATTTAGGCAAGAGACTAAATTAAAACTACTAAGGCACTCGCAGAGCACACCCACCTCCGCCCAGGCTGCAGAATCTTCTATATTTGTCATTTGAATTATAGTTTAACCAAGATGAACACAGACCATTATGCGATATTTTTCATTCAAGTGATAATTATTTTAAAAAATTGCTAAAATGGCTAGTCTTGCATTATGACAGCTCATCATTTGTTCCGTGGCTCATGGTCGAAATTTCCGCCAAATCTGACATCAGCCTGGTTGCAAGATATCTACCTAATCGACAGAGCAGCAAATAACAAAGCAACGAACAAAGAGGAATGGAAACATCACCTTAATATTTTGATAATTGTAGCTATTTAAACAAGAATGAGACAATGGATATCAGCTTCAAACCAATAATTGTTGGCAATGTTTCTGCATACCACCAATATGTTTAAACTTCACACTACTTTATCTTCCAAATTACCTTTCTTTTGGTGCAATTTCATGTTGTGAAAATACTTTACTCGAGGTCAGGTTAGGTGCAGGCTTGGTTAGGGCTAGGAAATGATCATGGAAAGATCTAGGAAAAGATCATACCGGCTTTGGACACCAAAAACACTGTTTCAACTGTGCCACTGACTTAGCAGCCTTCTCACCCAGTTGCAAATCCAACGCAATCCCCATGTTGTGAATGTGATATGACACGTCTTGGAGAAATGTTGAAACCGTAGGCCTACGTGGTCCACTTAGGGTGAAAAAATCTGAAGGTACCAAAGTGGTTTGCAGAAACGTCAACTACCAACATTTTATCCGGGTAACTGTGTTAGTGAAAGAAAAGGGCTACATCAACCTGCAATCGACACAGGTGGGAGGCCTGTGTCAATCTCCATACAAGTGATTACAGTGCTGCAATACTTATGTACAGGGCCTTGTCAAAGATGTGTCAGTTTGTGGTTTCGCATAACTGTAGGTTCCAGTCTGTGTCGTTGACTCACACAGATACTTATGCTAGAATATATCAGCGCCACACTGGATGTCACTTAAAAGACCACAGTGTGGACTGTTTCTAAGATGAAATTTAAATTAAATACAATTATTTTAGATTGGAATATGCTTTGAAGGAAATTATCTTTGCTTTTTAAAGATTGTTCTTGCCACAACAATAATACAAGTTAAGTATATTGTCTTAGTAACTGTCTTAGTAAAGGCACATGTCTATTTTGCTTTTCAAATCCTGTTGTTGTCCATCCAATTACTCAGTTTTATATTGATTTACACACTGAAATCTCTGTGATGTGTCATCGTACTATCCAGCTGCTGAAATCCAACTGAGAAAAGAGAGGAGTTTGTCAATATGTTTATTCATACTGTCTGAGTCGCCTTCATTTATTGCCTCACTGTGCAGTCACAACATTGAATCTTTAAAGGCTGCAGTGAGTGCGATGGGCCTTTTTTGCCCTGGGTTTTGCCTTACATACACTTTGCCCTACCTTATTGGTGGATGTTTTTTGGGTGCCATACACAGCCTGACAGAGAAATATGGAGGACCTGACACACAAATTGCATTGTCATGTTGTGTAATTCTTTGTTTTTACGTAAGGGAATCTAAAACAATGATATAGCTTGACAAATTTGTTTTAAAACTTCTTAAACAGTTTTTTTTTTTTATAGCTGAGTAATCTCAATGTCTACATTTCTCAAATGAATTTGTGTGTATAACATATAACATTTCACAAGTTGAAGTCTTTAACTATTTACCTAATTTGAGGTAAGCTTGTGCATTACTGATGCTTCATTTTACATTCAATTTGTGTGTTACAATGATTTTATTCATAAATAAGCCAGTTGAATAAGTATTTAGTTTGTTACACTGATGCGAATGTTTATAAACCATAACTTTTTTGGTTGAGGAACCTTGACCTTTATTGTGCTCCCTTACTCTTACACCAAACCTGATGCCTTGTTCATCAACCCCAATGAAGCCACATCTTAGGCCTATTTTGCCACATCTTGCTTGTCACGTGTGTCTGCTCAGGAAAAAAAAAAAACAGAAACCAGGAGACCAAGCAAACCAAAATAGCCATTTTTTAACCAGCAGACCATCAGATAACCCTGCATACCATTTGCATGTTAAGAGCCTATTCTCCACACTCTTCTCTGCCTTTTCCACTCTGGTGGTTTGCACCATTTAAAAGTTTCTGTGTCCTGTATCTAATAGGGAGGGAAAAAGAAAAAAAAAACTAATATCCAAAAGCAAATATTATTCTCTCCCCCACTTCTGCCCCCACTTTCTTCTCTCTCGCAGCTGCAGATTAACAAGTCTAAACGCAGCATAATCACCACCGGAATCAAATTCCTCAGATATGAATGCCGATGCTGTGCTCCCACCAATATTTTATGGTAATACAATAAAAATGTAAAGTTGAAAATAGCAGTTCCTCTTCTTCTTTTCTTCTTCATCTCTTTTTTTTAATGTAAAAGGTAAGCTGAAGAGTAGCGGAGGGAGGTATGTTGATGTGGGGGGGGGGGGTGTTCATCACATGGCCCGGGCCTCGCCGAGGGATAGGCTGTCGCTAGGAGACAGAGGCAGGGAATGGACCAGTGGCAATGATGTATTAACTGGCGAAGGTGGCTGACAGTAATCTTTGTCACTAGATGCAGTGGCTGTCTAAGTCCTGTCATTTTATGCATCTCATGCAAAACAGATGTACCCGGATACTACAGGCTCAGGGAGAGAGAGGGATCCGGGGGGGGGGGGGTGCGGTGGGGGTGAGGAATCATTATACAGCTAGAGGTTGGAAGGGCTGTCACAAAGAATTTCATTATTTTTCATCCGGTATCGAGAAGGTGGATTGTGCATATTGTAATTTTTTTTCCCGCCACCATAAGCCTCTAAATAATTTGGGAAGTTTCCAGGGCAGAAGTTTTCCCTTTTCTCTCCGCTCATTACCCAGAGTTCAGGGCAGAGGTGCTCAATCACCCTGGCTGAAGGAAACGCTTACACATAGAAACACGCCCTGCCACCGCCGCCGCCGCCACCTCCTTCTCCTTCGCCTCCTCCCTCCTGTCCTCCCCTCCGCTCTCTTTCCACACTCCATCCTTTACCACTTCATCTCCCGTCCCCTCCTCCTCCTCCTCCTCCTCCTCCTCCTCCCCTTGCAACCATTGTCCTTGCCACTCGCTTGGTTCTTCCTTTATTTCTCTGCCTTTCTTCTTGCTTCACCGCCACTGTCCCCTTTCTCTCCTCTTCTTCGCCTTGTGTCTTGTTTTCTCTTTTCTTTTCTGTCTCCTTGTCACCATTGCCCTTTTTAACCGCTTTTCATTCTCTGACAGTCTGCCCCCCATAGCTCCTCATGATAATTTGATCATGTCTTGTCCTCTTGTCATCATTCACTCTTCTTCCTCTTCCCATCTCAAACATTACATGTGACTTTTTTTTCCCAAATCACCATTAAAGCCAACGTGTTCACCTCCCTGGGTGTTAGATACTGTCATTACTTTGTCACGCCCCATAGCGTCTGATACAGATGCACAAGGTACCCTGTGTCTGGGTATGAGGGTACAAGGTACCTTTGTGCATCTGGGTCAAACACACCAAAGCCTTCCACAAAGCTGTAGAAGCAATGTTTAGACACAAAAATTACTTGATTAGGTTAAGGAAAAGATCATTGGCATTTGATTCCATTACAGACACAAAAGCCCAATCCCAATACACCTCTTGCCCTACCACTAATATCAGTGCAGACTGGCAGGGTAGTTGCACAGTTTGGTAATATTAACCTTGAAAGCACCGCTAGTGACCAGTATACAGGGTACATGCTTCTCTGTCTCAGTAAAATGGCAAATACAATTGTGATAATACCAGGATTGCCGCAGTAACACAGGAGATATCACCACAGCTGAAGACAGCTTATTGGATATGACCCATTGGTCTGTTATGTAAACACCATCAATGACCACTGATGATACTTGAGGGTCACGAAGGGCTGACCCATTTCACAGGGAGAGATTTCGACCACTACCCCATAACTCTGTGGGGCAAGGCAGCACTCAAAAATGAGGGGTAGGGGTAAAAATTGATATTGAGCCTTTCCCCTGTGTTCTGGACGGTCTACTCAATGTCGACTTCTACCCCTCTTCGTACTTGGTCACTCTGTATCCTTCTTCAGGTGGAAGAGTTGCTCTGACTGGATACTATAGCCGTAGTTGGGTTTACATGAGAACTAGTTTAAAGCCTGAAACTTCTCAGACAGATGCTAAAGGATCAATGTGAAAATCTGTAGGTATTTGACACCCTGGGAGTTGATACCTGGCTGTTAAACCTGTAAGGATTAGGAACTCAGAATTTGACATATTGATAAAAGATACCTTCAATATCAGACACCCATATTTTGATCAGAATTTGTCAGTCAGCTCTCTGCTGTTTCATCACTGTTCTTTGCTCTTGTCGTTCTCCATTGGATCGACGTTCGAAACTTTCTCTGTTCAGACTGTGTGCTCTGTGACCTTCTTCCCAACATCCTTTCTTGACTGATAGCGTTTCACACCATGTGATCAACTAATGAGATTCATGTCTTAGAAGTCAGCTGATTCCATTCAAAAATAGACAATATTGCGGAAAAAGGACAGGACCCGATTTTAAACCATTTGTCCATTGTTTAACATGAAACATTACAGCAAGTGAGACCAGACTCTGACCTGCACTGGGCTGGGTCCAAATTTGCCTCATTCTTGCTGCAGGTCTCGCGTCAGATAACACTGGAGTGGATCCCAGTGGACTCATTATCAGCTCTGATGACGTGGTGCATCAGAATCAACACAGGATGGAAATGTGCAAAGTGTGAACTGAGGAAAAGTGACAGACATTGCTACTCCTTTCCACAGTGACCGCTCCGTCATTGCTGCCACTTCATGTAGGTGTATTTTCTGTATTTAATTCTGCTTGGGCAACCCCATTTTGGATCAAGTTTGATATCTTTTTTTAGATCTATTCCAGTCTGAAGCTTGTGAAGGTGGGAAAGCCTCTGAAACACCACGGTGAAACACTCCATTAAATCCATATACGAAGGAATCTGCAATCATTCAATGCGAAAGACCTCAGATCAGAGTTAAATGGTATATACCTGTGTTTTCATAAGCACCAAACTGACATACTGAACTGGTCTACACACACTCACACACTGGCCGGTTACAAGCCATTCCAACTGTACTACATAAAGTACGCTACTTATATTTTACTCTTTTTCCTCACGTTAAAGCGACACTGTTGCAGTACCTTAATTGCACATCTATTCAGTAGAGAGAAGCACATCACATATTAACGACAGTGTACATAGTGCATGTAGACAGCAGCAGAAGGACGATATCTTTTTATCTACCTGCAATAAAACTCACCCTCTGTCCAAGCCATGAATAACACTTATACTGCCAGCTCGTTCCTTTACCCAGGAGAGAGAGAAGGGACAGATCAGGGGGGAGGAGACAGCAAAGAAATTAAGAAAAACTGTGTGTGTGGATACAGAAAAATAAAGTGGAGACGAAAACGTGCTGAAAGGTAAGCAATTTAGCTGAAAGTTTTTTTTGTTTTTTTTTTTTTTTGGAGAGGGGGACTTAAACTGTGACTTAATTTCACTGTCATCTATTTGTAGTTGCCAGCCATGCAAAAGGTCACATGTACACTGTTTGGCCAAAAGTATATGGACAATTAAACATTACACACATATGTGCAAACACATGGGCACACCAACCTCCTTTCTTCTGGTGTCAGTCTCTAGTTATCTCCAAACGAGAGGTTTCTATCATTAATGAGGTTCAACACTGAGGTAGTGCGATTAGGTCTGGCTCTCAATCAGCATCCTGATACATCCTGACACACATAATATATTGTTAACTGTCTTAACAGTTTAATCACTAACATATTTTTCCAAGAGGAATGTGATAATTTGCTGATTTTCTTAGTTGGTTTTCTGTCATAGTATGTTGAATGTTTAGTGGTTCCAGATTGTAAACAAAGCAAAACATTTGATGACGTTACATCGGGCTCTAGGACACAGTGAATTTTTGTGATGTTTTGAAGACCAAGCAGATTATCAATTAATTTGCTCATAATTTTAATTAAGAAAATAATGAGCAGATGTATTCATAAACACGATGAAGATGGCTTATATTGGCATGCTACTGTTAACGTAAAGTTGACTGATGTCTGAACAAACAAATAAACAAACACAAAACAAGGAGTACAGGGTTGTCTAAGGTAAAGATAGCAACTATCTGATGGCCTCAGACGCCAAAGGACAGCAGACTTTTTATATTTGTATCAACAGAAAGTTCATCAGGCAAGTTTGATGTGAACTAATATACACATATGTAAGAAACTGAGATAATAACACTAAAGATATATTTTGACATGGGGACACAACATTAGATAGTAAAGTACTTTGAAATTGCATATCCATGCATATAATTAACAGTCAATATATATATACGTATATGTACATATCTATCTATCTATCTATATATCTATATATCTGTATCTATATCTATATCTATATCTATCTATATGTATATGTATATATATATATATGTATATGTATATATATATATATATATATATATATATATATATATATATATATATATATATATATATATATATATATATACATATATATATATATATATATATATATATATATATATATATATATATATATATATATATATATACACTCACACACACACGGAAAGAAAGAGAGAGAGAGGGGAAACTCAGCAGTGAAGAAAAGGGAACAAGAAAACCAAAAGAGTGCAGGAGAATAGGGAGAGGAAAGGGTCAAAGAATAACAGGGTGATAGAGAGATGTAGAAAAAGAGGCAGGGAGAAAGGTAGAAAGAGATGTAAGTGGGCTCTGTGGAGGCCCCAGTCGGTGGCAGTCTGTCTCTGATTTCCATTCATTGTTAAGATGGATGAGATCCCAGCCGGACCAAGAGCAGACCGGTGCATTTCTTCTTCTTCTACTCTTTCCCTTTTTTTTGGATAGGGGGGCATTATTCAAAACAGAGCTTATTTTTGGTGGCCATTATGCATGCACACCTGATCAGCATGTCAGCCTGGCCTCCCCGCATCGCATGATGGAACGGCCCAATTTACCTCTTTCACCTGCCTTGCATAAAGGCACACTGAGTGCACACCGGCAGGCACTCGGTGTACTGTACACACACACACACACACACACACACACACACACACACACACAGTGGAGTGGAGGTAGGAGGATAGAGTTGAGCGAAAGTGTGCGTGATCATACACTAATGTAGACACACAAGCGCATGCACAAACACACACACACACACACACACACACACTGCTGTTTATTTGCAGGGTGTGTATGAAAGTGTGTACTTATACTCTATACAACCATCGGAAGGGTTGTATGCGATACGCACTCAAATGTGAACACACACACACGCAGGTCTCCCACACAGTCTCCAAACTGTGTCAGTTGTTACTGAGTCAAAACTGAATTCATTAGTAAGTCAGGACTCTCTCGCTCTCTCTCTCTCGCTCTCTCGCTCTCGCTCTCTCTCTCTCTCTGTAGTCCTCTTTTTCTGTCTCGCTCTGTCTAGCAAATGGGGTTAATGTTGACAATACAAAATAACTGTATCAATAAAATCTTATCTAAATGATCATTTGTAATTAATCTGTTGATAAATTAGTCAAATGTAATTTACAGTACACTTGCTTGTTTTTGTATCTGTGAATCATGTACTGGATTTATGGCAACCACCACAGGACACAGTTTTAAAGTCAGACACACCTGAACTGCTTGTGTCTGTTTTCAAGGTATATCTGGGCAAGTGTGTCCTCGGTTTAACCCCTCAAGCATTAGTCTAAGATTTGTTATTTCTGCCCCAGTATGAGTTTTCTTTTTAATTTGCTCACAGTGTGGCCTGGCTAAATTAGGTGCAGCTTTCCTGTAGCTTCGCCCAAGTCTGTACGTATGTTCTTACTCATCATTTTAACACTGGCAGACCAACAGTAAGAGAGTAGACCGTCAAAATGTGCATCCCGCTGTGACTGTTATGATCGATATTTTTCCATTGAAAAATTATAGAATCACTCCACCATTCACTCATCCATTCTTCTTATGGGTCCCACACTGTAAAAAGGGACATTTCTGCCATCTCTTTTTGTTATAAAGAAGCACATCTAGGCGCTATATAAGGACTATTTAAGGATCAAAAAGCTCCATTCACCAAATGCACAAAGCCACCAATCAGAATCAGAAACTCTCCCGCCACATTAGACATCAGGACTTCTCTAAGCATGTGATGTTGTACAGCAGTCACTGGCCTCAGCCACACCCCCAGCACTGCTGTGGTTGTAAAAATACTAGTAGGATTAAGTCAGTCATACAGTGGGTGGAGCCTGTTCAGGCCTGTGAGAACTGACCAACCAGAGTAAACTGGGCCTTTCCAGGGGGGCAGCAATTTTACAGTAAACAGTTTACATTTTGAACATCTGGCATAGTTGAGACTCAACATAAAGTTTAAACCTTTTAAAGCTCATCTAACTTTGGATTTCTTCACTTTGTCAACCTATCTGGAAATTTTGGTTTAGAAATTTGCCCAAATCTAGAGTGATAATCATGACATGGTTCAGGAACTTGACAGTAAATTACTGGCAAAGGTCTTTTAATTAAGGGAAAGGGAGAGGGCATGAATACACAAACTTTGGGACACACACTTCCATTTTATTTAATTTATCATATTCTTTATTCTATATATTTTTTTCACATTAATTCTTGCAATGGTAACCTAATTTCTCTCCTTGGATCAATAAAGTAGCCTGTCTCTGATTCCAAAGTCACAGTGAGGGTCGAATCAAACACATCTACCATTTGCTCGATTGGCGTGTTCGTTCCAATATAAATTGTTACCTCCAGTTCCATCATGTGTACACGAAAATTATGTTTTAGTGAAGACAACTTAATGATTATGCTTAAAATCTGACTGCATGGAACTCTGTATGTGGCTTTTCTACCAACCCAGGCAAAAATGTGGCAGTCTCTCCACGTGAACGCGCAACCTGACTGAGAGTTGTAAAGTGGAGGGTGTATACCAATAACGAGGATTTCTGAGATGACCACTTTTTTGAAGTGTTTCACCTGACTGAGAGTTGTAAAGTGGAGGGTGTATACCAATAACGAGGATTTCTGAGATGACCACTTTTTTGAAGTGTTTCATCTGGATCCGGAGGGAAAAAGTATAAAACAAAGTTTCAAGGGAAAAAACACAAACATGTAAAAGTTCACTCCTACTTCCACTGTCATATTTTTTTTGCCCACTTGAAAATGACTGAAGAATGTCAGCCTTTTCAAACTCTTATTTCATGTTGAACAGTTAACACAATAATAAAATGTCACGGCTAAGATGTTCTTAAACTGACAGCTTTGGCTCCAAATTGCTTTACCTGACAAGCCTGATTATCCCATCACAAAAATCGTTTTATTTCCTACCTGGACTGGTGTAGGTATTAGTCGATGCGGTGTCATGGAACGTTGATTAAATGACGAGCAGGTGTCCATAATTACAGAAAAAAAGTTTTCATCCAGGAAAGTGTGTGAACAAAGCCTTGTCAGATATCCTCATGACTTTCACATTACTAACTAAGCAGAGAGATCTTGCCAGTGTAAAGAGATAAAATGTGAATGTTATAAAGTGTGATTGCGATGTTTCAATTTAGTTCTCTGCTCACCCTGATGTCCTTCACCATATAATATAACTGTCTGTCCTAGATGTGGAAGACTTTTGTTCACGTGCTGCACGAATGTGGAATTAACAACCGCTGTACAGCCACTGTCACTCACAAATCAGAATCACTGTAAGGATTTTTCATTTTAATACATGATAAAGAAATAATTGAAGCTTTTCATTTACCGTCACAACATACCTACTTAGTAAATGACTTTATTCCTGCACCTTTTGTCCACCCTGTTCTAGCAATGTGGCTGAACCTTTCTAGTGGCAGAGCTGATAATGATAAAAGAAATGTTTAAACTAGTATAATTGCCCTTATCAAATGTGGGGGAAAGGTACAGAATTGATTATTGATAACACATGCGCTATCTCTGATCCTCATTGTCAAGTATTTCAAATACCCATTTATGAAGGCAGAAAGGTTGTAAATAGTAATGAGTGGGTGACAAAACTGGGGGAAAATGGCTGCAACATTTGAATCACTCTATTGAAAACACAGATTCTTAATAAACCTACACTGTAAAATGAAACCACTGGTTTCTATGACTTAGTAACAACTCAGAACATTAATAGTAACACTTTTAATATATAGTAAGTCATTCAAGCTGAAGCCCATATATGTTGGTACACACCGATTGTTCCTAAAAGTGTCCAAACTGCCCCCCCCCAACACATGGAGGGCTCTACTGCTCTTATTTCCAAAATGAATGAACTACAATCAAAAGGATGGCCCTTGAAAAAGGGGTCGTCATTCTAAAAGTGTAAAACAAAAAAAACAATCCCTCCAGGACAGGAGAGGAAAGCCTCAAAATCCAAGTGTGCCAGATCTGTGTTTGTTGCTCAATGCACAATTCTCCACTGGAGGTCGCGTTAGAAAAATAAGTGAAGAAAAGAAAAAGATATCACACGAGGCAAACAGAAGTAAGAAACAAAAGGAAAGGAAAGAGAAGGAGAAGGAGAAGACATGTAAGGTGACAAGACAGGAACTACAGAAAAGAGGGAAAGGAACTATAGAAGAGAGGACAGAGACGAGAGCGCAAAAAGGAGAACACATCAATGAAACGGGAGGATGAGGCGGGAATGCTTAAAACGGAGGCATAGTGAGACGCGAGGACAGAGGAAAGCAGAGGAAGTGACATGACGGAGGTGAGCACAAGGGGAGAAGATTGGAGGGAGGGAGATGAAGTGAGACGGCGAAGAGACGAGAGGGCAGAGATGAGGAGAGGAGAGAGAGGGATGAGGGAGGTGAAGCAAAGCCCAGTGGAGCCTTCCACCAGATATTTACGGCATCCAACTCCATCTCAGCCCGGCCAGCTGGGGAGAGCAGGTGGACCAAACAGGTCAGCTCATTAACACACACACCGGAACGCACACACACACACACACACACACACACACACACACACACACACTGATTCACTATTGTCCCACTCTAGAGTGTGACATTACTGTGGCCGCGAGGTTACAGCTCCCCTCCCCTGTGATACAAACAGCTTGACTGTTTCATCCAGGCTGGCCCAGGTGTGTGCGTGTGCGAGCGTGTGTGTGTGTGTGTGTGTGTGTGTGTGTGTGTGTGTGTGTGTGTGTGTGTGTGTGTGTCATTGCGTTACAGGGGTTAAAAAGACATGACCCAAGTATGGGACAGAGAGGAGGGATGATGCTGTGTGTTTGTGTGTGTGTGTCCATTAATCATAGCTGTGCTCCAGGCCAAGCCCTCTGTCCCACCCCTTCACACAGTGGACCACACTCACCTCACTGTGCAGCGCCTCTTCACACACACACACACACACACACACACACACACACACACACACACACACATGCACACACACACTACGAAGAGAGAGAGCTGCAGTTTGATGCTATAAAGCACTACTTCAGATACTAATTTCCAAATGTATAATTCAAGTTAAAAAACAGTTTTGTTTGTTGTGTTTTTTTATCTAAACGTGCTTATTTAAAGGGTAAATCCACCAAATTGTAGTTAAATAAAAGACACTTCAAGACTAGTGATGCATAATGCTTCCCTTTATCAGTGATTTTTATGGTTATTTTTTAACAAGTGTTTAAGTATTGTTACAAAATCTTACTGTTCACGCACCTGATTTGATTCTGAGTTGTGTATGAACGAATATGTTAATTGCATTTGTGAGACACGTGCTGTGCTAAGCCACGTCGGTAAGGAAACCTGTGTGAAGAGCTCTGGAAACATGAACTCTAGCCTAGAGAAATCTGATTCAGTGGTTGTGAAGAATACATAGAGTGGTAGTGTGGTAACAGTATTACCTGACATTGAATACTGACACGATGTTTCTTACCAGCAGTCCAGCCTGTAGTCAGTGTATGGCTATTTGACGTGATTTCAATTTGCTGTGTGCTTAATGCTGCAACGTATTTCGCCTCCGCTTTCTATAAAACTCTGTGGCCCTGAAAGCACTGTATTTGCATGTACATACAGGTTTGATTCCTGGTATCTGTAAAGATGTGGGCACGGCAGTGTCCGAATGTCCCATTACTTCCAGTTCATCTCCCTGCAACCGAACTTTAGCCGGGAGCAGCCTTTGATCCAAGACCGATTAGCATGACATATCCAAACTCTCTTCCCCCCTGGGGAGGTCCAGCTGGCCAGGTCAGACGGCTGAAAGATGCCGATTGTAAAGATCATCTCAAAACCTGCTCTCTTCCTTTTCCAGTGCTGATGAATGTAGCGTGCTCAGTATGATTATCTCAAATCATGACAATATATATCATTGTGATTTCTGGACCTACTGAATAAACCGTCATACATATAAGAACATACAGTATACATCACATTAAAGGTGCATTGAACCTAATTGTTGTTTCAGTGTCATTATGATATTCGTTTTCATAAAAATAAATTGCACTGCATGTTGTCATCCAAGTGTGTTTTTCCGCGCCCCGCCCTTCTCTGTGTATCCGTTCACAGGTAAGGCTGTGACAGTGTGGCCAAGGGTGTGAATCCGCCGCCCACCAACCTAACCCCCCCAAGGGTGACAGCTTGGGTGTCAAAGCCTGGTAATTGGTGGCGGGTAAGGTGTAAACAGGGTGATTGTGGCGAGGCTATAATCGCCCTGTTGCTGGTGTGAGCGGAAGGGAGGAAGAGGTGGAGGAAGACGAAGATGAAGAGCTGCTGTGACAGGGTGTGAGGCCTTCGCACAGTCGCCTGCCCAAATTAAAGTGTGTGGAAACACACAGACACACACAGAATCACATATTAATGCACACATAAAGACACATAACCACGACTAAAGGTGTACAGCACATACACATCATTTGTGTGCATGCTAGCACTCACATATCCACACAGTGTTAAAATGGGAGTCCAAACATGTTTTGTGGAAAAACCTACAGAGTAAATGGTTACATACATCAAGGGTCCTTGACACACACACGGCCGTATTGTGATGTCGACCATGTCAACACATGCAGTGACTCTGAGAGGCCGTGACGTAAATCAGGAAGTAGCACAGTTTCTGTGAACCGTCTGCTTACATTTAGATAACATTGTAAAAACTGCGTGTGTGTGTGTGTGTGCATTTTCTCACCCAGAGCATAGATCCTTGGCCCTGCATTAGTGCCAAACCAAATTATCCTCCTGCCTGTCTGGTGCCCTCAGCCCAAACCACACACACACACACACACACAAATGTTAGGGGATAGAACACTGCTGCAAGTAACATTTTATGTTGGACAGTCCCTCTCTCACTCACCTACATACACACACACAGCATCAGTGACAATGACGCAGTATGACAGGCAGCAGTAGCCTAGCCTGCCCTCTGTCCCCTCTAACCCTCTCCTCCTCTTCTTCTTCTTCTTCTTCTTCTTCTTCTTCTTCTTCTTCTTCTTCTTCTTCTTCTTCTTCTTCTTCTTCTTCTTCTTTTCTTTCCACTGTATTTCTCTCTTTCCTCTCCCTCTCTCTTTTCCCGGCACTTTCTCATTAGATTGACTTTTTCTGCTTTTTAATTAACTTTTTCCAAAGTTGTGCAGTTTTAAGAGGTTACCAGAATAACTAGATGAATGATGCAGCTGTTGTTGCTGTCCCCGTTGGCCCTAGTCACAGGCTTGTGAGCATACTGTATGCACACAATTAATACACGCGCACATATTAAAGTGCTGCTAAATTAGACAATTAACAAGGGAGAATGAGTGAAGTACTTCCTGTCCTGCTTTGAAAAAACATTCACATGTTCAGTTTATTTTCTCATTCTGTTATGTTACTGATTTTGGGTTTTTTTTTCCCCGTTTTTTTTTTTTTTTTTTTTTTTTTTTTTGGCTAACTAATAAGTGGGGAAGTAAATGCCCCACGTTTAAAATGAAGTCACCTCCAAGTCCATCCAACGCGGATCAGACTTGTTTCAGCATTGTGTCTTATTCATATAGCCTACATAAATATTAAAACAGAACATAATTCTGTAGTGGAATGTACTTTTAATTGTCCAACTCAAACCATACTTATGTCTTGTTGTTCTTTTCTTTTAGTGTCCTCCGATTCCTCACCTTTCCTGTCTCTCTCCCCTTTCTCCCCATCTCATCATCATCATCTCTCTAGCCTCAAACATCTTTACTGCTTTTTCCCATTTTTATCGTCACTTCTCATATTTCTCTCCAAATGTCTTCTCTTTCCTCAAATTTCCAGCTCTGCTCCTCTTTCTTCTCACTCCTCCAGTTCCTCTTGCTCATGTTAACCTCCATTAGCCCTCCTGGTTTATTTACTTTCATCTTCCTGTCCTCTTTCTCCTCTTCTGTCCGCCCCCCCACCCCCTTGGCATTTCGTGTCGGTGCTCCTGGACCGTTCCTTGTCGTGTCCTTGCAGAGAGCAACAGTGCTCCTCACTGGGAGTGTACAGGGTGACTCTACAGCTAACCCAGATGGACTATCCCTGTTCTGCCAGAGACTAAAATAATATAGAAGCATGTTAGCATCATGGGAAGAGGCGTCATGTGCCCCCCATAACATCATCTACTGTATTATTCAACACATCAAGCCCTCCCTCTGAGCTAGACTCTTCCCTGACCTTTTCATATGAGCCTCTCACAGCCTAACTAAGCTCTGTGATCCACATCAGAGAGACGGTGGGGCTGGACTTACTAAACTTCTGTGAATAATGATTTCATCTGATTTTGTGTAATGAAATGTAATGTAATGAACACGACCATAAGCTTGAATGACTGTAAGTTGAGCTCAAGAGGTGATCAAAAATGTCTGACATGTTTCGGATGCAGAAACAGTCCCAACTGCAACAGCATGAATCTAGAACGTTTGGGACTAAATATGGAGCGCTGTAGTTTACATCTGGCAGTTTGCTGTTCACCCCTCTTGGTGCAATGGGTGAAATGAGCAAGGGGAAAATAGTAATGTTTGGGTTTGGGTCAAACCAACACAGGACTGTCATCCAGGGGCGGTTCTAGTCCTGTGTGAAATTAAGTCAGTGAGTTACATCACGTAGATAATGTAACTTACGTTAGTTAGGCAGCTCACTTTTTTCCAAGGTTAAGGTTAGTTTACTAAAACACTTGGTAACTGTTAGAGAGTAACCACAGATATAGTTATCAAAAATGAATTGTAGGTTTGGGATGGCAAATGAACTTCCTGCATGAAAATGAGATTTGCTTCCATTCACCATGCGTAGCTCAACACTGTTACTTCCCATCACCCTGCACATAAGGCAGAGTACTTCCTACTTTGGTACGGAATGCTTGCAGTGAGCGTAAATAAATCATCCAGTGTGGACATTATTCTTTGGGATGCTCGGCTTGTTCAGAGTTCCATGGTACATTTGCAAAACGTAATACATGATTATTTTATTGCCATGTGAGTTGATCTCTCAGCTATCTGACTACTTTTTTGGGTAATTGTCTGATAAACTTAAAATACCGTAATGTTGGACTCTCTGGCCTGCTCGCCACTGAATGGCATTTTATTATTTAGTATTCTGTCACATCATGCAAAATGTTATCCAAAAAGAGTTAGAGACGATAAAATCAAAGCTCAAATGTAAATTACCAGTCTTATTTCTACAATGTGACCACAGAAATATCATGGAGTTACAGTACTGTGGTAGAGAGGGAGCTGCTCGTTTGCACTATAATTTTCCTTCTCCTAAGATGATTTAGAATCTGGTGCTTAGTGTCCTCCCCCCCATCTCTCATGCATGTTTCGTTAATTCTTGGCTGTAATGTGCAAAAAGAGGGAAATGCCCTCCAACAATCTAAAAATAATGATCCATAACTTTTGTCTTGAAAGAAATCAACATCCTTCGACGCATCCAGTCCGTTCATTAAACACTTAGTGGTCTAAAGATCCCAGTGATTCCTCCAAACTAAACAATAAGATAAGTTGTCACTGCCCTCCATAATGATCTGTATTAGCATTTTTGATCTGGCACTACCAAGGTCATTTGACACTGCCTTCCGAAACCATTACATATAAATGTGAACGTCTTTTGAACTGCAATGGTTAAAGTTTAGTCATGTTTAGGCAGAAAAAACTACTTGGTTAAGGATATGAAAATGATTGTTCCAATGTTTGAAAGACATTGACTGCTGGTGTCCCAGTCAAACAGTTCTTTGTCTTTTCCTTCTAGCTCACATGAGGTGTTATGACACTAACAACATACTAGTACTACTGCAACTGCTGTCTGTGAGGTCATTCTAGACTTGTCAATAAATGACAAATGCTGTTCTTTCTCTTGGGAACAGATAAGGACACACTAGCCTTTGTTAAGAAGTGATCAGTTTATAGTTAGGTGACAGGTGATCACCTACTATATCTAAAGTGAGAACTCTAAGGATTATCCACTAAAAACCAATAAATTGAAGCATTTAGCTACGAAAGAGTGAGTTGCATAGATTAGACAGAGCTGCATAGATAAATGTGTGGCCCCGGGCCTGTATGAAGTTGTCCCTGACACCCAGAGGCCTCATCATCCACCATGATCCAGACTCTGATGCATCGACCCGAGCCTGAGCCCCGCGTCAATAAATCCATCCGTCCTCCGCCGACTCCACTTCATTCTTCTTTTTTCTCCCACTCTCCTGTGACCGAGGAGGTGAGAGGTGTCCTGAAAAAGAGGAATGAACACAGCGACAGTCTATCACGGCAAGGTCGAACCGTGTCCAAAACTGTGGGACACATGGACCGAGAAGGTGTGAGGGATGTGGAGTGCGAGTAAAAAATGGGAAGAGATGTGAAGAGCGAAATAAAGACAAAGAGTCTCAGACTCTGTCAGGATAGATAGATAGATAGATAGATAGATAGATAGATAGATAGATAGATAGATAGATAGATAGATAGATAGATAGATAGATAGATAGATAGATAGATGGTAGCTTTTAAAGGGGTGTAATTTCACAATTCTGTGTGTTAAAACAGACATAGGAGTTTTCAAAGATTTCAGTGTTTTTTTGTTTTGTTTTGTTTGTTTTTTTTCGCTGTGCTTGTTTTGTGGTGTATGGCATGTTAACTTACTGTATGTCCTGAATGAAATATCTCAACAAATATTGGATGGATGGACATCAGCATTTTTTTGACGAGAGTTTAATTCTTTGCCCAACCCTCACCCTCAAGGGGTTTTTTGAGCTTGAACCCTACCAGACCGTTTTGTTTGTTATTTTTTTCTCATTGCCAATACAGTTAATTCTTTTTTTATAATGAATTGCGTCATGTATTCTAGGAAGTAACAACCTAATTGATTGCTAGATTATTATATAAACTGACTAAAAAGTACCTCCACAATGTAGCGATGTGGAAGTCTAAAGTAGAAGAAACTGGATATACTCTGGTAAATACCTCAAAACTGTAGTAAATTACTGGTTTTACTCTTCACCCCCATGATTGGTATATCTCTTTTACTGTACCCTACTTTTTCTGCTGGCATATGGCACATTCCGTCTGTGCCAGATCCAGTGCATAGATCACAAAGGACTTTGTTTCCCCCGAACAGAGGCTGTCTGCAAAGCTTCCTGCCAGACTGCACATGGCCCTCATCAGGCTCCACCAAACAAAGTGTTGTGTTTAGGCTTAGGTTAGAGGACTGAGGTTAGGATGAGAGCCATGTTTAGGTCTGCCAAAACAAGCGAAGGAGGCGGAATTAGTGCTCAGCCTGAGAGACATTTGTCAGGGCAAAATGAAATAAATATCCCCAGTGAAGCCTTCGGTGTGAGGGGACGAGAGCAGTTGGAGTTATGTCAGCTTGACACATATTCTTATGTGGATGGCAGAACAATAAGCGGGGCCTACTCAGCGTGATTTTAGATATGAACCCATATCTACTCATAAAACATAAAAGGCAAACTGGACTTTGAAAAGCAAGGGGAAACTGCATGTTTTTCTGGCCTTGACATGCAGTGGTTCCCCCGCCTGGACTCCTGGCAGTCCTTGAGCCAGTTCAAGGGATCCTTAAGGGTTGTTAGAGCTTCTCTCCATAACAAGGAAAATTTAATTTAATTTACATTTAAAGGAGCTCTGCAGGACTTCTATGTCATCAGCGGTCATGTATGTTAGCAGACTCCACATTAGCTACTGTTGCTCTCTGTTAGCGGAGTGTAGAGAGGCACTGAGTACATCCTTTGGACTGCTGCAGACATCCAGACAGAGTCCGTCACATAGAAATCCAAAGTCCAGCGGCATTGAACTACTAAATAAATCATGCAACCAAGAGAGACAGGGATGTAATCAAGTATGTTTTAGAAGGACTTTTGCAATCACCATCGTCACTGGTGTCTCAGAACAGTGTAGAAAAAAAAAAAAGAAGAAATCCAATGTGTTTTCTGCAGCTTCGCTTGTGTTTCTGTGTTTAATATTTTGGGGGGTTGATATCAAAAGAATGTTTACAAACCACATTATGTAGTTCATCATCTGCTACCCAAAAACTGCATCATTCAAATCAAGAACCACACCTCAGATAAGAAATGACGAATAGTGTCTTGACAGATAACACACACTCTCTCTCTCCCACACACACGCATACACACACCGGGCATAAGGATGGGGGCTTAGCCAACTTCTGCGAGTCGTCCTGACTTAACTTGAGTTCCAGACCGGGTCTTAATATTCCGCCGGAGTGGCGGAGCCGTTCTTCTGCACGACCAATCCCATCGTCAAGTCAAATTTGCATTAGCAAATGGGAAAGCAGCGACGGCCTATTTGTTAATCTGATCTTTGTTTACCCAACACTCTTGTAATCCACTTTTAATTAAATAGCCGCCCAAATATGTGCGAGCAGCAGTTTGACTTTGTCTGTGCCCACATAGCCAGACTGAAGCAGACAGAGAAATAAAAAAAGGAAGGAAGGAGGGAAGAAAGAAAGAAAGACAGACAGAGATAAAAGACTACAGGCACTGTATTTCTGTTGTTACTCTCCCTGCTGAGCTTGGTTGAAAGATGCAGTTTTGGCACACCAACACACGTCTCCCTTTTTAATGCAAAGAAAGTAAAATTGCTTCTATGAATTATGTTCCAAAGCACTTCCAGTGATACACACACTGTACCTATACACTCTCCGTATACGCCCGGGGTTTATGTGGGTCAGTTCTGGAGATGCAGCTTATCCCATTGTCTGGTCAAATATCTAATTCTAACCTCACAATAGATTTGTATATCCTATCTGTCATAAACCACAGGCTGTGTAGTTTGAATAAATCAAATAACACACATGCACACACACACAAATAAACACACTTTCAAAAAAATCCTCGCGGGCCCTATCACCCACCCACACCCCTCCCACACGCACACACACACACCACACAATATGGCTGCATAATGTTCTTTATCTATTTATAGTTAATGCCGTCCTAGGCCTGATAATGCAAGCAGATACCTGGTAGGCAATTACATCTCCCCGATTCCGTCCGCAATAAAAATGCACTGGTAATAGAAAAAAAGAGGTAAATAACACAGCGGCGTGAATGAAGCTGGCCCCGGCCTGCACTATACATCCCCAATAAGTCAGCCGGCACTGACACAAGCCGCATTGTCATTCATATGTGCCTCCTCCGCTGTTTTTACATGTAAAGGAAAGGCAACGGCGGGGACATTCTGCCTCTACCTGGGTATTAAAGGTGACATCACATTATCCTCTGCCCCAACACATATCTAAATAACTTACTTCTTGGATATTTTTTTCTCTGCAGGGGTTTGTATTCACGCGTCCCGCATGTGTAACTTTGAAAGCAACGTAAAGCGCAATGCAGATTGTGTGAATATGCGTGTGTGGGGGGTTTTTTTGTGCTCTAATTCAATGCTAAAAAAAATTGGTAGCATCGGACAAAAGACACATCGCTTCTCCAAGGTGGCGTGAATGACGGGGTGACGAATCCATTAACTGGAATATGTGCATCTGTGTGATTTAGATTTGGAAAAAAAAAACAGGTTGAACGGGAAGAAATAAAAGGAAGAATCTGTGTATTATTATTTGTAACACAAGTCTGGCACAACAGAACCACGTCAGTGGAAGTGAATACCCACGGTTTAAACCAACGGGAACAGTGAAAGGGGTTTTTTTGTTAGTTGCCGCTATTATCGACTTCATGTTTTAAATATTTGAGAATTTAAAAGGTGGATGTTTTGGATTGAAGCTTTGTCATTACCTCAAGTGAGACAGAACAATTTCAAGAGTCTTAAAGCAAACTTTGTTATATAAATGAAATTCGATATATAAATCTTACCATTTCGTCAAACATGTTTTACCTTTCCAAATCTACTGTCCTCTTTCCTCTCTGCAGCTTCTGTTTTTTTATTATTGGTTATTGAACCTGTTATGCATCTTACTTACCTTTATGTTTGTTTACTGTACTACAAAAAAAAAAAAAAAATGTAATAAATTATTTGACGGATGCCTCTTTATGACCTGTGTAAGAAAACGACACCATCAGCGAGGAGATTGGCTACGTTAGTATAGTTATAGGCTATTCTCAGTGTCTCAGTTAAAACCTGTCAGTTAGTCTGGTGATACGTCACAGCACTCAAACAAAGTTGACTTCTTTTAACATTGTCATCTTTTTATCCAAATGGGCTACTTATGGTCCGGTTAGACTTAGACACAACTATGACTTGATCGAGGTTGAAGTATTTTATAGCAATACTCTGTTTCAAATGTGTTGGTTCAGTCTGTAGTTAGTTTAACTTGCGGTTAAGTTAGTTATACAATTAAGCTGAGAATGTAGTGTAAAGCAGAAGCTATGGTTCAGTGATTATCATGCACACACATTGTGATGATTGGACTAGTTAATGCATCTCTTCTTTAACTTAGATCTGCCAGCCAATATGAGCAGATATAGTCGCAGAGATTGACTTCACAACTCTGTTTATTTAGAGTTTACACATTACAAATGAAGGGAAACAATGTCTGACTGGAATATAGGAATCGGATATTTAAAAATTAATTTCATGACAGCACACTTTGGAAAAAGTTCAACAACACCGTGTACGATTTTAAATAAACAAGTTGAACCATGCAAAGACACTTGTAGGGTTAATTTTATGTGTGTATTAGTAGTAGTGTAGTTTTTTTTTCCTCTTGTATAACATCCTTTAACATCCGGAATCTGTGGGCAGCGTAGTTCTACTTTGTGTACGGACAGCTTCTATAAACTCCTGCACAGTGCCTCTAAGCACCTTCCATTCTCACTGTGAGCCGACACAGTTTGTGAGAAGTATTTAGCTCCACTGGACCATGAATATTCATTGATGGTTCACTTTTCTCATAACGCTGCAGTCATGAAGGAGGAGCAGGCTCTAATACACCCGCCTTTCCAGGGAGAGAGTATTAAGGGGAGATTTAATAGAGGCGTGAGTATGGACGGACTCATTATCTTTCTATTAGCCCTGCCGCTGCCAGCAGGGTTATAGCGACTTCTATTAGGTTAGCGGTCAGATACACACACACACTTACGAAAAAAAAAAAAAAGACCCGCTCATATAGGCTAATTTAGCACACAGTACTGCCCAACAGTAACAGTTCAGGCAAATGAGTGTCCTCCTTGGGACTTGATTTACGAGGCTACTAAAACCTGTTATTTTGTGTGTGTTCATGTGTGTGCGTGTGTGTGTTCTGTGTTAATGGGGGAGTTGTTAGATTTAACTGGAAAAATAGATTTCTTTGATATGAGAACACCTCCCAATGCTGATTTTTATTGCATTAACTCCCTGACATATATTATTTTTCACACACTATGAAGGGCGGTTTATCCTTTCTGCTGTTGTGTACCGTACGTAGCATCCCACCATCCCACCATCCTACTGTGTGTTCAGGATGGCATGAACTGAGGTCAGGACACCTCACCAATGATCGCTGATGCTCAGTAGCTGGGTACCCATGAGAGGTTCTGGGCAGTTTTAATCACCGTCTGAAGAGCCTTCCAGTCCTTGGCTGTGCATGAACCATGCCAGGTTGTGTTGTTTCTAGTCAGTCAGGATGCTTTCTGTCGCTCCTCTGTAGGAAGTTTACCAGAATCTGGCTCCAGAATTTAGCCCTCCTAAGTTTCTCTATGAAGGTCAGCCTTATCTGTGCTTTTTTTAGCCAAGGTTGTGCATGATAGGTTTCTTAGTGATAGCAGTTCCAAGGAACCTTTAACTGTTAACCTGCTCCACCTCAGTTCCTTCCTGCAGCCCTTCACTTCACTGACGTACAATCCAGTGTGGCCATTATGCCACAGTAGCCACACTCTGTGGTGCAGCGTCGAGAAAATTTGGGCATGAATGCTCTTAAGTGACCAGGCTAGAGAGAGACTCTACACTGACCCTTCTCCATGGAGCCAGAATTATGAAAAAGGCATACGAATACTGTGAGGAACTTTCATCATTGTTAATGTAGCACCCTGTTTGAGCACTATATCCAGTTATTCTTAAGACACAAATGTTCTCTCTGCTCTCTATTTCAGCAACTCACTTACTGGGAAACACAGCTCATTATTACACCTAAACGCCTGAGGTGGATTGCCAATGACTCTTGACACGATATATGTCGCTGTTTCCACACAAAATTTAAAAAAAAAAAAAAATTGTTCCAGCATAGTACCATTGTTGGACGGTCACATTTTGGTGGGCAAAAATCCCCCACTTTAGGTTTACAAAAAAGTACGATTTGTATAAGTAAAGTTACATACAGTGCATTAACCTCTTATGTTATGTAGGCACTTTTAAGTTGTGCTATGTAAGTGATGTGAGTTCTCTATTTTGCTAAGTTAAAATTGCTCACTGTTGACTTGAAGTTTCAGACAAACAGCGGCCTCCTGGGTGAATGTTCTGCGTTTGCTTGACCCATCCATGCACACCGACCTACTTTTTATGCGGACTCTGTTGCTTTTTAAACTCAGTCAGCTCAGTCTGCTCCTTCTTTGCTGCTGTCATAATAATCACAGACAGTAGAGGTTGCTGCCAAACAATCAACATAAATCTGGGTTAGACTGCTTTCACACTCAAAATATGGTCGTTTTATTTTTCTGAGAAGGAGGGGCTCCATTCTCAACAGGTATCAATGTCTAACTACAAACCTATCAATAAAAACCCAGAAGGAACTGAAAAACCTAAGGTTCAATTTAACACAATTTACATGTGAACTTGTTTTTTTTTTTAGTATTACTTTTGGTTTCAGTTCCTCACATCGTGGCTTCATGTTAAACAGCCTGCACATGTATTAATGCACAGTGATCTGTATACTGTTCAGTGCTATCAGGTCTTCCATGGCAAGAGGAGCAGGGCCCCGATACAGATACATTACCAGGCACTTAGATCTTTAAGCTTACACAGTAAATTCCCTCTTATAGATCCCGACTGCAGCTCCATCGCTGCCCTAATTGAATCATAAATACATGTATATGTATATTACCCATTAATAAATAAAGACACCATTTTTTATTAATGAAGTGGAAAATGTGGTATGGTGAGACATCAATCATTTAGCATAAAAACCGTGTGTATTAGTGGGGCGGGTGATACGGTGCAGGGGGATAAAATTAGACCTGTTAAATAGGGAGCGCTGTGTGCATTAGTGTGAGTTTTTACATAAGCAATTATGGAAGCCTTCAGTGTTAATTTATGTGTGATCAGTGAACAAGAAGAGGGAGGGAGGGGGTCATGTAAGCGGGCGAAATAAATAGATGGAAATGGGAGAAAAGAGGGGAAAAGGGACACCGGATTGAGAGATAAAAAGGGAAGAGGAGACGGAGAGGGGAGCGGCGCAGGACGGAGGGATACATTAGCGAGGAGAGAGACATGTGGGAAGATTGTGTGAACAACAGGCATATTAATGAGGGAATATGAATCACACTGATTACAGCAACAATTAAGGATCGGTCGTCTTGCAGCATGTGGCAGAAGGAGGGATGAAGGAAGAGGGCAGAGCGAGACAGGAGCCTGTCACGAGGAGGACCGTGCGTTTTAACTGGAGAGAAACTGGTGGGTTATTAAATCTTATCTCCTGCTGCTCTTTATCCCATCCTCTTCCTGAGCTCATCGTGAAAAATAGAATCGTATAAGTGAGGTAAAAAAATCCCTGCCATGTTTTGCGAAAAAGATCGAGTTTGTAAATACTCAAAAGGTACCTCAGAGGTCTGATCATGTCTGTAAAGGGGGCAGAGAGAACGTCTCAAATCCATGTCATATGATAACTACAGGAGGGGGAATGAACTTTGGATCCAGCAGGATGATGGTAAGTCTGTTTATCGCTGGTAAATGTACATCCAGGCTGAGGAGAAATAAGCAAGACAACATAATTAGGCAAGACGAGATGACGATTTTAGAAAAAGGTGTAAACATCACTTCGGTAAGTGATACACAGTGTAGAAGAAAGTAGCACATCAGCCTGTAAAGAAAAGGTGCAGTCGAGGTGAATCATAGCTAAACATAAGATGTAGCTGTAAGACAGCAGCTGCCTAAATACTCAAAAATAAATGCACACATAATTATGTAAGTTTCTAGGTACTGTAATGGTTTCTACATTATCCCAAATGTCACTGTAACTTCTAGGGGAGAGTCGGAGAGTGAGGAAGGAAGTTGGCAAACACCTCATCAGACCCTAGTAGCCGAAATGACATATCATGGGTTTCAGAGAATTGCATTTTTACCTCTTTCAAGGAGGTTATGTTCATGCCCATGTCCGTTTTTTCAGCAGGATTAAACAAAAACTGCTGAACAGATACCCATGGAATTTGGATGGAGGGTGGATCTCAATCGAGAAGGGACCATGTTAACTTTTTGTGTGGATCCAGGTAAAGGGATGGATTCAGGAATTACTTGTGAGATAGGTGGGGGTTTTTTTTGTTTGTTTTTTTTCAATTTTCAGTGGAAGTGAACATTGTTTGTATACACAGAGTTTACTAAAAAGAGAGTTTTTGGACAACTCATGTTAGCAGTTGGTTTTCCGCTCACCGCCGTCCTTCCAGTCGAGATTTCTGAATGTGATGTAACATGGAGGAATGTTTGTACATTCACAAAAAGACCCTGTTGTATTTTGGCAAGAGTTTCACTTTAAGATAGATAGGACGGCCATGCTGTCCTCGCTCAACGTGAAGGCTTGCAGAAGCACTTCCCCAGTTTATTAAGATGTGTTGTTTTACCCAGAAATACTTGTCATTGAAACGCAGCACCTCAGCTTCAAACGCTGTAAAATTTAAAAAAATATGCAAAAAGAACATTTCAGGAATGCCACTTTCATACTAAGTGTTTTAAGATAATGCAGTTAACTAAGCATGTGTTGCTCGCCTTAAAGCTGTTCCCTCTCAGTTAAAATAATATTTTCTTTTTACACAAATTAGAATTACAACTACAGAAATAAGGCTCAGGATGTGAGAATGTTCTTTTAACTGGTGGGTATCCTGTGAATCTGATATTATAGAAGCGGCTCTTGTCACTTCTCAGCCATTTCAGCCCTTCCAGATGGTGTCCATGTGAAAAAGCAACACTGGTTGCCACTGTGTTCTTGAGCAGGTGTCGTCTGCCTCATGCTAATGTATTTCCACTTTTTTGTCTTATCTTCGATCACTGCTGCTATGTGTCCCTGCTCTGGGGCCCACTTCCTTCCACCAAACATATTTCTTTATAATTCAAATAGTAAAAGTTTATTTATCCATCTCTTTTCTAGGTCATCAGGATTTGACTGTCTTGAAAAAAGTGGTTGCCATGCACAGGAAACATTTTACAATCAGAAAATTTGCAGTCCGTGGGAGGACCAGAGGAGAGACAGGAATGAATGCATGTATAAGAAGATCGAGGCTTGTTTAGATCTACTGTTCTTCTTTGTAATATGGACAGGAAATGTAATTCTGTGTGTGTGTGCTTTTGTGTGCCTGTGTGTGTGTGTGTTGGTGACCTGCAGATGTTCCTGAGTAATACACTGGTCAAGGCCTTTAAAGGGTCAGCTGCAGTCTGGGATACTCTCTTCCGGTCTTCACACACACACACACACACACACACACACACACACACACACACACACACACACACACACACACACACACACACACACACACACACACACACACACATTCACGCACACACACAGTCCTAGAAAAAAGAGAAAGTGTTTGTGTGTGTGTGTGTGGTCGTGAGCAATTCTCTGTGCGTGTTTTTTAAATCACTGACTGTGTGCATGTGTGAATTCGCCTGAATCTGTGTGTGTGTGTGTGTGTGTGTGTGTGTGTGTGCTTGTGTGTGTGTGTGTGTGTGTGTGTGTGTGTGTGTGTGCTTGTGTAGCCTCTAAGCAGGATGTGTGCAGTAATCTAATTAGGCAGTAACTTGGCTTGCCATGACCTTACTAACCATAGCAAGACCCTGCCTGGCCTCAGATCACACAGAGAGTCCCCTGTCTGGACCAAAACACACACAAACAGGCAGACAGAGAGAGATACAGAGATTTACGCACACGCACACACACACGCACTGATTCAGGCAGACACATAAAATCGACGGACAATAAACGGTGAATGATACAAAGAGAATCCTGTCAATTACCAGCATTACACATACAACTCCGTTATATACACGTATGGTTTGGTTCATGTAAGTTTATTTATATACATACATATATATAAATATATATATACCCACACACATTCACACACTTCCTGGTTGGGCCGCGCTTCGCTATTAGGAGGGAATCAGGGAGTGTACCATGAATTGCCACCTGTAACTGCTGCTCCTCAGCTATATAAGCTGGTAGATTTGTTAGTTTCGCTCTCTCTCACCAAGTGTGGTCCATTTTCTCTTCCACATGTGGAGGATATACAGTCCTGGTCAACAGTTTACATACACTTGTAAAGACCACGTACATCATGGCAGTCATGAGTTCCAGCAATTTCATCAACCCTCATTTTTCTGTCAGTGACTTAGTGTAACACACACTCCTTTGTCACAACAAAGGTTTGGTTCAATGATTCATTAGATGCCTCCTGAAAATGTGACCAATCTGCTGGGTCAAAAATATACAGTGACTGTAATATTTTGTTGAAAGGTGGTTTTGTTGGCCATCTACAAGCTTCTGGTGGTCCTCTGGCAGAATTTTTTTAACCACGTTTTCTACGTCAAGAATCAATTGAGAGTTTATCTAAATGCTTTGGCTTCCTGGCACTGGCTTGTTTCTTCAGCAAAGTCCACATGTTCTCAGTGGGGTTCAGTTCAGGACTTTGAGAAAGCCATTCCAACTTTAATTCTTGCCAGATTTAGCCATTCCTTTACCACTTTTGATGTGTGTTTGGGATCACTCTCTTGCTTGAACCCCCAACTGCGCCCAAGACCCAATCTTCTGGCTGATGATTATAGGTTTCTGCTGAAGAATTTCGAGTTAATCCTCCTTCTTCATTGTTCCATTTACTTTATTTAGAGCACCAGATCCACTGGCAGCAAAACAGCCCCACAGCGTAATACTACCACCAGCATGCTTGACAGTAGGTTTGGTGTCCTTGGTGTTGAAGGCATCACTCTCTTGCTTCCAAACATAATACTGGAATATCACAGTGCAATTTTTGTTTAATTTGACCACAGAGTATTCCTCCAGTAGGCTTTCTCTTTGTCCACGTGATCAGCAGCAAACCCAACATCTGTATTGTTAGGTCTGATGTCTCTCATGTTCCTCTTGACAATACCATATAGATTCTCCAATTCTGATGAATCACCAATACAAGCACAGTGATACCATCGTCAGCAGACCAGTTACTAGTAGTTTTGTCACCGTGTGTAGGTGCCAAGTCCTGCTTTAAAAATAGATCAGTATCTCTGTACTGTATGGATGACACTGGCAAAAGGGGGTCCAGGGAACTGTGTTTAACCCGAGCTCATGTAGTATTATCCTTAAGCAATCACGTGTTTCACAAAGTGGTGAACTTTGCAAAATTCTTTCATAGCACACAGAGATTTGCCTTGTGCTTTTTTTAAAAAAAAGATAAAATAGCGAAGAAATAAGCTAGAAACGCACTGTGTCGTGTGCCAAAGTAAGGTCTTTTTTGCCTTTCTCCTTTTAACTCTAAGGCTTTGTCTCATTTGCCCTCTTTTGTAAGTTTCCAGAAGAGGGAAATGTCAAAAAAAAGAAGCTTTATTTAATTTAATTTTCACAATATGTGGAGAAAAACAGAGATATTATGATTTGGCCATGCCACGCAGGTGAGAATTCCAGCCTGTCCTTTTTTAAATTGTGTGTTTAAGTGTGTTTAAGTGTGTGTATGTGTGCGCGTGTGTGTGTTCTGTGTGTCTCCAGGGCAGAGGAAGTAAGGGACACAGCTGTCTAAAATCACCATTGGGACCCCCCCCCCCCCCCCACACACACACACACACACACACACACACACACACACACGGTTCACGGAGGAATCGTGCTGTACAGTAGAGCCTTGGGGTCAGAACTCACTGGCCTTAAATTACATTTCTCAACATGACAGAACAGAAGTAGAGTGGAATTATTGTTTCACTCTGGATTTGGCCTGGGTGTTAAGGTGCCCTGTGGCACTGCACTGCACTACTTTGCTGTGTTCTCTTTCCATCGCACACACACACATACACACACATACACACACACACACCCTGCTAAATACCCAAGCCAATAAAACACTTCAAGTTTTGAGTCTAAAAATCTTGCAAAAGCTAAGAAAAGGCTAAAAAAAAAAAAAAAAAAGCTAAAAAAATGTATGTGCTGAGAACAATGTAATGTTTTTTTTGGTTGCTGTAATATTGTAACTGTAATAAAAAAAGACATGCATGAAAACAAGAATAACCACAGCTCATGTTACTAAATATTCAATATTAAGTACCAAGTGTACATCTGCTTTGAAGGCATCATGTATGAGCTTGTCAACACTTCTAGCTTTTTGATATTAGTGCAACTGAAATAATGACATAGTAAGCACATATCTGTGAGGAATAGATATTTCTTATATTCATAACAAACTGCAAAGAGTTGCTAACAAGTCTGAAGTCTCTCAAGTTTACTGGATAATCTAATTAGAGCATCTTGGTCTTTATCATTCCAACTTATTGTAGCATAATTTCTTTTACTGAGTAAATATAAATCATGTTTTGCTTCTTAGCAGACAATGTGTGACTATGTATGCATGCATGTAAATCAGTCATAAGTACAGTATGTATACTGTAACGCATTACAGTAATGTAACTACTTTTTTTTTCGGGTAAAAAGTAGTTACTACTGAAAATAAGGCAACAGAATGCAGTTCCTTTTTCAGTTGGGCACAACATTACTTTTCCTAGGGACATGTTTTGAACACATTTTGAACTGATTGAAAATAAGGGGAAGAATTTGAGTGTGAGGTGTACACTGTGCCCTGGCTAGAAACCTTTATCCACTGCTGTAAACTCAACAGCCAATCCCACCAAGCATTTGAAAGCAAAACACAAGCAGTAAAAATTTTATTTTCAGGCTATGCTATTTGGTATTATTGTTTGTGTTGTTGTTTTCTTGTCAAGTGCCCTGTTTGTGGCATTGCTCATAATAAAGAGCACAAAAGAAATTTAGAACTTTATGTAGGCCTATACACATTTAGGAAATGAGATGGGGTTCTGTCCAAAGTCGAGCAACATAAAAGTAACGTAAAAGTAACGAGTAACATAAAAAGTTACTTTAGAGGGTAACTAAATAAAGTAAGGGATTACCTTTTTAAAAAAGTAATGAGTAGCAAGCAAACACTACTTTTTAAAAGCAACTTCCCCAACACTGCGCCCTACGAACTGCAGTAACTATATACTATAAATAGATAATACTGAACTTTAAAATATCTGTTTTTTCATGGCAAATTGTCTAAGTTCAGCTGCAGCTAATGAGGTCTGTGACAGCAAATTGTTATGCTGAAGTTTCAATGTCTGTAAATCCTGTACACTATCTTATTTCAGGACAGTCTTAAAATGGGAATCTGAATGGGTTTTATCAGCTAACTAAATTGTAACACCCTCTCATAAAAAGTTGTATATCACTGTGATAGCACGAATCAGCTAGACAAGACAGTGGGGTACACAAAAACTGGTTTACAATCAGCTCAACCCCTTTTCTCTCTCTTATATTTTAGTGGTTACAAACATAATCAGGTGTTACATAGCACACTATGTAGCTAACCCATAATTTATATACTTGTTTACAGCAATTATCACAACAACTAAAAGGTTCATCAACCCAGTTTGGATAACACAGGATAAATTAACTCTATACATAAATTTTATGATAAAACTAAACACACCAAGTCATCTTGATAGGTTATACCTTTAAAATGAATATTTGTTTTCATCACTGTTTTTTTCTAATTACAAGTCTGTTTAAACAATTAAATACAGATGTAATGCTGTTGGAAATGAAATTAGATTTAAGATCTCCTCAGGATGAAGACAAGAGGATTGTAGTTACAGCAACAAAAATATCATTGAAGGTATAAGCAAACAAGGATAGTTGTCATTATGTTTTCATCCCCACTTTAAAATACTGTACTTCATTAAGCCATCAATGAGATGACAATTGAAGGAATGACAAAAGAATAAATGAATGTTTAACAAATGAAAAACACAATTGATCTTCCACATTCTGTTTTGCATTGCGGAAGTGTATATTTTAATAGATAGTTCATAAAATGGAGAAATCCAACACCCTATAATGATATACTGGTTATTAATTGCTGTCTTACTGCGCCATTTTATTTCTAGTATTCAGAGTTTCTTACTAGGGTAGTTTTCATTACAGTGTCCTCAAGGCTTATGGCTCCAAATATATTTTTACAGCCATCTGCGCCAGTTGGCTATTCTTAATCGCTGCACTGTGTGTGCATGTGTGCTTCTGTCTGAGTGTGTATATGTGATTTTACCAACCCTACATACTGCAATGGATAAAGAGAGTCATCAGCAACACTTGGCACGGGCACTGTGCTTCTGTGGTATACACTGTGATGCCAACATAAATGGCAATGGAGAAGTCTAAATGTCACTCATGCACACACAGACACACATGCAGAGTTTTGAGGGATAAGTCTTAATGCAGTAGCATGGGCTCCTTGGCACAGACTGCTAGCCAGACTGGTATGTGGTCTGGGGTAAGTGGGGAGGCGTTGGCTGAGCTGACACATTACCAGACGTGACATACTGCACTCTATTCTCTCCTTCTCTGACTGTTGTTCTGTCTCTGGGCTGTGTAATCATCTCCGTCCACAGACTGTTTTATAATAATCATAAGTGCTTCACATGATGAGTGAAAATGTTAGCAAGAAGAAAGTTACACCAGAAAGATGCGATCAGAAGTAGAGTGTCTCCAGACACACGAACATTAAAATAAAGCAGCATTGTAGTCCCATCCTGGCTTGGATGGTATCCCCAACCCTAACCCTTCATATATCCTACAAAAAGGACACGATCTGTCAAATGTGCTGTATAATTAAAGGTTCTGTCCTACATATGAGTTCTTTCAAAGTTCTCTTGAGGTAGAGTCAACAATTTTTTCAGGTTTAGCCCAAAACCTTTTCCTGGTGAATCAACACCGCATTTGGTTATGCATAGGTCTTAGTCACCCCAGAAAAATGATTTATATGACTGGTCTGCCACCGCTATGGTCAAGGTCTGGTTGATGTTGAGCGACTCATTAAAGGTCTACTGCTTTTAGGAAGTTTGAGTTACTGGTAATGGGGAGTACCTCGCAGCCTATGGAAACAGTGGCATATAGTCACCCATGGCTTTTCTGAGAAAGTCTGAGAAAATTACAGCTGATGACCTGGGTTACCTTGGCTCAGGCTTTTAGAGTTGGAAGACATGAGAATAAACCTGTTGTCTCGCTGCAACCTGGTTCTCTCACCCCACATGTCAAGTTTGACACTGTAGCATGCACATCTAACATCACTTATAATGCAGTAGTATAGAGAGCATAAAGCTTGAGTTGGGGTGTTGTTGGTCATTTACTGGACTTTCCTGTGTCCGTGTCAAGATTGATTAGTTGTGAAGTCATGGGGAATATAAGTAATATGAATGTTGTTATTTTAACCCATAGTATGATCTTTTCTTCAACCTAAGCAAGTAGTTTTTGTGCCAAAACCCAACCAAACCCTGTCTGTCTCCAGCATTGGAAAGCACCAGCAACTGTGGCGGACATGGTTTCTTTCCAGGATTTGTTGTTTAAGATGATGATAAAAGATGTTTTCCCGGCACTTTTCCAGCTTTGTGTTTACTGATTTAATTGACTAAGGCTGTAAACTTGAACGAGGTGGCCATTTCCTTCCTGGTTCCCTCTGGCCAGCTCGACTTCTTTGGCATTTTGGACATACCACCAGAGCTGAATAAAATTGTGTCAACATGTTTGAACTGTAACTCAGGAGAAAGTTCTGGTCTGACATCTGGGAGTACCAGGTGGGTCTTGCAGACACTAGCAAGCCTTGAGCCATACTAAGTAGTAATAGTCAGGACACCTTGGCCGCATTGATTTGAATTATTCATTCCTGAATCTGTTTCTTGCATGACCACAAACTCTAACAGTCAATTGTACCTCTTTAAACATCAAATTAAGACATTATTATCCTAGAGCAACATCTTACCCTCATCTCTGGATTGCATTTCCTCCGAAATAACGTACATCCTCTCATAATTAATCAGTAGAGATGGAAATGATGAAAGGTTGACTTTGAAGAAGTACAGCCATTGGACACCAACTGCAGAAAGAACAGACTTTTGTTTTATGTATGAAGCTGTGATGGCCAATGTTGGGGGCATAACTGAGAATATATTTGAGATATTATTAATAATCTACTAACAATACCACATGGCCAACACTGAGCCAGCTCCCCTTGGTTGGAACAAAGCGATAGAACCAGTCAGGGGTCCAATGACTGTTGATCTGAGAGCTTGTCTCTCTATGATTGTTTCTTTTGCTTTCTCTCTGTCCCCCCTGACCAGCCTCCCTCTCTCAGATGAATTAGTTATATTAGAGGGATATAGTGTTTGGCATGAGGGAGCTGTTACCCACACTCTGTGATGCATGTGCCAGTTTAGCCAAGGTCCTTTCTGCCTCTCCATTCAAGCCCAGCCTGGCGGGCCATGCAGGATGCCAGGCTCAGCCAGCCTGGCTTCACTCCCAGCTTGGCCAATGGATGACAGAGGCTACCAGGGATGACTGGAGACAGATAGAGAGGGAGGGAGAGGAGAGGAGAGCTAAAAATGTGTAGACTGGAGAGAGAAGAGGAAGACAGGGATAGAACTAGACGAGGGGGGCAGAAAGACAGAAGGACTGGAGAAGAACTTGCACACAATCTTGAAAGTGACCTATTTTCAAAAATCAGGAACTGAAAGTGAGACCATAAGTGATGTGTTATTTGAGCCTAGCGTCATCATTAAGCTATCTCTAAATGTTGTACATTATATTGTTCACATGGAGACTGTTCAAAACAATGACACAGTCAGTCACTTATACCTGAAACAATGTCGTTTTATTTGAGGAAGGAATACAGCTGGATGGCTGGGTGAACAAAGAAACAGAAATATGATCGCTACATGTTCCCCATCAGGATAAATGGTTAATTATCTGTTAGCATGTTAGCTTGCTGACATTAGAATGAATCTCAAAGCTCTGCTTACTTACGTACAGTCTCATGGAGCTTCGCTTCAATGTAGACTCACAGTCTTGTTTCCACCCAAATCTAACCTTAAAGATACAGTGTGGAGGATTTTGCGGCATTTGGACGTCGTGGTTGCAGTTTGCAGCCAACTGAATACCCCTTGTCACACTCCTCCCTACAGCGAAGAACGTGAAAAAATGTGAAAGGCCCTCTCTGAAGCTACTGTTTGGTTTGTCTGTTGTGAGCTACTGCGGAAACATAGTGCAACATGGCAGACTCCATGAAAGACAACACGCTCTCTCTGCAGATTTAAAAAAAAAAAATTTGTAATTTAAGGTGGCAACAACACAATGGTTAATAGATTCAGGTGATTACACGTTAATGAAAACATTGTTATGAATATTGATTTCCATTTCTGCCAAGCAGTCCCCCTAAATTCTACCCATTTTGCCAGGTTACTTCATCTTTATTGTGTACAAGTTCTGCTTTTAAGGTTTAATATAAAACATTTAAAAGAGATTGTATTGAAGAATTCCTGTGTATATGTATGACATTTAAATTGATTAAGCACGCGTGTAAGACAAGCTTTAACATCTGGGATGCTTATTGAAAATGTCTTGTTAACAAGGCCATGCAAATTCTTTTGGTTTTGTTTTTTGTTTCTTTGTTGTGTGTGTGTTTGTTTTTGTTTTTTTTAAAAAACAGCAGATAGAATACAATTCATCGTCCCTCTCACTTTGTCTTACAGTATGCAATAAGACAAGCTTTTGGTGCCCTGAGCTGTTTCTGTCGCTGTGGACAAACGTTCTCACCCCTGTCACTGCTCCAACCTCTCTGAGTGCAGCCATATGTGCACTGCCATTGTCGAGGAATCAGAATTATTCGGCCAGTTGCGTTGGAGGGCATAACATTTCAGCATGCAGGAGTGGGAAAAAAATGTCTAACATGTTTTGACACCTAAGAGGCAGTGAGTTAGAAGCTGCCCTGCTGACGTCAAGGGGCTTCCAGCAAGGCATTAATGCCATAGCCTTTAACTTTCACCTCTCGCCTGACTAGCCATTAGGATCACTTCCATAACAAGACAGCCGAATTTGAACTCCAGCCAAGAATATTAATGATTTCACATACCAAAAAGGGCAATTGAGAATTAATTGTTCAGTGTGAGAGTTCAGGAGTATTTGGGTTTAAAGCAGGCGCTGTAATGAAGGGATTACAGGAGGGGTATCATGTTTGTTTTTCTGTTTTTGTTGCTCCAAATGGCCAGCATCTGCCAGTCTGGGAAAGCAAAAAAGTTGTTGGAGACTTCTGACCATATTTTCAGAGTGGTTCATCCAAGAGTTAGAAAGACAAACAGTGTTAGTGATTAATGAGAGGCGGGAGGGGGCACTGCGACGGAGGAAGAGTCCAAGTTAATTATCGTGCCATAAGTGCTGCTTTCAACTTTACACACAAGTCTGGAAAAAAAAAACTGTGTGTGTGCCTGCACTGTACCGCACTGTTTATGTGAGTGTGTGTGCATGTACATGGGCGGTGTCACATTTACTTGCCTGGCAATGGGTAGCACCAGGGCTGGGCCTGGGAAGCACACTGTAAAAAAAAAAAGATGCCCAGTGTCATGTCCGTGTTAAAATATTTTTATTTAGGATATTAAATGGAGATGTTTTTATCTCTGAATATATTTCTGGAATTGTGTCATATTTGACATGAGACAGAATATTCTTACAGATCCCTCGCCAAATAAAAAACATCACTTAACTCAAAGAGGAAATTAAATTGTAGATATAGAGAACAAAGAAATCATTGTTTAACATATTAGCTTATTTATTATTATGTTAAATTTTTAGCTAAAATTAAAACGCAAAGAATGACTCAATTCTGGATAAATCTGCACCGTAGTAGAGGATTCATGTGTCGCTCTGTAGTATAAGTAGGAAGTGTGTGAAAGGAAGGAGGCATGGTTTTGGGAAAAAAAAAAAAAAAAACTGCTACTACAAGGAGGTGTGGACGGGAGAAAGCCTGCGTCTAGTAGCGAGCTGGGAATTCACCCAGCTCCCGCTTAGTAATGGAAAACTGGACTTTGGACAAGGTTGGAACTTAAGAGGGGATAACATGACATTTTGTGCAGCACTATGGTCATCAAAAGGCTGCCAAATAATTTTTACTCTGAGAAATTGTAATGTGTTGTAGCGCACTTGACTTTAAGATGGCATTCTATGCCAGTACATGAAAAATCCACCATCAGCTCAGAGATTTATGGTTGGTAGTGAATTTCATTGGTAACTGTAGTGAAGTGTAGACTTTTTGATGATACTGTCAACATATTTCTAATCATACAGCAAAAGACAGGACCACATGAAAACCCATTAAACGATGAGTCAAACAACATTTTGCTTTTTGTGGTATTTTATTGAGCGTGTTTTAAATACTGCGACAGAGTAAATCAAGATTGATTGATTGTTAGTTTTTAGTGAAGATTGAGCTACTCTATTGAACATAGTGTGACTTACTTGTCAAGAAGGCTTTCCTGCTCGTTGCTATGTTCAGACAAGAGTGGAAGAAGTGTCCTTTACTGAAATGTCCAATATGTAATTACTTTTTCTATTAAAACAAAAAAGACTGTTCAGCTGCTCAGAGCCTGCTAGCTCTGGATGAGAGAGTTGGGTGCAGAGCCAGACCTTCAGGAGGAGTAGACACCCAAGTTATGTCAGATTCTGCTCTGATGTAGAAACTTTTACTGACAGGAGAGCTTAGAGGTTACATTTGAAAAAGATTTATCTTCACTGCACTACACCAAACAGACAGCAGCCATGAAAAAGCAGCAGAAAATGGACTTCATGATCTTAGTGTTAAAGAATGGAGAGGGGAAAAAGGAAAAGAGAACTGGAATCTCTGGTCTCTGAGAGGTTGAACTTAATCTCTGAGAGATTGAACTTAATTCACCACTGAGCGTGAGCTGTTGCTGGCCAGCTTCCGGCTGATGTACAGTGAGGTAAGCTGGCTGTTTGACGCCAATAAAGACTTGCATAAGCTTCACTTACTGCTACACTTGAATGTGCAGTATACTTGACCCACTAACCAGTTTTTACGACCTTGGGTGCCTTTTCTGTCGTTCTGTCCCCACTACCTTGTATTCCTGTCTTTACCGGCTCTGTTACATCATGTTGAATGGTGCCGCGGCTCATGTGATCCCACCGCAAGATGTTTATCATCATGCCTTTATATTCTCCACTTATCTATTCGCTCGATTCCTTTTCTTTTTTCTTTTCTCCTCCCATGCCTCTTACCTCTCTCAGAGCTGCTCCTTCCTTGTGTCCTCACTTGTTATTCCTTTCTCGATTCCTTTACTCACTAAGTTCTCACTGATCTCCCAATTAGCTTATATATTTGCAAGGAACTGATACACTCACAAGTATTATCTGAAATATCAGACCATCATTAGTTTCCAACCATATTTAAATGCTTAAATACTTCACACATGACCTGTGGAAGGAAAAAAAAAAGAACCTTGATATGGTGGTTTGGTATTATTTCATGTAGTATCATTCACACGACGATAGCTTTGATACCACTACGCTGAATGGACTCTTAAGAAGGATGTGCGTTTTCTTCATGTAACCGTGTGTGTGCGTCCACATCCTTTTTTAATTCCACCCTCACTTCATTGAAGATAAATGTCTTGATTTGGTGTGTGTGTGTGTGTGTGCTGGAGATGTCCTCAGTACTCAGCAGGGTACCATTCCATTAAACTTGGCGAGAGGGTTTTCATGGGGCTCTTGTTCACCCTGCGCTCATTTGGCTCTTGATCTCGCTGTGCGACGAACACTCGCGCCACATTAAATGAACAGCCCAGGTCCCCACTGCCTACAGAGCATACGGAGATGACTAGGTAAAAAAAAAAAAAAAAAAGGCGCAAAAACACAGAATCCCCAGGCTGCTGCATAAAGCAGACTTCAGAGGGGAAACTTTTTTTTAAAAAAACTTTTTGAACTGCGTGCAGTAAAATTAGAATTACGATAAAAGGAAAATGTGAAGTTTTGTGTAAAGGAATGTGTGAGGTATATGGAGAAAAAAGTTGTTGAGGTATGTATACAGTACATGTCTGATTAGTGTTTGTTTTAAAACACCTAATTGGAAAGGTTAATAACTTTTGTGTACTTTTTTTTTTGTTTTTATAACATCACTTGTTAGTTTACGTTTCATAACCTGAGGTGCCAGAGACATCCTCAGGACAGGAGACAATAGAAACTCTTTGGAAAAGGGCATTCACAAATTACTTGGCAGATTATTGAGCCATCTGTCTGTCAAAGTCAATCTCAGAACTCACTTTAACCAATCACATCAACAGTGGGAGAACCCTACTGCTCCAGCTTGTCAATAAATCTTACCGAAGCAAGTTAAGAGAAGAGCAAAAAGCATATTTTCCAGTGAGAAAAACCTTCAGTGCCATTCTTTCATTAAAATATATTCTTCAGTTCCACCACTTTTTTTTTCTTTTTTTTCTTTCAAATGAACAGTCGCTTCTCTTGCTGGTCACCTGTAGTTACCATATTTACATGCCTTGGATAAATCGCAAGCAAGATGGATTTGCGAGGTTAGAACCAACAAACTAACTAACTAACGCAAAGCATCCAAGCCTTGATGGGTCAGGGCCAAGTCTGATCCACTGTGGGGCCTCCAAGAACTGGACTTTATCCAGCACGTCCCACGGGATGAAATCTGGAATTTGGCCATCTGGGAGATGCCCCAACCACTAAAGAGAGCAATTGCCATGAGGTTCCTGGTCAAACAGTGTTTGTTTGGGTGGTGCTGTCAAATGGCATCCACATGACACCTGCAAGGTTTCCCAGAAGAACATTGCATTGTAACAAGATGATCAATGTTATCCCAACTGTTAGTGTTTTTGATGCTGTGGCTGGTATATTTTGCAATTTTGACCCGCCACTCCAGGCACAGAGCGCAGATGCATTTTCCCACCGGCAAATTAATTATGTCATCTTGTTGTGTCCTCTACTTCTGCAAATGTTTAATGGCAGCCGACTGGAGAATTGGCACCACCAACAGCTTATCGTAATGCTCTCAATTCCTGCTATTTGCATAACAGTTGAGGATTTAATTTCCATTATCTTTTCTCAGTTCTACAGAAATTTGGCTAAAATGTGCACTACATTCAGAAGGAAACCTGACAAATGCATGTGTTATAGCACATAATATGACATACATTGTCTGCAAAATTTGAATAGAAATTTGAGTATTTATAGAATAATGCACAATAAACCTATGAGGCAGCTGACTCATATGTGTGTTTGCATGGACATCTAAGTGTCCTGTAGGCCCAATTAATATCAGCTTACATGTTGTTTTGTCTGCTGCCAGTTTACCTTCCTATCTTCACCCTGACAGGTCCCTACCTTTCACCCAGGGCAGCATCATTTTATTTATTTTTTTGCCCTGAACTGTGATGAGCTGCACTGGGATCACCGTCTCTGCTCCAGGCTGTATTTGAGCCTCCGTGGAGGTGGAGGTGGAGGCGGTCAGTTACCGAACTGATGCCACGAGCACCTTGTTCACGTTGGTGTGTGCCACAAATCATGTTCATGCATTTGCAGGTGAAGTGACAGTCATGTCTTTGAGGTGATGTCAGCTCACCTCTGCTGGAATCGGTTTGGACGTGCTGAGTGTGTGCATGTGTGAAACCAAACAGGTGGGTTTGTAATGTTTTCCAATTTAAATACTTTTTTTTTATTTTAAGCCTGCTTTGTACTTAACCCGGTGCTTGTCATTGAGTGTGCCGTGGGAGGGTTTGCATATGTTTTCCAAGCACATATAGCATTGTGCGTGTGTGTGTGTGTGCGCGCGCGCGCATTTGTGAGCTCACTCCAGGCTTGTGTGTGTGCGTGCGTGTGTGTGTGTGTGTTGAAGGTGTGTTGACACTGCTCCCTGTCAAAGGCGATTTGAGGCCAGTTCAGTCACTGTCAGGGCCGAGGCCAACTGGGTTGTGGGGCGTCTGTGTTTATCAGCTCTGTTAGATCCTGTCATCCACCAGGCTCAGAGCAGAGCACAGGGGACCGATCATCATCTCCTCCAGCAGGTAAAGAACATTGAAGTGACAGGAAAGGACCTCCAAGCACATGCACAGACACTTGAAGACAAAAAAAACCAAAAAAAAACCATCCTAACTGTTGGCTAATCCGAGCTTCCAACCTTCAGGTGTTGGGGGAAAGGTGTTTCGGTGAGTATTAGAGTCACTCCCAAGTCTAATCAGGGGACTGGTTTTTCTTTAAGAAGCTTAATGTCCAAAGGCTTTTGTCAAGAATAGAGTTGCTAAATTTAGCTGTTAGTCAAATATTCAAATGTTGAAGTTAGAATAGACTAAAACTATAAAATAAGAAATAAAACTGAACAAAGTGTATCAAAGAAGCACTAGATCACGCAGAGTATACACTCAGAACATCTGATGTGTGCAGTGTCAGTGTATTGTGTAGTATGTGACACAAGAGACGGCACAAATAGAAAACTGAGGGGCTAAAAGGTTTATAAAGAGAGTCGTTTGTTCACAGTGGAATGAGCAGGTTGAAGATGAGTTCAGGAGTCTCACCGCCTGAGAGTAGAAGCTGCTTTCTAGTCTGTTAGCATGGTGATGGATACTGGATTTAGCTCCCTCTTCGACTCCAACCTGGTTATATGCTACGTTTTTGGTATGGTTGCTTTATTAAGATGTCCCACTGTCTGGATGTGCAGCACCAGCTGCTATTGGAGTTCAGTCCACTGGGCTGAGTGTTGCCACTGACATTACCCACAATGCAGCTTTGCCACTGGGTGACATCACTCGAGGCAAAATGTTACAGATTGCACGCAGCTTCCTGTGGAAGTCTTCATACTGCACACACCTTAACATGTAAAATTGGTGGAGTCAACCTTTAATTGTCGAAACAAGATTTGTGGTAGGAAGTAAGAATTACTCTATACAATAAAAAAAAACAAAACATGTCAAGTAAGGGTATGCCATTCAGCCTTTAGCAGTGAGCCAATTTATTAATCTCCACTCCGTCTACACTTCAGCACCATCCGCATCTTATCACTTATTTACTTTTTATTGTGTCTACAAAGAGAAGCTTAAATATGTATAATGCACCAAATGCATCTCCTTTTCTCTAGGCCATTAAGACATTTTAACTTCACCTCTTCTGTGTTAATATTTATAGGCAGACAGAAATATGTTGGAGGACTTTGTCAATAATTCACCCTAGAGAGCTTTTCTCTTTCGCTTTTACTACAGTACATTACTGCGTGCCTGATTGTACTCTTTTAGGCTATTAATTAAAACGCCGGTTCAGCCTCAGATTGAGTAGCTCCATAGGTTGATTATATGACAGTCAAGGTTTTCTACATCTCCTGGTAATATCACAGATTTGATAAGTGGAGCTCTGTGCAGCCTTTTCAAGGCTGATCCCATAGGAAATTACTCAATAATATACACCATATGTGTGGCTACATCACTGAAACCCTAGATCCAGATAGCAAATAAGTGTTTCTAATACCTTGCGGAATATCAAAAGGCTTTGGCCTCGGTGTCGACTCGACAGAAAGGGGCATTTTTTTCTTTCTGTTCTGTTCTGCCTTTCATTGTTTCACACTGCCAAAGAAAGGAAGAATAAAACAGAGTTGACTCATGAATTGTTTATGACAGAGCTTTGTATGTACAGCCCCGGCGCTCCAGTGATTTTCATAAGCTGGACCTCCAACACCATATAGTTCTTATCAACACTGTTTTTCTTTTTTTTTGCTTTTTTTTATAATTGGTCAAACCCTTGTAGAGATTAAACGGCAGACATTCTCAAACACTGGCGCGATTACCGTGCAAGCTAATTTACAGGTTCTGCCCAGTTATATGTGTGGCAGTGGCTGAGGGACCTGGGGATTTAAACCGTTCCACAAGTGAGTGTTTTCTGTTAAAACAAACATCTGTTCAATGTTTCCTCATGGTGAGTTCACCCACCGGACAAAATTACCCAAAAAACAACATGCCTGTCAAATAGTTGTTGTTTTTTTATTCCCTTTGTTTCTCTGTTTCTCTCAAACTTTACTTTTTTAATAAGTATGGTAATAATTTAGATTAAAAAAAGGTACACAGACAAAACAAAGAATAAAAATGAGTTAGCAGGGAGAGGAGGGAAATAGACAAAAGGGCAGCAAGGAGAGGCAGACAGAGGTAGAGATGAAGTAGTGGATTTATAAATGTAGAGGGATGAAGATGCTGTGGAGCGGAGGTCAGGATAATGACTGTGGACAGGTCCAGAGGAGTAGGCCGCCATGCCTTGAGTCCCACCACTAATAGGATTAAGAAGGATGAGATTCCCCCTGGAGGACTGGACACACTCACACCAGAGAGAGATGGAGAGAGCGACATCCCTGCCTCGCCTGGCAATACACCCGCAGGACTGGGTTTAAGTGTGTGTGTGTGTGTGTGTGTGTGTGTGTGTGTGTGTGTGTGTGTGTGTTTGTTCGTGTTTGCACATATGCGTTTTGTACTCCTCAAAGGTTGAGAAAAATAAGGACCAAACTGTCCTCACAAAGATACAAAGATGAAAAAAAAGTGAAGTGTGAGCTGGCTCTATGTGGTTTATGTTTAAGAATAGTCTAATTAAGTTTGGTCCATTGGTTCATTTTTTCAGGATTACTAACCATTAATGGCTAACTCACCTTCTTGTCAAGAGTCGAATGCTGAAAACAGAATAAAATTCATCCACTGCGTACTCAGTAAGGACTGGCTTTCGGCCAGTACCTTTTGCTTGGACTATGCAGCAACGTAACTGTGCAACTTTAAAGGGATGGTAATGTTGGTCCGTTGGTTCACCACTTAGGTCCACACTGAATGAACAGACATTCATGTGCACCAGATAATGAAGCTGTCCTACTTTGGTGACCACTTAATTTTTCATATAGCACCAGCAGGCCAATGTTTTTGGCTGTGAATGACAGATAATGTATGGATTGCTAAGAAATTTGGCACACCATCCATGTTACCTAGAGGACAAACTGTGATAACTCTGGTGATCCCCAGCTAAATCTTAAGTTTCTCCAGTACTTTGGTTTATGAACAAATACCTGCAAATGACATCCAGTCATGGTGAGGCAGTCCTCCATCATACTGAAATTCAGCGTTGGAGGAGGCTGGTGGACATTGTGATGTTGGATTCTCCTCAGGCGCTCTGGTCGAGTTCTACCACTCTAGATTTGACATTGTTGTGAGAAAGTGATGCAAAAGAGATTGACCTCATAATTTGACCGTCCGGGGCATCCGGACTGACATACATAATTATAGACATTTAAGTGGAATCACATTTCAAACCACCTCCGAATGTAGTTTGGATCTTAAACCAATCTGGATGCACAATCTCAACATACCGAAAAATGGATCTGGGCTGGCAGTCTGAACGAGGCCTCGCCTCAGTCTTGCTGTTGCCTGTTCATGCATACTTCCCAGGATTCAAAGCATGAGTATTCTTTTATGTTTTAGGGTAATACATTTCTGAAACACAAAAAAGGATTTGGCACCATCTTTGTCATCTGTTTTTTGAAAAGAAATGTGAGTGAAGCTTGTCTGTAGTTATAAAGGTTCAGATTTCTTCTCAGTTATATTTTTTCTTATTTACATTATTTTGCTTTCAAACAGTATCCCACCTTCTTCCTTTCTTCCCGTACCTCTGTTCCATTATTTCTCTCCCAGTATTATCCGTGTCTCTATTGTCCTCCCTTTAACCCCCCTTCCTTTGTTTACACACTTTACGGTCTCTTGCCCCAACTTATCCAAACAGACTATGTGACGACAGCACAATCACGCACACAAACCTCTCTCTATTCTCCTCACTTGTTGTTCACCTCCTCAAACCAGAGGCAGGCGCGGAGGGAGGAAGGCCTCGGTGTGATGGCGAGTGATGGTGACACAGAGCGCTGCCTGGGAGCCTCTTCACGGCTCTGTCCACGACATCAAGAGAGCCCGAGCGTTACATAGCCTGCAACACTTATCTGTCCCTCCTGACACACACACACACACACACACACACAGTTGTCACACAATTAAGACCACAGTTTTAAAGTTTTAGATTCAATTCAATTATACACAAAAACCCTCACTTTTCCCTTGAAATGAGACTTTGGCCTCGTCTGTCTTTTAATTCTGCCATGTTGGTTTTACCACTTGTACGTAATATTAAAATATATAACAGTTGTTAGTGCAGTTTTGAATTCACAAGGGTTCAGACTGGACCTACTGTAATTGTGTCAGCAGATGACTGGCCAACATTTTTGGAGCGCTCACTTGTAGCTTACCATCAATACAAGACAAGATAGCTCTATCGCCCAATATTGGAGGAAACTGAAACTAAATATAAAATGCATTTTAAATATACAACTGGTGCAGATTATATCAGTTGTTTTCAAACTGCTGTCTGGGAACCAACTGGACTCCTTAAATTGGTTTTATGGGGAGTCCCCTGCAAAAGGAGGACATGAATAATTAAACAGAAAAATTGGAACAACAATAAAAGGCTGTTTTGACCGAATGCAATTGATCGCAGTTTGATCACTGACTGTCTGTGAAGATTTTTTCTTTGTTTTCTTTCGTCCTTGAGACAAAATCCTCTCAGATTGGTGATCTGTGATTGGATGTGTGTGTATTTTGGGGGTTTCCTTGACATGACAAAGTCTTGGGTTTATTTAAAACATGTGTCATCATATTCTCACTTCTACCCTATTTATTCTACCGTGAACCGTATTCGAACCGTGACAGCTGAGGCCAAATCTTTTCATGTTACCAGCCTTGTTCACTTTGTTGACACAACTAATCTGACAGCACAAAGTACAATTTAAATTATTTATAATTATTATTTATAATCATAATTATTTGTGGTCACTTTTAATTGTGTGCCATTTAACTTTAGAGCTTATTTTCAAGTTCCATTGAGTTGCTCGCCTTACTCAAATATTTACTCTAAAATAATGGGTGATTTGGCCTCTGCAGTCCTCTCCTAATGCTAAATGGAAAACTAAGCACCTGCAAAATGTCCTCCTCTTTATCCTTGTGTCGCCTTTCAGCCCCCATAAGGATAGCACTTCGAGTAGGCGCACACATTCGAACACACATTCCCATGGGTGCCCTGTTTGAACACTCCCCCACCCTCCAGCTCAGTACTTAGGGAGCATATGCTGGGTGCTGTGTCTCTCTGTCCTCAGGGGCCCGTTGGACCGGGGCCCCTGCCCGCCTGCCTCGTCTGCCTATTTATGACCAGAGCCAACTGGACAGGGCTGACGGATGGGCCCCCGAAGCTGGGGACAGGCAAGGGAGAGGGTAAGGGAAGGGCTAGGGAGGAAGAGAAGGGGGGTGGACGCACTCAGTCCTGGGCAATTAGAGGGAAAGAGTGTGTGTGATTTGTGCTTGTGTGTCGGGGGGCAGACATAGTGTGAGTTGGACTTTCCTAATCCATTATCGCCGGGCCTCGCTCCAGGTGGCGTTATGTCGACACGCTGAGCACGAGTGTGTTGTGATGTGACAGGTTGGGCGTGCGTGCACCGTGTTCCCGCACGCGTGTGTGTTGGAAAAGTCGTCCGCAGACGCATCTGATGTGCGGTAATTGCTGCCCTTTCAGTTAACTGTTACAGATTGTCTTGAGAGGGGAAACTCAGTTCACTCAGCCCACACTTTGTCTCCGCAGCTGCCAAACTTCGCTTCTTTCTTTAGGGGAGATACAGACTCAAGAGGAAAACGGTAGTTCAGAGGAAAAGAGAAACATTCCTGCTTTGTTTTTGGGCGCTTTGACATGTTGTAGCATGCTGTGCAGAATTTATTTTTGGCTTGTTTGACTTCCTGCAGTGAACACATTTGCTGTTGTGTTTCAGTAATCGACACCTTCACACCAGCTATTTATCTCCCCCAAAAGCTGAGGCTTGCGGAGTTATTCTTCTCCTCTTAAAAGTGTCATTGTAGCAATTTTAATATGAACATATGACTGCTAAATTAACTGCGATAAGCAGCCACCAGATCCTGAGGTAACAAGGTGATTTATGTCATTATATAAAAAAAAAAAGTATGAGTTACACTCCTGAAAGAGAGTTTGTAGATCCAAACAATTCAGTGTATTTTTTAAAATTTGGATCTGGGTGAATATAAACAGTATTAGCAAGATGGGTAGGATATCATGGTCGGCATCCTCACATTAAAGGTTCGACATAAGGCAGCCACGATCAATCAACACTGACTTCGCCTGAGTGCCAACAGATTCCTGCTCTCCTCGTCCAGCTGCAGTCGTGTTCGGCCCGTTGGGTGCAACAGCTTGATCCAAGATGCTGTGGTGACAGGTCTGGACTGTGGGTATTGCACTGGGCCGCTATTTCTGGCAGCATTCTCCTCTGTCCCACTGTCTGCATGTTACCTTTTTCAAATTCTCCGTCACTATGGGAAACAACAACCCCCAAGCTAGGAACCTACACTTTGAAAATAGGCAACCAAGTTAGTGTTGCCAACTTAGTTTCATATAGTGTCAACAGAGACAAGCTAAGGCTGGAAACCTCCCAGTGCAAAAAACAGCTCACCCGACACTGTTTTGCAGCGGCCCCATCACGATGTCGCACCACCAAAAAGAGATGTGATTGGTTTAAAGGTATACAAACAAGTCTTAATGCAAGTAGGTGCAACCAGACTTTTTCTCCCATGCTGACAGCGCACTGTGGAGGTAGGCCCGACTATGCAAGACTATTAAGCAGATGGACAGGTGTGACCCTTAAAAAATTACATGGAGAGATTTCTTTTCTGTCTTTTTAAAATTTTTGTTGCAGTGTTTGAGTAGAAAGAGTGATTTATTTTCTGCACAAAGTGCATATAGTGCCAGTGACTGAATATACATCTGAATAACATGTTTGTGTTTTACCCTCCATCCTAACATCGTCATGGTCAACATCAAGTGTGCAGAACCGCACCTGCCTGCCTTATTATTACGGCACGGCTTAAAACATATTCATGCGTAAATCGATGTAAACGTCTATCCGATGAAACCGAATGTAAATGTCAGTTGAGGTGTATTTAATTATTCAATTATTCAGTCCATATACCTAATTAGCATTATGTCGCTCAAGGCAAAACATTGAGAAAAATGTCAAGTATACACCATCAGAGAGTAATTCATATTGTTATCATATGGTACAACCGATAAACACGTGGAATTAAACATGTAGGTGTGTATGAGATTAATGTGTTTTTGGCATCATGCGATTTGAGCGATGAGGTTTGTATTTATGAAGTGTTTTCACATTAAAAGCTCCTCAAAAAGACAAATTGCCCGACTCAGAAATATGGGAATGCGATTATCGCGTGTACAGTCACATACAGCCAGTGTTTCGGTTTCATACGACGTGGTTTGCGGCGTGTTTACTGTAGACTCTAATCACTATAAAACACAATTTACATAATGTTACTTATAAAAGTGCCATAGAAGAAAGTGTGTGTATCTTTTTATAGTTATGGCCCTGCAAAAGGAAGTGTAGTAATTACATGTTTATGTAATTAGGTCAGTAATTCAAAGGAATAAGCTCGTGTGTTTCCCATTAGTAATAAAGTAGCCCTTTGTGGCCTATATCTGTCACAAGGAGGGTCGCTCCTCCATTAGTTAACGCGCAAATAGACGCATCTCTTTACTAGTAGTGCTCAACGAACAAACGGAGCACACTCTACCAAACGTGCTTGCATTGGGGGACACCTGCAGTTATGCAATACACATTTAGCGATCACACCCGAGGGCGTGTGGCCGCAACAAAATAGGTTTCCAAAATTAACGTGGTCACACTTTATTCCCTCCAATGGCAATAGCAAAAAAAATGATAATAATAACATGCATACACACCACACAATGTAATGTACTGAACACACAATGCAAGGAGACATGCACATATTTGTCATTCTAAACACACACATGAATATATAAAATATAATCCCAGGCCTACATACTCACACACACACACACACACACATAATCATATACTCACACATGCATATTTGCCAACCAAGACCTTGCATATTCACATTACAAAACACAGAGAATGCTTCCACACAGTTACTATTGCCAGACTCACAAATGCCCACAACGTGCTCACACTTTCCCCCTCCATCGGCGAACCATGAAGCACACGCTCACACACACACACACACTCAACCAGGCTCAGCTCCCTCCACTTCTAGGCCTTCAGAAGGTATTTTCTCTCTCTCTCTCTGCCTCATCAGGCCCTGTAGCAGAGGGCAGGCAGTAGCTAATAATAGGTATTGACTGGTTCAACGTGGGATGAGCAAGGTTCAACCATTGGATCTCCAAATGCGCCCGGGGGTCACTCGCACAGCGAACACGTCTCCGAGGACCCGGCTGAAAGAGAAGGCATTTTAAACTTTCATGACTTCTCTGAAATCGCGGCTGTTTCGCCTTTCAGGCCTTAACTCTTTGTACTCAAAGCGCTCGGCCCGATCAATATCCAAGAAGGAGAGTGAGGAGAGGAGTGGAGAGAGAGAGATGGAGAGAGGAGGGGATGAAATCCAGACGTCTTTATTTCAGTGGCTAAAATTGTTGCGTGCAAAACACACAGCCCTGGGTTTGTTCGGTCACTGCTATTGTGAACTTTATGTTCACACTTAGCCTTTTGTACACACATGCACAGATTTGAACTGTGCATATGGAGCCTGAAAACACACACACACACAAATGTGAGCAGCAAAAGCATTAAAACTATTATTTTTTAATGGAACCATTTGTTGGAGCAGTTAACCACAGTGGTGGAGAACGTATTCAGTGTTTAACTATTACTACTATCTGATGCTTTTGGATTATTTTTACTGCTTCATAATCTGTGTTACATTTACTGCTATTGATATTTAAGGCTGAGCTGATTTGAGCTTCTTTTGATTGTGACACAAAGCAGCCCAATCTCAGCTCGGTGACAATGCATTTTCCAGTAAAGAGAGAATTTTCTCAATCCATAAAGGAACAAGTAGTCCTTCAGTTTATCACAAACATTTAAAATCAACCCGTTTGGAGAAACGTGGTTATGAAAATGTGCAATCTTAAAAGTATCCAGTTGCTAAAGCTGTCAGACAAATGTAGTGGAATAAAAAGTAAAATATTTGGGTCTGAAATGTTGTACATTAGAGGAATGAAAATTAAAATGGAACAACTTGGGTTTGTACTGTGGTAAAGTACTTGTGTAGATGTGCTTAGTTACATTCCACCAACAGTCACTGTTAGTCCCGTCTATCAGGGATGGAGTCATAGATCACTTTTACTGCCATACTGTCAAAAAGGAATTTTGTATCTTATAAATAAGATATATATAAGATACTATATATATATATATATATATATATATATATATATATATATATATATATATATATATATATATATATATATATATACTGTATATATATATATATATATATATATATATATATATATACAGTATATATATATATATACACAGTACAGAAACAGGCATAAAGTGCATAACAGTAGCCCTCACGAGTACACATAGAGTCATAACACACAACACACATGTTCAGTGATAATGTACAAAATGTTAAAAGGACACACTGTCAGATTTATACCAATGCAGCAGAGAGGCAAACAGCAGTATGTGAACAAACCAGCAGAGCCCTTGTGATTGGCCTCAGGCTGTAATGGACATGAACAACCTCTGTGTTAACAGCAAAGAGGCATGTTTTGATTTCTGACACGTTTGGTACAGAGACGGCTGTTTCTGTTTTAAAATGGTGTTCAGCGAGCTGACTCACACTGGTCCTGGAACAGTTGCTTAACTTTACAAAATATCAAGCTGTGGGAATATGATGAATTTCAAGACGGATACACACACAAAGCAAAGAGTTGTGTGTGTGTCTGTGTGTGATGCCTTCAGGTACAAAGAGGTTTCACCACAATGTGACTCCAGCTGCTACAGAGCGGGAAGGTAATACCCAGGGCAGGGTGACACAGGGGAGTGTGTGTGTGTGTGTGTGTGTGTGTGTGTGTGTGTGTGTGTGTGTGTGTGTGTGTGTGTGTGTGTGTGTGTGTGTGTGTGTGTGTGTGTGTGTGTGTGTGTGTGTGCGTGCGTGCGTGCGTGCGTGCGTGCGTGTGTGTGAAGGGCACTACAGCTGCGGCCTGAGCAGAGATCCACAGAGTGGTGAGGTGAATGACACTCGCTCAGAGAGAGAGTGAGCTCAAATTTCTGCATGGTAAAACTCCAAAATAATACAATATTCAAAAATGTATTATACTATCTTGAAAACTATCTAACTTATTTATTTTTCTCTTCCTAAATTTGTATAACAATTGCTTACTAGTGCTTACTGATCCCATTGTATCAGCACGATAAACTTCAAACACATTGTTTCAATTGTGTTAAATGATCATATCTGTTGTATGTATATAGATAATATAGCATTTCAGTTTATTGGTTTCTTGTGGTTGTGTGACAACAGAAATATCAAAACACTTAAAATAACAAGTAGACAATATTCTTCAGTTGCTGTTATATTTTTTTTTATATTTACAATAATTCATCTATCATGTCTAATACTTGAATCAGAATATGTTTCTTCTCTTGAGGAATAGCTTAAATACTGATCAATACTTATTCTGATGTTTTTATCGGTACACCTGATTCCTCTTAAACCAGGACTTGACCCCGAGCTGCATTGTTTTTTTTCGAGGTGTTCAAATAGTTCTAGATTCATTAATCAAAGAACCACAGAAGACAAACTGAAAGTTAGTCATAATTATTAGTGATAACAAGGAATCTTGTTTTACTATACATCAAACTTATATATACAAAAATTATATAGGCCTACTTAGATTAAGAGTAGTGTTTTCAAAAGATTGAGTGTCTGTCTCTGTCAGACATTTTACATTTTCTGATGAATATTTCAGTTCTCACAGCTGAAAATTTGCAGTTTGACATATTTGTAATGCCGAAAGAAGTTGAAGTAGCAAGAGAAATACGATCACTTTGAAGTTTGCATTAAATGGCCAGTGAAGCGCTATTCCCTTGGACATAGTTACTAGTTTACTTGAAAGAACAGGCAGCCAGGGAGGGGCTTGCCGATAATGATGAGCATTTACAGTAGTGAGTAGTCACTGAATGTGCGTTATTAACCGCCGCCGTGCAGCGGGCAGACTGCCGACTCCTCCTGACTGGGATGGAACAACACAGCCTGTGAGAAGACAGAAGTAAGCTTGATGACAGGGAATATAGTACTGAGGTGGTTCACTCCCGGGTTTGGCTCCTGGAGACCAGGGATGGGAGTGCTAGGTGCAGCCGAAAGCTAACTAGCTGACGGCAGCGGTTGTTGTTGGTTATTTTAGCAGCAAAACTAGCAGTATCTGTCTGTTACTAGACATGTGATAAAAACATTTGAATGAAATGGAAGTGTAAGTGCAGAATGAGGCAGAAGTCTCAAGTCAAGAAAAATGCAGAAACGTGGCATTAAAAAATGCCAACAGTCCGTTCACTGGGGCAAGAGTAGCCTATTTTTCTTCACTCAATTATTCTGTTTAATTATTCTTTAATGATGTTTGGCTTTGTTTTACAGCTCAGCGTACCACATGATATTTTCCTCCCGCATCAATTTTTCATTCATCAGTTGCAGAAATTCCGAGGAAAAACACAGTAACACAAGAACATGTGGCAAAGTAAACAAAACAAAATCAGAGCAACAAGAAAGAGAGTCAGATGAGGAAAAACAGTGTTTTTGCGTGTCAAGATGGGTGGGCCGGCCCGGCTGTGAAGATGCGGTGTCATGTTGTGTGATGGCGGTGGTGGGTTGGCTTCACCACGTGGGTTTGACGTTACGCTGCCAGGGCACCGCTCTAAATTAGAGCCTGCTTGTCTTGGATCCGGTCCATCCAGATACACCACTATTCCCCGATGCCAGCTCCACCACAGACAGTAGAACATTTGTCAAAAGTTAGTCAAGGAGAAGAAAGAAATGGCGAGACGCTGAAAAATACTCAGCATCTTGGTTAGAGTTAGAAAATCAAGTGCATTGCTGGGGTGGTTTTAATAAGCCGGTGTCTGCTCCCCCCTTAGAGGAAAGTGGGTAAAAAGGCAAGACATCTGAAAAAAAGAACAGCAGACTAAGATCCAAGTGTTTTTTGAATGAGCTAAAAATAAACTGAATGAAAACCAAGATAATGTGCATTTAGGGAATCAGACATAAGCTTTTGTGTCTCCAGACTTTTTCTTTACTTTGTTACTTCTTTGTTCCAGACCATCATCTCTAAGTTATACCTTTGTCAATCCATCAACCCTCCATCAGAAAACTAATATCGCTTTTTTGATCATGATCATTTCAACCCACCGTGTGACAAGGACCATTGACGGCCAGCGTTCATGAATCATCACGTCCAACAAAATGTAACGCCAGCACAGAACATCAAACAGTCAGCGGAGCACCTTTCATTTATTTTGGTTTAAGTATTCCCCTCCTTGGTAAATGATTTGATGTATTTGGGGTAATCCCTGCTTTTAAAGTGTAGCAAGGACAGCACCGATCAGAGTTGGTATTTTAGAAGTGTGACTGAGCACACTAGTCGAACGTAGCTGTGAGAGTGTGCACTGAATGTGATTTGTGTCCAAAGTCAAACTATTTCGGACTTTCCTGACCCCAAATACACTGACCTGACACACATCTAATTACAATCATGATCGCTGAGGTCCACTATTTATTTATTTATTTATTTATTATAGAGGATAAATGAAATGTACCTCTTTAAATATCCCATATGTAACTCTGTTCTCTGAATAGGAGGGATGGACATACCAGACCATCATCTGATAGAAAGTTTTGTCAAAAAGATAATGTTGTGAATATTTACATTATGATCCTAGTTACAGAGGTTGATTTGTAAGATGAGTGATTGTTTCCATAAAATACACTTTGGTCCTGTGGAACACAAACTCACGTACCGCCAAGACTACAGGGGGCAGCCTATCGCCAGAGTAACAGACCACTGCTGCTCTTTCTTTGCTGGCTATCCCTGGTTATCCTTTGTTCAGCTAACCATTGTACTTGGTGGCCATGTATACTGACTGAAGTCTGCCTGGATTGCAACCTCGGATCACTGGGGGAGTGACGGTGGGTTCCTATCACCACACAGGATGTGAAGACACAACTGGCGAGGGACAAGAGAGAGACGAAGTGACAGAGGAGTCTCTGTGTGACAAGAGTGTTTCACCATGAGTGAACAAGGCAATTAAACTTGTTTATGTTCTATAAAGGAGAGAAATTTAAATTCAGAAGGTGTGTTGTTATGGTATAACAAGACAGGACAAGCCTAGCTGATTGGCATGCTAACCCCGGTAGACATTGCCACATGTGTATTGTTTTTTCTTCACATCCTGTTGATAATGTTAAATTCTGGCCACAAAGTAAAAAAAAGATAAATAAATAAAAAAAATGCACCTTTAATATTGTTTCACCAGCTCCCCTGGGTGACACAGAGTAGAGGTGATAAATGTATGTATTAAAAATGGATAGTTATTTTTCAGACCTGTCGTTACCAGCCAAACACTCTCGCTCACTGAAAGTCAATGATTATCTTTTTTTCAGCGCTGCTGACGTCAGATTTTGCGATCTCGAAAGGTGGATTTTAGATTTCAGATCTCCTCTCCATTTTCCTCTCTCTCTTCTTTTTCTCTCTTCGTTCCATGCCCCTAACCACTAACCCCCTCCAGACACGCTCTCTTTCGCTCTCGCTCTCCGCCTCAAACACACATATACACACAGCGTGGGCGCTGACAGTCCCTTGAACTGTTGACAATAAGTTGATGGGCTAAAGCCTCCAGTAAACATCTCTGGTGCCACCTCTGCCCAGATGGAGCTACTTAGAGAACACACACACTCTCTCTCTCTCACACACACACACACACACACACACACTTTCCAGGCCTGAGTTTCATTAGTCAGTGTGTTTATGTCTGCGTTCATGCGGCCTGGCGGAGAAAACCTCCCCGTTTCGCTGCACTCTTTGGTTGCCTCTGTCGGGTTTTACCCTGAGCAGAGAGCACAGAGAGGGAGCGAGAGAGAGAGAGTGACCACAGTCACCGTTCACTGTTTCATGTATGGACAGCTTGTGTGTGTGTGTGTGTGTGAGAGAGAGAGAGAGAGAGAGAGTGCACCCGGTCACCTTTGATGTTAAAACACATAGTACATGCTGTTCTCATTTCTGATCCCACCCTTCTTACCAGGCTGACATCGCCGGCCAGCCGCCCTGGGGCAGATGGCACCGGGATCTGTGTGTGTGTGTCTGTGTGTGCGTGCGTGTGTGTGTGTGTTTTCAATATAGCGAGGAAACGGTTGACCCGGAGGTCACCGGCCCTAGACAGGCTTAATTTTTCAACAATTAATCTCCTTCAGCCAGGAAGGCCAGAGTGGATCTAAAAACTCCATCACACACCATCTCACACACAAACACACATGGGCTGACGATGACAGGCATCAAAACTGTTGTGTCCGCGTGTGCATGTGTGTGTATGTTAATCTGAGATGTGAATATGAGGAGATTAGATGGACCCAGGGATTAAAATCTGGCCTTTACCTCAGAGGATCCGTACCAGCAGGGACAGGCTGATGAACCACCCACCCACACTCTCTCTCACACACACACACACACACTTACACACACACACACACACACACACACACACACTTACACATCACTCCGAAGGTCCAAAGAAAGAGAAATGTTTGGATCAAAGTGCTCAAACGAGTAACCAGAGAAAGTCTGTTATTTCTAACAGACAGGAGGAGAATGAAAGACAGATGGAAGTGTAGGAATGATGGAAAGAGAGGAAGAAAGAGAAACACACAGGCGGCACACAAACACAGCGGTGTAGCAGTATCGGGCACAAGGGTGAGGGTGGGTAGAGGGTTTTCCTCCCTATTTAAAAACCTCCTCACTGGGTCGGAAAATTAGCCCCGGTCCTCTGTTTATTGATGAGGAGTCACACACACACACACACACACACACACACACACACACAGAGGGCAACCTCCGAACACGCTCCAACCACACATAATGTTACTGTTTTTTCACAGAACCAACAGGCAATGTATAAATATCCAAATCCAGCTGAAATCACAAACATAATCCGATCATCTGGAAAGTGTTTTTTTTTGTTTTTTGTTTTTTTTTTAATTTGTTGTTAACATCATTTTCATTGTATTCTTGAAAGATAGAGGAAAAGGTATTAGAGATAAAGCATCTGACAGGCAGTGTTATGCACTTGTTCAGCTGTACTTTGACAGCTGAGTAGGCAGGAGCATGAAGACGATGGAAAAAAAAAAAAAAAAACTTTTGTCAGTAGCATTAGCTTACAAAGCTAGGCACAGGTAGCGAGTTTAGCAGTGGCACCAAGCATCTATGATATATCAAATTTGACATTAGCGTCATACTTTCCCCTGTTAAATATTTGTTTGAAATCTCAAAATCAAGACAATCCTTGGATCAATTATAAACTTTTACTAGACATTCATGTCAGTCCAACCTTGGCACCTTGATCTGAAACACCACTGGTAACTGGGGCAACAGTTGCCATATACATTTTAAGAAATGTATCCAAAATATTTCCTGGAGTTTCATCTTTCATCTGCAGCAGGGATAACAAAATTAGCCCCCTCAATGAAAAACCATTAGGATTTTTTCTTTGGATTAATGCAGAAAATACGCTCTGTGCCAAACATAAGTCAGTGATACTTATGGTATGTTTTTTTTTTTTTTCAGCAAGATAATCTTCACAGATTTATACCAGCTTTATGATTTTTGATACGTAAATGCAATTCCTAGGGGTCAAAAGCTTATGCTTAAGTAACTACTGCTGTGCTTCTTACTACACATTACCATACCACGCACACTTTTCTGTATATTGATCAGTCTACAAGCCGGAAAAATTAGTGTTAGTATCGTTTGCAACCAAAGTCCACCTGTAAAGACTAGTGAGTAGATGAGTCTGATGTCTGGCGTTAATGTCCCTGACATCAGTCTTATCTGGGGCAACTGTTTGCAACCACATTTGTAAAGGCACTGTATAATTCACATGTGGGGTATTTAATGCCATATTTTACGTCATAGAAAAAAACATTCAATCAAATTACTTATAAAGGAATATTTAACACTACATTAACTTATGTAAAGGATCTCAACATCACAGCTCCACGTTAGCACTTATTCTGATGAAGCAGCCGACAACAACATCTTTATTTTTCAAGATGTGCAGTACCTGTCCTAGTGCTGACCTCTGCAGTCATGACATTAGACAATAGATATGAGTGAGCAGAAAAGTAAATATAGAATTGTAGATAATAACGATCAGAATGCAAAAAAAAATTCATCAAATACCCTTAAACAAAATACAAGAATGTATATGAGTAAAGTTTGGTCAAATTTAAAATCTAAAAGAAATAACAAAAACACATCTTCTACCATAAAAGGGCACAGTGGGCGGGACTTGGATTTTTTAAAATAGTTTCAATAATGAATGTGTGTTAATGTGTGCCCCTTCCTCACATGGTGTGTGTGCATGTGTGTGTGTGTGTGTGTGTGTGTGTGTGCATGCGCGTGTGTGTGTGTGTGTGTGTGTGTGTGTGTGTGTGTGTGTGTGTGTGTGTGTGTGTGTGTCCACTCAGTGTCGTGCTGGGCTACATGAGGAGACAGGGAGCATGTTGGAGCTGACAAGGCCTGTAGGGTCAACATCAAGCCAAATCAACTGCACTGGGGATCAACCACTGCTCCGGCTCTGTCAAATTAGGGCACCGCGCCAACACACACAAACACACACGCACGGACACATGGACATGCACACAAACAGCTGTCAGGCACACACACACACTCGTGACTGCCCACTGCCCCGGAAACATCAGAGCACATCTTTGCCCCGAGGTGAGAATTGCAGTTTGTGTATCTGTGTGTGTGTGTGTGTGTGTGTGTGTGTGTGTGGGTGGGTGTGTGTGGGTGGGTGTGTGTGGGTGTGTGTGGGCAGTCACAGGGTCTGTGTGGTGATTGCCGGAACATACTGGCTGAGCAGCATGCGATTTGTGTTGGTTTGTGCGTGTGTAAGTGGGGACATATTTTTGTGGAACTTATGCGTTTAGCGATGTTTGGACTTGAGTCATTCCTTTAGTTTGTGTGTGTTTGAATGTGTGTGCACGCTCAGAGTAAAACAGAGTGTGTGTGTGTGTATGTGCATATCTGAAAGACTATGAAAAGGAGCATGTGCACGTGCCGTATATCAAAATGTTGTTCAGGTGTGTCTTTCGCATGTGTGCCTGCATCAACATCTTTGTGTGTTTATATGTCTTTATAAATGCATGTATGCGTGTGTGTGTGTGTGTGTGTGTGTGTGTGTGTGTGTGTGTGTGTGTGTGTGTGTGTGTGTGTGTGTGTGTGTGTGTGTGTGTGTGTGTGTGTGTGCGCGCGTGCTATGCCCCAGGGTGTCATCAGCCAGGCAGTTAATGGGCATCTGTGCGTAGTCCAGTGGAAGCCATCCAGCTAACTGGGCTAACTGGGCCACCTCTGCCAGCCACAGCCAGCTGTGCCACTGGATGCCCATTCTGCACTTCATCAGCATCATCGTTATTTCAGCTTCGCACACTCTGCCCAGACCGGCCACCATCATCACTCCTCCACCCATCCATTCATCCATCCATCCGTCTCTGTCCCATCTCTGCCTGCAATGCATGAAATGTGGAAGGTTTTCTGGACTTCTGAGGACGAAAATGACCTCATAAAGGAAGAGATGAGGGAGATCTATTGGACATATTGGCTGCTCTCATGTCTGCTCAGCAGTAAAAACACCAAAAACAAAGCCGATGGTTATGGATGGCGATGTTGTGAAAGTCTGACGGCATGTCCTTCTGCTTGTTGGCCCATTTAACACTCGGGTCACTTTTGCACCACCTACATACATATTCATAGATTAGTTAGGACACCCGCTCCTTGACAGTTCTCCACGATCAGGATTTAAAGGAACAGTTCACCATAACATGAAAATTCTTTCATTATTTACTCACACTCATGCAAAGTAAACGGGAAGTTGGGTGAAGTTTTCGATGTCTGCAAAACATTTCAGGACCTTTGCAACAAAACAGCATCGTTCCCCAAATAAGTGAAGTATATGGGGGCTGTTTAATATGTAAAAAAAACAGAGGTGCTGCATCTCCCCACTGAGGTGTTCATAACTCACACCTTAGTATCACAATGGGCATTTTTTGTTTGTTTGACTCCTGCTCAACCACTGTTATAACTCAGTATAGACTATGGATTCATCTTCTTTTATTCATTCAGTTGTTTGACCAAACAGTTGCAAACTACAATGTCTCTGAGGCAGTGGGCCCATCAGCGTATTCCATAGATATCAGTGGAATTATGTATCTCCTTTTCAAAAACACTCTAATTGGTCCAATTAATATGTGAAGCATTTAAACCTCCAGATTAAAATAAGAGATTGTTAATTTTGTTTTTTTTTTGTTTTTTTTTTTTTTTTTATATAAAGTTCAACAACTGAAGAAACACCAGCACACAGAACCAAAGGCAACGCAACCTGCCTCTGTATTAGAAACCACTACAGAGAATAATCAGCTTTTTCTACTTTGTATAAGTTGCAAGTGATTGAGTGAGGGCTGGCTGGATCATGGTCAGATGAGGAGATTTCTGTTGCTGTGTTTTGGAATTAAGGCGTATACCTCCGGGTGCTCAAATATTGAACTGCATGCCAGGAAAAAAAAAAAAAAACTGCATATCCCCATCACATGAATGCCAAATGGATGTTTTGCTTTTCAAATGCCTAATTCTTAAACATATATAACTGACTGGGGAAGGAAATAGACACAGTACATTTTGACACAACATCATACAATTATCATTTGTCCTTAGTCTATATTTCAATGATTTTGCCGCCATCGTTATTGATCTTTGACACTAACTTCTAACTCTTGAAATGAGTGTTGAAAAGTGGTCTGACAATGATCCGGGCTGGCTAGTCCTAGTGAATGTGTCTGGGTGGAGACAGAATATGAAAGCTTCTGAGAAGACAGAGGTCAGTTTGACGAATGTACCAAGGTTGTTTTCACAACCGTGCTGCATGGCTTCCCAAGCTAACCGCCTAACAGCAGATACATTTAGCCGCTGTCAGTGGTGATATTAGCAACAACGGCACTTGTGTCCTGTGTAAATCTGATGAGAACAATCTTTATACAGCGTCAGAGGCAGAGCCTCGTTCATTGCCATGAAAGCTGCTCAGTTGTGTATAAAGGCATGTGCACTAGAGACTCCACCGGCTGAGCCAGCTAACTTTGGGTTTAGCCCCTCACTAACTTGAGGGATAAAATTATTTAATCATGCGGCTCGTATAGACTTTCCAAATGTTACCGGACTCGATGGATCAAGTTCTTACAGTGACTGATGCTTACAGGGGGTCGTGACACTCAAAACAAATGTATCCACTGTTTTAAAGCGGCTTCTTTCACAATGTAAGCCCCTGCGTATCATGTAATCCAATGGGTCCATTTTGCATATGTAGTTGTATACAGTCTGTAGGAGTGCTGAACAAAAATGCTGTAAGATGAAGACCTGCAGGCAACAGGCTGCCCACTTCCAACTTCTCAGTGAGGTAGCAACTCCTATTCTCTCATTAATATTATCAAGTCACCTATTTTACAACCAAGCTTTCTCCATGCTACAAGTTAGATATTACTCCTCTCATGCTGTGGCCCGGTGCTGCACAGAGTATTGGCCTCTGGCCTTGGTAATCATATCCACATCCATCGTCAGACTATTTATAAAATGACGGTGGAGAAATTGGGCAAGTAATGTAATTGGTCTAAGTGTTTTGTCAAATATGAAGAAAGTATGAGCAGAAGTGCATCCAGGCACCTGCTGAGAAATACATTAGAAAGGCATTTCATGTATTTGCTCAGTGCAAGGTTTTAATTTAAGTTATGTGATAGAAGGAAACTACATTTAAAAAAATGTTCAGAAATATTGCGCTTTCATGTAATACTTGAATGCTCAAATGTCCCTTCTTTGTGCGGGTCAATCAAGAGTCTTGCCTAAAGACACTTGAACTGGGATACCAGGAATCAAACCTACAACCTCTCACTGTAATAGGATGGCCTTGTTAAGCCAACAGGTCAGTATGTGTGTCCCTGTGTGTATGTGTGTGTGTGTCACTGTGTATAGAGTGGTGTGGCAGCCAGGGCCTCATGACAGATCAGGGCATTCAGGCCAGTGACATTCCTCCAGAGCCCCAGATGCATCATGGGCCAGCGGTGTGAAAAATGCTGGTCGGCCTGATCCACTCAGCCGCAGATGAATGGAGCGCTCGGTGCACTCACCCGTAGATGAATGGAGCGATCTGTCTTGTCAGCGGAGGTCGACCGAGAGGTTACAGTATCCAGCATATACCTGTGTGCGTGTGTGTGTTTGTGTCCGTGTGTTTGCTGACTCCAGAAACTAGCTACAGTACACCACACAAAAAGTGGGAAACAAAGACAAACACAGGTAATCGCAAATGAAGTGCTCACACACAATAAAACACACAGAAATGTTTCAGTTACAATAGTCTATTCTGATACAGCCTCATTCCAGAAGCCTAATATCTTACTACCCAGCATTGTTAATCTTTAAGACAATACTCATTTCATATTCATTATATCAAAGAAATAAGCGTTGCATATTGCTGCCAGCTGCTGAAGGCAAACTGTCTTCCATCTTTTCCGAACATTTTCTGAAGACTTTTGCTATTTTCCTGGCCCACAGCTTAGCTAGCCAGGAGAGTTCAAACATCAGTTGAGCATATGTAGTTTGCGCTGCTAGACATCTCTCAGTCGAACCAACTAAAACAAAAGACATAGTTTGAAGACGTTGGGGAGTAGTATGAGACCTTGGGAGTCGTCCTTGTTTTATCCGATGTAACTCAGGCAGAAAATATCATCTGTTATTCACACAGAAGTTATGGTCAGCGGCGACCACAAGTGTCTGGTTAAAATGCCTGGCTAAAGGCTTGGTCAAGTGGTAAAGCAAAATTAATCTGCACATTGTTGCATAATCTGTGTTCTAGAAGCATAGTGCTGTAGTGACTATGGCTAATAACTAGACTAGTGAGTGGGCTGGTGCTAGTCAGTGAGAACAGCTCCCAGGGCTTAATCTTGTTATTTTCTCTCTAACATTCTTTATACTCGCCTCTGGCAAGCAAAGAAAACTTGTTAGCTTTTGAGATTAGCTCAGCAGCTAACAGGGCAATATGTTCGCGCGGTTCATTCAAAAGACACATGTGTAGCGTCGACCCCTGTCTTGTAGCAGTTGGACTCTCCGTCTCTACAAAGGTCAGGTCTGTCAAGACGGCGCGAATTCAGAGGTCAAGTTGAACTGAACATGAAAAATGAGTCTGGAGTTACTCCAACTACGCTGCAAATCCAGTAAATGGTGCTCATCAGTTCCACTGGCATCTACAGCTACATTAGCAGCCATGTGCTTGGGTCAGCTCTAGATCGAACACAACATTTATAAGACAGTGACTCTGATGGAGACTTTGAGTTGAGGCTCAAAATTGCTAGTGAGTAAACCCAGATTGTGTCCCAAGGTCAAAAATGAACTTTCTTGCTCGACAGAAAGTGTTTCTGTATTCACAAGAGAATCTACCTATTTTAATGACATGCTATGATCAAAGTTTAGGCAGTGGGCCAGACCCTAACACAGGAGCAAGTTTTAGTGGACAATAACGATGGACTGGATAATCTATATGTGTTTGTGAAATGTCCCTTTAAATAAAACTTGTAATAATCGATATCCTGAAACTAAGCTTGTCCGTTGTCCTCATTTTGAAGGATTTTCTTTGGATTATTATTATCTTGAGCAAGTTTAGGGGTATAAACATGCACACACACACACACACACACAGTGGGCCTCCATCAAACACTGCCCTAGTGTCCCTGAGTTTGTCTCACACACACACACACACACGCACTCTCACACTCACTCACTCACATGCAGACACACACACAAACAGCAAGACCATCTCCTCAGCCATCAGCCCAGAGCTCCGGCGCCCCGAGCAGTGGCTCTGACACGTCTATATGTTTTTCCGCCTGACCTTTTGCCGTCCTTTCTGCCACAGCCCGTAAACCATAAGCTGATATATGAAGGCAATTTTTAGCGGTGCCACTTGTATCTGAGTGATTGCGTACGCTTTACATTTGGGGCGGCTGCCACCTTGCCACCCCTCCTCCTCCAGATCTCTCTATTTGGATAGCGGGTGGAGTGGGGTGGCGGGGGGGGGCAGAGAAAAGGAGTGGGGGACAGACAGGATGAAAGGATGGGTGGATGCGACGCCAAACACACACATCTATCTACTCCCAGGGCAAGGAGTCTGCTGTGCGATAGCCCCTCACTTGGCCAAGCAGAACTTAGGGAGCTTTATGAAAGGACGGGGCTGACTGCAAGAGCATTTACAGACATCTGCACTTTATAGAAATCATTGTATATATTTATTTTGTTTATATGAATATGGGTTGTGTTTTAGACTCGTAATAGTTTCTGCTACTATAGACCTAGGGTCAGCAATCAGCATCAACCACATATATATATATATATATATATATATATATATATACATATACATATATATACATATACATATATATATATATACATATATACATATATATATCTCTGTCTGTCTGTGGTATGCAACCGAAGCATAGACATTAATTGATTATCCACATCCACACATGAAACCATTGTCGAAGCAGACATCTCATGGTCAATTATGGTGAAGCCTTGGGATTAAAACTGTTTAAATGGAAAGGAGTGCTTATTTCATGTAAACAAAGTTGGTATAATTTGTTTCAGCCTTCACCATGGAAGTTTCTGCCTGTCTCCGTTTCTTTTGTGGTTGGATTGTCAACAGAATTTCACAAAAACTACTACACAGATTTTCACCAAACTTGGTTGGACAATTGGCCTCAAGCTGGAATAGACCTCGTTAACTTTTGGTGGGCATCTGGATAGGGATGGATCCAGGAATTTGAAAACTGTTGAGCCTTGGTGGTGGTATGTGGTCGACAGAGCTCCATTCTAGCATTCTAGCAAAGTATGTCAAATCATGTCATTACGAATTAAAATGTGTATACAGTGAAACAGTACCTTTAGTGAGGGTACTATTTAAGAGGCCACGTGAATAATTACGTACCTCCATAGTTCAAATAGCCTGGTGCAAAATGAGGCATAGCTATGATGTGCTTGCCTCTCTCCAACTAGAGGCAATATTAAATGCCATAATTTCATTGTGAATAACATATACCTTTTTATATATGCATATATACATATATATGTATTTGCATTGTTACCTACAGAGGCTTTTATTTAAAATGTATTGCCTTTTTTTCTCATTAACTGTAAGACTGTGAATGTTTGCCAACCACCACTCCACCACTGACATTTAACAGGCTGAAATCACATCAGTTCGTAGGTCCCTAGGTCTAGCCTACATAATTAAGCTTTTCATTAATACACTGTATTTGACGTGATGTATTTGCTTTATTTGTGATAGAAATGCTAAAGCTTTCTTGTATATATTAAACAGTAAAGAATAACTTAACACTTTTTTTTTCTCTTAAAATTGAATTGGCTGTGGTGCTGACTAGAATGTCAGTGTGGCGATGAAACCCCTCTATCTCCTGTCCTCTAGTTTTACTGCCAGTGATGAGGTCGGTTTGATTAGCATTAGTTCACGTTCCAGTAATGGACTGAGACTCTACCTCGTTAGCATTTTAACTCATGTTTGAATAGGCGGCAGTGTTCCCCTTTAGGCCCCTTATCACAGCAGCAGATTGAGCTTGTTAGCTTGTTAGCATGAACTTATGCTATGGGAGCTATATGGCATTAGGCCATGTTACATTACCGCAACGCAATGACACTTGTTAGCTTATTAGCATAACCCCCTATTAGATGGACAAGGGGGTGTGCAGTGCATTAGCCCGTGTTACAGTAATGGAAAGGCTTTGTTAGCTTGTTAGCATGCTAAATAGGCAGGGATGTGTGAGTGGCATTATGGCCTGTTTAAGAGCACTGGAATGAGTCGCCACAGCGTTAGCTAGTTACCATAATCTCAAGAAGGGTGTGTGTATGTGTGTATGAGAGAGAGGGAGAGGGCGAGAAAGAGCAAGTGTGTGTGTGTGTGTGTGTCTTCCTCTAACACTTTTCAATTACAGCTGCTCATTGTCAGGTTGTAAATGGCTGGGTCAGCTGGCTGGAGTTCTGCCTTTGAACACGGTGCTGACGTCCCTACAAAGGCATCATTAGGAAGGCTTGGCCCAGCAAGCACTTCTCCATCGCGCCCCAGGAAACAATTCAATAATGTGCCAAAGATGAAAAAAATTAACAATGTATAAAAAGAAAAACTTCACCCTACAAGAAGAGAAATTTAAAAAAAAAAAAACCTTCAATCTAATCCCCCCTTTTATTTCCCCTGCTCTGTTTGGTGCCCTTGCATATCGCTCATTTGATACATTTTTTTCTTTCATCATTAATTTTGAGACGTATAAAAATTTCTTTGAAAAGACAATTCTCAGTTTCTCTTGATCTGAATATTCACCCCACCCAAGCCTATTCAAGCCTTTTTTTTAAAAACAAGTTTATAAGGAATACAAAAACTACTGCTAATTACAATGGGAGATTGAGAAATGTAAAAAAAGTCAGTCCCGTTTCTTTGGTTTTCTAATATCTTCCTGGATCAAAGGCTTCCGTTGGGTTTCTCTCACCTCGTTTTTCCTCCTCCAAGCATTGTTTGCCTCCCAGGACTACCACAGCACAAGTTCTGCACTGGTTCAAAATTTACAGGACGGGGAGAATTAGTTATTCCAGGAATAATTGCACATCAAATAGGGGATGATCTGCAGAGGCCACTTATAAAAAGACGCGGCTTATTCATGCCGGCAGTTACATACAGGACACTGTATGTGTTTTAATATCACATTGCACTGCGTCCTGGGTGATACTGCCCTGATAGTACATAACGGGATTAACTCTAACTTGAATTATCCTTTAAGTTTTCACTGACATCACAGAGGTGTTCTACCTTAAGGCATTTTATTAATACAGAATTAGTTGAGCAATTTTAACAGATTCTCATGCTTAGAAGACTGAATAAGTCAATTGCCTGTGACTCCTGTGTACCAGCGGCAGACGTATCGGACCTTTATCGTGCCCTCACACGTTGACTTGGTTCTATATGGTTAGATTTTGGAAAGAAATATGATTTGGCTTACAATAACGTTACTTGTGTAGCTTCAGTTAATAACATACCTACATTGCACAAAAAAAAAACTTAATTAGAAACTAACTACAATAGGAAACAGATATAATTCACAGTCTACTTTCACATTCATCGAGTAAAAGTCCTGTCTGTCTGTCTGATGCAGTCATTCATCCGTGACCTCTTCCTATGCATACTTGTTGCTCTTTATAAAACTCCACCTGACTTCCTCCTTTGCTGCCATAACAATTTCAACAGCCACTAGAGGGCACCACCTAACAAGAAACGTAAAAACAGGTCATAATAAGTGCTCACAGTTGACCTATATGGTTGTTTTTCTAGAGAACAGGTTTGAAAATTTAGACTGCTCATTGAAAAAAAAAAAAAGGAAAAAAAAAAAACTTTAGCCGCAAAATGAAGTTTGTGCTTGCTGCATCCATGTTGTGTGAATTGACCCTTGTCTGTGAGGGAATTTGTGACTATGATTTATTGTACTATGTCTTGTGCCAAATATTGTATCACCCATCCTTGTTCTGATTCTTGCTATGAGGTTACACACAGCTTTTTATTCCTTTTCCTGCCCTTCTGCCAAAACACAGTACGCAATCCAAAGGTTTGTATATCCACAGTCCCGAATCTCGCATTTTCTGCTTTTGAATGACAAATTGAGACTACCACCACATGGTGCTTTAGAGATTTATTTCCTCTGCAGAATGTTTGAGGTATGGATCCATGATGTGGACCTGTGCTGTTGTGAATTCTCCTTATGTTTTCTAACATTAGGGTTTATTGTTAAAAGATGTGAAACATTTAAGGACATACTAGTGGCAGAAACATTTAGTTTCTCTGTTTCTCTGAGTAAGTGAAATTCACGATCATAATTTCCCTTTCCCGTTAATGTTGGATACCAAATGAAAAATGTTCATCCACTAAAAAACACTTAAAAATGAATAGCTGTGAAATCAAACTCGCTCTCGGTCTCAAACCCTCACTTTGTCAGCCTCTGATTAAAAGTGCACCTTTTTCACGAGTTCACAATGCTTTTCTATTATAAATGACTGGAGCATAGGCATTACCTGTCTACAGTGGGAATATTAAATCTCTGTGGAGACAGATAGCATAATGCAGATGTCTTAATGAAAACTTCATTAAGATGGAAGATAATTACTGTGTCCTTAACGATGCACTCAGTGTGCTTTTAAATAATTGAGGTGCTCAACTTTTGATGTGTTTATACTGAAGTAATTTCATCATGCAGACTTCATCTGAGATAGATTGGCTTTCAGTGTGTGTGTGTGTGTGTGTGTGTGTGTGTGTGTACATGAATAAATGCCCGAATATATTTTTATGTTTTATGAGCGAATTCTAGTGCGCCCTTTTTATTTTTAGCCATGCCGGCAGAATGGCTTATTTGGTCGACCATCTTTGGGCTAGTGCCATCATCAGGTCAAGTGTTTACTATTCTTCAGTCAGTTCCAAGGAAATCATCATTTGGATCTGGTGCTAATTCCTCTTCAATAAACACACATAAACATTTTGTTAAATCATAAATATATTAAGGAGGACTCCCAGCCAAAACCAAGCACCACCCGATACTCACCAGCGGAGTGTTTACTGGTCTGGTATAGGCGCGCTGCATTCTGACTGTTGTAGGTTTTCTAAGTTTTGAGCAAAATATAAATATGTTTGTGTCTTTCAACTGCATAGTCCACCCACTTTTACACAAGGACCATCTTTCTATCGCTGTAATAATTTTAAGATTTTTTTTGCAATGAGTATAACAGCCTCACAACCTCACTATACACTCACAATACCAACAGCATGTGTTTTGATTGATAGTACGCCATGTGTTCCCTATGGTGACTGTTTACATTCTGTCATTTACTTTGTTATACAGACCATCTTTGGGCAATGATATACTCATAGATCTGAAGTTGAAATATTGCCGCGCTCAGTTGATTCAGTTTTTCTTCAAGTTATCACAAATTTAAATGGGCAAAAGACAACTTTTTTGCTTGATTGCACAATGTTATGACTGTAAGGAATGACATCATCCATGTATGAATTGGTTCCCTATAAACATCACTTTTTCTATGAAATTTAGTCTGCTGCAGTGCTGGGTTTTTCCCATTAGATTAAAGGTTACACTACAGCGCAGAGGAGCGGTGGACGCGATTCTGCCTTTGTGCGAGGGATAGCAGACATGGAAGAGGCATTGTTTTCCCATCATCGCCATCCCCTGGTAATGGTGGAAACACTGGAATATCTGTGGAAAGAAAAAGAACCCTGCTGATGGAGGAGGCAATGACGTTGAAAGTGAGAATGGTAGAAAGCTGAGGTAAAACAACAGTGAACAGACGGGCATTCATTCAATGGAGTGCACTTTTGTTTTGTCACATTCTTTCTACTTGATCATTAAATAACAAACCCTGCCTACTTATTACTACAACCGGTTGTTTCACTCTGCCTTTTCAGACCACTGAGATGAAGGTTTGGCTGTCAAATTGGGAATCCCACATTTGTCTTTTGCTTTGGACAGTAGCTAGGCTGGGAGCGGTAGACATGTTGCTAATGCTGTCTTTGCAACAACAGCGCCAACAAACGCCACAGGGGAAGACCAAAAAAGTTTCAACTTTAAAACACTAGCATCCAATCATAGTTCTTGCAGTCTTCATGTATCCCCATAGCAGCTGACCCAATGTGTAGTTACACCATGTGCATGTTAGTGACTATGTAGCTTCTGCATTTAGGTTTGCATGCTCCGCTGCTATATGCCTTAACGTACAACTGCTAAGTTTATTTTAGTTTTACTGTACTTTGTGTGTGGAGTATCTGCATTTGTGTGTGTGTGTGTGTGTGTGAAAATCATGCTACCCAACCATGATTTTTTTTTTTTTTTTTTTTCCCTTTTTTCCCATGTGATGTGTGTGTATGTGTGTGTGGGCAGCTAGGTCACAGCTGTTGGAGATTGGCCAATGTCATGTGGATCTTAACTAGCCTTCAGGTTACTGTGCCTCTCACACTACCAGGTCGAAGCTCAACACTCGCTCAAAGCCTTCACCTGGCTCCACTCGCACAAACACACACGTGCACGCTCACGCGGTTGAACAAAACGAACACACTCTCAAACAAGTTAAAGTTGTTTTTTCTTTCCTCTCCCTCTGAGTTGATTTCCCTTCGCTCCATCTTCTTCACTTACACTGTATTCACACACAAATAAATCCAGCGAAAGCCAGACTGTGTAATTTCCTCTTTCTGTCGTCACACACATGTGCCAAAACATATTGTGTGTTGCAGCTGTCAAAATGCAAATCTGCTCGCTTCTCGAGTCCTCGCCGTGCATTATTTCTTTTTTTTTTTCTTTTTTTCCGGTGACTTCATTAGAGAGGAAGCAGAACCTGGGTGACAACATTAATTACAGGTGCGTGCATACACACTGGGAGCTATTTTCTACTGACTCGACCTAATCATCATCATCATCATCAATATCCTCATTATCGCCGCCGCCATCCGCCCCACACAAGGCCACCATGCTGGGAGCAGATGAGGGGTTTTGAACAACACACATGTACGAGTCAACACCCAGACAGATATTGCTCAGAGAAAGACTCTCCAAGATGTGACTCTTCAAGATGTGAAATTTTTAAATTGAGGTGGGGTGAGGGGACAAGGGAGTGATGCTGATGTGTTGGAGGTGACGGAGTGTGTGTCTGTGTGTGTTAGGTGTGTGTGTGTGGGGGGGGGATTGTCGGGGAATAATTGCCTGGAGACGGTGCAGAAATAAGCCCTAATGGTCAGTAATCCAAGCCTGGAGAGGGCCTCTCCACAGTGCTCCACTGAATGCCGGTAATGGGCTTCCAGCTCTGTCACTTACATATGCATAGATCTTTCTCCATTAAAGCTGGTTTGAATGACAAATATGGGTGGGTGTAAAAAAAAAATAATAAAAAAAGAAGTGGAGGAAAGAGAGAGAGAGAGAGAGAGAGAGAGAGAGTGGGGGAACATGGGGAAGATTTCCTCTTGGTTTGCAGTAATTTGGCAGCTGCTCGGGCCCCTATCCTTAAATCTCATTAGCTCATTGTTCGCATGATGCCACCTGGGTGAAGCACAGGGGCACGAGATGGTGCTTAAAGTGGGCCAGATGATTTGGACCTGGTACTTATTTTTTTATTTTTCTATGTGTGCGAATGTGTGTGTGGATACTTTGATGCTAACACAGATATTGATACTTACTATTGTGTCGTGTTTTGCACAGTATGCTCTAGTATTCGTCACTCTATGTGGAAGTAGTTAGCCGCAACTCTGCTCATAACTGGCCTAAAATCATTATTTCATCCCTCCTGCTGAACTGTCAAAAAAATCCCTGCGAAAGGAACGAAATAATCATTTTGTCTTCTGTCCTCTATAAGATTCTGGAATGGTTACCACATCTGGTGTGTCACAATATCTGCGTCAATTTCCCCATCCTGTCTTGTCCAGGTCCTCTTGGGATGAATGACCTCCGTCTCTGCCTGGACTTTTAACAGCGTGCTACTTTTGGTTTTGAACTGTAGGCAAACAATGAACAATGACAAAAGTTTTCACCACCAACCAGAGGGGTAGTGTGCCAAGGTAGAAACAACGTTTTTGATAAGCCATGAACTACCGCTAGACAACAGCTAGCATCAGGATTCAACCACTTCCCTGCTAAGATTACCATTCGATCATGAGAAAGGATATTAAACCAAAGGCGTTAATTGATGATGAAATTTCAAGTCACTCAGAAAATACCTACCTGCTACCTGCGACTACAACTGTTCGAAGAACTCACTCTGAACACTCCAACAGTGTCAGCAGCAGCTCATGGAGAGAAAAAGTGGCAGAGATCTCAAGCGGGTAGACCAGCAGTCCCAGCAGTGGACAGAAACTTTAACAACCTTTAGGCAGACATACCAGTTAATGCAATGGTGGAAAGCAGAGAGCAGTCAGCTAAAGATGCAAGGATTGATGATGCAGATTCTGTTGCCCCAGAGCGTTTTAGTACCTTTTACAATTGATTATTGCAGCCTCACCTTACCAATGGTAACACACTGACACTGACCCCGACTGTTGATGCTGCCTTAAACAAAACCTAGAATATTTCTGGTTTTCCTGTTTCAAGCCTTTTTTGGGTGAGTAAAGGATAAAGGTTGCCAAAGCCAAAGTTTTGAGTAAGGCCTAGGAAAAAAATGTAATACTGAAGTTCACACCCAGCAGCAAAAGTAGAACTGGTGATGGACTGGAGGGAGGCGAAAATACGCAGGCTACAAAAGTGTGTGTGTGTGTGTGTGTGTGTGTGTGTGTGTGTGTGTGTGTGTGTGTGTGTGTGTGTGTGTGTGTGTGTGTGTGTGTGTGTGTGTGTGTGTGTGTGTGTTTGTGTGAGTGTGCATGTGCATGTGTTAGTGTTGTGTGATGCCTGCATGGGGGCGTTGAGGGAGGGATACAGGGGTCTGTTGGGGCCACAGAAGGGAGGGCACAGGGGGTGGAGGAGCTATCATAACGGGAAGCACCCCCCAGCCTCCTCATCCTCCTGAGCTGCCAGATGGCACACACTCAAACCCCCAGTGGAGGAAACAACACACACACACATATGCATATTTGAGCACGAGCATTGTCAGTCAGGCACACACACACATACAAACACACAAGCACAAGCACTCCGAAAACATATTTAGAGGGAGAGCTGTTCGAATTCAGCTAATGAGCAACAACTCACCTGCTCTGTGTATCTAAAACAAAGCTTTTCCATCACACAAGTCGGTATCGTTCTCCTTCAAAGTGCTCCACAGAACGTACGGCTGGTTATTGCATCCCCGCTATCAGCGGGCCTCATGCTGTCATTGAAACGTGTCACCATATGGGTGCAGGGACACTTAGGAAATGCATCACTTTGTGACATTTTGTCGCTTGCTGTCTTAGCTCTATTTCCAGACCAAATGTGTCACTCTTTGAGGCCATAAAAAGGGAATCGGCGCCGAGCCTGTGTTGTGTGTGTGTGTACCAAGTGCAGAAGTTCAAGGACGTACACGCCCTGACTTGCAGGAATGAATGTACCTGGATGGCGAGATAAAGCGCTTCATATTTCACTATTGCCTCTCTAAGTGCTGGGATTCTAATAGGAAAGATGGGTTTACATGATACGAATATGAGAGTATGAGTGACGTGACTTTATTTTCTTTTTGTGTTTGTGTTGGCTTGAACTTGCATGTGTGTGACTGGATGTCTGACTGTGATACATGTGACAGATTTGTTCATAACGATATTTGTATGTTGCCTTTGTTTGGATAGCATATATATAAATACACACACACACACACACACACACACATATATATATACATACATACACACACACACACACAGAACGTCAGCAGTAATAGATATCCAATAGCTGGGAGCTGTGGAAGGGTCCTGCTACATCTGTCAGCGCTGCCTGGCAAAGGCGCAGCAAGTTCAGATGCTATCGCCACAAACGGCTGCATCAAAAGATTTAGTGTCCCCACCATCCCTCCCACCCCGAGGTGGGCTGTGTGGCGCAGTCCGCCGGGCAACACAACAAGAAGGAGGGGGCGCAGAAGAAAGACGGCAGGCGGGGGACAGATAAGAGGGAAGCGACAGCAATATCAGCCAGGGGGGTTTGAGGTGGAGGACAAGGGGGGACCAGAATAAGAAGAAGAGGTGGTGGAAGGAAGAAAGAGGAGGCACAGTGACTCTCCTTTTTCACCTCCTCATGAGCCGCACTCGAGAGACCTGGCTCGAGACAGATTCAGGTCTCAGTGCCGTATAACGCTCAGTTAAAGTGTCTATTGCTGATGTATTCTGACCTTGCATAATCAAATTGTAATCAATGAGCATTTAATCCACAAGTGAAATAACAAGAGGTCATATAAGGCATGCTATATACATCATGCTGCTGAGTGTAAATGGAAAATAAGCTGCAAAAACACTATATTGACAGCTTTGGCTAAATAAAATCCCATCGCAGTGCATTTAAGAGACATGTAAATGGAGGTTTTGGACTAGCTGCCAATCCAAATGAGTGTGTATTGACCTTGTAGTTACCACTTACGCCTATGTGGGCCAGAAATGAGACCTGGCTAGAAAGAGAGCTCTTTCAGAGAAGACAAAGACAACAGGTCAATACATACACTTTCAGCTAATGTCTTCCTCTTTGTCCCTCTCTTTAATTTACCTCAATGTATTTCTGGTGGTCGACGTCCCTCCTCTGTTAGACTCAGCAGGGCTCCAGCTCAAGATGTTCTTATCCTCTATGTTGGTATTTGTGCTGATAATGACCTCATCAAATGGATCAGCTATTTGCCAAATGTGACAGATTTGTATGAAAATATTCTGTCTCATCATCATTAAAAGAATCAGTGTTTTCACTCTCATTCGTACACACTCAATACAAATCCTTGGTTGCATATTCTCTTAGAATAAAATGATTCCAGTTTAAATTTGGGGGAAAGAAGTGTTGGATTGGTGCAACTCTGACTCCAACCTAAGCTTGGACCACTTGTTCATTGCAGACTCTGCAGTGGTCACTGCACATCTCACCTAAGATGCTAACTTCTGGAGGAAGGCACTGGGATAGCCAAGAAGAGCTCCAATATGTCTCATGTCAGCAACTCCATCTCACTGAGGGACCAAACTATCCTTTTGTATCCTTTGTTGTTACAAAAGATACAAAGGAACATCAACTTTGGCAAAACTCATCAAAGCTAATTTAGAAGTTGGCCAATCATGCAGCACTCAGATGTCAATGGGCATTTCAAGGGGACTTCTGAATGTGGATCATATATTATTGACATTTCCAACTCTGTCTGAATATCACTGCAGTTCATGAAAAGGTGACAGAATGAAATCTGTTTAGTTATATTTTGATTTTGGGACACTTTTTAAATGTTAAAAACTTTTAAATGTTTAAAATGCAAAATTTGTGCCATGTACAAGTCATAAAGAAGTGTCATCAGTATTTCACAAGATCATCAAATCACTCAACCAAAGTGAATCCCACAGAATACACTTTGTGACTCAAAAATATATTTTTCTACCCTTAACCAACGTGTTTTTTTTCCTAAACCTAACCACAGACTGGAAGTGAACCCTGGATCAGGCTTTTTCCATCTAGTCTGCAGTTCACCGAAAAGGGTATCGTGACTTCCTCAAGAATTGTTTTTCCAGTTGAAACAGACTGTTGGGGTGGAACAGGGCTCGTTCTTTATCTTAAGTCTATGGCTGTGTTCCACATCACTCCTTATTTGCTATATTATGCAGTGTGTTTATTTCCACCATATTACTCAGAGCCGACGTATCAGGTATTTGATATTATCTAACAGTATTTGTCACAGATATATCGTAGTGGTGTACTTGTTGTCAAATATATATGATAATAAAAGATATGATAATCATCAATAGAAGTGTAAAATATTCTTTTAATTTTGTTGCAACAAGTGTATAAAGACAACATTTTTTTTTTTTTTTTGGCTATTGGTACTGGCATCAGTCGGGTCCAAAATCTCAGTATCCTGGCATTTATGCAAAAGTTTCAGTCATTTTAACTACAGAGGTTTATTATCTAGGAAATTATAAATGAATGATCACATGAGCGATTTTTGTATTTGGTAGTTTGGTCAGATAAGAAAGTAACAGACATCAGAAAAAGAACTGCTGAAAATGTGCTGCTCCACGATACATATCCAGGACAGATGAGAATGACTTATGATGCTGAATGAATTAACTGTTTTCCATGAATTTCAGGTCCCCGTTACATATAATTTGCGAGTTTCTGTCTATTATTCTGTGTGCACTAAGTAGATTGGACCTAACACTTGGCATGAAACAGCTGGAGTGGACCTTTGGTGGAATTTCCTTTCATTTATCTAAATTCGCTATAGACCTGAATGTGCCTTGAAATTTACATTAGTCTGGCATGAAGACGGGGATGGGTGGGGCAGTGGAAGGGGAGATGTGAGGAAGCGTTCTTATTTCCCTCCCTGTGGGTCAGCTGCTAATCACAACTCTCCCGAGACCCCACTTCCCCCCTATCCCCACCCGAGAACCCCCCTAAACCCACACACGCGCGCACATATACACACACATCCGAGAGGCTGATTCCTCTGCTCTTGAATAACCTCACCGGGGGCGAGTGACGAGGGGGTGTGGTGGTGGTGGTGGTGGTGGCGGTGGGGGGGGGGGGGGGGGGGGGGCAAGATCACCCTCCTTATTTAGAGGGGGAGAGGGAGAGGGTGTGCGCCTTTTGAAGCCTTCCTCGCTTAACTGTCACACAGCTACGGGGCTGTCGGCTTGTCGAGGATTTCTCGTGGATGTGTGTGTAAAAAGACCCTCCCGTGGAGAGAGAGAGAGGGGGAGAGAGGGGGAGAGAGAGGGAGAGCGGTAGCCCTGATTAAATGCTGAAGCCGTCATGCCTGCGAGCCAGCCAGGAGATTAATATCGGCGTAACCTGTTACTTAATTCATTATGGGGATACAGGCTAATTTGATTTGATATTATTTTAATAAAGTTCTGTGATATCCAAGATTGTTTCAGGCTATCAAAATAATTTTCCAGTTATTACAGTTCGTCAGGCAGGTCCCTTTGATAGCAGTGGTTGGCCAGGCCTGTCCTGAATACATTACAACCTCTCTCCACACACACTCACACGCTCTCACACGCTCACACACACACACACACACACACACACACACACACAGTTCCTTTTTTTTTTTTTTTTTTTTACTGAATCTTACTCTTACATTCACACACACTCACACACGCTGAATTCGTCTCCCAAATCTCTTCATTTTTCATTTTCTCTCTTCACTCTTCAGCCTCCTGCTTCTCTTTTTTGCTCCTTTTTTTGCTCTCCTCAGTAACGCAGACTGTAACACATAACAGCAGTGAAGAAATCAATAAACAAGGACCTAAATAAATAAATAAATAAACTGGGGGGGGGGGAATGGCAAGAAATTTAGTGTACCTTCAGAGAAGTGGACTTGCTGGTCACTGAGGGGGAGTCACCTTACAGTTGGGTTTAGCTCATTCAGACTATAGTGAAAACAGAGTGTTACACTTACCAAAAATAAAAGGATGAAAATATATGCAGACACATTTGAATTCTAGTGTTGCATCTAATGAGAGTGGCCTGAACCTTCTAAGATGATGTTTATATAGTTTAACCAAATATCGAGACAGTCAGGCTTACCTTTCATAAGTCAAACTTTGTCAAGGAATTTATTGTCATTTTAAACACACAATTAACCAAGCTACTCTATATTTAGCAGCTGAATCAACAAGGAAGGTAATCGTTAATCGCACAACAAAAGCCCACAAATTTGAAACCCTGGACCAACTACAGTACTGCCAACTGCAAAGTGGAACAGGAATTAGGACAGGATGATTACCAAGCAATAATAAACCTGATGATAGCTATCGAACATTATCTGGCACTGTCCAACTGACACGTTCTCTGACAAGGTTACCGCCAGTCTTTGGAGACATGTAACTACTTTTCTCATTGTAGGTATATGGCAGTGTCGCTTGGCATGTCCATATTAGAAGGCTGTTATCATGATTGCAAATTACCACAACAACTCCTGCTAATATAACAGCACACAAAGGTAGTACTGGACTGACGATTTTTGTTAAGTCTGGGGAAATGTATGAACACCAAACCTTGAGGCTACCAGCTACTTAGAGGCCCCAACATACGCTACCTGTTGCTGACACCAAAATTAAGAACCTGGTCTTGCCTGAGCACTGCTAAATGTAACTCTCCACCAGCATCACCTGGTGTGAGTTGGGTGGCACCTGGCATCCTAATAATTCATCACCCATCATCTTTTCACATTTTCACACCGCCTTCCATTACCAGGGCGTGAACCTTAAGCTCCGTTTGCATCAGAAAACTGGAAAAAGTTTTCCATATTAGTGCCACAAACAATCTCCTTTTCTTCAGCAAAGAATTCAAACTGATTTTCCTGCTAAATCGGACCTTACAGCCCATTATGTAAAATGCAGCAGGCTGGTTATATTAGGTTCACAGTAACACAGCTAATGTTTTAATATGAATTCTGTACATTTTTATTGATGTTAAAATACTCCACAAAAGCTCATTTAATCAAAGCTCCCCTTTCTCTGTAGCGCTCTTATACTTTCCGCCTCTCTCTTTCTCCCATCACCAATGTCATCCATTCATTATTAAAGATCCCCTCGCCTCGTCTCTCCTGTGCTCTGCTCTATTAGAAACCCTTGTATCAGCTGCTCCGGGCCATAGAAGGACAGAGGAAAGAGGGAAAAAAATAAAATGAAGACATGTTCGGCTCATTGCAGGGGGGCGTGTAAGTCGCCTGTCAGGCTGTAATCACTGTGTCCGCGACTGTGTATGCTAATTCATCTCTCCATACTGCTGACTAGGACATGCAATATAAATGAAGTTTGTTGGGCTGCACAAGGGCTGACTTGAATAAAAGATCAGGGTCCTGAGGAGATTCCGGGCTGTTATTAGCCATGTGGAACTTCTCATCCACACCGCCAGACACCTAATGTTGTAATGAAGGCCTTTTTACATGGAAATTGGCATCAATATCCCTGTCAGAGCGGGATTAGTGTGACTGTGGCAACATTATACCTTAGCAACTTGAATGAATGCAAGCTTAGGATAAAATAGGCACCAATGCATAGGTAATGTGTCAAAACGGCCTAAATGTACATTCATTTTTTTGTGTGATGAGGTTGAATACTACCTGAGGCCTGAAGACAGGAGAGATTGGTTACAAATGCAGCGCAAACGAGAATTTTCGTCATGTGGGGCACTGTTGATTCACACAAACAGTATGAGTTAAACTGGCAGAGGCTGCGGATGTTCTGCAGAACACCAGTTAGTTAAATGTCCTGCAGCTATCACTCGCAATAACAATGTCCTCAGCTGGTAAATCTAATCATGCCTAGACAAGGTTGTACACAAGGTACAGTTGAAAAGGCTGAACAGAGTAACTGTCATGTTTGAACACAAGTGAGACACAACCAGTGTCACCGCTATGACAGTTTTGAGGCCATTCGAACTGAAAGTGGGATTGTGAGTGATGCTGAGTTTTCTGGACACTACTGCTCAATTTGACTGTTTTACATGCATACATACAAGCGCTTCTTGGTTTTTGTATTCACAAAATTAGGGCAACTTTATACAGGCAACATTTTAAAGATCCCTTTTTGCACATTTTGTTACATGTATCTTGAATACAGTACCAAGGTGGTTTTCTTGCTGGGTTTAGCTTCTGGCCACCTGATGCCTAGTCCACTGCATGACTAAGCAAGCGAACAGTAAATGTGTTACAATGGCTAAACTTCCCTGAGTCTTTGAGTCTCATGCATTTGAACCCGATACCCGACCTTCTTCCTCTGCAGACTTTGACTTTTATGTTACCTGCCTTCCTCCTTTGCTCCTGTCTTAGTAACTATGGCTGCTATTGCTGTTTGTCTTTTGAAGATGACAGTCTTAATCATTTCCAGCCACAGCAGACAGCTGTTTTTATCCAATCCCTCAAACAGACAAGCAGCTGGTGAATATAAGCATCTAGTGACTCAAGTACGGGATTTTTAAGGCCAAGCTGAAAGGGAAATGAATGATATACACACATTCATCAGATTACCACATAAAAGCACTCCATATATATATATACAAATGCTTTTCTGTGTCTCCTGCTTGTGTAAATAGACCACTGCTTGCTGGCAGCACGGTCATATCAAGTTTAAGGTGATACCACAATGTTTCAGCTTTATCTGCTGCTCCAAAGTAGCCAAAAAATTTGATTAGGTATCAGAAGAGTAGTTAAGACCTTGGTTGCTGTTAAGAAAATGGACACAAATTCAATCTTACCATGTATATCCTAAGAATACATTTCTATAAGTCAGTGCATACAAATACAAATGGAGTTCAACTGATACGCACAAGTGTTACACTACACTGTAAATGTATAATTCCAGGATGTGTGTTAAAGATTAAGTCGGGGGTCAGCTGCTCTTTCTATCCTGTTATGCCTGCTATGAAAACATACACTCTCCTTTGTGGTTATTTGGAAAATGTGGAAGCATTTTGCTCGACACTGAGTTAGACGTTCAGGGTCAAGGCCTTTAGTCCCCCAGAGGTTCAAAAAACAAGGGCAGGTGTGTGTCTTTCTGTGTTCAGTTCCTTCAGAGGTATTGCTTGCATCTGTGTGTCTACATGTGTAGTGTGTGTGTCTGCATACAAGATGTTTTTTTTTCCTCCGGTTTCTGTGTGTGTGTGTGTGTGTGTGAGAGAGAGAGAGAGAGAGAGAGAGAGAGAGAGAGTTTGTGAATACTGTATGTTTTTTTTTTTCCTCCCATTGTTGCTATCTGTAAGGAGCAACTTCACCTAGTCGTCTGTCCACACAGACAATCACTGTTTGGTTTTTGGGTTTGTCCATACACCCAGGTGGTGTGCCAGAAAGGTGTTATATCAAACGTAAGAAAGTATGTGTCAACAGCAACTGTAAGCGAATTAATTATTAGCTACTACTGTTTATGTCACAAACTGCCAAAGGGAAAAGTTAACTGTGCATGCTCAGAATGTTTTTCTCCAGTTTATGATGTTACTATGATGTAGAATTTATCGTCTCCTAGTGGCCCGGCATTCATGTGTCAGCATTTGTTTGCTCTCATGTACAGAGATGGTTTGCTAATCAATGGTCATGTGAAGAGGATTTGTTTTTTTCAGCAGAGTGGGAAAATATCCTTATCAGTGTGTAAAAGTGTAATTGTGTGTATGAGAAAAGGGGACTTTCCCCTCCTCCTCTGTTGATGTTTCAGTGTAGCAGGGATTATGGGGATGAGAATAGAGGAAGGAAGCAAGTACAGAAAAAACACCAACACTGAGATCAGCCATCGCTTCAACAAGCTCTCAGTATTCTCTGTGTGTTTTTCTCCTTCCTATAGAAGGAAAACAGCTCCTCTAGAATGATCAGGTTAGAAGGTATACTTTATAGTCAATGTTTGCACATGCTAACTGTGAGTATGGTCCAATTTTTGACAACCTTGTTGTTATGTTTTGGTTAGGCTAGGGCACCAAAAAACCTTTGGTTAGGGTTAGGAAAACATCATGTTTTTGGGCTTACCTGATTCGAACCCAGAAGCTCAAAAAGAAGTCTCACTTGGTAGCCATATTGCTTAGCTGACACCTGACCACTATCCCCTCCTCCAGCTGACATGATAAGCCATCTTGTGTACATGTGATTGATCTGACTGAACATATGCATGGTTAGCAGTAATGTGAAATGGTGACTTTTGCACTGTTATTACTGATGTGAAAATATTGTGGTTTGGTTAAGTTTAGGCACAAAGATTTACTTGGTAGGGTCCAGGAAAATATCATATCTTGGGTTAGAATAACTATATTACTAACTGGTTAAAAAAAGTGAAGCATTTAGCAGCTAAAGAGACGGACATTTTTCTCATTTGTCGGAGATCATACCAAAAACATATCTAACACCTTGTACACACTCTGTTTCCCATGTCATTTCCATCATATGTTACTTTTCTCTTTCTCTTCACTCTCCGTGTTTGTTTTCTGACGCTCCAGCCTGGGGAGGATCTGATGGTCACCAGGTCAACAAATACAGCAGTTACCGGGTCAGAGGTCACAGGTCGCGCTTATCCAATTTCTCGAATTCCAGTCCGCAGGAGGGGCGTCTGATACAACATACTGTTTTTACAGCTGGGTACATGATAATTATCGCAATGCAATTATGCGTCATGGTCAGATGGATGATTGTATGATGGATATTTTCAGCTAATGTTGCAATGAATGACTCTATACAAGAAATATAAATCATGTGGTAAAGTAAAAGGAAAACAGCACATCAAAGCATTAGTTAAACAAAGGCAGAAAAAAAAAAACCAACTTTTATTGTATTTCTCTCCACCAGATAAAAATTCATACTTGCTCTGGGAAGCGCTGATCTGTTGGGAGCATGAAGGGATGAAAAGAAAATTCCTCATTTGCATACATTGATGAAGGGATCAGAGAAGCACAAACATTATTTTTGTTTTCACTGGCTCTCATTATTTATACCATTATAACAGGCGTTTTTCCTTTTAGGTAAAGTGCGATTTCTGTTTGGAATGCATGTACTCCAAGGTACAAAAAAAAAGTCAATATTCCTTCAACATGTATATTTATTTTGAGAGACTCTGGAACATGGCACGGTAAGTGAACTTTCCGGCAGGCAAGTAGTTGTTCAGAAGTGCATTAAGCTCTATTGGAGCTCTATTGGCAACAGCATAACTGACCTGCATATTTGTACCAAAGATAAAAACTATGAACTCCCTGTACCCTTGCTTGTAGTAGTGAAAAAGGACCACTCTTTTTTCCCTCTGTGCTTAAAATGACAGACTATAAACCTGTTTTACACATGGCTGTAAAACAGCCCCTTATCCGTTTCTAGAGTCTGGGAAACTGCCAGCCAATTTTATGCATTTTATGCATACTTTCTTTGCATTTGTATTTATTGTTATTTCCTTTTTGTCCTTCAGAATGTGTGGGAGAGCGAGGCTGAGGAGGGGAATAAGAATGGCACAGCAATAAGCACTGAGATTGAGTTGTAAAGTACATTGACTGTTTGGCTCTGGGGAGCTACTTGCTTGTCTGTGCATGATGACTGTCACTGTGGCAGGAGAAAGACTCACTCGATCGGCAGCCCAAACCACCCCATGCTCTTAAATAACTTCCTCTGTTTTCACTCTCTTCACCAAGATATCTGTGGATTATATTCTTATCAGTCTTTAAAAATGTTGGCGCATGAATTAAAGACTAGAGTTGCTTTAGAAACAGTATTTAAGCTGTACCTCTGAATATTTTTACAAGCAGTGTCCAGTGATAAATAGTATTTCACATTTGTGTTTTCAAGATGTTTTGACAGAGCACGGAGTACATTTGCAGACAGGGAATAACTGTGCACAGGGGATGTCTACTACAGTGATGGCCAGAGACTGCTGTGATTCCTCCCAGGTACTTTGGTGGAGAGGGCAGAGTGATGTAAAAGATGGTTAAGATGTCGTCTTCTCATCTCTTGCACTTCTTTAGATTGATAAAATAGTGGCAGCCATGATATTAACAGGCATTGTGTTTAAATGTGCCTAAACTGGTAATAGAAACCTTTTTTGCTTTCACTTGTAATTCTGAAGTATATATTAAACAAACAGTGTAACGGATGTACAAAAATGACACCATCCACATGAGGGTTGTTTCCCTATAAACCTTGCTTTTACTATGCTGTTCGTTTCGCCACCGGGCTGGACTTTTCTCACAAAAAGAAGGATGAATAACGACACCAAAAAGGACCTTGCTCATTATGGGGGCAAAGATGAATATGGAGAGTGATAAAACTGAGGTAAAACAAGAGTACAAGGACAGCATGTGGCTGGATTTTTAGGTCAAATGTATATTCTTATTGTCTTGTTGCCTTAGCCAAGAGGTTAGCAGTAGCCATGTAGCAGAACTTCAAAGCTCCACTGTGTAACATTTAGTGGCCTCTCATGATGTGGTTCTCAGATGCAACCAACTGAACACCCCTCATTGTTGAGACCCCAGATTGATTGAATAGACATTATTTACACCCCTTTATAAGACAAAGTCTTCACTGCAACTGCTAAGCTAACAGTGTTAGCATGCACTTCATCTGAAGTGGGTGAAGAAGCTTGACTGCACTTTATCAAATCAACATGGGATCTCAGGCTTTTGGATACTTGGATTATGCCGGCCAAGCTGTATAAAGCCATTTTATGTTGTTTCTTTACTTTTATTTAAAAACAAAAGCAAAAGCAATTTTAAAACAAGTCCTCAGCTACTTACTTAAGAGGAGAATGTTGCAATGGTGTTTGGCTGTGAAGCTCCAGAAATGTTTAATGCACCAAGAAACTTCAACCCCAGCTTTCCATTGGCATAGGAACATAGGACTGCAGATGTAAATTAGCCCAAGGCTAACTCTGGTTCAATGCAATAAATGGTTACATTTATGTTTTAATTGCACATTGTCCCTTACAAATAAAATTTAATTTGAAACTGAAAAATGTTTATATCTTAACATTTATTATCATAATAAGTCAGCATAGACCAAATAATAATAATAATAATATTGAATCTTCCATGCTATTTTTTCTTCTTTGTTGTGGGGCTAAAGCAGATGCAGTCTTGACTGTAGCTTCATCTGTAAAGTCTTCCTCTGGCTGAGAACGCTTTTTAAACCAAGTCACAAGGGGTTATGAGCAAAGTTCTATCCAAAGCTGCCACTTTCACATTATGATTTCATGTGTGTATTAAAGAATCATCAGACATCGGCAAGTCATGCCCTTAGTCAATAATTATGCAAACACAGACCTAATCAATATGTGAAATATAAAATAAGGACAAATGATAATATAGAGATGGAGCACATCTCATTTCCCTCCCCAGTCACATGAATATGTTTGAATAGCAAACATTAGAATAGCAAAGCATCCATTTGGCTTTTATGTGATGGGGCTTTGCATTTTAGTTGGCACATGGTTCAATATTTGAACAGAGAAAAAAGTTTTAAAAATTATATTGCTCGGAGTGATAGTGTTAGTAATAAAGAAGTTATTGACCAAATGATATTGATCGACAGCTCCTCAGGCAAAACGAGCCGACCTTGGTCTCCCTCTGTGCCTTGCCCTCCCTCCGCCTGCCTCCCCTCTACTCTCCTCCCCGGAATTCAATAATATATTATTTTACACAGTTTAAAGCCGGACAACAAAATAGCTGCACAGCACAAGGTGAGGAATTACTGGCAAATTTTTCATGGCTATTTGCCTGTAGGAATTTGGCAAGGGTGTGTGAGGGTGATTAAAATCAAGAACTCCAGTCAAGGCTTGATTATGAGTTGCCATTCAACAGAAGGCATGGCAAGGAAAGAATGAGAGGGGTAGAAAGAGGAAGAAAAAGGTTACTGGGAATAAAGGAGAAACCAGAGGCTATGTGTTCCTTCCTCTGCTCGGCATAAATCAGATAATGACCTTGAAGTCTTTGCAGGAGAGAGGCAGCGGTAACTACATCCAAGCTCTGTCCCCTGGTTTATTCACAAGGTCAGAGGAGGGAAACAATGGCCATTGATTTGGCCCTGAAGAGGCAGGGGGAAAAGGCGTGGGTGATTGTCACATTGCACTCTTAAAAAACAGGCTTCAGAACAAGTAGAACAACACTGCTTTCAAAACAGTTGTAGTTTGGAGGCTCTTTCGTTGGACACGTTGTCAATATATGTGATATTTCTATCATACACTTTGTTTGGAGTTGAAAACAGGAAAAAGTGGGATTAGAATTAACAGTGTCAGCCATCTCTTATGCTAATCAGAATGCAGCTTAAAAGATATTTTCAAACTATGTACCCGGGTCAGTACAGCATCTGTTATTTCATCACATCATTTTTTTAGAGTGTTAACACAATGGCTAGCAGCTTTGTTTAGGCGAGACGTGGCTGATGTGAAAATACAGATGATTGCTGGGGGGACACCGGCAGATTGATTGTCTCATGGGATAACCGTGTCAACACACCGAGCAGGTGAGAAGAGGTCACCTTTGGCTGTTCGCCTTGACTGTAACTAGTTATCAGAGCTGATTGCTCCAATGAATCCAGGGGAAAGGAGCCAATTTTAATATGTAACTTTTTTATGAATTGAGCATAAAGATTCATTCTAAATCTAATGGGCACACACGTGGTGAATATTTCACACACAAAGTTCCCTTTATCGGCTGTTCTGGAGCTTTCAGGTGTATCCCTTGGCCTTCTTCAATGAATGAAAGGTGTCATGGTGTGACCTCAGCACAGCATTTCAGTCACATGAAAACAAACATTATGTGTTTCAGCATCAGTTAAGTGCTCTGACTCTGTTATATTGTCTTTCCTGTTTAAATGGGCAGTTGGAATGTTTGCACTGCATGTGAATACCATGTGCACACATTGTAGCAAATGCAAATTTATGCACTACATCTGCAAACTTCACATGTATTCAATATGAGAGCGTGTGCTGAAAAACCCAAAAGGTATTATATATAGAAACAAAGACCGATGTAATGATTTCCTAAATTCACAGTGTGTTTTTACCTGAAGAAATATTCTGCTTCAGTTCATGTTGACTCAGTTTAAATTGTGTGTTCACAAACATCCCCTGCTCATCTTGGGAGGTGAGAGAGAGCCCAAACACATTACCATTGCAGTGTATCTTTTTGTTCTTACTTAATGGGTAATGGCCATCCTAACAGGTCTCCTAGGCCCCACACTGTCTCAGAGAGTAAGGGCAGAAAAAGGCTTCTGATGCAAGTCTTCAACACATTAAGGTGCAGGGGTGAAAGCAGATTTAAACTCTTGCTGGTTCAGTGCTCGTTACTGTGCTTCTCCCACCCAGCAGCTTCATGCATCCCTGAATACATTCAACTTTTTAGCGCATGTATGGTGTATAAAGAAATTAGAAACACTTGACATCATGTACAGCAAATTGTTTATTCAAATGGTGTAGCACAGCGCCACAGAATCATTTGTGAATGTCGACAATTCCTTCTAAAAGCTCTCAACAGGGAGAGCCATCACGCAAAAGACAGATTGTGAACCAAAAGTTCTTGCTTGTTGATGCACTGTTCACATGGAAGCTCTGACCAAACAGTCACTATCATTACGCTATTCTCTTATAGATAGTCTCTGATATTGGATGTGAGTGTTCTCTTTGACCTGCGTCAGCTGAGTCAGTGGACCTTGCATTTGAAGTATAACCACAAATGTTCTGATTTGACTGAAAGCTGAAGTAAGGAGCTGCGCTCATCAGCCACGTTAAGCTGTTGCCAAGAAAAACTCAACACAACACTAAATTGTCAGATAAGTCACTCCATGTGTCAGCCATCTTGTTTCCACTTTGAGAGTTAAGTCACCACTGTGGTCTGAGAGGTCAGTAAACACAGAGTTGGACTGTGTGCTACTTGTTCAGCGTGGCACTGGTTGCTGAGCATATTCTGCGTTGGAGTGAGGTATTCCCCTTTGACTGCCGAGTCCCAGCATATCTCGCATGTCTTGAGCTAACTGTATGATAACACTGCTGGAATGCGTCCACTCTCAGTTTGCTGGGGAGGCTCTGTGAGGGCGAGAGATGCTAACAAGCTCGACAGGCCAGCTCAGCGATTGGAGGGAGAGTTGAGCTGGACTCTCTGGAGCCCGAGAGGATGCTGTCCAAGTTGGTTTGCATCCTGAACAATGTCTCATAGCCCCTCCACAACATGCTGGTGGAGAAAAGGAGCATTTTTTAGCCAAAGACTTGTACCCCCAGATTGTTCCGCTGAGCTGAACAAGAGATTATTCCTGCCAATTGCCATCAGACTGTTTCCTGCTCTGTTGCAGTATGGACATCAGTGGATTAGGAAACTGTGGTGTCTACTGGACTATGTTACCTAACTATGCACGTCAGTAGAACACTTGAAGAGGTATGAAGAGACAAAAGAGTTCCAGCCTTTTTTTAAATGCTTCCATCCATTCACCTCATAGCTCCCCTCTGCAACAAACATTGCATTTGAAGCTGTCTCTTTGACAGAAAAACAATCCAATAATGCCACCAGCATTTGAATTAGTTTAAAATCTTCTTTTGCGTTTTTTTTTTTTCACGAAAATTGAAGTTAACGGAACTTGAAAACACATCCTCAATAAACTTAAGACATTAAGAGGAATCAATGACCGTTCAGTGACACTGACAGTCATTACCATTAAATTTGATTTCCTTATATTTGAAGAGTCAGTTTTTGATTTCACACAAGCACACAGCAGCATCTGCTCCCATTGGTGCTGCTTTGTTCCAGACATGTTAACCAACTCATGGTGATTTGACAGGGAGAATAAAAGTTTTACATAGTGAAGACTGAATTGCTGACCGTTATCAAGGAACCATAACTTCTCTCAGAAGATACTGAAGACAAGCAGCAAGTTTCCATAACATGTGTTTTCTTCAAACGGGTTCTCAGGAGACTTTTACCTCTCAGACAATGGATGCTGGGAAGTCTGCCAGTGTGCTGATCCTGTTTCTTTAGAAACTTATTTCTATGAGTTGATTGAACTCTGTACATTACATTCATCCAACATTTTAACGTCAAAAGACTTCAAGTTAATAGAACTCGTGTTAATAAATTCAGAAAAAAAAAACTATACATTTTTATACTGTTTAATCAACTTGAAACAAACTTGTACATGTATGTTGAACAGTTCTACCTGTTCTTATGCTTGCCTTTACCTAGAATGACTGTTTCTTATTGTGTTAATATTTTGCTAGTACCAATATTCACCCCTACCATATTGTCCCAATATGGATATCAAGGAATTTGGTCAAAAAGACTGTGACTTTGAATCAAGCTAGCATAACATTAGCTGTCTAGTTTTTTCTCCCCTTGCTAAGTTGTATTCAAGGTTCGTCCTGTTTAATGGAGTAGTCACAGCCAACAGTGGCTATTTTCCCCTGTGACATATCAGTTGAAAGGTTGCAGCAAAGTGTGCCAGGTCAGCTTCATGTCAGCAAGCTTTTCAAAAAGTTAAAACTGTCCTGTTGTCATCTTCTGTACTTGTGGCATCATGTATGGATTGTCCATTTGCACTGCAAGTGATGTAACTTTGAGTACTACTGGAGTAGTTTTTTTACTAGAAGATTTAACTTGCATCAGTTAAATTATTCTGTCATGAAGAAAGATATTGCCCTCATTCTTGCAATATTCTGGGGTTTGTGTTGACTCTGGTGTCTACACAGACCATGATCCTTCAACTTTTTTCTTCGCTCCCTACCTTGCCTGAGCTGCTCATTGATGCAGTGTTTTTTTTCTTTTTACAATCATATTCTATCAATATTTGCCTCATTAAAGGCTCAGATCATGTGATCACTCATGCCCTGTGAGATACCTTGCTCTTGAGATAGCTCACTGCCTTGACCTCCTGGTCTTCTGTCTCTCTCATCTGCTGTTCTTAAGAGTTGATTCCCCCTATAAAAAGTGGTGTTTATTTGTGAGGATTATCTTGCTGAACAAAATGTGCAAGTATCATGAACTTGGCCACAGAGCTTATTTTCTGCAATAGTCTAAAATCCAATTAAAAAGTCCCAAAAAGTCCCCCTTTTTTTTTTTTGTCAGGGGAATCAGGGCTTTCCCCGGCCAACCCGAGGACAAGGTAGGTTCCCTTTCTGTTATATTTATTTTTTGATTTATGTTGTTTGGTAAACAAACTACTTTTTCTTAGCTGCCCACTTGTCTCCTCTCCCATTTTTGCCAAAGTCTTGTGACAAATGAGTCCATATCAGAACTCGGGGCTTAAACTGGAATTGTGCTGGATCAGTCGGAAAGCTGTTCATTACTGTCTGAAACTGATCTATGGCGATGTTAAAGTTGCAGTATTTATTATTTTACAGAATTTTACAGAACAGCCTCAGAATTGAGCTTCAGATCAATGTTTTTTTGTTTGTTTTATCACAAGTGAAATATTTACAGAACATGCTTTTCACAAACTTGACTGAATAGACATCAGTATGAGGATTCATATCACAAGTTGGATTTTGAAATGTTTTATTTTTATGACTATTCTCACTCTTATAAAGAATCTGTACTTGCAGAGTACTTACACAACCCTCATAGTAAATAATGCATTGTTAATTATATTTTCAAAGTACTTTGCCCAGCACTGATTATGACACAAATACAGTACAGGCCTTCTCTATTAGGATTACACAGAGCAGTTGAAGGAAAGCCTGATTACCTGTAGCAGAGAGAATTAAATGAGAAATCAAAAAAAAGGGAGGGAGCATCAGCTCATCGGTAAAGCACGCTATCACCCTCACCTCACTTATCCTGTGTGAACATGATCGTCTTGTTCGTTTGCATGTCAGAGATGCTGATGGAGAAAGAGATGGCAGTTATGCTCAGTAAAATATTCATTCTGCTCGCAGGCCAGCCAAGTGAAACATCCAGCTTCTTGGCAGATATGGAATCTGAAAAAAAAGAAAGAAAGAAAGAAAGAGGGTGCGGGTGCGAGGGTGCATCCATTATTGAAGTGCCAGGATGTTATCAATTCATACAAGGTCAATATGGAGGATTTCAATTTGTGCTTGTGTCAAGACAAAGATTTCCCCATGTTTGGCTCGCGCTCTCTGTCTCTCTACCTCGCTACCTTTCTCGCACTGTCACAGGTATTAATGTGCTCGCAGCGCTGCGACACACCGCGTGTTACACTGTCTTCGGTTTTGTTCTTAACTGCACGGCAATTCCTCTAAAGCTTGGGTGCATGATGCTACAAGATATGACTTTACCTCTGGCAACTTAAAATTCAGCCCACAAGTCTATTTCCCCTTGCAACACACACACACACACACAGAAGGACAGATTTGCACAGTGTTTGCCGTGGGAGAGCTCCTCATTTACATCAATTATGGATAGTCAACTTCCATCCTCGTGGCCCGGCGCTGCATATTTCATGGAGAGGGGGGTATTTTATGAGTTAATGTGTCCAGTTGACATGCCTCTGAAAGCAGTGGCCTGTCCCTTACACCGTGTGCAGGGCTGGTGAGAGCACGCAAACACAAATCATGTGAGACTGCATGTGTGTGTGTGTGTGTGCCCACTCAACCTCTTCCCTGGCCACATCGTGCGCTGAGCACAAATGTGTCTTGCAGCCTAGGTTTCTCCTACAGGGAAGGGAGCAACGCTACGTCAGTCTCCACAGGCTTTCGGAAGCCACTCTCAAGTATTGCGAGCATTTTGTAAGTTGAGGAATTCACGAAGAGAGAAGTAGGTACGCGACCTTTTCTCGATGTGTGTGGGCGACTCAAATGTGGAATCAGAAGCCCAGTGGCACAGACAAGTAACATCCAGAGCAACTTTTCAACCCCTTTTTCAGAGAGGCCTGTAAACAAAGCTGATAACAGCACTCATTATGCCTGCTCTCCCCTCCACCGCTCTCACTCCTTCTCACTTTTTCATCACCCACCCCCCCACCCACCCTCCAACCCATCCAACCAACCATGATCTCCCCCACCACCCTCTCCACCACTATTTCTCTCCTCGCCCTCTTGCCAGCCTGTTGGGGAGGTGTTACCAGCAGCTGGTGCCTTTGCATAATGTGCGGGGTGTTTATGTGCGTTTTTCATCTCTCTTCGTGTGTGTGTGTGTGTGTGTGTGTGTGTGTGTGTGTGTGTGTGTGTGTGTGTGTGTGTGTGTGTGTGTGTGTGTGTGTGTGTGTCAGAGAGACACGGAGAGAGAATGTGGGAAAGAACGGAGGCTGTTCTCGGATGGTACAAATTGCTTTTTTGACCCGGTAATTAGTGGCAGAAGACACTCTGAAGGAGCCGGTGATGAAGCTCCCGTGGCTGGATTTCAACATGGACGCATAAATTATCATTTATGGAGCACTAATGGCCTGTTGAGTTGTCCTCTCAGACCTCGCTCGTCCACAGCCGGGCCCGGTCATCTTTTATGCGTTATCTCCATGGCATGAACGCTAACTATGACATGAAAGAATGCCAGCGCTCCTCCCATCCCCTCTGTTCTCTCCTCTCCTCTCTTCTTCTGTCTTCTACTTTTTCCAGCTACCTCATCCCCTCATCCCTTCTCCTCTTCCCTACCATGTTCTCTTTTGCTCTCCTCTCTTCTCTGGCAAGGAATCCCTTAAGAAGTACCATAAAATGCATCGATGATTCATAAGCCTCAGACATGCTACCAAAAATATGCATTGAATGCGTTGGTACAAAGAGTTGAGAGCCTTTCCTCAATCACTTGCAATGATCAATTTACAAGATGTGGTATATTCACATTCCTCTAGTTGCCTCCGCAAAGCGAAGTTACACTGTCCAATTGTTTGTCAGCAGAATTACCAGAAACTACCCAATGCAACTTCCCCGAAACTTGGATGGAGGACGGGTCGCAGCTCGGAATTGACCCCATTAACTTTTGGATGGAATGCGAGTCGGAATAAAAATCTGGATCCATCGGATATAATTATGTTTTATTTGATATTGGATGAGGCTTGATTGGCTTAAAGAGAACTGTTTGGCCTTGGCAGAGGTATGCGTTCTGCAGAGTGCACTTCTTGTTTACATTACCTCTGCTATGGAGGTCGCGTTTTCACCCTTGTCTTTTTGTTGGTTGGTTGGTTTGACACCATGATTCCCCAAAAAACTAGTGAATGAATGGAACATTTTTCTTTCATTTCTCAGGATGCATGGATCATGATGAAAACACACATCTGACATATGTATTGCTGTAACTCATGTAACTGCGATCAAACACATGGCTGATATATTTTCTAGATCTGTAACCTGTTGCTATAGTTTCTACTGATCCTAAAATCAGCATGTTAAATCAGAACCTCACACTTTTCCTATCTTGTCACATCTCATATCAATAAATGACCATTATATTTTGCATTGCAAACGCAGCTCTTTTGTTCCTTTGTTCCCCGTATATGAGTGCAGTGGTCCAGGGTCATCCTGAGCCAGGGATACGTGCCCTTAGGAGTTAAAAAATTAGGAGAGGGCAGGGGGTTCAAACATAAGCAGTAAGGGAAACATTCATGTTTTCTTCCCTGTCCCATTAAATATTATTCTACTCCCATTTTCCTTTTGCATCACGTTCAGCCCTTTGTGGCTCTTTCCTTTCTCATCCCAAATTCATTCCTCTCTTCCTGTCTTTACTGATTGTAGCCAACACTTTGCTGTTGTTACAAATGCAGGGTTAAATTCTCACATGCTCCTGCGAGCTCAAGCTCTGCATAAACATATTCTTCATTTTTTAGCTTTTTATAAAGAATATTTATTGCATTGCATGCATGCCTTTGTGGGTTAACAGAGACAAATTGTGTGTGCATGTCTTTTAATGTATTTATGTGTGTGTGTATGTTTCCTGTGTGCTTGTACAGTGTTTGACACTCACAGTGGCTGAGGTTTGCCCTTAAAACAGCTGTCATTACAGAACTGAGTAGAAGGGAATGCAATTAGACACATCAGCTCTGCGATCCATCACTGGCTATTATGGCTTCCACAAGGTGAGGAAAGGAGAGAATGGCCCATAGATACTGCAAGGAACACACACACACACACACACACATAAGTGGGCCTCTGTGTCCGACAGCTTTGTGACCAAAAATGAAAACACAGATGTGCTCATGAGGGGGAAAACAAGTAAGCAAGTCTGCTTATACTCGCTGACAGCGTCCAACAATCCGACGCTGGGGAAACTATCTTCCATCTCTTTGGCTAGCGTGAAGTCTCGACCAGCTAATATGACGCCAACGGAGGAGGTAGACGTTATTTATTTTGCTCAAGGACATTTGGAAATGTTTGGTCTTATGGAAAAATGACACTTAAATCATACTATTAGGGAACAATCATCAGTTCTTACAGATCTAATGGACATTCAGATCTGGGAAAGTCACTCATACTTTAGTTCTAAATAATGGGTCATATCGGTGGTTTCCAACCTGAGGTTCAAAAGCAGGCTTCAGCCATCATGAAATCAATAACATGATTATGTCATATCAAGACTTGTTTTATTAATCTTTGCTCTCTGCTTGTTATAGCTGGATGATTGCTTTAAAAAGTACTCAAATAAAACAATCTAGGCAAGAAAATCTTCCTTGAATGAAATGGCCACAACCTGTAGACACACAGGAGTACCTATACTTTTTCCCATGGAGGGTTGAAACTGAAATTTACTAGCAAGGCACAAAAAAGCAGCTTTTTTATTGTATTGTTATTATTATTATTATTGTTCTGCCCTTTTTCTTGACTGTGTTGGATAGAATGGCTGAAGAGTGACAGAAAACGGGGTGGGAGGGAGAGAGAGGAGGGAAATGACATGAAGCATGAGGCCGCAGGTCGAGGTGAGGACACAGTCTCTGTTCATGGGGCACGCTCCCTTAATTGACCTGACTTCATTCTGGCCTCCGTGTTCAGATCGTGAAAAATAATTAAGCAGTCACAGAACATGGCCAAGAGAGTCTTCCTGCCGCCAAAGTGCATGACTGCTTGTCTCCCTATGCAGACACCATATGCAGCATCAAACCATTACAAATTGCATAGCAAAAATATGTTTTGAGGGAAATGTAATGCTGACTGGATTACAATCTCGATGTAACATGCCTGAGAAATCATAAGACAACGTATCTTGTTTCCTGTCAAAATGTTTTCCGGTTCGTGGTTTCAGTGTTATTCAAATGTTCTACTTATGTTTAGGCTCTGGCAGCACATGGCTAATGTGAGGGAATGGACAGCAACCCTACCCTAACCCTAACCCTATGCTAGTGTGTGACAGTCCTGCACTTTGTAAGCCCACAATCCACCCAACCACCTCCATGCAACTACATTTTAACAGCTCAAAGACACATTGTCCTGGAACTTAATCCTGGCAGCAACTGTGTTGTTCAGCACAAAGTGATGAAGACAATTGAGTAATATACAATGCTATTTTTTAGAATACATCACTGGTGAGATAAACACACTGTCAACAGTTTTTTTCACTGTATCTGCACCTTGCAACTAAATTTGGATAGGTACAATGTAGTACCAATGTATCATTTCAGCCTCTAATTCCCACTGTAACACAAACCACAATGATTAAATGGAATGGTAAATGGAGTTGCATTTCTATTGCGCTTTTCCAGTCTAATGACCACTCAAAGCGCTTTACAACACTTTCATATGCTGATGGCGGAGGCTGCCACGCAAGATGCCACCTGCTCATCAGGAGCAATTTGGGGTTCAGTATCTCGGACACTCAAGGACACTTCAAAATGCAGCAAGGGGGAGCTACCTGAACCAGCGACTTTTCAATTACTAGATGATTCGCTGTACCTCCTGAACTACAGCCGATTAACTTATCTTGCTGTGAACCGGACTCACTCTGACCATGAGTGTATCTTGCTTTTTCAGGATTTAGGACATCGAGAGAAGGCCACAGAGCAAGGCCAAACATGGACCCAATAACTAGGCCACGATGGACAACTAGCAAGCAAGGTATTAAATAAGGAGAGGGAAAACTGAGGAAAGCACAGGGGTTCAGAGAGGCCTAATAGAAGTCTATAGCGCTTCCTGGACTGTTAAACTGTCAGTTAGGGGAGCGCACCACTTCCTCAGACACGCTGCCTTAGTGTGATGAGTTCTCTGAAAAGGTCTGCGGCTACTCTGCCTTGAAAGCGCCTAGATTTTTGCCAGTGTGTGCACTTTTAATTGCGCTCCCATCGCTTGCCCCCCAGCCCCTGAAACCCTTCACTCTCTCTCACACACAAACTGCCCCTCGCTCACCATTTCTCCACGAGGCCCCCCACTGCTCACTCCTCCCCCTTGTCTCCTTCTCATTCTGTCGTTTTAGCCCTTTCTCTCTATCTGTCCATTCTTCAAAGGAGCACTTCATTCACTTTATTTTAATTTCATAGATGAACCCTGAGGGGAGGAACGAGAGATGGCAGTGTGAGAGGGAGGAGGAAATAAGAAACTCTGCTGTATTTTAGTGATGGCTCTGTGGTATTGGGGCAAAGCCTTTGATGGTTGGTTACTGGCCACCATGGGCACTGGCTAATAAATGAATAACCCCTAACAGAATGGTATTACTAGCTGATGTCTGTGCAGACATAGAGTGGAAAGATAATTGTAGTTTATCAAAACCTGGGTCCTTTTTTTATATATACTGTTGGCCTCATTTCTGTTGGTTCTGATCACATCATACTTATCAAAGCAATTGCTGAGACCTGGGAAAATGGTGACCTTGCATTAATGAAGTAGGACGGAGCAAGGAAAGACCAGCCAGGTAATCAGAAAGGTTCTAAGCTGGCCAATAGTTTAGCAAAGTTATGTAGATGACTTTAAAACTGAAAGTGAGCCACATAAAAACTATATACTGATTCCACCAGACAGGAAAACTGTGTGTGTGAACAAGCATGGTACCAAAAGGACTTTTATTTATGAGCTTTAACAAACAAAAAATGTGTCATACATCACTGGTGTCAGCTTTGTAACCAATGGAGGAAAAAGCAACTTCAGCAAAAGACAGATCAAGAACCTGTTTGAGTGCTGTGTGGTACATTAGGAATTACTTCCTCAAGCTCCAGGATCATACCGAACTGGGTGAAGATGGCTTTAAGCAGTACGATGGCATTTCTTCTCTTGATGCTATGTGGAGTAAGATCTGCACATGGTTGGAGAACCCAGTGAAGTTTCAGATGTTTATGTTTAGGTATATCTCCACAGCGCTGGGGAAAGGTACGGCTGCAACAGTTCTCATTCTTGTATTTTTTTTAAATATTCACAATGGTCTTGGGCAGCGGTAAACCCAGGGTGCTGCGACAATGCTCCTGCAAGATAGCGTCGGGGGGTAACTTGTTTGCACGTGGGCAGGTGAGCTCTGGGATTAAAGTGATTAAATCCCCACAAAAGAAAAGTTAAGGACTGCGAGGTTGCATTCATCCAGTTAGAAAGGTAACTTTTCATTTTCAGAGCGTACGTTGCTTGCCTAATATGCAGTTAGCTAAAGGGAGGCAAATGCTGCCAGAGGATTGGTGGCCAATGGCAGGCTGATACCAACAGTCTACATCCAGACTGAAGTTTAAGTAACTTTAAGTAAGAGAACAGCAGTTTTTAAACAGTTCCCTCTCTCTCTTTCAAAAAAACAAGATAAGGAGGGTCGATGTTAAGAAAAAGACAACACATCTGGGTTGAAATCTGAGTGAAAATAAATAAAAAGGTTAAAAGTATGTGTGGAGGTGTGCTCAAGTGAGCACTTGTGCAGGTATTCGCCAGCAGGCCTGAACACTGGTGGCCATGGTCATGCTAGAAAGACATTTTTATTTCACCTTTATTTTACCAGAGAGGTCTATTGACATCAAAATCCCATTGATGCTTATTGAGATCAAAGTCTCCTTTAAGTCAATATAAAGGGCATGGATGCCTTAGGTTATTCAAAGCAATTCTCTCCAATGTGTTGCGTGAATTAGAGGGTCGAGTGAAGTACTTTGAGTGGGCTGTAGCCTTGGAAGGTTTTTCTCCAGCCTTGCTGAACCTGCACGCAGGTCAGATACCTGTATGTGTCCCTTTAATAAAGTAAACTCAAGTAAAACCCCATATCTCAAAAAAGACAGCACTGACTAGTAGTTTGAAAGCTTTCCGGAAGTTTGAACTTATTTATGAGGTTTTTACACACGACAGCAGTTAGTCTATGTACGTGCAGTGAGTAATGTAAATGTATCTCCCTGTGATGGCTTACAACCCTGGATGTGATGCATGTGTGTGTGTCTGTGTGCATGTGTGTCAGCGTGCAGGTGTACAGTCTGTGTGAAAGATGAGCCCTGACTACGGGCCGTCCACCTTGCCCTTTGGCTATTTCTGTACCGTGCCTTCCCCAGCGTCAGTTGCGTAATGATCTGGGAGATAGCGATCGCTCTTTGTTTGTTGTCTCTATCAGCCATAACTGGGCCTTGGTGCCAGAAGGTCAAGTGTACAGAATAAGAACAGGCTTACACAACGCGAAAAACACAGACACTCCTTTGATGTGAAACGAGGGATGTGTGTGTGTCTCTCTCAGATTGAGGGCGGTGATTGATTTCAGACAACAGAAATCTAGCTGTGCAGAAGTGGACTGGTAGTTTACCGTTTCAGTAGCAGGCACTGGGGGGATGTCGGAGTGAGAGCTGGTGGCTGATCACGATTCAGAATTTCTATGCATTCATTCTGTTCTGAACAAGAGCTGCATGAAGGATCATTGATACACAGATATATTGAGAGACTCACAAAAAGAGTACCAGATGAAAGCACTCGTACAAAAATTCACAGCAAAATCGAGCCCTTTTTTTTTTTATCCTAAAATGACTTTCTTGTCACTAAAAATACTGGATATGTGTAAAAGTGTTGAGTTGAGGAAGGTTACTCTGCCAAAATGCTTTCCATCACATCTCTCGGTCTTCTTCAGCTGATGGAGTTTTAACTGTTGAGAGTGTCAGTGGCTGAAGCAAACTTCCACGGGGATGTCAGTATGGGACATTGTTGTTTTGTTTTGATTTTTCTTTCAAGCTAATTTTTTCACTGGTCAAAAATAAGCTGTCACCTATATTTGAAACAAGCTGATTTGCAAAAGAAAAAGATTAGCATATAATACACGCATTGACATATGATGACATGATCTGTTTACTTTTGAGAAAAATAAAACAGTTACAAAGTCACAATTTCAGCCAAATTAAATTTTAATGAAAAAGCTCCAAAGATGCACAGACTTCTTTTGACTTGCAAGGACATTTTACTTGAATTAACAATGCACTGCAATGCAATTAATAATATCACCGAAAAAGAAAAGTACACAATAAACAGTCCACATCAAACTATTTTTAAAGGATTTTACCATTTCTCAATCTATGTATTAGTTGGTGGAGACCAAAAGAGAGCTAAAAGGAGACTGCATATTGGCTGTACATTAACTAAGTGGTGAGAAACACGTATCAAAAGAATGGTAGTGTTGTTTATCATTCTCTGTAAATAAGCAAATAATTCCTAACATATGTTACCGGATTTAAAAATGCTATATTTTGTCATAAAAATGGTGTTCAGAAAACGTATGTGACTGTTATAGGCAAATTAAGGTTAAGAGATACATCATGAATATGATCAAAAAGCTGAAGAAAGCTGAGATGAATTAAAAAGGAAATGTGTAATAAAAATTTAAAAAAGTTTGAAATGATGTAGCTACATTGTTTTAAATGTTCTGTTTTATTTTGTTTTGTGATGTTCGAGTGTAAGAGTAAAACTGGCAGGTTTATCAAAAAGGACAGAGACAAGAGCCTGAGTAAAGTTTAGTCACTTGACTGACAAAGTAAAAATATGTTGTATAGTTTGTGTGTATTACTTTCACGTGTTTATGTTAACTCATTAGCAAAGTGAATGGACTCTTGGCGAAAGTGAATGGCCACTGTGCAGCAAACTCAGCTTCTACTAATGGCTTTGGTTCATCGAAACCCTGAAGACCCTCAAACAGTCCCACAAGTTAATTCTCCGTCAGTGCTCCGAGTTCACTGGTTTGTTCGGGAGAGAAAAACGTTTGGACACTGGACACTTCAGACTGGTAAAAGCTGCAGAGGCTACAGCTATTTACATGCGGTATTTTTGCACCGTCTCTAAATGGACAAACCATCTTTAACTGCTATTTTAAAAAGACTTTTTAGAGTACGCTTTTTGTCCTTGACATAATTCATAGCTAGTGTTGGCGTATCAGTATTCACACCTGTTAAAGGAGTTTGACAGAGGTACATTTTAACACTTAAAACAGTGGAAAAGAACAAACCTGTGTGGGGTTTTGTGTAGAATGCTGCGGGGATCTAGAGAAGACATAAATAAACATCAAACAAAAATGAGATTTACCTGTTTGATCATTAACTTTCTCCAAGTCCTTACCTTCCAACAAGGACCAGTGCTGGAGAGGAGGAAGAGAGGGAGAGAGATGGAGAGGGGAAAAAGAGCATGAGGAAGGAGAGCTGAAGGCAGAATGTCCGCTAGGAATACAAGCAGTGCCTTGCCAAATACAGAAACAGGCCTCTCTCGTCTTTCTTTATCCTCCTATTTTATTCCCTTTGTTACAGGAACTCGTACAGGACTTCAGAGGAGGCTGCAATGAGCACATCAAAGCACTCCGACAGATTGTGGCCCAACGGACACACTCGAAGTGGGCATTAATTTCTTTGTGGAAAATGTAGAAAAGGCAACCGCAAAGTGGGGAAATGAAAGCAGTTTTTTTTTCTTTTGTTATTTTTTGCCTCCTTCCTCTTGTTTCGCTGTTGTTTCAGCATCTTTTTTTCCCTCTCAAAGCCTCCACATGTCGAAGGAGGTGAGGGTCAGGCCAGCACCTTGTTTTTGTCAGATGCTCGTTTGGGGAGGTTTCCGTCCTCCTTTCTGTCTTTTCTTTCTTCCTTTCCTCCGCTCTTTCGCGCTCCCCTCTCGCCGACTCTTCTGACAAGCTCTCCTCGAGTTCAGCCCACATGGCTCTGGGCGAAAATCAATGCCCATATGTGTCTTCAGCTGCTCTGCACTGTACTGATGAAGGTTAGGAGAGAGAAAGAAAGACAGATGAGTAAAATCCAGAGACTCGTCCACTGATTACAGACAAAATATTCATCAAACTGTGCATCTGTTTACCAAAATAATGGATGAATAATTAAATGAGAAATGCTCTCTTGACTCTTTTTTCGTTTCTCATTGCTGTGTGCCCCAGGTGCCTTTTTTTGGCCGGTGATGGATGGGGCGAGGGGCAGACTAATTGTGGAAAGTGTTGGTGCAGGAATTAAAGATTATTACCAGAGGATTCAGCCAGGGATTCATTCAGACAAGCATTCAATGACCATTAGCCTACATAGTGTGCTACTAAGTTCACTGACCTTGAATGGTGAATCGCAGACGTGCTATTGATCGCCATCGCAGTGCTTCATTGTTTCTGTGTCATGGTTAAGGCTACTCACTTGTTTAATTGTTTCTCGTTGAATTGTAAAGTAGTGAGTGGGAGGCAGTTGAAAGAGGTTTTTAAACAGTTTGAGCTTTAACAAGATACTTTAGGCAAAGGCCAAGGCAAGTGAGAGGGACAGAGTCTCCATCTTTATTTCACTTCATTGTTACACCTTGCATGAAAGCCGTGACAGGTTTGAACAAATGATGAGGTCAGACTGCTTATAAACCTTCACCATGACTCAAACATGGCTCCGAAATACAAATGACCCCGTTTTGAAAGTTGCCTCGCAGTGTTGCTCGTGACGACCAGGATTCAGGAATTCAACAGGCATCGGAAAACATTTCAAGCGTGATATCTTTCAGAGGATCCCCGCCATCACAGGAACTGGGTGCCATTGGGCATGGCATAGCCCCTCAGGGCGATGTTTCAGGCCGTTCTTCTTCTAAAGTAGCCAGCGTTTCGCAGCAGCATACTCTTCCTGGTTTTGATGCCTTTTTTACTCACTGCACTGACCCTTTTAGAAATTCTGCAGAGACCACAGATACTTCCTTGGACTGTAGATGCTGCCCGGATCTTTCGTTTCACGTCGACCTCTTGGCCTCGTCTCTCTGGTTTTGATCTCCCTTCCCTAGCTCCTCGGCCCCTGGAGGGTGTCAGCACTGGCTGAAGGGGCTTCCAGGGGGCTTCAAGGGGCCTTTCAATCCTTCATCCAGGTCTTAGTGTTCAAAGACCTTGGCCAGTCATCCAGCTGCACACACACATGCTCTTACACACTCACACACAAGCTCGCGCTCACACACATTAGTGTAGAAACTCGAGCAAGCTGCAATGATGATATAAAGAATGAAAGGAAGACAGAAAAGGAGCCATAAGAGAGAGGAGGAAGTGGTAAAGAGAAAGACTAAGAGCTGCTTTGAATTTCAGAATAAGATCAAAAAGAACTCCTGTGAGATATGGCCTTAGCACCATCAAAATGAGATTAAAAATGTCAAGTGAGTCCAATCTACAGTGTGCGAGTGGAATATAGTCGATATTCTCCTTCTTACAAACAGAAATAGAGAGACCCACACATTCATTCACATTCTCTGCCCACCCCTCCTTCTCGCTTCCTCTGCAGGGTCTCAGGGTCACGTCAGAGCAAGATAATAGTCGGTTCATAACGTTATATAAAGCTGCAGTGTTCGCTAATTTAACACTGCCTTCTGGGACCCAAACGGCTGGAGTCTGGATGGAGAAAGCAGATGTGCCTTCCACCAGAGGAAATAGTCGGTGGCCGATCAAGCGTAAAACACCACAGCTTACCGACAAATTTCACGGCGAAGTGATGGGCACGGCGGGAAGAGCTGCAGCAGACACTACTCCGAGATCTATCAGAAATGTGTATCTAGACCTGTGGACTGCTGGAAGGGCTATTTAGGAGGCAACAGATTGCTGAATAGACGAAAAAACCTGGAGTGTGAATGCACGTGAGTGCGTCCGAGTGCGTACACGGTGTGTTTGAGTGTGTCTTTGTTCTCTACGAAGCAGTGCGTGTGTTTGAGTTTTCCGTGCAAGCACTCTGAAGTCTATGAAGCCCCATTTGAGTTTGTGTGTGTGTTTGAGTGTGTGTGTGTGTGAGTGTGTGTGAGTGCGTGTGTGTGATTGTGTGTGAGTGTGTGTGTGTGTGTGTGTCCTTCAGTGGTTCAGTGGGATAACTGTGTGTGCACAAGGCTTGCGAGGGCCTTATCTAGATGTCCTAGTTATCGATTGGGCGACATGGCAGATAAGAAAGGATGAGTACCCCCTCCCACCCATCTGCAACCCCCAACTTCCCCCTACAACTCATCCACATATCTTCCCCCACCTCACCGCATCTGAATCACACAGAGCAGAGGGAAGCGCTGCTCTGTGTGACACAAATGGGGTGATCCAAAGTACTTTACTGTAACCTGTTTACATCGGTCCAATCTAAACCTCAATCACTGTCACATTTTACATTTGGATCTCATATGGAACTGATATTGCTTTTTTTTTTTTCTTTTTTTTTTTTTGTTCTTGCAACACATGAATGCTTCAGCAATAAAGTTGTTTCCATTTACTATAACCTTCTGACATCAGTATTAATAACAAGCTATACTGTGGCCCTATACCACGTTAACACATAGCCAATTAAAGTCCACTGGACTTTAATTGGCATACATTCCAAAATTAATTTGTACTCTTGGTGAGATACATAACAAGCCAAAATCCCCAAAGTGAACGTGGTAGTTATGTTTGTTATCCTACATCGCTTGTAAAAGTGGGATGGTGAAAGGTCCAGTGTGTAGGATTTAGTGGCATCCAGTGGCGTAGTTGCAGATTTCAACCAACTGAACACACCTCTCATCCCACCCTCCCCTCTTTTAGCGACTGAAGTGCAAAAAATGTGAAAGGTCCTCTCTAGAGCCATTTTCTGGTTGGTCCTGCTACTGTAGAAACATGGCGATGCAGTCGAGATTCCGTGGGAGAAGACCCGCTCTTTCCAAGTTAACAAAAACTGAAGAACTCTTATTTTATATTCATAAATTAAAACACAAATATTAATATTATATTCAATTTCAGTCAAGAGGTTCTAACAAAATCCTAAACCCCTGAGAAGCAGCTGCATAATGCAATGAGATGACATAAAAGATAGCCATGATGTGATTGTGATGGTCATCAGGCACTGAAAGGCTGCAGTTTTGCCTCCGTCCCACTGCTTTCATCAACCTTATTCACAGATACAGGTGGCATCTGCCTTCAATAAAAAATGCTCTAATAAACCCCAGAGCTCTACCTGCTCAGCTCACCAAACAGCTGCCAGAGAAAAAGTTAGCGTTTACCTGGTGAACATAAGGGAGCATTTAGCAGCTAAAGAGCCAGATGCAACCCCCTTAAAAAAATTAAATCAATAAAGGTTTACCATAAAAGTGTGAATAAATCACTCAGTCACCAGTTCCTTGATTAGTCAGGTCAGAAACACATTATCACAGAACGGAGATGGACTTTATTAGTAGAATATGAAAGATAATGATGTTAGTGGCACCTGGAGTCATCACACAGTACCAGTCAGAGTAATAGGTGTCACTTTTTACAAACTCCATTTTCTTTGAGAATGCTTTTACACACAGTTAGTGAAGCCATAAGTTACAGGGTGAATCCAGGCAGCAGGACTGTGCATAGAAAAGGCAGAGAGCAGGTTGGACTATTGCCAAAGCAACTTTGAGATTGACAGACTTCCCAGTCGCAGAGAAAATGTAGTTGTCAGGGCTAATTCCAAGTACTGAATGGGAGGTTTAAAGAGCAAATCACTGAGAGAAGGAGCTATAGATTGGCAGCAGTGGCCTGTGGGAATGAATGTGAATTGTGAAAATGCATGGAGTATGGGGAGTTTATAAGAGATTTCGGGGACTGCTCACTCTGACGGTGTTAAGATATGGCTTTTGTCTTGTGAAAGACGAGCTGATTGCAGAATCTGCATGAGTCATGTGCAAACACACATGTGATCATCAGTCAAAGAGAGGACCAGGTGGGATTTAATGAATACTTAACTATACTTAACTACTTTTTTACTGTATGAAACTGTAAGGATTGAGGGAAAAAAAAGAGTATCTAATAGAGAAAATATACTAATATGCAAGTATTTTCTGAGTAAATTGTGTTAATGTCCGTCCTCGTGATGTAGCTGACTGAGGTTTATTCATTCAAGTTTATAAAAATGTGTAAATAGTTGTTTTGCATACAGATTACTGTGTACTCAACTCGAGCACTGTGATCAAGCCACAAAATCTAATTTGTTATGCGTTTTTTCTGCAAAAAACAGCCAGTTTGGCTAAAAACCTTCACTGAAGTCACTTCACACTACCTGCTCAGCACCAAACAACAGACAGATGAAGTTAGTGACTAGCCGGATGCTGTGGAGTAGCATCAAAAGTATCTGTTTATTCAAAACAACTTCAATACTCATTTTCAGCAGTATCAATACACAGGTACCAGCTGGGCCCTCTAATTATTTAGTTCTCCCTTCTCTCCGACACAAACACATTCACCCCCTTTTCCTACAGTTAGTCCTGCTGTGTGGAAACACTTCACATTTAAGGCAAATGAACAGGGGAAACAATAAAAGCGTGTCCATGTGCAAGCGATGAGACAAAGCAATGCTAACGAAAGGTGCTAACACAACACATTTTGGCAGAGCACCTGAAGGACCAACATGTCAAAGTTTTTAAGGAATTTCAAGGCTGGTAACATCGTAGTTCAACATCACTAAACCACTAACCAAAACGGCCTTGTCATAATTGTGTCGTCCTCTTGTTGGCCGAACAGCCATTTGTAGCTCTTAAAGCTAAACAAATCCACTCGGAAAACACTTTGTATGGACATGATTTAGATGTTGTAGGGCTTAACACAACAATTATTTAAAATCTTGATATTAAGACCAAAAAAAACTTTATAAGAAAGTGTGCAATTGAATGCTTCCAACAGTCATTATGCCATTCTCTTCACCACTACTAAGAGCATTTAGTGGTTAAAGAGCCAGATGTTTCAGAAATGAAAACAGTGCTCAGAGGAGAGTAAATATTTGACATCAGATCTCCAGATGAATTAATTATAATAATAATTATAATAATATACCAATATTTTGTGTTTGCGTATTGATACGCTGCCCCCAATTGGTAAAGAAATCAGTGGCTGTAGCACTACATTTGTCTATATGTAATCAAAGCTCATTGCTCGTAATACGAAGGCACGTGTGGCTTCATGTGTATCTGGGTGTCCAACATCTGGGATGTAAAGGACGGAATCACTTTTCTCCTCCGGCAGCAGTTTCACTCTGGCAGTTCAAAAGGTCAAAAGATTAGTTTGATTAATTTATTCATCATACACATCCAGTACACACGAGGAGCAGTAATTTCCTTATTTTTTTCCCCCTTCTTCACGCCTGCTCGGGCTCATAACAGGAAAACCTGTTTGTGTTTTGTAGCCTCACGCTCGATTTCACCCTCCTCCTCCTCCTCCTCCTCCTCCTCCTACTCCTCACTAACTGCTGTCTTGTTGCTTCTGCCCGAGTGGCTCCCTCTGAATACGCCACTTGGTTGAACAATTAATTATTCTAATGATAGACCACTACTCAGTGGTGCTTTAAACAGGGACACAGAGAAAGAGAGGGACAGAAAAAAACTGTACATATACAGATCACTGCCGTAAACGTTCGACTCCTCAGAAGTAGGTGAGCTGCCGTCCACGTCGGTGTGCTGCCACGTTTTGACTGGTGCCTGGATACGGGATACGTGTTACAGGATGCTCGTTACAGCGCAGTGATGAGGGTTGGTTAGTCCAAATCCCCGAGCAGAATCGACTCTGCAGAAGCCTTGACCACTTGACCAGACATCAGCTCCTCAACGCTGCCCCCAGGCCTCATATGTATACAGGCACACACACACACGCACACACACACACACACACACACACAGCATTGAGGCACGCAGATGGGGGAACACACAAATGTGCACACTTCCACACAAATAAAACACACCTTTCTTTATCTGAGGAATGTGCGTTTTTTAACATGAACTGGGTCAAATACAACTCAGTCTTAAACACATACACACACACACACTCACACACACAGATATACACACTCCTTCAAAGCCCTTTCAGATGTCTTACTAGGGCGTTTGGTACTCCCAGCCGCACCCTCCAAACAACCACCGTCCAACCCATTTCCTTGTTCCATGCAAGCCCCCCCAGCCCTCCACCACCCGCCCCCCACCTCCCCATCTCACCAGCTCAGCTTGCCCTCCAGCTCCGTGTGAACAAAAAAACGGTGTAACACTTCCACCACAACCACGTATCTCCACACAGGTCATTCTCCCGGCTACAGCTAGTATCGCCGGCGCGAGCCCATCCCGCTCCCTCTCTCCTCTTTATCCGTTCCCATGCAGCTTTTATTGTTTACCACTTTGAGAACTCATGTAAGTCCCTATAAAAAATGGATGCCCGCTCCCCTATCCCTTCTCCATCTCCTCCTCCTCCTTTTCCCTGAACGTGCCACTTTATTTTTATGAAAAGAGGGGGAATAATCTGCATTCCTTCTATTTGTCCCCTTTTTCTTCTTCTCCTCTCCTTGCTGACTGTTGCTCTATGGGCGCCAGTGAATCCCTCGCAGACGAGAGGACAGAACGTAAAGAGGAAGGAGGATGAGGAAGGATAGAAACAGAGGACAAAGGACAAAGGAAGGAAGAGGAAAAAGGGAAGAGGCCAGAAATAGCGCGGAAAAAAAGGTGTCGCCGCAAAGCGTGTTGTCATTGTTAAGGCAGTGCCAGTGTGCCAGGCAGTCCGTCAGTCAGTCCCCTTGGCTTCAACAAGATAGATGCCCAGGGTTTGATTTGCATATGCTATTCAGGGCATGGTCGCACCATCTCTCTCTCTCTCTCTTTTTTTTATTGTTTTTAATCAGAGGCGAATGTCAACAGAATAAATGAAGTTGCGCGGCGAAGTGAAATTTTTATCACATCAGTGGTGGTTGGGTGGGTGTGGGTGTGGGTGTGGGGGGGGGGGAGTTAGGGGGGTATGATGATGATGCCTCCGCACATACCTCACACTCCACACCCCTTCACACACTCCACCACCACCACCACCACCACCACACATATCCTCCACCTCCATTCATCACAGGCCATATTGAGGGAGTGAAATTCAGTGGCGGTGCCGGTAATCAATGGAAGGGCTCCATATGGCGGGGATCAAAGGTGTCACATAGTGTGTGGTTCTGCTTTATTGCCAGCCAGCACTGTTAATTGGACAACAAGATCAGAGGCAATATTAAAATCCAATTAAATTGATATGAACAGATTGCCAAGTGATGTACACTAATGTATAATTGAGTATCAAGCAAATGCGAGTGGCCCGTCTCGAGCGCCGAGCTGCTGAATAAATGATGGGCGAGCCGTAGAGGACGGAAACAAGTTTGCACATTAGCCCCCCCACCTCCCTCCTCCTCTCTCCTTCCCCTTCCCTCCCTCCGCCCTCTGGGCCCTCAGATGTAGAGGGACACAGGATTTTTTTTATTTTTTCTCTCTGTGCCTCCTCTTTTTTTTTTTTTTTTGGAACTGGCTGACATTCTTCGAGGGACATTTTTGTCCTGCATAATAAGGGCGGAGAAGTGTAGGGGTTGTCCGCGTGTGCACTTGATGAGGGCAAGTGGAGGAGGAGAAGGTGCGTTTGTCTATGTGTGTGTCTATCCAGAAGGGAGGGGCGTTCCATCACACGCACACAGCTTTAATTTGAGTTTAATAAAATCTAAATGATTTATTGCCTTTTTTTGCTGGAGCAAAAGCAAGTGCATGTTGTGGTACTTTGGCTAATCAGGCATAAACACGGACAGCCCCCCCGTCTCAGCGGAGAGGCTCCACGATATGGAGTGCTCTTTAAGAAAAAGAAATAAATAAGGAGATAAAGAAGGATGCTCCGACGCTATTTAACAGACCAACGAGGCCTAGTCCAAGGTGACATTCCCTGATAAGGTGCACTTGGACGGTAGCCCAAAATAATCAAAAGTTCATCACCACTCATTCATTTATTAATTGAATATTTTTAGCCTTGATTTAATGCGTTGAGCTGTAGTGCTAATTCGTGACATTGGGAGGCCGATAAGGAGATTTACATTTCAAATTTTAATGATATTTTGGCTCTAGCGATCACTCCCTTTTTTCGGGGGGCTAATTATTTATTTCTGTTGTTTTGGTTGCAGTCCAGCATATGCTGCGTTTTTTTTAATGTGCCCCCCCGCCTCCCCTCTTTCTTGCATTAAGCTGGTTTCCTTAATTAAGCGGGCACGGGACTCATTAGCTGCCATGGCGATGGGGTGGCATGATGTGCCCGTCTCAGCTCCCGCCGGCGATGCCCGGACAAAGTGCCTGGGGAGCAGGTGCTGACAAGGTCGCGGTGGCAGCGTGCCATCTGGACCGAGGCTCGGGCCCCAACGCCGCCTGGCTCTTTGTGGCTGTAGCTGTGGCTAATGCCATCCACCAACAACCCTGACTCAAAGACATCAAAACAGCACCCCAGCTCTTAGGAGATCTGTGGACTTAACAACCGCTAAAACAAAGGCGCAATAATTGGTTTTGGCGCAATCTGTCCTTCGTTTGCCACTCAAGGAGCTTTTGTGGTTAACTGAGCCCAGAACAGAAGGCACATTGAAGGTTTTCTTCATTTAAGCGTGATGCATCTTCATTTGCATAACATAGATGTCCATGGCAAACATTGCGCGCATACATTTATGCATAGAATACGGCAATACATAGCTCTTCAAAAATAATACACATCTCTTAGGGGACTATGAAAAATAATAAGGGGCTGTCAGGATAATTTTTTCTGTCAGCAGAAAAAGACCTTTTCATTTATGTTCATAATGTTAATGTGTCTGTTTCTTAAATCTTTGTCTTCATGTATTGTTTTTGTTTTTTCTAAAAGTTTATTTTGTATTTTTTCCTTTCCTCATTATATTGAACATATATATATATATATATATATATATATATATATATATATATATATATATATATATATATATATATATATATATATATATCGCAATTGTCAGTTTCCCTGCTGCATTATAATGATAAGCAGAATTAGTACATTACATTTATTGAAGACATAATGTAAAACAGTGCATGGTGCATTTAAATGTATCTGTAAATTAGCCTATAACGTAATCCAAGTTCAGCATAACTTCCAGCTTGTTGAGATGTTACAGTTCAAGTTTGGTGTAGAGGTAGTGGAACTTTTACCAGGACTTGTATGCAGCACTACATCAGCTATGTATAAACCACATATTACCAGCATGAGGGCAAGCACTGCCACATCCTGTCCCACAATAAGCACTTGGCTTTAATAATTTTGTCCACCTGAAATTAACTTGTAGTTTGTCTTTGCGCATGTTTTCTTCTCGGGTGCTAGGAAGAAACCCTCCTACTCTCATGCTTCAGCTCTAAAGCACATCTTGTGATGCGATGCTGAAGCCCCTCAGCACCTGTAAAAGGTGGGGATCCAAGCCGCTCTCAAACAGCAAAAAATGGGATAGACACCACAAAATGTTTGCATTAAGTTGGGTATTTGCAATCTATAATTCTTGTAGTTGTATAAGTTGTTATTGCAGGGCAGGGCTGGAACATCATTCAGTCGGTGCTGGGTTTAAAAGAGAGACTTGCCTGAGCCTTGCCAGTTGCCTGATTGCTACTGGGCATGTGCAACTCTCAGCAGAGATGAGAAAGAAGTGACTTCCATCATCCTCCAGAAACAAAACAATATGTCTAATTCAGAACGTTATCAAGACATTTTTCACTAGTTACTATGTATTTTGTCAGTGGGAAAGGAGCCAATCACTATTTTTACCCTTGTTTGAAAAAACAGAAATTAAATTAAATTTTGTGTAAAATGGTGTGAAATTATATTGAAAGAACGCCTAATCAAAAAGCAACCATGTCTTTTCCAGATGGTCTTGATCAATGCATTTTTAGTGAAACATCTTGCCCACAGTTGCCAGCAACATTATAGCCGTGTTGTTATGTCATGATATACATATCAGCACTCATCTATGAACCCACAACACTTTTATTTTGTTTCCTGTCATATTCATGTGTTGGAAAACGGGTTGTAAATGTCATAGAGTGCCACACAGGATTGTCTAAACTCTGACCGCGAGCGCTAATCACAAATTACCCGACCCTGCTATTGGATGTCATTCAAAAACCTCTCCTAAAATTAAGTGAATGTCACAGAGCAAATGTTTACCGCAGAGGCTATGAAGAGCTTGCAATTTCGTCCTCTGCTTTAACCTGCTGTACAATTTGTCATGAGACTGTTGGTCGGGGTGGTTTAGATATACGGAGGAGGATCCCGGTTTCCTCCCTGACACCGGTGTGGTATCACATCCCTTCCACTTCGAGCTGCAGATTGTCACACGGTTCTCAGGCTCTGACTTATGAAGCCGCTTGTTGCACTCTATTTGAGGCGACCATTCCACTCTGAGGCTCGCTGATCACAAGGCCTGCACACACATAAAGACATGTATAACCCAGAAGGAAACCCATACTTAAGCACTGGTCATTCCCCACTCCATCCTTCCCCACATTATTTTACAACCTCTGTGGCCTCTTTGCCAGAGGCCTTGGCTGTCATTATGCGGTCCAGTGTTTGGGTTTGCAAGCGCTCACCCTCTGATTTGGCGGACGGATGCTTTCTTTAAAAAACGAAAGGTATAAAACATGGCTTAATCCTCTTCACTTAAATATAAGATGTCAGGGTCATTAAGGGTCCCGGGTCCCTCAGTAAAACACGGGGCCGAGCGCCACATATGGACGCCGAGCCGTGCTCAAAGAGAGCACAGATGTTTATTTTAGAGATTTCTTGGAGGCTGGTTTGTGGTCAGCCATGTGGTGCAAGGCCTCACATGAAAGGAAACGTTGGATTTGAATGCAGGAGTACTAACAGGCCTGTCGCACACAAGCTCTCCAGAAAAAAAATGCACGCATGCTGTGAATAGGCTGAAACATGCAGGGGGGTGAAGTGTAAATATGATGTGGATCATGGTGTTGTAATTTTGTGATCGTTGCCCAGGGAACAATCGAATTTTTCTTCATTTTGATGCATTTTTTTTTTATTCTAATGTGAACGTTATAAACTGACTGCACAAGGAGAGTATTTGCATCTCCTGGAACCTTCTAAATTTCCACTAGACTTGTGCATGCTAGTTTAAGACAAAATAAATCAATAATCCTCCATGAATTCATTAATTTTCTGACAGTCTGCCAACTTGAGCAAGTTAGAAGGATGAATACACTGTAACCAGAGCCCAGAGAGGATGCAATATTCACTATTTTTGCAGTACTGTTGAAAAAAGAAGAGTATGCCAGTGGTCCAGGAATCAAGAAAAGCAGAATTTTCTCTTTCTCTCTTCTCTGTTTTGCGACATCGTTTGATCAAAATATCCTTTTTCCGGTAATTAAATGCGCTTAAGTACTTAATGTACTTTGGCCAGTGATACACACGACAGTATTTATGGTGAAGTTAAACTGGTGTTTGCCTACACAGGGATAAACAGAGCACAGTCCGAGGGATTTTCTTGAAGTCTCCTAATTTAATCCTCCAGTTCCTAATCTTGTGTGAACCCCTAAACCCTTCCGCACACAAAAGCTGACCGACATAATCCTCGGCGTAGAGAGATGGCCACTCATTCCCTCGCTCTTAGGATGGAAAGCAGAAAAAATATCCGTTGCGTTCCTTTAGCGTGCGCATTTTTACATATTTATCATCAACGTCTCTTTTTACATTCTGTTGTCAGTCAGCCTCCCCGACTGCTGTCCCTCTTTCCTTTGCTACAAATGTCTCCATTTGTGAGCAGGAGGAATAAAGGACTACAAGACTTGACTTACAGGCCAGATGTACAAAAACCGAACAAGTCTTGTGCAAAGGGGCAGAATGTGAAGAGAGACACTTGACCACAAATTATTGGCATTTCCTCTGCCTTGCTGCAGTCCCACCGAGACCCGTATTTTCCTGTCACATCACTTCTCTGCAGCGCATACAGTAAGAATTAAAATGGCAGAAATGGACAGCCTTTGACGAGCTTGACTCCTACCGCCCTGTTACTAAAATAAACCATATTATTTGGAGAATTCCATGATTAGGGCCGAAGGAAAAAGAAGGCCCCTCAGTTAGGGGGCGAATGGGTGGAAGAATGAGCGGTGAGGGGAGGGAATGCTGATGGGTGGAGATGGACGGGCGGGGTGTGGGGGGCACAGTAGGGGGCTAATTCTCCCCATGCCCTGCTGCAGCTGTGCCCCTGAAACTGACTGACAGATCTCTGTGCGTAGGGGGTTTCTGCATATGTCAGAACAGTGAGGGGCCTGCCAACTTCCTGTTACAGTTTTCACACTTTATATAGCAGTCCATCTTTAAACTTTGTCTCTGGGGAGCGGCAGCATTGTCCCAAATGTTTGTTCCACAGGCCGACAGGTCATCTTTGGTGGAGGCTTTTTGTCAGCTGTTTTTTAAGATTGTCTGAGGGGTGTACAGTTATGTATTCAGTGTATTCAACTATGTTAAAGTCTCAATGCATTCTATGTCAGGATATGTGAACAACAGCATCTCATACTCAAGAATCTGAGTGGGTGTATCCCAAGGTATTGGTTGAATTACAACCGGGAACACTGTTAACTTCCTCAGAGACTACAGATTGAAACCCGATTAGACGGCATAAGCTATGAGCGTGTCTGCAAGCTGTTTTTCAACACAACATTGCAATCACTTGGATCTCTTGGTGGCTTTGGGAGTAAGATGCTGATCATGGACTGTTGAATCCATCGAGGAGCTTTGTTGCATCTTTTCTTTTCATTGTGTTCTTTTGTCTGTTTCTCTCTGTCATTGTCATCTCTGTACAGTCAGAGAAAAGGCATAACATGTGCATCAAGACAAAAAAAGCATCACCAATTACAAAAGCTAACCCTGTCCTTTAACAAGATTTGGGAGGGTCAACCTGTTAAGTGTCTATACCATTTGCATAATAAAGCCACTTAGCCTAGCTTGCTAACTGTAACCCTGATTCCCCACGAGCCTATATTTTACTATTTCTCTGTGTCACTTCTACAACTGCTACCCAGTAGTGTGACCAAATCCCAGTCAAGTGTGCCTTACCCAGTGTTTCAGGGGGTATAAAAATATATTTATCAGGTTTCCTTGGCCCACCCGTGGCACACTTGGGTGCAGGGTGGGATTAGAGAGCGTACATTATCATACCTTATACAAGTGTGTTAGAGGCTGTGACAGTCCTGAGTAATCACAGTCACTAATTTATATAGGGGTGTTCCATACATTGCCCAGAGTGGTAGATGATGATACTTCAGCCAAATTCACTTTGCTGGACATTTTACCATCACAGTGATTTGGAAACTGTTATTTTCAAGTGTACAAATATGTCATTTTATGTTGTTTTCTTAACCATTATGTTACTCCAAGCTTTAATCTGAGGTTAAGGCAGGCAGATAATCAGGATATCAAAGTAGGAAAACATTTCAGTCTTTCAAATTAACCATATTTAGATATTTAAGCCCAAATGGTGCTTTTTCATGAAACATCACGCAGGCATCTGTTGTTCTGAGCTGACATATTAGCTGAGGTAATCTATCCATCCCTCCAATAATGTAACAGTGTCATTCATTCATAATAGTTCATTATTCATACTAGTGAATTCTACTGTCTAATTTGTGCCACAGCATTTATTTGTCTGACTCACCTCACACCTTTGTTGTAGACTTTCCAAAACTGTAACAGCTTTACATTAACTGTTTGCATGACTGAAACCTGCTGACGATCTCATTACTAATGATGCTCTTAGTTTTCTTTTCCTCTTTCGTCTCTGACCTCCCCCTCCAGTTTACAGACTCAGTGGGAATCTGCCAAAACTGCACCCCATTAGCAGCAAGTCTCAAAATGACAAAAAAAAAAGCTTCCAATTATATCCAACATTAAATAAATGAAATGCTGACTCCAACTAAGAAAAATATTACTCGTGCGACCTTGACTGGGACCTGCATATATGAGGACACCAAGGGGCCAAACCGGAGAGGGAGCCTTTATGGGCATTTTAAAATAGGAAGACACGAAACGCTGAGCCGTGAGAGCAGCCGACCCTCCTGTGGCGGGACTCTAAGCGCAGTAACCTTATATCAAAGCTTGGCATGTAGCAGAACATCCAGGGAGGAGCACATTAATTATTGAGCAGCATACGGTAACAAGCTGTGAGAGCCAGCGACGGCCTATTGTAAGGAAGACTAGCACCCCATGTCCGATTATCTGTTGTTAACTTCATTTTTTCGCTGTCTCAGTGAGCACGCCGGCTATGAGAGGGAGAGGGAGATACCTACCGTCATTCTCTTCCTCTTTTGCACACATAGAAACACATGTTAGGGGGGTTTAATCAGGAGGGGGCTGTTTTTCTTTGGCTTTCTATTATGCTCACACAAACACCATGTACAACACGCTCTCTATTGCAAACACATGGCTCAAAGGGTGAGTTATTGTCTGAAATGGGAGTAACATGTCCGCCTCGCGGGATTTTGACGGCGATACCTGCCCGCACAAAAGAGGCTGTTCGCAAACCTTCGTTCCTGGTCTGTTCACTACATTTACTGAGACTCTGAAGGAGGGGAAAAGGCTGAGAGTTTGGTCTGACACCCAGACCATAGATGGATAATATAAATATAATACATGTCAATCGTCAGTAAATACTTGGAAAAGAGTGACTTAATCGGTCAGCTTTACAGTTGTCATGCCCTGCTCGTTTTTTTCAATCGATATTTGTTTAAAATAAGAGGGAACTGTACCTCACAGGCAGTATGATCAATAAAAGATACACTGAAAATATACTGAAAAATATTTTCTTAAAGGGCAACTCTACCAATTTTACACATTAAAGTGTGTCTATAGGCCCTGGGGAGTACCACTGCATACTGCATGTGAAAAGCAGTTGTTTCAAGTATTTTGAAGCTGCATGTAATCAAATAAAACACCTCCAGCGATGTCACACTGTTGCATTGAGGGTAATGTAGGTGCCAGGTTTTGGAATAAAAAAAAAGGTCACATCTCTGGTTCTGCTGTATCAGTGTTGATCTGTTGTTTTCAGATTGTCCACAAAGAGTCCAACAATGTTATAGGAGTGCAGTGCCAGAACAAAAAAACCCTTTTGCCTAGATTACCCATAATGCAACCTTGTTACGTCACTGGATGAACAGAAGTCTCCTGAATAAAAGTCCTGTGATTGTCAAACCCATATACAAACATTCTTTATATTATTATTACTTCTCACTTCCTCCTTTGCAGCTCTAACAATAACTACAGCCACTAAAGGTCACCGCCTCACAACAAGTGTTAATATGGGTTGTAATAAGCTGCCTTCATCTCGACCTATTTGGACATTTTTTTCTAATGGGGACAGGACAGGACAGGACAGAGAGAGAAAGTTTAAATGAGTCAGAAAACTGTAAATTTGAGGGTTTGATTGCCAAGTTAAAGACTGGCTGGCTTAAAAATCTGTTTTTAAAAATGTGTTCTCTGAGCACACACACGCACACACACACACACAGTTGCATGCGTAAAGTGAATAAACTCAGCGGGGCTGACCAGTGTCGACCGCCCTTTGATCACAGAGTGGTTTGTTTCCTCAGGCCCATGACCTCTGACTCCTGCTGAAGAAAGGTCGAGTGCCTCTTCAGCTGAGTGCTAATGATCCATTTAACACCCTTCAGCTGTGTTAGTGTGTGGCATGCCCTCTGTGTGTGTGTGTGTGTGTGTGTGTGTGTGTGTGTGTGTGTGTGTGTGTGTGTGTGTGTGTGTGTGTGTGTGTGTGTGTGTGTGTGTGTGTGTGTGAGAAAGAGAGAGAGACAGACAGAGTGCGCTGCCGTTAAGTACTTCAACCAACACTTTAACAACATGTAACCTTAGTCTTAGCGGCACAAAAATGACAGCTGACACGGGGCCCGGCTCTCGCTTTTATGAATTTTTCAGAGTCAAATTTGACAGCCGCTGAACGCGAACATGACGACAAGTATCGAGGGGAGTCACACGCATCTGATAATGTCATGTCGCATGGCAGCCACCATATTGTACATGGGAAAAGGAAAAGAAAAAAAAATAAAAGTCAGACAAACCACAACTTTTTCCAAGGCTTCCAACTTTTGCACGAAACCAATTTATATACCCTCTGCCAGGCCGCTTCCTTTTTTTATTTTTAATGCCACATTAAAGGGGGATTTTATTAATTAGATCGAGGAAGCCAGAGTGCCACACATTCAGCCCCGCGCTCGCATTTGATGTGAATTCTGCTTAAAAAGGAGCATTCCCACATGTCGCAAATCCCTGCTGCCGCTGCGCCAAAAAAACAACGGAGGAACAACAAAACAACAAAAACAGCGACTGAGTCTCAGTAGGGGCCGGGGCCAGAGTCCCCTTTCAAGTACAGTTGCAACAATTATCTTCAAAGCCAAGCGAGCGGGAACCTTTGTTTTCCTCCCAATCCGCATGGCTTGAACCTGACCCTGTTTCTTCAAGCCTGGTGGAGGATAACATGTTCCTACAGTTTGATAGCAAGAGTACATTTTTCTTATAACTTATTCATCTTTTTTTTCCTTCCCTCTCCCCTCTCCTTAATTTATAATTCATTTGATCTAAAATTTCATTAATTTTCTAAAATGTTCCAATTGGGGCCTTGCTGGGCCCGGGCGAAGGGTTTTTTTTTTTCTTTGTCCAACCCTCTTTTGTAGTCGGCTATTATTCTTTTATGTAGCAGCCTTGTAGAGGTTATCGTCTTCTGAGGGCAAACAGCGCTCTCTGGAAAAGTTTTAATCAGCTTTAATGAGTGGGGTCAGTGGTGGAAGCAGAGAGGGAGAGAGACACAGACGAGAAGCTGGGAGAGAAAGCAAGAGGGAAAGATAGCCGGCCTCGGAAACATATGGGCATTTTTATCTTTTCCACATTTTATATTTCTCTCGCTTTTTTTTTTCTTTTTTTCTGCCTGTCCTTCTTCTGACAGCCAGATTTAGCTCAAATTGCACTGGCATCTTATGCATGGGAACAGATTATAGATAATGAAGGGAGAAATTCATTTTTTGGGGCCCTTTATCTTCAAAGTATCATCCCAGTCGGACACTGAAAGACTGCAATTACAAGGTGAAAGCACATTTTTTATACATTTTTTTTTTAAGTCGTCCGTCAAGCCGTCAAAATATTTCCAACGCCGTCCATGACGAGGGACACGTCGCGTGAGAGATTCCTCAACCTCATCAGCTTTAAATATTCCCCCACAATGATAAAGCTAGTTTAGTCTTCTTACCGCTACAGTCCCCGGCTTTTTATCGTTCACTGAAATCCTCTGATATCCCTCTCTTACCCTCTCCTCTAAAGTTACCTTGCCTTTCTCCACTCTGTCTTTATCAAATGTTAGCGGCCTTTCTCCTGGCTTTAGCCTTGGGCTCTAATCTTCTTCCAGATGATAGTCTAAGCTATTCCATTATTAGCATTTTTACAACCAAGGCCGACTTGCTCATCGTGACACGGTCTGTGTCTTCTTTTAGGCGGCATGAAAGATATGTCAGACCTTATTTGCAGACAAGACGTGACCTCCGAAAGGTTGGATTCTCATGGCAGTTCATCTGTCCTTAAAAAAAAAGCAACCGCACTGTATCGTTTTTTTTTTTTTTTAAATAGTGTTTTACATCATTCTGTAGTCTAAAGGAAAGACAAACTGAGGAGTTGACATGCAGGGATGTTGCTATACTAACAGTGCTTGCATGATTGCTTATATGTACATGGACTTGTCATGTGGCAAATTAAAGAATAAACCTGCATAGTCTTTATCAGGCATTGTTCAAGCCACAAGACTTCTGAAATGTGCCACACCGAGCTGGCCAATGCTAAAATCTACCTGTGTTCAAACAGGAAGAGAGGAGAAATTTCTTTTACTTCAGATACCTCTGATATGTACTGCTATTATTACGATGTCCTTATTCCTCTCTTTTTTTGTTCCTTCCTTACATTATATATATTCTCTTCACAGCCATGTATGAGGGCCTCTGGAACTACAATTCTGAATTTTATTTTGTATCTGTAGTTCCATTAAAAAAAAAGCACAAGTGGGCTGTACTTGATGTCATTCAGAGATTTAGTTAGCCTTGTGCACCTGACACAATGCAATTTTTTTTTTATCTTTTCAGAAATAGTCAGAGCTGGGATTTTGACCATGGTTGTATTGTAATGCAACTATAAACTGATAAAAGAGCCAAGTGAACTAAAACTTTTCTTTGGTTGAACGAGGATACAGCAGGTTGAGGTTCACGGCCACAACAGGGAAATGTTTCTCTGTCTGTTGAATCCGAGGTGCAGAGTGAAGCAGTGGTCTATTCTTCACAACAGACGTTAGATCCCAATATGAAATTCCACCTTCCTCAGCTCACCTCTTTCACACCATGAGGCCACAAAGCCTCATTGATCTTCCTCTTGCAAGCATTTCTATGTTTTCCTCCCTTGTATGCCAAGGGAAAAGGTTAGAGTGTGTGTGTGTGTGTGTGTGTGTGTGTGTGTGTGTGTGTGTGTGTGTGTGTGTGTGTGTGTGAGAGAGAGAGTGTGTGCATATACTTGTGCCCATATCTCCATCATCCCTATTATCTCTTTCCCCACACATCCAAATGTCACTACATCTTTCTTGCAAATGTCTTCCTGTGTGCGTGATTCGCTAACGCATGTGTGTCTTCTTTACATGCATACGTCTGCTCGCACGCCTGCTTTTCATTATTTGGTTACACATGTATGTACTGAATTTATTACAGGTTGGGTGTGTGGGAATCGGACAATGAATCTGTGTGTGTGTGTGTGCGTGTGTGTGTATGTGTATGTGTGTGTGTGTGCGACCAGATCGTGATGCCGGCCGGCCTCGCCGCGTTCCCAGCGGTGCTGGAACTGGAGCTCAGAGGGCCGGCGCTTAGCCCTGGTGTCGATAAGCGGCTGGTCTTCAAAGAGCACTGAGGAAAAACGACTCGGCCCTGTCAAAGCCGGACAAATTCCCTGCTAACACCCTGAGCCTCGCTGCTCGAACAGTTCAAAGAGTGAGAGGGAGAAAAGAGCCAGGAATTGAAGGGAGGGTTTTCCGATGAGCATCTGAGATGCCAATGTCAAATATATATGAGATAGATATGTTGTATATGTATATTAAACATCAGTCGGCATGTCTGAGCGGACATGATTTGCTAGGGCCAAGTAGACCAGAAGTAGTTGTGTCATTCTTAATAAGTAGTTTTCATGGCTTCAAAAAGTTCCTTTTTTAGTTTCACGTTCCAGAAAAAACAACATTTTATCAAAGGAAATGATGTAGAGTAAAACCTACATCAGTAAACTGAATACACGGCATATAGCTGTCAACAAAGTCTGACAGATTTGCAGGTGTTAAAGCCCGACCCCAGCTACACCCACCATCACCTGTGACTACGACCAGTCTGCATGAAAGTGTCGGACATTGATCAAGTAAGGAGCATGTGGTCGTGTTGTACAAAAGAGATGAGCTCTGACTGGGTACTGTGTTGGGCAAAGTGGATATTTTGGAATTTGCTACAGAGAGGATTTATTCCATTGATTAGCTTAAGTTAAAATGCTGTTGTAACACTGTTCTGGATCCATTTACTAGTCATTTGGAGTTCTACTCAGCCTGTGAAAAAACTGTTGAAAAGAAGACGCGGGCTCCTACCAGGCAGGGAAAGTCTAATCAAAGACTCTATCAAGTGGGATTGTGGGAAGTGTATCAAGTTTTTTTATTTTTCGGAGCTTGACTCCTGCTATAGTCGGAATATATCAGATTCTGCTTTTTAAATTTTAATTATTTTTTTTTCAAATCTGTCTTGCCAAGTCCTGTAATACCACACTTACACTGCACAGCCAAAAAACCCACTAACACCTGCAACATCTGGCTTTTTGTGCCCGATGTAAATGTGTACGATCTGGTTATAAGGGTAACACTCAGGTGAACACACTCGTATAATGTACTTACTTTACTTTTCAGGTGTGATGTTATTACGTGTGTTGAGGTTAAGGTCGTTGGCTTGTTAGTATCCATTCCATTCGTCCGTCAAGCGTAACAGCTGTCTGTGACTTCCAAGTGGTCTGAGCTTATTCAGCTGTCTGACTGGTACTGAGTGTGTGCAGCTTTCAACAGGAATTAGAAAAGAAGCAAAATGTCTCACTCATGAGCTGTGTTTTCCTGGGTTGTAACATGCTCGCAAAAAATGTAGCTCCTAGATGATCAGGAATCTAGTTGAATCCACCAATTTGCGAGGCAACAAAGTAAGGACATAAATGCCGACACTTTGGGCTGAAAGAAAGAGTTCAGTGATTTATTGACAAAGAAGAGACACATAAGCTCACTGACTCATAGGCCAGAGACCGGTCTGTTTAGAACATGCAAACAAGGAAATTAATAGCAAATGCTAAAAAACAGATCTCAGAATTCCGATGAAACTTTTAAACTGAAGAAAAGGGCTGCTTACTCCTGCTGACCTCCTTCTTTTAATCAAATTGGTAGAGTTGTGCCTACAAAAAAGCATATACACAGTTTTTTTTTTTTGTATTCAAAGTGATAAGGCTGCTTCTCTGTCAGTGTAACACATACTGAACTTCATGGTGGCATCAGCTGTTAGAAGCGGCAGAGATAGAGGAGAGCAGGTTTGAGTGGAGCCTCCAATCGAGAGGTAGCAAATTCTGTCAAACAGACCAATCATGAAACACCGCTTGTTGCTCATCACTGTTGCACTCAATATAAGTAAACGGGGAGGAGAGGGCTCTGTCACGCATAAAAACAAACATGACCCGGATCATAACAGGTACGGTAATGAAACATTGATATTCTATCTATCTAATTATCTAATTACAACAGATCGCCTCTGGTTGGCATCCACCACATCACGGGCAGCAGCACTATCCCAGCAGCTCCAGCCTCGACTCGCTTCGCCACCACTCGTCTCCTTCCTCCCAGCAGTGTGTAGTACAGTAGCTGCCAGTCTGCAGCCGCCCTCCTGCCTCCAGGAGACCATTTGTTCCAGAGACGCACCAAAATGACCAGCAAAGCTTCGCCCGTGTAACAAAGGATCATGTGATGTGTTAAAGTCAGACAGAGAGAGGAGCTAGGGTGGGTGGGGGGCAGACGGGTGGTTAAAAAAAAAAAAAGCATGGCCTCAGCAACTCCACTTTTTTTTATCGTTGGCGTTAATTTGTTCTCGAGAACAACAAATGATTCTCAGACACTCTTGTGAGGATTGTATTTTTTTTTCTTTTATCTGCCTCTCAGACATTAATTATATATTTATATATAGAATATGCAAAAAAGAGCTGAGGAATGTTGAGGAAGGCAAAGTGATTAAAAATTAAACAATGCAGAAAATCACTCTGTTACCTAAAGGGATGCTACAGTACATCTCTCTAGTTCTTTTTTTTTATTTTTTCATCTTTATTTTTACTCCCTCTCTCCCTTGCCGCTTTCATTTGTTTTTTTTCTCTCCTCTTTTTGGTTGGAGATTTCTTTAAAGCTGTCTGCTCCGCAGGCACGCATGCTTCCCGGCCCACAGACAGCAGAGTGTGTGTTCTGCATATTCTTTCTGTGTGTGTGTGCATGTGTGTGTGTGTGTGTGCGTGCGTGTGTGTGTGCGTGCGTGCGTGTGTGTGTGTGTTATGTGCGGCAGAAGCAGCATCCAGGCTATTTGTCATGGCGTAGGCTGTTTGCTGGGTCAGTCCAGATAAACTAATGTGTCAGTGCAACGGGGCTCCGCCACTGACCAGAGCGCCTGCAATATGCAAAGACTTTGAATTATTTCTCTGCCTCGTGGCTCCCCCACTGAACACCATGCAAAAAGTGGAGAGAGGGAGACGACGAAGGGGGGGCGGTGGTACAACTGGGAATAAGGAGGGACAGAAAGAAAAAAGAGTGAGATATTGGAGGGCAGTGGGAAAAAAAAGGGAAAGAGGATTTAGGAGTGGAGGAGAAGAGAAGGAGGGAGCAGCAACTAGCAGAGGAGGAGAGACATAAATATGGAGAAAGAGATAGAGTGAGGGAGAAGCAGACAAGAAAAATGGAGGTGGGGGCCAGTTTGTGCCAGTGTTTGCCCTCAGGGAAAGCATTAGCCAGCCTTTGAAGAAAGACACAGAGGCTTAAGTGGCAGAATCAAGACTAACACTGGCAAGGTCACAGGGCCGCTGGTCACACTGATGGCTTTGAACGTGTGTGTGTATTTGTGTGTGTGTGTTTCATCATTGATACTGCATCTACCTGTTGAGGATCTAACAAACTTCCTGTAAATTGTAATTCAAAGTCCGGAAGCAAAAAGTGCACCATTGCGATTTAAGACATTTTGATCAGAAATCTGAATTAGTACATTTTAAATAGCAGAACGGCAATGAGCACACTTTAATTAAAATGTTCAAGTGGAAGCACACATCATGATATATCATGTGCATTTAGAATATATCCTAAATATATCACTTACCAACTTTCCCAGTGCTGTTTACCACTTAACTGTTCAGTTATTCATGTGCACTAAACTCATAATTATGTTTCCAACCACACTTGAAGGCAGCGTCTGTTTTGCCTAATGGGGTGTGGCTGTGAGTTGTGCATGTGTTGATGCATACTGTAACACAAAGTGTACTTGTGTTTACAGTGCCTCACATTACAGCATATTGTTTTCAGCTCACGCGACATGGTAAAATAGGTTTTGTGACAAATCCAGCCAGTGACACAGGCCCTGATCTCGGAGAGTGTGTATGTGAATTTTCCAAACACCAATAAACAAAAAAAAAACCAAAACAATACCAGGAAGAAAAATACGTTGCTATTCTTAGACTCATACTCCAACCCCTCGGCTCTACAGTCTGATGAAACCTCACGCTGCTCAACACGACTTTCGAACAGAGATCCGACTGTTGCCGTTCAGCTCATTTTCCCACATAACATACACACGCCCCTCCTGTACATCACAGCACCTTCTCCGTCTGCATTTGCATCCATAACCTTTGCCAATCACCAGGTAGAAAACGCGCACTGCCTCTCTACACGAGAGTTCAAACTTATTACAGAGAGAAATGTTTTGCATACATTTGCACGTGCAAGAGAAATGGATCTCTCATCATTAGATTTGAAATAATATGAGCAGAAGACTGATGACGTACTGACACAGACGATATCCACTAACAACCGTAAACCGTGTATTAAAAAATGAGAGTTTAAGAATTGTACAAATTGGTGAAACCTCTGATTGTGTTCAATATTTTTAATATCCACTCATTGCTCAATTGCAGTATGGGAAAAGGGGTTGGATGAGATAGTGGTTATGACAAATAAATGGATTTAGGATAAACATTCAGGATGGGATATCACTTATTAACTGCTTCAGGGTTGCCCTGAATGAAACCTGCTTGCACTCTGACTTATAGAGCTGTGAATGCATTTAAAATGAGGTACTGTGACATGGGCACAGAAATGGTACTTGAACATCACCTAAAATGGGCATCTAATAAGGTTGATGACTATCAAACATGTAAATAATTTCAATTTTATACCCCAGGTGACTCCATGTTTTGATCGGTTGCTCATAGCTTACCATTCATCAGAGAAAGAAAGTTTGCCTGTACTGTTAAGTTGTATCAGATTTAGAAGCTTGGGAGTCGAAAGGCTAAATGCTGAGCTGAAGGGCTCTATTAAGTGATGTTGGGCAAGCCTTGGACACAGTGACTGACTGTTTATACAGGTAATAACAAAACCAGGTGGACTGTTCTGTGCATAATCGTCTATATAAGCCTATTCACAAATCAAGTCTTTGTTCGTCTGGCTAATCTAAAGAGCACATTGTCAACAGTTTTATTTTTTCCCTGAAAGAAAGTGGTTCCAATGTATTCCACTGTTTTGGGGTGAAGTCAGTTAAAAGCCGAAACCCTTTGCATGGCTGGATGCCACCAGAGATAACTGAGAAGGCATACTGTTTTGTAATTTGGATAAAGTGACCCTTTAAAAGGTTTTAAAGCATCAGTCTACATGCTGTTATTGAAGGCTTTTCCATGCTGAAGATAAAAAAAAACACAGGAAGATACTGATTACTTGGATTTTGTTTGCATGAAAATGCCTAAAGAGAGGGAACATACTGTAACAGACCCAAATATCAGCTCCAGCCCCAAAATGCTGGTACTGGCCTTCAAAAACCCACATTAGTCAAAGAGAACTGGTAATTTTACCCCAAAGTTACTGTAGCTTTGTAATCAAAATGACCTTGAAGGCACATATTTGTGTGCACACGCCTTCACCCCCACCCCTCCACCAAAACTCACACACACACTAATGCATAGCCGTACACTTGCTAGCGATCATTATGGTCTTCTGTTTTGTCAAACCCCAGATTCGGCCTTTTTGCCTCTAGCTGACAACTGTGTGAAGGGAGATATTTTTTGCTTCATTTTTGGCAAAGGATCAGACAACCTGCACAGTGGTGTATTAAAATGTCAGCTTAAAATGAAAATAAACAACTTAGGGGTGGAAAAAGGCGATACGGCTAATATCAACCCCACCCCCGGACAGACTTGGTTTGGCCCTGGGGCAGAATGGAGATTGACAGGTGGGGAGGCTGGATCTCACAGCCGCGGGGGGTTTCCCTGTTTGAACGGCAGGAGCTTTAGGTCTTAGTTTGTGAATCAAAGAATAAACAACGATAAGACTCAAACTTCATTCTGCTGCACACATACATATATATCTATATTCACAAATATATATAGTATATGTCATGGCACAAACGCAAACACGCCACAACAGCAGGGTATCACTGTATGGGGAAACACACCCGTCCTCGCAAAGAGTAGAGATGAAAACGGTTCAAACATCAGATCTCACACTTTACGTTTGCTTTTCTCTGTGAAGATGTTGTATGCCCTCACACCTTGAGATATCAGAACTGGGGAGTTTGGCCTCTTTTACAAAAGGTTTATATGCCTCTGTGTTTATATGCGCTCACTCCCAAACGTATTAAATAAAGCAGCCTGGTCAGTGGCCTTACTCTTTGACTCTGTAGTTACCTCTCTGAATGTAGTTGTTTAAATCTAGCTAAGCATTTTTTGTCCCTTAACCAAACCAAACCACAACAGATGTACGGTGTTAATAACATCCCAAAAGTTATTATTTGTCGTACTCAATGAACTCTCTGTCAGCAAGCCTTGTTCTGAGTGCCTGACTGGATATTGTATGTTAAGTGTTATTGCAAACCTAAATGTGAAACATAAATGTACAACTAGAATGGCAGGTAGAGTGTCTTAAGGGCACTGACCAGGCTGCTGTATTTGATGAGATGGGTGTGAGAATATGCTGGTCATCCCCCTTTCTTGTTCTTTTTGAGTGTTTACCTGGCAATGATAATTCTACTGTAAGTTATGGATGTAGGACTAATATAAAGTTCATGTTAAGGTGGGCAATTTACAAGTAAGATCTCAATCTTTTTCTCTCTGGCAAAGAGCTGGAGACAACTTTCCACCCCATCCGTCCACATTCGACCCCATCCTTGGAAACGTTCGACACTATCAAAGCTACATTTACCTTTCATTGTTCAAATAAGGATCTCAACCCCGCATGTTAACTTTTCATGACTTTTTGTCCACTGACACGCACATCTTCATTTTACCAAAAACCTTCCTCTCTGAAACACCCTCCCTCTCTTCATCTCCTAATCCCACATCCTTACCTATTAATGCATGTGGTGCCTGCATGCTCCACACGTGTCTTCCACTTCCTCCTATTGCATAAATATACGATTAACTAAAAAAAGACATCATTTTTTTTGGCTTGGTGCGGTCCCCGAGCGTGTTGTTTTGGCCCCGTGTACAACACGGGGAGCGTTTGCTGCCGTTAACTAGCACACGTGTCGAAAATAAACACCTCACTCGACAATGCCCCATTAATAACGCGCCTTCGCTTTGTTGTCCGCTTGTTTCTGCTGCTGCTGCGTTTTGTTACTTCGCTGTCTTACTTTCCCTTGTCTTTTGTAGTGCTTGTTTACAGTATTGGATGTGTGTGTGTGTATGAGTGTGTGCACAGGATGCCTTTGTGTCTGTCTATGCTGTTAGTTGCTCGTAGTCTGAGTATAGAGATGTAACAGCAGATGTGAAGACACAGACACTCACACGGTAATCAGAGGACGATGAGATTGTACACTTGTACACTGTGGAAAAGGATGGAGTGATTGCGGTCTCTTGTCTCTTCTGAGCATCATACACCCCCATGCTTTCTGTATATACTACATATCAACGTATATGTGAGGGAACAAAGAAAATGTTGACCATCACACCAACAAAGGGCAAATCCTCTGCACTGCTTTCCTTTTGCAGTAATCCTGGCATCATTGCACATGGATCCTCTGCAGTAAAACATGCATTGATACGGTGCGAGCGTGCAATTGTGCATGCGAGTGCGTTCATGTTAACCCCAAACTCGACTACTTTGGGCGGCCGGCATTCAGGAAAAAAACTCCCAGAATGTCACAAGAAACAAATAACTATCACAAACCCACCGCACCCCCTGCAAACAACAGTGATTAAAAAAAAACAAAAAAAAGACAAACTTTTCCTCTCATGAATATGCAAATACATCACAGAGGAGTCAGCGCTTGTTTGAAGAACTGCTGCTTTTGTTTCCAGCAATTAATAGTACAAACAACTGCTCTCTCTCTCTCTCTCTCTCTCTCTCTTTCTGTCTGTCTCTCTCCATCTATCCGTCTGTCGCTCTTACTTGCTCCATGAATACGGTTAACAGGCTGGATCCGGCTCTTTCCTCACCCAGCTCCCCGGATGGATGGAGATTAGCAATGGAAATGAAAAAAATACATAATGCAATAATAATAATGCTAGTCAGATGGTTGGATTTGAAATAACCAACCAGTGAAAAATAGAAATAGAAAAAAAAAAAAAAAGGACATGGTCAGCTTCTGAATTGTTTATAACTCCCGTGCCTCCAAAGATTATCTCTTTCAAAGTTTTTGAAGGGAAAGAAACTTCTTATTTCACAACTAAGTACATCTAAGTGAAAGCAGAGAGAGCACAGCAGCCTTCACTCCTCCCAAATGGCAGAGCTCTGGTTTCTTCTTTCTCTGCCCAAACCACATTCTAGTGTCAGGTCAGAACTTCACATATTGAGTGATATAAAAAAGTGTATTTGCCTTTTTCATTTTCTTTTTTTAAAATCCTTTAAACAACTTTTTGAGTGACGTGGCACACGCCGACTGTCCTGTGAACATAAGTGACCAGACATAGTATAGATGTTGTTTGCTGTCAGCGTGCTACTGTACACCTGTCAATTTAACAGTGTCTAGCAAAGTGATAACTGTATTTTTGGATCGTCTTTTATTGCAGTCTTCAACTTTTATAGGTAGCACTCAAACTTTAAAATGTTCTCCCCCCAACACAACAAAGCCCCTGGTAATGATTCTGACCTGTACTGTCAATATGCCGTTGACATTGCAAATCCCAAAAATGCCCTGAAATTCAGTCAGTCAGTTAGTCTAAAACATATGCTGTGTTTGTTTTGTTTCATTTTTCTTGTATATAACACACACTCAGAAAAAACTCTTAAATGGCTCTCTCAGTATTTGAGCCTTTGGTTCTATCAACCTAAGGGCTGTGGCAGTGGGGCAAAGTTGGCCCACAATTTGAAATATTCAATTCTGGACCAAACTAGTGGGCCACCAAGCAAAAGGACTCACCAGGAGGAGCAGCACATTGCAATTTTTAACTTCTTTAAAGTCATATAAAAATGCAGCAGCAACTGGTACTGGTATGGGCAGATCAGTTGAGTAATAGTGAGCAGTGTCACGTTTTCAGGTTTTGACTTTTCACCAATCTCTATTGATATGACTGTGTGTTGCAAGCGGCAAAGCTGTAAGTGATCTTGAAGATGAAACCGTGGATGCCTTCAGTGATGCTTCGCTTTCTACGTGCCAATGGCTACCGTTGTTTGCAAATGAACTTGAGGTCAAATAACTTTGTTCATGACATTATGATGGTAACTATCTATGGCTCACTTCTTGCTGTACAGCTGGAACAACAGAATGCTTGTGACAAACAAACCGGACTCCACAGTGGTAAGATGTGCATGAATGAAAAAGTGAGCCAAAGGGCCATTTTGTGTTCAATCTGAATGCATCTTGGCACCAATGGTTGATCACAATTCAAAGTTAAGCACTAAAGTGTTGTCATGTGTGATCTTGGCTGTATTCGTCAAAACAAAATCCAATCAAACCTCATTTCCCCCCAGTTTAGACACCTCGACCCACAGTCCTCGTATTTTGATAAACAGCAGAGGGGAAGCGAGGATGTGCCCTGTCACATTTCATGAGTAGCTGAGTGCTGAGAGAAGAGGGCATCTGTCCGCCCTGCACAGGCTACTCCTCAAATATTAATAATGATAATGAGCAAAGGGCTGACCAGGGCCTGGGGCCCACAACTAGCATCCCCTTATTAGAATAACCCCTGCAATGCTCTATGTCACACACACACACACACACACACACACACATACACACACACACACACACAGAATATGGACATGAACTTGTGTGCATGACAATATGACAGGCAATATGCACATATATGCTCACGCAAATGCATGCAAGCCAACAGACATATTATTCAGAAGATGGATAATGTGAGAGTATGCAAACACACACACACACAGTTGAGACAGACATGCAAATGGAAACCCATTGGGACTAAGATGAGGATCCCCCCTCTGGCCAGAGAGCCCATACTCTCCATCACCCCTACCCCCCCATACCCTCCTGACCCATGTCACACACAATCAGCCTCCCAGTCCAGTCTGACACACACATACACACGCACACACACACACACACACTTAGACTGTCCCTGTCTGTTTCCAACATACCACATCACCCCCCCACCCACTGTGTCTGTCTCTCCCACGCGTCCGCACACACTCACACCGAGACATGGCGGGTGCCCTGCCTCACCCCTGGACCCCGTCGGTCATTAGTATGGAGGCCTGTCTGTGTTTGTTTGGCTTCTAATGGACCATTTAAATGCAGAATATTCACAGCAGACAGGGCCATCCTCAGGGACTCGCACACAGAGGCTTGAATATGCTTCGGCTCCATTATCCTGAAGGAAGTTATCCTTATTATCATCACACAATGCCACACTGACTGGCAATGAGTTAGTGTGCTCTGGCCCTCCACTCGCTCTCTCTGCTCTTCATGTACTGCACTGAACAGAGCCACGCGGATTTCTTTTCTTCTTATTGTTATCTAATGATGTTATACATGTATTAACATTATCGATACTTGATGCTTGATGCATATACAATCATCCCCACTCAGCCTCCCTGAGTCAGTACATTTTACTTTTGTGTCCGTCGATATCAGTGCTTTATGTATCGGTGTATGCATCTTAGGTTTGACCATCATTCATAACGTTTTACTCACTGAAGACATGGTAATATTGCCAAAAAGCCTGAGCTTTGATACTCTGGTTTGGAGGAGAAATGGAAAGCAAAAAATCACTACCCACTGTGTCCACTGCAGAGGGCATGACATCAGGCTAACCACACTTCCCTGTCTGAAATGGAAGATGTACGAAATCCACAGAGATTTGGACAATTGTTACAATTTGTTAACAAAACTTCCATAAGTCTCATTCTTGTTGGTTCCGGAGATATTCAACGTATTTACAACGTCGTCAACTAATATGTCTAGTATATGTGATGTATATAACAGCACATTAGACACCACATCGATCAGACAACTTCTTCAGTTTACTTGAACTGACCTAGCCTCAGTGTCAGGCCCTGCTGTACAAATATCTATTACTTTTGACCAACTCATAATCAAAAATATGGAAAGTGATATTAAAATTGATCCGTATAAAACATGTGTATATTCATACAAATCATTTGGTAACCATGGTAACATGTTTTCACGTCAGCATGGGTATTTTTTCCAGATGAATTATAGGCCAAATGCTTTTAAGAAATGGCTGTCTACTGAACTCTGAACTCTCAATCTACATGGTGAGCTCTTTGTGAAGAACTTACATGGGAAGCACTGAAATGCTGCATCAGTTAGTGGAATCTCAGCATGAACATCATGTGTCTTTGCCTTTCAAAATCACCACAAATGACTGCTAAAAATATGATCTGAAATGATCATGTTTAAAATAAAAGAAAAAAAACAAAATCGCCCATCGGAAAAACAAACAGTGCTCACCGGGGTTTGTGTTTTGTTAACTCTGATCACTTCCCTACACAGACTTTGTCTCCCTGACTTTCTCCTTTGCTCTCATTATAAAAACTACTATCTGCTGGAGAGTTTTGACACAACGTCAACATGGGATGACAAGTGATGTGTTTTTTTGTTTCTCTCAATAAACTTTCACAGTAATAGACTTGTTAGCAGAAGTTCACAACAAGCTCATTGGTTTTGCTGGGTCAGGTGACTTCCTCTGTAGTCTGTAAAAATAGCCTCCAAGCGAAGACAGCATTTTTCTCACTGTTAATTATGCCATGGATCTAAAATCTATTTATATGTGATCACTTTCATTTAGCCAAAAATACACTTTCATTACATATATGAGTATGGACAGACATGCATGTAAACTGCAACTTGACTAGTTGGTAGAGGCATACACCCGTGAGGTGGTAATTCTAGTCTGAAGCTGACATTACAAAAGCATTGTCAATCTGCCACTGGTAACTCAAGTTGACAATGAAAAAACTACTACCATGCACAATTTGTTACAATTTTCAAACTATAATTTACTCCTCCATTGGCTGTAGTGTACGTCAGCACTTTCAGAAAGCAAGCACTTTTCCAGTGTGAACAGGAAACCATTTTTCGAAAGGATAGAGCAGGTTATATTTAAACACGTATAAAATATCATCATTGAATTCTGGCTTTCGGCAGGTTCACTCCAAATATATTCGTCAATACAGATATTAACCTTCAGGAGTAATTTGAGAACCCAAACGTGGGGGATTACGAGTGAAGGTTTACACAAAAAGGATTCACAGAAACTCTTTTTTGAGCGACTGGGAAAGGTAGAAAAGAGGAAAATAAATCAAGCACCAAATCAGAAGGAGATCACAATGAAGCAGAGTGTAGGAGGATCATCCTTGTGGGTATTAAATGACTGCGCTGGTACATTTCTGTTGTGGCCTTCAAAGATTCAGATCAGTCAGACTCGAACAGTGCTAAATACTGCTTTTTATTATTCTCTGCTACAGGCAGACATGTCTACTGGAGCAGGACATAAAGTCTGGCCCAGTTGTTTAACTCTACCGTCTGCCGGTGTTGTCATGTGTATTTATATTAGTGGATGTTTTAAAATATCATATGTCATCAGAGTGAGGGAGTAGGTGTTGCTGTCCGGTCAACTTCTCTGATACCAGAATCTGTCTCCCTTTCTCTCTCCTTCCTCATGGTTAATCTTATAAAAATGAAAGGGACTTTGGCATGAGGCCGAGCAGAGTGCCATCCTCTGCCGCCGGCTGTAGATTAGCATAATGTTTGAGTTTAATGTGTGTGTCTGTAAATTGTGTGTGCAAGTGGGCGTTTGGGTGTGTGTGTGTGTATGTGTGTGTGTGTGTGTCTGTGAGATGCATGGATGCCTGTGTGTGTGTGTGTGTGTGTGTGTGTGTGGGTGGGTGGGTGGTTGTGTGTGTGTGTGCACGGACATGTTGTGATGTTACATGTAAGTATCCATGTCTGTGCATCTCTGTGCAGGCATGTGTTGTACATTGGTGTGTGCGTGTGTGTGAGGTGTTGAAATAGGCAAATATGTATATGCTTGTATATTTTCCTGCGTGTGTGTGTGTGGTATGTATGCTCAGTGCTCTCCAGGGAACGGCGGTGGTGGTGGAGGAGGAGGGCTGGAGGGAGGCTGCAGGCCCAGCGGGAGTCTCCAGATGTGGGGCTACTGAGCTGACAGGCCTGGGCCCCTCTGGGCGTATGTGTGCCAACCACAACCTCTCCCGCTCTGCAGCAGCCCCTTCTGTGGTCTGGTTGTGGTGTATGGACAGAGAGGACAGAGGGGGACACGTTGGGTTATGAAAAATGAGAAAGAAAAAAACAAACGAAAAAAGGAAGGTAGCAAGTGAGCGACCAGAGAGAAACACAGAAAGTGGTTTTCTACAGTTTACACAGACCTTTTCCAACATCGAGCTGATATCTTTTCCTTTAGGACAATGCAATGCAAACATTAGAGAATCCAGTTTCTGTTTGTAAAGTTAAAAACCTTTTCAACCATTTTTTTCACCTTGAGTTGATACAGGCAGCCAATTTCTATCAAACGCTGGAATCATTTCTTGGCAAAAAAAACAGGCCACAAGCAAACTTCCCATTGTCCTCTTGTCAGCATGTGGCTTGCCAGGTAACCCGTATACAGCTTGACTCTCTCTGTATGGTTAAACACCTAAGATACTTGTAAATTAGGTGCTGCTGGTGGGCAGATCTTTTAACTTTGTAAATAGCCAGGCTAACTGTCGACCCACCACCTGCAGCCTTTATGCTAAGCTATGAGACAGTACCTATAAAAAAGCATACACCCTATTGGATGTTTTCCCCTGTTAGTGTTTTTATAATGTAATCATGATAGGGTTAGGCTTAGGCTTAGGCTTTTTTGACAAGAATTTTCCACCAAAAAACCTCTTTAATAGCAAAGTGAGAAAAGATTTCAACAAAAGCAGTGTCAATGAATTAAAAATACATAACATAAAATAAGTGATTGCATAAGTATTTGCCTCCTTCAAGTCAGTATTTAGTAGATGCACCTTGTGCCACAATCACAGGACTGAGTTTCTGTGAATAGGTCTCAGTCAGGCTTGCCCACCTACATACTGCAATTTGACTGCATTGTTCTTTGCAAAACTGCTCAAGCCCTGTCAGAAGGCACTGGGATTGGGGCGTAAACAGTCTTTTTCAAGTCCAGCCACAAATTCTCCATTGGATTGAGGTCTGGGCTTTGATTCTGCTACTCCAGAACATTCACCTTGTTGTCTTTAAACCACTTCTGTATAGCTTTTGCCATATGCTTCAGGTCTTTCTCGTGCTGGAAAATGAATCTTTTCCCAAATCATACTTCTCTTGCCGACTGAAAGAGGTTGTCCTCCAGGATTTCCCCATGTTTTGCAGCATTCACTTTACCCTCTTTCTTTACAAACTTTACAGGGCCTGCCATAGAGAAGCATCCTCACAGCATGATACTGCCACCACCATGCTTCAAGGTTGGGATGATGTCTTTGTGGTGATGTGCAGTGTTTGGTGTCCACCAAAGACTGTGTTTAGTCCGATGGCCAAAAACAAAGTCTCCCACATGCCTTTGGGTGAAGTGTAGTTTAGATTAAATGACCTTTCCTAAATAGTGGATTTCTCTTTGCCACTTCAACCAGAAAGCTTTGACTGGTTAAGAACCCATTCGTCTCCTTCTTGCACAGTCACTCAGTTTGCGAGGACAGCCTGGTCTGGGCAGATTTACACATGTGCCATATGAATTGAACTCTATAGACTACGGAATGTTTTTCTATCCATCTCCTGATTTATATTTTGCAGTTACCTTTTCACTGAGTTGCTTGGAGTGTCCTTCTGTCTTCATGGTGTAATTTTAGCCTAATGAACCAGTGACTGGACCATCCAGACACAGGTGTCTTTATACTACAATCACTTGAGAGACACTCACTGCACACAGGTGATCTCCATTTCACCAATTGTGAGACTACTGGCACCAATTGTTGGGACCTCTGTTGAATTAGGTCAGTCATTTTAAAGGTGGTTAATACTTAAGCAATGACTTATTTTACTTATTTTACAATCATTGAATTGACATTGTTTTGAAGAAATCTGTTTTCTCTGTGACACTGAAAGTATTGTTTTGTACATTCTTGTCAAGAAAGCCAAATCGCATTGACCGTGATTTTATTCATAAAAGCAATAAAAGGGGAAAACATCCAAGGGGGTGAATACTTTTTGTAGACATTATAATTGCCTAAACTAATGTAATCCTAAGCTAATGTAAGAAAGTGATTATACATATTTCTCAAGATGCCCAGCTTTTCATTTGAAAGCAGGAAGCCTACAGTATGTTTTGTTCCAGATGCTTTACTCACGCTGCAATTCAATACAACTCACATCCTAGTAAAGCAGCATATTAGACAACCAAATAGTAGTGAAAATCTTATGTTTATTCCTCTGTAGACTATAAGACTACACGCGACCCTTGCCCTGGTTTTAAAAAATGGTCATAAGGTTTTAGTTTGTCATTGGGTACAATCATTGCTTTGTTCTAAATCAGCAAAGTGTTGATGCTGCTCTTAAACATTATTTGTAGGCTAAGAGACAGTTATTTGGCGGTCAAAAGAACTGGTTCTCCAAAAGAACTGGTAACTCCTAAACAACCACTTGAACCACCTTGGTGGGTATCAGAGAATTTGAGTTAAAAAAAAAATATATGGCAGTCCTTATCCTTAAGCAAAGTACTGGACCCCTGGTCCCTCCAAAAGAGCTGCTCAGTCATCATGAGTCAAAGCTGTGGCTTTAAACTTTGTTGAAGAATGTGAAAATGTAGCGTTGCTCTGCACAGGGCTCATTTGAATTTCCCTTGAAAAAGGGTTAAAAACAAAAGATTTACACACATTAACAAAGCGATTCATGGGCTCAAGCCTTCACAACAGCTGCAGTGAGCTGCCTTATGGAATCAGTAGCACAGTGAAGCAGAGTGAACTGCGAACACAAAGGATTTCTCTAAAAGTTTTTTTTTTTTTTTTTTTACAATAATAACCCCTCATAATCTTCTGTAGGGAGGCACGCTCACAAGTCCATGTGTAAAAGATTGCTCCCAGACACACAGATGTACACAGTTTACAGGCCTACAGTATATATCTACACACACACACACACACACACAAATACAACTGTTATAAAACACATACACTCACTCACACTCACACACACACAGTATTGTGTGTTGTGTACAGTGCTGTGTCAAGCCTGCAGCAGTTCTTCCAGTGAATGTTATCTGCTCTTATCTCTATGTGTGACTGGCCTGGTAACACTGGGCCTGCTCCATACGCCTTATCACTGGGACAGGCAGCAACCCCCCCAGACACACACACAAATGCACACATACACGGACGTATATGCACACATACCATACCCTCGCAGAGTCACTGGTAGCAAACCAGAAAAACGATCAAGGAAATGGCCATCTGGAGTTCACACAATGAGAGAGGTAAAGTGCAGATGATGGTGTTTCGACTGAAAAGGTTGGCTGCGCTTCACCTCTGCCAGAGTCAAGTGGGTTTACATCTCACATATTGTTGGCAGCGGTCATGTTAAAGCAAAGTAGTGAATGGTTTCCCTGCAACACTATTCGCAGTGCAGTGAATATTCTTTGTGACTATGAGTGTTGATGCACTCCCACTGAAGTCCTCATGGATGATAATACAGTACATGAAAGACCTCTCCCTACACCCTAGTAAGCATGGCTGATAGTTCTCTCCTGCTCTCCACTACTCCTGTCCATTTCTACATGAACAACTGAATGCCACACCATGAATACCCCCCAAGAATACTTCCCAATGTATGCACCATTATCCCCACAATTAGATAATTAGTGTGTGTTGCGCCTCTCTATGACAGCGAGTGTTTGCCCGCCTCTGACTGCGACCATTCTTACCAACAGTAAACACTTTTGGCCTTCTGTTTTTTTAAGCACGCACACCCACCTTAATTCTCAGTAAAAGGGATGGATTGGATGATTATTCACAGTACTTTAGGACCCTGTTTCGAGAAAGTCACAATGCTAATAAACATTAAAGTTTTTTTTTTGTTTTTTGTTTTTTTTATGGTTCTCATATCAAAAACTGCTTTTGATCTGAGTACCTCAGGCAAAATTCCATTCCCCTCTATTACATCGGGCTGGAGGCGGACATCTAAATATGGATATCTATGAACATCTGCATACAAAGCCAGAGATGTCTGCAGGGGCAAACCTCGCTCACGCCAACCAGACACTGTTGTTGTTATTTTGATCAGCTGACAAAGACATCCTGATAAACTTATGGGTCGAAACATACCCTCCTTCACAGAGCAATTCAATGTTGCCCAGTTTAACAAACTACTTTAATCGCCTCCTTCAGTGATTGTAGGTTCATTCCTGCTTGGAAAGGTGAACAACCTGAATTTGAATTGTTGTACAATCAACTGCAGGAAATAAACAGGAAAAAAGACCACAAAGGTAAAAAAAAAAAAATCTTTTGAAGCCCCATCTTGATTAGCGGGCCTTGGGAAACTTTGTCAGTGTTTGGTCAGCCCACCATCACTTTATACACACAAAATGTGGACCGTCACACATCCTCTCTCTCTCACACACACACACAAAGGCACACACACAAACACACACGTATGGTGCGCACTTGGTTGCCCCTGGTGTGCAGGAGGCAGGCGGGGTGGGGGTGGGGGGCAGTGCCTGGGGCCATATGGCAGAGACACAGACATTTACATAATGTCATATTTTATTTAATTAGCCATTCTAAATGCAATCAAAAGCTGATGAGGGCTCTGAGCTGCCTTGCTGATTGGCAACATGATAGCGCTCTGACCCCAAACACAGCCGCGCTGCATCCCAATGATGCAATATTGAAACCATCCCTGTGCTCCTACACAAACCCAATTCACAACTCGGAGTGTGTGTGTCTGAGAAAGAGGGTGAGAGACAGAGAGAGACAGAGACAGAGAGAGACAGAGGGAGAGTTGGTGTGTGTGTGTGTGTGTGTGTGTGTGTGTGTGTGTGTGTGTGTGTGTGTGTGTGTGTTCATTGTTTTGCTATTGTGAGAGCATGAGAGAAGGTAACTTCATCATTTGGTAACTGAGAAGGGCTGAGGAAAAAAATCACTTCTCATAAACTGACAAAGAAAGAAACCAGAAGAATAAGAGAAGAGGAAAGAAAGAGAGAGAGTGAGCGAACGAGCAAAGAAGGACAGGTGTGAAACAAAGAGTGGGTCAGCCTGTGTGTATCACATGGTGGAGGTTATATTTGGGTTGCTTGGCCGATGTGATGGTGCAGGTGTGCGTGTGTTTCTGAGAATCAGGAACTAGACCGATAGACTAGTCCTTTAGGACCACCCTGCTCAGCCAAGTGTCAAATACACACACACACACACACACACACACACACACACACACACACTGAAACGGCCATCCCAGAGGAGGAAAGCGTTGGTGGGTAAAGAGACCAGGTCCCCTTGAACAGGAAGGAAGGAAGCAAGGCCTAACGCCATTGTGAATACACACACACACACACACACACCTTAGAGCGACTGCAAGCTTGAACGCCCACGTACTGTATAAGCTTATCGAAGCACTCACGCACACAAATACAAGTCGTTGTCTGCGTTAACATCCACACACATATACGCTCAGACTCTCAGTCACACACAGACACACACACACACACCACAGACAGCGGCGCTCTCAGCAGCAAGTCAAATAAACAGTTTGAGCAGGGCGGTCAGGTACTGCATGGTTTAACAAGGCCAAAGTGTTTTAAAGAGGCTGCTGAAAGGTGCTCAATATGGAACAGGCTTTTTTTTCTGTTGGAATAAAATCGCGCTTTGTCGTCCTCAGCTCAAAAAACCAAAGGCAAAGTTACTCCAATATATAGAATGGAAAATTAAACCTAATGCACTTCTTGCTGCATCATCCATGCATTTGATTATGTGATATTAGTTTAACTGATTTTATTTGGTTTTACCTCGACACATTTGTGACTCGGCTGATCACATTCAGTATGGATTGGGATCAAGAGACAGCGGACATAATGGAAGCCACGGGACGATAATGGATGACCATGTGCACTAGTTGATCAGACTGTTCTTAGGCACAGAGCCTGCTTTACACTAAAGCAACAATATGTGACTTTTTTACCTTAAAATAACAGCTTCAAAATAATGTTACTGATGCCACAGAGGTAATGTCAGGAGGATATATTTGAGTCTGGGACAAAATGCTGGAACAGTAGAGTGACACTTGGCATCGCTTAAAGTAAAAATATTAATAAATTAAAATAATAGAAGAACTCTGTGTTTTCAAGACCTGTTTTCCATGCACTGGGTAAAAAAAAAACCTGTGTTAAAACATACAGCACATCATGGGACACTAAAACTCTCAAGAGCCTCTCCAGAAACAAGATAAAACGATTCTGGGTACTTGAGCGCCTTGTTAAGGCAGGGTGCAACAGTGTTAAATGTTCTACACCATTATGTAATCTAACATAATAACACTTTCCCATCCATCTCTGTTCAAGCCGTGCCTGAGTTTGAAAGTGAGACTGAAGTTAAAGATATTAAAGAGATGAGAAAGAAGCGAGATGTCTCACTCCTCACCACTTCCGTCATCAGCCCCGGAAAAAAAGGAAGTGATTAATTTATGAATGTCATTAAGGCTGTGTAAAACAAGCTTCATATCTATCTAGTACATATCTGGTGGATGTAGTCTTGATGAGGTATACGGCCTGCTGCTTTTTACTGCTCCCTGATTTTCAGTTTGTGACGTCAAACACACAAAAGGCGAACTCATCCACCAGCAACGGGAGAGGAGTTAATAGCCGATTTTAATAACCTGCATATGCATGCCATCCATCCATCCATCCATCCATTATCTGTAAAAGCTTATCCTGTGCAGGGTTGCAGGGGCCTGAAGCTAATAACACACACACACACACAATTTTCTTAGGTTCTGGTGATCCCTCTTATTTTCAGAACCAGCAGGGCTCTGGTCATTGTGTTTGGGAAGCAGTGGTGTGTGTGTGTGTGTGTGTGTGTGTGTGTGTGTGTGTGTGTGTGTGGTTGGGGGGTGAGGGGGGTCTGTCTGGTTAGGAATTGATCCAGTCTGGGACTGAGACAGGGGTGGAAGGTCGTAGCCTTGACAATGACCCTCCAGCCAAGACAGTGAATCTGTGTGTGTGAATCTACGTTTACACCATCTATAAAATCATTTCCAAGACTTTAAAGATAAATAGTTTCTGTTTGCTGGAACACAAATAAATGGTGTTTGTCTTATTTTGCATTCACGCTTGTGTGTTTTTTTTGTTTTAATTTTCTTTTTGTGTATGGTTGTGTATGGTTGTGTGTGTGTGTGTGTGTGTGTGTGTGTGTGTGTGTGTGTGTGTGTGTGTTGGACCCATGATGAGGAGTGTCTCATTAGACCCAGGCGGAGGCGCAGGAGGAGGTGCAGGGTCATTCCAAAGGGAGAGAGGAGATCGATCAGGAAGGATACCCCCCACTGCCACCACCACCATGCCCGTCACCTGCTACACACACACACACACACACACACACACACACACATACACACACTCGGATAACACAGAAACACACTCCAACATACACTCCATCAGCCCCAAAAAATAGACATAAAACATCTGTGCACATACTTTTTAGCGTAGTTGATTGTGAAGAAAACAATCCCACGAACACACACACACTCACACACGTCCATCCGCTCCGTTCACTGCACTATTTCTGGCTGTACCTCAGGTTCCTCCGCATTGACACGTGATAGACAGGCGCATTAACAAGTAAATGAATACAAAAGAGATGTAGGCACACAGTGAAGGACAAACACAGTGCGAGATGACCTCAACGTACACACATATGCGCTCGCACACAAACACAAAACACACTCCAATCTAAATTACGGGTGCAAATTGGGTGGAGGGGGGAGACGCAGGAGGGGGCTGGTGGCGACTGAAATGGAAGAGCCGGACTGATCAATACTGCTGGAGATTTTCCTCCCTCCACTCTCCTCTCAATTGTCATGCTCCCTCCAAGCAATTAAAGGCTCTCTGTCTCTCCTCCTCTGCCCCCATTCTCTTTCTTTCTTTCACCTCTTTCTTTCACCCCCTGCCACCCCCACCCCCTTGCTTGTGGCTCTGTGTCCAGGTTTTTTCGATACTGTCTCCCCCTGATAATTCTGTCTTTCCCATTTTCTTCAGTGCGTAAAATAAACACGGCAAAAACTTCCGTGACAGTTTTAAACACGCGCCTTAATGTATTTATTAAGTGTATTTGTCAAAGCACGGCATATTGTCCTGTGCCGCTACGTCACATGTATCTCGCACTCAAGTAGGTTAAAACAAGCCTCAAAAAAAGAGTCCCTGACCGAGCCCTGTGCGCTACTGTTTTTACCCAACACCTGCGCTTTAAGGTACCTATAGGTAAAAACACAGCGAGCAGCTCATGAGAAATGATTCCTATGAGGAGCAGTCTGCAGGACACGCAGGTTTTCGGTTGGACAACTGCAGGTTTTTAGAAAAAAACAATCAATTTAGTTTGCAGGGTTTAACCATGGCCAGTTACATGCTCACGATGAGATGTGTTTGTGCAGTTATAGTAAAAATTTAAAAAATATGAAAAGTATAGCTTGATTATAATACTGATTTGCATGTTGCAGAGTCCTCTACATTCCCAATTGATGCTAGAGGGGTAAGTTGAGTGTTAAATCGTCACTGACCAGGCTGCCAACCACTGTATTTTCTAGAGCTAATCATAAAATCTGCCATCGCTGTTGCAAAAGCACTTGCAGGAACTGTTGATTTCCTCTATGTCCACCAAGACCTTCTGCCGTCGGTGTTACAACACCCATTTATGAGCGCGACACACCAAGGACCACTCTGATCATCCCCTTCACCAGTTACCCACGTACCCATTTGTATCCGTCTAAACTGCTCCTTGAATTCCAGTTCACTCCTGCTCAAGACTGACTGTGTGTATATGTTTTGGAGTCCACGCTATAGTAAAATAATAATCCATCTGACCTTGCTGACAAACAGGAGACACTGACCATCGGCTGTGTGCTTGAGACACACGCGCTTCCACACAAACACCCACCCCGCCGCCCTCACCCACGCACAAACACACATGCACACACAGCGGGTGGCCACAAACAGACGCATACAGATGCCAGGTCAGGCTGTACACAGCAGGTCAGCGTTGGCTTTGTGTAACTCAGCGTGGTGCCAACATAGATTAGCACCAGTGTGTTGAGGTAACACTTTGTTAAAGAGCTGCTACATGGGCATTGTAATTACTCATTGACCCCGACACCCACAGACAGCAAAGCCAAAGAGCTCCAGCTAGCTTTAACTTAATGTGGCTGAAATTAATTCAGTTTATATGTGAATCTACACTTTATTTTTGAACTGGCAGCTTTGGCAGTAAACAAAATGGCACAGACGTTCATTGTGAAGTGAAGTCAGTCTGATTGCTGTAAACACGAATATGGATGCATGAAGTGGTAAAATGCTGGTCATATCTCACATATTACACCTTTGAAATAAGAAAAGTTGGACTGACACTGGTTATTATTAGCAGTAACAGCATTGCAATGGTAGTGATTATAGTAACAACATTCAAATCCTGAGGTCTAAGAACTCGTATCAATATCAGTAATAGAGCTACAATGTTGCTGCTGTTGTTATTGGTGGATAGAAATACTGTCTTCCCATTTTTCACCCCAGAAGAGGCTCTACTCAAGCTCCCTTATAGGTGTTCAGGGGTGGGGGCGCAGTGTCACGAAGAGAGAAAGAACTGCATTGTGGTACTCTGAGTGTGACGCTTTGCCTTCACAGACAAATCGATTAGAGACAGTTCAGCACCGTGGATGCTCGAGGCGTTTCACATAGAAAAAAGAAAGAGAGAAGAGGAGACGAAGGGAGGGGAGCGGGGAGGGAGGGAAGTAAGCTGGCCCTCCCCCAGCTCATTTTAAGGGAAGGGGGCCCTGCCAAAAGCATGCAGACTTGCAAACTGAATGCACAGACAGCGATGCATTGTGTACCGTTTCGGATCCAAATTAATACTACATTTGATGTGGTATGACATGGTAACATCAGGCAAAAATCAATGCACTGCTCACTAATAACAAAAAGTGATCTAGCTACAAGTTCTGTTCAGTGGGTGTTCTGGATCTTTACACTGTGATGTGCAGTCTCACAGCTGAGACAAATCTCGACGTCTGCATATCCACGACAACTGGGGAAAAAAAAAAAGATCCTGGAACATGACTGACATGACTCCCACTCAGTTGAAAGTGGGATTGCTTTCTCTGCTACTGTTTACTTGGTAAATAATGAACTTAAAGCCTCAACTTTTAACCAAACATGGAAGGAGAAGTTCACGACCCATGGTGGAAGGAGATGAGTTATACAGCTGTCATTTGCCTGCACGTGTAGTTCAAACTCTTTTAGTGATTATACAGAAAGTTGGACGTTAATGACTTTTGCGGTATTTCTGTTTCGGGTAATTGAAAATTGCAAGTCAGCGCCTTCTGAAACATCGCTTCAGCACACACGTCAACAGTGGCTACAGCTGCCATGCAGGACTGCGGATTCAAACTCATCCAACACCAACCTTATTCACCTGACTGGGGACCCTTGGACTACTCTTCCCCAAGATGAAAAAGGAACTAATTTAACGTCCATTTTGACAGCAACAGTGACGTTACTGCTGCTGTGGACCACTTTCTGGAGGACCAAGGAGTGATTCATATTCTCCATGACTAAAGAACTGTTTTAAGGTGGAAGGGGAGTAAGTTGGAAAATAAATGTGCCGCTTTCTGGAGTCTGCCTGGAGAATGTGTTCCACTCAAACGCAGTGGATTGTATGTTGTATTCTGCACATTCAGGATCACAAGGACAATTTGAAAACCCAAAAGACACGCGGACATCCCTGCAAATCATTGGCGCAAACCCCCTGATGCAAAATTTTTGTCACATTAGAGGTGGATGCAGAATGTACAATTATGGCTTAACATTGCAAATCTTGGGACTGCACTGCATTCTGGTTTACTGAGGCTTTGTTTATTACCAAACTGAGCTTTACATTTGCTTGGATTTGATTATGGTTGGTCGGCAGTACCTCCCAAAAAAAAAAAAAAATGTGTTTTCTATGTTCTGTAATGTTATTGATTCATTGCTAACACATTCAGACACATCCTCTGTCCTCTCCATCTTGCCCACAATCACACACACACACACACACACACCTCCCCTTTGCTCCATCTAGGCCGAAAGGTCAGTGTATGTCTGGGACAGCCGTAGTGGGATCCCCTTAATTCATTAAAGGGTTGCATGTATTCAGACGCTACCATGCACACATTCAAACATGGCAGAATCAGGCCCGGCTTGTGAAATGATGAATGGCCTTGCAGTCCCATGTGTAAATTAAAGGACAACACGCTTTCAAATGAACCTGTCAACACGCTCTATAATAAGCCTGAAGTCAGACAATCACGGCGAAGGATATAAGTACACAGTGTTATGTTGTTGCTGTATACAATGAGCGTTTATTTTCATGGGGTTGATGAATGGCATTTAGGTTGTTGCTAAGGTTACCTTGTCCCTAAACGAAGTCAGCTCATCTCAAATCAGCATTATTGACATGGCAGGTGAGAAACTTCTGTTGCCAAGGTAATATATAGTACGTAAAGTATCAACTGAGGCATAGCAGCGGTGACAGTGGCAGATGGCTTAGTAATTAAGCTGAAAAATCAAACATTAGCGTTAACAACAGTAATATGATAAACAACGCTTCCTCTCAATTAATCATTATTTCTTGCTTTTTTTAATATAAATGAGAAGAGGTAGAAGAGGGAGACGTTGCTCCATGTATCACACTACGTGTTATTATAACATGAAGTGGTTAGAACATTTTGAATATGTAGTCATGGACATGAAGTGTAGTCCTGAGCTGTTGTTGTGTGTCTGTGTGTGTCTGTGTGTGTGTGCCACAGTCGTCTTGCTTCTTTAAGGAGTCCTCGATTTAGCCGATTATTGAGCAGAGGCCAGAGATGTGTTAGTTGATTTTTGATAATAGAGGACCTTGTTAACAAGAGGCCAGATCTGAAGTAATCTGAAGGACTGTGGTGATCCAAAGAATGGAGGGCATTTTAATACAGAGGTGGGTCCTTGTTAAGACTTTCCTCTTTATGTCTAATTGTCATCTACTCTTACTTTGTCTGCAGAAGGCACAGAAACAGGAACACTGTTGAAGTCAAATATGTATAGTTATTGATTGTCCTTAGCATACATACTGAGTGATCAACATTCTAAAAATGCTAACAAAGTATTTTATGTTATTATACAAAAAAGGGTTCCATAATTAAATGTCATTTCTTGATGCTACAAAAACAAGTGTACACTCGGGAAATAATGCTCTTGTGCAATTTTTAAATTTGCGCCTGGGTGATTGTAAAAAAAAAAAACTGCAGCAACACCGTGAAGTTGGTTTTCATCCCCACATTAAAAGTCTGACATCAAGTGCTCCATGTCACATACACACACACTGTCCCTCCACGTCCATCTGCATCAATGTCATTCAGTCTACATTTCCTGGTCCTCCTATAGTCCTGCACTCTGTCGGCTCAGAATTTAGACCACCCTCGAGGCTTGATCTGGGATCCTGTGATGGTTACCGGTTCTCTGCAAAGATATGGCAGCAGTATTCTCTGATTTCCTATCGCTTGGCCGGCCTGAGTAACATTTCGTCCATTTCATTTCCCTGCAACCAGTCTTGAGCCAGGTTTTTAAATGAGCCTGGTTGGATGGGCAAAAGATGCCGTGGGCCACAGTCGTCTCAAAGTTCGCTGCTCTTAATCCAAAAATCTGCACTTCCCTCTCCAGTGCTAGTTCATGGTGTGAGTTTTTTTCTAGTAACACAACATAAATGTGATGGATGCATGCCATTCCCATTCAAATATTGTTGCTTTTTGTTTGATGATGTTTAAGTGTTTATTAAGGGTTGTGGAACTTTTGTGCGCTCTCGTAAACGCATGAATGGATGTGTGTGAGATTGGAGAGTGTTTGAGCTGACACAATGTGATTAGGTCAGTATCGTCATCATCTACTCTCCAAGTACTTGTATAAGCAGCATATTACCAGTAACACACGAGTGTCCTTGGAAATAGCTATTTGAAAAGAAGTCCAACAAAGAACGGCGATTCATCTGCTCTGCTAGCTGTCTGTAAACAGTTTCCTTTAGTTCTAGTGATTTTTAATAGATTTAGATAACAAATTAATGATAAAAGCATCTGTAAACATAGTTTGTGGTTGTTTTTCCCTGTTTTTGTTTTTTTTACTTTACTTGAGTGATGTATCCATTCCATATGCTAGAAAATGTTTCATGATGATCTGTTCATGCCCATATTTCAGAGTGCAGACAATGCTAACCACATGGGGTGCATGCAGATGATTCCTATAAACTTCTTCTTCTAGCAGCTAACATCCCAAAGCAGAGAAGCAGTGGCCCATCTGATAACCCATCTTTATTTTATATTTTATTTCACCCTTAAATCAATGTCACACACACAAACAGTACACGAGTACTCACACAGACCATCACACTCCACTGTCTGGGGATTATTCACATAATTATGAATAATACATGAATGTCTCCCCTCCCCCTGGCTCCTACTGCCGCCTCTTATTGGCTTTGGCACGCCGCCACTCATTCACGCTGTCCGCCGGTCGGTCTGTCTGTCTATCTAGCTGTGGGACCTCGACACACAAGACGCGCCTCCAACAATCAGACCTCATTTTCCCTCGTAAAAAGGAGATCAGTGCAGGCCCATGACCACAGCAATCACATTAGCAAAGCCCTTTCTTATGGAAACAGGCCACGTTGGGGGGGGGGGGGCAATAAGAAGAAAAGAAAGAAAAATACATTGTTCCTACATATGAGCTTTTTCAAATTTGGAAACCGTAGTAACAATTCTCTGTAAAAACAATAAAAGGAGTATAATGGTGCTAATTTTTAACATAAAGTTACTTAAACATAGCTTCATGAACACTGCTTCCGACTGGCTTGTTTACCCGCTGTGGACTTTGACCACTTTCACCACCATTTCTAAGGTACTTGATGATGTCACTAGTGGCGTAACTTGTCTGGTGGTGAAATTGCTTGAAGGGAATTTTGAAAATGTCATGGAAATGTGGGAACATAGGGCTGAATGCTAGAGGGCTTGGTGCCCATTCCAGTTCCAAAGCTACTGTGGTTGTGGCACAAACACCAACACTCCCCAGCGGTGCTGAGAGCATGGCCGGCTAGCAGTGTTAACTCGTAGTTAGACGTCCTAGCAGTAACAGGTCACTTTCAGGCAATTCTGTAAATCACATAGAGTTGAGGCAGAACAGCAATGATAGACAGGGGGAAAACCAGAAAACATTGTCTCCATAAAATTTACAAGCATAAAGCATTACGCACTTCGATAATACCCCCTAGCCAAAGTTATATAGTGCAGAAACAACAGCTAGGGGGGCAAAGTGGCTGAGACAGAGACATCATTCAATCTATCCCAAGTCACTGTAAAATTAAACTTAAATTAAATTTATTTTGCTTTATTTTGTTATCTAAAATAGTTACACAATGTTGAGTATTGCAGTTATGGTTAAAACATCACGCCTAGCTTCATGGGACACAAGCTCTGGCCTTCTGCATGAAAGTCTGCAGCGCTACATGCCCGTCCACCACCCTAACCCTTTATTTCCATTAACTCTGTTTATTAACTGTTTCTTTCACGATCAAACCAGACAAACACTTTGCAGTTGTGGATAGTTTTCTCAAACTAGCTCTTGAGGACATGAGAAAAAGATTTCATGCTCCGATTCTATCGAAGTGAAAGGCCGCCGACAATATTTTTGGACATTTACGCACATTGGCCACGGCTAACGGCTTCACTAGAGCCGCCTGAGTCCAAAAGTGTGCATGTTACCTCGAGCCCGAGTACGCTATGAGAGATTTGAGTGCTACTGTGACTTAACACATGGAAAAGCAGTTTGAGAAAAGGATGGATGAGGTAAACATCAAGCTAGCCAGGGCAGGCAGGCTAACGTTAGCGCTGTCAAAAGACTGCTGGGCGGCTCTTACAAGCGAAGGATAGCTTCGTAATGTAATCTGTAACTTCCTTTCTCCATCACTGGTGCGGTGTCAAAATGAAGTGTGGAAATGAGTTCAGCTGTGAGAGACTAGCTCCTCGCACAGAGCCTCTCTGTCCGGCACTTGTTAGACAACCTTGGGGACTGACACGTCGCTACAGAGCTCACTGAGTCAATTGAGTGCTGGATTAAAGGGAAGGCACCCCTTGTTTTTTACCTTTTTCTACTTTTCTTTATGTTTTGCCCCTTAATAATTTACTGTTTAGTTATCGGTCAATGGATGCCGAGCTACTGACCAAAACTGACATCCCTAATTACATTTACTTTTTTTGTCGTTGTTGTTTTTCACTCATAAAAAGATTGTTCTATGGAAACTCCACTGTTGCTTTGCAGTCTGTTCTTTGTCATTTGATGCACCCTCAAGAGAAAAATTATAAAATGCACACAAATTGATATTTACATGCAAAAAAAACAGAAGGCGTAAATCTTTGAAGTTGTAGTAAACAGGTATTTGCCATGCAAATGTCATTAGGCACAACAACCCATCATTATTTGTTGCATGATTTTCTCATTCAAATTCAACTTTAACCAGCGTAAGTGTGTGTAAAGCTTTTGGATTGTTAATAACGGGGAAAAAAGCATTACAATGTGCCATTTCCTTTTAACATTTGTCAAATGTAGTGTCCAGCATGCTTATAAGAATCCCAACTGCATGACATTACGAAAAGAGGAACATTTTTCATGTGTGGTGCTGAAGTATTTATTTTCTTCCTACAAAAACTGGGCTTGTGATAATGTGCGTCTGTGTGATCGCCTTCCCATGTTGCAAACAAGCAGGAGGGGAGGAGGAGAGGTTGAAGGGGAAATCAATAGCTCCTCTGAGCACATCGCCTGACATAACCTTGTCAGACCTGAGCAAGGGTACATTAGGAAGCTAAGGGGAGGAAAGAAGAGAGTTCATTGTGAAATGTAAATAAAATTACAACGTATGCTTTTGACAGCAACTGAACGGGTAAAAGTCGCGCCTGTAAAGACTGTAAAACTCTAAAGCCTGCGGGTTCCTGTTGCAAGTAAGATTTACGCTTCCTTGGAAAAAATAGTCTCTTTGTCTTTGACCATCTGCCACTGCCAGAAATGCTCGAAGCTTCGGCTGTGCGCACGTCGAACACTAACTTCTTCCCAAAGGGGCTGCAAAACATTTCCCTAATTCATCCTGATGATGCAAAATGTAAAATGTGATCAAGGTATCGCGTGATGACTTGGTCTGTATCTGAAACCAATTCAGTCACAGGAACCAATAAGCGCTTAACCCTGAGGCCTACTAACCGATTATCGCCTTGACGTCACTGTATTACCTCCTCCTTCCCTGTCACACACACACGCACACATGCATTGTGGTCAGCCGACGTGATGCATTGTAATATCAGCCAAGGATCTGGATCACACACATCCCTGGCTTAGACAGCACCACATGGGGGGGCGGGTTGTGGCAAAATCTCCACTGAGGTGAAAGGTGAGCTGGGGTTACCACATTGTGTGTGTGTGTGTGTGTGTGTGTGTGTGTGTGTGTGTGTGTGTGTGTCTCATGCGCTAGCGCATATGTAGGTGTGTTGAGGACAGTGCAGGAGCTTGTACACCAGCGTGTGCTCCCTCAGATGGTCAACTGGAGGCTTTAGAAGGCAAATCAGGTCAGCTGTGTGATCAGAGGACAGGGAGCAGTCTGTTGTCTGCGAGGGACATGCCATCTTCTCTCCCTCTTTCCTGTTCCTTCTTTCTTTACACCTACCGTACCGTAACATCATTACGCTGCAGGATCCATCTTCTGTGTTGACAGGACCATGTAAAATACATGGCGCTTGTCTTGGCTTAATGTATCGCTATGGAAGCAGAGGAGACCATCTTAATGACCACGCGGCTTCATTATTTCAAATATTAATGTAATTTCCCTCCTTTGTGCCTTCTGCACATTATAGAGCAAGACCACCCTCAGTGACTGCCCTGATGGAGCAAGTACAAGAGTCGGACCATTCGCTGTATGTAAATTGACCATAATTCAGCTAAGTTTTTCAACAGGGTCATTCCGTATGATTTACGACACATTGATGTCATCCGTCACAGCCACAGATTCCTGCCAGAAACCAAACTACAATAAATATCTGAGTTAGTCTCTAATTATTCCAGGAATCTACCAATGAGATTTTTAGGAAATTGTGGTGGTGCAAGAAGGAAAGCTCCTATCCCAACATGGTGGTTAAAAAATCCTGTTTCAAAGCCTCCTCCAAGCTGCTAGGATCAAAACCCTGTGTCCTAACCACATTTATGGCTCCATTTTGTTGGCCTAAAGAAAAATCTTAACATGACACATCTGAAAATGCTGGTTTATAAATCCTCCAGGTTACAAACACCCCTCAGAAGAAATAGCCCACTGAGGACATGACTTCATTGTCCTCAGTGGTATTTCTTATCCAGGGAAGGGCTTCTAGATGATTTAGCACATAATCTAGTGGACATACTGGAGGTTACTGGCTCACAGTAATCGTGACGTTACTGGTGTCATTCAGCAAGACTGACATGAAAACATGCAGCGTGGCACTGATCATCCAGTAAGGTGAGTGGTTTACAAATCCACTCTTAAGCCTCCTGAACCGCTCATAGATTCATAGGAGCCGCACCTACATGTTATATATTAAAATCTGTACTTTCTGGGCAGCTGATGTGTTCTCAACAATAAACGCTCTAGCCTTTGAGGCTAACATCAGTTCAAACACTACTGTTAACGGAAACTTAAGAGTCTCACCTCCAGTTCTATGGTTGTGAATGGAGGGAGACAAATATATGTATATTTTTTAATCCAGTCTGAATTGTGCCATGAAGTACGTATGCTACTAGATGATTTTCAAGGAAAAATGTGTTTTAATATGTGTAATTTTAGCCATTTTTATACTAGGCAGCAAGCCGCCAATTTGGCAGTCCTTTTTGCGGCTAGGTCCGCGGATTTGGACAGAAGGTGGTAAATTGCGGGTCTGTTTTTGTCCACCAATTTGACGCCTCCTAGGGTACACTTATTTCCACCTCCATTACTGTCTAAATCCGAGACTTCAATGTGTTGGCAATTGCGTGAGATGGGCGGAGGTGTCGATGACGTGCACAGTTGTGTTTCTATGTAAAAGGGGCTTTTGTTCGCCGGGTTAGTTATGTGTTCAGCCAGCTACTAGCTTTGCACATGTGAAAGTAAACTGACTTTAAAACTAGTTTTACTGATTACATTTAGAGGCTGTATGATAACAGACTACAGTTATTTTTGCTGTATAACTTTGCTCTTTGGTTAGTTAGCAAGCCTGCTAGCTCAAAGGACAACTCGTTTCCTAAGGTATTCCTCAACTGCTTCCTCGTGTCCCTCTTCCACTTCCTCCATCTCCTTGTGCCTCTGGTTTCATCTCGTTTCCACCTCAACTTCTGCTGTTCATCAAGTTTCTCAGCATCTCCCACATTGCCTTCCCATTTCTTTTCTTTTTTCTCTTTAGTAACTTCATTTCTGCCTCATTCTTCTGTCGTCTACTTCTTTGGCTCCTCCTACTCTTCTTTCCTAGTTCCTCCCCCTTCTTGCTCTCCTTTCCCTCCTCCTTCCACTCTGACTACCTTCCCTTCTTTCCTCCCGCTCTCCTCACACCCCGCGACCTTCTACCATTTTTCTTTTTCTCCTCATTTCCTCTACTTCACCAGAGAATCAATTTCTGCCTCAGGCCTGGCCGATGCCCCCTTCGCTGCCCTCAACACACACACACACCTTTTCACACTCAAAGGCAAATATGAATATGAAACACACAAACACACATTGTGATATGCACTGATGTGCACACATTCTCTTGCAAACACAAGCGCACACACACACACACACACACACTCACATGCCCTCCCCTCGGTGTGGTCAGGCGACTGGGGCTGACCTTTTCACCGATTCCCGTTATTAGAGAAACTGACATTCAAACCTCCCCAGCCCCCAGGACACTGAGGCCACTCCTGAACCACACTAAAACACACACACTGACACACACACACACACACACACACACACACACACACACACCCCGACACACACACACACACAGATATTTCTGCACTTTGCCTGGTCTCATCATCTTACCCTTTTATCACATTCATCCAGGAGTCTTTTAAAAACACCTTCTGTGACTTCCGGGTTGAAACAAAAAAAAAAAATGAAACTGTATATGTGAGTCCAGGACAGGAATTCAGGTAACTTGATACATCTGTGGTACTTTTATTGAGTGGGCATGGCTTGCAACATATGTCCTTGTCGATTGATACAGAATGTAAGCGCAGCGGAAGATACTTCTAGATACTAGCATTATGAAATTAATATGACGAGCTTTTTTGAGGATTGATCAATGTTTAGGTTGGAAAAAACAAACTTTTCAAGGTGTGAATATCCACCTGTCAAAGGTCGCTCCAGACAAATAGGGGGAAGCATGTCACTGAGTTACTGCCAACAATACTCACTATACTCTTTGCTTGAGCTTTCCATGCTGTGACAACCACCTGCAGTTCACTAGTCAACTCAGTTAGCCATGCAGCTAGTGGCCTTATAGGTAACTGTCTCAGAACGACGTGGGAGTACATTGTTTACACTGCCTGCAAAGGAATCAGGCTCAGTAGCCTCCCGGTGAGCAAGACCGGATCAGGAACGAACACAGCCTCCAAGACAGACCGATACCAGTTTGACGACAAGGAATGAAGTGCCAATTCTGACCAGGACTCTGACTTTGGGGACAAGAAAACATGGCAGGTGGAGGTAGGAAAGGATCAAGATCAAGGATCAAGATCAACATCAACCACTGATAAATAGATAAACACTGCATGATTTGTGATCTTATTGTCTAGAGCATCCCTTTTAATAAGGGAAACAGCCCACCACTTGAAACGTATTACTGCTACTGAAAATGTTAACAGTGGGTTCTGTGTGCTTGTCTTGTAGGCAGATTACAGCTGTGTTTGGCCTTCAGAAGAAATCCTTGCCATGTTGCAAAATATCCTGTAGTGGTATTAACAACACAGGGCAAGGCAAAAGCAGTACTTTTTCAATTGAAGTTCAATTATAATGACATGGTATATTTGTGAACAGTTGTGTTACCATTCGGAAGTGGAACTCAACCAATTTTACACAAAAGACGGTCAATTTCGTAGTTATAGGGGGTATTACTTTGTCTTGTTCTGTGGCTCCAGGAGCCTTGTCAAGAAAATAACCCTGATGATGTCATCAATAGTTTGGGCCTGCAGACTACAACTGTACAACAAAAGTCAACAGAATAAACAGTAAGTGTAGAGTTTGGACGGCGGGGGACTTTACCATCCTGGGAGTAGCTAACAGAAATATTCTGTTGGATTATGGGAATTGTTTTGGATCTTGACTAAATGCAGGTGGAACCCCTCTAATGTTAATGGACTTTTATCACAACTAGAAATTACAGTGAATTATGCAGTGGTTAATTCTTAAAGGGAACAAAATAAAAAAAGAAAGAGAGAAAATAATGGTATGGCTGTGTTTGCTTATATGATTTATATCAACTATTTCTGTGTTAAAAGAGTAGATCTTATTTTGTTGAGTTTTGTACATATATTATCCCACGTTTCCCAACGATGTTCAAACCCAGAGAGATGAAGAACGAATCTGCTCGAGGCAGATTGATAGATTTTCACCAGCAATGGCAGGGTTTTTTTGTAATGAAGACAACTCCCATGTTATGATACTTATCCAATCCAATCACCAAAATAAATGTTAGCCAAGTAGGTCTCTGCATAATCAACAGAAACTTGATGTGTGTTTATGTTGCAACTCTACATCTGTTTCGGTTGAATTTTTCTATTTCTCTTGTCACAACTCTGAGCTTATGCTCTGCTTAGGTTTAGGCACAAAAACCACTTGGCTAGGGTCAGAAAAACAACATGGTTTGGCTTAAAATCGCTGTTTTGGTCGCCACAATCACGGATGGAGACATTCCAACTTTCCCTGGAGAATGGCTGGTTGTGGTTGCCACAAAAATGGCTGGAAACGTCTGCGGGTCTCATTAAAAACAACCCCCCCACACACACATTTGACATGGATGGAAATTACTCCAGGTGTCCTTCGACTGTAACTGCTGTTGGCTGTTTGGAATCCATTGTTGGCTTTAATACCGCCACGACCACCTTCTAATGTCAAATTCACCTAAAAAGCGTATAATGTGAACGTGATATGCCACGTTTGCTACACATGACAACCTTGGACATATCTGTGGTTTGCAGAAATGTTAACAAATAAGGGATAAACAGGAACACTGTCAACCCAAACGCAGGGCCAGAATCATGAAAGAAGGGTTCATCATGTGTTCACATTCCCTGCAGAAGCCCAGTGTTGCACTGAATAATAGGCATCAAGCTAATGTTGCTATCATGGGGGATGTATAGTATATTGTTGCTTCTATCGGTGCTTGTTTTCCCTGCAGTGAGTCAACACTTTTGGTCATAGTGTATGCACCTTGATTATTTACAATTGCATTGATGGTGTCCATTGTTCTTTTTGCTTTTAGTGATGAAAAAAAAAAGCAGATTACGTCTGCCATAACCCTTAAATTTGTGTAACTGGGCAAGCAAAAAGCACAAATACAGTGATGGAATTAAACTCTATACATGTGTATGTATTTATTTGTGCATGACCCAACCACAAATAGTAATTGAGCATAACAATACACTCACTTAGATCTTATTTAAAAATGGGCCAAACTGATTACTGTTATTACAGTGAAATGGTGCCTAGTTTACTGGAGCTGGCCTCAACTCATTTGAAGTAGGCACACCCGCGCACACACAGACAGATGAAAATAAACACAATCAGCCCGGGTCGCTATCAATCTATCATTACTTTGTCATTGTGTTTTAATAAGGCGAATGGGTGGATGAATGGAAAGAAGAGATGAAAGCGGGGAAAATTGCATTTACATGGAGAGCAGAAAATGAGGAAGAGGAAATGTTTTTGTGCGTGTGTGTGTCAGTGTTGGTCTGTGTGTGTGGGTGTGTAGTCTATAGTTTGATAATCGTAACCTAGCAAGCTCCAGCATGTGGGCCTTTAACTGCAGTCCGTCATCTTAAAACCAGATGACGACTACAATAACCTTTATGATTCAAAAGCCCATCTTGGAATGACAATAATGCACAAGTGCACTGACTGACCCTGTGTAGATGACGTGTACGGCAAGATAAACATGAGTGCATCTGTGCTTACACTGATGCAGTTGTGTGTGTGTGTGTGTGTGTGTGTGTGTGTGTGTGTGTGTGTGTGTGTGTGTGCGTGTGTGTGCCTGTTTAACCAAGAAAAAGCCTCCCTCTAATGTCACTCAGCACTGCTTACCTGTGGGTGTGGTTATTTAACAGGTGTGTGTGCGTGTGTGTGTGTACAAAGGTGTGGATGGGCCAGTAGAACAGGTCAATCATATGACCAGCGCTCAGGGGCACTGTGTATTTATGTGTGCAAATGTCTCTGACAGATTCCAGGAATACAAAGAGGCAAATGGAACACAGCCAGAAGTGTGTGTGTGTGTGTGTGTGTGTGTGTGTGTGTGTGTGTGTGTGTGTGTGTGTGTGTGTGTGTGTGTGTGTGTTAGCATGTGAGCATGAGCACTTGGAACTAAAGCAGCCAGAGGGGATGGGACAGGTAGCGTATCGTACATGCACACCTCTTTTCTCTCTCACTATCACTTTCTGTCTTGCACTGCAAAAAGTTGCCACCTAGAAGGGTAACGTGTGATTCTTTTTCAGGATGTAAGCAGCAATACACCAGTACATACATTTGTTTGGATAATGATCTGATATCTTATCAATGTCCCAGTTGTGATAAACAAACCTCTTGAGGGTGGAACAGTTAGCTGATTTTGTATGTTTGCTCTGCTTAGTGAAGCTGATGTCAGACACAGAGCATCTCGTCAAGACTCATTAACTACACTTTATATAACTGATCCTCATAATGTTTAATTATTTGAGATGTTGGACACCAATGAGTCATCATTTTATAACACCAATGGCCATATAAGCACTGGAAATTTGTCTCAGACAGTGCTGACTTTCAATTTACAATATATCAAATGCGTGTGTGTGTGTGTGTGTGTGTGTGTGTGTGTGTGTATTTTTTTATTTATTTATTTATATAACACATCTGCTATCTTAGGCCATGAACTTAATCATGACTCTGTTATAGTGCACAGAATAATCTCAAACACGGCGCTTTTCAATGCTTATTCTACGGTTGGCCATGGAACACCTACAGGCATACACTAGTTAAATTCTGTGTGTTACGTAACGCCATTAATTATTAGCATTTATCTGTCAAATAGGAGCTTAATGTGAAGGTGCTACAATCAGCCAGCAGGAATTGCTCGGCCAACAAAAACAAACAAGAACACTCACCAGCTTCCAACAAACAAGGTCCTCTGTTTTGTCATTGTGTTTTGGGGCATTTGACGGGGATAGAGGTACCTTAACCAGCTTTACCTTTACTAATATTCGCTATTTGCATCAATATTGCTTATCAAGTTTAAAACCTATATGAATACGACAGTGTTCAAAACCAATCATCAAGACACAGGTATTATTCCCTCAGAAATTAACCAAAATGTCAAATGTGAGTAATCATTCCTAGATCCATCCTTTTATCCAGCTCCACCCTTAAAGTTAATGGTCTATTCTGGGCCCAGACCCATCTTCCATCCAAGTGTTTATGGAAGATCATTGAATATGTGTTGTGTCATCCTGCTGACAAACCGAGCATCAGAACCAGCGGAAGAGACCTCCTTGGTGAAGGTAATCAAATAGTTTGTAAAAGGAAAATGTTTTATCGTTGATTAATCTAGTGCAAGCAAATGCTACAGAAAAACATTGTTTAGAGCAGTTCTGACAGCTTTAATAAATACAGTAGAGGCCCACAGCTGTATTATCTACAAGGGTATAGACTGGAGGAAACGGGATCAGTTGTCCATAAGGGGGCAGGGCTTGTCTCAATGAAGTGTTGATTAAATAAAAACAATGCTACCAATTTATCAATATCCCAACAGCCTGTGTTGTTTGTTGTCAATGTCACAGCTTTGCGTGTTAGGACGCATGTCTCAGAATGTCTAAATGAATTAATGAGATTGACCTTTTTTACAGTGTGCATCTCTTTCTCTTGCTCTCTCTCTCTCTCTCTCTCTCTCTCTCTCTCTCTCTCGCTCTCGCTCCCTCTCTTTCTCTTTGTTTCTCCTCCCTGACCCAGAAAGAGAAAAAAAGCCACCTCATCAGGTTCACCCTCCACCTGTAAGTCAAAAATAGAGCTTGTTGAAAAGACAAATACTCACGCTGTTTAAGGGAGGGGTAGAAAAGTAAGGATAGACTACTTTGAAAGCATTCTAGCCAAGACCTGCAGCTAACTTTAGTCAACCTGCCATTGGGGTCAGTTCACAAGCCAGTTCAACCTCATTTCGTTGCAGAGCTAAAGAATGACAAATACTGATGATGACAACTATACAGTCTTACTAACCTGTTGTAGCAACTGGAGCAGAATTTGAACAGGACCTGGCTGGTGGTCGCTGGTTTGATGACATTTTTATATCGACAAACCTTTTTCTGAAATACATCCACAGAACAAGGACTTTCTTTTCTTCGTAGAAAAGTCTGGAACAAAATAATAACACATCTTTTTTTCCTTAAAAACATTATTGAGATTGTGAAGTCATATTTTTTTAAAAATTATGTTGAGTCCGAAATTATTGTTTTGTTTATGTCTGTATAAAGTGGTTCCCGCTTCTAACAGGGTTTGTGAGCCAAAAGTACCGTGCTGTCCGTTTCACCTTGTGTCTGTGTTCGGTCAGCAATGAGTGTTAGTGCCGTTAACATTAGCTAGTGTTGCCAATATTAACGAGAGCTTGTCAGTGTTTCCATGGTTAACGTTTGCTAGCCTGCTTTTGATGACGCTGCCAACACTGGCTAGCAAAATGTCAACGGTGCTAATGCTGGCTAGCAAACGTTAAACTTTCACAAGCCAGTTCAACCTCATGTTGAAGTAACGTGAGCAGCTGAATGATGTAAAACACTGAGGATGGCCACCATACAGTCTTACTATCCTGTTACAGCTGCTGGAGCAGAAATTGACTTTGCTAGCTAGCATCAACCCTGCCATACCTCAGCTACTCTGTCATGATGTCATGGACTTTTTAGAAGAGAAAATGTATTTGTGATAAACATAAAAACATAAAGCCAAATCACAAAAGTTTGAATTTCTTTTGTTTTTTTTAATTACTCAAACTCTACTTTTACCACTGATGTACACAAGTTTTCATCACCTTAAGAAAACAATGTAGTTAGAACCTGTAGCAGCTAATAGATCAATCAATCAATCACAAACAATATCATCCTTTTAGTCATCTGATTACCCTTCCAGAGAAGTTTCCCCAGGTTTGGAACTAATGGCATAGTTACTGAGCTTCAAAAACAAAACAAAAAATCCAATAATGAATAGCTGAATTTGGGATATAAATAATGTCAGTAGTTCATATAAATAACTTTGTATCAAAAATTTGGCCATTTTTATGCAAAGATCTGGTACAGATATATTGCTACCTACTGAATTTATGTTGAACACCACTCCCAAACAGCATTTGGACAGTCACGGGACACTTGGGAAAGCGGACTAATTAAATTCTTTCAAGTGACGCAGCAGCTCCTGAAGGCAGGGTGAGGCCGGTTTCACTCCACTTTTCACTAACTGACTCCCCCCGCAGCTGCTGTGAGAAAACTCCAAATCCATTGTGTGTGACATTTTTCTGTATGATCAAATGGCACTCAGCAGACATCAAAACCTGGGCCGTGGTGTTGCTTGTGTACGGTGAAGTGGGGTTGTGTTTGGTGTGTCTAGTTCAGGGGGGCACAAACACACACATACGAACACACCAATGTTTAGTCTTTCCCCTGAGGCGAGCAACAAAGGTGTTCAGTCATGTGAAACCCGAGCCTCAAACCCGCAGGTTGACCCTTGACCTTTCACATACACACACACAAACACAGAAGAAAGAGGAGAGGGCCGGATTAGGAGAGAACACTCAGGAGTGTCACAGAGGCACATACACATCAGTTCCAGACATAACAACTTAACACACAATGTCCCCTTATCCCCTTTTGTGTGTCTATTTCTCTTTCCTGACACACATTAAAACATTTTCTCTCTCTCTCTCTCTCTCTCTCTCTCTCTCTCTCTCAAACACACACACACACCTTTCCAACAAAGGTGACCCAACCCCCTCATCTGTGTAGCTGCAATTAACCTCCATAACCTCTGGACGTACGAGTGTGTGTTTGAGAGTGTGTGTCCTGAACTTGGTTACCCAAGACAGGCATGAGTCTCGTGGGCATGTCGTTACACACACACACACACACACACACACACACACACACACACACACACACACACACACACACACACACACACACACACATACCCTCACACACCCGCACACATGCACACTGGTAATCCATGACTTTCCTGGACATCCTTTTATCCAGCTCAGGCCTGAGGGATTTTCCGTTGGCCCGGCCAGGCTGAGAGGCCTCTTTCTGGGGTCAGAGATCAGAGCGATGCCCTTCGTGACCCTGGTACGATCCAGGCACGGCAACAGCCGTCTGCCGCTGCTGCATGTGCTATGAGGTCAGGGGGTTAGAATCCATTTAAGGATGATGATGATGATATAACACAGAACATCAGTGTCCTTCTGGAGAGTTGATGAGTGTGATTTCTTCTTTTTTGTTGTTGTTGTTATCATTCAGTTACAGGGTACAAACGCTTGGCTTAATGGCTTCTTTGTTTTACCATGTTAGAGCAGTGAAAACAGAATGACCAGTAGATAACACTGTCCTTGAAGTGCGACTCATGAGACATCATAAACTGTTTATAAGCTGGCCTGGTAATTCTTAGAATTGGAGAAGGAGGTTATAAACACAATACACAAATTGATTTGGGGTGTTAGATCATGTATGGGATCCCTTTAAAGTTAATGACACAGTGCTGAAATAATTCTTATTTTCTGACATTTATCTGATGATTCCATAGCAAGACTTTTAATCTGAGCTTCAGCTAGGTGCATCTAAGGCCTGGGTGATGCACATTAGTTTAACATTAAGGACCATACATCTTAAAGATTGTCCAGTTAATATTGCACATCAAGTTCAAAGATTTAAATAACACTGTGAAAAATGCTAATCTATTAACCACCACATAGACACGGTGTCAAATGAGCATGCCCCCTTCCCCCATTCATTCATTCTTTCATTCATTCAGATTCACTTTGACAATGAATTTGAACTTCAGACTGAGTTCACGGCTGAAGGAATGAAAAGAGAAGAAAAGGGAGGGAGGACGCTTTCTTTTCGTGCTCTAAGCCTACCCTCTGACCTTATGACCCTGCAGAGGGGCAGACTCCCCTTTCCTTCCCCTCCCCCTCTTCTTCCTCAACCCCCTGACATTCGTAGCAACAAAACCTCAACATATTTAGTTTTTTTAAGAAATGTCACAACGTGATTATGGCAGAGCTGGAAAAGGGGAGACAAGACAAACGTGTCACGCAGACGCATGGACGCAAAATCTCCACGCCCGCCGTCGCTGTTTGATTTGCCTTTTCTACATCTTGCATTCCAGCACTGATGGTCTATCAATAGACTTTGACCTCTTCTGCCTCAGCTTAGCTTTGTGAGCATGTGTGTGCTTGTGTGGGGTGGGGGGTGTGTGACTGCTATTCTTAACTGTGATTTAAACCAGCACTGGTTCCTTGGTTACTTGTTTTTTTCTTTTTTCTTTTTTCTTTTTCTTGTACATTTTGGACACTTTTTCACTTAAATAAACACGGCAGAAAGACGGTCAAAGCACCGACAGCAGGAAAATGATTATAAGGCTCAACGTTTTTGTTTTTTTTTTTTGTGTTCTTTCAATAGTCTAAACAGTCAGGTTGGCTACACCATAATGTAATATTAGCAAGGTCAGATATAAGATGGAGCAGTTTCCACATGAACTCTGACCTTTTACCTCCTGACACACCGGTCACAGTTTCCGACTGTAACATGCACCCACAGAAAATGCTAAATACACTGCAAACAGTTTTAAAGCTAACCAAACTCCTCCAGTAGAATCATACTCATATCAGAACAAAGCCCAGAGTCATAGCTCGACTTGGTGAACTCCCTGTTGCCAGTGTTTTAACGACAGAGCTTAGCCTGCTGTTGGTTTGTGACAGAGGTACATGTAAGATCAAGATGTCCGTCACACCTATGGCCTTGTTTTGTTTGTCCGCCCCTTCGTGACAGCATCGGAATCTGGTACTTTTACGGTAATGAGGACAAGTGACTCAGTTTATTTGGTCTCAAGCGAGTTTCAGGTTAGGTCCTCAGTTAAGGCCCCTCAATTCCCAAGTCAAATCATTAATTGAAACAATGTGATTTTTTTGTGAATGAAAGCTAACTTAGCAAGACTTTTTCTGAAGGGAAAACAAAGGCAAATGGTAATATTGTTACCAAATCCATCACAGTTTATATGTTCAGCATTGACCTACCATAGTTTTCTGCAGACATAGTTTGGTTTTACCTCAAAATAAAGTTTTTGGTCAGCTTTACTGACTCATTATATTTTATAGCGGTGGTGTCATTATGCTGTAGTTCTCAGCTATTACTGTGGTGAGTGTTAGCATCTCCAAGAAAAATCATGGCCAAGAGCAGGAGTTGCATTTTGGGTAATGTAGGCACCAGGTTTTGATAAGGTGGAAGAATGTGTATAACAAAAAATGTCTACAACAACTCAGTGTTAGAAGAGTACAAGGCTAGACTGTTTTTTAAAACCTGTTGCCTACATTACCTACAATGCAACTTACCCACACAATTCCTCCAGTGACATCACTGGAGGGAATTTCTCAGATTACAAGCAGTTTCCTCTGGAGGCACAAAAGGCTTTTTTTTTTTTTAAACCTTAAGTAAGCTTTTTCAGATCTTATGTCAGGCAAACTTCGGCCCGCAGGACTCCCTTTGGAGAATAAAGAATGACTTAAGCTAACAAGAGGCGTCACTGCAGGGGCTCTGCGGATTTATTCTTTGTTATTCATGTGTTTTTTACATGTTTTTTCGGCTAATCATATTTTTGACAGTATTGTAGCCCTTCTCAGTATAACAAACATCGAGTTTATTCAAGTTGGATGGCCTTGCCACCATGAATTAATACCAGGTCAGAGATAAACTTTTCTTTCACCTCGTGTGATTGCACAGAGTTTCAGCCTGTGATTCTTAAGTCAGCATCTTACACTGCAACTCCCACACAGGGGGCATTAAGTGAGTTGCGGTCAAAGGCAGTCAACGTCCATGCATTATTACTTTACTAGCTTTGACTGAATTTTTTTTTTTTTTTTTTACATCCTTGACTGGCCTTGTGGCCAATTATAACGTGCTAAGTAACATTCAATGACTGTCCATTACAATAAGAGGCATTTACTTTGCAGCCCATTCCTATAGACCGCCATGGTCAGCGCGTATCAAACCACTCAATATATACAGAAGCAGCTTCGCCTCTGTATGGTGGACGGAGGCTGGCTAAAACAGAATGCACCTCTGTGGCATTGCACAGTATGTACACAGATACCAAAGTACACTCAGAAGGAAGAAAGGCAGACAAAACACACAGGCTCACACACACATACATTCCTTTCCTTTATCTAGATTCCACTGGAACAGTGTTGCGTCAAGGCCATACAGTGACAAAAGTGGTGTGAAAACACACTTTTCTTCTGGAGAATCTTTTATTGTTAAAACCCTGCAGGCCAAAGACAAATCTATGGGAGTTTATGGTGGTCTCCAGGTCATGGTTGTATAGATTTTATAACGGTGACAAATGCATTATGCTTTTCACATAAACCAGCACAGGAGAGCCACAGTAAAGCAGAGAAGGGCCTGAATGCTTCAAGAGTTTATAACACAATGAATTTATCACAGAACGAGAGTGAGAGAGGGAGGAGGCAAGAAAGAGAGAGTGAGAGGAGAGGAAGTGAAAAAAATATGGTGCCGATTTGTTTTATTTGCCCGGGCGGTGAAGCTGGTGGCTGGTCACATTGTTTAACAGAGAGTAAAGAGGAAACTGCTGCCACTTGTGGGTCCTGGGGTGGGAAATAAAGTCCTGTAGTCCTCCCATGTCAAATACACCTGAACCTCTCGCAACACTGGAGCTCCTCAAAGTCACCAGCTCTTGGGGCATCAAGGTAGCTTGGCAGTCACTTGAAACAAAGAGTCATTGCTTTGAATTTGGATTATAAATGTTCTTTGTGATCTCTTTGTAGCCTTTATTTCTTGCAGAGAGATTTGAGTTCGGTTTAGCTTTAAATTCAAACATGCATCAAATTCACATCTGAATCTAAAATGTTCTTGTGCACTTCTTGTTATTGGCCGCTTGCCACAAGCTAACACACAGTGGTTCTATTTTTGAAGGTATTGTTGAAAGCTGAAGCACATATAGCTTGTGTTTTTGTCCCCACATGGATGGATTATTACCAAACAGAGCTACCAGACGCAGGCCCAGTGGCTTGAAGGTCCCATAATATGCTCATTTTCAGGTACTTTTGTTTGTGATGTCTGCCATAACATATTTACATGCTTTAATGTTCAAAAAAACACATAATGTACACCTGCACCTTTAAACATCCTCTGTCTGAATGCTTCATTTTAGTGCCTGTCTCCTTAGAGACTGTGAAGACACAGTTTTTGAATACTGGCAGTGTGAGTTTCTCTGTGGATTGAGAGTTTTATTGCTTCCACAGCTGTTATGAAGCACCCAGACCTACTTTATGATTGAGAAAGAGATGGAAAACTCACTTTCTACAATTTGGGACCTTTAATTTGTTGGGAGAAGGGAACTAGAGCGCATGTTTAACCTTTCTTTTTAGCCTTTTTCTTTGAAAAGTCAAGTTCACCTCTGAGCTCCTAACAAAGAGTCCGATCTGACATTCATTGTATTATATTTCTGTTGCTACATAATACTGCTGCACTGTGCCTCCTTACACAAAGCACAAATTCAAATTGGTAAGGTAATTTCAATATGCTTTACAGCAAAGTATCTCTGCTTTATGAAGACTCAAAACACTCATTTCCTTTGTTGTATTGCTATAATATGGTGTATATGCTATAATATGCGGTGCGTCAGCTTCGATCCATTGTGACTGGAAAGTGATCCGCATTAACAAAATACTCAAGGTGAGGGTTTTTTTGTTTTTTGGTTTTTTTTTTTCCATTTTTTGGTGGGGGCATGAAAGTTAAAAATACCATGGCAAACTGGTGAAAAACTCACTGCATCATTTTCATTTGAGAATCTAAGATAAAATGTGTGATTTTTGATTTTTAGATTTCTGTGTTCTGTTTTTCTGAATTCAAACCAAGTGATGGTATTTCACATTCTTTACGTCCTTAATTACATCTGCATATTGTCTTATAATTCAGCCCCATGGCAGATGCATTGATGCTGTCTGAAAGGACTTAAGAGTGCGTGAGAGAGCTGAACAGAAGGGCGCAGTGGCTGGAGGACATGGTGCTGATTGATCTTGACAGCTTTATGAGGCTTTGTGACTACCGAGCAAACAGAGGGACATAATGATATTTACTTAAGTACATTCTGTGAGAGGAGCAACATATATGTCCATATACGTGTGTGTGTGTGTGTGTGTGTGTGTGTGTGTGTGTGTGTGTGTGTGTGTGTGTGTGTGTGTGTGTGTGTGTGTGTGTGTGTCTGTGTGAGACTGAAAGGCACATAAGGAACTTTTCAGGGCTATTATCAGCAACAGATACAGTACTGTACTTTGAGGAGTGACATGCTTAGTGCACATATGTGCCCTGAGATAGCATGCAGCCCATGTACAAAATAGTGTGATGCACGCACACACGCCTACACACACAAACAGGCATACACTGACACTAGCTGAGCTGTCTGGATCAACAGGTAGGATGACACTGCAGACGCACAGGTGTCAGGGGGTTTAAGACATTTTCATGGACTTCAGCCCTCCCACTCCTCCTGGGCAAGACAATAAGAGCGCACACATACGCATATGTACAGGTCATAAAGTACATATAGTACAGGGCTGAAGGCAAGGGTGGGGTTGGGGGCGTAGTTCTGAGTTCATTGGGTTCAAGCAACAGTGCGAGACACTGAGGCCTCGTTAGAGAAAGCATGTTTAGAACACGCCCTGAGCAGGTCACCACTGACACCTAAAACACACACATACATACACTTAGGGGGGAAATATGCCCTCTGAACTACATGTATGCACATGCTGACTTGTGAAAACTCTTCCATTTGAAGTGGTTTATTTTCATAAACAGTATATATAGATACAAGAAAGAAGAGGTAATGGTAATTATAAAAAGGCGACATTGACAGCTGTGCAGGTTAAAGATACCAATGGGCTCCAGGATGGGAGCTGACTACACACACACACACATCCATGCACACACACACTTAAGTCAACTTGACACACACACAGAGTGGAGATAAGCGACAAGTGCCATTATACTTTCATTTTTTTTATTAATTGTTTTTCGATAAAGGGACAAAATGGGTGTGTGAACAGGATTATGCAGACATCTGCCAGAAAACACAGACAGTGGTTTTCCCAATACAACTGAACAGAGACCCCAAACAAGTACAACAGAAATTAAAGAGCTCGGTTTGTCCAATGACCATCGGCCACCATTACAAAAGAAAAAACAAAAATCAAAAATCATATTGTAACCAAAAATAAAAAACAAAACAAAATAAAAAGAAACCAAAAATAAGGATCCATTCCATGTCTCTGTTTTGAACAGAGCATATAGGTAATAATAAATAGTAACTCCCATAGTAAAAGATAAAGTTCAAGTTCAAGTTACAACAAACAGCTCTCAGAATAGGAATAGAAAAGGCTGATAACAAAATATTCCGCATTGCCATTTACAAAAAAGTCTCAACTCAAGCAGGCTTCTCCTCATCCCCGGGTCATTTTTAAATATGCTTTGCATATGAAAGTATACCCAATCTAAATATAAAGCACCATTTAGTATTTGGCAATGAAAAAAAAACTGCAAAACATTTAATTTCTTTTTTAAATGTATTTATTTTGACGCTTTTTTTTTCGGAATCCATGTACTGCATATGAAGTTTTTTTTTTTTTTTTCTTTTTTTCCTCTCTTCTTGATGTTGGAATGTAGTCAGGTGGGAGGGGTGAGAGAGACAGAAGCACACAACAGAACAGGCCGACGTCAGCTTGCATTACTGCATACAAGAATGGCAGCAGGGGGGGAAGGAGGTCCGAACCAAAAAACCAAAGAAGATATGTACAACCATCTCTGTGGACAGGAAACAGAGCGGCGGCCATCTGATGGCCTGTGACGCCTCCCAATGCCACATATTTTAGCTGCTTTTTTATGGGGTTTTTTCCTTTTTATTTCTTTAAACATACAAATAATTCGCACTATATTATCCTGCCAAATTAAAAAAATATACCGTGGCAGCTTGGGATTTTTTTCCACTACCAAAACAAGGTATGGTAAATACCTTTAGAGAGAACAAGCAACAGTTAAAAATACGAGCCTCAATATAAATACTATAGTGCCTACTCTAAGTGAACATTGAATTCAAATACAATTCTAGAAATACAGAAAAAGTAGACCATAAATGTGTTTAAGCATAGGAATCGACATGAGTGTGCATTTTCCTATATTTTAAGTTCTTTATTATATATTCATATATAATCTTAATCCTTTCCCCAATGCAAATTGTATTTCAACCTGAAGAGCTGTGAAGAGCCAAGGCAAAAAAAAAGAAAGAAATACAAAACCATCACAGAAATTTTTTTCGTTTGTTTTTTTTTTCATCTTTTTTTCATCATTTCATATATACTGTGATCGGAGTCTTGAACACCACCAAGACGCTGAGGAAAAGAGAAACGACAACAAAACTTAAATACAGTTTCCCCTTCGAGATAGTGGAGTGTTATTTGCAAAAAACAAACAAAAAAAAGTTTATTTTCATATCTATAATGAAAGGAAGATTTATACAAAAACTGATTCTCGCAGTGTGAGCAACAAGATTTGAGTGTCTGTTGTCGAGGCAGCAAGGTCTATAGATTATTCAGGTGTCAACGGCAATAATGTTACAGCGTAGCTCCTTGTAAATGTGGCTGTTTGGTGCTGCAGTGGTCAATGAAAGCTGCAATCCATTTTGTGACCATGAAGGAGCTGTGTTTACTTGTGTAACTCACATCAAACCATTTAATTTACAGACCTTGCCGACAGGATGAATTTTTTTGCCCAGGCAAAGCGCTGGGGGTTTCTCGGGGTAACAAATTGACAAATGGTCAAAGGTGAAACGGCAAGGGTACAAAGATCAAGGTTCATGAGGCTGGAGTTGCTGGCAACAGATTATGTGTTTCATCTTTAACTGCTTTTAACAATGGGACCCTCGTCATCTGACAGCATTTCAACAACGTTTTCCCTTCAGCGTGAATTTGTAAACTGGGAAAATTGAACAGTGCACTTCATGTCCTTTATACAACAATCTAGCTGTTAGACTCAACACATGTACCAACATTGCATCAGTGTGGGAAAATGCAAGCAAAATGTCAGTACTTACTCTCAGCGACAAGTGCTATACTATGAACAGCTTGAATGAAAAAAACGAACTATTGGGTTCAAAAGCAACAGAAAACAACAAAAAAAGTGCCCTGCATTAGCCTATGCATACTGATTCAAATTAATGCATTTCACTCTTTTTAAGAGCCTTGGAATACAGGTATTTTTTGCAATTCTTTCTTCCTTTTCCCTCTGCAATTCATATTTAATGACCCTGTTTTTGATATTAGAACTGTAAAATGAAAGAGATTGCCTCTGATCCCCATATTACATACGTAGCTTTGAGTTCTGTGTAGCTTTCTGTCTGTCTAGCTTGTAGTTATTTCAATGCTCTCAAATAAAGTTAGCCTTACTTGGAGCTCATATATTACTTTATGCATTGTTCCACACACTGACATATCGAAGCAGCGTTGTAGGTTTGTGCTAACGCAGATGCATGACACTTCTCAGCCATGCGCTGTATCCCTCAAGTTCAGGATTGTACATTACAGATTACCTTTATCTCAAAAGTACCTCCTTACCAGAAAAAAACTACAAATAATTCAGATATACACAATACTGCTTGTACCATGCTTGCCATGAAATCCACATATTAAAGAGAAGAGCCTATTGAACATGTAATAGGTAGCTAAATGATGATTAACAAGAACTCTCTGATCTTTCATCACGAGTCGTCACAGTCTATTTTGAGCAGTCAGGTGCTTGATGCAAGGACCTTTCCTGGGTGGCTTAAACCTTCTAGCTTTATCTAATGTGACCCCAAACTTATACCAGATAAGATTATGGCCAATGCAGTCTTGAGATATCAAAGGCACTCTTTCTTATTCTACCAAATGATAGTACAAATTCAATTCTAGCACACCCCTTGTCTTTTTGAAAGAAATTTGAAGGCCATTGTTACTTTAAGTTTAGTCATCAAGCCAATGCAATTTTTTTCTTCTTCTTGCTTTTTAACCCTGTGTGAACATGGCATCTTTTAGAAAGATCAAGATAAGTGCATTTCCAGGGTTGTAGGAATTGGGTCAAATCAAAGACTGTTCACTTTCCATGTTACAAAACAAAACTGTACATGATATGTGTTACAGAATGTATGCAGCATGGTATATCTTTCTTGTCTTTTCTCTTTTTGAAGAATAAAAAGAAAAAACAGAACAAGAGAAAAACAGCAACACATTTACTCAACAACTAACCAACCAGGGACAAGTTCTTTTCTTTTTTTGATTAGCAAAAACATACTATGCATGCTGACTAATTCTTAAAAATGGAAAAGGAAAACTCAAAAAAGAAAATAGTACACAACATGTAAATTATTGCACAAGAGAAAGGCTCGAAGTTTTGCGTCAATGCAAGAGTATTGCCCCGATACAGATCATGCATTCAATGGGTAATGGAAACGGGGTGTGCTGGTGCAGAGCACATGGTCTTAAGCCTTCGCCAGACTGGCGAAAGTTGAGTGTTAGGATTGGGGCAAATCTACAAGGGGCTGGGAATAAACAGGGGACTAATGGCGGACATAGCTGCGGGGAAAAGGTCCCATAGTTCGGCCTTCTACTCTGACTTTATTTCGGCACTCAAAGGACGGTCACTGTGCCATTTTTTCATGTGTTTCTCCAAGGTGCTGTAGACACTGAAGGGCATCTGACAAATTTCACACTTGTACACGTCTTTGCCGACCTGACCGTGGGTCTTCATGTGGCGAGTAAGTTTGGAGCTCTGGGCACAAGCATAATTGCACAGCTCACACTTGTATGGTCTCTCCCCTGTGTGGCTGCGCCGATGCACTGTCAGGTTACTGCAGTTCTTGAAAACTTTGCCGCAAAACTCACAAGTATCACTCCTGCGGCTTTCCTTGGAGCTGGGCCGCCCCGGACCGCCGAGGTGTGGTGTGCTGCCTCCACTGCCTGTGCCACTACGGCCTGACATCCCACCATCCAGTTCCCCTGGAGGGGTTGAGAAACGCAGACTACCATTCTCTGAAGAATGCTCGGACGAGGAGGCGAAGGGCGATTGTCTGGAATCCCCAAAGTTCAGAAAAGGGTCCTTGAGTTGTCGGGAGGCGGCATAGCCAGCCAGCCATTGGGAGTAGACATTTTCCGTGTTAGGGATTGTTGGAGTGGGCAGGTCAAACTCCTTTTCCAGCTTGATGCGTTTGGAGAAAGGACTGAGTGGACTGGGGCTACCCAGAAGCAGTTTCTTAGAGAGGCCAACAGACGCAGATTCGTTAGGTGAGGCTCCTCGCCCATTGACTGTTGAGACAGAGCACTCCTCCCCACGATCTGTTTCCAACACCGAGTTTCCATCACAAATCTCACGATTGTGGTGATGGTCTCGGTTGAGGTGGTGGTGCAGGTGGTTCTCCTGGGCCATGGCATTCCGTTTGTGTGCGCTGAGGGCTTCACTGAAGTGCTGCATGCTGGCAGCCAGACCCATCCCCTGCATCACCTCAGGGAGCGAGCGGGGGATGGACCCCTCATCAGCCACTGCTCCCAGTCGGCTTCCTATACCACCATTGTTTTCATGCTGACGTGCCGCTTCAAGGTTCAAACCAAAATGATAGCTGTTGTTTCTTCTGGCTGTCCTCTCTCCATTCTGCTCTTCTTCCTCCTCTACTTCCTCTTCCTCCTCCTCCTCCTCTTCTTCCTCCTCCTCTTCCTCCTCTTCTTCCTCCTCTTCCTCTTCCTCCTCCTCCCCATTCTCACGTAGCATACGGTCATTCTCACTTTTCAGCTTGGCCACAACTGACTTAAGGGCATTGCTTGCACTGGTCATGTGCTCACTGGTGCCAGGCTCCGGAGAGGAGGCTGTTGAAAGCCCATCTTCTGACTTGCCAGTGTTTGGCGAGGAGGATTTGTGCATGTGTGTCTTCATGTGGCGTTTCAGTTTGCTAGCCTGCGTACAAGCATGGTCACACAGGTTACATTTGTACGGCTTCTCTCCTGTGTGGCTGCGCCGGTGCACTATTAGATTACTCTGAAACTTGAAGGCCTTGCCACAAAACTCACAACACTTTGATTTCAAGGGGGTGGTGGAGGAGGGTGTTGCCCCTGCTGAGGGGAGAGGGGTAGTAGGAGTGGTCTGAGAACCTACAGGTGACTGCATGGAGCCTGGAAGAGGTGGTGGGGTGGCAAGATATGGAGGTTTGCTGCCCCCTGCACCTCCTGCAGTTCCACTCCCTCCTCCTGTCTGGAATGGCTGGAGCAAGCGCTGCATGGGGCTTGGCCGGCTGGGGGATAGTGGGGGAGTGGACCCTGAGGTGTTGCCTGCCAGCTCCCGTAGCCGCCGTGAGAAGTCCATTGTTGGAGGGGGGTCCAGGGGCAGAGGAGGATTGAGGCGCAGCACCCTGTCAAAGGCACTCGGATGGTGGGCTGCCAGCGCCAGCTCTTCTGGGCTCAGGTGGTGGGGATCCAGGTGGTTCCTTGGTGGGGGGCTGAAGAGGGGTGGCGTGGGAGGGAAACGCTGATGATGGCCCCCACCGACACCACCACCGGGACCAATTCCTCCCCCTATTCCGACACTGTCCCTTCCACCTGAGCCTGAGCCAGGGATGCGGAGGAGGTTGAAGGGGCTTGCATCAGGAGGCAGATGGAGGCCGTGGAGAGGCGGCTGAGAAGGGCAGTCTGCACCCCCACCGAGGGAGGAAGGCCCACCCATTCGTGGGGTGAGAGGGCTGCCATGTTCACTTTCCAGGTAGATACGGAAGCCATGGGTGTTCTGGGCATGCTGCAGCAGGAACCAGGCGCTGCCGTATGACTGCTTACATGTAGTGCAGGTATAGGTGGTTGGCTCCTCCTTACCTGTTGTGACAGAGAAGAAAGCATTGGATTAGTAAGAATTCTTTCTAAAAAAATAATTAACAATATCCAGACTATATTTTAGGCATTGAATTAATCAGACAATGTAAGAGTCTGTTAAGCATTCACTGTTCATTTGGAAACATTTAAACAGTTGTTCATAAACGGTGCTGTGTCCAGAATGAAATCCATGAAGGATCACTGTTTTAACTTGGCTGAACCATCTTTTTAGTTGAACCCTAGGCCTAACTCTTATAGCTTTAAAAGTGGTCGGCACATGGTGTTGAGAGCTTTGCAAATACAACAGTAGCTCTTATTGAGGTCATGCCCCACATGAGTAGCATGTGAGAAGTAGTGTGTGTGTCTGTGTGTGTGTGTGTGTGTGTGTGTGTGCGTGTGTGTGTGTGCATGCGCGCACGCATTTGTTCTTCTCCCAGACTGCTCTGGGACATAATTTCTCCCTTTAGACTGACTGTGAGTCCTCCATTGTCAGCAGCAGAACAAAGAAACAGGGCTATCCCGGCGGACTACCACTTCCCACTGATCTACCAAAACAGAGGCCCGCTGACAAACACACATACACACACACAGGAGAGGCAACAGAGAAGAATCCTTTAGACTTGTAAGTTACTGCTTCCACAGTACTGTAGCAACAGCATAAATACATTAATAAATCAGGCAAATCACAAATGTTTTTGAAAATACAATTGAGAGAAGGCTCAGACTGATGAGTTACTTTCTTTAAGGTATAACCTTATCATTGAGTAAAATAAAAATCAAATCTGTACAAGTTTATTATCTTTTATCTGCACTGTATGTTAAAGCCATATTGTCGTTCATACTGTTCATACTCTGAACAGACCACATAAAAATGCACATACACACTTTCCATTCACACAGACAGAGCACCCCAGCCGCCTGAGGAAAGTAAAACAGTAGGAGTGTAAAAACATTTAGGCTTAAACTGAACAAAGAAAAAACTCTTTCAGTCTGCCTCAAAGCCTCTTCCATCAGTAAAGCATGCAGAGTCACTTTGAGATGGCAACGAGAGGAACATTTAAAACAATAATTGCCTTTGAATGGCCTCGGCGATGATGACCTGTGGTGGGACCTGCAGTGTATGTGTAATCTCATTAGGGAACCGAACGGACGGCCATCAGCTCGTTTACAAGATTAGATGACAGACAAACCCCCATTGCTGCCATTCAGAGCCCTCCACTACCAAGCACAGTGCAAAATGGTTGCATTTGATGAAGCAGAGATTCATACGCAAATGGATACACAAATAATCGAACACAAAGTTTAAACATTTATGTCACACTCCAGGCATTTAGACTCTTAACTATTGCCATCAACAATGCAAATGAATTACGAATTGCTGTTATACCCCAGACTTCCAAAAATTGTCTCCAAATGGATCAAGTTTGTAGCAAAATCTAAATATTTAGGGTTATTTTACTTCCACATCGCAAATTCCAGTTAAAACACAGTTTGTGACAATGCAAGGTTACGTTTTTAGGTGTGGATAGAGATACACTTATTTGTGGGATAGCAACCACAACAGTTATAAACAACATCCAAAAAGGTGCCACACATAATAAACTGAACGATGCTGTAATATTGTTGCAAAAGCAGAATAAATAAACAGGTGTCATTCTAGGGGTCGTAACACTGATGCTAATTATCTCCGATGACTTTTTGGTAAAAAGCTATTTTGCCATAACGTGTCCGGACAATAAATCCCAAAACATCCCATTAACATGTAAACAGGTAAAGTGGTTTGTAAAAATAGACACAGATTGGGATGTATAACCTGCTAATTACCGGCAGAATGAATATGACAAATTAGCAGTGAAGCTAAAAGGATGTCATGGTTTACAGGGAAGCTTTTATACATCCACACGTTGCAATTTGGTTCTAATAGCCAGAAAGAGCGAGTCAGAAAGGTTGCAGTGAAAAAAAAACATATTCAACACATAACTGCGAGGGGAACATTTTGTGTACGGGTGCTCGTGGGAGTGTGTGTATTTTAAAAGAGATGTAATTTTCCACACACTATGAGGCTTACTTCACAACATACATAACCACACATTTACAACGCTGAAGTATGAAAGACTAGAGCATTGCGCCTGTGTGCAGACAGGGTCCGATGTCAGCGTGTGGAGGAACATTCTTCCCCTTCTTTTGATGTCCTTCCACCTCCTTATTGACCATCCCTCTTCTTCCCTGTCTCTTCTTCTGTACACACACACACACTCATCCCACATGACCAACAGTTTGGAAAGGCAGCTAAATTATGGATCATTAAAATCGGCACAAATTACCACTAATTGTGGCCACCTGCATAGGATCTAACCTGTGAATATCATTTGCATTATCAGGACCAGGGAGGCTTCATTTATTTATTCATCTTTTTTCCCCTCTCTAATCCTGGACACGGTGCTCACAGTAACACTGCACTTTCTCCCGCCTTGGTCGATCTAGGAGCTGGTTTATGCTTTAGTACATATTACGGCCCATATGGGGAAACAAATGTATCCAGCATGGGGACAGTTCCATCTTTTATTGACCAGGGCTGTGAGGTCTGCCTCTGTATTTTTGATTATGAAAAATCTCTCTCTCACTAAGGTGACAGTCTGATCATGACAGTCTTGTAAACACAATTTAGACAGGTCATTGTGAAGATGAAAAATATCACATGTTAATTTTCATGTGTGTTGCAAGATACTCAGCATCTCTTCAAAAAGTCAAAATGATGATCTGGAAATTGTAGCAGCCATCAAATTATAATTAATTATATTAGTATTGTTGTTTGCTAAATAAAGTTTTTCTCTAAAAACATTACAAATGTTGGAGCCTTTCAGTAGCCCTATCTCCCTTGAATGGTGCACATGGTTTTATAAAATAGTTCCCAAATTGGGGCCAGGACCTCTACAAGTGGTCACAAAGAAAATCTGGTGAACACAAGGTTATCAACAACACAGGGAAGCAGATAAATAACATATTTCTGGTACACATTATAAATATTTTTTTAAAATATTTAACTCTGTCTTTCTGTCTTCCTTGGTAATTTTATGCTTTTTTGAAAAAAATCCTAAATGTCAAAGGGATTCTATCATTCAATCATGAATTTAAAAAAAATTATGTGTTATAAGAGGAAGGAGACATGTGTGCTTCAAACTGAACTACATCTGCTTTAACCAAAAAGAAGGGGAAAAAAAGCTGTGGAACAGCACGATGATAAAACAAGTAAAAATGATTTGCGTTTCCAGACAAAGATGTGAGCAAAATATTGAGGATAACAAGTACGAGGCACAATAGTGTAACTCTAAAGCTAACACACTCCTCTTTGACTCGTAGCTCAGACTTGTCTGCGCGCTGATTGAAACTGTAAGGTTAATGGATTTTAGAGTAGGCGACCGCTCCACTCTGTCTCTCTGTAATATACTCCCATCAGCCACTTCATTAGGCAAACTCTCCACCACTGGGAGGTAGAAAAATGAAGAGAGAAAGCAGAATGGAGACCATGAGATGAAGATAGATAGAGTCAGAGAGGGGGAAAGAAAGGGATGAGATGGGAGAAACAATGCCTCTGGTTTAAGTTTAGAGAGAGGTGACAATTACCTGCCTCAACTTTTAAGTCTGAAGCAGGAATGTTGAAGGAGAGAAGGGGGAGGGGAGGAGGGGAGGGAGGGGGTAAATAATAGCATCCGGTTCTTTACCTGGGGTAAATGTCAAAGCCATACAGCCACTAGTGAGACTCCAGAGAACACACACGCACATTTCAGAAATGTCCTAACACTCAATACCAGCCATGCTACAGTGACAAGCACAGGCATTAAGCCCTATTAAGCCAAGGGCATTGCCTGGACACTTATGTGGTGCTAGATGGGAGAGGGAGGCAGTGAGGCAGCTTGGCTCATGTTTCACGACTCCTTTGTGTGTGTGTGTGTGTGTGTGTGCGTGCGTGCGTGCGTGCGTGCGTGCGTGTGTGTGCATGCAGCAGCTTCCCCTAGCTCTATCTGTCCCTCTCAAAGGGAAGTGTAGCACTCTGATCCAATGGCTGTCAAAGGAGCTGAATATAACCAGTGCACCAAACTGACGAGACACACCGCACATCCAGAAAAGGGGATTTGTTCGGGGCCAAAAAAGTGCTGGAAATATAGAGGCGAAATTCTGAAATCATTATACCGATATCCAAATGCGCACTGAGGTTTCTATCTTAGGCTTTCTTGCTGTTACCCAAAACTTTGTACTTTTTTTTTTTTTTTTTGCTATTTTTTTTGCAAACGATTTCACCTTGAAATTATTAAATTATTTAAAAAGTTATTGTGTGGCGGTAATGCTAAAATTCCAGTGGAATAAGGTAAAAAATAAGGTTACAGAGTTCATGCCACAATGAAACATATTGTGAAAAAGCGACAGAAAGTTTCAACAGTGCCCACTTTGCATAGGCTAAAAGAGTTTTCTTCTACGATGGAAGCACAGGAGGCTGACTGTCCACAAGGGTCCACAAATGTCTGCTTATGTCCATAAACATCAGCATATTGCATCTGATAATGCTGCACGTTAAAAAAGGCACATTTGAAAAAAAAAGCTGTCATTTTGATCTCTAGTGTGCATGCTCAGAACAGAGACAGTGAATGTGGTATACACGGCGCTGCGTGTGCATCTGCTGTGTATCAGGCCTGTTTGTAGTACCGTACGGACTTCTCAGCACTTATGAGTGTACACTTAAGTTGGCAGCGACACACTGACATTATAGAAATTCTCTGTGACGAGTCCACCTCAGAACGTCAGCCTGTGTGACTGTCTGTTCTTCAGCCAGTCATTCTGTCCTGTAAATTAGCTGGACTGCCACCATTACATCCCTCTCTGACCAGCTGGGAAACAAAAATGGATGCCAGGTCTTGGCTACCAGCTAGAACAGACCGACCACTATCTTACTGGCCTTACATGAATTTCTAACCATCTCTACATTCTCAATTTGCTCTCCTTTTACTGATTATCACTTTTGATAATTTCTCTCTACAGCTTCATCCCCCTCAATCTCTCCATCTCCTCTCTCTGTCCTCCTCTTTCTCATGTCTCCTCTTCCATGCTTTTTTCTTTGTACTATACAGTACTGTCTCCTCTACACCCCTCCTTCTCTACCTCTCCTCCTTCCTCTCCCCCTCTCTTTCCACCCATCGTTGGCTCTCCGGTGGTGTCCTTGGCTGGGTCCACCTCTGGGTGAGATGATAGTAATTGAGGTAATGGAACATCGCTGAAACAGGATTAGGTACGCATACTGGGAGTGAGGGACAATGTCCCTTAATACAATTTGGGATTTCTATCCAAGCCTCAGGCTTTCAGGATCCGCTGCTTATATTTACATCTGGGCATCGCTGCTCACCCTCGATCACCTCCTGCTTTTTTACCTGAAAGGTGTACCTGGACATTTCACTAGAATTTTAGCTTTCTATTAAACTGGGCCTGTTAAAATGTCTGAAAGCATTTTGTCGCATATTTGTCACTTTAATGAAATAAGTGTATGTTACAAAATCATTACAGGTTTAGGAAACATAATCTTGGCCTCCTTGGGGTCAACATTATTATTTGTATCATAATAAAGTTTCTATAATCTGAGCCATTTCATATTTACTTTAAATGGATTTGAACTGACATACATGACAAGACAAGGATGAGATGGCTGTCAAGCCAGAGACCACTGTTCAGGATAGCATTTCAGCATTGCGTGAAACCACGGCATATCAACAAGATATTCAACAAGACGTCGGGACAATTTCCAAATGTGTTTGTGGCGACAGAACCAGGTAAGCGAAAAAAATTGTCTTTCCCTAACCAAGTGTTTTTGTGCCCTAACCAAACCAGACTACAAGCACAGTATTGCCACGAAATAAATCTGAAATTTAGTCAAAAGAAAATTAAAGTTTCCTTAATTTGCAGAACCATACATTGGTAACATTTAGTCTCGCAGATGGTTTTAAATATCCCTATAGAATAAGACAATTTAACAGGAATCAAACTATATGGACTACAATATCATAATCACATTTGAACTAGCAGTGTTAATTTTACTGTGTTATACAAAGTGCTTAAGGCAGTTAAACTGCATGTTTTTTCTTTTCTCGCCTAGTCAAAATTGGAATTAAATCTCACTTAAATGGTCGTAATGTCCCTTCTAATTGAAGGCATATTACCCGGACTTCACAGCGTGTCATGTGGGCACATTTGACAGTAATTATGTTCGGAAAAATAGGTGAAGCTATATAATGAATGTGATCATGGTGTGAAAATTAATTCAGTTCACTCTGTTTCACTCTCACCTCCTCGTTCTCTCTTTTTTATAATCCATATGTACTTTCACTGACAAGGAATCAACACTCAGTTACCCATATCTCATGACTATGATCGTACATTTGTGCTGTAACTGATACACTGCCCTTCTTGAATATGAAAAAACCTCTGTCATGCCTCTGGGAACAAACCATACCAGTGAAAATGATTTTCCAAAGGGTTCTGCAGGACATTATCGACTCCACTGTCATAACCCAGCCTTTCTCCCTGCCATCCTCCCTCCATCGTCACCCACTCAAGTGCATCAGTTGTGGCTTTCTGCTTTGATCCCGACAGTCAGCTTTACTGCCCAAAAGCACTAAACCATATCATTGTTGTCATGTGAAAATCTCGGCGCCCTAATTATGGCTCTTTAATTTCAGAACTGCATGTTCTTGTTTGAGCTGGGGGAAATTCAATGACCCTTGGGCATATACTGTACATGAAACCGTTTTTTAAAAACCCTGTTGGTTAAACTCAAAAATGCATGGTGGTCACGTTCAAAAACAAGACTGTTATGAAATCCAGGGATACCAACACAACTAAGAACAGTGTTGCGTACTTTAGTTGCATCCTATTAAATTGTCACAAAATTCCTGTAAGTGCTATTTTGGCATCAAAAGCTGGCACACCAGTGCACTGGGATACAATTCTCCAACTACTTCCAGTGTGGTCCAGAAAAGAAGCTGCACTTTCCTGCTCTCCCCCAATTATTCTCCCCTCTATGCTCAGGCTTTCTTGCTAACTGGACAGCAAACAATTGGAATGCAAACAGCGGCAGCTGGTGTCCTGTGCGCTCGCTGAAGGGAGCGACACAGTCACATAACAACATGACTGCAATTGCTCAAAAAAGGCAGTGCTCTGCTTGGAAGGAAATCAGCCTCTATTACTGGCTACAAGTCGCCGGCAAGATCAAAGCAACTTCGTCAGATACTGCAGTTACAAAAAGAGTACGCCGATGCAAAGAATGGTTGTATAATCGCAAAAGGGTGGACAAACTACAGACACAACATTACAACAGATGAAAAAGGAGGGAGTAGGGGATCTGAATTTGTGGCCAATGGAAAAGGTTTCATTTCTGCATCCCACTAATGTCAGTGTTTCATCCACTGGTCCTAGTTGTTTCAGGAATCAGTTGGTGATGTTATTAGATGGTATTATAAGGGGAACAGTGTTAAGACGTCCTTTTCAATAAAGGCGTTGGGAGCTGCTTTTGACAATCTACAGTCTAACTTTTCACATCGCTAACTAAACGTAACTCGAAGAATGCTTTTAAGGAGGGAACGTCCGAAAGTGTGCACCAATATCCCAAATTATGAGAACTGCCACTTCAAGGCTACAAAGGTGCTGAAAAACACAGAGTTCTTGGAGAGAGATCAGGAAGGTAACGTACAAAATGCAGCAAGTCTGTGACAGAGTGCTTTTCACCCCGCCTTCAAGTTTGGACGGCACCTCTCACAATCTGTAGTTCTTACTCAAGAGTACTGATCCCTTAAGGTTCAATGCTGTCTTTAAGATGTGCTTAAAGATGATGGTTACATGGGTCACAGAGGAATCCCATGTTTTTATCTCCCTGCAAGCTTGTAATAATACAGGTTTGTGATCATACACAGCACAGCCAACTCTTCATCACTGTTTCATGTTCGCTCGTATCCCTGTTACCTTGTTTTTGGAATATCCTGCTCAACTTCTTAACATCTCTTAACAACACAGCTCCATTTACCACCATGTCAGATTTGACGTCTTCATCTTATCACTCATCTTGATGAAAGATAATGAAAGATGAAAAAGATGAAAAAAGTGATGACAGATAATGACAGAATTTATCATCTAAATTACCAGTGTCAGTGTAGCACGTGGATTTTATATATATATATATATCTATATATATATATATATATATATATATATATATATATATACACACACACACACACACACACACACACACACACACACATGCACACATATATATATGGTTTATTATCATCGTCAACTTTGTAACGTCCCTGCATGATTAAAGTGTTTACATGCCAGATTATGCATCAAATAATCCACCTTGGATGTTTGGAATGATCAATAGCAATGGAAATGGCTTATTTAAGTTTCTACAACTCGACAAAGATTATACGAACAAGCAGGTTGTTCATAAATCTTGATCCTAACCGGAATGCTACACACATGCGAACATGCACACCACTGACTAAGAGTGTTAGTTATTCTTTGCAGCAAAATAAAGTTCTTTAAAGCAAAGACTCAAACTTTGGGAGAATGAAAAACACCTATTCATCTTAAAAAGAAAGCAGTTTACTGTGATCGACTTTAAAGTTGTCAGATTTGTCAGATTTACAGATATTGACCATCAAGGTGAAAAGCAAAAAAAAGAAAAAGCCGCCACTTGTAAAACTCATTTCAGCTCAACTCAGAATACCTCTAAACAACTTTTTGCAAAGATTAAACCTCCAGGCCTGACAGTAATGATCTGGTGTTTTAATGGAAGAAAGAACTATGAACGAATTTGAATTACCAAAAACAACAATGGATTATTGAGCCTGTCTGATTGCATGCTGTGTGCATGTATGTGCATTAGAATGTGTGTATCTGTGTGGTCCCGCCGAACAGCGACACACACTCTCGGCTGATGAGCAAAAAATATCAATACCGTCTGTCCCTGACTGTGTGTGTGTGTGTGTGTGTGTGTGTGTGTGTGTGTGTGTGTGTGTGCGTGTGTAGGATATATCAATACCTTCTGTCTCTGTGTTTGGAACCCCTGCTGGGCTACAGACTGTGCTATCTGCAACTCTCTCACCAGTAATCTACTCGTGTGTGTGTGTGTGTGTGTGTGTGTGTGTGTGTGTGTGTGTGTGTGTGCGTGTGTGTGTGTGTGTGTTTTTGTATGTGTGTGTCCATGCCTGTGTCCATCCAACCACCCATTATAGCTGCCATGTGACAAAGTTTCCTTTTCTTTCTCTTTGTCACACACACAAACACACACACACACACACACACACACACACACACACACACACACACACACTCCCTCTCTCACACTCACACACACATAGTAATGTATCTCGTAAAGTCTGCTCTAATGACACAGCCAGGGCCCTTAAACTGTGTTTATAAATGTAATTAAATGGACCGGGCTTTGTAGAAGCATCCAAGCGCACTGTAGCAATGATCCAGTGTGTGTGCATGTGTGTATGTGTGTGTGTATAAGCGAGTGTGTGTGTGTGTGTCCGTTTGGAAGACCGGTACTCATGATGGCAGGAACAGCCTCCACTTAACCCTAAACCACCGTAGTGAAATTACAGAGCATCCAAATTACAACACTTATGTGAGCAGAGAGAGAGACAGACAGGCAGAGAGAGAGAGAATGGGGTTTCAAAGAGGAAACTTGGTACTGACACACACACACACAATACTGAATGACTCAGCTTGTGGACTTCTACTTGAAACCCCAGTATGCAGAAACTTTCTTTCAACTACTAATCTGTTGCAGATTGGTGACCCTTAATCACATTTTATGCGGTCATTTAACGTTGTTTTTGACTTTGCCTTAATTGCAGGCCTCATGCATCGGTTTGATTGATTACATCCTTTTGAGAGTAATAGTTTACTTGGTATGATGTTTTTTCATAAAAAACAATTGTCCAGGTGCTCTCTGATGACAAACTCAGACTTTAATACAAAGATTACATGCGGAGGCAGTCAGACATCACTGGTTGGCAGATGTGCAGAAGTTAAACATATCATAATGCTTCAATCATCAGACAACAATGCTACCCCTTCATTCATTTCAAGAGATGTGGCATGGAAACACAAAGTTGTCTGGAAAAAGTTTGGTCCTGGATCAACTTGTGCTGCGGAACCGAGTGAAGTCATGTGGTGATGGGCTGTCAAACACAGGCAGACACGGACTCTGTGTGGATTACGTGGATGTTTTGTTGTCAGATAAGCCTTCAGACTTGTGGACCCATCACTCAAACTGACCTTACCGGATCATCTCTCAGTAACTGGAGCGACACACACCCTCCAAAGTCGTGTTGTATTATTAGCCTAGGAGGTTATGTTTTTTGTTGGTTGGTTGGTTTGTCAGCAAGATCACACAAAAACTAGACATCAGATTATGAAAAAACTTGGAGGATGGATCCCAGCCCAGAAAAGACCGCATTAACCTTTGATGCAGAACTGGATAAAAGGGCAGATCCAGGAATTCTATCTTGCTTTCTTTAACATTGCCAGATAGGGTGTTAAAAGACTGAACCCACATTTTCAGTTCTGAAGAAGCTTCAACAGGAAAGTGGATGCTGAGCTCAGACTTTTCTTAGAAACTAAATATAGTCAGTGACGACAAATCGCTGTGCTGAAATAAACGAATGAGGCGAATCAGCAAAGTGCTCAATACGTGTTGTCTGAAATGAAACGACTCCATTTTAACCGTTTGAGTGATTCGGTTAAATCAGAGCTTAGTGTCCAATTGTCGAAGTTCAAATGACTTCAGAATAAAGTGAGATTATATAGAATTATTGTAAATGTGTAATGATGAGGGTGATTCCGGCACACAATTGAATAGCTGAGAAAACAATAATAATACTCCCAGTCAGCTACTGGCAGCTTCAGTCCAAAAATATGGGTATGAGTAAAGACAATTTAGAGGAAATGTCTAGTTCTCATTATTACTAAAAATATATGTCAAAATAGTTTATTTTTTTCTTGGACAAACACACACACACACACACACACACACACACACACACACACACCAGTGCTAGTGTCCCAAATCCCTGATGAGACAAGAGCACACACTGAGAGGAAGCAGATTTTCTTTAGTGCCACAAGCAAGAGGTTGGTGGTCACCGACACACACACACACAGGCACACACACACACACACACACACACACATTTATACACAAAGCCAGCCTGGTATTGAGTGATCTGCAGGGACCTGCAACAGCTGCCAAGCAGGACAATTCAGTCATCACTCCGTGTGTGTGTGTGTGTGTGTGTGTGTGCATGCGTGTTTGTGTGTGTCTGTGTGTGTCTTGCCGTGACCACAGTGGGAGATCACTCTGAGCCAAGCAAACACCTCAGCTGGCCGGAGGCCCACACACACACACACACACACAGCTCTTTGCTTCCTCTCTTCATCTAATCCCTCCTCCGCCCAGTTGGTTTCATCCCTCCATCTGTCCATCAACATTGCATACAGGTGGCTGTCCTCTCTCTCTCTCTGTCTCCTTTCTATTGCTCAATCCCTCTTTTCTTTCCCACATTCCATCTTTCTCTCTGTCTTCATCTCTTTCACTGCCTCTTTTCTTCCCCAGTGTTTTTTGACAATGAGACAGAAAGGTGAAGGAGATGAGGGGGGGGATCGAGGAGGGGGATAAGGGAAAATACGAAGAGCACGATGAGAGAAGATGAATCACTAAAATACAAACAGCCACACACACCCTAACCGCCTACACACACACACACACACACACACACACACATTTATGGAAACATGTGGACAAGCTGCGACTCGACCGGAGGAGCCACACTGCTGCCAAAAACCCTTTTGCCCATCTATTCTTTCTCTCCATCCCTCCCTCCCACTTTCCCTCCTTGTTTTCCTCCCACTGATCTTCCATCCATCCCTCCCCTCTTTTAATCCCTCCATCCTCCCCTCCCAGGTGGGAAGCACTCAGTGCCGTCTCTTTAATTGTATTCATCCGACAAGGCCAATCGATAGAGGACATATTTAATACAAATTTATGACTATTAGCCATCAGCGATAAAAAGCCTTTTTTTTCCTGGATAGCTCTCGCTTGTGGTGAAGGAGGGAAGGGGGAGGAGGAGGTGGAGGAGGAGGAGGAGGAGGAGGAGGAAGGAGAGGAAATACAAGCCATCCTGCTTTTAACACAAACAGCCTCCCACAGTCTCACTGTCCGACCTTGGAGAGATACGGTTTAAGCTGCAACAAAAAACACGAGAATTCAAGATTTTTTTTTTTTTTTTTCCCTTTTTTCTTTTTAGACGAGGCTTCAACTTCAAGTGGGTCTCGGGTGAATTTGGGAGGTTTTTCAGGCATTTGATTTTTAGTGCACAGTTCACAAGAGGATTTCAGTATGGACTCCGGCGCAGCGGCAAATTTTGGCAGGCATAATAAATAATTATATAGACCGGTTATTTTTTCACATGCGAGTGAAACACTGCTTCTTGGCTTGTAAAAAAAAAAAAAGAAATGGCAAAAGCTGAGGCCAATAAGACAGCAACACAATATACTCATATAAACATAATGTATGTGATCAGGTTTGAATAACACACATTTTAAATGGCAAACAGTCACTATTTGTTGTTGTTGTTTTTTCCCCATGAATCATCTATCCAGCTAAAAGGCAAAAGAGGGTGAAATCTAACGAATGCGAGAGGCTTAATATTAAATTCCTATCAAAGTCCTAGATTTTGCCCGCCGCTCTCTTCAGATACAGGAACAAACAGCAAACGAGATAAAGCACAAACTCCCCTCCAGCACTCCTTCACAACCTTGTCTACTTAACAAACACATAGGCTTGATTCATTAGAGCTGCAGTCACTACAGCCCAAGAGCCCTATCGATCCCCCAGACGTTTCCTACAGACGGGCGGGGGGGCTGAGAGCAGCTAGAGAAAGAAAAAAAAGGCATAGATGGAGAAATAGAAAAAAGGAGGAAAGAGAGAGGAAAAAAAGTCAGAGAGACAGGCTGAATATATGGCTCTGTTAATACGAAGCGAGCAGCAGTTTACCTGTCTCTTTAAATTCATTCTAGTGTGCAAGGCGACTGTGACGGCTTCCCGGAGAGAAAAGCCCCCCCGACTCATCGCCAAAGGAAATCTTTCGCCCTCCAAGAGAAACAAGGTGAGCGTGAGCCAGAGCCAAGAGTCATATGATGGAGAGACTTTTTTTTTTTTTTGGTTTGGTTTGCGTGAAGCCACCAGTCGAAGGTTGAGGTCATTCCTCAACGTGAGAGATTTCATCAGGTTAACCCAGCAAAAAACTCACTTTTAATGAGTTTTTTGTTTGTTTGCGCGTCAGATTTTTACCGCATTTATATAAAATGTCATAATCAATAATGACAAAAAGGAAAATCTGTGGCAGCTTTGATGTCAAACGCAATAACCCTCCGCCGCGCGATTTGCGTTTTTTTAGGAGGGAATATTCTGCTCTATTTTTTTGGTCTTCTGATGATATAACAGTCATCCATCCAGATTCTCTTTCGGGGCCTCAAGGCAGCAATGTACCATATGGGAATAAAAAACATCAAGCTGCATTCTAACATTGTGTGAATCTACATCAGTGTGTGTGTGAGAAAGAGAATATGTCAGTGCCAAAAAGAGGTTTATTGTCTGGTGTGTTTGTGACGATGTGACCTGCTGGGAACTGGCTTCATGTGTGTTTAATCAAGCCCTTGATGACTGACTCGGGGCACCTGTAGAGTACATAGGGTGACCCAGCATGCAATGCATCAGTCTGCACTGAGGACAGTCCACGTTTGTACTTCCAACTGCCTATACAGCCCTGTACACTATGAAGCAGAGACACTGAATCTTTTTCCTTGCTGCACAATAAAATCAAGAAATGTTTAAGGTATAAACAAGCAAAATGTGCCTCAGAAAAGATGTATTAGAATTTAATGCTTTACCCTCACTAAGCATTTATAAACAGTAATAAATAGTTGTTAACCCTCTATAATGGAGTGTGTAGCAATGATGGTTTATGACATTAAGTAGACAGATAAGTGTTTGTTAACGTCTTTGTCTACAATTATAATTCCTCCATAAACAGAGAATCCTTTCTGTCAATCATTTCCAGTGAGAACCAGTAGAAAGAAAGGGAAAAAAATGACCAGGCAAATCATTTTACAACATAGCATATGAATAAAAAATCACAGGTATAGCTATAAATAAAATGTGTCTGTAAAACATGTATATGTTTGCTTGTACCAGGGCTATGAAGAAATAAATCATATTGAGACTATTTTGATAAATATTATGATTGCGTTATGATTCACAAGTAGCGGGGATGATATTTTTCCTTTTCACTGAATATACTTTTATTTTTTTCAATCATGATGTGATATTTGTCGGGGTCTCTGCCAAACAAATATGTTTTCTTGCATCTGGAGAACAAGATTCGAAGGCCATGACATCCCTGATGTCCTACACTGCTTCATTACAATGCTGTTTATTCACACATTTGACCTTTTTTTAAAAAAAAAAACTGCCTCTGTGATTTCGATAATTACAATGATTATTTGTGCATCGCTGGCTTGTACTTGTAGATTTTAACAAGTTCTCTTGTTTATTTAAGGGCGGTAAATAGTCTTCTAAATAACTGGATGGTGTGAAAGTCAAAATACTATCTTTTGCTCTCAGGTCAGTGATTTGCAGTAGAGGGTCATATAATTATATATAAAAAAAATTTCACCCAAAATATTATCCAACAAATACTTTAAAAGTGTAAAAATGGAGTGTGTCAGCACCATCTCCTCGGTGTGTTCCCCCTGTGGTCGTGACAAACAGTTTCCAGTGATCACATGACTGGTCAGCTCCCGGACGAGCATATGGTACAGACAAACGTCTGTGACTTGTGACGGATGAGAAAGCCCTCCTCTGTTTGTGTGCGAAGCGGTATTCATTTCTGCATACACAAAAAAACACACACACAAACACACACTGACATATGCCTGGGGCCTGGCCACCAGCAGACGACAAAAAGGCCAGTAAATAATTGAGAAGTGTGAAAAGCAGCGGAGGGGGGGAAAGAGAGGTGGTGGGTGGTGCCACAATGCATGTAGGGTTTTTTTTTTTCTTTCTTTTGGAGCATTTCTGAACTTGTACACACCTCTAGCATTTACAGAAATTAGCATCGCATGGAGTATATAATCATTCAGATGTTTGAGCGTCTACATACATGTTGTGTGAGTATCTGTGTGTGTGTGTGTGTGTGTGTGTGTGTTTGTGTGTGTGTGTGTGTCTGAGCCCAAAGATGCTCCATTAGTGATTTGGAAAGTGGTGTGGGGGCCTGGCATTCCCATCAGGCCCAGGATGGCCTAAGTGCTGCACCACACACACTCCCAAACCCTAACCAACCCCACCCTCACGGGCACAGCCTGGATGCCGCCCCCTCCTTCCCTCCCTCCCTCTCTCCCTCCAACCCTTTACCCCACCTAGGACAACCTCGCAGCGCCTCTCAGCCTGGGTCCAAATCACCACACACGCATAAGCGTGCGCACACACTCATGGTCCACTAATGACCAAACCCAAACAGCTCCCAAACAACTCTGAAAAGCTATTAGGAGAGGGCATTTTGATGGGGAAGTGATTTTTTTATATGCCATTAAAAGCCATGGATAAAATGGGCGTTCGCGTAAATACAGCCACAGGTCGGAAGGGGATAGCCAAACGAGGATAATTGAGAAACCATACATCCCCCCTGGGATAAAGGTAGAGGAGTGTCCACATGTTGTTCTCTGGCAAAGTGAAGTTGTACGCCCAGTAAAAGACTTTCTGGGGCATTTTCTGTATCAGAAGTTTGTGAAATGTATTTTCTTTATTACTTTATTCTTTACTTTGGATCTTTGGATCTGTTTTATAGTTGTAGTGTCTTGGTATAGAATTAGAATTAGTGGGGCAACCTGAGAGCTTGGACAACATCCCCCCCGTCGCCAGGATAAAAAATGTTGTCAGCTAACATTTCGCAAACCACGAATAGGTTCACACAGACAACATAATATAATTACAGTTCCATAAGATGTGTCATATCAGATCCACTTCACATGCTTATAATCTTAATTTCGCATCAGTTGGTGGAAGTGAAGTTACGGGCGTGAAGTGATGGCAAGCCATTGACTGCAGTTCAAAACAATGTTTAACATTTGTTAAGTGTGAAACCACTGGATCATTTTGACGCGGATATAAGATATTTTTTAAAAGAGACCTCAGAACCAAGTGGTTTTTGTGCCTAAATCTGACTGGACCATGAGACCAGCGTTGTCACACCACATGTACATTTTCACATATCATGGTTTGCAAAAATGTACATTGCCATTGCTTATTTTGGCAATCGGGTTGCGTCCCCAGTTGGACTCTGGCTGTGGACTTTGTGTGTTGTGTCTCTCTCCCCATTTCCTGTCAGCACTCCAGTATCCAGTAAAGACAGGAGAATGCTCAGGACATTACAGGAGCAGGTGGGCAATAATCTTTTGCCCTGTGGGCACAGAAAAACTCTACAACAGCAGGGATAATTCTCTCTTATCTTTTAATTGTAACACAAAACTAAAACTGTTAACTGAACCGACAAAAACCCAATAACCCGATGCAGCACTCGCAGGGACATGAGGTGTCTCTCTGGACTGGACTTAAATTACTGTTCGTGACGAGGAACAAGTGCACAAAAACAATACATGTATAATGGCAGGGGCTGTAATTTTGGCAGGGGTTGAGATTTAAAAATCAAACGCGTCTCTTTTGGATGGGATTAAAGTCACTCACCAGCGTGAACATATTAAACTCAACCCCCCCCCCAGATTAAGTCCCATCTTAGTCTATGGGCTTACGTCCATACACACCTGCGATGGACACCATGAAGTCATTTCTGAGCATTTCTCAGACCAAACGTTTGTCTCCTTTCACAGGATTTTTTTGGACGTGCTTTTCAAATTCCTTTCTTTCATTTCTCCTCTCAAACTGTGATTCAGATCGTCGGCCACAGTCGCTTATGTTAGGTTGAAACTGTAATGTTCAATACTCTCCTGAGTATCTTCGAAAACGCTGATATTTGAATGCAGGCAGTGAGACTATAGAGGCTCCTGTCAGGGAGAAAATAGTGGCTGTTCCAGAGTAAACAGGGTCCATTCCTTGCAAGTGGAGAGCGCTGGGAATCACGTCAGGTCAGGTTCAGACACGATTTAGAACCGTACGCGCACTGACGCAACTTTTTCCTAGAAGGAGATGGCAGGCTTGGCGTTCCTGTTTATTCCCACCTCTTCCCTCTCCTTCTCCTTCCTTTATTTATCTACTTTTTTTGATTTTTTTTTCCCTTCTGTCTTCTTGGGAACAGAAGACGGTGAGGGCGACAACACATAAACATTGCTCAATACGGAGCGAATACACCTACGCCCACGCACACACACACAAACACTCCCTGACTCAACCTTATTCAGCATCAACGGCAAATCATTCAGCACTTCAGCAGAACTGTGGTGCCTTCATGATGAAAACGGGTGAAATAACAAGCGTAACAAAGGGGAAACAGTGAGACGCCCTCAGGGCCCTGACACAAACACACACTCCTCACATTTAAGGTAAGGTATCCTTCTCCTCCTCATTAGCTCTAAACAGCCCAGAAGGCCATCACCATATTGATAACAGCTGTTAGGCGATCTTTTTAAAAATGTTTCCTAATGAGAAGGTCACCCAGCCTATTAGAAAACCTGTCCGCGTTTGCTGGTCTTAATCCTGCAGAACCTGGGAGCGGCTGCAGAGGGTAACAAATATTTTATCGCCACAAGTTGCTGCATGAAAAGGCATGAGTCACCACAGCGTTGATGCTCAGTGTTTTTTTTCTAATTGACCTGTTTGTTCCTTCATTTAAAAATAATTTCAGGAATTATATGATATGACTTGAAGAGGAAGAGTTACAAAGGATGGCTAACAAACCGGTGATGTGGGTCATTATCCTCTGCAACATTTTCAGTTTTGATGTCGGCCAAAGTCACACATCAGCTTTATATACATGAATATATATACAAAGCAGCATATTTAATAACAATCAGGATATGCTAGCTAAGGTTAGAAGTTGCGGAGAGTAATTAAACAGGGGTTGGCCAACCATTTAACTGCAGACAGCGAAGGTCCTGGAAGCTTGCATGAGACAGTCAGTAGAGGCCTTCGATGGGCCCTGAATTCATTTCCCTCAGCAGTGTCAGTGCAGTTGTATTAAGGAAGCCACCATTTTGTGGTGTTATTGTCATGTTTTGTTCCAGCAGCAAAGTAATTTGGTCTTAAGGCAGAAAGTGTGGTGGTGGGTTTGAAGTATATATTGGTTTATCTGACATTGCTGTGTTGTTCCAAGAATATCCTCATCGATGTCGCTCAAGAAAAACATTATTTTAACTTAGTAAAAAGCGACCACATTTGGACCATCTTGTTGTGGCTGAATGTCTTCCTCCCCATGTGTGTCATTTCCTGGACTTTTTTCCCAAGTCACAAAGCTATGACATTACCAAAAAAGAAACCGTCAGTTGCAATGATTGCCCTGGAACAACATTTATTATGACGTTTAAGGAAAATCACCAACGCGGCGTTATCGTATCATGCGCTGTTTATCTACCATGTGACGGACACAAACACGTAATGCTGTCTGTCATTTACTATAACCACAATATTTCCCTAACATTAGCTGTGCTATAGTTGCCACGGTCAGTTCATGTACAATGCTGGCCTATACATCCAATAAAACTTCTCATTTCCTGCAATAAATTTGTTTGGTTGACTTCACACTTGTTCCTCTTAGAGATGGACGCATGAAACCACAGACTACATGTATTTTGTCATTCGGGTATAGTTTGTCCACTTTCGTTACGTAACCCACATGCCTGTCTTGTATATGGAGGTCGTATATAACGTGTCAGCTACACAAATTAATATTTCCTCACCACAAACTGCTCTTTTCCCCACAGGGCAGCCGCTCCTGGACCCTGTAAAACCCTGCACCACTTGTGTTTAAAACTGTTATACAACAGCTATATGTCTTCTTTTCCCAGACCTGCTACCTGTAAGTTAAACTCCCCCATCTCCCTCTCTCTCTCTCTCTCTCACTCTCTGTCTCTCTTCCTCTCTCTCTTCCTCTCTCTCTTCCTCTCTCTCTTGCTCTCTCGCTGTCTGTGCCCCCCCGCCCCTCTCTCTTTCTCCCTTTCCCTGCAGCTGAGCCCTGTAAATCAAGTTGAAACATAGCTCTGCATATGTGTGTGTGTGTGTGGGTGCATGCGTGAATACGTGCGTGCGTATATACTGTATGTTACCTACTAACTGCTGCCAAAAAATGTGTCCCAACTGCCCCCCCCCCCCCCTTACCTCCCTATACGTCTACCTATAGGAGGAGGAAGAAGCCAGAGGGGACGAAGGCTTGCATGTACGTGCGAGTGTGTGTGTGGGATTAAGGTTGGTGCTGTCTGTCAGGGTCATACGGGTTGAAGGAACACATCCTGGACGCTTATCTCAAGAGGTGCAGAGAGACAGAGACTAACCACACTCTCATGGGGGGGAGAGAGGAGGGGAAAGAAAGAAAGAAAGAAAGAAAGAAAGAAAGAAAGAAAGAAAGAAAGGAAACCTGCTGCCTGCTATACAATGGCAAAACATTTTTTTACATGTATGTAGATCTGATAAATTACATTTTAAATTAAACAATGTTATCCCAATATTTTCCCCTTTTCAGAACTTATTAACTCGTATATGAAGAGTTGACACAGGCTTTCAATAACACTTGCCATGTATTGCCATGAAATACATATTGTCTAAATATATTATCAAGTAATATGCAAAACATAAATTAAGTAAAACCTTTTTTCAAATACATGCGAGCCAATGGATAGTCAAAAATATGTGGAAATGTCTATTCAAATGTGTTTGAATTTCAATCTAATTCAAATCACTTTTAGGTTTTCCCTTTGATCATTGGTGCATAACGTGACATAACATTGAGGGATTATGTGTTATGTGTATATAACCTGCATTTACGATGCCCAATCAGTGAATTGCAAATGTGATTTCCTTTTTCATCTCAAATGCGTCTGTGTATCGCTCACTTTGGTTTTCTCTCTCAGTTCAAACTCTCTCTCTCTCTCTCTCTAGATCTCTAGATTTCTACACATTGAAATTATCAACACACCCATCATTATTCAAATGCTTTTGCAATACAGTTACATTGTTACTTGTCTTATTTCACTCATACAGTCAGTAGTGTTGCTGTTACTGTAATTCACTAGAGATGTACTCCTGTACTCTGACGTGATATCAGCCTGCCACTCTCGTGTTAAAATATGTTAAAACGGCAAATACTAGAGACTAATCTTAACCTGTGACTTGTGTTACTGACTCCATGTAGTTGAGTAAGTTTTTTTTCTTTTTTTTTTTTTTTAACAGAAACAGTGTGTGAGAGAGGGAGTGTGTGTGTGTGTGTGTGTGTGTGTGTGTGTGTGTGTGTGTGTGTGTGTGTGTGTGTGTGTGAGAGGGGAGAAAGTGTCAAAATCATGCCTTATTTAGGCCAGACTGGCACACAGCGAAGACACGGGCTAACTGTTGCTTTTCACACGTTGCACCGTCTCTTTTTACCATCTGCCCTCCCTCTTTGTCTCTGTGTGTGTCTGCGTATCGCTCTCTCTTCTCTCCGCCGCTCCTTCCTAAACTGTCGCTCTCTACCCCGGCTGATACAGGCTTATGTATAACCTCCCACCACCTTACTTTCTTCCTCTTCTCTCCGTTAAAAGTGCCTCAAGGTCTCAAACAAGGCGGCAGCAGCATATCTTGCATAGCTCACCGAAAAACCCCTGACGGCCATCACGGCTCTGTAAATGCAGTTTCTGGCCTTAAAATGGCTCCTATTTAAATCCTTTTCCGCTCACAAATGGTGTAATATCAGGAGTGAAAGGCAGCGACAAAGTGGCAATATGTATCAGAGGGCTGGTGGCCACAGAAAAAAAAAAAAAACAGAGAATCTTTCTCATGGTCCGCTGGTATATTTAGACGAGACAACCAGAGAGCACAACACAAACCACCGTGACTCACATCCACAGACACACTCATTCATACACAAATCAGACTAAAATCAATCCCATCACAGGCAGACACGTTTCGCCTCAACAGCCATTCACATTTCTCACTACCTGTTTTTGACAGGCCTGAGGCCAGATGTGTGCGTGAGTGTCAGAGATGTGCGAAAGAGGAATTGTTGGTGGACACAGGTGTCTGCAGTCAGCCCTATCGCTAGCATTAGCTTGGTAAGTTCAGGTGACACAATGAAAATGGAAAGTGAAGCTTTTAGGTGAGAGTGAAAAGGTCCCAGATTTCATCAAATTCAGTTTTCTGGCAAGTTATCAAAAGAGGGGACTGGTGTGGAGTGCTGTGAGGACGAATGCTGCTGAGTGTTGAGAGGCGACTGGTCTACTACTATATATAGTACATAGTGTCCTCTTAACACACACCGCCCTGTGTACAATGCCAACACAACTCTCAGCTGGGTGTGCTCTTCTTGTTGCCTCAGAAACAAAATGACTTGATTCCCTAGATCGGAATTAGAGTCAAATGCACCGACTGATATGAAAACACATAACATAAAATAGAATGACAGTCAGCAGAGCAGATCCCCCTCGTCAATGCCCCTTTGAAACATTGAAGCCTGATTCAGTATCAAACTCCACAGCATTTTAAGTTCACCAAGTCCAGGATCAAACTGTTCTCCCTCGTGACTTCATCTCTCTATACCTCGTCTGTTAAATCCCCTTGTCTTTCAAGATCCACGCTCACTGTCAAATGTCTCGAGCCTGACTTAACATGACCCCGATGACATCACGGGGGTTACATCCTAAGTCTTGACAGAGCTCCTCCACAGCCACAGATGACAGCTGATTTCTGGAGCAACGGTCCCCACAATAAGTGAACCCTATAATATAGAGGTGTAAAATAAGTGGAGTGCAACTTGGAACAGTAAACTGCACGAGAAATGAAATTAAGTTTTAGGAAACCAACAAGACAAAATAAAACCCATGGATATACAGTTTGACAACAAATATTAGATGCAGCTTAAAGCGTCAGAAAAAGCAAAAGAGTGGAGCTTTGTCAACACACATACTAAAATATACTGGGAAATGTATATTAAAAATGCGCTGTGTAGAACTATAATCAACTTTTGAAGGTATAATGAATTACCAAGGCCGTATGAATATTTAATGACTGACTCTTCACATTTGTGTACAGCTGATGTTTGTTCCTCATTTCCTAAACGTACACTGATTGCCATCTCTCTGTGAACGGCAAGCATCTGTCTTTATACTGGCCTCTAACTGTTCTCATATTATTACAGCTTTGAAACCTGAAAGTGTATATGTAGCTCATTAGCACTAGCAGGCTCCGGTTTGACCCCGGTGGCTAAAAACATTAGCATTCCACACACAAACAGCTAGCGCTCCTGTAGCTCGGCCTGAGACCGACGCCCCTCTGCTGTAGCCAGGGTTGGGGGCCGTGTTGAGCTAATTAACCCTGTTAATCTTAGTGGGCGCTGGGTCAGTTTTTGTGTGTATGTGTGTGGTGTGTGTGTGGCTTTAGCTGGCTAACCCCAGCAGATGAGCCTTCACCCCAATCACAGCCCCCTTTTTTGCTGGCAGCCTGCCGTCCGACTTGGCAGACACACACTCGCGAGGGGTCTGGCGTGCACGTGCGCGTCTGCGGCTGTGTGTGCACGCACGCGTGTGCGCTTGAGCCTGTGTGTGATTGCACAAGGGAGGGAGGATTATAGATGTTGAACATACACACGCAAATGAGCACAGGGCCCGACTGGTCTGCATGGTGTGTGTGTGTGTGTGTGTGTGTGTGAGCGTGTGTGTGTGTGTCTGTGTTGTAATAAAGCCAGCAATGTTTTACTGGCCCGCTGACACAGTGCATAAAAAGATCAGTGGGCCAAACCCATTAGTGGTATAATTGCATTACATGGTAAATATTCCTAAAAGGTCAATATCTCCATTTGAAACATCACCATCATCAGAGAGCGCTGCGATTGGAAAAGGAATTCTGGGATTTTATTGAAACCAGAGGTACAAAAGTTCCTAGGTGTCTATTGTAGCAAAGATTTGGCCAGCAAGATGGATTTTCCACCCAGGAATGAGTCAGCGGCAGCTTGCGGTGCTCCAACGCCACAAGCTGCACAAGCCGATTCTGAGTTTACCTTTGATGCCCTGAAACACTAACTTTCTGTCCAGTCCTGTTTCGTTCTTAAAATACAGCCACTTGTCTTGCTGAGAACAAATCATCAAAGTTAACCAGAGGGTACAAGGAGGAATCATTTATGTTTAAAATGACATCTGGCACCAGCGGCAGCTTATTATATCAATGAGGTGACAATCTGACAACGAGGAAAACGCGCATGTGGGCAAGCATCAAGCATGAGGCGGCGAGCGTGTGAGGAGAACTGAAAATGAAACTAACTTTATTTGGTACTTATGTAAAGCAATTCTGTGTAAATCTATTGTGAAGCACCGGAGCATATCGAACAGACTTAACTCTGTGTGTACAGTGATGGCACAGGATTAAAAAAAGGGCTTAAACTTGGGTTGGGTGTGCAATAACATTGACCTGAATCATGATCGCATATCCCTGAATGACAGACTGAGAAGGAAATGTTATACTTATGCCATAACGCTCCTGATTTACCAGAGGGTTTGGCACCTTCACGCTGTTGCAAGCTAACACTGTGTGCAATTTATTTATTTTTGGACTTCTCATGCTGGAATAGTCTAAACTGAGCCTCGTCCAAAAAATGCGAAACATTTATTTGTTAATTTTACGAATTTTAATCAGCAGTAGTGGCCTAAAATGACTGGATTTGCAAAATATAATATAAAAATATAAACATAAAGCATGTTTATTTTGATAAATGATATAAGAGTCTGTGTGTAGTCATAAGTGAGACACAGTAAATATTTAGAGAGCACTAAAACTCTCTATGCTAATAAAACCATTCTGTTAAGTGGTTTCACAGCTCCTAAAGGTTCAGTTCACCCCAAAAACAGACATTTTCTTCCCTATCCATCCAGGCAAATACGGTAGTTTTGGTTTTGCTGTATGTGTAAACGTTTTTGTGATAGCCATTTCTTAGATTTCTTGTCTCAACTCCAAGGGACACACAGGGGGAAGAAAAAGCAAATTCATTTTGTTGCTCTTACGGTGTAAAAGAAAGCAAATTTGAGAAACATTATGCAGGAAAATATATTTCGAAAGAAGTCGTCCCTGTGAAAACTGTCGATAGTGTGTTCTTTGTGTGGAAAACATGCATAGCTGCTGAAGTTTTCTAAATATCATATATCAGTGCCGTGAACAACCACAAATAAAATTTTATTCAGCCCCATTGTATCGAGGTGAAGGCAGATATCTCAGAGAGATAACCCAGACAATTGAAACCAAAACTATGCACACGGTTCGATATCACTGGAGGGAAGTAAGAGAATATGTTTCTTTGCTTGTAATTGAGGTGAACTGACCCGTTAAGGCAGGGCGCGCTAGCTTTTTTATAGACTGATTTGAACAAGACAAAGACTGACTGAGCGGCTGACACCGTCTATATTATGAAAAGACCAATTAAAAAGTCGATAAGTGACACAGTTGTGTCACCGAACCAAAGAAAAAAGATGGAGGCTCGGAGTGTGGAGGCAGACTGAAGGAAACCAACAAAAAAAAAAAAAAAAAAACGGGAACACACAAACACACAGAGGCAGCAAAGAAGACAACACTTTTTTTGTACAGGACGTACACACACACACACACACAGCCTCCAGGCTATTGTCCTCCACATTTAGGTCAGGCCGAAACGAACAGCTTCTCACACACACACACACACACACACACACACACATACACTCCCCAGGAGGCTCTCCTCACCTGCAAAGAGGCCAGTTTGGACACAGTGTCAAAGATTAAACCTGTGTTTTATCTCAGAGAAGGGGGCTGCTTGGGGGAGCGTGTGTGTGTGTGTGTGTGTGTGTGTGTGTGTGTGTGTGTTCAGTCAGTCCTTTAAACCAGAGGGCAGAGGGTCACTGGAGAATACACTGCTTCACTCACACATGCACACACACAGCTGCCCTTCTCCGTGTGCGCGGTCAAGTAGAAAGGTGGATCTGTGTCAGGTAGCAAGGGTATTTACTGTTACTGAGACAAGCAGGCCGAGAAAACACACACGCACAACGGAGGGAGAGGGAGAGGGGCACAGAGAGAGGAGAGAGGGGCGAGAGACACAGAGGGATAATAGAAAGAAAAAAAAAGAGAAGGAGGAATTGAGACAGAAACCAAAAGATGGAGGAGGAGGAGGAGGACGACGAGGACGAGGTGGAGGAGAAGGACGAGTGTTGTACTTCGAAGGCCCCTGTGGTCAACAGAACGCAGCCATGTGCGATGTCAGACATACAAACCCACAGTCTCACACACACACACACTCACACACTGAGAAGGAGAACTGAGCATGTGTTAAAAGGGCAGAAACAGAGCTGACAAGTTTGTTTCACAGAAACACAACTCACACATCAGGCCCGCATACACTGCAGAGATCTCATTCGAAGAGAAAAAAAAAACACAAGTTTAAAACCTCTTCGTACATAAAAACACAAATGCACACAATCATGGGTGTCAACAGAAAAACAGATCGGAGTCGGCGGTGAGGAGTATGAAAAGAGGACGATGGAGGCAGAGGCTCAAAGGTGTGAGTGCAAGAGTGTGAGGGGTATTTCTGGAGCTTGGATGACGAGGCAGGGCTCCACTAGAAATTAATTGGTGCGACCCAAAAAGACACAAAAGTCATGATCCGGTCACACTCATCCGCCCTACATATCAAATGAAACCACATATTTCTGACCGGTATGTTACGCAACAACCATTTCCACCTGGCACACACACTCCTCCTGCATTCAATACTCAAAACTCTTGAACGAGATTCTCGCGGATTAAAAACTCTTTGTTCCCCTAACAGCGATTACGTTATCTCGATCCGCATCTATAATGTCCGTTTTACCCGGTTGGACAATAACCTGCTGGTTCAGAGCGAGGAGGAGGAGGAAGCTGAAATCTCTCCTATCTGCGGTTAAAGAACTTCATCGGCGAAAAGATAACAGTGGATAGAAGATAAAATGATGACGAACTGTCCAAGTAGCTTTCCTCTGTGATTAGAGTGGTAGACTGATAGAGGGCGAGCGAGGTAGACATGAACAGAGGGGGAGGGGGGAGAGAGAGAGACCATGTCACCATGTCTGACAGCTTTGGTTGATCCGTGGAAAGTTCATTTGCAATCATTTTGATGATCAATTCATCAGGTCGTTATTCTGGTTAGAGCATCCCAGATTGGATCAAATGATCGTAAAGTTAATATCTGTGCTGCAGCTAACGATTGTTTTTCATGTCTCGAATTAATTGATTAGTTGTTGAAAATGGTGAAAAATGTGAATCAGTGTTGCCTGAAGCCCAAGGTGACGTCACAGATATTCAATTCAGAGTCACAGAGGAGCAGTACTTTCAGAAAACGTTCACATTTAAGAAGCTTAAATCCTTGAAAAATAACTCACACTGATTCACTGGTTATCAAAATAGCTGGTGGTTGATTCATTTCTGACAACTGGAGAATTGATCTATCAATCGTTGCAGCAGTTTCACTTTTTTTTTTTACAATCTTTGCTTCACAAACCAAGGAATGAATCAACGAATAGAGAAAATTATCATCAAATGCATCCATGACGTGGTCATCACTGTGACGGACTCCAGATGTTTTTGGTGTAGGGTGGAAGAGCTTCTCTGGCGAGATTCATTTGAGGTACGTTGAGTCAGAATGTCAGAAGTTACATTCCTCAAAATGGACTAAAAGTAACGGTGATGTGTCTTTTAAAAATCTCCTCCATAAATCTTGCCTCCTGAACAAACCCCTCGAAGGAAAAAAAAAAAAGTCCCATCCTTAAGAGGCCTGTTTTGTTTATCTCTCACTTCGCTTATGCATTTATTTATTTATCATTCCTTGCTCTCCTGCCACACGGCCGGGGGGGAGCGAGGGGACCACAGGTGCTCGGGTGAATCCGATGGACATCCGCAATTTATCATTCATACGCCGGTGACGGCAGGCCAGGCCGAAATATGGCACGGTAAACACAAACCATAGATCATTCACGGACACAGATACACACAGACAGCCGCGGACGCAGATAAACACGGCTCGCACACACACATACATAAAATATGTCTTTGAAGACAGATGCTTTTACGCGTACATGGCGCTGGACATGGGTCACGTCACAACGCGCTGCAGATATCTTTTTCTGCCCGTCTCTTTATTCCACTTTATCTTTGTCTCTCTTTTGGGATGCTTGTTTCCCTCCTTCCCTCTGTCTCTTCTTCTTGCGGATTTCTGGCAGGAGTAGACACTTCAAAGAGAGAAGTGCTGCCATCCTCCCATTAACAAAAAAAAAATAGACATTGGCTGTCTTACTTGTACTATAACCCCCCTGTGCAGATATTTGTATCTCCTGAACAATTACAGCTTTCTCTTCCAAAGTCCGACCACTTTCATGCAAACCACCCAAGACTGCAACCAACTAGAGACCACAGCCTCCCTCTTTCTTTCCTTTTTTTCTCAGGTATAAATACACTGAGGAGATGACAGCTGCGCCCCCCCCCCAGTCCTACATAGACTCCCCTCCCCTAAATGCCCTGTGCCTCGAAAACTTTTAATCTGGGCTTTAGAGGGATGTATCACAGTGGGACATCACTGCTGGCCTGCATCTGCCAGAGAGAGCTGGGAGCTGATTTCTATGTTTACATAAGATTAGAGCGCGGGGAGAAAAAGAAGGTAGCCGATATGGTAGCTCCGAGCCAAGCGCCTCTCATTTTTGATGCAGGAAATGCTGCCACAAACAGCCTGCAGGAGAGAGGGGCTGAGGAGAGATATAGCCAAAGGTAGCGGCAGTAAGTTACACCACTTTACAGGCTTCGGGGGTGTGCAATGCGTGTGTGTGTCTGTGGTATAATATGGGTGCAGTGCAGCAACGGTCAGGGATCTTAAACCACTGACACACACACACTGCGCTCGTTTTTTTTTTTCTAATGTGGCCGATACCTTGATGCAAATACCCACACGAGAAGCCCGCAGCATGAAAAAATATGTCAGCTGATCGGGCGAGGATTAAGGTTCCTATTCCTCATCGGGGTGCGCTGAAATGTTTCAACCCCGTCAGCCTTATCAAGAGTTTTAACGTCTGTCATTGAGGCGAGCCGCTGTGACTGCCCCCAAGTGGGCAAACGGTCAATTAATACTCCTTTAAAATTAGCTTAAAAGCACGGCGCAACCAGCGTGCAAATCAACCGTAAGTGACGAGATGACAGGACCGCGCCGCGTCTCTTTGACTGGACCGCCAACATGGCTGCAGGAAGGCCCGTTACATAAGCTGACTGTGCCATACTCACTGCATGTGTTCCAAGCCTGTACTTATAGGCGCGGGTCACGGTGTCCAGTTCACAGTTCATGTCGCCTACACTGCAAACATAAAGTCCACATACCACCTGCCCTATCGTATGGCACACACACACGCAGCACATGCAGAGTACACCCGCTGACCCTTGGTAAATGACATAACCATGTGACATCTGTGTGCCGTAAAAACAGCCGAGCAAAACGACTGCATGTCCACACTCACACATATGCAGCTACAAAGATGCTGTAAAGACACAAATACATATATATTGTATTGTATGTGCAGGGCCTCTTTTAAACTTTCTACACAACGACAGCATGTTGGGTAGGCATGACAGTTTACGTTTCCTCTCATATTTGTACCATGACCCAGATTATCGCTATTATGTGTCGAGTTTAACCGCACAAAGATGAGTTAATGAAGAGTTCTTGTATTTGTCAAAGTCCTGACTTACGATTGTACATTTGCCATTTTTTCACATTATGCAGTTATTTAGGCATGTAAACGACTTGTGTACAGAAAAACAAAACTTTGAGGTGACCCAACCACCTTGCATGCTTTGCGTCTGTGAGCGATCAGCAAAAGACATTAAACACAGGTATTTCGAGACGTAAATTAAACATTCCTGCGTGCAATTTCTCAATATTCTACACTAACACACAAGTTTGCAGCCATTTCTGAACCTTTAGTATTTAAGAAATGCCTTGATGCTTTTCAGTCTTCTTCTTATTTTTGCTGCAAATGTGTCATGGTTCCAAATATCAGTTATCGGTCTCCTCGACTTCTAATAGCCGAGCCACATCAGTTGATCCCTAGCATACACAGTGTGTGTGTGTGTGTGTGTGTGTGTGTGTGTGTGTGTGTGTGTGAGCCCCAGACTGGTAACTGCAGACTTTATGGCTTATTTCCTTTATGCTTACAGTCATGTTTTAGTCATGCAGCTCGCCACGCTCCACCTTTGATCTTTTTTACAAGTGTAAAAGACAGTGCGTCTTGTACAACACGATAGAGGTGAAGAGCACATTTTATCGTACGACCAGACAGAATCAAGGTAAAGTCCAGTGCGTTTGGGCCCATGACACGGTCTAGAAAGGGAGAAAAATGTGTGCAGCCGCAAACACGATCTACAAACTAACATCACAGCAGACAAAAAATGAATGCTGCAACAGTGAAACAGGAGCAGAAGCGTAGGACGAAACCAGAATAAATGCTCGTGTAAGAACACCTATGAGAATGTCCTGACAGCGAGGACTACACAGCCAAAACCCAACTCGTCGTAGCCACTTTTCTACAACCAGAAAGTCGACAGACATGTAAGTGCCCTTACGCAAGGCATCAAACTCACTGAACCTGCTCGGCAGCCAACAGTAGCTGTAGCAGCAGCGGCGGCGGCAGATCGGCAGTGTAAATTTACAGAAAGTGTGTAACCCTCCCTCCTTTTCTGCTGCACCTCCTGACCCTGGCTGTTGGTGTAAATATAAATGTGCTCCTGCACTGTCAACTCGCACTCGGTTACACAAGCAGCAGTTCCACAAAGGTTAAAAATATGTATATTTTACTTCCTCCTGCTTTTTCCTCTCTGCTTTTGTCTATCTAACTTTCCCTATGTGTGAGTTTTTCTGCCTCTTGAAGTGGAGGGCTCGGCGGGTCAGGGGCATTAGTGGAAATCTGCCGTTATTTTTTTTAGTTTCTTTCTTTCCCTGTGTGTGTGTGTTTGAACTTTTTTGTTGTCTTTGCCTTCTTTAACCCTCCGTGGCACGGTTTCCATGCCAGCAAACTAGTGAGAGAAAGAAAGAGAGGTGTGTGTGTGCGTGCGTGCAGGTAGATAAAAACAGGAAAGAGAGCTTTACTCCGTACGCTAACAGTGGGTTAATATGCAGAGCTGAAGCGAGGAGAGATTGTGTGTGTAATTGTATGTGAGTGTGTGTCTCCCCAACACCCACCCATCCACACACACACACACACACACACAGCCAGTCCTGTGACACCCGTCTCATCAAACAGTTGGACGTCTGCCAAGTTCATCTGTTAATGGACAGCCACCGCCAGGACCCAGCCTTTCCTACCTCGCTCTACCCTCTCTCTCTCGCACATCCCCTATCCCCCTAGGGCGCTCTACCCCTATGCCCTCTTCTCCTAAACTCCCCCGTCTCTCTCTCTCTCCCCCTCTCTCTCTCTTTCTGTCTTCCCCCCCCATCCCACCTCTTCCAGAGCTGCAGACTGGGGCCTGTATTTTTCTCTCGTTACAGCAAAGATAAACAGTGTGTGCGTGTGTGTGTGTCCCTTTGTCCGTCTCTCTGTCTGTCTGTCTGTCAGCAGACGGTGCTCGGCGCACACTCGTGCATTCTTCGTGAGAGAATACCTTTGAACAGATGCTTTTCAGCCAGCTAGAGACCAAAAAAAAGTCTGAAATCAAACAAAGGGGCCAATAGGCAGGTTAGGTTCCATTAAATTAAGGGAGATAAATAAAAAAGTGTGTGTGTGTGTGTGTGTGTGTGTGTGTGTGTTAGTGAGTGAGGGAGAGATCAGCAGTGTTAACTACAGTCCAGAGCGTGTTGAAACACATCTGTCTTCCAACGGAAAACTGCAGCACAGGAGAGGGGGGGGTCGACAAAGACAGAGAGAGAAAAATGAAGGGAGAATTATAAAGAGCAGGTGAAGGTGCTGTTTTTTTCAGTTTTTTTTTTCTTCCTTCGCTTAAAAAACACACACACTCGCACAAAAGAGTGGCTTTGCTCCCAGATTATTTGTTCAAGGAATTACGGTCTCTTTCACACTCTGATATTTATTTAACAAGACATCTTGAATTTTTTTTTAAATACATGTTTTTTTTCTCATTCTCCTCCTCGGGGTTGTGTTTTTGGGAGGGGGCAGGTTGAGTCGAACATTCGAGGGGAGGTGAGACGGAGCAAGTGTTAAATGTTGCCGTCGCCGGGGTAATTTCGAGGGCAATTTTGTCATTTTGGCTGCGGTTTAAAATCACTGTGGCACTCGGCTAGAGGTTGGGGGGGTAGGGGGAGGACTGCACTTTTTTTTTTTTAGAATATCAAAATAACAGTGTTGATTTTCTTGTGTGCCACCGATGTGTCAAAATTAACAATAACCTTTAACCTTCGAAACAGCTGAAAACAGAGGATGGATTAGTTGCGGTTACCAGAAAGCATTGGGGTTTGTTTTTTTTTAATTTATTTATTGACTTCATTCTCATTGCACTGGAAATCACAGTTAACAGAGATACATAAAATGATTCATGTCAGCATCAAAAACTGGCACTTTTGGTGAGTTTACCCTAAAAAGTAATGTCAATTTCTTAGTTTTTTATGCCTCTGCAAAAATATCAATTACCTTTTTTCCTTCTCCAGCCTGACCACACACTGTTCAAGTATTGTGTACTTGAGCGTACGACTAAACGCACATGCACCGCAGACAAAAAGAGCCATGAAAGTACATTTTAGCGGTGCTTTATCCGTTTTGGTGGGGGAATGAATTATCCATTAGATTTCATCATATCTTACCGGGGCAATTACATCAAGAAAATGATAGTGGGCACGGGATCAATTATGCATGCCCTTGGCCAAAGACCAAGCATCGGGCAGAAGGAGAGGGCATGTATACACAAGCACAAGCGCACACACACACACACACACACGTGAAGAAGAAGAGGATCTCATAGATGTGGCCCATCAGTTCATCTTACTGCCTAAAAAGTTCATACGCTTAATAATTTAGCTGTGCTCTGGATACAGTTTCCCAGCTGAATATTAACAACTTTGAAGTGAGTAACAGCAGCCAGAGGTATATAGGGTGTGAGTGTGTGTGTGTGCTTGTGTGTGTGTGTGTGTGTGTGTATTTGTAGGGGGGCTAAAAGAGACCTCAGGAAACAGGCCTCGTGAGTCCCACCGGAGACAACCCCTCGAAACACACACTCACACTCACACACACACAATCCTTCCCCTCGGCTGCGTCCATTACACCGCCGTTTGTAACATTGCTCATTTCTGGGCAATTAAGAATTCCTTTTCATCGCTATGTAGGTTCAGATATCTCCCTCACAGCACTTGTACACAAACTGAGAGGACATGAGGTGTGTGTGCGAGTGTGTGTGTGTGTGTGTGTGTGTGTGTGTGTGTGTGTGTGTGTGTGTGTGTGTTTGGGGGGGGGGCTAGAAGGGGAGGGTGGAAAGATGGGGAGAACAGCAACAAAGGGAAGCGGAGAAGAAAACATAAAGATTAGCGCCTGTGCACCAGTTGTTCTGTTTGTTGTTGCCACGTTTTTTTCTGTCTTTGTTCTCATTTTCTTAATCGTCCTCCCTCATTATTAGATGAAAATTGACTTACTTTATTGATTTCTTTTCTTCTTTTGTCTCCCACTAACAAAAAACAAAAAACACTTGCAGAACAGGGGCCTTCTTTTTTTTAGTACAAAGGAAGCGTAAGGTGTATGTCCGAAAAAAGTGAGTGCACGCACAGAGAGTGTGAGAGAGAGAGTCGCATTTCTTTGCCGAGGACAGAACAATGGAATTGTTATTCTTTTTTTTCCGCGAGTTTTCATCCGTGTTTACAGAGAAACTCACTTAGGAAGACGAATCACTGTCTCCAAAATGGCAGCCTCAGATCGAGCCAGGGAGGGACGAGCAGAGAGAAAAGAGAAGTATCTGACATCTGTTTGTTCAAGGAGAAACAGAAAGGGGGGGTGACACTAAAAATGAATAGGCTGACAGAGAGAGAGAGAGAGAGAGAGAGAGATGGGCATTGAGAAATCATTTTACCATGTCAAGACAGACACGTACAGGAGGGAGCCAGATGGTTTGCATTGGGTATATTTTAGTTTGTGTGTGTGTGTGTGTGTGTGTGTGTGTGTGTGTGTGTGTGTGTCTTTGCTTGAGACAAGCAGTGTAATGAGGGAACAGACGAGACATCATGTAAATTAAATATGTCCAATCTCTGGCTCGCCTCTCAATCTTCACACAATTAAGAAAAATGCAACTTTCATTTATATTAGCCTAAAAAACACACCCACCTCGCACACACACACACACACACACACACACACACACACACACACACACATACACAGATCTCTCACCCAAGGCACAAATGAGAAAATGCACACACACACACGCACACACAAACACCCCTTGACATGCCGGCTCTGACAAGCGTAGCTGATGTGCGCCGCGAATGCGCATGGTAATAGGCCAATCAAAAATGCAAAACAATTGGCAATTACTGTGAGGACCTAATGGTCATTAGAATTTACAACTAGGTAATGAACTAAAGTCTGCCCACTGCATGCATATTCATAAAGCTATTTGAGCTTTGAAGATTAAAGTAGCGCTTAAAATTCAAATGAGCCTCCGCAAATTATCGGGAAAAGTCAGTGCTGCTGCTGCTGCTGCTGCTGCTGGTGGCGATGGGGGAGTTCCTTATATGTTGTGTGTGTGTGTGTGTGTGTTTATGCGTGTGATTTTTTTTTTTTAAGCATTATTAAATGGCATATTCCTCGACATCTGAGGGCTGAGCGGGTGTAATTACAGGGCGTGGAGTTTGACGCGACAATTGCTAATATCTGTGACATCATAAGATACAGCCGAGTTCTTTATCTCTTTCTTTAGCCGAAGTTCCATATGTGTATTTTAAGTATTGCAGGAAATTCCTCCTCCAGCGGCGGGCTGTCATTGGGCTGGAAAACACAGCAGTGCACGCCTGAGGAACATGTGAATGCTGGATGATGATGACGTAAAAGATGCAATGGTATACTGAGCTCAGATTAAAGCCGTTCTGTACAGTAGGCCGGTGGCTCGTGACCTCTGAGAACGAAGCGAGTCCATTAATTGTGGTTGTCTGGTTATGACCAAGAAGTGACATTTGTCCATTATTTTCATTAAGTTCAGCAATTGACCTGAAAAAAGCAAAGATTTGGGGGGAAAATCAACCTAACATGGTGCAGCAGAAATATGTCTGGTGTGCTGGTTTATGATACCTGTGCGTATCTAGATGTGTGTGTGTGGATGAACCTGTAGATGTGAAAAGGATTCATGCGTCCATGTATTACATCTAATATCACTTCTTGCCTTTCTAGTCAGGATGGGGAGGTAGGTGGGAGGGTGAGAGGGTGGCAGGGTGTGAGGATCGGGAGGGGGGTGTGTGGGCGAGGGTAAGACAAACGATTCCTATTTTTGCTTCCAGTGTGATGTAACATGATGTCTCGACACATATTCATGCACTACATCCACTGTGCTGTGCATCTACCTGTGAATACAGTAGTGGCCATTAGGCTGTGACTTGTACATACATACATACAAACATAGACAAAGAGAGAGAGAGAAAGAAAGGTGGATGTAAACAGCTTTTCCGAGACTGGACTCTGATGTCCATGTATCATGTATCAGCTCAGCATCACAGTTTTACATTTTGTGGTGATGCATTTTTGAAACGTCCCTCTGGGTTTGATATTGAAGCAGCATTTCAGATTCTTCTTGATAAAATCAATAACTAGTTTAGTCCGTCAGATGCATGAAAATGGTTTGTTCTGTCCGGCCAACTGTCTGAAACCTAGTAGTAATCCATTTACAGCGATGAAAAATCAGCAGATCCTCACATTAGGGAGCCTAGAACTGATGATTTTGAGCCATTTGTGTTTGGAAAAGAAAGACAAGTATGTAAATGATTAAGGGATTATTATTTTGGTCAGTCAACAAATCATCTAATCTTTTTCCCTGAAAAGAGAAATGACCGACTTCCTGCACGCTCTCTGCTCACTCTTTACTGCCCACCATGCTCAGATTGTGAAAAATAGTCAGTATGCATCCTGACTAATTAAAGAAACTTTAAACTATTAAACAGCATGAACATTATTAGATATTTTATTAACTGATTTGTTATTTGCTCGAAGCATCTGGTGGGTTAAACTGAACCTTATGATGGATCAGTTCTGTCCCCGGACCGAACTTTGTGCAGCTCTGCTCTACAGTATCTAATCCTTTTTTTCAGATTTTTTTGTTTTGTTTTGTTTTTTTTGTTTGTTTGTTTTTACCAATTTTGGACATACTTGGTTTCTCCTCGATGTGACTCACTGTAGCGCTGGCTTCACTATCTGTGACATCATCAGTATGAATGATTGAGCTTGTTTTTTGTATCCTCCGCTGATCTGAGACCGAAGCAGTAAGCAAAATAGCTTTTTTTTTAAGAGAGACTAATTGTTAAACGCCATCAGGGCCTCGGTTGTCTCGTCTCACACATTTGCAGCAAGTTGTTCATGTAAAAAAAAAAGGAATATCAAGCTGCTTGTGATCACAAGAATTACATATGTTATCCTGCTTTGAGGATCACTTCCCTTCGATACTAAACACGCTTTTGATTTGCCGAGAAGGAGGAAGTGAAGTGGAAAAGGTGGTGGGAGTGAGAGAAAAAGAAAAAAGGACTCACGGTGCCAAAATCAAAGATTAGACCCACTCGTATGGAGCCGTGCATACGCTGTACTGTATGTGCTCTGCTTATCAACACACACACAGTTACAGTGTGGCGGTGTTTGTGTGTGTGTGTGTGTGTGTGTATGTGTGCTGCTCTTCTGCAGTTGTAGTAGTAGTTCAGCCAAATGGGGAACATGAAACCAGAGCAGGGAGCCAGGCCCTTCCACACACATGCGCGCGCACACACACACACACACACTGGCCACACACACACTGCCAGCTCAGCCCTGGCACACTTCACCAGGGGATGTCCTGCATTCACACTGCCAGCTCGCTCTCTCTCTCTCACACACACACACAAAAACAGGCACACACTCTTTCATGTTTATGCGCGACACACACACCAACGTATGCATCAAGTATTAACAGGTACGCACAAAGAGAGGCCCTTTCACATGAACACATATATATCCAGTGTGATGCGAATATGCTGTGTGTGTGTGTGTGTGTGTGTGTGTGTGTGTGTGGTATATGTGTGTTGAGCCAGTCTGTAATCCAGTGGCCTATATAAATAAGCTTTGTAGTGTATAAACAGTTTTATGAACAGGCCTTCAACTGCCTTCAACATAATAAGAGAGCCGAGATACATGTGCGCACCCCCTGAGCAGGCCGAGCGCGTGTGTCTCCGTGCGAGTGAGCGCACAGGAATAAACACACACACGCACAAACACACACACGGAGCAAGCAGCGAGGGAGCCAAAAACAGCAGCTTTCCCCTCCCTCGCCACGAAGGAGTAGATGTAGCATGGATGTCGAATCGCTTGCATAAACACACGACGAGCCAGATCAATAAACAATCTTTCATCAAGGGGAGCGTACAGTAGTCTACTTGACGTCACACCGACACACTGTCACTGCTGCAAAAGCGGGGGAAATAACACTGGTCCTTTTAATGTCTTATTGTTCTCTGTGATTGTCATTGTCTCTGAGTGGTTTACCAACCGCGGTAATCTGGGAGATCTTTTGTCTTCTACAGATCTGCCTCCATCTTTGGTCACCGTCGCCGCGGTGTGTCTGCTGCTGCCTTTTCCCAGGGATCAGCTGTCAATCATGGTGTGTGGGCAACATGACGTCTTTCTTTTGGATTTCTTCTCTTTTTTTTCACCCTTTGATGTTGATGTTGTTGTTGTCTGCTTGGCTGCGGTGGCGGTGATCGTGCCCTGCTCTTTTTATATCTATTCCAAAACCCACCGCACATGTGAAATGCTTCACTTCCTGTGCAACCAGGCGATTTGTCTGAGGAAAAAAGGCAGTGGCTACCGTTGTAAAGTCTCTCACTGTTAAATGACAGCAGTTTGCTTGTTGTTGCTACGATGATGAATCTAATTCGTGCTGCAAGTAAAAAAAAAAAAAAAAAAAACTGGTGTTCGACACAATGATGCAAGAGTCTACTACTCACAACAGGGAAACTCTCTTTTCTCGAGATTCACATTCAGCGCAGTAGCAGAACACTGTCTTGCTCAAAGGCACCTCAACAATTTAAGGTAACCCAGTGTTTGATGGGGCCATATGTAAGAAAATCATTTTTTTTAATCGATTCAAAATTGATAGGAATTTGGTGCAGAATGTGAACAAACAACTGTTTTGACATTGTGGCATCTAAGTATGGCGTCGTAGAGATATCTACTCAAGTTAGCATGTTAGCGTCGGCCTGTCCCTCACAAAGACTTTCCTATCAGTGTGCTACCTGGTCCCGGTTAGCAGTTGCTGCTGTGATACACTGCCCCCTATTTGCTTTAAGTATGAATGAGTTCTTACGTATTGCACCTTTAATGGTGAATGCCACAGATTTCTAAAAGGAAGATCGGTTTATGGTAGCACTAACCATCACTAATAAGAGCTAAATATTTAGTTAATTAAACTTTTGTTAATAGTTATGTCGCCATTAACAAACAATTAGATATTCTATCAACCATTTGTTAAGCATTTCTTTCTCCTGATGTTGCTACTGATGTTAATAACGCTTTTAGATGGTTAATTAATGGGGTTTTTTTAAATAGCATTTCATTGTTGAACTGTGAAATAACCATTGATTCAAGTTTAATTTACTACAAATGTACAATTTAATAGTGATGGTTATTGTGTCACCCAGTTTACTTGGTCTCAGTCGGGACTCCTCAGCCTCAGAGAACAGCTGCATAATGTCTGAGAAAATAAAACCTGGTGATGTCATAATGATGTCATCAGGGTTGTCTCAGCGTGAGCATGGAGACCACAAATTTATAGCAGTAAGAGCCTGTGGTAAGGCGGAGCTATGGAGTTCGAAAGACGTAGGTGTTTACAAGGAAGAGGAGGTTTTAAAAATAAGCATAACATTGCATTGTTGGAAATGTAGGACCCGGCAATTTTTTGGAGCTTGACCCATACTCGCCTCTAAAAAGTCAGGATATCTCAGCTTCAAACGCTTAAAAATGGCCATACTTTTTTTTTTTTCTTTTTAATCTCTCTTATCTTGTTATCAGTAAGTGCAATATTAAATTGCTGGAGTGCCCCTTTAAATAAAAAGCTGGGACTAAAGCAGACTGGATTTAGTTCAGCAATTCATCACTGCTGCAGTAATACTATCTTATGTAATAAAATATGTGTGTGTGTGTGTGTGTGTGTGTGTGTGTGTGTGTGTGAGTGTGAATGTGTGTACCAGACAGGATGAATGACAAATCGACAGTTCTCACCACCGTGTGGACTTTCCCAGCACAGGCCCCGGAGAAAAAGCAACTTTTTTAAATTCCGTTAAGGCACTCGGTTATATTCTATTTTGAGCATCACACAGAACTTCTTTCCGTTGCTTTTTTTTTTTTTTTTTTTTCATCACTGCATCCAAAATGTGTCAGCAGTGAATTCCAAGTTTTTTGGTTCCGTCTGGATCGCAGACACACTTTACAAACACACACCCACACATTCAGAGCAAGACAATAATCAACAGTTCAGTCAATATGCAGTTTAGAGAGTGAGTTTTTTTTTTTTCTTTTTTTTCTTTTTGTGCGCTGAATATAAAACACAATACAGCCTATTGGCCTTGGGTGGCAGATTAGTAATGTTCCTAGTAAGGCTGGGCAACATAACAATATCACTTAGTTACGGTGACATGTGACTATATATATTTTCCTGGATGGTTATTTGACATAAGAGTTGTCTTTTCCTAGTTTTATGATATCATATTTTGTCCCCTAGCCTGAGAATTTGAAGGTGATTTCCAAATATCAAGATGCTGTGTTGTGATAGAGTCTTAACGTATATCAATATTACTTTAAGGCCATGTTGTCTGGCCCTAGTTTTACAGCTTTTCCAGCGGCCCTGAAGTGTACGTCAGACCCGCAACTGACGTCTCGTGTACACCCTGACGTGTTTACATTCAGTAAGCTCATTCAAAATGCCAACACAGTGATATTCCTGCCGCACTGGGAGAGAAAAAAACAAAAAAAAACGCTTGAGTTCAAACGCCGCACTTGAGTCCACTAAATAAAATCTTATGTTGAGAAAAGAAAGAGGGAACAACAATAGATTAGTGATGGCAGCCAGCGTGTGAAATCTCTTTGTGGGCTCACCGGGGCTGAGCTACAGCATGACACACTCTCTCACACACACACACACACACACCAAACATACTGTAATTGATTCAGTATCAATTGGCTGTCCTGGATTTGCATTGACTGCTAATGTTGGAGGGAGAGAGACGGACGCATGAGCCAAAAGAGAAAATGAAGGAAAAAAAAAAGAGAAGAAGAGGAGGCAGAGAATAGACATGAGATAGAGAGAGATCTGACACAGAGCCAGACAATGAATGGGTGTTAAAAATGCACTAATGTGTATTGAGGTGGGTAGCATTAGCCAGTGATGATAAGCTAATTGCTAATCACTAGATCATAGTCTAACAATACTCATGTTACAAGGCTTGGAGCCAGGATGACTCTTCAGTGGGCTCGGCAATAAGGACGATCAGAAACCGGGTGAAGAAATATCAGCATGTCTGATAATTTAGTGTTTAGGAAATTTTGGGGATTCAACATCATGTATGAGTATTGATGCACATCTTCGTTAATGAGCTAATATTAGCGAGCTAACACGGCTTATCAGCCAATATTGCTCAACAAAATCAATGGTCAATAAGGAGAAATAATTATTTTTTCACTGGCCACGTATCAATTTCAGCTCATTAACACACGTATTAGGAGTGATTTCCCATAGAGGAAGAGGATTAAATTCTTGATGCTAATTATGAGAAATCACTTGGCAAACCGGACAGCAGAAATTGTATTTACAGTCGAAATAATCCACAAAGAATTCATTCTAAATTTCAATTTTCAGGCCAGGATTTTTCTTTTTTTCTTTTTTTTTTTCAATCATAACCACTTTTGGGTAAAACACGGAGGGAAAAAAACAGAGAGCGAGAGAGATGTCCATTCACACACATCAACGTACACACACACACACACACACACATGCAAGCCCCTCTCTTTTGAGACATTAGCGATGCTGTTTCTGAATGAGGGGCGCCTCAGGGATTATAATCAGAATTTTCATCTCAGTCAGGGATTAATAGAATAAATGGGCAAGAGAGAGAGCGCACTAACCGTGTGTGTGTGTGTGTGTGTGTGTGTGTGTGTGTGTATGGTTGTGTGTGGGTCTGTGTGTGTGGTGTGGGTGGGCGGGTGTGCTGCCTTTTTGCATCGCTGATCGGCATTTTTCCTGTACAGTGCTCTCTCTCTCTTGCTCACACACACACACACACACACACACACACACACACAGGTAATGCCTCGGTCGGAGCTGTTTGATATGTAAATAGCAGCGTTCCGGCACAAGTCCGACGCTTTGTGTTCCTCTGAGCCTCGCAGCAGCCAGAGGAGCTCTGTAGCACTCTGACCATGGACACAGATTCATGTTTCACAGCGAGCAGCCATACAGCCTTCACATTGTATAGGCAGATGCATGCAGGAAAAAATAAAACGAATATATGCGGCGATTAAAAGAGAAGGGCGCCTGAAAATATGTTGCCTGGATTTCTCAAAGAAAGTCAAAATAAGATGTGACTCCAATTCTCATTAGAGCAGTAAAAACCTCCTGAAAGACAACATGAAAAATTGGAAACAAGAAATCCCTTAAGATTGTAGTTGAAGTCTATGAGGTGAAAAAGCAAAAATAAAGCTTTTCACCAAATCCATAATTAATCTTTTGTCATTTTGACGCCTTATTGGCTGAGCAGAGGCCTCGTGTACTGTAAGGGAAAAACCTCGGAGACACACTGGAACACCCAGCCAGCATTTTCACAAATAAGAAACACACACGCATTCCTCCCCTCGCCTCCTTTTTTTGTCATTAGGAATGCTTCTGGACAGCTATCATTGCGGTTGAAGATTCCAGCAGATTTTTCTCTCTCTTTTTTTTTTTACATTTTTTTTTTCACATATCCTGCCTTTCACATATTTACTTCGCTGTGACAGTTTGGGGTCAATTAGGATGAAAGCTGGGAGGTCGGTGAGGGAAAAAAAACGCTGGCTTTAATTATCGGCTATCAGAATGAACGTGTTGCCTCGGTTCGGCCCCTGCGAGGTGGTGTTTGTGCTGGTGTGTGTGTCCAGGAGCTCCAAGGAAAAAAAAAGAAAGAAAGAAAAGCATCCATTGAATGTAAAAACACACGTAAAATAAACTGATGAAATTCCTTGCTGCGGATTTTTTAAGAGCCAGGGTTTTTCTCTTTTTTTTGCCTCCTCGATTTAAAGCATTTAATAACGCTCGCCTGGTCTGTCTGCTGCTCAGCTTGACGTCAACATCAGACAAGATATATAACGCTGCTGTCCTGTTTTCTCCTCCTGTCTGAGTGTACAGCTGTTCCTACCAAGACGTTCCCACACACAACGCTATTGAAGCAACCAGACGCCTGTATTATGATGTAAATCGCTCTAATAACCCAGTTTAGCTGGTGAGTGTCTGCTAGAGTGTGTGTGTGTGAGTGTGTGGGGGGGGGGAGTGGGTGTTGAAATGTATAGTCTCTGAGGAGACGCAAAGCAGCTTTAGCAAAAAAAGAAACTCCTTCCAGTTGACATACAGTAGATAGATTTGTCTCAGGCCAGCAAAGGTCAAAGGTCAAATCCATCTTTGACGACAATTTTTTACTTATTTCCGCTTCTTGCGACTGTAAAAAAATAAAAATAAAAACTTGCAGGATTGATAACGCCAAACCAACAAGCGGCACCGGATTCTTGCACTCGTTTCCTCAAAAACACAACCCGAAAATAGGAAAAAAAAACAAACTGCAACATTTAGGATTCCTGAGCTGCGTTCAACCAGCAAAGTGATAAAGTGTGTATTTTGCTAGCGCGTTTCCGCTGCTCTATTTCATCTTCACCCCCTCTTTTTTTTTCATCCCCTCCCTCTCGCTTTCTCTCTCCCTCTCTGTCTCTCTGCAATGGCTAATTTAGTACAGGCAGCCCGCCACTAAAAACTACTGCTAATTAAAATGCAAGGGGAAGATAAAAAATGGCGCTGCAACAAATAATTAGTGGTGTTAAGACGCTTTAAATAAACGACTTTCCCTCTAAGAGCAAAAAAAAACTGAAGCCGGCTTCTCCCTTCTCTCCGATCGCCTTCTCATTTGATTCTTGTGCTGGGAGAGAAGATGGAAAGGGAAGAAGAAAAAAAACAGAGATATAAAACTGGAGGAAAATTGAGTGTTTTACCTATGAAGTTTGGTATGGAGGTGAACTCGAGAGGATAGAGCATGAAAAAAAGAGAGAGTCGGGCTGCATTTAGTCGGGTAAGATGTGGCAGTGGAAGGGGGGGAAACCACACCGAGAGCAGGACACATCTGCTAGGGCCACATGAGAGTGAGGCGCACGCACGCACACACACACACACACACACACACACACACACTGTGAAAGAACATACATTCCGCGCACCCAATCCCAGAAAGAGGTTGCAGTTACTCCCCAGACTGAAAGTCACACACAAACACACACAAATGCACACACAGTTTTCCCGGCATCCAGTTCAGCCACTGATCCTCTTCACACACACACACACACACACATGTTGTCTCACAAGTGTGATCGCACACTGACCAGTGGTAACACAAAGTCAAGGTCACACGTCTCTCTGCCACCGGCCTGTGGGATTTGGTCCTCATGGCCGAAAAGTGGGTACACTGGGAAAACACACATACACACACTCACACACATTTTCTGCATTGAATTCAGCGGATCAGTGGAAGGACAATTGGTCAGACCTGGCTTGACGATTAGATCCGTTCCATTGTCTTACACACACACGAACATGCACACTGCCCTTTACACTAGTGAGTAAGGACAGAAGACTACTCTCTCTCACACACACACACACAGACACACACACATACACAGACAGAAGGAGAAAGCCATCCTAAATCAAACCAGTGTGTGTGCCTTTGTGCCAGCCGCAGAAGACAACAGAGGCGTATTCTCCCGGGTTTCCTCCCCACCTGTGACGTCCCTCTGTTGTTGTTTGTCTGACAACAGCCAAGCCACCCCCCCAAAACAAGTCTCAGCCAATCAGATTCCTTTCCTTCAGAAGGATTGGCATGTGTTTGTGTGTGTGTGTGTGTGTGTCCCCTAAAAATTCTTGTGCTCAGACTGCTACATCCCCCACAAGGTTTGGATGGAGATAATCAGCAACATGTAGGCTAGACTCTAGACGACGCTGGCTTGTCATAGTAGAACACACACACACACACACTTTGTGTTGACGGGATTGAGAAAAAAGATCTGCTGCTGTAGAAAACACCCACAAAATAACCCCATCTAGAGCAACACACACACACACACACACACACACACACACACACACACACACACACACACACAGAGACAATGTGCCAATAAGTAAAACAGAATCTGGAAAGCTACTTGCACACTGGAGGGGATGTTTTATCCGTCAACGAATAATGTTTCAGAAATTGTTTAGAGGAAGGAGAGCTTGCTATTTTTAATATTCTGTAAGATTTGACCTCCTTATTCACACTAAAGCTGATATATAGGCATAATCACATCCTCTACAGAGACGATCTGGCAGCCACGGCCAGCAAGTTGCTGCCTCTCTCTTAACTTAAGAGCTACTGCGACTGTGGTCAAATCCAGACAAAGGTGGTGTGTGTTATTTGGTGTGGAGGCAGGTCTGGTTACCTGGGAGGGGCTCCTGTTTGGGGCAAATCCCCCGAGGCGACAAGAACCTGTCGTCATCGTCATCTGCCAGCGTGGCCTGGACGCCCACTTCCACGGGCCTCCGGCTTCGCAGGGAGCCCAGTGCAGGCGACGGGGTGAGGGCCAGGCCAGGAGAGGGCGAGGGGGGCTTGTCCAGCCCGCGGCCCACGGCCAGGCAGGGCGGCCCGTGGCATCGCTTTCTCTTGTGCTCGATGAAGAGCAGGATGTCCGCCAGGGGGAAGGTGGCCTGGCACTGGCCGCAGGTCAGCAGGTCCTGCTCCAGAGAGGGGTGAGCGTCATGACCCAGCCGGGCCAGCCGGCCCACGGTCGAGCCCGGGTGGTGCCCGTTGAGGCTGCCACTCTCCTCCGAGTGCTCCGAGCAGCGCTCCGACAGCTCCTCCGACGAGACGATGGCCGTGGAGAGGGGTTCAGCTGCTGGCAGAGGCAGAGGGGGAACAAGCACAGAGGAAGAAGGAGAAGAAGAGTGGGGGTGGGAGGAAAGTGAGCAAAAAAAAAAAAAAAAGAGGAAATTAGAAGGTGGCAAAAAAAAGCAACAACCATATGTTTATGTTTCTCTTTTTCTCCCTTGTAATTGAAACCTATTGATACAACTGTTTGTGGGAAGAGATGACAAGAGCAGAGTGCACTCATTCTGTCACATGGAGGATCAGAGTTAAAGAGTCAAAGCTAAACACAAGCCTGGCATGTGGTGCGCACAATAAAGGGGGGTAAGAGAATGTGCCTTGTAATGATAGAAATGCATGTAATGCAGGAAAAATGATTACAATGCAAGCTGATGTGGATCACACATCATAAGAGTAAATGGTGGGAAAGAATATCCCGAATAGCTGCAGAGCTCAAATCAGATTCCTCAAGGATAACAATTTCATATCCAATGACAGGGGAAGCCTGGAAAATGATGGTTAAACACAGCACTCACCAAAAAACTAAATATGTGGATGATTTTGACTTGCCTAACCTTGTTTGTACAGCTTTTGATCCTGTAATCAGCTGAAGGGAAAACTGTGACAGACATGTCCAGCACATGTGCTGGGGGAAGGAAGGGGAAGGCAGGCGGCACAGGGAGTGTGTGTCAGGGAGAGGGAAACTCTTCCCTCAGCCTCGATTACATGTGCCGGACTTATAGTTCTTAGATACCAGCCACTCTGTACAGCAGGAAATCACCCCAAAATGAGCCGTTCAGCCCAATTCCTCACCCCTCCGAGGCCGGATTAACTCCTGACTACTTTTTTAAGAAGCCTTTTGTCGAGCTCAGACCGTCCTGCAGTGCAGGGAGGACGAGTGTGAAGAGAGCGGCCCGCCGAATTAGACGAGCGAAACGGGAGAACATAATTCACTGTCCCTCTTTTAAAGGAAATCTTCCAGTCCAAGGTGAAGAGTCTGACTCTGTGCTAGCCGCCTAATGCATGTTGACCTTCTTTACTCAGCCGCCAATTTCACATTTTAATGAACTTAAAACCACTGAGAGTCAAAAAATAGATTTTAATTTTCACTGTCTGGGTGATTGGTACAGATTTTGTCTGATAAAAAGGATAGGGTTCCTGTGCATGCATGTGTAAGAGATGTGCGCGTGGGAATGCACAAGTGTGTGTGTGTGTGTGTGTGTGTGTGTGTGTGTGTGTGTGTGTGTGTGTGTGTGTGTGTGTGTGTGTGTGTGTGAAGGAGGGAGCAAGAGAGATAGGGTCTGAATGTGGACTACATGCCCTCAAGGAAATATCATTTGAACGCTACGATCCTAAGCGACATCTGTGCGCAAACTGGGACATGGAGATAACATGATAAATTCCCCGTTTGCACCAACAGCACCACCACTACCCCCCCCCCAAACCGCCCTATCAACACCACCCCCCTTCCTCCTCCTTCTCCTCCTCCTCCTCCCTCTCCTCTTCCTCCCTCCCCACCCTTTTCTCTCCTCTTTGATTTAACTTCAGGTCAACACAACGCCACGCAAGTTACACAACAGCTCCCGGGGGGGGCATTAAATTCACGGGATAAAACAACAACAACAACGACGCACACACACGGAAAAAAGAAAAAAGAAAATCTAATGAAAGCTGCATAAGCCCCTCACCTCTTAAGTTGAACTCAAGAGTGGATATCCAGGGGTTTGAAAAAACATTTTGTTGGATTTAATGGAGCATGAGGAGGGAGGGTAAGAGACCTGAAATAGTTGGGGTTTTTTTGTTTTTTTTTTTGTTTTTTTTAACACAAAGCAGGTCTGTGCAGTTCAATTTCAATAAAACAGAACAAATCACTTATTTGTGTCTATTTTTAAGGCAGTGGAAGTGCAGCAAGAGGAGCAGAGAGGAGGACGGTGTGTCTCCAGCACCACATTAATACATCAGAAACATGCAGAACAATAAAATCACTTCTCCAAAAAGGAGGAAAATTTCACCCCCCCAAAAAATGAGGGAATGAATACATCCTCGGCTAGAAGTCTTTTAACCAAGCTGCAAGTTCCACCTGCATGATAAATCTATAAAACAGGAACAAGCTGAAAACTTAACAACTGTGCCCGCCCCCCCCAAAAAAAATGGATTAAATTTAAATGTTGGGAGAAATATGGAAATTACTGATGGTGTAATTCAATCTGAAGGAGGAAATGTAGAGTTGCAACACTGTGAGAAAGAAAAAAAACGGAAAAAGACAATAGTGGACAGTGTTTGTCCGAATGTGCTACTTAAATTCACCCTGGTCACGCCGTCACACGCGCAAAAGCAGCAAACGGAGCACGTGTGCAACGATATATAATAAAGCCATTAAACAGGAAATAATGGAGGATGGGTGGGACGGTCTCTGTGCCTTCTTTGATGACAAATGTGGAAACTGAATAAAATGTGTGTATGAGGTGTGACTGTGTGTGTGTGTGTGGCGAGAGGTTTTAAGGGGGTAAGAGGCGAGGCACATCACAGTGTAGCTGCATGTATGTACAAATGTGAAGGGAAAGAAAAAAAACGAGACACGAGGGGAAAAGGTGGGTTTGATGTTATGAAGAGGAGCTGTGCATTTGGTTGTGTGTGCGTATGTGTGTGTGTGGGGGGGGTCCTCTGTGCCCCCTCCCTCCCCTGCCCCCCCCTCCATCTCTCCCTCAACATGTCTTGTATACCTTCCCTTTATTCTAAAGAGATCGCCAAATAGTAGCCCGTGTAGATAGGGGTGGCGGTGAAACTGATCAGGTTTTAAGTTCAGCGCTGGATTTTCTGATCGCGCTCTGCCTCCTAGCGACGGCACATGGCCATGGTGACTGCGCTGTCACCCAGCCGGGGCCACACACACACACACACGCACGCACACACAAGCACACACACATACAAACACACTCCAAACCAAACACGAGCGACAGCCAGTCAACATACCGAAACATAATCAAGCACTTGTGCGTAAAGATGCCAAAATATCTCCTTTTTTTTTTTGGTCGTCGCCGGACACTTTGAGAGCAATAAAGAGAAAAATGGTTTTAAAAAACCCAGAGCTGTGAGACGGCACACACAGTGTGGCACATGGTGCGGTGATAAAACGCCACTTTACTAATCGCCCCGCGGTTTCCCAAACACACCTATCTGCTCCCTCGTCACATACCGGACATCTTTTAAAGTAAAAAGAAATAAAGCGTTGGAGGTCAATAAACGCCGTGCGTAATTCTGCCGACTCAACTAAAAAAAAAAAAAAAGGAAAAAAAATGTTGGAATCTTGTCGCTTTCCCTTCACACGCTGCTGCTGCTGCTGCAACACCAACGAGCCGATCTTTACGCCTTACCTTACCTGTGCGCGAAGCTCTAGTCTTGAATTGCATTATTTGTTTTTTATCTTATTTGTTTTTTGTGTCGGTCCGAAATCGAGAGGAGAAGAATAAAGAGGAGCGGACGGGGAGCAGGACCGCTGCTGTCCTGTTGCTGTGTTTCTCACTTGCAACTCTGAGCTGCAGCGGCTCTGCTGGGGTGTTATAGGAAGGAAAAGCTTCTCATCTAAACTCAACATCAATAAACAGCCTTTAGATAAGAGGCATTAGGCTGTTTTTTCTTTTTTCTTTTCTTTTCTTTCTTTTCTTTTTTTTTTTTCTTTTTTTTTTTTGTAAGGTGGGTAAAAATAAATCGATTTGCGTTGTCTCCGCTGCCGAGCTGCTGACGAAGGGAGGCAGTTGTAAACAGTCAGACACGAGATTTTTTTTTTTCCCCCCCTCGATCCAAAAAATCCACCTCCAAGTTTTTTTGCTTTTTGTTTTTTGTTTGTTTTTTTCACCTGAAAATAATCCAAAAATAGAATGAGAGAGGAGCAGATGAGAAACCTGCCCCGCAGAGCTTATCAGCACAGCGATATTCCGACGGGTTGATTTCTCCACGGAGCTCCGCGGAGAGGACGCGCTCTGCTACCGGGGAGCCCTGCGCGTTTTTCCACTGACCGGAGCGACCGTGAGGGCACCGGAGCCACAGCGAGTGCATCTACCAGCCAATGAAAGCACGTTCTCGCCGTGTAACAGAGAAGCAGTGACGGCCGCAAATCGACACACAAAACTTTTTGCTCTCTGTCGGGCTTTTGGGGATCTCCGAGCGGCTTTTTACGCACGGAGGTGTCGCACTTTTTCTCCACGCTGTTAAGTCCAGTTGACCGCGGGTCCGAGCGGTGCGTCTGGTTGTCCACAGGCTCCTGCTCTGCTGCCTTTTCCCCCCCAAACCTTTGCTGAACGCTTTCAAAGGGGAGCCAGAAGTGACATTTTTTCTTTCTTTTTGCATCTTTACTTACGCGAAAAATCCCGTTTGCTTAAGTGCTGGGGTTTGCCTTGCTTGCGGCGAGACATGGTGGCTGGAGGCGGCGGCGTTCAGCGCGGATCACATCGGGGAGAGCCGGGGTTAGAGAGGAGACTCCGGTGGGGCAAAAAATATCTTCATCCAACGCCTTTGACATCCACAAGAGAAAAAAAAAATAAAATAAATTAGAAATAATACAAAGATGGCGCGGAGGCGAAGATGGATCGCGGGATCGCCGTCATGGCTTTTTTGAGAAAGGAGAGCAGAGAAAAAAGAGAGAGAGAGTGAGAGAGAGGTAGATGGAGAGAGAGAGAAGGGGAGAGAGATGGAAAAAATGGCAAAAGCCCCCCCTCCCCCCCACCACCCCGCCCCTCAACCCCCCCCCCCCCCCTCCCCCCGCCCCCCCTCTGAGCTGTGCAAGTTCAAGTGCACGGACGTGACGTTCCCGGCGAACTTGAACGTCAGGCGATGGACGGACACCCGACATACAAAAACATGGGCAGGGCCGAGGCACCCGAGTGGGAGTGGGAGTGGGAGGAGGGACGGACGGGACGCGCAATAACAACACCAATGGACGGTCATTAGAGGGAGGGGGGGGAGAGGAGAAGAGCGAGGGAGGAGGGAGGGAGGGGGGGGGCTGGACATGAGAAATAGACCCAGTGGAAGCCAATGGACACAGAGATCAGGGGGGCCGGACTAGAGGCACTTGGAGGGAGGGGAGGGAGGAGTGTGTGATTTTGTGTGTGTGTGTGTGTGTGTGTGTGTGTGTGTGTGTGTGCGCGCGCGCGCGCGCGGGTGACAGAGAGAGGCAGAGATGTCTAATGAAAGCAATATGCAGAGAGAGAGAGAGAGAGAGAGAGAGAGAGAGAGGTGGACGCAAAACAGGGCAAGGGAAGCCGCGGACAGGAGCTCACTGGAGGGGGCGGATATAATACTGCTGCATATACTACTGAGCGGAGGAGTGTGTGAGCGTGTGTGAGAGAGAGAAAGAGAGCAAGAGCGAGTGTGTGTGTGTGTGTGTGTGTGTGTGTGTGTGTGTGTGTGTGTGTGTGTGTGTGTGTGTGTGTGTGTGCGTGTGTGAACAAAGTCTGTCGCATTCGGTGGCCACAGTTTCGGTGGGGAAGAAGGAAAATTGCGCTTGGTGCCGGCCGCAAGTTCACCTGGACGCGCATCTTTAAAGCGCGTTCACGTAAAGGCTAGAGAGAGAGAGAGAGAGAGAGAGAGAGAGAGAGAGGCGCGCGCGTGTCGAAATGACACGGCGAGCGCGGAAAAAGTCTCCGGTCGCAGCGAACAGGACGAACAGGTTGAACTGCCAACAGATACACAGGCACAGGCTATAACCTGGGTGGCTCCGCATATGCTTTTTACATACACAGAGCGCTCTGTGGTGCTCTGCTTCCAGGTGATAATCAAATCCCGGCCCCGTAAAACAAAGAATGATTTATAGCTTGTGTTGGTTTACATCATGTCACTTTTTTACAATAAAAAAGAAGATAAAGAAGAAAAGGTCTAAAGACAGTTTCCTGTCAAAGCATGTATATGTTGTGTTGTGATGTGTTATGACCATGACATAGACTGTACCACACAGTCGCGTTCATTCACTATTATTATGCTCATACCAGATAAAGGGGGCAGGAATGTGCTCTGAAACCATTAAACAGCTCACATTTTCCACCAAACTCCATTTTAAAAAATAGCGATTTTGACTTCAACCTAATGAAAAAGTTTTAAATGTTGGCAATATTCATTTAAATTCTAAGAAACTAGAGAAATTGGCATCGGAACGTGATGTCCGGGGTCACTTCAACGTGAGCGTTGGTGCCATAAATCAGAATGCATCCATTTTTACTGTGGGGCTGTCTGCGCCGCTGAAGATGTACAGTATGGGGTGTGTAAGTGAGAGGGGGCACTATAGGGTCCGGTGCCCCTCTGCCTGCTGGTCTCTATCTGTCTGCGTGTAATCCACACTGCAGCCCCGCGCAGACCGTGGGAGTGCGAGCGGGCACATAAGCGCCCCGTGTAATAACTTTCAGATGTGCCTCAGGTTCGAGCTGCATACGGCACAGGGGAGGGTGTGTGTTGGTGGAGCTGTTGGTGGTGGTGGTGGTGGTGGTGAGGTGGGAGGGAGTGTGGAGAGGAGGAGAAGGAGGAGGAAGAAGAAGAAGAAGAGGAGGGGGAAGAGATTGTAAATACTCTTGTAATAAAGGGGGTTTGGTAATATAAGACGCGGGGCTTAAAACGGCGAAGGCGCCGCGCATCTCGTACGCGATGCGGGCTTTGGAAGACAGATACCAGAGCTGGAGGGGAAGACACCGCGCCGCAACCAAAAACATGAGAAGAAGTGGAGCCCGGTGCTGTTTTTGGACGCAAAGGGAGAGAAGGAACGGATGGTACGGAAGGAGAGGACGGAGAGATTCGCTCTGAAAGCGGCGGCAGAGGAAGAAGAAGATGATGAAGGGGAAGAAGCGGCGGCGGTGTCTCCGGAGAAGAAGCCCCGGAGCGGGAGCAGCAGCAGCGGCGGCGGCGGCGGCGGCGACTCCAGTGGTGCTTCGGAGACCTGGAGCTACGCGCACTGACCGAAGAGGACGCGCACTTAATACCGAGGGGGTGGGGGTGGTGGAGGGAGGAAGACAGTAAGAGGAGGAGGAGGAGGAGGAGGAGGAAGGAGGAGGTGATGGGAGAGAGAGAGAGAGAGAGAGAGAGAGAGAGAGAGAGAGAGAGAGGAGCCGGAGGAGGAGGAGGAGGAGGAGGTTCAACGTCAAGGGGGAAAAAATGCATGACCAGTGAGTGAAATATTTTGCAGGTTGCAACTCGCCGCATGGCTTATTAGACGGACCGGTGTGTGTTGTGTGAGTGTGCATGTGTGTGTGCGCGCGCGCCCGTGCACGACGATTATCCCGCACGGGGTGATTATCCCGATTGTGGCCGTGCGTCTGAGTTCAGGCAGGTTTTAAAGCGCGCGGAGGAGATGTTTCTGACTGAATTATAATCACAATGTCATGTTAAACAAAAAAAGAAAAAGAGTGTGAGATCTAAAGGAAGAGACACTTTAATACTTGATTCGTTCGATGTATGTTTAATCATGAAGCCAGTTTAGGGCGATTAATCTGACAGATTTGTGGATTATTTCTCCTAATCTGTAGAATTTCCCATCGACAATTATAGTTTTATTATCGTCCCTCTTCATTCTTTTCTATTTAAAGAATCTATCCGAGGTATAGGGTGTGAGATTACAGAGTTTTTTTGTTGTTTTTTTAACTGAATGATTACGGTATTGCTGACAACAAGCGCGTCGGTCTTGAGTTTTCAGAGAATCGATCTAAAATGAGATCTGTATTGTTCAGCGTCAAGGCGGATCGGAGAGGCACGGGCAGGGTTTTTTTTTTGTGTGTATTGCTTTTCTGTGTTTGCCTCATTTTGGCACATTTGAGATTGAGGTGGAAGTTATCGGAATTGGATTCAGTTTGATTTCGAAATGCTTTCGTCAAGTGGATGTAAACCAACCTGGGCGCTCCATTTCACCCCCCAAAAAACTCATTGCTATGTCAGTGATGGAGAGGCTACACTCCCCCTCCGCGACCGTGTGGCCTGATAAGAATAAATAAATAAATAAATATGTGTCAATGATTCCAAAGACGGAACCGTAACGCGCAGTTAGTGTGAAGAGAAAAAGCTTCGGCTTCATAGCTGCACCTTTGAAAGATGATGCCTCAAATTAAAGAGCGTAATTGGGGATAAACGGGAGGATTTTAGCTCTCTTTCCCGGGCATCGGGTGTCCGTAGTGGCCTTTTGCTGTCTTGATGGCGACAGGCGGCCATCGTACCCGCTCAATCTGATCCTGTAACAGGAGAAGCCTTTACAGGCTGGATGACACGGCGGAGTGTTCTGAGCGGAGTCAAAAAATTAAGAAATAAAAACCATGCAGGGAGAAGCGCAGACTTCATATCTAGTGTTTGATATCAGGTTTTTATGACTAATCAGCTACTGGCAGCATGTGAAAGTGGCTTAATTTCAATCCTTTGCGTACTTTGGCACCGAAACTTCCTCTGCACCCTTCAGGAACCCTTTACGCACGAAGTGGAGCAACAACTGACGCCTCTCCACGCACAAGTGTGAGAATCCGGGCCCGCAGCTCATCTATCAGGCAAAAAAAAATATAAAAAAAACAACAACAACGTGTCCTCCTGATTTTAATGGAGCCCGTGTTATCCCCAATTGGTGCCCACCCTTAAAAGGGGCCCTCGTTTCACACCCCCCACACACACATCCGAGAGCACTAACCTTGACCTCTCCCTACACCCCGCTCCATCTGTTGGCAACAAAGAGTGTTTTTCCTTTTTCTCTTCCTCCCATCTCCTCCTCCTCCTCCTCCTCCTCTGACTTTACACACACACATACACACACACCAAGTCAAGGCGGGACATTGATCAAAGCCCGCAGAGCTGCTCGGACTGAGGCAGCGCGCGGGGGAATCTCTATATGTAAATGGAAGCGCGTCGCCGGTTCCGTCATACATCAGTCAGGCTGCATGTTTAATGCCGTGGAGGTGCGGCGGCACTCCGCAGGGAGGGCTCTGCTGCATGTTCGTGTGTGTGCGCGCATGGATATGTATCTCACATTTAATCTTTTATTTCTTCATTTAAAAAAAAAAAAAAAAAAAAAAAAAAAAACAGACTGGAGATTATAACCCGGAGTTAATGTGGAAAGCCGCGGGGCCGCATCCAGGTGTGTGTTCAGATAAAAGTGATACAGCAGTGTATTCCCCGCGCCATATGTAGGCCACACTGTGCCATCTTTAACTTTATTCCTCACATTCAGCACTTTTATTCGCTTGTTAAGGTGGTTACAACCTTCATCAGCCGATGTGTTCTTATGTGTGCCCGGAGTGAATGGACAGCGGCGCACTTTGATGCTGCTCCGTAAAAAAAAAAAAAAAAAAGAAAGAAAAGAAAAGAAAAAAACGAGGAGTTGGGAGAATTTCAGCTTTTGTAAGGAGCGTGAAAAAAGAGCCGGAGAGGGGCTCGCATGGCATCAGAGCGCCGGTGGTCACATTGCGCGCCTTCCCCTGCACGCACGACAGCTCCGGGGAAATTGAGTGACTGGGGGCGCATTTCAATATATGGAAATGACCGGAGGGGGAGGGGGGGAGGGGGGCTCCTGAGATAAATCAGCTCCAATCCCTGTGCACCCCCCACCCTGCACACACCACCACCCCTCCCTCTCACACACGCTCCTCTTCATACCTTCATTTCCTCCTCTTTCTCTCAAGCCGCTGCTTTTGTCGCTGCTTGTCTCAATTTCACAAACCCGTGCGTAAAGACGCGCGGCCGTAAGCCGACACGACCGGCGTTGTTTTCAAGAACGAGAATTTAAAAAGCAACAACAAATACGCTCTAGGCGCGGTGGATGGGGCCCTCCTGTTTTTTTGTTTGTTTGTTTGTTTGTTTTCTAATTAAAGGATCTGATCTCCGGTCTGTGATCAGCGCGAGCAGCTGACTTAAAAATAAGCTCCATCAAAAAAAAAAAAAAAAAAAAAAAACAGGGTCTTTAAATTTACATTCGATTACGCATCAGAGACACACAACAAAACGCAGCGCTTTAAATTTATTTCCGGGGCGCTGAAGCGATCAGATCCAAACTTAATATTAGTTTTATGCAATTTAGTGAATCCTCGATGGATTCAGCGCGATGCCAAGAAAATGCGATGATTAATTGTTGCCGTTCTACTCAGTTCACCCGCACCTGTTCGCTCCGCAATCAGACCGAAGTTATTAAACTGATAGTTTGTACTTTTTGCGACTTGAATAACACACAAATAAAGGCTTTTTTTTTCTTCTTTTTTTTACAAGCAGTTCTGGACGAATTCATCCGGTGTTGTGACAAAAATGCAGTTTTTCTAGGATTTCGCTCTTCATGTGTTTTATTTCCGATGGGAGTCACCCCCCCAAATCCCCTTTAAATCTAGTCCCTGGCTTTCTGCGGAGGAATTTCAGGCTACACACACCCCCCTACACACACATACACACACACACACGCCCGCTTCATCCCAACACATAAGCACGCACACATTCGCCGTGCACCACCACCACCTCCAGCACCACCACCCTTCCACCCCCTAAAGCTTTTCGCAATAAAGGAGCGGGGCTGGATTTCACAACGTGCCATTATCACATCGGGGGATGTGCGCGCACGTCGTTGCGTCGGGCCGGTGGTATTAGATGAAATCAGGCGGGATTACACGGCTACAGAGCAAATTATCACACACACACACACACACACTCACACACACACCGCCACCATCACCACCACCACCACGATTCCCTCCTTCCTCTGTGGCGCTTGATGTGACCGGTGAGTTTAAAGTCACTCCATCCAAACTTTGCGCTAATGTTCACGTTCACACTGTAGCTATCCAAGAGAGTCCAGCCACTGACACGACTGTACAAGCTCTCACTCTGCTGCTCACCCTGCTACAGACCACACAGGGGGTCCGGCCCCCCCTCTCTCCTTCGACGCCACACAATCCGCATCCATCTATCTGCCCGTAATGCACGGACGTGTTTATGGGCGCCGTAGTTAAGTCGTTGTTAATTTTACACTAAACGGGTTGTTATGAAGATGAATGACGGGAGAGGAATGGTCCACATGGGACGGCGGAGTGTTTTTTCCCCCTCTGCTCTGAGAGGAGCCTATAGCTATAGGGATCTATAAAGGAAAGGAAGATGAGGCAGTCTGGAGGGGCCCATTAGTGCTGGAGATGGTGAGATGTTCTTAAACGCATCACGGTTAGAGGGTACTGGTGGTTGGAGCTTTGACTGACGCCGACAAATAATCCCAAAGTAATCTCTAATTAAAGGCCATTTCCTGATATCAAACATCGAGATGTGTGTTATAAATGATGATGCAGACATATTTGTCTGGTCGGTGGTCAGTTACATGTCGTTTTAAAGATCAGAATGCACCTGGGTTGTTCTCTGCACAAAGTTTCTCTGTTCTTCCTCCGCTTGCAGTGAGTCAGTCAGGGGCCAGCTGTTTGGACTGTTGTTTTCTGGAGTGAATTAACTCATCTAATAGCCTTATAATCTCTAATATAACAGATAAAGCTCCCCCCTGTCAAAAATCTGAAGCTCCACCGGTTCTGGGCGATCGAGAGATTTTCATGCCCTCAACAATCTTCAAACACGGACTCCAGCGCCCCCTAGTGTCCAAACGCGGCCGGCGTAGGAGCGCGTTGGAGGTGGAAGTGGGGCCCCACACAGGCTGAAGCCGCCGGCCGAGGGCCCCGCAGGATCCAGCTGAGTCTCGGGCTCGATGTAAAGGATTGCGTTGTTGTTTTTTTGTGTTAAAAATTTGATGAGCCGGTCCGCGATGTTACAAAAAAAAATGTGTCAAACTTCAGGAGTTAGACGATGACACGGAGCTGCTGGTAAAAATGGGGGCAGATGAGGGGGGGAAGCACACTGTGGTGCATTTCTGTTGTTTTTTATTATACTTAATATTATTATTATTGTTCGGATGATTGCTTGAGATCATAATAATTCTCAAATTCAAATGTAAGAGATTCGTGTACGGACACAGTTTTAAGGTTTACAAGGTTAAACTAATTGAACCTGACATCCTTAACAACCATCAACGCGTTGGGTGCGTTTTCAATCGTTGTTGTCCATTTTAAAGGAATGAAACAGATGATTTAAATCAAAAGACAATCAGATCTCAGGGTTGTTTCTCCAAAAGCTTCGGTGGGAACACTTTCATTCATCTTATATATTTGTTTCGGTCAGATCAGTGAAGAGCAAATCTGTCAAAATACACCCAGCTTGTTTCCTTATTATTATAACATTCCTTTCAATATTTAAGGTCTAACGGTCTATTATTATTATTATTATTATTATTATTATTATTATTATTATTATTATTACATCGCTAATAAAGCCAGTAAGGGGCAGCCGCTCTCTGGCTCTCCGTGAGATAATTGCTGTTACATTAAACAGTGTGTGACTGATTGAGATTATTAATGCGCTCCAATAATTCCTCCGCAGCGGCTCCGGATGAACTCGGATCCAGTAAATCTCCGCCGGTTTTCTTCGGGCCGCGGTGTGAGCGGGCCCGCACCTCAGAGGGGCTCAGTGATAAATCGTGTATTTTTAATGAATATCAATAGATGAAATGAATCCCCCTCCGAAAAAAAGGAAAGAAAGAAAAGAAAGGGAGGCAGGAGCCCGGCCGGCTATCTAATTAGATTAAGCGGCGGTGCGGGGCGGTGCGGGGCCGGACGGGGGAATACTGCGGTAATGACTGCTGCTATGACGGCAGCGGCTTTCTAATGGGCTCTGAAGCGCTGCCACGCAGTCAAACCACGGGGCCTTTCAAACCATTAACACCGAGAGGGGGAACATAACAAATCTAATGTGACATGACACCCTTCTGTTTCAGCGCGCCTGTTAACCAGCGGCGACACCAAGTACCGACCGAGCCCCGCGCGCAGCCCCGCGTCCCTGAAAACTTCTGTCTTCACGCGCTGGATCTGCGGGGACGCGGCGTGGCGAGGGCCTGACAGCATGTCATTACCCTGTGTGGCCCACTGTAAAGTCACATCGTCCCCGTTTGATTTTTATTAATGACAACTAATCACAGGAGACGAACAGGACGCAGCACATCTCACTGGGGCCCAAACTTTTTTTTTCCCTAAGAGAGCTAAAACTGAGACTGAACGGTGGACCTGGGGCCAGAAGCAAACACCTGCTGTATTGTTTTCTATTGTGTTCTATTGTATGGTTATAATAGGATCCTCTAATCATCCGACTTCCCTCACAAACCCATGTTCAAATTATGAGAAAGAATTTATCCACCCTACAGGTCTATCATATAACAACATAAACATTATTATAATTGTATTATGGTAATAATAATCATAATTATTATTTTTAATAGAAACATCTGGCGGGGCCACGTTTAACCTTTTTTGGCTCCTCAGACACTGTGGGGCAGCCCTGCTCGAGACAAACACCCTGCTGCTGCTGCTGCTGCTGCTGCTGCTGTAGCCTACAGCTCATAAGTCTCCTATTCAAAAAGTCAAGAGGAGGTTACAGTACTTGAGAATATATCAAATTAACGTATGTTAATATTTGTAGGTCACCACTAATTCTAAACTTTGGCGCTCCTCGGTTGGAAAGTGGTTCACAGATACATCACAAGGAAGCAGAATCAACTGCAAAACATTGAAATGATATACATATTTGAGTTGAAGCGAAAAAGAAGTTGAGATGAGATGAGATGAGATTTGAAGGAAGTCACTGAGAGCCTTTTTTTGAATGGTGAGTTCAGGTACGTACTGCACGGACACAGAGCTCACGTTTCTCTCTTCTCTGTCAGATGGGCCCATTTTCCTGCCACAGAAAGTTGACACGTCCCGTCCACGTTGACATGATTGGTTTTTATCCACCAGGAACAACAACAGTCACTCTGAAACATCACTGTGGGACATTAAACTGTCTACTGGAACTGAGAGTAATCTCACTCATTTTCATGTCAGGATTTTACAGGCTTTTTTTTTTTTCTTTTTTCTTTTTTTTTCTTTTGGAGGAATCATTTATCAGTTCAGAGCCGGACAGCGCTGACACTGCTAACATGGGCGTCAGTTTTAAATCAAACACTACATCAGCAAATCACTCACAGAGGAGATGAGGAGGTCTGATCCTGGTCGTGTAAACTCAGGACAAACTTGGGGAGAGATGATCTCAGTCGCTTATCGACACATGTATATATGTAAAAAAAAAATGATGTCACCATGACCTCAAACCTTTTCTGTCCACCCACAGAGATGAGCCCGGGTCTGGACGAGATGGTGTGAGAGAGGAGATTAGAGATGAACATCATCTTTTCTTTTTTCCATGTTGTTTTTCGGTGGTTTCCAGCTATTTCATGACATCGGTTCAGATTGTCTGCGTAGAAGGGTGCAAGTCCAATTTGATTCTTTCTTCTTCTTTTTTTTTGCATCCACTGTACCCACTCAGGAGAAACCTCATAAATGCACATTAACATATAATTGATTTGCATTCTGAACTTTCTGTGGCGTGGCGCCCCTTCAGTCTGAAATAAAGTTAACAGCTCCCACCCCCCAATCTTTATTAATCATTAACACCCCCCCCCCCCCCCCAGTAGCTCTGTTAGCCCCCAAGCCCCCAGTTTGAGGGCCAGTGTTTTGACAGTGGGCTTGAAGAATCACAGACATAATCTTAACACTCCATCACTGATCATTCTGTTTTTTAGACTTTATTGACTTCAATGCGAATAATTCATTTCTTTAATTTTACACTCCCAGTGGTTTGCCAACACAACCATGTATCTCATGTCATATTTTATATTTACATATTCAGGTAACAGTGAGCGGGAGGCAGGGGGATCACAGTGATATTCAACGCTTCCATTGGATTTACAACCTCAGTTCACTCAAGGCACCACAAGATGGAACTGAAGAGGTGAAAATGTTTCTCCACTGTAAGGAGGGTTAAAGGACTGGAGACCTGCTGTCTGACATAAAGCACATTTTAAATGAGTTTGTGTGGTTTGTTTTACCTTTATACATCTTCTTCTTACATGCCTTATGTTCATGTATGTGTGGTTCACCTGGCCTCAGGAGGATTTCCCCCTATTGGGGCAATAAAGTTGGAAGTTAAAGTAGTATGTAATATTTCTACACAACATAGTGTATTTAGTGGAGTTGTTGAATGTTTCCAGTAATGTTCAAACCCGAGAAATCCATCATTTCTTTCAAGGCATTTCACTTGGTCACCTCTTGCTGTAACTTGCAGGTAAATATCAGAGGATACGTCAGAGAGAGTGAGGAAGGAAGTCTGATGTGGGTAAACATATCACAAATAAGACTTTACAACATTTCTGTCTGCCTTTTACCATAAATAGATGTTCATCAGCAACAATCCCACATTAGTTAACATATTTAAAGCAGTACCAAGAGATCTCCAGTCTCTTTCTGATATGGTGCATCGCTGCAGCACCCCTTTAAGCACTGTGTTTAATGCTCCATTTATTTTTCCTTAGTGAGAGTTGCACGTGTGCATTGCTTAACAGGCAGGATGTAGCCAATCAGATGCAGAGTAGGGCGGGTCATCCTGACGAAGGTAGTGTGATCTAAAATAACACTGCAACAGCAGTAGAAACTGTATGTCTGCTGACTGTCTGGAATGTAATAAATATATAAAACATATATTTATATAATGCCTTTTCTATAGTGACTCACATAAGTTTTGTGAGTCAAGGTTCGACAAAGCAGGTGTTTCAGGCAGTGCAGGAGCAGTGTTTTCTGTGGGTGAGAGTAACTGCCTTTGGCAATAACTTTGGGTTTTGTCACTTTAATCATGCACAAAAATGCTCCATTACACAATACAGGAAAGGCAAAAACCCCAAAAGCATTATATGTTGTTATTCTGTGGATGGCTCCAAAAAGATTCAGCTGTTCCCTGCTGTGTGCTGTTTGGCTCTGTGGTTTGTTCCTCACCTCTTCAAGTCAAGACCCTGAACCTCAGGTTGTTCCTGATGTCCAGACCAGTGACTTGCTTTCATCGCTGAGTGAGTGCGACAGTTGAATAAGAGCCGAGGTAGAAAAGCACTAGCATTAAAAGCTTTATCACTGGGTTCATGGTTAATGCCCAAATGTGGTGAGTCATCTGCACTAAGGAAAAGAACAATACAACCACCTGGGGCTTAGAAATAAAAGTGACCCTTACATTTACACAGTGGTTTTTGTCAGGCAAGCAGTTCTACCAGCAGGTGACAACACTGGAAAGAAATATTCTAATTTGGACTGCCAGACATTCAAATCACACATCATACAATTTTAGTGATTTTCCCTTTCATCATGTATCCTCAGCTGCATTTTTTTTTCTTCTGGATTGCATGACTAAATAATGATGTTTGATTAAATGATTAGGTCAAAAGTCTGATTCCTGACTTCCTGAGCTGATGATGCAGTAACTGATGAGCCCAAATCAGCTACCCTGAACAAAGTATGTCGAAATGACAAATTCCAGTTGACTCTATCTGCAGGAAGATGGAATCCAACTGTTTATCTCCGCTTCAGGTTCTGATATTCTCTCATTAAAGCACCGTAGAAAAAAGACACTTTGCACATTAGTTTCTGTAAGTATGAATACTCCTGCCAGTCCTACAGTACATGAGATTACAACTAGTTTTGTTATAGCTCGGTGGACCATGAGATACTTTATATTACACTCCTATGTTAGTTTGCAGCATATGTAACAAAACTAAGGGCCAGTTAGCTGTGTACTTAACCTCTTGTTTTTTTGTGGGGGGGTGTCAAGAAATGGGAGTCTCCGCTAGGTGATAGTATGGGGCATAGCATATATAAAAATATAAATAAATAAATATATAAAGTGAAATAAACAGTTTATCACTGTATTTCAAATTAAATGTTATCCTCATTCTCTCCACATGGGGGTAGTAGTAGCCTGAGGAGTAATAGTGTATATGCACAATAGTGTGCATATAAAGATTTATCTTGTCTAAAACAATGTTACCCATAGAATTGTAAGAACATGAATAAGAATGTTATAGAAAATAGCTTAGCAATGCATATTAAAACGCCTCGAAGTCAAAGTTAACATTCAACTGTCGTGTTTTGTCAGACTGTCAATCCAAAACCCTGAGATATTAGATTCGAGGTCAGAAAGTGCTGTGAAAACCATTGTCATTATTGTTGCTGATTAATTTTATGTCACGGAATCTGTAAAATCATGATGATTTCAGCTTTAGGGACAAGTTGGTGTCTGGGAAAATAACAAAGCCCGAGCTAGTAGGGGCCCAATAACCCAATAACAAGTCCCCCCCCCCCACCCCAGGGCCCCCTAGCAGGCTGATCCTGTGGACCCAAGACGTAAAGACAGAATGTTTTAACAGATTTGATTATTATTATTATTTTTTACAAACCTTCTCTCTACAGCAGCTCTTTTCTTGTCTCTCTTCATCTGTTGGTCATGAAATAGATGGTTCCAGGAAAAGATGGAATATTACAAGTGCATTTAATATAATGATAAAAGGTTTACTTTGTATTCAGCTTTCTGTGTGTGTGTGTGCGCCAGTGAAATATTAGTCATCACCGCGACATTCACCATGTGAAATGAGGCTCCTCAGAATAATTTGAGACCACTCGGTTCCAAAAGCCAGGATCTTCTTCCACACAGTCTTTTATTTGTAAATAATAAAAATGAACTCTTGAATATAAAACATACACATCAGTAGAGCCACATCTGTTATACAAACAAGAACTGTTGCAGTGAATACTTAGTCTTTCGTCTAAAATCGTGGTTTGGGAGTGGGGAGCCATGGGCTGTAAACAATCAGTATTCCTGGAGTAATACTGACAAAGGAAAGGGCAGTCGGCCACACCGCCAAGGGTTTCAACAGAAACATCCGCAAAATATGTCTGCAAAATCAGATTTCTCATTGGCTTTAGAAGTCCAGTCCAAACCAATAGTAATAAACAGGGGAGAGGGGATTTGAGGAGAAGAAAGTAAACTTTGTTCCAATTGGTTCTGCTTGTTTTTCTGCAACTGGGACAAAAATAAAGGCCTATTAGCGCCCCCTTGTGGCTCAGTGCCGCTCAGCGGCTTGAGCACATCCACAGGACGCAAACTCCCTTCAACAAGACCAGGAATGTTTGTGTGTCAGCGATGTTTTTGTTTTGTTCATAACTTAAGTTCAAGCTGCTCATCCTGGTTTGTATGTACAAGGTGTGCATGTGTGTGTTGGTGACGGGTGTGCAGTCAGATACACTCTTTTTATATTCATATATCTATATCTTTATAATTTCTGTCAAACTCATAATGATACTTCATATACATTTAGCTGTTATACACACATTCTCTATCTTTGTCTCTAGCCCCGACTGTGTTAAACTACAGTTTAGACACCTACACCCTCAGATACGTCAGGGGCTTGAGTATGCTCAGTACTACAGAACAGCACTGTTGTTTCAAAGGGTTCAAAATAAACTGAAACGAAGAGACTTTTTTTTTTCCGGAGACTTCCTAATATGTATATTTAGACCCAGAGTGGTAGGCGTGGCCTGGGTGGAGTTTGATCCCCCCCTATTGGTCCGCTCCTGTTAGGGGGCGGGGATGGCTTGGCTTTTCTCGGTTTGTATTCATATTCAGTACGAGCAAACTGTACAAGAACATGCAACATACAAGCTGGCCTAAAAGTATGTGGAACTAACACACATAGTCTAGTCTTTTTTTCTGTTTTTGTTTTTTTGAGAATTGTTCGTTAATTTGTCTCGTCTTCTATCTTACAAAAAAGTAGAGAACAAAACAAAAAACGAAACAAACGGAAAAACGAAAGAAACGTGCATGCAGCTTGGGGCCGGGGCGTCCCCGAGTCATGCTGCTCCCTCCTACAGGGGGAGTTTGAGGGGAAGGGAAGGGGAGGAGACCGGGGGGTTGGGTGGGCGAGGGCTGGGCTACAGGTGTTTCGGGCGAACGTGACCTGACCTTTTTATTGTCGGCGCACCAATCGCTCGAAAACCGAACATACACGTACACAGAGGGAGTCTTGCACCTTGTGGTACCATTCTGAACTCTGGGCAAAACAAAGACAGAAAAAATGAGTCCAAATGAAAAAAAAAAGATAGGAAAAAAAAAGAAGCAAATAGTCAATTTGGCCTCTATTTTCTTTTCTCCTTGTTAGGACCGAGAGCAAAGCTTTCGTTTGCCTCCATCTGACTGAAGGAGTCGAGCCTCTCTTGTGCTTGCTTTCATACATCACAACAAGGCTAAGAATGTGCACGCGCATGTGCAGGTTCCCCTTCACCTGCAGAGGTAACTGGAGCGTGCCAGACCGCTGCGCCTCATGCTCATTCTTGACGATACTATTACCACGGTAACACCGGCAGAGACAACAGCCAACCTCTATGTGACGGGACAGCCGCATGTAGCTGCCTCAGTTTCAACTCACTCCCTCGGACACATTGTTCACACCACTCCGTCCTTGTGGCCTAGCAGTAAGCTTCTACTCTGATTGGCTGGAGGGCTACTAGGTGGAGGATTCCACTTTGATCGGGTGCTCTGAGGGGCTGCATGAGAAAGTGAGTAAGAAAGGAAAGAAAGAAGATGAGAAGAGAGAGGTGAAGAATGTCAGACAGAGACCCTCCACTGCTGCAGCTCAGAGGAGAAAACAAAGAAAGCAAAGCTTAGAAAACAAAAAAGGCATACGGAGGAGGAAGAGGAAGGTGTGAGACGTGATTGTCAGACTCCAGCTAAGCTTTGATTGGCTAGTTCTGTCTCTCCCTCTCTCTCTTTCTCTCTCTTGTTCCCTGTTGCTCCGTCTGGCTTTTCACTGGTTGACTGAGGGCTTGTCGTTGTTGTCCTCGGGCGCGTGTTCTCGCCCTCTGCTCAGTTCTGGTCCAGTAGCTGTGGTCCATTATTTTGTCGTTTAAGGGATATTGAGGGCTTTGCTGTCGCCAATCGGTCACTAGGACCGAACGCCCGGTGGCGGTCCTGAGCTGTCCAATGACGTCTGAGACGCAAGCCGCGTGAGCGGAGCTAATGTAGGGTCCACCAATGAGGATGGCGGAAACAGTTTGTACCAGCCAATCACCGTGCTTGAGAGGTCCAGGTCCTCCAATAGGATCTGTGCTACACCCATGAAACATTTGTGGTCCAATCGTCCATAGTCGCCCCATACTATCACCTAGCGGAGAGAATAAGAGACATGAGTTAAACTGGGTAAGAGAATACACATTACCAATATGTTCATGAATAGTCTCTTAAAGCAACGTTATGTAGAAACTGACATTTTGTGTGATCTGGCGCCACTCTTCAGTTGACCAAATGTGGTGAATACAAATCTTGGGTTTGCAAGGACTTGTCAGACATAATGTAGGTGCTAACTGCCAATAAAGCTACGTCATAACAATGTTTCATGCTATCTTGAAGTAAACATGTATGTAACACTGTGATCCTAGCCTCACACTTACATATAGGAACAAGCGATGGGGGCAGAGATTGGCTGGTACAGGTAACTATGTACACCATGCTGCAACACACACTCAGGTATTACCTGAAGCACCTTGCCCTGGGGACTCTCATCAAAGAGCAGGTGCTGCTGGTAGAGTGGTTCCAGGGTCTTTCGTGCAATCTTGGTTTTCTTTTTGGCTTTACAAGTTCCATTATCCAGCAAATACACCTTGACATAGGGAGCTGGTGATGGAGGGATGGGGTTAGGAGGGAGCAAGAAGAGAGACAGAGAGAATGGTCGGAGGAGGAGGAAGAAGCAGAAGAAGCAGGAGGGAATAGGTTTGTTGGATTGTGCGTGTGTTTGAGATTGACACTCGAGCATCATCAGGCACAAGTGCTGTATTCAAAGTGTGCATGTGTGTTACCTGGGAGGGATTTGGAGCCTGGTTTGGGGGTAAGGCCTCGTGCCCTGATCACCTCGACCTCCAGCTGGCCTTTCTTATCCATCAGACCGATCTGAACATCGCCTGTATGGAAAGGAGACAAATGCAAACCGCATTTATGCAAAATGATCAGCTGCAAACTTTTAGATTCTTCATTCTTCCCATGAAGGTGAAATCCACTGGTGTGCTTCTATTTTCAGAGGAACATAGAGTCTCATGTTTGCAGTTTGTTTAAGAACAAGTATTTGGGGGTGTCTGATGGGCAGTGGATTCGATGGAGCCATCACTCACCCATGGCAGGTGTTGCCAGTGTTTGCCTGCCAACCAGCTGACCGGGGCCTAAACCATCCAGGAAGTCACTGAACTGACTGTCGGCACCCAACCGCATACCTGAGAAGATCAGACTGACACACACACGTATTTGCATAAGTGACCCTTGGTTACGGCGCTCAGTTGTTAGGTCTTTAAAAGTGCTGCAGTGATCTCCAGCAGGTAATTCACCTGCTTACATTTTCACCTGTACACCTGTACTGTATTGTTTGATCTGCAATCATCCCAAGACGCTTTCACTTCGACCTACACCGCATATACAGTCCACACAACATGCATCGTGCGTTCACATCCGTGCGTGAAGTGTGTACGTACTTCCCCTCAGAGCTGTAGCTGTTCATGCTGCCGTCAGTCGACTCTCTGCTGGCCTGTCGGTTCATGGCCGACCCTCCCCGTGGGTACTCCACGGCCATGCCCGTCTCCACGCTCCTCTGGATGCTGCTGCTCCCGGCCTTGCCCACCTTCTTACCTGCAGAAGCTTCTGACGCAAAGACAGAGAATTAGGTCTTCCACAACTGGACTTTTGCAGACGTTATTTTAACCACTGCTGTTATCAGCTATCAGGCATCTCATGTCATGCCGACCCAAAACTCAAAGGTGGACCTGCATTTGAATTGAATATTATACTAGGCAGGCTCTAGATGATTTTTCCTGTCATACCCTTTGCATCAGTTCAATTCAAGGTAGTAACTCTGACAAGCCTGATAACTATATGCTGATGTTTATCAATTTACAGGTCATCCCATGCAAATTACTACTCCACAGTGACCTCACCAACATCCCAAACCCCAGCTTCTGTACAGGATATATGCATGGCCATCTTCAGCATGAATGAACGAGGTTTCACATACGATCATTGGAAAATATAAATGATCTATTTTCTTTTTTCTTTTTAGGTGATGAGGTCACTGCAGGAAGATGACATGGCTTAGGCAGTCTGCCCAATCTTGAATGTTTGGCAAGGATGTGTGGGTAAAGGGAGGGTTGAAGAAATCATACATTGAGACTTAAAGGAGGGGTTCAGCTCTCTTTTAAAAGCCTGCTGGTCTCCACCGAAAAAAAAATAATACCTGTGTTTCAGGTAATGGCATAAAAATATCAGATCTACATTCTTCTTGAAAGTTAAATGACAGATTTGGCATGTACAGCATGGTTGAGAACAATAATTTTGTCTCAGCCAGGCTTCTTGTGGAGCCGAACCAGCCTTTTTAACACAATGGTGACAGGAGAGGGTGGAGTAAGGAAGCGTGCCGGAGACAGAGCATAGGAAAGGCTGGAGGTGCATGGAGCCTGAGTCTGTCTAACAGAGCTACACTACAACTCTCACCTGCAATAATTCTCTCTCTGTGACTCCTGGTCTATCTGAGTTCAGCCTGTTATATCTGTCTCTCATAAAACTTAACACTGATGCTTTATTGGTTATTCTTCTTAAACATCCTTAACTCTAAATAAAAAAACATCTGAGAGGTTATAACTCCACAGCTGCTATATGCTGTATTAAGCCTCTGAAGATACAATATTTCCTGCCATATTATATAATACCATGCAGTGCACATCTATCCCTGTTTTAAAAACTGTCTGTCTGTCTGTCTGTCTGTCTAACTACTGCTTTACCTTTCTGTCTGTCCGCCGCCTTACCCGCCGCCTCTGAAATTACACACATAACAACAACAAAGCCAATAAACAACAACAATATCAGAAACAACAGAAACACTGGATACACTGGTAGAATTATATGAATGTCTTACAGTGTTAGTGACCTAAAAGATGTCCATCTGCATGAAGTTACAAGTGTGTGTGTGTGTGTGTGTGTGTGTGTGTGTGTGTGTGTGTGTGTGTGTGTGTGTGTGTGTGTGTGTGTGTGTGTGTGTGTGTGTGTGTGTGTGTGTGTACAGATAAAGACACATAAAATCCATAAATAAATGTACCCATGACAAACATTGGTTTACATTTCAACAGCATGCAACTGCACCATCTCTGCAAGATTCAGGGAAGCTTTAGTTCTGTTGTCTATGGAAATGAAACTGTGGCTGCAACTGTAATCAGGGCCTGAGCCTCTGTCCACATTTAGCTTTTAGAGAAATGACTATAACATTGAAAAGGTACCCTGTGGAGTCACTGGGTGATGTTTGTTCTGAATGTCTTATAAGATGTCTTCTTATGGTCACATCATCAACATGTCACATTACACAGAGCTGTGTGATCATTCTGATCATTTGTAGTTTGAAAGACAGTCGATACTGAATAATGTGAAAGTATTTCTCCAAAGTCATAATGCGGTGCTCAGCAAAATGTGGTCTATGTGAAGACTTAACTTCCAGGCATTAAATGTTTCATATACTAATCACACATAAATCTGAGTGTCTGTTATGTTAGTGTCATCTGCCATCCCCTTTAAGAGCCAGGTGAAGCATCAAGGTGTCACGTAAATAGCGGGCAACAGGCTGCGCCTTTGACTTTAGAGTAAATTTTGTTGGTCTGTGGTGCTGATGCTTCTGCTGCCTCGAGATAGCAATTTGCCATCAGTGCACCAGACCACACCTAATTTCACAAGTCCAAGTACATTGCTATTTACACAACTTGGGCCCTGGGTGGAAAAATGACAGCTGCGTCGGTCTCAAACTTTTTTCGCCAACTGTGTTTCACATGATATCGGGTGATGATGATTTTAAAAAATGAAATCTTATTTGCAAGTCACACAGGTGTACCTAGTTTTTATATATCTTAGTTGGACTATTTCCAAAAATAGTTGCAAGATATGGCTCAATGTTTGCAGTCTGGAATAATGCTGAATCATAAAAGATTTGCAAATCCTTGTCTTGTAACATTTTGAAATAATTTTGCCATCAGAATACTTTGAAAGATGCTAAATTCACAAATCATTCCACATAGTGGCGTTAAGAAAACAAAAACAAAAAAAGCATCTGCTTCAGCATTACTGATAAATATTTAATATCAGTCTTTTAAGTTTGTCCATCATCTGCCAAAGACTCTGAATGATTTACCACACAATATAAAACAGATTAGATGCCATTCGAGGCTGCCAATCTTCTTGGCGATGGTATTATTTATTTACAGTAATTATACTAATGTCTTCAAAACATTGTGGAGGTGCTTCTCTGAAAAAAATGACACACACAGTAACATTAAAGGCCTTGGTGAGAGACAAGGAAGCTAGATAGAATAAGTGGGCCTGCTATCTGCTACCTGTCTGAAGACATCCATGTGGTGATTACGCGTCCTGTTTTTCTGACCTGTCTGGCTGAGTTGCGAGGTACTCCGACTGCGTCTGGATGGCAGGATGGCAACAACGCGTTGGCTGAGGCTCGAGCGCCGCTTCTTGATCCCGCTTCCGAGGCTCCCGAGCGCTGTGTCTGATTGGCTGCCGTCGGTGTGCTCCATGCCGTAGATCTCGCCACTGACACTGGTGCTCTTCATCATGTGGCGGCCTGTCGCACGCATTGCCCTGCTGATCATGACAATACCCAGTTTATTTCATATGACTTAATAATACCTTATACTAACAAGTAAACATGGGAAATGCTGCACAAAAAAAAACGTTAGAGTTAGAGAGTTTGTGTGGGTACCTGAAGCGTCCCCTGGGTCTCTCTGATTGGATGGACATGTAGCTGGTGCTACTGATGCGAGAGGCACTGCTGGTTCGAGAGATGGCTGACACGTCGCTGACATCACTGTCTGAGGACCTATGGGAAACGTTTTCACTGTTCCTCCTCTGGTCCTTGTAGAGCTGCAGGAAACAACCAGATGTTACTCTTAGATCTTAGTTACAAACCACCAACATGCAGTCAGCAATTTGATCATTTTGGTACGGCCAAACTGGAGGCTCAGTAAAGATGATAGTACCTCAGAGCTATTCTCGGTTTATTGTATTATGAGTTTCAAAGGAGAGTTAATTCAATTCTGCGCTCACAAAGCTTTCACACTTACACATCTTAGAAAACAAAACATTTCAACACACTAAGCTTAAAGTTGAATTATGTATCAAAGCTTTTATTAGACAAACTCTTTCTGTTATGCAGATGTTAACTATTTATAATTTGTAACAGAATATAAAAGCTACTGTGAATCTCAGAAGGGATCAAGCCTCGATCACCTTGACATCGCTCGTTTAGTCTTTTCGTGATGCCTGATGCTACTTTTCTGCATGTTTTTGTCCATATACTTTATCATCAGTGCCACTTTTGTAAGCTCATGCCAGCTGGTGCTAATGATCTATTCAGTCTGATTTCCATCATTCACACTCGGTCAGATGAAGGAAAAGTGCAATGCATCACTGAGACAGCGCTGACGCGATGCACACCGCAGAGTTGAACTACTGGCCTGTAGACACGTGTGAAAGTCAGGCCATCGCCATTAAGCTGTCAGTTTTCTGTAAGTTAGGATCGGAAAACCAGACAGTATGGATTAAACACTTCTGTATTGGAAGAGTTAGGTGCATTCTTGAGTGACTGCCCAGTTGGAACCAATTCATTTTATTGAGTGTTCCTCACCATTACGGTAACATAATTTATTACTTTCTTAGACAGTAAATGCAATTCATCACGATGCACTTCGGCGACATTATGGCTCATGCTCTCTGGCTGGAGCCCTTATTGTCCCCCTCCATTCTCCTGATGAGTTAGTTTTAAAGTGAACTGTCAGGCTGAATGTAGCCAAAAAAAAAAAAAGTATCCATGGCCCACCTCCCGTTTGTTCTTGAGGGAACGGTCCAGGTCCTGTTGGCTGGAGGTGGAGGCGGCTGACACCCGGTTGGAATGAACCCTCATCTGGAGCTGACGAACACACTCCTCTGCTACCAGGGCTACACACACACACACACACGAAATGACACAACTCAATAAACTCCCACTTAATCAAGACACTGCACTATAAAACTGAGCAACAAAAAAGGTTTTTTGGAGGTGAGAAAACTTTACGTCATGCTGGACACGAAAGACAAAATCTGGCAGAAAACAGAAGCGGAAGAAACTAGTAAACATTCAGTCCATTCAAACATGTTTGAGTAGCCAACCATTCTCACACTTAATTAACTTAATAAAATAATTCATCCAACACCATTATTATATGAATAATGTGGACCCCTGTAGATAAAAAGAAGTCATCTGAAATTCTATCTGCATCTGCACTCAGTGATCTTGGTCATACAGTTCTGCCAGTGTGTAACATTTCAGTAAATGTCCGAACCACGGCAACCCAAAAGCATCACTTATGTGCTGAAAATGTATTTTTTACTGTTCTAAATGACTCCACTATAGTCTGTATCTAAAATAAGTCTTTCAGTGCATCTTCCTCTGAACACCACAGGGTGGCGCCTGCAACACACAAGCTGCAGGAAGTAGACTGTAACTGTCCACCTAAGCACAAACCATCATCTCAGTCCTCTTCACCCCGCTGCTTCAGGCTGCAACCGACGGTGCACACGGATGATGGTCGTGAGAAATTTTGATAGTGATTTGGGGTCAGTAACAAGGCTGGCTAACCAATCTTGTTGCTAAACATAACATCATGTTTACGGTTTCTCAACCGTACTCAATGTTAATGACTTTGAATCCTTCTAGCATAACTTTAGCTTTCTAGCTATTAACTGAGTGGTGGTTCAATGAGCTGAGCGGACTAGTTTATCTCCCGTTGCCAATTCATATCAAGGTTTGTCCTTTTTACTGGAGTGATGAACAATGTTTGCATTGCATAACAACCTTTACGGGATTAGAATGACTTTTTCTGCTGTTAGTCAAACCCTCAGAAGTTACCAGGGAAACGCAGTTATTACTTGTGAAAAACTTGATATTTCAATGCAAAACATTAGTATAAATTAATTAACTCTGGTATAAACAGGGAAATGCCCTTCAATGTGTCCACAATCATCAGAAACTGCACAGAGTGACGATGGACAAATGGCTCTGCTGACTTTCAGCTGGTGTTTTTGAATCCCAGCAAGGATTTCTTGATTTCTTTTCTTGGGTTTGGGATAACAATAATAACTGAATGGCGTTGCATCATTCCAGTACAGCACATGGAACAGCTCAGTGTGGATACTTGCATGAATTATCTCTCATCTGGATGCATAAATAGAGTCAGTTTCACACACTAACACACATACACATACCTTGTTCTACGGTGCTGCTCTTGGGGGGAAGCTGTGGGAGCTGCCTTACTCTGCGGGCTGAGGACGTCACTGAGGAGGAAAGAGACGAACCACCTTGGAGGTGGCCCCTAACACAGAATAAAATGATAGTGAAGCAGACAGACAAAAAAAAAAAAATGAGTTGGAGAGAGGGTGGAAAGAGAGAGGGGAGAAAGGGAAAATTAACAAATGTAAGAAGGAAAAGAATGGGGATAAAAAAAGGGGGGGAAATGGAATGAAAGTCAACATGTTAGTGATCCAGGATGTTCACAGCTGCACCGGTCACTCGCTGGTCAGGGTTTCTTGAGTTAATCCTTTTCACACATTATCATTTTGAACTTCACCTGAAGGAACACACGGAACAGAAAACAGCTGCACTTCACCTGCTGTCCTTTCCAAAATCCCTTTTCTTAAGATGTGTAACATCAAGTCTAAAATGGCATCAAGAAGTGACAGAGCATGGCAATAGGAAAAGCATCAGTTGTGGAAAATGAAACAGCAACATTATTCCGGTGAAACAATCAGTGGCAACGACAATATTCACACAGTGAAGCGGAGTGAAGCTTGTTCAGGGGTCGGTAGTGGGGGGATCCTGTTGCAGGTAGGAGAAGCAAATAAAGACTGAGACGGTGAAAGAACACAGAGAGAAGGTGAAAGCCTTCAAGCACAAATCCCACCAGATCTGCACGCATTCATTCATCGTAATCCATTCTCACAAAAAACAGGGCTTATTCATAAAACAGCTACGTTCTTTGAATTTTGATTATTCTGTTGAGTATGACACATTTCACCAGTTATACTACAGTTATAAAGCTTCCGTTAAAAATTGCCATTTTACAGGCCAATCGACTCATTAAACTTAGAGTAGGACAACAGAACAGAATAGCATTGTTGATGCTCAATCTATCAATAACTGATGGTGCCTTTACCTTGAGTTTTAATCAATTATCCCATAAAAGATGGTGCCTGAAGCAGATATACATAAGAGACTAAACACACTTTCACACCCTCTTCAACTTATTCTGAAAAACAATGACCTCAAGTGTCCACGCATGCCCACGCAACACAAACACCATGAACACACAAACACAGAACAGCAGCAGCGTCTGGAGTCGCAATGTGGCGAAGACAGGTCACAGAAACACACACACACATACACAAACAGGTAAGAATATGAAGGTGTGTGAGAGAGCAGCTCTGTCCTGCTCCTCTCAACCACAGTATCCACAGCGGACCAAAGGGAAGCTGCCTCAGTGTCAGTGGGTGGGCAAGGGGGCGGGGGGTGGGGGACACTCATTCAAGGGGAATCCCCTCACCAAAGGGCCGCAGCGGTGTCTTCTTTCCTCTGGAGCCCCTTAAGATTGAGGTGGGCTTGATACTGATACACACACACACACACACACACACACACACACACACACACACACACACACACACACACACACACACACACACACACACACACACACACACAAACACACACACACACATACACAAATGCACACAGTCACACAAGTGCCATACAAACCCAAAGCCCGGCAATACAGTGTGTGAGCAGCAGCATGCAGGAACAAAAGATGGGAGGGGAGATGGAGGAGCGGGGAAAAAGCAACAGAACACAAATAAATAAAAGGTCATACAAATCATGTGAGATGAAACATTGCCTAAACATCTTGCTAGCAGGTGGCGTTAACCTCAATTTGTACGACGCGTGGTTAACAATCAAAACCATGACAGCCCTCAGACGGTGTGTGCAGTTTAGTCTGTGGGCTGTGGAAATGGCTCGAGCTACTTTAAGGTTATTAAAGGACCGATATCTAAACGTCCAACAAGGTCTCCTCAAATTTACATTTGTATGTAATTAATTTTCGACAGCAAACATGTTTTGAAGGAAACACCATGACAACTGAAGCATGAGTAGTGTCTGATTTAACTCCAAGCAGGTTAAGCTTAGAAAAAGATAGTAGCGTGGGTTTACATATTAAAGCAGTCGACACTGACTTAAAACACTGTGTTGCATGAAAGGAGAGAAAACTGCTGGAGCCATTTCAACCCCCCAAATGTATTTCACTTTCTGACTTACAGAAAACAAACAGTTTGAATTTGATTTAATAGTCCAAAAGGGCACAAGTGATTATTATTGAGCTATTAGATTATTACTGAACAAAAACAGTGAAACTGTATGTCAGATCTTTCTTTTTTTTCCACATGAGCTGCTTGTCCTGACCTCTGTGTGAAATGGAGTGGTACATTTTTTGGAGATATGCTAACACCAACAGAAAACAAAAAAACCACTAGAAGGGCAGTAGGATAACGTGTGTATGTTTGGTTGTTTATTTGTAATGGGCATCAGAGATAATGATATCCTCAGACATGTAAGTCACAATGAACAATATCAGTATGTTCTAAGTGCTATATCGTAGGCATGTGTGAGCACTGAGTTTCAGAGTTATCAGAAACAGCTTGCTCACACAGTATGTTTCAGGTCTCTTCCTCTGTGCCTCCCCTTAATCTTTCCCACTTTTGGCACTGTCCTGCTGATTGTCTATCTTTATTACATCCACATACATTAACTTCACCGTGGTTAAAAATGTGTCTAGGACAATAAATTAAATTGCAGAGGATCACAGTGAAAATTTAATTCCTCACCTCCCCCTATAATGTTTAATCCCGTCCAATCATCCCGTCAGCGACCTTGTGCATTACTGTTTGACATGTGCTGAGCGTACAGTACATGCCTTACCTGCTACTGTCAGAGAGCTTCCTGCCAAGAGTGTGACACTCGGGTGTTGCCAGGGTCCGAGGCTGCCTGGAGAATGGTGGATGAGCAAAGGGAACAATACGTAAAAGTAAAAAAAAAAAAAAAAAGAAAAAAAAGAAAGATGTATGGATGGATGGATGGATGGATGGATGGATGAGAGGATGGAAGAGAGCACGATGGAGGATATTTCATTTAGAGTCTGACTCTGTCATGAGGCTGTCACCGGCCTTATAAGTTTATGATCTGGAAAACAGGAAATAGGAGGCATGCAGTGATGGATGGTGTGATGGTGATATGAATAAAGGGTGTCACACACTCGTGCTTCATCTGTAACTGTGCCAATGTGTGTGTGTGTGTGTGTGTGTACAGGTAAGTGTGTGTACCTCTTCTTTGTACTGAGGTGAATTAAAGTCTCTTGAGTAGGAAGTAGCATCAATATTCTCCATTCATGGACATGAAGATGACAAGATGATACATGTGCCGCAAAACACACACACACACACGCACACACGCACACACACACACACACACACACACACACACACACAGATACACACACACAGTCACGCATCTGATATGAATTATGTACGTCATGAATTCTAAGTCATTGCTGAGCTAGGAGACACTTAATAAGAGAAGAAGGTGAGGCACACAGAAGCTGCAGATGCAAACCCCAGAACAGAAAGTACACGTAGAAAGACCGCAGGAAGCAAACTCAACAAAGCAAGATTTCACACCATAACCACTGCAAACTACCATAGGTTCAGAGGAGCCACTAAAGACCATGAAGGAAGGGTATAAAAAAAGCAACAGGACAAAAAAATTACGGCAACAACAACCACAACCAGGAATGAAAACTACTGCTACAACTCTCGGCAACAAATTGCAAACTCGAAAAAACACCACCAACAAGCTAAAAATCCATACTGGCAACCCCTGTACACAATGTGAGTGACAGCATATGAAACAAAGTAGAACTTGTCAGAGCCTGTGGGACCCGTTTGACTTTTATTTTGACAAGTTCTAAATTGCATGTCATGGTTACTCTCACTGTGTCTCACTGTGCTCACTGACCACAAAACCAGAAATCAAGGGTTAACAATAGGAAACTAAACAGCAGAGAGGTTACAGGAGTAGCTTGTCACTTTATCTTGTATTTGTTCAGCTAAACTGAAACAGTGCAGTTACAACTGCAAGATAATGACACTTTTATTCATAAGCAAGTAAAAGTAATTGTTTGTCACTTTGGGAAAGTGTTTACATGTTCATTTTTTCAACAGTGTTGGGAGAAAATTGTTGCCGCTCTCATTTCTGTCTGATAAATACAGAGCTAAAGCCACAAGACATTAGCATAGCTGAGCATAAAGATTTGTAGCTGAGGGAACAGCTAGCCAGGATATGTTGCAGGTAACTTTAAACACCTACCAACACACCTACAGCTCACTAATTAACTTGTTAGGTCTTGTTTGTTAATCTAACAAAGCCATATCTGACAGAGCTAGGCTAGCTGTTGCACTCAAAGTCTTTAGGCTAAACTAAGCTAGCTGTCTCTTGGTTGTAACTTTATATCTAACAGTCAAACATGGGAGAAGAATGGACCTTCTCCCCTAGTGAATAAAGTGAATTTCCCAAAATGCTCAACTGTTTTTTTAAATTAATTATTTTCAAATTTTAAAAAAACAAACACTTCCCTGTTATGCTAAATCTGGCTCAACACAGTAAATGTATACTTTTTTATATGATACAAGATAAAGTCACCCAGTACACCTTTGATCAGATTAGAAGGAGATGGAAAAGTTCAAGTTGGAAATTTATAACCAGCTAGTCAAAGAAATATCAGAACTCAGCAGAGAGATCAGCGTTAACTAAAAACATGAGGTAGAGCTTGACATCTGCCTGCACCCAATGAGACCCAACTGAACCCAGCGGATTTCAGTCAGGTTTGACAGTATGTGTTATATTACTGAAAAAGAAAAAAGAAAAAAATATGTGGGAATTGGCAACATATTTATAGCTGATTTGCCTTTAAAAAATGCCTTTCATAAAAAAAAGCTTTGAGCCATTGGGTTGGGGTCGTTATGGCCTTTATGGAGATTTTGAAGCATAAGTCAAGCTCTAGGACGAAGTGGTTGGAGTCCACAATGGGGTACCTGTCATCTTCAGGGGAAGCATGTTGGATAAAAATCCTGGGACTCTCCGGACGTCTTCGGGGCAGGGAATGGGACAAAGATTTTCTATGTGTACACATACAAAATATATCACCCATATGATCAGTAAGCCATTAAAAAATCAGAAAGACTTGTGATTCCATAAGCCTAGTATGGATGTGAGTGAATTTACCCACAACTCTTTAAACAGTTATACAGCATGTGAGTATTGCAATAAAATTGAATTTATCCTTCAAGATATTTTGATTACATTGTGGGAGATGGTTGACCAAGGAAGCAGGCCTGACACCAGGACTTACTGGAAGACGTTATCCTGATATTGGTAAGGGTTGAAGCTATCAAATGAGAGGCTTGAAAGGTAATCATACTCAAGACTAGACTGTGTGAGGCTAAGCAGTGTTTGGGTAGGCTGGTTGGTGAAGCGATTCATCTCAAGATACAGTAATTAAGATCAGGTGTAAAAAGGTGCACCGATTTGGTGGTCAGGATGCCAATGCCCATGAGCTCATACTTTGATGGGTTAATGAAAGTGCCTCGATAGTGATCCATCATTGAAATAAAACTTGGCAAAATGTTTCTGTTGTTAAGTAAGAGCTAATGATATTTGCTAATGGATAATCAGTTTTAGAAAAATCGTTGCACCTTCAAAAATGCAATTTGAGGATTGTGGTAAAATATGGAAGCTACTGGGTGGAGCAACAGCGATGGAGTTGGGGTAGAGTGAGGAGGTGGGAGGCTTGATCTTCAGCTAGTGTAGGACATTCAGAGAGGAAAAGTACTGCAAAGACCAGGAAAGGTAAGACAAGATACTACTAGAGCACTACAGGAGGGGTGCTGGAGACAGAGGCTGGTACCTTTCAGTCTCTGGTGAGGGGGCATGATTGTCTGGTGTCAGACAATTGGCGCTAGCGCTCCTAACCCTGTCCAGAGAGGGCTGCAGATCACTAGAGGCACCACAGCACAACATGCCATCCAATGGAGGAGGAGGAGACAGGAGGAGAGGACAGAAACAAACACAAAGAGAAAAAACAATGGACAAACAGAAAAAATGCTTTAAAAAGAAAGTCCAGTTAGATTCCTAAAGTCAGAATGCTAGTCTGAGAACTAAAACCAAGACTAGTTGGCTGTGTAAAGATGGAGTATCTGTCTTGTCATGCCTTCATGAAGATGGGGTCACGTGAAAATGTTCTTCAACTGTCACGGCACAGGATGAAATGCTCTCTGCACTACTCTCCCAACCGGTCACGACTGAAGACTCACATGGTTAACCATTAGTGATATTCACGCATGTGTGTGTCTTACCTAACTGTCACCTCATCTGTGAACTTTACAACGCTGTGTGTGATGGAGCAGCGCCTTGCCATGACCACGCGCGATCCCACGACAGAGCTTATCTTTCGGCATGCAGGCAGCGTGGAACTAGTCACAAGATGAAAGTTTCAAAAACAGCATGCAGTTGCAAAAAGGAAAAGAAAGCTCAGATTGGAAAAAAAGAATTTGTGAAGCTACTGCTGCGGTAGAAAATACTCACATGAAAAGAAGTCCGTAGGATTAAAAAAATATTGCATGCTTGTGTGTCTTTTACTATAAATTTGCAGTTTGGCAGGTATACTAACTCTTGCATAGAAGATTATGAAGATTTACTGCAGGTTATTAAGTGCTTCTCCACTGGTTGAGAATATTCACACTGGCACCACGGGACATCTAATGGTCTCAGTATGCTTCAGATGAAGGGGCTTGTCGCAGCGTCTAACAGTAACTTTTTGTGACATGGGCCGCATCCAACAAGTTTTGTTCAAGTCGTAGGATAGCATTTGAACTTCTGTATCAAGCATTTTTTTGCACTACATTTGTCACTTTATATGAGATGCCTATTGTCCTCCTTTGAGGAGAAACAGTCAGAAAATGTGCACTGTTATCCCCTCATGCTTGATTTTGTCAAGACTAAAAGACACAAATTCTATAAGCGATTGGGGCAGTCAAGAGGAGGTTGATGGCAGAGTTTTTAGGAGGGGCTATTTTGGGCTCCCCTGGTTCCAGAAGCAAAAGTTCTGTTATTTTCTCCATTGACAGTTTTAGGTCACTCAACACTCTCGTGGCTTGGATGGGAATGAAACTCTCCCAATTGAATGAATTGTTAAAAGGTGAACGACTGCATTAGAGTATACACTATGAAGAACCTTCTGTGCAACAAACTTCTGTGTACCTAAAAGTTTAGTGATGTCACTCATTTTGGATTACTGCTCTGAAACTTTGAGTATGAGTTGTGGCATTACGTCCATTCTCATCTTGTTGTGTCATCTTATCCAGAAGTGACCACATTTGGATGAGAGGGCGGAGCTGACGAAGATACTGTAATTGGATCTGACTGAGAACCAGACAACACACTGTCAATTACAAGGTGTCCCAATGAGCACAGAAACACCTGATCACCAACTTCTAACTGTGTTACATACTGTGTATTGGCAAGAAAGCACAGAGGCAAAATATTGGGATAGATTGCAGTTTAAATGAATTCACCACGTCTGAAGAAGTGTTTTGAATTTGCTACGGGCTATGATTTGTCACTGACTGGATTCTTCCCGGCAGTAACAGCTGCAGAGGCTCTTGCCTATTTATAGCTGTCTGCCAAGTCAAACTGACAAACAAAACATAACATGACTGTTACATTATCCAGGAGAGCCCAGCGCTTCCATGTTGAGAAAACACTGAAGGGATTGTTTACAGGAAATGTTGTATTTATTTAGTATTCATAAAGAATGAATTGAAGTATTCATAGAGAATGGGGAACAACATCCATGTACAAACGCTTTGTTTGTTTGAAGCATACTGGACCCATCACTGTGGACTTACCTGTTTCTGTGTTTGTGGATACCGTTGAACAAAAGTGGCATCTTAGGTGGCAGTGTGTTATTGTGCCTAGTAGACCTCCTGATGTTAGCATGCATGCAGCAGGCAGAAGTAGGATAATGGGAGGAATGGGTGGAGGAGAAAAAAACAGGTGTGTAGGATTGTTGGCAAAGGACAAATTCAATATGTAAAAAAATTGCTGCAGACTTATCCAGCGATTTTGTGCACCATGTAGTATGCTATTAAACAAATTTAAAGACATGTTCATGAAAGAGGTTAACTGATTTCCATCTTCACAACAAAACATTAACTTATACTCGATAAGCAAGGTAAAGGTCTCATATTCCACGTGTCTTCGCTACGGTCATATTGTCATCTGACATGTTTCTAAATAGTGCATTTCTTGAAAAAATCACTGGCTAAGCTTGTGAGCTTTTGCAGTGTAAGCGAGTAAGAACTACAGCACCGCATGACAGGAATACAAGCATCAAAAGCCAGCTTTCAGCTCTACTGACACGCATAAAAACACCCCTTCTACCACACATCCATGTGTATATACAGTAAGGTACAAACTGACAATGTTACTATATTATTGTGCATAAATCAGAAAGGTATGGTTGTATACAGAGGTGTTCTCAAGCGTGTAACTTACCTTTTCTCAGCTTTATGCTCAAATAGCAATGTAAGACCCATGTGATGTTGATTACAGTACACATGTGAAGCAAATGTGAAATGTCTTGATGCCTCAAACTGAATCAGGATATGAGGGTGCAGAGACCAGACTTAATCACTGTAATCAAGAGGATCAAGAGGAAAGACGGAAATGGTATATATTTACAAATTTCTTTTTTTTTTTCAAGACGGCCGAGGGAGAATTTATATGGGTCCTTTCATAACACACCGGCTGAACAGCTATTTCATGTCGACTCTGGCCCTGGTAAGCATCACTGTCGGTGTGGCTGTAGAAGAGCAGCATGCTGTGAAGGCTCAGTCTAAATTCAAACATGGTCCTGCAGTGTCCTCTTGTGGATCTGTGGCAGCAGTGCAACTAAACAACCAGCTCTTTAGTCTGCTTTCCTCAATCTGATCAAACTGTTTATAATATTCTAAAATGAAAGTAAACTCAGTAAATTATGGGAAAAAATAATAAGTCAAGTGAGTGATCATAGTCTATATTTTTGGAGCTGTCAACAAATCCCATGAAAAGACCAAAGCCAACACTTGAGGGATCCAACTAAAATGGTATTCTGTGTGCATCAAAGGCCTGACCTGACATGTGACATGTTCTTTCAGGTCCCATGTCCATTGTCCAAAGTTCAATTTAAGTGATGTTTGTGTCTTTCTTGTTGACAAAAGCATAACTTTAGACAATCTTTAGACAATTATTCCCCTGTCTGTTTTAACTGATCTTTTCTGCCTTACATTATGTAACCACTACTTCCTACATACATTTAAAATGATGTGATTTACTGTTGTAATTCGTATTCTACTTTTACAGCAAAGAAAAAGAGCCTCTATTTCAGCATTTTCAATGATTAAACTCTTTTAAAAAGATCAAATTATGAGACTATATGACTAAAACTACACACATAAACTACAGCTGATCTAGAAATCCACATGTACACATCATGTTGACAATATTGTCCAGTTTACCTGGTATGAAGACACTCAGCACTTTTGCCTCGCATTGACTGGTGGATCATGATGACCTCACTGTGGTTACCATGGGGATGGATGACATATGAGGAAATCAACAACAGTCCAAAAAAAAACCACAAGAGCAGAGGGAGAAGAGGGTGAATAGGAAAGAGAAGCTGTTGCTGATTGCTATACATACACAACACGCATATACAAACTTATGAGCGCGCGCGCGCACACACACACACACACACACACCCAAACCAAAGCCATTTCATCTCAACGATGTTATAAAGTCACTTTACACAAGACAACAACGGAGAGCTACTGCACTAAACTTGGTTCACGGTCCAAAAAAAACAGACCCAAGAAAAAGGGAAATTCAGTAAAATGAAGGGCAGAAAAACTAAACAAGGGCAAATTTAAAAGAACAAAAAAAATGCAATTAAACAGTGACCAAAAGGATCGAACATAAAATAAAGTTTTAGAACAAGTAACAACAGAATCTCTCTGCGGCAGTCACAGTTTCTCACATAAAATTTGCTGTCTCACATCCACTGCGCACAAAATGAGGCCAACAATGTCACAGAGAAAAAAGTTGTTTTTTTGACAAACACTGGAGACAACTCAGATGTCTAACATGTATTGCTAGCAGTGCTCACGCACAAACACACACACCTGTCATCGAGGTACTCCTCCTCCTGGCGGCGACCTCTGCCAGCGTCGTAGTAACGAGTCGGAGAACGAGAACGACGATTGTGCGTAAGCTCATCATCCAGACTCCTGGAAGGAAGGAAGGAAGACAGAAAGAAAGGAAGAAGAAAGAAAGAAAGAAGACTTATGAGAGGTTAGTGGTCAGGCAGTATTGCAGCAGACTCTTGGCGGGCCTCATTTGGCTCGGCCGGTAAAAGCAGAGCTGGCAGCACTGTGTGTTCTGCATCAGACAGACATTTCATTAGTAGATGGACTCTGTTTGCTGCCTTCCAACAAACTCTCATTCCTCCCGTCTTGCTCTACCATGTTGCTTTTACCTCTTATGAGTGACCAATGTCTTCTCACCAGGCTGACCTCTATTTGTATCAATTATCAGACACCAGGCCAAGTCATCCACCTCTGAAGACTAACTCAATAATTTTAAATCTTGTATGCCCTTCCATCTCAATCTTAACACACAGCTGTGTCACAGGAGTGAGCTAAAGCAGTGTATTAATATATTTTGGCTTAAATATGACAATTTGGAGCATACTGAATATACAACGAGGAAGTGGATTAAGCCTGCATAAACTTGTCACTATTGTAATTCATTGCAATCACTGCGAAGCTGACCATAAATGGTAAATTTACAAATGTTTTACAGCCTGGAATTAAGGTTTCATACTCAAAAAGATTTGTGAGTATCACTTTAAATCCTTAAGTCCTTTAATTAATGTAAAACTGATTCATGTGAAATACTGTTATTGTTCTTGTCTCATCCTTTTTAACCCTCACCTCTGGGCATGAATGTTGGGTTGGCGTGATCGGATTCGTCCCTGCTCCTCGCGGTGTGGGGACACCGAACGGGAACGTATGTGATGGGCGGGCGTCCTTTGCTGGTCCGGCACCTCCAGGGTAGACGTGGACTCCCGTTGCCTCTCCCTGCCACGCCCATCCGCTGCTGGGTGGGAATTGTCACCCCCCATGGACAAAACAGACCCTCATAAGTCAATGTGAATGAGTGCACAAAAATAGGTCAGTAAGTGGATAAAACGTGTCAAGGATTTGTTTGGTAATTGCCAGCGTGGGCATTAACAGTGCTGATCCTCAGTCCATTCACAGTGAAATTTAAGCTACAACGACCATTTATGCCTACTGGTGATGGAATAAATGGTTTGGAATACCTGGAGATCATGCTAATGGCTTAATATAATACACATACACCTGCTATGCCAAAGCATTAACACAATGTTTAGTACTCTAACATAGTGTACATGCATAACATCTCAGCATGGAGCCTGATACCACTGTACATATTGTCTGGCAACCACAATAAGACAGGCTGTCTCAAGGATACAGACTATTTAAAGCTTAGCCTAATAATAGGACTGCAGCTGGCTTATTTTTCATTGCTGTGTCCTGTATTTTTAAAATGTAGTAAAAGAGCAAAATAAATAAATAAAACAACTCTCTCTTTCTTTGTGGAGCCATCTCTGAAGATAAAAATATAAACAGAGAGACTCATCAGCCTTGAAGGGATCTGGGCGCTACTGTGTCGGGCTCTGTTGTGGTCCCAAGGTCACCGGTTTCATTTCCAAGAGAACAGCACCTCAAAGCTCACAGTGGGGCCATTAGTTTTGTTTTGGAAAGTGCGACCAGTGTCTTTCATTGATGTATTCCTACCATGCATGGAAATTAAAACAGAAAAGTTGTTCAAAGTGATGCAGTGTATTTTTTTCCGTCCCTTATGCCTTCTTTACTTGGGCGCTCATTAAACGAGAAGCACAGGCACATGGTAGGGTTCGACTGACAGAGCTGATTGTGTTTCTCCGCCAGAATTTTTACAGTCAGGGTACAAAATTACTAAAACAGCCTATGTGACACTATGAGGCATTAATATAATCAGAGAAATTGGTATGTATTCATATATAAATCAGTCCAACCCTAACACATAGAGACAAACACTCAGACACAGACATTTACAGTGTACAGTTAGTGCACTTATACACACACACAACAAATGAAAAGCTACATGATTCAACATACATGGTAGAAATTGATTTGTTTGGTTTCCTAATGGTTGGGATGTTAAAGTCTTGAAACCGTTTTTGATGAGCCCTGTGTCGCTCAGCACTCATCTGAGGCAGTTCAATGGCTGCGTGGTGCACGGAGCCTGGATGCAAACATGTATTCTATGACATGACAGTGTTCCCCACACACGATTTATTTGTGGCGGCCCATCGCACCATCATGTTTAGGTTTTCAATTTCATTTCATTTCAATTTGCTGAGAAAGATAACATTGTTAATGATAATAGTAATAATAGTACTGTCAGACAGAATTTACAATAGTAGGTCATTTAAAAGAGGAAAGGCCGGATGTCATGGGAAGAATTTAGAGTCATTTTTTTATTTTGAAGTCATTATTAATAGAGTCTTGATTAATTTCAACACAATAAAACAATTTTCTGAATCTAAATTGAGTCTGTCTTCAGTTGTCTGTCAGCCAGTATAACCTTGGCCATCCAGTGGAGGGCTGCTTGTCGTGCATGGAATATATTTCGGCAAGAAATTATGGAACAGTGTTTCCCACAGAATGGCTCGAAATCAACATGATACCAAATAACATCAGAACAACCAGATGCACTTACAGGCTGTGAAAAAAAGCATTCAATAGGAGAGGCTGCATCACAGTCTGGGTTTACAGGATCGTGGATGGCATTGTTCTCTTAGACAGATTAAAAAGAATGAATGTAAGAAGTGGCCAAAGTTAAGTATATGTGTGGGAAACACTGTGGAATACATTTCAGCACGAAATAATGGAATACACTTTTGGCACAAACCGTATTCCATACAACAACAAAAAAAGGAAACTTTCGGAAACTTTGCTATTAACTAATACATAGACGAGTGAACCAAGCCGACCCCCAAAAAAACAACACCATAAAATAAAAACACAGTTTGTGGGAGACACTAAATGTAATACTAGGAAACGATCCCCACCCACCTTTAGACACTACTGTTGTACCCTCATCAAATTCAGGCTCTGTTACACGCTGAGAACCTGAACAGTCATAGACACACACACAGACACACACACAGAGTGTATATAGACCAGACACACACACACACACACACACACACGTATATATACGCATGCATGTATACAGACACAAATGCAATATTGAGGAAAGGTAGTGAAAACAGACATTTATATTATGAAACATAATACATTTTGCTCAGTGACTATAAAACATAGATGTCCTTTGTGTCTTACATAGTGATGCATGCATGCTCACTCACGCAGATATGACAGTGCATAGAAGAGCTCATTAAGAAAACTATCAAATCGAGGCCATTCACAGAATGAGACTTACGCTGCAGCTTCTTGCCAGGGGTGTCTGTGTGTCGTCGGGGCAGGTATGGGGACGGTCGGGGCAGTGGTATGGATGAGACATCGTGGGTTTGAAGTGGATACCAGTGAGGCTTGTCGTCCAGTAAGGCCGTCTCCAGCTCTATCAGGATCTGCTCAAGTACATAATCCACGAAGCAGTTAAATGATTTGTTGTTTCTGAAAATTCTTAGCTCTTACGTGTGCATCTACAAACATCCACTCACTGGTATTTCGTGTGAAATTACACAGAGGAAGTGATGCAAGTGATGTTTTGAAATACTCTGTGCACTCATTTTTTAGTTAAAGCTACATTGATTGATTCTTGGGGGCAGCAGGACAAGCTGACAACACAATATAGTCAATGTAGCAAACATGTTAGCAAACACCGTTTACAAGTCAAACAGACACGGAGCAGCATCGTCATTCACTCGTTCATGTGTGGGAGACATGAAAGATATTCCCTCTAGTTTGATCTCCAAGAACTCTAAGGCGACATCTGAATCTTTTGCTCCTAAATGCTCAGCAGCTAACTCTGGCTGTCTGTCATTTGGTGCTGAGCAGGTTCAGTGGGTTCGGCATGACCTAAGAAAAAGCTCCTGTTGGAATAAGAGCCACGCCTGCATCTCAAAACAACAAGTTTTTTTGGCCAGACCACAGTAAAACAGGAGCCGGTCCTCTAAACATGAAAGTCTACCCCTGATTGACTGGATGAGTGATGAGGTTTCCATACTGGCCGTTCCTCTTGTCAAAATGAACAGCCATAAACGTTAGTTACTGTAACTCCAAATTCTATGAGTATAGAGACAGCACTCAGAGGCTATCGCTGGTGGGTCCACCCCTCGTTAAAGCTGACAGCAGAGAAGATTTTTTTGTGGGCCAATTCTTTGGTCTCACCTTGCGTATTAGTTGAACTGACAGCTGACAATCAGCTTCCAAAAACATCTTTTTCCTCAGCTGGTCAAATGAACCAGTATTGCCCACAACATAGAGGGCTGCAACTACACTAAGTATTTTGAGTTACTATTAAATAATGTTATATCTCATATAGGCTTCATCCTTCTAACTTTAATCCTAACCCCTGTGGGCTGCACTAGAAATAAATTATCAGTCCATACTATGCCATTGTGTGACAGTTCAATGTACAACATAGAGACTGTACAGTACCTGATACTCAACATGAAGAAATGAAAAATAATGTGAAATCTACTGCTACGAGAAGCAGAAATTATATCCATGCACGGTAACAGTCCAGCAGAGAGCAGAGCAGGAAGGAAAACAGCTCTTTGTGCACCGGAAGGCATGAGGAAGAGCCCCCAAATAACAACTGCTCTGAAAACACACTGAGTACAGAGTGAGTCATAGAAAAATTGAATGAAACGAATGAATGAGCAGGGGAGTTAACAATTAGAGAAGTTACAATCATAATTAGAAAAAGTTCTCTTTCAAATGAAACATGTAAGATCAGAGTGGAAGCACTGTTCTTGTTTTGGGCGCACACACACACGCACACACACACACACGTGCGCGCGCGTGTGTGTGTGTGTGTGTGTGTGTGTGAGAGACATACTGCCAAATGCAACTTTGTGTGTATGGGTCCTGTCCAATTTGTTAAATGCTTTTCTGTCAATGTTTAAATTGTGAAAATTAGATTCATAATAATTCTGGTAGAAAACATCAAATCCTGAACCACCCTGTGTGTGTGTGTGTGTGCGCGCGCGTGCACGCGGGCGCTTGTGTTCGTGTGAGAGAGTGGTACCTCTCCCATGAACGTGCTGTCCTCCTCTGGTGACCTGGGTTGGTCCCATATTGTCAGCTCCAGCATGTGGTTGCGGAAATCCCTGCGATGGACATGAGTGTAGACAAACGTCTGGTTCCACTTGGGCTCACAGGTCTTCTTCACGGTTTTTGTCCTTCGTTTGCTCTTGTCGCTATGTTAGAAAAATACAGATCTTAACCCGTTATTAAGTAGATAACAGCCAGCTGTGTTTGCTGTTTGCCTGTCTGAACTGGGTTTCTGCCTATTTGGATTTTATGGCTCGAAATAACTGAGAGAAGATGGTAGCAGGCGTTAAATCCAGAAACCTGTTGTGATGTCAAAAGACGGAGTGTTTGTTTTGTTTTTCAGACTGGAAATGTGATGAATTTACGCTTCCTTGTTAGGGATTGTTCTGTGGTTCTGACTCATCTGAAAGACTCCGTGTGAAGGGGTGGTCGGCATACCTGCGGTCAGGAAGGAAGTACATTTTGACATAGGGGCTCCTGGGCCGCCCATCGGGCCGAAGAGGAAGCTCTACAGCCTGCAGCACGTTGACTGTTAGCTGATGGCCCACTTTGTCATACCACAGCTTCACCTGGGTGGGAAAAATACACACACACACACGAACAAATCTGATTCTGCATCTTAATTTTAACACGCCGGCAGCCCCTACACAGACAAAAGTGTGCTCACTCACTGAGAGTTTGCCGGGCATTAACTGCGGAGCATCTTGGAGCATCCCGGGACTGGAGGGAGACAGGACATTTAAGGATGGTCGCTCCATCTTCTGGGACTCAAAAGAACTGGAACCTGCTATGAAGACAAAAGTAGAAGAAAATTGTTTTGAAACTCCCAAGAAGAGATTTGGAGGAGCAACGTGGGAGAATGAGAGACAGCATGTTCTTGTCCAACTGTAAAATGTCAAGTTTAAGTGTGTTCACAGCTGCGTATTATACAGCATTAAGAGTTCCTTTATTTGGAAAATGTGACACAAAAAGAATACAGATCATTCCACGGCGAACCTGTCAGGAAGACATCTTATGAAGCTTCTGTTCCGCTTTCAGTCTGATAGGCTGTGATGTAGAAGTACTGGGGGCTGATATACCTTCAGAATCCTCCTATGGTAAAGTATCATTTAACCACCAACTACTGCTGACCCCTATTTCCACACTCTTGCCATACACCATAGATATAAAACATAATACATTTCCTGCTAAAATAAAAGGTAATAAAATTACTGGTTAAAGTCACAAGCAATTAAAAATCAATAATCTGTTGTTTTACTAGACCAGGGCCCTAAGTAGTGAGCTAGCTTTCAAAACCAGCTAGCTTTTTTTTTTTCCAAAATAAAGAAACACATAAAGACAATTTGCTGTCTTACAAGGAGTTACATGTTACAACCATTTCTTGGCTGCACACACAACTTTAGAGGGGTTGAAAAACATATTCTTTAAACACTGAACAAAGTCAAGCTAGCTGTTTTCCCTTGTATCTAGTCTTGATGCTAAGCTAGGCTAGTCGCCTCCTGGGTCCAGCTCTATGTTTGACACACTAATATTTTTCCCTCCTCCAAAATAAATGTTGAACACATTGATTTTGAATTATATAATTGAATTTTACTGTATATTGTAAAATATAAGCCTTTGTAGCATTTAGCTCATTTTCCTCTTTTTCTTTTTTTTGTTTATTACTCCTACAATAGTATTTCTCTTCCTTCTTTTGTGTTGGTTTGTTTGACTGTAGTTCTCACTCTTGTCCTGGTCCAAATACACACGGCTGTCACTTTTATTGCTCTATGAATCAAATAAAAAATATCATGAAAATCTGTCACCACAATGGTTTAGCAGAAGATAAGAATTTGTATGCACGAAATATGTAAATTGTCCACGGATTGTGATCCAACATCCCACAGCAGATATTTAGATACTTACTAGATTCTAATGGAGGGTGGGACGTGTCGGGGATTCTTGGGATATCACTGGAAAAACGAAGAGCAAAGACCATGTCAATCACTCACACTGGCATCTGACTGGTTTAAACAAAGTTAGTAGTACTCTTGATGCACAGGCATACATGCATATAAATGTAATAGTAGTTTACTAGAAGTAAGTAGCACTGTAAATAAAGGTTATTTGTAAGTTTTAAAAAAATCGTGTGGTTTAAAAAACATGGAGAAGCAAAGGGAGGATGTGAGTAGAGCCAAGTTCTTCTCATGACTGCAGTGTTTCCCAGACTCATTCAGACATTTTTCAGTCAGTCAGCCAATGATCATCTGAAATAATACGAATAATGGATGAGAACCAGTAGCTCAATTCTGTCCACACCATCATCTTTTCTTATCCATCACCACCACTGCAATTACAGTAAGGGTCCCATGGGAAACACCAGAATCCACTGCACCAGCTTCATGTCGTATAAAGAAAGCATGGTAGTCTGTGCAAACACTTATCAGTGTAATTTACCATTTTCAATTTTAAAAAGTGGTCAAATTTAGTTTGCAGTCCCCCCACTGATATTTGGAAGGGTTTTTGTTACTGTTCTTTGGACTCAAAGTGGTTTTGAATTATCGAGCCACCAACAGGTCAACACATCGATATTCTACAATATTCTTCTTTGAATTCATAGTTCAACATTTGATCATGAACATTCGCTCACGTTCTTTCTGAGAGTTAGATGAAACAATGGATGCCTCTTGCATGTCTGTGCATTAAGTACAGAGCTGGAGCCAGGATGTGGTTAGCTTAGCTTAGCATAAAGACTGAAAGTACCAAAGCCAATTGCCTCTCAGCTCCAGTGCCGTACTTGACATGTAAAACACAAGGTTGATATCCGTCTTTTCATTTAACTTGGAAGAAAGCAAACAAGCGGATCTCCCAAAATAATGAATTGTTTTGACTTTTTATACTTCAACATTTCGTTTTAAACACAAACATTAAACTGATAAGTGTTTCATGGAGCCTAGGTTGCCTTGGAGCCCATTCCAAAATCACAAACTGAAAACAAATGTAAATAAAATAAAACAAAGATTGCTTGCTTAATGAATGTCCCAAATACCAAACCAAGGGGAATAAGAGTAAAAAGAAATAAGCGTTTTCTTATTTGACACTGTAAGTGCTGGATTTCACTGTGGGATCCTCTGACTTTACCACGAATGAAAAAGAGGAATTCCAGACGCTGCACAAACAGTTTTAGAAAGCTTGCAAAAGCAATGCTAACATTGATGGACATTTCCCATTGGCCATTTTGCATCCATTCAGGTGAACTTCAGTTTGGGTTAGTCAGAGATTATAAATCTCAACTGTTTTTCGGAAAGTTTGTTTTTTTAATCAATTGGCATCCCTACTGAAAAAGGATTCAGTTCAGTTCATTTACGGATGCAAAATGGCACCAGCAAAACGAAAAATAGTTCCCATAAGCGTGAGAGGACTAAGGGGTCCTAAGAAAATGGGCAGATTACTTACTGATATTTTCTATACACCCTTCGCGAGTGTTTGGAGAGAAATTAATACATTCAACTTTTTTTCCCATCAAACATCAAATAAGGTTAAATCTTAATGAAAAGCTGCAAGAGCTTTCAGAAACAGCTAGTCTTCTACTGTGATATCTAACATAAACCCATCTGAATGGGCTAATTTTATGCATAACAATAATTTATGAAAAATACTTAAGCACAACTTGCACAGCAGATTTGTTCCTCAGTATAATTTGATGCACAGCCCAACAAAAGAATGGATCTTTTTTATTCAGTATTGGATTAGGCTTGATTGAATCACAGAGGACTGCTGGGCCTTGGCAGAGGTATGCTCTCTCCAGAGTGCCATTCCATTTACCTTACAATTTTCTATTAATTTCTTGAAGTGTTCTGGACTATGTAGCATGTCACTACTAATGTGCAAATATAGACAGAGAAGTTCAAAATGTAAACTTGTAAACTGTAAAAGTGATTGTTTGCAAAGTCGTTCACTCAGTACACAGCAAGTCAGCTGAACATGCAGAGGCCTGAAATCTGTCATCTGACTGTGCATGTATACATAATAAAATCTCTATGAGAAGTTAATTACAGATGAGTATTTGCTTGATTTTAAATGGAGCAAACATTTCTGTCTTTTCCAAATAATGTGTACCACATGACATAGTTCTTTCAGGAAAAGGAATTGGAAATTATAGACATGTAATGTAGACTAAAGAAGACTAAACTACTTTGTTTTCCCAGATACAAAACAATTGCTTTTGAAGTAGAATGAGATAATATGATGTTTAAAAAAATGTAATTATCATAAAAAGTCTTTTTTCCTCCCTTTTTATACTCAAAAACTTAAAATACAAACAAAGAATCATTATCAAAATGTATATCTATTCTACTGTAGTTTGAACCTAATGGCAAAACTAAATGCAGTTTAAAAAATATAACAGGTAGCAATAAATCTACTACAGTAACTGTGATGTCAAGACATTTCAACAAATGGTAGGCAGACAAAGAATGTATAGATACTTCCTGTCAACATGGAATAATTAAGTATTTCCATAACATAGCTGAAAAACAAAACATCTACTTACTTAATTCAAAGCAGCTTCATAAGCTAGTTAAGACCACATCCCTAGTGCTTCTAACAGAATCAACATAACCTAAAAGATGTTGCAATGATCTTTGTCGACAAGAGTCCCTTTAGAGGACATATCAGCTAATGTCTGACATTCTATAACTCATACAAACTGCAGGCCAGCCTAGCACGCTGTGTTAATGACCGGCATCTACCAAAATATCTGATGCAGCCACCTCTCATCTTTTATGGAGTTTATAGACAATTTTATTTGGTCAGTAACAATTCACCTTATATCATCCTAGAAATGAACGCAAGTGCTTAAAAGGGGACAAAATAGAAGCACCGTGTTCTGAAAACTTGGCAACTCCTGTAGCAGGTAGTGGCTGGCTATTTTTAATATTTTGAATGCGGCCGCGCAGTCGCTGTCAGAATACAAATAAATGTCCCTGTCTCCTGTCTTAACTTCAGGTCAGCCAACTCTGAGTCAGAGACTCACTCAACACTGCCTGGTTAAATAAAGGCTTCAATTCAATGCAATGTTTAGGCTTAGAACTGAATGGTTGCATTCTTCACAAATAAAAATACAGGACACTGCCAGGTGTGTGTTTTATTCCTGACTTACCCAATAGGCCTGGATACCACCAGCTCCACCTGAGGCTCAGCTTGAGACTCCAGGATGATGTTGTAAACTTCCTTCATGGTTGCCCCTGGTAACAGCTTCCCATTCCACTGTAAAACTTCATCCCCTGAAATCAGACATGTATTCGTATATTATAATTGTTGTTGACGTACTTTATGTCAGCAATAATCCTGTTTTATATTCACCAAGTTGGGCGTGAGGGCTGCAGGTTTTAAAATCATACATTTTAATTCTTCCTTTTTTAAAATATTTTTGTTTTGTTGATAAATCCCATCTGTTACTCAATCCTTTCCAGCTTCCCTATGCAGCTCATCTGTACCAGTCCAGGACATGCATTTTTAAAAACAGGTTACAAACAAAGCTTGAGTCACTTCCTAAAACAGCTGGGTGCTGTAGCTTTTAGCCAACATTACTCAAACAGAGGGAGTCATGCGTTTGTTGGGGACTATTTTCAGCTGCAAATTGATACACATTTGGTGTGCCAGTGAGTCTACGCGGCAGCACCGCTGTGTGTGTGGGACTGAGTCATAACAAACTACAGTGTGTGTGTGTGTGCGCGCGCTCTGGTAATGAGGGAACATGTCACCCAGTGTAACAGTGTGACTCACTGATGTGTTTTTAATAGTTTATGGACAACAATGAAGCTCAATGGCACAGTGAAGTTAGATCTATCAGGCTGCACACACAATACTCGTTAGGTGAATCAGTTTGTGGTTAGCTTTGGTCTTTTTTGACAGTATGACAGTTACAAGGCCAGCTTTTTACTTACTGCATTCAGTGTAAATGATTGTTGAGAAAAACATACTAAAGATCACGGAAAACTTGATGAAGCGTATCAAAGATATGACACCATAAAGCTACAAAACAAAAAACACAAGAAAGATTCTGCCCTACTCAACATGCAAGGTGAAAAATAAGACCTCTAAAACAGTTTTCTAAGAATTTGTGATGCTTTCAAAGACCTTTGTTTGGATCATAAGGTCTTGTCCAGTCAAGACCTGTAAACAGTGATGCACACGACAGGTCGGTCTACCTGCTCTGAGATGTCCCACCACGTCAGCCAGGCTTCCCTTCTTGACTTTAGTGATGAAGGCACCTAATCTCCCTGACTCTGTTATTCTGCCTCCCACCACCTGAAAAGAGAGAAAGAGAGAGTTAAGAGAGAGCAGTGCAGACATCAGTGATATAGCCGTCATATCAGATGGAGAAAAAAAAAAAAAAGACTGAATAAAGATTGCAAGATTTAGTCCGCTCCGACCTTTAACCCCAGCAGAGCACCGGCTTCTTTAGGCATGGCGGCGCTCCTCTTGCTGAGGGTGATGCGTCCGATCAGATGGTCTCCCTCCTTGGACGGCTGCCAGGTTACAGGATGCTGCGTCAGTAGACAACACAAGACATTTACCGATGCACTGACACTGGCGCTCAGAAGACATGTACACAAATGTATGTGCAACTTGGCGCGGAATACAAAATCAGCTATTTTTGGAGAAACATTAATATTCCAGAATGTTAGGACATTTTATATTGTAACAGTTCGCCGCAGTGAACATGAAACTATGAAGTCTAGAATATTGACTGTTGACCTGATTAAATCATGTGAGTGTCCTTGAGTTGGATCAGCATGTTAAAGTTTCCCTTTAACACTAGAGCTGCCATGGCGGTCACTCCGACAGTTTTCAAATCTAAATGTGCTTTAAACTTTGTTGAATTAAAAACATACAATGCTGATGCTATAATACTTTCCCTAAAGTTGTGTGTATTCTCATTTAAATTTGTTTTTTCATGTACATATAAATTACACAAAAGGCAAAGAAAATGTTATAAGTTTGACTTATTTTGGCCACAGGCTTTTAAATTGAATCTTACTCGAGCAGAGATCCATCTTGGTAGCTCGTCAGCTTTCATTGTCCATCATCAGAATGGAAAATGATAGTTTAGTAACATAAAGTAGGTGAGACCAGGGACGACTGTCACACTTTCGCTTTCAGCATTCATAAAACAGTTGCTAAATATGTGGCAACTTCAGGCATGACGGGTTCATTCAATTTGATGCATTTTACCCTCCATCTTACTACAATGGGATAATATAGGATCGAAGGTGGCAATGTTTTCAGAAGTATAAATTAGTTAAAGTTTGCTTCCCACTATCACTTATTGATGTGACGCAAAAGTAACATGTCTCTAAAAGCCTTTTAAGTTAGCTTGAATAGGTATTTCCCACAAAAGGTGATCTGGCACATTAGGGGATGAGTTTCGCAGGGTGGATTCTTTACAACTAGGTGGTTGACGCAGGCAGTGATGGCTCCCATCAGTACAGTCACCCAAAAATGACAGAAAGACATCTTCATCAGCAAGAGATGCAAGTAAAAAGCACAGGCCATGAAATCTCTCCACAGCGATCAGCACCTTACAGCGTCCAGGCAGTCGTACACATCGGTGAACATAAACGCAGATGAATCTCCCCCAACAACTCCAGTTGTAAATGCAAAGACATAACTTGGCACAATCTGCAACAGCTTCACGCTGAATTAGAAAATGCTGAGGCTGAGGATGATAAACATTAGACACAAATAAAAGCCAGTGACTTACATGCCATACGGTGGGGTCATGTGGGTAGCACTCCCAGTCGCCTGCAAGAAAGAAGAAGACTGGCTCAGACGCCGTGCACGAAGCAGAGATGATGACCTCTTTCATATCCCCATGACACATCCGCTCACACACACCCGCGCATACAGGAGAAGCTGTATACACAGCACATACCAGCCGGAGTCCTTTCATACACAGCTCGGCCAAATTTGGGGGCTCTTCAGAAGGTATTTGTTTACAGTGGAGAGGGTTACGTTTATTGAATATTCAGGCCTGGGCTAGAATTAGAAAATTTATCACCGCAGTGGCAGGATTCAGCCTCAAAGTAGTCCGCCGAGGCAGTGATGCTACCAAAGGACAGCTAAGCCTTTTAAAATGCTTCAAATCCCTTACAGATATTTTACAGATTAGATGTTGTGGATTTATGCAGTGTTGAAAGGCTCAATCTAAACTTTGGTGAATCATAACCTCGCATTGATGGTCATAATGAAGCAATCTATTGGAATCGCATAATAAAATTAAAATAGCCTTTTTTTTTTAATCTATGCTTTCCACCTGTTACAAGTATGGAGGCTGACAAGTGCCGAAGGAAGACGCACAATTTGAGAAATGATCGATCTCAAAAAGCAGTTATAACTTGAGTAATTACACTTAACTTCACTATAAAACAAAAAAAAGACTGTCATTTAAAATGATTGCATATACCTACTCTGTCTTTCAATGGTTAAAACAGACATCAATGACGTTTCAGAATTTTAATCATATTATTATATCATATTATTTTTAAGTATATAAAAGTTTTTAATGTGCCTGCTGGTCATTTTCCACCCCACAACTTGTTTCCTGATTTAACACTTACAACATTTCATGACTGTTCTGATTGGCTGGACTCCTGCCAACACATGACAGATGGTCAATCATTCTATACCTTGAGGAAAAAAGTAACCTTGAAGGTTTATATCACTGCACAGGGATTAACTTTGAAACTGTTTGACAAAACAATCCCAACTCAAGAACCGCTCACTCACTTTTTTCTGATGCTTTCAGCTTACGTTCCTACAGCCCCTTCTAAAAGTCCAAATGGACGATGTTGGTCGATGTTGCATCGTTTAGTCTTGTTTCGTCTGTAAACTTGGTGTTTCACTAAAACACACAAAGCTCTTTTTACAAGAGAAGCGCTCATGAGCATCAAGGGAACAACTCCAGCAGATTTTTAAAATTTATTTTCTACAATGTTTTTTATTGCAAGCAAATTCCTTGTACATGAAAACCCACTTGGCAGCAGAGCCTGATGTCAACTGATCCATGTCTGTCACAACTCGGCTAGCTCCATTCGCTGATGAATACAGTGCGGTACAGCTGAAAGCTTCGGAAAAAGATGGTCAGTGGATTTTAAGAGCGGATTGCGATATGATTCATGATTAAAGAGAACTTTGCATCATAATTTTCATTTTCTTCTTCACTTCTCCACTTTATAAGCCGCAATGATGACACATTTTTGAGGGTCTGTATCCAAAAAACATGTTTTCTCACATCTGAAGAACAACACTTTATTTACCAGGACATCTCATTATAATGCTGTTTAATCACACAGCTTACCTTTGTCCAAAAATTGTAGCTTCTTGCTATTTGCATGTTGCACTTATCCATATTGCAATTTTGATTATATTTGGATTAATTGTACACCTCTTATGTCTTTTGTTATCAACGGTCTCTGAGCAGGATCTGGCGCATGTTCCTCATGCACTTACACAAAATATTTTTTTTCTATGCTCCATCCCCATCTTCTGCTTTAGTCCCCCCCCAAAAAACACAGCCTCACGGGCCGGCGGGCGGCGTTGAAATGCGCGCAGGACCTCGACGACACTGTTATGACACAGAGTAAAACAGAGCCAAGCGTTCCTAGGAGCCAGGAGGCTATGAGGTTAATGAGTTGTGACAACTTGTAGTGACATTATGTAATCTTAAAGCAAACGCACTGACGATAGACAACTGAGTTCTCAGTTTCATAACTCAAGCGTGAATGTGATTTTGTGCAGTGGTTGGGGCCACATGGGCGAGTGTGTGTTCTTGTGTTTCTGGATTTAGGAGGACTGGAAGAAGGAAAGCAATCAAAAGTCAGCACTGAATGTACAGTTTAACTCAACCCACTCCGAGGAAAGGTTGACAACCACACAATAAAGGAGATAAAATGTTTGTCGAGAATCAAGGTGCTCGTGTGTACTTCTTGTGTTTTTTCCTAATGAGTTGTTGGTGTGTGTGTGTGTAGGAGGATTCTTGCACGGATCATAATAGGATCTACTGTACTGTGACTGACTGCATATTCTGAGCGAGTGTGTATGTTTTTTCCCGCACTGATCTTACAATGATTTACATGCCTGGACGCTTCCTGGCTGCCAGCAACCGCATCTGCAAGCTGACCTGGTCTCAGTCTCGAGCTAAAAAAGGAAGCAGCGTCTCGCTGCCACGCCAGTGTGTTTAAAAACCTGGCCTGACAGAACACTCTCATCCTAAACCTCCACTTGATCGATGTCAGGGCGTCTGGTCTGGGTCCGGGGCTGGCACTGCCAGCTCCCTTTGTTCTCATCAGAACAATATATACTTTTCAATGAAAGTGTGGCTTTAATGTTGCATGTGTACGGCTACAGTCAGGAACGGTGTGTTTGGTAAATACTGTCATTGTTATAGGGTACAAACAGATTGCTGTATTGTTAAAAAAAAAAAAAAGTGAGCTATGTACAACCACGTCTATTTTTAGATAAATAATCAATGCTCACATGAGGTTGGTGAGATTCACAGAACCGTGTGTTAAGCAGTTCATGGGACATGTGGCATCTCTTGAAGGGGACTTTCAGAGGCTCATGGGAAAGGTTTTTACAAATATTTGCTCACATAAGTTTGAAAACGGGATCAAATTTCAGCCTATAGCCAATCTATTTTGAGCTTTATGATTCTGTAGCGCAGTTGTGTCTAATTCTGAGCCTTGCAATGGTTAGCAGTGAAGTGACATAACCCAGCTTGGACATGACAAGGTTCAAGTGTGAACAGTAGTGTGTTCTCAGGCTTGGGGACATAGTTGGCTATGTGAGGCCACACAAGGTCAACACTGGGATCAAGTGGGGTCAAACTGCCCCATCACAGACACACTAACACACACACACACACATACACGCAGTGAGGGTTTGTCCCCCCTCAGGGCCAAGCTGAAAACAATACAATATGACATTAGGGAAAACATTCAGATACACACACAGGCTCACGCACACGCACAAACACACACACACACTGATTATCAGACTGTCAGCTCCGGCCCGCCACATGCACCGTACACAAAAGTTAGGAAATGTTGCAGGAGGTGAAATGTTTCTGCAAACACAACTAGATGACAGAAATGATTTAAGTTTCCAAGACACCAATGTTTTTAAGTAGCTTGGTGAGTAATATTTGATATTTGAATAAAAGTTTTACGCAACAGAATAAATAAATAGTTAAAGAGAAAGTGTTTCCTCAAATCAGCAGGTTACATCAGATCCTGATCTGATCACTGAACCAAGACAGTTAGAGGAGTCTGAATAAAGACACTCTCACCTTCTATGACACAGTGTGGGACTGTTCAAACACCTCATACAATTAACACATATATAAAGTCTAAGTGTGTGAAATAAACGGCATTATATAATGGATTCTTTAAATGAACACTGCACATTGTTGAGGAGGTTTATAAACAGCTCTGTGCATTCTGAGATGTGTTTTGTGTTTTGTTATATATCCCTCATCCTAATGGCCTAATCAGGCTGATTTACACAGTGTACTTGTCGGAGACACTGTTCCTGGGTGGCTCGTGGATTTTAATAAAATAAAACTCAAATCAAGGCAAAAAGCTCACGTGATGTCTCCCAGGAAGTCAATCTCCAGCAAATCAAAGACAAGCAACACAAGCAAAACCATGTCAAACATTAGCTGGTTCCAGGTTCTGAAATGTAAGGATTTGCTGCTTTTCCTTGTCATGCATGAAAGTAAATGAAGTCCTTGGGTTTCAGACTGTTGGTCAGGACAAAAGAAGCAATTTGAAGATGTCACTTCGAGCTCTGGGAAACTGTGATGAGCAGTTTTTCACAATTTTATGAAAGTTATCTTAACAGATGAATCATGAAAATAACCGACAGATTAATCAGTAATGAAAATAACCGGTTGGTTGCAGCACTAACCAAAAACAGCTAAACTGTAGCTGTGAAGCTGCCACTTTATTTCTGGGAAGTTTTTCATTTAAAACTGTTTCCGTCCTTTTTTTCTCTTCCAGCTCACGTTCATTACATGTCAGTCTGCAGAACTGCCATACATACTGAAGGTGGCATGTTGCTTAGCATTAGCTAACAGCTGCCTATTCAGCATCTTCCTTTGTGTTGTGCATTTAGTGATTCAAGGGAACAACGTTACTGGTCCTCCAGTACATTCAGAATGCTTCCATGTGAGGCAAATAGATCTCCCTGTATTTCAGCGACCTCCTGCTCTGTGTCTGATATGAAGGAAGACCAATTCCACGCTAGAGTCTGCTGCGTATTCACAGTGAAAAAACAACAATATCAAAGGGGCTCTATGTAACAGTCTGTAGCAATTGGAATGTATCACTCATTTTTTTTAATTGGCCGTAGGTGAGTGGATTGTAATGTCACATAAAGAATGAGGCCCTCCCCTTCTCTTCAGGTTGCCTGCACAGGCCTGTGGATGATTTGTGTGTAGGGTTTCTTTGTGAAGGACTTGGGTTGGATTTTCCGTGACAGTCCAAAAGACGTGTATTTATGTATGTTCTCGAGTGCCTCGCCTCAGTGCCTCTCTCTGCTCTGCTAACAGAGAGCAACATTTGCTAGCTTTAGTTTAGAGGTGGAATCACCTAACACAAACTGAGAATTGGCATCCAGCACAACACAGAAGTTCCACAGAGCCCCTTTAAGTATGTGAAAATGAAATAAATTGCAAGTAGAGGTGGTGAAACATCTGTGTTCTCGACATGTGTGTCAAATGTCATGTCAGTTTGATTGGTGATCTGACAGATATGAGTGGTTATTAGGATGTTTAGTGATGACCTGTATTTACTTGTTGTACTTCCTTGGCATTAGCAGTGTAAGAAACTGTCTTAAAGCAGCGGTGAGACGGATCAGTCCCTCAAATCTTTCTGAAAATCAAATTGCCTCAGATAACTGATGTGATGGATGAATGAACAATCGAATGAACAGATGTCAAAACTTTTCATACCCTCCCTGTCTGAGATCAATCACACTGTTTTTCATGAACAAGATGTGATGATTGATATTGTTTCTCACCTCTTTCGCTGACACTTTCGATCTCGGCGTCCTCACAGCTGCTGTACTCAGGCGTGGTCCCTCCCTCTTCCTCCGAACTGCTGACGCTGGTCTGCCGCTTTCCTCCAGCCCCCAGCGCTCTTTTCGACTTGTAGGGCCTCGGTGGTGGTGGCCGCAGAGATTCTGATTGGTCAGAGCTTAAGGAATCATTGCGCAGCATGCTCTCAGCCTTCTCCCGTTTGGTCCGTCTCACTACCGGTCCCTGGCCAGGGGCTGAGCCAGGGCCTGAACCAGGAGGCTCTCTGAGTTCAGGGGGAGGGGCTTGCTGAGCAAGGGCGTGTTCATGTGGCCCCCCACCTATCGTCCTCTGACCAGGCCGCACCCCTTCCCCAACCTCCCCTACCATGCCCATGCCACGACCCTGCACAGGGTGGCCCCTGCCTCCAGGTGGGACCGGCCCTGCTTGGCGAGAGGGGGCACCGCTGTGGTCCAGGTGGTGGTAGCCCCCCTCTTCTGTCCGTCTTACTCCACCACCTCCTCCCACTGGATCGTGCTCCAGAGATCGTCCCTTTGACAGCCGCCGGCTCTCTCTGCGCTCCCTGGACTCTCCCCGGAGGTCCCGGTCCATGGAGACCTGGGTCTGCAGTCTGGCCTGACCTGGCCGGCGCTCTCCACGACCAGCTCCTCCACCTCCCCTTCCATTTCTCCTGGTTAGAAATCGATATGGGAAGGAGAGAGAAAAGGAAAAAAAAACACAGACCCCACTGTCAGACTGCATTTAGCCTCAACTCCCCTTATTACTTAATAAATAAGTGATGTGGTTTTGCATCTGTAGTCATTTCATTGCTAACATTAGTCCTGCATTCTACTATACATTGTTTTGTTCACCATGTCTCCAAATGCAAAATAAGTTATAACAACGATCACTCTTGCAGCAGGTAAAAAAAAATATTCTTCCTCCTTTTCAATTCGTCCCACTGCCTCTCACATCCCAGGTGCAAAATATTTTGCAAGCATTCAAGCTCCTCCTGTGAAAGTCACGCCACGTCGGAACAATGCTGAAACAGATATTTATGTAACAGACACCTATGTCTGAATGACCAAAATCCTTTACTTCGACAGATGCATAAAGCCAGCAATGTTAAATATTCCACGCCTAAAAAAGAGCTTTAGACGGCACTCTCACCAAATGAGGGGAATATCTTTTGGAAGAACGCCATCTGTCCATTAGAGTTCAAGAGAAGCGTTATGTTGGTTTTGCCTTTAATTTGTCCCCCCATCTGTATGTGTCTTCAGATGACAACAACAACAACTATAACAATAATAATAAAAATATATATATAATAATATAATAATATAAAAAAGGTTTTCAGTGGTGTTGGTTGGATAACAACACTTGGTGGAATGTGGAGTCCAACACAAACAGGAAGTGGCAAGGTTTCGTCCTTGCTACAGCTTACGTGTCTCGCGGTGGTTCGCTGCGTGACCGAGGATCGGTGCCAAGTGTGGTTCCAGGTGCGCCGGGTCGGTTGGGGTCTTGGATAGTGGTGGTGGAGCCCGGGGGCGCTTGGGAGCGAGAGCGGAGCTTCTTGTCACCGGGCGTTTGGCACACAGACGGCTCACTGATGGCTGATCCAAGGCCAGCAGGTTTCCCAGCCGGACCGGTGAACCAGTCGCCTGGCTTGGTCAGGATCTCCTGCTGCTTCCGGCAGTTGTTACACACCCAGATCACCTAGGAGAGGAAGCACGGGCAGAGATTATAGTCGCTGCTATATGACACGTCCCCCGGATGATTTGTCCATAAGTTTTCATCATAAAGCTTAAGTACAATTAGATAATCCCATGTACATGACATACATTCACATAACAGCATGTTTTCTCTCTGAGATATTTAATGCTGCTGACATAAACGTGTCCCGACAGGAAGGAGCTTTTCCCCGCCACAGCCTGTGAAAACCAATCTCAACCAACTACTTTGCCAACCACTAATCTGAGGCCCGGCTTCTGTCGAACAGGAAATGGAACAATGCACTTCCTAAAGAGCTGCACTGCTGCCAATGAGTGGTCCAGAAAAAAAGAGCTTTTATGGAAGCTTTTTAAGATCACCATCATGGCAGTTATACCAGGGCGCAGCTTGGCTTCCACCGTGGGCTGCTCCTGGCCTCCGAACGAAGCACACAAAGCCAACTGGATAATGAAAGGATATAGAGCTCACTGCCAAAATCATATCTCCCATCTTCTCTCTTTTCTATTTGTTCCATCACACATATGCACACCAGCTATACATTGGCCGCGTTTACACACACACTACAGCGGAGAGCGTCACATTCATATTTTCGTCTCCTCACATTTGTGACGCACGTCTCGATCACATCCGCTCACACTGCATGCTATAAATTTCAACGTTGGAAAGTGGGTGTTTGTACATATCATATCAGCACATTTTGACGGTGATGACACGTTCCATTTCAAGCAGCAATTTTACAGTATGTACAGTATGTACCTTCTTTTTTTTTCATGATGTAAACAGGAACAATGCTAGGTAACATTTTTCTAGAAGTGTGTTGATATAAAGCCTACGTACGTAGAGTAGTAGAGTTCACAATCTTGACAACCAATTTATTATAATCCTCGTATTGTTTATTGTTGCATCAGAACAAGAAGCTATGCAAGAAATGTGTTGTATTAAAGTGTCAAATTCTAACTTTAACTGATGAAACTAACTTCCTGGAGAAAGAAATGGGATTGTCGAGTCTCACCACAGTTAATCAAATACAGACGCTTTGGGTTGGTGATGGACCGGTGTGACTAGCTCAATGCATCTGTATTTGACAACCTGTGGATGAGACTAAACAATCAGCTTTTTTGCTCTGGAAAGTTACATTTTGTCCTTTTAACTGATCAATGCAAAAGATACATTTGAAACAGTATCTTAAATACATGTAAGAGTGTAAATTAAGGCAGGAAAGAACTGCATTACTGACCAAAAAAGGCTATGCATCCATACATACAGCCACACATTAACTTGGCTTAATATACTGTATATCATATATATTGACTTTATCAAATTTAGAATAAAATGACTGTGTTGGAAAACCAAATTGGCTCTGCACACGTTTTTGAGCGACATGTTAACACTCAACATGCTACCATCACATGATTTTTTTTTTTTTTTTTTTTTTTAATGTTTGTTTTTACGAACAGGACTTAAAACTTAAAATAGCTTATTTTGTCATTTGTTTTTATCATTTAGGGATGCAAATTCTGGCCCAATACATGTAGCGATGTTTAGATAAACAATTTAGGCATTGGGTCGATGCTGATAGCCTTTTGCTGTTACTTTCATCTGTTTATTCCAGTTTTTGTCCAGGGGAAGAAATAAATCTGCATTACTAACAAAATAACTAAACTGTGTTAAAATAATTCAGCTCTTCATTACACCATCTTTGAAGAGATCTTTAAGAGACCAGATAAACATCAGCCAGTGCCATTGGTAAATCTATGGGTTTGTTCTTTTATATCCAATTCATATTTCTCACTTACTGAACTGCAACAACCCTGGGAAAGTAAGCCTTTCATAGCCACCTAGATTGGCATTTATGAGGATGTGCTGTATTGGTCAAATCAGACTGATGGCTTCACGGATACATAAACAGAAATTCATTAAAAAAAAACACAAACGTGACGCCTACTGACATCTGCACGCGTCTCGTCAACATCGCTGTCAGTTCCCATCGATGAGGGATGCGTGTTACATCCTAGAATAGATATGAGGATTCACGAGGGCCCCGCAGTGTGAATGCAGTCGCACTCCTGTGTTGACATCAGAGCCAAGAATGAGGGAGACTGGATGACAGGGGAAGTGAGGCTGGGCGGGAAATAAAGAGACAGTGAGAGGATGGAGGAGAGCGAGGGGAGGTTAGAGTCAGTCCCTCTCCTCCAGCCACCAGGGTTCTCATTACTCCTGAACACTCCCCGATGACTCTTTAAAGAGAGCTAAAATAAAACACTCTGGCATTGGCCAACCCTACATCCCCCCACCCCCCCAACCCCCTCTTCCTCTTCCCCTCTCCCCCACCACCTCCTCCTCCTGCTCTTCCTCTCCCTTCCATTTCTCCCTCCTCCAGATTGCTTTTGATTAAAGCTACAAAAGCCGAGGAGAAAACCGCTTTACACCAACGCAGCTATATTTATCCTGCCAAACACCCCAGCACCACCAGGGAGAGAGGGAAAACGTGTGCTCGAACACACACACAAGCACACACACAGCAAAGAAAGCAAAACACTCCCTCATGTGGGACATTATAGCTTTGGTGAAAACATCCACCAATCTGTGATTTTTCTGCAGCCAGAGCGATGAGGTGGACTGCTGCCAGATCGTCACTGCAGCGCAAGTCGACTCGTCCATACATTTACAAGCAGGCACTCGTGACCGGCTTGTATGTAGTCGTTTAGGAATTCCAATGCATCTTTGTAGTCTATTCATTTTGTTCCTGCATTTAATCTAATAGGATGTCATGACCGTGGATGTCAAAAGGTAGAAAAGCAGTAGATAACTAATAACAAAAGCTTAAAAACAGTAAAGATCTTCATAACATTGTAAAATACTTCAAAATGCTGTGATAAACGTTTGTATTGTGGCCTTTCGCTCATATAAGAGCAAGTCATTTTGTCACAAACATCTTACGGAAACTAAATTTAAAAGAAAAAAGACCTTACAAATTAAAATTTCTAAAATGACTTTTGAAGCAACGTGTAAGGTTGTTTTCTCTCCTCGTAAAAGGGTCAGGTTGTTACCAGCCAGTGTCTAAAGTGCATCCCAGCTTTAGCAGCTGTTTAAACACAATTTCAACCGATTTACATTCAATCTATAAAAAGAAAACAACATTTCACTGAGGGTCAACATGTCAAATTTGACAAAAACAGTTAACATTAGCTGTTGCTGCTCACTTCTGTATTGCTCGTGGAGAAAATCACTGGCTGTTTTGAAATTTTCTTTTTTTTTTTAGTTGTTGGGTTTGGAGAAATGTTATACAAGTGTGAAAACATATATCCCAATAAATTCATAAGATTGTACAATTTATGGATATTAACATTAAGTTACTGTTACATTTTATAAAGCAGTTTAGTTTAAAAATAAACAAACACATGTAATTTAACTGCACTTTAATCTGGAACCAACATTTACAGAATCAGGAAAACTTTTTTTGTTCCTAAATAACCTAATTACAACTCTAAGAATGTAAGAATAATGATTATAATGAACAATGAAGTGCAAACCAGTTGACCACCTCAAAAACAAACTTTTTCACTTTTTCTCCACAGCAACGTTTGAAGAGAATATTTCTTGTAATTAGACATATTTAAGGAACTCTTCAGAGAAAGTAAAAACAAGTGGTGTCCCTCTTCTTAACACCAAATTTAGCATGATGCCTGTTAGATACAGTAAAGAATAAACATTATAAGTCTTCAGGCTAACAAAAGTTTCACAAACACAAAAATTCGTCCCATCACGGAGAACAAACTTCAACTGCCTTCTCCTTTCAGAACAAAAGCTTCCATCCTCTGTACTCAACACCTCTGATCATGCCACCTGGCGTAGCAATTCCGATATGGCATCAGACAGAGAGGCACATGGCAGCTCTGACACATCCATGACGTCAGCTGGTGCCTTCCCTGGGCTTTGCAGTGAATGCACTGCATGCTGCCGACCACCTGGTACCACCTGGAAGCATTCATGACCACAGGAAGGTGCTCCCATGTTCTTTTTCCAGGCCTGTATATTCTTGGCCAGGATCTTCTTGGTCTGAAACTCCTACAGCTGCAGTTGCAGCAGCAGCAGCAGCTGCCGCAACCATGTCGCATGGCAAAGGGTGCTTTAAATCGATGAAATCGTCTAGCCCTGGAGGGGGTTGATGCAGCGCGGATGGGCCTGATCCTTGGAGCTGTGGGGGGTATTGACGAAGATGTTGAAGTGGATGGAATCGGGGAATTGAGAGGTGGAAGCATATCCAAAGGCAAAACAGGAGAAGATGAAGATTGTTCTTGATCCTTTGGATCTACAGGATCCTTCTCAGCTGGACCGGAGCTAGGCAAACAGATGGGGGGGATTTTATTCATTTTAAAACATAACTGTACTGACATGCATGGTGCAACATGGGTCGTCTTCCACATGTGCTAAAAAAAAAAAGAGCCAGGTTCCAGAGATCTGCATCACTTCCCACAACCGCAATCATTTTAAGACTAAATAAAATGAATGAATGAATGAATGAATGAATGAATGAATGAATGGAGCAGAACAAACTGCCAATTCAGACAGTTATTAAGGTAACCAAAAAGTAATTCACAACTATTTGTGAAACTCTAAATAAATGTTGTTCAAAAATATGTATTAAAAAGAAAGACAAATCTTTATCATATACAGCTGTAAAAGTTTGAAACACTATTTCAATGATTCCTCTGACCTCCTGATGCCCTCTAGTGTCTAGTTATGGCACCAACCTTATTATCAAACAGGTAGAATGTACTTTATATTTTCATTGCACTTTTTTGTGACTGACTGATTGTCTTTTCTGAGTTGTTCTCATGTATTCGTTTAAACATACTGTGTCTCAGTACAGTAATCCATGAATTACTCTGCTCCGGCTGCATCTTTCTGACATGACATCTTAGCTCTGACATCTGAATTATTTTACACAAGTCGATTACGTGTCACTGTAATATAAGAATATGGAGAGCAGCACACACAATTTCATACAGACATGTTCTAGAATTACGTCATGTGAATATCTTACAGTGAGCCTGTTGTTGAGCTGTAGGACTTTTAATATACTTGCAGAAAGGGCCTGTACTGTTAATAACATGGCAGAGAGAACATCACTCCATACTAAAACAAACCCATCATTTAGACAAATGTCAAATTTGACTGTGAAGGTATTGAAGAGGGGATGCAGAGCCTGAAGTAACACTGCTTTATCTTACTCCTACATTAAATGTTATGTTACCAAGCTATGACCTTCTTACAACTACATATGTTAATAACTAATTATCTGCTTGATGTATTTCCCAAAAACTGCAACTGTGTCAATTAGCTGACATATGTCAAAAGATGGGGAAATATGCCGGGCAAAAATGACACATTCATGTAGCTAGCTAATGTTAGCTACACAACCAATAGGGGCACCATACGGCTAGCGTTACCTAGCTAACATCCAGCTAGCCCGATGCCCCTTACACACACGCTAGATTTAAACTTGGGCAGACAGGAACGGATAAAACGAATTGTACATGCCAAGGTAATATTAGTCAGACAGATGACTGACCAAAATAGCAATTAAAAAGCAAAACTTGCCCTGACTGCCGGACGGAATTACTTGAAACGCCACTGCAGTTTAGTTTTAATAAGTTAGCCTTTTCCCGCCCTGGCCTCAATTAACGTTGAAAACTAGCTAGCTAGCAGTGAAAGGATGAAGCTGCACTTACTCGTCCAACTTCGACTCCATCGTTGAATTTGGGATGACGATGTCATCTTCAAAAAACCAGTCGGTGGAAGAGACGGCATAGCATTCATCCCATGTGGGTCCTGTGTCACCCACAGTGAGCCAAGACTCACTGAAACGTCTGCCCGGCATTGTTGTTAGCAGGAGTGTGAACGTGACTGCTGCGTGAGCTGGCTGACGTCACCTCCTGTGCGATTTTTTTTTTTTTTTTTTTTTTAACCATCACGCCTTTTTGTTTATTTAATGTGTTTAACTATTTCCAACTCCTAACATTGACTTTTATTAATTACCACTGCTTCACTCATAACTATATGGCGATTAATTTATCTATAATTATTTTTAACCATACTAAGAGAACACACCAACATATCTGATGTAGAATTTAGTTTGTTTTTTTTCTCCACACTGTAAAGAACAAAGGATATTTCAATGCAAATATGCAAAAATAAATAAATAAATAAAGTTTTCCCTGTGAAATGTAGGCCTCATGATATATTTTTTAATTACTTTTTTAGCATAAAGAGTAAGACCTCAGACTGTTTGAATGCAGCATGCGACAAATGTTATTATTATTGTTGTCATTGTTTATCCTCTCAGTTCTATGTTAGAATATACTAAAAACAGCTCATTTCAGTGTAGAACACAGGGTATTAATCAAGATGCAGGGTTAGCTGTTCATCTCTTTCACTACAGCAGCATGTCTACAGTCTGTGAAGTGGAACTTTATTAAAAGACAGCTGATTAATCACAATGTAAGCATAATGTACATATGCTACAGTATTCATTCTGCAATGCAATGCAGGGCACAAGGTGCTAGATTTCCAAAGCTCATAGCTGTGTCAAATGATCTTTTTGGTCTCTTGGGGGCAGCAGAAACACGCCTGTGAACACCTTGTGACGTTGACATGGCACGACTTGCTTGCCTGTTTGTTTATTCAGCAAAATGTGAAACAACGATAATCATGTTTCGTCCAACTGATGAATGTATATGCACTCATAGCTCTGGTTTACTGTCGATAAACTCAGAAATATCAGACGCTTTGGCCGGTAAATCCTGCACTGCGTTCGCAAGATATTCTCTTGCATTGTCTTTAGGTTGTTTGGCGCTGGTCAGGTAGTGTGCAGACAGTTGATCAGAGTTTTTTTTTTGTCTGCAGCCGCTGTAATAGCGATGTTGATCGGAGTGAGGGTGAATCAAAAGACAAAAAGGTGCAGGCCGTGAGACGAGAACATTGACCTTAAAACTGCTAAAAACCTCCACAGAGCTGGAGTAAACTGCAATATTTTACTGTGGGTTTGCCACTAGAGGCAACAACTCATATTACACATGGACAATTGATCCATTGTTAACATAAAAACAGATTAAATCAACTTTAAGTACATAAGTATTGTTAAAACTTCATGTCTAATGAGCTTCTGACTTTTCTTGATCTAGTCCGCAGTAAAGAAAATAGATATTTGATCTTATCCTATCTTTACCTCGTTCTTATCCTCATCTATGCTTTTAATTTGTTCCAAGCATGGCATGTCTTCATCTCTCCAGCTGTAAATCTAATGTATGTCTGTACTGTAGAGCTACGTACAGAATACACAAATTGATAGATCAGTTCTAGGTCTAGGCCATAGAATTCTCTTATCAGCACAAATCAATGCATCTCTTGTCTGTATTGTCTGATTATCCTAAGGCCTAAAGGACATCTCTCACCACAGAGGAAAGTTGACTGGTTGTGACTGATGGGTCTGGGGAAAAAAATCTATCCAAAGAATAAAATGCGTTTAGGTGTGCTAAAATAAAAAAATTAAACCGAAGAGGGTGAAATTAGCTGGTTGACATTTCCCTCTTTCGCTGGAGCAGTTCAGTTTTTGTGCGTCCGCCTTTTGTTATAGAGCGCGTTGATACCGCAGAACAAATGGCAGAGTGTTTGTGAAGATATGGCAGCGGTGAGCTGTTATTTTATAAGAGACTCACTTAATCCCATAGTAATCCCTGTATTAGATCACACTCTGATGGTAAAACAAGCGCCGGAGAGGAGGGGAACAGTAGGCTGGCAAAGAGCAGCCTGACAGCAAGCTCGACACACGAACACGCGCGCGCGCGCACACACACACACACACACACACACACACAGATAAGGGGATGGCACACACACATATAGGCGGATTGCATACTCACACAAACTGACATACAATCAAATGTATGCACATGAGCAGCGATGCACACATGCAGATGCAAGCGCTTGCTCTCACCCACGCACACACATACACACACATAAACTGCAACAACAGCAGCAGCGAAGTGTCACATGACCACAGCAAGACCCCCCCTGAGAGGAGTTTGTGAGTGAAGGAGAGAGCCAGAGAGAGAGAGAGAGAGAGAGAGAGAGAGAGAGAATAGCTTCTCCACAGATGGAAACTAGGACACCAAACCCCTGTGTGTGTTTGTTTTTTTGCGTCCCGCTGCATCCACGCGTGTGTGTGTGTGCGTCCATCTGCGTGCGTGTCTATTTGTGTCTGTCGAGGAGCCGAGAGTGTATCCGCTTGGAGTGTGTATCCTGCTTGTGTGCACCACTGCTCATGTGTATATGGTGCGTTCAGGGGGCGGTGGGGGGGGGGAGCCTCCATGATACGTGTAACAGTGAATAACCCAATGGTGAGATCTCGGACCCTGTGTGGTTAGGTGCTTGTTTTTCCTGGAGAGAGCCGGGGGCCCGTTTTGTGTAACGACAGGCTGTACAGTATGTGAAATGGAGGTCAGCGTGAGGCGGGCGAGAGGTTCAATTCCCAGTGCAAAGCTCTTCACCGGGTGCCCACATTCACATTTTTTTTTTTTTCCCAGATTGTTTTTTTCTCTTTTTTCTCTCTTTGTACATCAGCCAAACGGAGAGTCTCCTGCAGCGTGGATGTAAATCACTGAATCCGTTCTTGTATTATTCTCAAAAGTAAATTAGCTGAAAAAAATTATGAGAACATAATCAAAAATGCGCAACACTTGATCCGTCCGGGAGGCATCTTTTAATCAGTTATAGACTACATTATTGAAGGATTCGCAGACACAGATCTGAAAGAGGGGAAAATGAGGGCAAGCCCTAAACACAATCATACTGGTGATGCGCAATAGGGGATTTTCTATTATCGGCTATAGAAGGTGTAAGTGAATTTATAGCCAATAATAAGTCGTCATGATTATATCAAATCATCATCTGTAAAAAAAAAAAGCATCTTTTCTGACTGCTGTGTTCTTGATATACACATATGTCAAAGTCTATTGACCAGCGTATGACAACTCCAAGCACCTTGTTATCAAGCTCATTACCAGCTTCCACGTTAGGCTAACTAACACCCACGACAGCCTTCTGGGGAGGAAGGAGAGGTGTCTGTTAGTCACATCTATTATAGTCAGCGCAGTCACTCTGTCTCATTCTAGTTGTTGCACTGTACGTGACTCCATGTAGCAGCATCAGCTTTAACCTGAAAGAATGTTTTGGGAAAATAAGCATGTTCACTTCTTTTCTGACAGCGAGGGGGGACAGACTGATGCCACTCTAACGCTTGTGTCGATATGAGACCAAAGAGAGGGGAGAGAAACAGCTGAAAGCATTTTCAAAATAAAGGTCCATAAAATAAGAGATGGAGGTTAAACAGATATCCCACACCTTCCTCCCAAAAAGCCAGTCGTTTGTTTATCACAGCCAAACCCATGCACCTATCAGTGAATCGCATTGTTTCAGTCAAAACTGCTGACTGGAAACTCTGAAATTATAACTTCCCAGTTGAAATGAAATGCACCACTCAGACTCCACAGTTGCGGTCCCCAGCTGTTGTTTTCCAAGAAAGCACATATCTCCAACTGAAACTCCTGAAATGCTTCAATGTTATGTTTCTGTTTGTGAACTTTAAAATAGGTTAGCTGTTTTCCCCTGTTTCCAGTCTTTATTTCCATCACCACAATGCACCGACATGAGAGCGGTATCTACTTATCTGCTTCTCAGGAAGAAGGGGAATAAATGTACTTCCCAAAATTCAGCTCGGCAAAGGAAGGAAAAGTTTCCAGGGTGGATCTCTTAGTCACAAAAAGTTCAAAAATATTAACTCCCCCAAATTATTGTCTGCCTCTTTCTATCTCTCCGGACCTCACCGCGTCCGCTAAACTTGACAAACTGTCACGTAGACTTTCCTGCCATTGTCACAAACTGTGCTTAACACAACAGGCGCGCGCCGCCTAACAGGTGAGACAAATACCACATTTACCCCGAGGGAGGGGAGTGGGAGGAGGGGCGGGACCAGGAAGTAGCACCAGCCAATGACAGCTTGACGTATTGCACCAGCAGCATGCGAGGCGAGCGCCGTAACCGAGGGCGTCAATAAATCCTGCGCTAAGGATGAAAGACTGCCACAAAGGAGATTAGTGTCCACAGCAGCTAATGAGGTACTATATCAGCACAGCGCGGCACCCACAGCAAAATACACACACATACAGTACACACATGCACACACACACAAAGCTCATACACAAATAAGTGCGTTTACAGGCATTGTATTTGTAGTATAACACATTGTACACTCGTCCTACGAGCAAGCACCTTGCACGATGGGCTACACACACTTTCTCTTTTACGAAACACACTAGTATAAATTCATACGCAGGCAACGGCTACAGTTATACAGTTGATCAATACAAGGGTCTGCACAGAGCCAAGTGAGGCCTCCCTGTCCCTGGGCCAGATACAGCATACGTTTTCCCTGATACACACAAACATATGAGTGCATCATTACAGGGTCAATGGGAGGACAACTTGAGCTTCATTCTCTCCTAAACAAACATCTTGTTTTTTCTCCAAAATAAGTAAAGATGATAGCTTTATGAACATGCATATGTGACAGGATGTGGTGTGTGTGTGTGTGTGTGTGTGTGTGTGTGTGTGTGTGAGAGAGAGAGAGAGAGAGAGAGAGAGCTGTGAGCAGCTGTGGGTTGTCATGACTGTGCACTTCCCTTTTTCACCACTGAACGTCTCTAGTTAGCAAACACAGCACCTGGTAATGTAAAGGTCTGCCAGCCTGAGTGACTGACTGACAGACCGAATGACTGAGTGTGAGACTCTAAGCGTGCACACGCGTGAAAGAGAAAAAAAAAAGGGGGGGGGGGGGGGGGTACTACTATTTCTTCTTTTTTTTTCATTACAAATGATAGTATCAGCTCAACAGTTTGAGTAAAAAGTTGAAAATTTGAAAAATTTCACAATATTTTTGGATATATTTGGAACATCCCCCTTTAGCTCTAACGACAGCGAGCACTCGAGCTGGCATGGACTCCACAAGTTTGCACGAAAACCCGATGACTCATATTATCCCAGCGTGATTTGACAGCGTTTCCACAAAAGCGTCTCGTGATGTCACAGAATGACTGGCTCTCTCAGTCCTCAGGTGCCCCCATAAATATTGTTTGAGATCAGGAGACTGTGGAGGAAAAGTCCATGTCACAGTCACAACTCTCTGGTCTTCTTCAGTCCACAAGTAGTTCCTGCAAACAGCTGAGGTGAACTTGGGGTCATTAACCTGCTGTGTTTGATGTTAATGACATCCACCATAATCATTACACTGATAGACACTAAAAGCAACACTGAGCTCTCTGTCTTGCACAAAGACAGTGTGCGTAAGCATGTGCAGTACATGCACAGGGACGTGACGATGTGTCCTCCTTGTCGTGACAGCGCCGTACATCCAAGGGTGCCTGTGTGTGCCTGACAAACACCGTGCGGCGTGGAATGTATTTGTGCGTGTGCGCGAGCCTGCTTTCACAAGGGGAGTGTACGGCAACAACCGGGAGAGAGATGGCCCCCTTAAGACCAGTCAATGAGAGATGGACGTGAAGACAGACGCAGCTAGCGAGACTGGCGATCAATAGTAATCATGAGGCGCTGTGGCGTTAACAGCAGATGACACATCGCTCGGGCTTTTCTACTGCGCTGCAACCCGACACAAAGCAGCACAAAGCCATAATTCCTTGTAGGCTTGGATCGATAGATGTACATTTCCACAAGTATGAGAAGCATGGTAAGATTATTATTTTAGGTATTTTTTGCCGTGATTTGATGGGTCATTCCTAACTTTTTTCAGTCATAGTCGCCTTGCAAAGGGAGAAAGTGTCGGCCTAGGTGAGGTTGTTCATTCGCCACATAAACGCTGTGTTTGAGGTATTTTAACCCACAGAAAAGGTGAATGAGCGTGGCCCCACAAACACCTCCCCCAGGGCAAAATGTGACACACAACTATTAACATGATGGCAACACAATTGAACAAATACCTGATGAAGGAGCACACAGAGTCTCCTGTAACATATTCCTTGAAGTGATACAGGAAGTGGCTGTGAGGGAGGAGGGAGTTAAAACTGCACTGACCCTGGAAATAGTGCTTGTAGGCAACAGAAAGAGGTCCTGAAGAGGTCTACACCGCAAGATACATGCTAAGAATGATTATATGGACTGCCAGCGAACTGACAATAGGCCGTGGTTGTATATGTTTGCTGTGTGTATGGAACAAGCAACTCTGGGAAGATCAGGACATGTTTGGCTTAGCTTAACATAAAGACTGGAAACAGAGGGAAACAGGTAGCCTGGCTCCATCCAAAGCTCACCAAGAACCAAGTTAGTCAGGTTCTCTATTTCCCTCCGTCTCCTCTTTGATCTGAAAACTTCCAGCCATTTTTCCACTTTCCAAAAACCAAGAGAACAATGATGAAAGAAGACAAGATGTTAAAGGTGCATTCTAATGTTTTATTGCTTAAATGATTAGAGGATTATTGAATACATGTAACACAGACATCCTCAAATTATAAATCTGACTGACATGACTGTCAAAAGTTTGCCCATGTTGTACTTCTAAATTTTGATAGCCTTGCTCGCCTAAGCAAACCTTTTGACTTGTCTTTTTTTTACAGGTGGGATGGTGCAACTCTTTTCGAGCTATTTTTGCAACGCAGTGCAGCAACTATGTTATTGTTAGTTAAATCTGTATTTCACAGTATCTGCAGATCAGTTGGCATTGCATGTTTCTGCAATAAACGGATATGTTAAGTTTGTATGTTTCGTACTTAGCATGGCATCATTTCTATGATACATTTTTTATGTTGCATTCAGATTACACATTTATAAGCCACCGTCCTTCTCAGGAGGAGGATGGTGATGGTATAAGACCTGGTTTTTGTAAATGAGATGTCAGGACAATTTGTGGCCAATTTTGTGGCAACAAATCCAGATATTTTCGATGAGACGTCTGAACAACTTCCAGCTGTGTTTGTGGAGGCAGAACCACAAAAGTCAAAGCATGGTCTTTTTCTTGACCCTGACCCTGTGGTTTTTGAGCCTAAAAAATAAAAAATAACTCAAATTGAAAACTGAACCTAAAGAAACCTTAATATGCATCATGAAGAAATGGAAAGTTTCAACATGTCTATGGTTTGCAGAAAAGTACATCGCCAAGATTTATTCTGGCAGCTGGTTTGCATGCGTGTTGTGAAAAAGGTTTATTTAACTGTACTTTCACCCTATTTTATTTGATAATAAAAATGATTTTATGTATCCTTCAGTGATCCAGGGTTATGCAAATGATCTAGGAAAAAAATCCTCTCCCACCACTCTCAAAGTAGATGTTCTGACAACATTTCAATCAGACAATTATCATTCTCCTCTCTGACTCATCCTCACCGGGAAAAGGCTCTGTTCTAAAATTGTATGGAGTGTATTTATAACACCAACATTACATCCATGGTTTACAGCATCAGTGGGTTGAAAACACCGGTGGATGAAGCAGACATGCCAGTAATTCTGAATCAGAATTGGTCTAAAAACAGCAATCTACCAGCGCTGAGCAGTCTGAGTTATAGCCACATAAAAGCACAGATCCCCCACAGAAATACCGCTGTGGACATTACAATTAGAGAGAGGAGAGGTGTTGATGATCGTGTGTGTGTGTGTGTGTGTGTGTGTGTGTGTGTGTGTGTGAGAGAGAGAGAGAGAGAGAGAGAGAGAGAGAGAGAGAGAGAGAGAGAGAGAGAGAAAGTGAAAGTAACACATAACACTCTTCTCTATAGTTTCCCACGAGAGGAGGAATCAAGACTTCAAAAATGGCCCTTTCTGTGAGAAACACTTGGCTTCGGTGCCACAACACACACTTGTCTCTCTGCTAGCTCAGCCATCACTACAGATAATGAGCCCTGAATATCATTAGCATGACACAGGCTGCGTGCATCTCGCTGTACATATCGTTACGCTTATTAGAACTTAATTTATCTGTCATTTACTTTCAACAAAAGTCTTGAGCACGCCGATCACAGCTCACTCACGCAATGAAAAACGTTACAGAGTGAGGACGATGTTAGTGAAAAAAACAATGTAGTGGCGATTTAGCTTCCATTTTTTTTTAGCTGTTGGTGTAGCCTATGCAGAGCTAGATTAGATTAAATTGCTTGGGTGGATAAGATGTACTGTATAGTAGAGAAACCACCCTAATTGTTATTTTTACTTTATTAAAATCCTGAGGAGTTCTATTTCTATCAGAGAGTGTTGTAGTGAGCACCCATTTATCTTACAATTGAGAGTAAACCCCAAAACACATTTCATATTTTCAGAAAAAAAACTAAAGACTGATTTATGTTTGCGTGTTGGGTACGCAGAGCTGACGCCATGTCTATGCCACAGTGAGCTTCTAAGCCTACTGGGACGGCCGCCATAACAAACCAAGCTTGAACGACTCATTTAAATTAGAAATAGCAAAAATCCACAAAATTTGTCAGAATATCACTGGCCAATAAAAAAAAGAGAGACATCTGCAAAACAATTCTGTTTTTATTTTTTCAAACATAAACATCTGCTTTAAGTGGCTCTCAAATAATTTTGATCGCCAGATCACCATTGGAAATGTCCAACAACTTTTGGTAACTTCCCGGTGACATAAAAGTGAAGTTACCCTTTACACTTAAGCACAGCATTTTCTCAGGAACTGACTTCAAATATCCATGGAAACGCAAAAAAAAAAGGCACTTCATTTGAAAAGAACTGACCTGGACTCTACAACGCTGATGGAATACATAACATTCAGGCGCAGGGATATCTGTGCCAACACTTTCACTTTGACTTTGAGTGTTTAGTTTGAGTGGAGTGGAAAAAGCAGGCAGAGCAACTTGCTCTTTTGGACTGCTGTGCCAGGCAAGATTAATCAATCCCCAACTAATTAAATGAATCCATGTCAAACAGTAATTCAACCCGGTCTGCTGTCCAGCTATACAGCCAGTGCTACATAAGGCCTCCGTTCTGCCAAAACCTTCCTCTTTAGAGCCAGTGATTGTTGTACCGAGCTTCAGCAGCGGAGTGTGCCCGCTATGTACAGCACACCAAAGCGCTCTCGGACAGCCGTGGTGTTCAAGCCCGGCCAAGTATCATCAAAGTGCCGTTTGGCAGCTGCCCTGAGGGAAGGCAGCCAAGGCCAAGTAAGGTTCTAAACCTGACACAGCTACACACGCAGAGGAAGGTGTTAAAGGCATGTCCGTCGGGAATGCTTCTCCAGCGGCATCATATCGAATGATTCGCTTAACTCTTGTTTAACCAGGCCATAAGACAAAGGAGGAAGCCATGAAACACACCAGTACACCGAAAATGTACATATGAAAAACCCTGACAAAAAGGTTAAACAGCTTGTGTTTGCTTAGGTGAAACAGTGACAGTTTTACATTCCTGGCCCACTCGCTTTCTTGCAAAGAGTTAGAGGGTTATCACTGTAACATCCTGAAGACTCTGTTGGTTGCCTGGCAACATCGCAGCGATGACTTTAAGACTGACAAAAAAGAAAAAAATAGTCTGGTACGTAACCTCCCATAAAACTACATAAAACCACTTTTTTTTCTCGGGTTTTCATAATCGATGAGCGTTACTGTTACCAGAAGAAACTGTCTTTGTGCTAAGGTAAGCTAACTGGCTACTGACTGTAGCTTCATATCATATGGACAATAAGACCTGAATCATTCTTCACATCTAACTCTTGGCTAGAAAGAAAACAAACTTATATCATTAGTTGATAACAAAGTTGTTTAGCAAATTTGTAACATTAGTTAGAATAATTACTGCAGTGAGATAGCTACTTTGTGTATGTCAGTCTTAAACTATACTTCAAGGGGCACTTCAGCCAGGTCTGAAAAAAATAAAAAGTACACAAGTTATCAATACTTTTCTTTCATTTCTTGCTTGAACTTAAATGTCAGTACAGAGCGCAAAATCATCTCTCCACGTGGATTATTCCCTCTTTCCACATGGTGAGTTGACACTTAAAAAATCTAAAATTGTCCTAGTTGTTGGTTTGTCTATGGGATAAACCTCTGAGCTCCAGATTCCAGGAATATCAATATATATGGAAAACTGTGGATGGATAGATTGTTTAATCATAGTTGCAAGATGATGTAGTTTAGTCCAGGAGATCATTGTATATGATGGCCATTAAATCATCTTTCTTTCAATGATAATACATGCCAGGTTGTCAATCATTAATACCATAGTATTTTTCCAGGCTTCTACAACTGTTGCTACTGATACAACCCTCATTGTAATCATAATAAGCATATGGACAGACAGAAATAGTGATACATACATACATACATACATACATACATACATACATACATACATACATACTGTCTGAACCCATTAAGATGGATTGTCTCAAAGGGTACAGGCAGAATTATGCAGCCCAGGAAAGGAAAAAACACAGCACTCACCACTTTGTCCTCCTGCAGCCCAGTCAGCCATTCATGTGTAATGAAAAGAAAGACAGAGAGAATGTGAGCAAAGATGATATCTGAAAGCATGGCAATGATCCTAGAGCCCCACAAGCAACAAACAGTGTTGTACATAGATATGTGCCGAGCAGATAGTAAGAGAGCAGGAATGAATAGGCTACCAATCTTAAGTATTGTATTTAAGTTATTATTATATTACAGTAACTTTTGTGACTGGTCTACAGCTATTTATAACAACCGCAACCGCAAGACCAACAGGGAGGAGGTGATTAAAGGAAGGTTACACATTTTGGGAAAGATGTTTACTCTCTGACACTGACACAACTACTACCTACCCCAACACACCACCCAGGACCCCACAGCTGAACTATCCCCATGTCAGACTATAACTAATTAGGATGTACTTTTGAGTGTGTGTGTCTGTTTGTGTGAGGTTATTAAATGCCACACCGGTGATGTAGGAGAGGGGAAGGTGTGGGAGAGGGGACGTCACTCATTTCAAGAGGAAGACTCGCCTCCTGATGCCAACACGCACACACCTACACCCCTGCTGGGTGTGTATAGGGCACCTCCGGACCCCTGGGAGACTGAGACGGAGTGGGAGACCACCCCCTTTGTCCACGGCTCAGTCTAATGCCCAATTAACCTTTACCAGCTCCTGCCTGGGTCACACACATTGGTGCACACACACAGGCATGGATCACATCTCACTGAAACAGGCACACATAAACACACAGTAACACACACAGATCCCACATACAGTACATGTCAATCCTGAGCAGACTGCACACTTGCTCACACACACGTAAAGACACACATACGTGCCGTGGCTCATCACCTCCACCTGAGTCCGAACACCTGCGGCCCGGTGCAGCCTGATTGGACGTTCAGTAGAACAGCTGCATGTGCTACAAGTGTAAACATGCTTGCCACACCTCTGAGTGCAGATGTGGATTCCATGATGGATAGGAACTCCACCAAAAGTAAAAGGTTAGCAGATGAGTCAAACATGCGACTGAAATCATTATCTTAGTTGGAGGTGCACACACTTTGTAGTTCTGGGAAATAAATTCAGACTCACAAAGGTCATATTTACAATATTAATAAGGTAATAATACCAACTCAGAAATATTTATTTGATGAATATCTTTCCATAACTGAATAAACATGTTGTCTTCAGAGGGGAAATAATGTCCCCAGAACGATGTCTGAGGCTACAAAAGGTGGCTACTTAGAAGGGTAAGGCAAATATAAACAAAGTAAAAGAGTATGAAATTGTGTTGTCCTTTGAGGACCATTGTTTATCCAGTAGGAGATTTTTGTTTTCTGATTTAAATTTCTTACCTAACACAACATAGTGTACCTTTAAATAATTAAACATCCAGGATTTAGTGGCATTTAGCGGCAAGAACTGAAATGAAACTGAATCCCTCCCCTCGAAAAACTCAGAAGGTCGTCCCTGGAGTCAGCGTTTGGTTCGTCCGTTCTGGGCCTCTCGATGTGTTCACTGTCATCACGTCACTTGTGTGGGTGCGAGACTGCGAGGCTAATGTAAGCCACTCACAGTCACCTCTAAAGAGGACAGTAATGAGGTGCACTCTGATGGCCTCTACATGCTGACATGATTCTACCGTTTTAATAAAGTTACGGTTTAACACGTTCACAATAACCTATTTCATGTCACGTCCATGTTGCATTGAAGTCCAGTGAAGTCTGCACCACAAAAACAGATGTTCGGAATTCTGCTGAAATTGCAAAATAAATAAAATTCTGTTTCACAAGCTCATATCATTTTCAACTGCTTAATTGTTTTAATCATTTAAAGATGGGAAATTAAAGCAGGGGGGAGAAGAAGGAAAGGGAAAAAACTATATGGTTTACAAAAAATTCCGCTTGTGAAACGTAAGTGGAAATTAAATTGTATTACAATGTACATTTTCAATATGTTTTATAGCTGATTGGTTGTTAAGGGAAAAAAATGAAACTCACATGTTTTGCCTACTGAACAGAGGATACATGAAAGTTGACATCTTTATGTTTCTTCTCACACTCCATTTTAATTATCCAACAGAAAATATTTATTCATGTATTTATTATTAATGCATCTGCCATTTACTGTCAGTTTTGAGCCTCGACATACTATCCGCTTAGCGGGAAGAGTCACTGCAAATCAATACAGAATATATCGGAGTGATCAACTTGATCCTTTAGCTACAAGAAAAATGTAAATAAAACTATTTTGATGGGAAAGGTCTCTTCAATGATGACACTGCCAACATCTGCAAGGCACAAGGGCATACTAAAATGGGTTAATGAGTACAAAATTGTGAATCATAGTCTATGACTTTCACAGTCATCCCATCTCAGTCCTGGCCTGTATGCTAGTGACTTTCTTTAAAATGTGACTTTCACATTGGGACGCAGAGGGGATGGTGGATGAGTTACAGGAGAGGATGCTGCCAAGCCAGCGACCGCAGTTCAAGACCATGTTTCAACATTTGTACGTGTGAGATTACTGGATATCTATTAAGAGGCCTCAAGAGATCTCCAGCCATGTGTGTGGTGACAAAAACAGGTATCTTAAGCCATTAACATGGTCTTTTCTTCACCATAACCAAGTGGCGTAAGTGCCTGTAAACCTATACGGAGCATAAGCACAGCACAAGACAACATTAAAGGGAAAACAGAACCTAAAGAAACAGAAACAGACCAGCGGTTTGATGAAACGTACCAAAATGTATTGCTCAGCCAACTACAATATCAATCAGAGTATTTTTTGAAACACTGCTGTTCATCCCAGCAAATGTGATTTAAAATGTAGCATTTTGTGGTATCATTAATGTAGCCATCACCTATCATGAGTGTACGGCAGAAGAAAATGTCGTGGTTACACCCCTTTTTCTCTCTCTTACCGTGTTGGATCGAAGGGATACTCGCCCCCCACAGCGGGCACAGAACTTGGTCTGGCAGTACGAACACAGGTTCCCGCAGCCATCTGCGAACTTGGTCTTGTGGCAGATGCCGCAGGTTGGCGCGTCGTCCCGGTGGACAGAGCCCGCTGCCACCGTGGCCTGCCGGATCACCGTCTCCCTGTAGCTGGACAACTGCTGCTGGATACCTCTGGAAGAAATCAAAACAGGAAACAGACATGAGCGCTTTGGCATGTCTGAACGTTGACCGTGTGCATCATTTTTGTGCATCTCAGTCTGGACCAACTGATCATTCAGCCCACAAGACTTTCTTCTCCTATAGCTCGTGTGGCTAAAGATAGAGATAAATAAAGAAGTAAACATATTTCTGCTCCTGCATGCTGTAGGCCCTGTTCTTGTAAAGAAGAAGAAAAAGACAAGCATGACTACATACTGGTCTTTTGATCCAATTAGATTCACCAGTCCATAGTAATTCCGCAAACTGTGATCTATTGCAAATCACCCGAGTTAAAGGGGGACGAGAGACAATAAAAAACAAGAAAGGAATTTGTTTATTGGATGAATAATAAATAAATAAAAGGGCGGGAGAACAGAAACCAGAGAGTGAAGGAGACAGCCGTTGCATTAAGTCCAGTCGATATCACTGTTTGTGTGTTTTGGTGCAATCAACTTTTTTTTTTTTGTGCTATTGTTTCAGGCCGCTCTGCCGACTCAAGAAACTCCTCGGATCGATATAAGAAAGAGAGGGGGAGAGTATTGGTTTTATCTAAGGCGTTACAGTATGTTGATTAATTGGATTTCACACCGTGGAGATTGAGGGAGAGAGAGCAGATAGAGGGGAAACGGACCAGAGAGGAGAGGAGCTGATGGGATGAGAATCACGGGAGGGGAGAGGAGACGCTGTACACACACTTTCATTCCGTGTAGTCGGGCTCGTTACCTGGACTTTTATCTCAGCAGGCAGGCCATTTACAATCACATCCCATACTGAACATGCTCTCTACATGTACATGCACATGTATGTGCTTTAAAATCTAGCAGGAAAGGAGAGGAGAGGAGAGGAGAAAATAGCTGTGTCGAGGAGGAAAGAATAGAGGAGATGAGGCAGAGAAGGGAGAAGCAAAGGTGAGAAGACCAGAATAGGAATTGACTAAATTTGAGGGGAAAAAAAGGGAGGCGTAAAAGAGGAACAGATACGGAGATAATAATCGCAGGAGAGTCACTTGTCGATTTGAACGTGGTGCCCTGGCTCAAATGGTTAAAAAAAAAAAAAAGCTTCAAATATCTGTCTACTGTAGTGGATGCCGTGCATAGAAGGGAGACAGCTGATAAAACAAAAAAGCTGAGGAAAACATTGACAAAGAACAAACTCAGCCTGGTTACTGACGCAGGTACACAGAGACAAACGTGGCCACTGAGAGGAGACAGGCTGTCCAGAAATCCTCCAGCACACAAGTGAGGGTAAACTTAGAAAACAATAAAAAGCTCTTGCCCCACCTCAGTCGTTCTGTTGTTCAGTGGATACATGCATGTTCTGACAGATCGCAGTTTCAAGTATGTGTTATCTTGATATTATTATCGTAATTTAATATAAAGCCTAGCTTTGGCATCGATGTGATGTTGATATTGACACTAATAAAGGGTGTATCTGAGAGAAAAAAGGAGGAAGAGTGGAGGGAAGGCTGAGAGAGAAGAGAAGAGAAGAGAAGAGAAGAGAAGAGAAGAGAAGAGAAGAGAAGAGAAGAGAGGAGAAGAGAAGAGAAGAGAAGAGAAGAGAAGAGAAGAGAAGAGAAGAGAAGAGAAGAGAAGAGAAGAGAAGAGAAGAGAAGAGAAGAGAAGAAAGTCAACAATGGCAGAGGAGGAGGAAAGGAGACGAGAAGGGGGAGGAGAGGGAGTGAGACCTCTCCTTCAACATGCTTGACCTTTTCCCCAAACCTGAAACACCTCGTATAAACATTGATGACCAAATTAAAGAAGTGATCCATATGAGTCGTTTAGACGCAATGTATCATTCCTAATATCGTGCAACATCGTAAAGCACAAAGTATAAAACCATAAGTAGCAAATTTAACTAAAAGCTTAAAAAGACCTCTGACCTCCTAAAATCCACTGCTCTGAGCATTTAACCTAACAGCCCTCATATCATTTTCTGTGGCTGCAGTACAGTACTCACAGACTGGGGGTCAGCGACGACGCAGTCTCCTCCCCCATCGGCTCAGCCTGTTAAAAACTACAAATCCCAGCAGCGGGGGGGCCAGAGGAAAAATGAAGTCCAACTGCCACTTGATGGAGAAATGAGCATCGTTACTTCATGTGCAACACGAAGAAACTAAATACACCCTGACGAAAAAATCCTGCAAAGACTCTGAGGACCCAGCGGGTGAAACACAACCTGCCCTAGGAAATGTTAACACCTGCCCACACACACACACACACACACACACACACACACACACACACACACACACACACACACACCTCATCCCACCCCATCACTTCTCTTGTAATCTCTCCACAAAAAACAACTTACACTCATTTGCACACAAATTAACGCACACTCATTAACACAAACCCACCGCTGATGATGTCAGTGAGCACGCACACACACGTGCGCACACACACACACACACACACACACACACACACACACACACACACACGTCCTGGGAGCAATAGCCAAAGGTCACAGTGAGGTCACCTGCTGCTGCAGCACCACAGGATTCACTTCCTGCTCCACATCTCTCACTGTGCCTGTCCCAACCCCTGGATCTGTTCAGCCTAATAGAGTTAGACTGACATACAGTACAGGCAGTGTCATTAGTTATGTGTTAATTATAGAACTGATCAATATGGCATTGGTTGTTCATGGAAAGCCTTGATGACTTTGGTCAGATTTCACATGAATATGAGGGGTTAAGCTTTGTTTTTCTGTATAATTATTGGTGTGTTATTTGTTACTTCAGAGGCACTATTGTTGATGATAGGTGGCTTTAATCCAAAATAGCTTCTATTGGTATTAGACTTAATAAATCCATATTGGCTGGATGTAACTACACTCAATATTAAATGCATGGAGGGGCTCGGTGCCTTCCCTCATCTTCACTCTATTTTCCTTCCGTCCTTAGTGTCATTCTTTAATTGGGTTCATTGAGTTTTTAGTTCGTATTTCCAAAAACACTTTGCTTTGACCTTCCATTTTTCAATATCCGATGCCTCTCTCTGTGTTTTTATATTGTACTTTTTTTTTTTTTATTTCTGTATGCTTAGTGTATTTGTAAAGAAAGTACAGATGTTTACTAAGATAAGACGTAAATGTTCAGTGGAAGCGAGAGACTAAAAAAACCTATGAAGAGACAAATTGAGATGTCACTGAAACATATTACATTAAACAAACACCTATTATTATTGCTATGGAACTGTAATGGCTTCCGTATGGGCCCCACTATTAATCAACACTGTGTCAGGGGATGCCTCAAGGACACAAGTGAGATGGTGCACACCTCAGCGTCCCTGTAAATCGCCAAACTGAAGCAAGCCTGAACTGGGCGACCCCAGAAAAATCCCAAATCAAAGCCGGTGCTGAAGTAACGGCGGATCTGCCCAAACACATAAAGACAAGCCAGCGAAAGTCTCTTTTTTTAAGCTTCTGTCAATCATGATTCCTGCAGATATTCTGACATTAAAAAAGCCTCGCCGGAAAAGAGAGGGATTGAGGCCTCTGAGCCTCTGGAAGAGCTTATAATGTGAAACATACCACAACCTGGTCACTTCAACACCTACAACACATAACACAGCCCGATACAACAGATGTGCCTCAAATTCTACTTTTTTGATGATGAGATGACATCAGTTCAATTTCAAATCTAACCATGCATCTGTCAACATACAGTTTTAAATCAGCATACTATCGTGTGCATTTAACAGTTAGCATGGCGCTAACACTAACTCGACAAAGTGTACAGCACTCACTGAAGCTGTTTGACACATGCTAAACAGGTAGCATGTAGCCAACTATTTCGCAACATTAAGTTTACAATCAAAACGCTGTAGGCCTATTGTGAACAGGCGCCTGCTATCACTTAAAGTTTGCAAGACAAACGCACAAGCTAACCCTGCTGGAGGAAACAGCATAGACCAGCACCAAGACCCAACATGTTGGGTCTATGTTTGTTTTATCCAGCAGGGAAACCTTTAGTGTAGCCTTCCATTAATCATCAGGGTGTATAAACCCTGGCATTGTTTATTTTGACATGTGCTAGATAACAGGTAGCATAATCCTCAATGTGAATTCTTCAATATAAACTCTGGCTCACGTGCTAAAGTGGTAGCATGTAGCTGACTGTCACTACAATGATTCCCTCAACACATGCCAGGCACTACAACACGACATGCTAAACTGGGTACCACAGCCAACAAGTTATAGTGGATATATTTTTTATTTGGTATGTTAGAGAAATGTTCCCCTCAGTCGACACAAACCAGGAAAAGGCAACGGACAATCTAACACACAAATGTGGTGTGCTGCCCTGTGCGTCTTGTGATTAATGTGGTAAAGTAGAACATACTGTAAAATCCAACACTGAGAAACAGGAGGAGGAAATATATCAAGTATGGCTCCACGAGGCAGTCGACTGCAACAAGCCATCAAATTCTCTCTCGCAGGTGGGGGGAAAAAAATCTTTATTACATCAAATAAGAGTGTTGGGAAATGTTCGGGGGGGTGGCAGATCATTACGAGGAGAAGAAGATGGGGAGGAGGATGGAGCGAAGGGAGGGGAGAGAGAGGCAGAAAGAGATCAGAGAGAAACGTACAGTGAGACGGGAAAACAGAGAGCAACCTCATTAAGAAAAATGCATCCATATCCATAAAAATCCATATGCAAATGTAGTAAGACACAAGGTTAAAGCAAAGTGAGAATAAGAGCTCCACTTTTCTATGCGAACACAGAAACTACAAACACACTCCCTCCACTTTCTCATCAAAACAGCCGACGCCTTTACTCTTGAACAACGTGAAAACAAACCCCTTTGTGTCCATGTGTGTCTATGTGGGTGCATATATACATATTTTAAACAAATGGTCCATGATTCACAGCAGGGAGCCGCATTAACATAAAGTGTCTCATAATTAAGCTGTGCAGTGCTAACAAGCTCTGCACTCTGACTCCACACACAGAGAGAAACCCAAGCATTGTCCATGAGAGTGTGAATTAAATTGGATTACATAAACTAGATACACGCTGAAAAAAAGAGGATTTTCTCATTTAGCCTGGTAGGTAAAAAAAAAAAAAAAAGAAAAGAAAAGAAAAAAAAATTCCTACTTTTCTTAATGAAAGTGGGAAAACATGGCTTGAGATCATTTCATTACTTCCAAAGTAAATCATTCTAAGATTATACTGAATAAAGTGGTCATTATTTTAATACGAAATCCAATGATCCCATCTGTTGTTAACTTTCTAGAGAATAAAAAAAAAGGTTCCCTCAGACTCACAAGATCGAATATAGAAGAAGCTTATGACCCATATCTATGTTTGGTATTAATTATTACAGCTTCAAATAAAGATACGAAGAAGCATAAAGAGTAACAAAGTCCGAGTCAAAATAAACTACACTGTTTGTGTTCATTGTTCGACAGAACATATCAGCCAGTGCAACAGTGAGGCCCTCTGATGGTGTTTTAATGGTCTGTGGACAACAATTGAGCTCTATAGCACAGAGGAATAAGATATGTCAGGCTTTGGCATCACGAGCAATACTAAGAGGATTTGAGGGCAGGAGGAGATATGGAAACAGAAAAAGATGTAAAAAGGTAAAAAAAAAAAAAAAATTTTAAAAGACAGAGAGGAGTGGAGAGAGAGAGAGAGGTGGAGTAGAGGGTTGGATCATCTGGACTAACTTTATAGCACTGTGACAGATGCTACAATGCACCGTAACTCAGAGCTGGACAGCACACGGACCTTTACCTAGCAAGGACAAACAGGAAGAGAGAGGCACACACATACACACACACACACACACACCAAACCATCTTCCTTTTTCCTTGTTTAACATTTAAATATTTTTATGTTTTTAACATTTCAAGTGCGCTGTGCAGACATATGGTCTACATGCTGAGTGACAGAAATTTAAACCCAACATTTCAATGTGACCATAAAACAGCAGGATGAAATAGAGGTCCTCTCGGCTCTAGAACATAAATCATTCTTTTTTTATTTCACTGATGATTACAGTTTGATGGAGGTTTGGAGAAGGTGGTTATGTAGGTGAGTGACCTTTCTACCTGGTCACCCGAACATGCTGTGTGTGTGTGTGTGTGAGAGAGGGAGAGATTGCATGTGTGTGCTTACACTGAATTGTGGGAGCTAAATTTAGACCTTTAATCAATCTGACATACAAACGAATTCAGTAAGGTATATACGCCCACACACACACACACACACACACACGCTGCTCCTCCAAAGATAAGGTTGGCGTTAATCTCCCTTTTTCTAATTGATAATAAATCTAAAAAAAAGACAAAAACCAACAATCGAAGTCTGTGAAGTCGAATCCTGACACATCTTATTTCCCTGCGCCGTAAATCTTCATTTAACAATTAAGCTATTTTTAAATAAACACAGCGTCGCACCAGCTGACGTGGACCAACCAACACATGCACTGTCGTTTATTTTGAGTTAATCATACATCCTGCCGCCATAAATACTAGTCAAGACCAGATTAATCTAACATTGGATCGCAGGGTAAAAATGAGCCAAGGTCCCTTAATTGCCCATCAGGTCAGATGGCTCATGTTACTAAATGCACCTTGTTTGTCGTGAGTCAGCTAGCTGTTTAATGTTTTGCTGAACCACAAATTGATTTTAAGTATTTGCACCGGTGCAACATCCACTAAAAGAAGGTAAAGGTGTTTAAAAAAAATGAGATTAAGCTTTTTTATCATTTCAGTTCATATACGTTTACTACCACAGAAACTAATGATGATCTTTGACCCACAGTGAAAGTGGGGCCTTTGGATGTAGGGGCTACAGCTAACCAATATCTTAATTATTGATTTATCTCCTGATTATTCTCATGATTGACTGTTGAGTCTTTTAGTCTATCAAATGCTAAAAATACCTAAAAATGCACGTGTGTGTGTGTGTGTGTGTGTGTGTGTGTGTGTGTGTGTGTGTGTGTGTGTGTGTGTGTGTGTGTGTGTGTGTGTGTGTGATGATAAAACCTGCATTTGCAGATCCACACTATCTTATCAAGAATACGTATCAAGAAGTATTGAGTGCATCAGCCGTAACTATCCAGTATATCTTGCTCAGCTTGTATCTAGTGGTTCTGGCAACCACACCCTACCCTCTCATATCATTTGATAGGAAAATGCTTCTCTGGCATTCTCCACTGTGGAGGCCTTTTCTCTAAATTGCTCCATGTTTAACAGTGTTTTAAGTTACAGCTGGACAGACAGAAGCGGAGCAGTAGTTATGTGAATTCTGGTTTTTGGGGCTCCTTTCCCCGATAAAAAGATGAGCACCGTCGCAGAGGACGATGGGAGGCACGAGAGAGTTGGGAGGAGAGAACGAGTGGGAAACGGAGAGAAAGAGTGACAATAAGGAGTGAGTGGTTGGGAAGGCAGTCGACGAAGTGCATCCAGAGAAAGAGAAGGGAGGGGGAGGTGAGAACAGTAGAGGAGGAGGAAGAAGAAGAAAACTACAGGAGCGAGTGGCTTTGGTGAGCTACAGCAGAGCGAGAAGCATCACATATAATCATACTGTCGGTTCTGGCGTGTCATCACTGTTCTTCTCTGTTGGGATTTCCTGAAACTGAGCTTGTTGTTCATCAGTATATTTCATAACCAACGTTCAATCCGAATGCTTTGAAAAAGACTACATTGCTGGGGACGAATTAGAGCAATCACTGATAGCAGACAAGATAAATAGTTCTTCTCTCTTAGTGAAAATGTTAAAAAACTGGAAAGGCATACGAGAGAGTGTGACATAAGAAAATGATGGGAGGATGGAGGGAGGGATGAAGGGAGTGGGGGAGGTGAGAGTACAGTCGAACAGCTCAGCATGGCGAGTTCTCCGACGGAAGTGAGGGAGGGGAAGGGAAGGGACGGAGGAGGAACAACAGAGCTTGGCACTGATAGAGACGACCAGAGAGCGAGAGATTCTCCATGTCCCCGCTGCCATATGGTGAGCAGCCAGGCCACAGCACAGCACATACATACACTAATGGAGAGGTAAGCACGGGGTAGGGCTGTCATATTGTAGAGATGTATTGTATCATTTCAAGAAAAACAAAAAAGACACTGATCACCCAAGACATTAAATAGACCACAGGTGAAGTGAATATCATCAACCATCTTAGTAAAATACAATGTTCCGCTGGAAAACCTTGGGTGCTGACACACATCACCCATCCAAACCCTGTGGCAGGGCAACACCCCCTCATTACAACGACACTACCAGATGACAGTGGCGCTGACACACCGTGAGAACTATCCAGTCGAGTACATAATCGGCGGGACATGCTGACAAGTCTGATCAATGGAGGCCTCATCTTGCAACTCCCAGGACACAAAGGATCCTTTGCCACCAAGATAACCTGAAAATTGTAAAGTTGTAGCTAAAGCCAAAATTGTAGTGGTCCAGATCTGGCCCGCACCAGACACCTACATCCGGCCCACATACCATGTAGAGTGATCGTACTTGGCGGTCCGCAAACAGGAGTGGACCGCCCATAATTCCACGCGGTATGTGGGCCGGATGAATGTGTCTGGTACAACTTTGCTATCTGGGCAACGTCTTGGTGCCAGACGCCACAGGACACCCGACAGGTCCTGTGTCCAAGCCTCGACAGGTCAGAGCCAAGTCCTATCCACGGTGCGTCCTCCATGGGTTGGACTTCGGCAGCACAATCTCTAACAGACTGGTTCAGCTTCGCTGTCACAGGAACAGATACTGGAAATCTTTTCGGCCCAAAGCAGCAACTCTCTGTCTCTGTCACCTCCGTCTACCAGAGAGCTGTCAGACCTCTTTATATAGAAGCTTTAGAGTTTTTCTCAACCAGACTCTTTAAATCTATCTATCTTTGAAAACCAAAAAGTCCTTTTTGACCTTATCTTATAAGACTAAAAGCTGTTGTTACTGATTTTGTGCCATGTTTTGTCCATATATTTTGAGAATATAGAACACATCATCATGTTGGGAGCAACTCAAACTAAATACATAATGTGCTATTTTATTCTGGCTGAATAAAGAGGATTTTCTCACTTGCGGTGCCTTTAAATACTGCCTTTTTGTATGTGTTTGATGCAACACTTTGGACAGTATGTGACCAGTTTCATAATCCTCAGATTCTTATCAGCCTATAAAGGTGATAAACTCTTTTCGTTTCCAGCAAAATATAATGTGTTAAAGCGAGTGTAGGTGGATCTTCCATTTCATGCAAACAAATTTCTATTCTGTATGCGCACAGACACACACGCACACACACATACACCCAGTCGCTGCAAACCGGAAACTCATTTCTAATTCTGGCATGCATTTTACCTTCCATTCAATTTCACAAATAGCATGAGAGGGAGGAAACTTTTTAATACTCGTCTATTATAGGACACAGAATGAGCTCCAATCAATCTTGCAGATGACTCCTCTACAGTAAGAGAGTGTGTGTGTGTGTGTGTGTGTGTGTGTGTGTGTCTGAGTGTGTGGGGACTAGATTAAAGATGGGTGAGAGAGAGTTGTGTGGAGGTGTGGAGGATGCTGACAGAGAGAGAGAGAGAGAGAGGTTTGTGAAAGAGTTGGACGGAGTGAAACTTTGACTTTTGAAGGTCTTCACTGAAACATCTCACAACAGAGTAACCAGGGACCAAAGTTACTTTAAAAATAAGTGTTGGAGACTGAATGAGAACGAGACAGAGAGAGTTGGAGTGCTTAATTTGTAAATGGCCGCGAGGTGATTTTCTCTGACACTGACTCATTGTTATTTGATTCATGTCTGCCTGCTTTTTGAATATCGATCCAGGAACTGGAGGAGTGACTCATGCTCGGCCATAGAGGCCTGAGTCACTACAGTCAAAGCTGGCTCCCAATCCCAACCTGATGCCACCCTGCTTTATGAAAGCCTGGGAGTGGAGAAGGCAGTGCCAACGTTTGGCTTAGCAGCAGTAATGACGCTCAAGGACTGAAGGACTCAGCTATTTTATGTGCCTTATTTTTGGACACGTCTACTGTATGCCAAGCAGGGGGTCGGAAACTTTTTGGAGTTGTTTAACGGAAACTTTAGGTATTGGTTGAGGATTCAATGGTCCAAAACCAGTTTGGGAAGTAGTTCCGGAAACTGAATGGGAGCTTTGCCCGCAGAAATGACTGGGAGGTCGGTAGCAAGAGGTGACAGCGAATGGACACACAATTATGATTTTTGTTTCAACTTGAAACCGAACATTGATAAGAATTGCGTATTGGTTAGCTGAGGGCGTGCAACATTTTGAAGTAAAAATGCAGCAGAGAGGAGCATTCCTTATCATGAAGCAAATTAATATCTGTAGCATTTACAGCCAAATTCTTGTCAACTTTTACAGAGGAGAAATAGAAAGCATCCTGACAGAAAGAATCACAAACTGACATGGCTGATGAACAACTCTTTTGTACCAGTCTACTGAACACCAGTGTCATCGCTGAAGTGAGGTGTCAGCACAGAGCTCAAAGGATACTCAAAGGCAACACCCACCCCAGAAGTATCCGCTGCTGTACCACCAGACTACGGAGCAGCTTCTTCCCTCAGGCTGTGACACTCATCAATTCATCCTCAGCGCTTGGGCGTAAAAAAACAGTTTCAGTTTTGGAGCCTTACCTGGTGAGAGGCATTCAGCATAACTTGAAAGAAATACCAAACTGTTTAATTTGCTTATGCATAATTCAAGTAGAGGCAGCAGTATTTAATTAACATGTTTCATAACCAGTTAAAAGTCCATTACAGTAAGGTTAAAAAAAACAAATACAATGAACATTTTAATCTAGTTTTTTTTATTTTTAGGAATAGATTTTCAAATAGATTTTCAACTAACTGATTGTAGATTGGTAGAACTGGTGCTGAACATTTGCCAGAAAAAAAATGACAGGCAGCGAGGGTGTCTGGTGTCAAGGAATAAAAGACATGAAACATGTTCTGATTTTCATATTTATTTTTAACCACCCTGACTCAACAGATGAGGCCCCCAGACGGATGGAGCATACTGTCTTTACAGTCAACAGCAGCTGTAACTGTGTGAGCTATTGTTTTTTATTGTTCTACACGATTGTGTTAGAGACTGTGTTGTATTCACCCCTTCATCTTCATCATTTAAAGGGATCTAATGAATGTCTTTTTTTCTTCTCTTTTTTTATTTGCACATCATTGTAACAAGGGAGATACAAATTAGACTTACAGCGGCAAAATAAGAAAAAAAAATGTTCACCATGTTTGAAGCAAATCATTAGAACCTACGCATTAATCACACTGATTTGAATTCAACCAGTGTAACCTGATTGTAAATGCAGAGTTGCATCACATTACTGGCACCGTTTCTTTTTTAGCAAACATACAGCTTTTATGTTCAATTGTGATGAGTCTGCCGCTAAGTTGTCACACACAGTTGTTGCATGCTGTCGCTGGCAAACTTGTTAATGTCTGTACAGTTGGTGCATGAGCTGTTGGAGGACGACGCAGTCTGCTGAAACACTTGAGTGGTCAAATTTTGGCGAGGCAAGTATTAGCTTTGCCCTCAGTCTGACCATGTCATTTGGTTTGGTGTTTAAAAAAAATTAAATCACACTTCACAATCGTAAAGTTTAAGTGCCTATAGTTCACTTCAGAACAGGCAGAGCATAGTGCTTTATTTATGTTTGCCCTCCACGATGTGACGCTCACCATCACCAGTTCATAGTTTACCACAAGCTGAGTGCATAAACAATTATGCCTATAATGTACTGTGGATGTGGCTTGATACAATTAAAGACTCTCCAGGAACTGTGGACACTCCTCGTGTCACTCGTGATGTATAAAAGGTAGAGTGGAGCAGGGAGGTGGCTTGAAACACGTATTCTGTTACCAGTTGTTGTCAATGAACCAACAACAACAGACCCCTCGCTGGTCATTTTATCGATTACTGGCTCCACACTCCCACCCTGGCCTTTTTGAATAAAAAGGACCAAGGAGCAACAGTCTAGGGACCATAGGAGGCTGTTCAACTAGCTCTGCTGCGCTGGTCATGCTCCAAACTACATCTCCATTCTCCAGTGGGTAGACGCTCAAGAGCGCAGAAAGCTGCTGGACAATAGTGCACAAAAAATAGAAGAAAACAAAAGTGTGAGAAGAAGAGTGCTGGAGAAGACACTCACACCTTGGAAACACACACACTTGCAAATTGGACAGAAATCTAAGGGAGGCTATTTTTGGATTACGTTTCGGACGAGATAAAGCACAAAAAGTACAGACGACCAAGGGAGAGAGGATTTGAGAAAGGGAAGAAACCAAAAAAAAAAAAGAGATCAAACTTCCAAGAAATGAGAAGTTAAAGACACATAGAAGAAATGATAAATTAAGGAGAGAAAGAGAGACAGGGTGGGATCGAAGAGTGTGAGAGAGAGAGAGAGAGAGAGAGAGAGAGAGAGAGAGAGAGAGAGAGGAGGGACAGATGGAGAGAGCACCAGAGCCAACAGCAGAGCTAAGTGGGTAGTGTGCTCCCCAGACAGCGCTCCATATGGCCTGGCAAAGCCATACACAGCCAGGCAGCACAAACACACATATACACAGCATGTATATGCACAGACACACGCATGTGCGGATACCCAAACACTCCTCGACACAAACAATCACATTCACACAGGGAGCGCATATTCGCACATTACCATGTACCCACAGATGTACAGAGCTCAGTCTGAGGGGGATGCACTCTTTTACAGAAATGACAAAACCATCCCATTTAATATATGTTTAATGTTCCTTTGTATTAAGGTACCAATTTGCATCGTTTAAATGCTGACATTTACTGGAAAGTCAAACTGTAATTTCCTTTTCCCACGAGCGTAGTTGAAGAGGAGAATTTGTTTTGTTTTTTTTCCCCCTGCGCAGCTTTTTATGAGAGGCGACTTCTCACCTGCATTTACCTACTTATCATGATGTACACCCATTATTTGTGCTACATAGAATGGAGACAAGTCAGAATACGGTTCAATTTCTTTCTTTTTCTTTTTTTAAACAGTGTACCCATCTGTTTGTCCAATACTGCAGCTGTCCATAAAGTGCTCATTAGGGTGGAAAAACAAGGTCACCTTTGACTGGTATCACTCTATGGATGGCTCTCACTCATGTTACAACAAAAAAAACTGCACGTATGAAACTGCATGAGCTTTGATTAGCAGCCAGGCCTTTTTTCACGCAAACCGAGATGACAGAAAAGAGCAGCCAGACCTTGGCCAGTGATTTTTAAAGAAACACGTTAGCCAGTCAATGCTAAGTTTGTGTTTTAATTGGATTTTCATCATTTCAAAAGCTCTTACAAAGTGCTGTTAGGGAAGAGTCAGAAACTGCAGAATGCTTCACATCCATGACACCATCAATCCCTGAGCTGCTCAGTCTTGCTTAAAGTACAGTTTTGCTGTGGTTACAATTAAAGTGTAACACGACAGCATTGCTACAATGAACTCCAACAGGACGAGAAGCTCAGGAGTTCAAAAAAGACCAGTTTAGCCAGACTATAAACTCAGTTCAAGAGTCCGTACTGCTTTTTGCCGTCATTAACTGTTGCTCTTTCTAACACCTTCCTCTGCTCGGAGCCCTGATGACAGACATGGAGTGAAGCTGAGACAGGGATGACACCTATTTTCTTCAGGAAAGGAAAACATTGTAGATGACGGTCCTGAATTGCCCATTTACTTTGAGGATAAGGATCTGTTGTCTGAACCAGAACAGCCAACTTTGTAATAGACTCACAAGTCAATTGCAGCCAGATAGCACAGACAGAATCCCTCCGTTTTTAAACTTTTACAATAAGAGTCTTGGATAAACCAGTTGTTACGACCCTCTAACCAGTGTACACTAAGTAATATAGTTAGCAGGTACAGGAAGACATTTCATATACAGGCCATTAAAATAGTTTACACCGTGTTATTGAAATAATTCCCTTTGTTTTCTTTGTAAAACAACTTTGGCCGTCAAGTTTTATAAATAAGACCCAGGCTGAACGCATAAAAAAACTTCTACCTGTACAGTGTGCTTACAAACCAATAAACTCATCAAATCATAAAACGGTCACAAACTCTCTCAAACATACAGAAATGTAACTGAGAGTGTGTGCCTCCCCCTGCCCCCGCTGGAGCAGAGACTCATGGGAAGTCCAGGATGACAGCCAATCCCTGAAGGAAGTGAGGAAGTGACTCCTCGCCAATCCCAGGGGTCACAGAGGTTACTACAGGGCTGCTGGGCCATCGCCATAGTACCCTGCTATCAGGGGACACCTGGCCAATCACATTCGGCGATGCAAGGTGTAAACACCCTCACACTGCAGTACGTTCACGTTGCCTTTTACAGAGGCAGGGGGTTCCGTGTGCAGACATGGGTGGCTGCAGGGAGGGAGCGAGGACCAAAACATCCATATGCATGTGAAAAGTGATGGCCGAAATCTGACCAGTGCAAAAGACAAATGAAGATCAACATACCAAGTGTTGAATGCCTAATGAACAAGTGATTTTGCACGGGGTGGAACAAATGCTAATTTAAAATGCATCCAGTAACACAAGGTCATTAATAACACATATTGTGACATTGTGATTTTATCACTTGAAAGCCTTGCATATGGTGATTAACTACAGCTTAAGGATTACATGTTCCCCTGCAGACTGAGAAACTTTCGCAACTCCCGGGCTTATTAAAAGTTTTAAAAGCCCAAGAGATGAACTCAAAAGTACACAGTGGTCAAGTTTAAAACGAGCCCTTTTTTTTCTCTCTTACGGCACTTTTAGATTGCCGGCTGCTCAATCAACAGAAGTCCATTCTGTCTCGACTGAGCCGCTCAACCTGACAAACGTTTGGCAGGAGCTGACCATCGGCAGCCAGGTTTCCCTGCCCACTTTATTTACTACAGACGTTACAATGGTTCTGTGAATAAACATTATGCCTTCAGAAATACACAATGAATAGTTAATGTCTTTCCCTCAGCTTTTTTTTTTAATTACTGAGTGAGATGACTCAAAAAAAGTTGATTGATACTCAGTTTCAAGTAACTACACACCTTGTCAGTAGATAACCAGGTGATTCACCAGATTCCAACTATGACCTGTCACTTCACAAACACAGTAACTTGGTGTAACGATTTGTAGCAATGTACATGTATTAATCACTTTTTTATTGGTCACATGTGAGCAGATTGTATGTGACGTGTAAAATTAAACCTTCCCCGTCTCTCTCGGTTGCCTAAAAAAGCCTGTTCAATACAGCTCGAACACCGATTCAGAATTTCTGCGACAGTCCAAAGCATGTGACTTTGTGCACCTTCTCGAGTGTCTCGCTACGTTAACAGAGAGCAACAGTAGCTAACGTTAGTTTAGAAACTGAGTCCGCCAACATAAACTAACGACCAGTTTGCAGTACAACACAGAGTGCCCATCCAAAGTGATCAATTCAAGTGTGAAACAAAGGTCCTTTGAATTTCTCTCATTGTTAGCCATCCAGCTAATTAGCATTACTAACTGAGCTAAAAAAATTTAACTTGGCCTACAGTAAGTACAAAAGCTAATCACTGACAATAAAGTAAATAGGTATGTGCAACTTTGTTTCTTTTACTCTCCAATTGTACTGAGTAGCCTACTTAAAGTCTGGCAGACACAGGAATAATGATCCAGTACAGTGAGATGATAACTCTTAAGTGCGCTGCTAAGGCCTGAATTAGCACTGCTAATTAGCGACAGCTGTGTTAGCAGTGCTAGGGTACCGACACAAGCTCTGGCAAGAAAACTAGTGGTGGGGGAAAAATATCGATTCTTAGATGTATCTCGATTCTCTTTGCTGAGATGCTGACCAGTCAATAATCCGAACTTTAAAGCCAAATTCTCAACATCGTCATCACCTGTAACAATTTCAAGACCCAGATGTCTGCTCCTTACAGCTGAACCAACTGGACAAAGAAAGGTAACAAACATAATAACAATTTGGAGGCAATTTAATCAATTTATTTCAATAATGGATAATTACAAGTATGCTGTGTTCTAAAAGTAGCAAGAAAAAAATACAGAAATGTACAGAAACCTAAAATGTTGATGCATCTTGGATCATGCATCAACGCTCATTTTATAATCCCATCCTCATCCTCTGAATCAGAACCAAATGGAATCAAGTGCCTCAGGATTTCCAAAATAAAAGGGTAAAACTGAACCGGGGAAATGGATGTAGTGTACCTGAAGTAACACAACACCACCGAAGCCTTTGTGTTTTTATTTTTTTTAACATAACAACGTTTTCAGTCCTCACACAGGCTAACAGTCGTAGACAAATATTACACAGTTGCCTCAAGGAGCTCCACCATCCTCTTGTTTTAGTGTGGTCTGCATTAAAAATCACTTTATAGACACGATGTTATCTCAGTTCAGCTGCCCTGGCAGAAGGTTGGAATACTGACTGTAATGCCTGGTGAATTATGTCGAGAGTAGTGACCAGAAAAGGCACAGATTGTATAATGTTATAAATGGGGGCCGTATTGTGGGATTCCTCAGAGAAGCAGATGTGCTCCAGCTGACTTACTCCGTAATCCCACTTCACTCTCTGATCCAGCAACACACGCGCGCTCCAACACACACATACAGTGTCCACAGATAGAGCATAAACAAGCTTTATCCTTTGATCATTGTGTGGCAGAAAAAAAAGGAAAAAAAGGAGACATTACTGGCTGCAGAAGTCGCTGCGAAACAAAAATGCATGGAAACCAGCATTTCGACGTGCAAATAAGCCAGCGGGGACGGAGATGCCTCATATAACATCAAAGAGTGAAAACGACAGAGTCTGTTTCAAGTAACGTTTGCAATTCAAGTCTGTATTAACAACCGCTGATCAAATAACCAGCCACGCACACACACACACACACACAGAAAGAGTGGTGAAAGAAAGATGATCACTGAGCTAAGCCATTATAAAGAATTGCTCCTGACCAACCCATCAAGCATCCAATTCACGCTAATTGGAGACGAGATGGAAGGCGTTGTCTCAGGAAAAAGCTAACCTCTAAGCTCGGAAAAGGGATGAAAGCGCTCCACGAAAGATCATGTCGTGGGGATATGGTTCAGGTCCACTCGTCCCGTTAGAGGGAAGGCTCACTGCGAATCAATACAAAGTTGCTCTGAGTGATCACCTTTATCCTGTGGTGAAACACCTCTATCCTGCTGGGAACAGTCTCCTCAGTGATCATCATGTCCCATTCAGAGGGCTTGACTGAATAGTGTGATGAGTATGGAAATGATCTGAATCATACACTATAGCCGTGGCAGTCACCTGATCTCAACCCAGCTGAACGCCTGTGGGAGATTTTGGACTGACAACACTCTCCACCATCGTCACTGAAACACCAAAATATTGAACACCTTCAGGTAGAATGGTGATCCGTCCCTCCAGCAGAGTTCCACGGCCTTATAGAATCAATCTCAATGTGCATTGAAGCTGTTTCGGGTGGCATGTGGTGACTCAAAGTGGCGGTCTTTCCTTTTAATTTGTATTTTGGCACCAGTGAGAAAAGATTTTGCAGTTCCGTCAGACTCAGATTGCTTTGTCCCGTCACAACCGGTAACAAACCAGTGCATTGCCCCTCTGTGATTAGATGTGGCTTACCACATTGCTGCTCTGAACTTATACTTGACTTCTCCACTAAAGATTGTATACAGTCTTGTGCCTTTGACTTTGTATCAATCCTGTTTTAATTAGTGATTCAACCGGTGCCCATCCAAATGCTGAAAATGCTCTAACAGCTTGTCCCCTAACACTGTCTGTTCAGAAAATTAATGAGTTCTTACTTTCACAACCCTGCCTGACCAATATAATCCTTCCTGCCTTGTGACCTTGTTGACCTGAAAAAGCCCATTAATGTAGTTTGATGCAAAGTGGGAAAAGATTGCGGGCATGGATAACTTAACTAGTAAGCACATTTTTGTGGGTGTGCCATGAGCACATTCAGCTAGCTTGAGGTGCTCTTAGACTGAATCATTTATTGTACAGTATCTTAGCGTGCTTAGCTCGCTCTTGCTTATCAGCACAGTGAGGAAAACACAAATGAAGAGTGAAGGTCTGGTTACTCCAGCATTTAAAAACAGCCAAACGTTGGAAGTTGTTTTCATATATAAGCCCGATCGTCTTTATATACCCTTTCTGCTACAAAAAAGACACATGGTTGGTAGAAGTTTAAACATCCCCTGAAGTCAAAATCAACGTGTGATTGTTTTTGTCACATATTTCTTGCTCAGTATCTCACCTTTGCACCCCTATCAGACCAAGCAATGGCAAAACAGTAATTTTGTTGATATTCTAATTTTAGTTGTCTTTATTTTAGTTTGTAAACTTGGGAGTGCATTCCAGTTTTCGCATTCAAAAAACACTTTACTTATTTCTATGACACTGTTACAGGTGTGTAAAAATGGGAAAAATGCAAAAAGATTGTATTTCTTATGGTGGCCATGCCTCATGGGTTACTATACAAACACACAACTTGATATCTTTCACTGATTTGGTTGAAACCGGATCTATGATTATCTATGATGTACTGCTGCAACTCTGCCTAACCTCTGGACAGATAACTTTACTTGTGGCTAAAGCAACAGCTAACGAATGCTAAGCAGCAGTCTCCCAATGAACACCCACGGACCGCTACTGTGCACAGCCTCTGAAAGCAACAGAGGCCCATTACAGTATTGAGGCGATTAATGTAGTTTCCTGATCGACAGATATCGGTAGCTTTGTCTTTGCAAAAGTAACTGCTAACTTCTGCTAAATGTAGCTGCCACTAGGTAGTTAACAGTTTTTACAGGAAATGTGTAACAATAGCACTCCACTAGTTGCTTCATGGGAACTTTAAGAGACAGAAGTCGATGCTACAAATAGCTATGTCTCTCGAATAAGCAGTATTGTCTGATTTGCCAGCTAGCTTTGACAGCTAATGTAACTGGCCATGGTTAGCATGTTCCCAGCCCGCTAGCATGTCATTAGCTCTCTTGCCAAAGAATTTTGCCAGCTAACACTGCGAGTAGTGACAAGCTACTAGCACTACCTAGTTCACAAGGATGAAAACATCACTGTGCTACAGTTTTTGACTTCCATCTACCCATATTCATAATCTGGACCTTTCAATAAATGGCTGGCAATAAAAGTAAACTGAATGGTGTGAATTAATATACTAGGGCCAAAAAACAGCAGACTCAAATGATTGATGAGAATATTCCAGATACACAGATAGAACATGATTTACAGTACGTTGTGTAAGCTTGGCTTGGCAAAAAGTGCTTAACTATTTACTATGTTGGTCAAAACAAGCATACATCACAGCAGTCATAAATAATTCATCTGTTGTCCAGAGCTCATGTTAAATTCCAGATAGAGCTAAGACCTGAGCAATCTGTGAGACACCCAGAGCATCTGAATCCAGACTAAGAAGCAATACTCTGAAGGAGTCCGACAACATCAGCTAGTTTTTCATGACTCAACAGGATCTGGTCTGGGCTTATCACGCCAACCGTGTCCATCTGAACAGCGTTGCTGTCTGATAGATGGTAGACAGCAATTGGGCTTTGGGTGTGTTTAACAGGAAGTCACTCAGAAGGTAAAAAAGCATGTGGCGTCATTGATTATATATTCAGTGACACCAACTGAGGTATATTTGTTAAATATACAGTGAATCAAAAAGTCTACATGAGGTGCCCGTGGAATACCATTCCATTTAGAGTATCATTCAAATTGCATAATTATGACTTGAGTCATCCTCTATATTGTTGACTCATCTGAGGTGTAAAACAGATTTCACAACAAAACATGGACGTGAGGCAAAAGGACAGACTGCCAGCTTTTAATTAGAGGTTGTTTTGGGCCACAGGGGTGAGATGACGTTGAAGTGAAGCAAAAACGAACATTAACACACATTTTAAAGTTATTCAAGGGCCACTGTCAAATTCCATATCAGCTAGTTGATACTGAGTCGTTGGTTGAATACCAACTGTTGTCACTCACCGGACATCGTTTTGCTGTGGAGGCTTCTTCTGCCCGACCAGGTTCACCGTTCTTGCTTGGATAGGCTTTTCTTCTCTGAAACACATGAAGTTAGGAAAATGATTTGAGCACTTGTTAACTTTGCTTACGGAGGTCAATCATTGTCTTATCAAACATTACAGCACTGTGAACACTTCTTCTGTCATATGAGTTAATAAAGTTAAATCTGAGAATAGTCCAGATGCTAGCTAGGATGCACTAGCTAGCTAGCTAGCGCTAAAAGGCCAGTATTTTGCCTTTTTACACTCATAAAACCTTGTGTTTCTTAGGTAGTTTTCTGTAGCTGGTTCCAGTTGTGTTCTTGCTCCTAATTAACTGTAGAGTTCTTTTTTCAAGGCATAGAAGCTTACATTTTTAGCTGTGTCAGTAGAGGTACTCTAAATCACCTGAGTTGGAAGGACATTGCTCTTACTCAATCAACTGAACCAAACCTAAAAAAAGGAAACGCTCTAAACACGAGCCAAACTCATAAGAAAAAGCTCATTTGGACTCACTGCAGTGTTGGAGATACCTTTAGGCCTACGACAACAATGACACGCTCTCAACATGTCCACTGACACGTTCACAGCATGATTCAAAACCACCTCATCCATAAACATGAACAGTGACAGGCTCTGATCAGGCTGATCACAGAGGAAACTCAATAGAGAAATCCCCGCCAACGCCCACGCTGTCTAAAAAAGAAGACGTGTCTTTTTTTTATTGTCAGTACTGTGTGAAACCCTCTCATTATGAGATGCTTTTTCCATGTTAGAAATGTGTGTTTGTTCCACACAGATTCTAACCATCTCCTGCTGTACTGACTGTTTAAAATGAGTGATTGAGGCACTGCAGATTTGACATCATCGGCTTACACTGGTCGAGTGATACTATCCTGAAATGAAATTTAAGTTTCAGCAGTTGCTGGAGTTTGGTGTTTGAGCACAAAATTAAAGGACCGCACTGACATGTTTGCAAGTTTTAACTGCAAATCAGCTTTACGCCACATTTTCAGCTGTGTGTTACACCTTTTTAAAAATGTGGATGTGTTCTAACATTTCATATGAATATCAAAAGCAACTTCTTCATCACACTTAACATCAAGTCCGCTTTAGTTGCTTTGTTAAAATGGTGAAACAGCTGAAGTGCAGATTGATTTGTGTCTGAACCGTATATGCCTTTTAATTCCAGTGTTAATTTTTTTAAGATTGTCATATTGTATTAAAAGAAAAGGAAGCCCAATGATGTCTGAAAACTGTGGTGAAAACCCATTCAGATTTCTACCCTGTGGTTTACTCAGTGGTTAGCTATGGCATTAAACCTGTGTGACTTGTATCTAATACATGTAATCCAACAGATCTGAATCAGCACCAATCCTGACCCACATCAATTCTGTGTTTCCATTTATAGTTGCATTTATTCACCGTAGGCTGCTGATACCTGGCCTCATGTGACCTTCATTAAAAATGATGCCAATCACTTCCACAAAGGCATGTAATGTAAATTAGGGGGAAAAAAGACATCACGGATTACTAGTATCAGAAAGTGTATCAGGAGGGAGAAAGTTGACCACTGTATCTCTAGTGGTTAGTGGGCTAAAACAGGTAAAACCACCGGTCTGGTTTATTAAGGTCACTGTGGAATATAAGGCAGAGCCTGAGTGATTTTCTGAGACGGTTCACAGCGGTGTGAGAACTTTACACGGTGACGTTCATACACACACTCACTCATTTATATATTAGATAACGGCACCGACGTAATGAACTTCGTACGATACATCACGTGGAGATCACCAAAGTAGTGACAAGTATCACAATATGCTGCAATGTACCTTCAAAGATGCAAGCACACGCACAAACACCACAAGCCTACATAAACATTTCTCATCTTCTCGAGCTTGAACAGTGGATACACGCAGAAATACGCCGACTCTCTTTAAGACAAAAATACAGGATGGATTCAAGAAGGCCGATGCCGACGTGAAACGAAAAACACCTCTGCTGATTTTCTTCCATCTTGTGATACAGTTGCTGTATCTTACCTGCTGAACTGTCAATAAGTTTGACCACTGGTGCTCGACTGTACTGACGGTCACACCTCTGGCAGTCGTGACTCTTGTTCTACGTCTTGCAGGTGAACTCTTATGTTTGTAACACAGCGAGGGAATGCTGCACATGGATCATTGATGCTCTGTTGTTTTGCTGTAGGCAGGAGCTTTGCTGTACTGTACTATGTTCCTGCACTTAACTTTTGCATTTATGCAACAAGGCCTTAAGCTTTTGAAAAGACAGAATATCATTTATGAATCTGTCTGTCTGCACTTGAAATTCTTATCATTTTTCCAGTTTACCTGATGATAACTGTTGACGGGACGTCATTGTTTACCCACAATGTATTTACCATTACATCACCGTTGCTATGGCTATATACCTACAGGGAGGTTTGCGTATGCGTACTGTGAACCCGTACGCTTTAACAGAAAGAAGACTGATGGCGAGCATGCCTCAAAAATGCTCGTAAGAGTAGTGTATTCTCTGCTTGCCTGCATTACAGCCCACACTACCCTACTGCTAGTACACTCACCATGCATGTATTAGTCAACCAGTGCAGCTTCTCAGTGCAGAACCCAATCACACACACACACACACACACACACACACACACACACACACACACACACACACACACACACACACACACACACACACACACATTGCTCAGCTATGGCGCTCTCCATCCAGAGTGATTCAGTGATGAAAGGGGGGAAACAGCGCTGGAGCCAATATAGTTCAAGACATGTATGTGCTGACAGGCTGCCCTTATTTGCAGCCGCTACAGTGTTGGCATGGCTGAATCCAAACGGCTTCTAGTACTCTGATGAAAATGATGCATAGCCACTTAGAGCTGGAGCTATATATTGGACATTTCCTTCTTTAGATGCAATGAATCGATCTTCCGTTTCCAGTGCTGGGCTATCAGTCCGCACAGAGGGCTTAAAATAGAACAGGGACGTAAAGCTTGAGGAGCGCCTCACTTAGGTGGGTCGGTCTATCTTTTTTTTTTTTTTCAATCTGCCCATCTATGCATGCAGCTCCATGCAGAAAACGTGAGAAAAGGTTTCAACTTGATGCATTTTTTTTTCCCGGCAGCAGGGTTGGATGCGAGGTTCGTTTTCTGCGCCGATCACGGTGACAAATAAATCTGGAAGAAGAGTTTCGTTCATGCATGTATGGTGGTGGTATAGAGGAGGAGGAGGTGGAGGAGGAGGTGGATGCACACAGTGAACATAAGCCACTCCTGATTCAAAAATGATATGACACAGGCGCCTTTTTCTCCCCCCTGTTATAGGCCTTACTGGTTCTATAACAGCCCGTGTGATGTCTGTTGCGAGAGCACTGGCCTACATACAGTGCATACGGCTGGGAAAGGCTCAACCGCACCCCAGAGCTGAGAACAGCAGCTGTTGAGATGGATGCTGCACAGATAAAAGCCAACAGGGAGGTTTTTTTTTCTTTTACTTTTTACTACTCTCAATGCCAGGCTTCGGCAGATTTTTCTGCAATTTCACGCAGCATCCATAAACGGAAAAAAAATATCTCAAGTTATAAGCCCGGACATTCCCCGCTTGACTCAGGCGTTGGCGTGAACGCCAGTATGGTCGTATCAGGGATGGCAAGAGCGGATGGGAAATTAGTTCTTGTGGAGAGGAGTGTGATGCCTGCTGACGATGATGGGGCTTGGCCACACACCCCTTCATCCTCCCACCCACCAACCTATGCTTTCCTCCCCTCCTCTCCTGAGCAACTTGCACCTGACCCACCGCCACTCTCACTGAGCCTCTCACGGGAGCAGCGAGAATCTGCAAAACTGGACAGGAACATTGGTCCACACTGGCCCCTGCATGTTTTACTCCGGCACACAGCTGTAGCCTGTGAGGGCCTGTGACTAACTGAGTGAGTGAGTGAGTGAGTGAGTGATTTCTGTGTGGAGTGACCTGCAGGATGTAGACACACACACACACACACACACACACACACACACACACACACACACACACACCAACATTACACACATGCATGCATGGTCAGATACAGTGGAGTGATTGCTGAAACATCCATAAGAGAGAGAACGGAGGTGGATGGACTTCTTCAGAACGGAAATAGCCCAGGCCCAGTCTCTCTCACACACACACGCACAGACACACACACACTCTCTCTCACACACACACACACACACACACTCTCTCTACTCTCTCTCCCTTACTTTAACATGGCCTCCTCCTTCGCCTCTTCCTCCCGCTGCCGAGCCAGCACAGCCATGATGATCTTCCTCTCATCCTCCGTCAGATGGCTCAGGTCCGGCTCCGGGATGGCCGGGGCGACGGGTGGGCGCGGGCCGCCCCGAGGGCCCACCGAGGCGAACATCTTTCCCACCACCACCACCACCTTCCCTCCCTCTTCCCCCCCCCCTCCCCTCCTCTCCTCTTCCTCCTCCTCCTCCTCCTCGCCTCGGTCGGGATCACGGATAGAAAACCCGCTGGCGGAGCCCACGGATCACGACATGGCCCACGGACAAAGCGGCGGTTGGAGCGACTGATGCGGAGTTCCCATGGCGGTGGCGGGGGGCACCCAGGGCGGCGGCGGCGGCAGCGGCGGTGCTAGCTCCGGTAGTAGTAGCAGCGGTGACGGAGGTGGTGGTGGTGGTGGTAGCGCTTCGGTTCCCGGTTGCCGTTTTTCAGCCTGTCCTTCTCCCTCTTGCTGCTCCGCTGTCTTCTCCCCCCACCCCCCTCCCACCGCCCGCCCGCCCGCCTCTGCCCTCCACCACCTCCGTTTTACGGGGAGCCCATATCTCCGGCGGTCGGTCGGGACGATGGCACACGGGAGGGGGATCTCGCTTCCTTCCTTCAGGCCGGGCAGAGAGGGGGGTCCCCTGGACGCGGCTCGGGTCTCCGCTCGGTCCGTCGGGCTGGCTGTGTGGCTGCGGGGCGAGGCGGCGACTTCTTGTTTTCCAGCGCCGCCGCTGATGCTGATGCTGATGCTGCTGTCAGGGAGACGGAACCGTCAATGGGACCGCAGCCCCTCAAGCGCGTTCACTTCTCTCGCGGCGGGAGCGCGCAGCCCTCATTTGAGAATGGGGGGCTCCACTCACCGTTAAGATGCGCGCTCACGCCAGCCTGTAGCACACGCAGGAAAAAAAGGGTTTCTTAAAGGTGCACTGTGGGTTTCATAAGACCCTTACAACTTACAGAATAACAACAGCTGTAGCATATAAATCACTTGAAATGTATTTTTAAATGAATGGATTATGATTTTGCCTGTTTATTTCAAATGTTGTTTTTTTTACAGAAATAAAACAACCTTAAAAGCCACCAACACTATATGTTTACTGAAATCATATATTTTTAAAAAATAATTATTTTGTTACAGTAGCAGTGGGTCCACAAAAAAAGAAAAAGAAAAACACTCTGTACATAACATAAATAGCTTTACTATATTAACATCGGTTACTTAAGGGACCTTTGATACTTGTATTTCAGCACTTAATTCTTTTCATAGCCTATATTTTATTCTCACTTACTCTTTGCCTGATTATCTTTCTCCATTAAAGCTTGTTTAACTCTGTTGTGTGATGCTTTCTATTCTAGGAGCACCTTTAACCCCTCGGGGATCAATAACGTATTTCTGATTCTGCTTTACTTTAGAAGTATTAATCGCTAAATTAACAACTGAATGTGAAATAAGGGGGGTTTAATGGGTGTTACATGGGTTAAAAAGGGGAAGAACCTTTTGTTGTCCAAACAGAGCACAAACCATTACTGAATTTGCACCTTAAATGAAAGACTAAGGCCCCTTTAAGATATTACATTAACATTCATTTTATTTTCCATCTTAAACACCTCTTAAACCATGCAGGAAATCAATTAAAACGCCTTAATATATTGCAGTTACTGTAAATCAATTACGTTCTCATTATATCTCTACACTGTAAAGAATTTCACTGTAAAAAAAACAGTAAAATACTAGCAGCAGGGACGCCAGTATTTTACTTTTATTTTACAATGCAACTATTTTAACAGTATAATACCATTTTTTGGATTACAGTATCTGACTGTAGAATAATGGTGGGTGTCGTAGTTATTTTACAGTGCATCTACCGCAATTTATCTAACAGTATAATACCATTTTTTGGATAACAGTACATGATGGTAGGATAACTGGGTTATGGTAATTTTACAGCGCATCTACCATCATTTATTTAACAGTATATTACCGTATTTCAGATTACAATAAAGTACAGTAGGAGAAGTGTGGGTTGTGGTAATTTTACAGTATATGCCAGTGTGTTATCAAATCTGTTATTTTTGCATTCGTATAAATCCTCACCAATTTAAAAACAAAGTATGCAGGGCTTCTCAAATACCCAGCCCTAGGCTACCACATTCATCCAAACAGCCAGTCAACATCCAAAAGTCCTACAATAAACTCACAGTATTTCACTTGTATTTCACTAATGTCTTGCCTTCTAGTGCTTAGAGTGGATCAGAAACACATTCAGCAACAACATGCTTTTATCACTGTTCATCTGTCTCTGCTCAGCTGAAGAAAAGTAGCAGGATAAGCTAGCGGAGGACACCGAGGAGGAGAGTAGCAAAGCGTGGACAGTACAACGAGTGCTCACTCTGATGCTGTTTTCAAGAACCAAGATCCAGAAGTCACAGAACGGAGCACTCTAACACCGCTAAATTTATTCAACTGATTTGTTGAACTGAACTAATTTAACTTAACTTATTGAACTTAATAACGACTACCAAACTGCCTGAGCTGTGTCTGCCTCAGTTTCTATCATCAACATAGGTTTTCTATGCATGCTGGCTCAATGAAGAGACATAATCGTAACTGAATTTATTAAATGTTGTTGCTATTGCCAATTTTTCCTAACCTCTGACCTTGAATAAAAATCAGATGCAGACCTTTAAGTAATAAGTTCGAGAACCCTAGTATAGAACACAATAGAACATACATTGCATAACATTGCTGTAGTTTATTACAAAGTGCTCATTTGTACAGCAGACTTTGTAAGATTAGTAACACTGAGAATGTTTGTATTACAAAAATGAAAAGGTATTGCATTACCACATTTGGAAGACACTGTCTCCAATAAAATCATTAGTGACAAGTTTTACTGAACTAATAAGCATAAACTCAGACACTGAATACAACACAACATCTCTGGTAAAATATAAAAATATGAAAGACTAACTGTTATCGACTGTTATCGTCAAAACAGAAAATAAGCCAGCAATCATCAGTAATATGCTGATGGATAATGACTGAACTTGAGAAGGGATTAAAGAATGATATTGTTTAACATTATTTTACAATTATTTTAAAATACAGCAAGATACTGTTGTAATTCACTGTAAATTTGCAGCAATGCATTACAAATACAGTTTTATGCAGTTAAATTACAGTTATCTACTGTAATTGTTAAATGACTGATTTAACTGTTAATTTATATGTGAGAGATTAATATTTAACATTATTTTACAATTGTTATAAAATACAATAGGATACTGTTGTAAATCCACTGTAAATATACAGCAATTCATTACAGTGTACATTAGTATGTATTTATGGTTGTAAGTAAGGGATCCAGTTGCATAGTGTGTGGTGTGGTACTTGAAGAATCATTTAATAGAAAAAGCAAAGAAAAGAATACTCTGGAATCTCTCTATCATACCCCAAACATAATTTAAATGTGTCAAGGACAATAGAGCACAAGTAGAATAAAAGTAGAACATAATTGCAGCCAACAAAAAAAGTAAATATTGCAGAATAAAAAAGTGTAAAGTGATATGTCAATGGAAAATGTATGTGGAAAAACCTCCAAAAAGGAAATGTGCATTTTATATGTACCTTTGTAAATGAAGTGGGTCAAAATCAAGTGATGAATGCAAAGCTGTGTGTTAGAAAAATATGAATGCAAGCCTAAGGAACCATGTTGTAGTGTCGTCTGAAACCCTTTGCAGTGAGAGTGTGCACTCTCCTCCTCCTCCTCCTCTCTCCCACCAATGATTGCGTGTTAGAATGACGCGCATCCCCCTTTTTTTTCTCCTTCCTCCCACCCTCTCTCTCTCTCTCTCTCTCTCTCTCTCTCTCTCTCTCTCTCTCTCTCTCCTCTCCCTCCGCTCCTTCCTCCTGTCCTTCCTCCTTATCCATCCTTCCAGCACACACACACACACACACACACACACACACACACACACACACACACACACACACACACACACACACACACACACAAACACACGACTTCCTCACGCTGTAAAACAATCAGAAGGGAGCCTGAGGTTTACCACATCGTCATGCACACATATGGCTTTAGGGTGACATTTACAGTATGTCAGTGTGCAACATTTTAATTATGGGCTGTGTGGTCTTGGGAGGGGTTTCCTAAATGTTACAATGCACTATTCAGATGCGTCACACAAACCATTGCGATTTTGAAATTGACAGCTAATGGGATCCTGTACCAAAATTAGACTCTGCCACATTTCTTTCTGGAACCCCCAGGGGACCCTACGGGATCCTACACACCGTGGTGTAAATCAGCTGAGTCCAGGTCAGACAGCATCTGTGCGAGTTCACAGAGGAATGTCATATCGGCTCCTAAGTCTATGTTCATATTTCAGAACCATGGTCAGCTCACTGGACAGCGTTACAGTGCGAGGGGAGAAGTGTACTGAGAGCATTAGTAAGTGCAAATCTGGAGCCAGTAGCATTTTGGGAGAATAGGCATGAAGAATAAAGACAAGACGGGCTCAGCACAAACCCTTCATCGTCATCATCATCGTCTAACAACACGTCCAAACCAACAAACAATATCCTGAACATTACTGCAGGCGCATATGCAACAACGCATACTTGCTCAACAGCTCTGACTCAGCCTAAAGGAGGTTCCTATTTAGGGCAGCAGTCTTCAGGGAGCAAGCCGAATAGTTTACACATCCAACTACAACTTTCTCATTTCAGTAAGTTACTTGCTTGTGGATGTCTCACTTCCATGAGACAGCATAGAGCTGTCCCCTCCTCCAGTAATGCTGCAATGGTGAAGAAGATGGAAATGTCCGCACTTTCCAAACTGATTGATAGACCAAAGACAGTATAATGTAAGTAGAATGTGATCTGTTTAAATGAGGAGTTGCAGGATGTTCTGTGAACAGTATCAGGTCCGCTTTTCAAAACCTATAGCGCACTAAAAGGTATTTGAGAAAAGGCCCACCACTGTGAGTATTTACGGCAGATCTGAGAAGCATCCTCTGTGAGTGGACATGAGTAGACATGTGGGGTCTGATATTGAAGGTGACATCCCAGCCTGTCCGGACCCTCACAGGTATGCATTCAGAACCAACAGATCCATATCAGAATGTTTCTTTGCGGGATTTTAGCTTAGCGTTCAATACAATCTCCCTATGAAACTGATGGTCTAACTAAGCCCTCTGGGCTTTGGTACCACACTCTCCATCTTGACATTGGACTTCTTCACAAGCACACCCCACACAATTTGGACTGACTTAATACCAAAACCTGCCTTGGCTGTGTGTTCAGGCCCTTCCTGCTCACACAAACTTAATAACACCACATTCTTGTACACTTTTATGTGTTTTTGAAAAAGATTTTCAGTTTTGTATGAAGTGTAATGGGACTACAACAACCACTTACTCAACTTTTTTTCCTTTTTCTTTTTTCACCACTGGTTGCTTGAATATAATGTTCAACTTTCAGTCCAATGTGCTTAGCTTTCTTTGTATTTGATTAGCATGGGTAAGATTTACCCTGTATATTTAAAAACAAACAGACAAAAACAACAACAACAACAACAAAAAAAACAGTGCCATGAAAATGGAACGCAGTTAGCCAGTTATTATCATCACTTTATTGTTGTTATTAGTATATGTATTATTATGTATATTATATACCATATTCAGTGTAAATCATGTAGTAATATACATGTCTTTACATGTCTTTAAATTGATTTTCTCATTTGCCTAAAAGAGCATAACAGAAATGCGTCCTGTTTTTTGAAAATATTTTACAGATATGTATATATATTTTTAGCATTTAGCATATCATAATAAAAGTTGAAAGTAGTCTGCTGCAGGTTGTGCAGAGAGACAGGATTTTATTTTGAAAATATTCCAAACGGTTACTGTCATATCCCGGAAGTGCTGTTTGGTTCTCTTGAACTTTACGACACTTGCAGTCAATAAACGCGCTCAATCTCTCCGGACGGCAGTCAAAATAAAGCTGCATGCAAACAGGACAACTCTCAGGGTATGTACAGCAGGTGCAGTGAGAATTTTTATATAATGAATAATTGAGTGCATTGTTGAATTTGACATGTAGCCCCGGCTCGTTTCCAGTCTTGGCTGTCCGCAGTTTAGCAAGCTGGCTGGAACCGCTCTGCCCCTCACGGTCTTGCTTTTTCTAATGCGCCTCGGCTCAAACACAACATAAGCTCAACGAGAGAGACAGCGAGTTTGAGTACTGACCGCAGGCAAAGATATTAGCTCATTTTATTAGTAATATCATTATTATCGAACATGTCCTGGAACTGCTTCAGTCCACTGGTTCAATATTACCCGAGTTAATATGACTCAATGTTAAACGTTCATTCAAACAGCGTCAGTAAATAGAGTCACAGAACACGTGATTCCACCCTCACACGTTTCTCTGTGATGAAGCTGCTTCAGATACCGAGTTATCGACTTGCCTTTCAGTCAATCTTACCCACCAGCCCAGAGGAGTAAGTTAGTATCAGGACTTCTGTCATAACTGTGATAACAGACTGTGGTATTAAAAAACTACTCAGAGGTATGAGACAACTATTTCACCAGTTAGTAATGTATAATGTTCAATAACTTTGTCTTCTGGGTATTATATATATATACATGTACTGTACAGCAATATATGAGAAACTGTAACTGTAAACTGTAACTCAGAGGCAGTTGAGAATGTAAAAGTTTTCACACTGATGACTAACAGAAACAGTTAGCAAACTGCTGCAAGGTGACATGACATGTTTCAGATAGTTAAAGATACCCAGAGCTTTGACATTTATTAACTGTCGTTTCTGGTGACCTGCAATTTTTCTGCACTTAAAGATTAATTAGACCTTATTTGAAAGTGTTAATTAGGAATCATGACATAGGAGCAAACAGAGGCAGGGAGTTACACTCCCATCCTTCATGTCACTTATAGCCACTTTAAAACTAGTGTCTGCATCTGTCTGTTCACATTTCCTGCTCAGGTGATTGACATGTTGCCAGTGGTGGTGGTCCATGGCGGGGCGGGTCATATCCCGAAGGAGCGGGCAGAACTGTCCACCTCGGGGGTGACCTCGGCGGTCCGAGCAGGGTACGTCGTCCTCCGGGGGGGAGGCAGCAGCATGGACGCTGTGGTCGAGGCTGTGACTCATCTGGAGAACAACCCCGCCTTCAATGCAGGTTACGTGAAAACACACACTACTGTTTGTGCAACGTAAAATCACTTTTCTTACGTGTGCTGCATCGTTCTTCCATCTGGACTGTCGATAAGGTGTCAGTGTAGTCATCAACATATCCAAGTCTGCATATATGACACATATTTGTCCATGTTCTGTCTAGCATATTAATAACTTAATATGTCTGTAAATTATCCTCAGACACTTTTCACCATATTTGTGCATGTTGTCATGGATTATGTATTTCCCTCTTTTGTCTTTGACTAAGATGGTTATGCTGTGTTCTTTTTTTGTCCTTGAGAGTTTGGAGTTTTATGCCTCATTATTAATAATACCCTCCATCTGCAATACACTTATTTCTAGCTCATTTACTTTTGCCCAACTATTGAATGGAGTTGCTGTTGGTTAGCTGTTTCATTTTCTGTCACTATGCCCAACACTTTGGTCCAGTCCATAGCTGTTACCAAACAGTGGAGAGGTGCCACTGTGCTGTGTACACTGCTGCTAAATGGCCATCGCTGTCCACAGACGTTCTCATTGGTGGGTTTTAATATAAAAATCTGTCCATGGCCCAGAGATGGAGCAGAATTAACCAAAACAGCTCTTTAATACGCTGTCCCTTCTTCCTGGAAAAACTTTCAGAAGGACATGAAATTGAAGAAGAAAGGAAGAGAGCATGAGGATTTTTTTGTTTACCCTGATCTTGTATTTCATTTAGTCGGATACTGTGCTCACGTATTTGTAGTGTAACTGCATGTCTACAGTATATTTGCCTCTTGGCCAGACCACTCTGAGAATTTTTTATTTTTTTTTAATTTAATTTTTTTTTACCAGGTTAAATAAATGATAGAAACACTTAAGTGGTCCAGGGTGCAACTCATTTGGTTGCATATGAGCCCAAAAATCTGTCAAGTGGGACTAAACATTCACATTCACACCGGTACACCCAAAATTTAATCATCAACGTAGTGTATTTTTTAAACAAATGAGGTTATCGCAGTTTCTTGTTGTATGTGTTAGGGTTGTGATTTAAATAGGGGAAAACTTGTTTTTGTGCACTTATTCCTGTTTACAGTCATTTACATGATATATGAAAAAATTAAATTAAAATGCATTTTTAGTTGCACCTGAATTACGTCCGGGTGCACCTAAATGAAAAAGTTAGGAGTTTGTCCCAGAAGTCAAGACTCTAGTTTATCATTTTATCGAATCTTATTTCAGGTTGCGGGTCAGTACTCAACGTCAAAGGAGATGTGGAGATGGATGCCTTTGTGATGGAGGGGAAAACACTGGGTAGTGGTGCCGTGTCTGCTGTACGCAATATAGCTAACCCTATCCAATTAGCAAGACTGGTTATGGACAAGGTATGTGCATGTAATTATAGAATGGTCAATGCATAACAATGCACACACACACACACACAAAAGGATAAACACACTGTATGTGCAACCACAGGTTCTATATGTATACACTCCAGTGTTGACAGAACAGTCGGTAGTGTACAAGCTTTATGATGATTCTGCAACTACTACTACTGAAAGCATGATGCAACGATGATACTTAACATTCAGATGCAGTAGCATATATTGGTCTTTTCCTGTTCTGCAGGATTTAAGAATATTATTTTTATTTAATTCAGACCTTTGTCTAAACGTTGCTAATGCTAAGAGATTCTTTGCAGTTTGCAGTGCAATCATAAAGCAACAAAGAAGAACCTTTTGTATTGCAATCGGAGTTTGAAAAGTGACCTTAAAACACATTAATTGCTCTCCAAGTACAACAAGGCTTTGTCATAGTTTATAGGTGTGTTTTTATTGATGTGAACTTTGATCGCTTTTTCAGACAAGTCACCTGTGTCTGACAGCTGAAGGTGCCAAACAGTTCGCCCAGTCCATGGGTGTCCCTGAGGTGCCCCAAGAGTCCCTCATCACTGAGTACTCCCGCATGCGGTGGAGGAAGAACCTGGCACCTGATGCCAACCCTGTGGAGTGCCAAATGTGAGACGTAACATTATTTAAAGCTTTGTTCCGAAAGAGCTGTCGTCCATTAGAAATGAGCTGTTGTTGTACTTCGCTCTGTAAGCAGCTTCTTCAGTCTCTCCAGACTGCAATTACTTATGAGGAGCAGCAATCAATCCTTTCAGTGTCTCACCAGATCAGTTGGCCAAGGGGTGTTGAATCGGTGTTGCCGTCCGGAAATAAAATAGGATACACCTGACGCATTTCTTCCTCAAAACTCTTCTTGAAGCCTCTTCGTCTTCACATTTGTCGCGGTGTTAATTCCTCATATCTCAGTTTCTCCTGATGTAGTAAAGATTTATTGGAGATGTTAGAGCTGACTTATGCAGCTGCAGTAATTTGAGACGCTTCTATGATGTTTGGACAAGTTTTTTTCTTTGCTTTGACTCTGGGTCATCATTGTTACAGCTGCACTCTCCACTAAAGAGTGAGACACATGCCTTTCTTAGCCTACCAGCAGTGAGGAGCTGATACTCAAGATAAAGCTTTCTTTGCTGGAGTGTTCCTCAATCTGGCTTCAGCTTGGAATAACTGGGTAACCAGGTTACTACATCCAAGCATGATTCTGCTGACCCTCTGTGTTTTGTTGTGTAGGGGGAAGATGGGCACGGTTGGAGCAGTGGCAGTCGATAGCCAGGGCAACGTTGCTTGTGCAACTTCCACTGGTGGGATCCTGAACAAGATGGAGGGACGAGTGGGCGACACACCCTGCATAGGTCAGTCATCACACGCACAATAAAAAGACTAACAGTTACGAATAATATTAAATTTGTTACAATGCTGGGAAACCTTTTGTACACTTGACACACACTACCCCTCCAAACACCACACCACCTCATGGCAGTGGCCTTCAACAGCAGGGGCCAAGGAACGTGACAACGAGTTTAAGGCACTGAAGTAGCCTTCAAGTTCCCCAGATCTTAAATCTGCGTGAGCATTCATTAGTCCTGCTGGAACAAGTCGGATCCACAGAGGCCCCTTTATGAATTGGACTCGGCTCCCTCCCATCAAAGGTGTTCCATGGTGTCTGGTGTACTTGGGCTGCAATAGTGTTTGGGTGGGCGGAGGGTATCAAGTGCAGCAACAGCAGGACCCAAGGTTTTCCAGCAGAACATTCTAACTCTTATCTGTCTTCACCATCTTCTACCTGCAAAGAAAAAATGCAAAGTAGATGTTTTTTCCATGAAACAGTTTGAAACTAATAAACTAGGCTATGCCAAGAGCTGTTATAGAGGCTAGAAGAATAAGAAGAGGATGAGAAACATTAACAAAACCAGCTGCCAACTGACTGACTGTCAAAAAAGAAAAAGAAACAAAACCGAACATCTTCACCATCTATGAGGGAATGTTGGAATGAGACACAGCTTCTTCTTCTCTCGAAGAAACAGCTGATAAGTCATGTGATTCAAATGTTCACTGTCAGAACTTTTCTTGGAAAAGGTGTTTCCATCTCCTAAGTGCATGCACTCTTTTTCAAAAATGACATAAAAAACGGACTCGCGTAAGAGTCAGGAATTATCTTGTTTCAAATGTGATACTTCAAAATGACTCAAAAACATGTTAATTGAAACACAACATCAGAGCTCTATTTTTGCTAACTACACACCATACAACAATCCTGACACGTTTACAGAAAAAAGGTTGCATCATGTCAAATGCTTTTGGAATCTGGTCGAAGGGACTTCCAGCGAACAACCGGTTTAATACCAACAGATATTCATTATGTTAGAGCCACAACGCTCACTGGCTTATACCAATAACCCTAATGTTGCATGAGTAATATGTAATTTGAGAAGATAAGTATAGATTGGTATGGCGGGGGCTGAATCATCAATACAGTTGTTTCAAACTGAGCTTTAGTAAACAACAGCAAGCGGGTTTTGGCCGCTTCAGCCCTGTCTAATCTGTCACTATCAGTAAATGAGTGATTAGACTGTCATGAGTCAGTGGCCAAGTCACAGCCTCACTCTCTGAAACAGACATCTGGCTTTAACAACAGAGGCTATCTGTTTAAGATAAAAAATTAACACACAAACTCACAGATGATTTGAACCAAACTGTCTAAATGACAGGGAACCTGTTTTGGTCACTGTCTGTTAATCATAGCTTGTATGCTGTTGAAGTCCGGAGGTCTTTAACTGCTGCTCCTCTTCAATAGTAATGGTGCCAGAATGGAAAATTAGAATATTCTGACATGACTAAATCGTAGCTTTGATCAGTGATTAATTAAGTGTCAAAATTTGCTTAAATTGCTACAAATTATTTCAAGAGAAAAAGAGTTGATGCATTACTGTCCCCTCTAGTGAAATTGATGTGTAACAGCACCCTAAAACCAACTGCTGTGTCTTGAGTGAATTTCCCTATTCTCCCCATTTACCACAGTGTGTTTCAGTTTGTAGCTCACTGTACTGCCAGATCCACCTGAACGTCACCTTACAGTGAAACTTTAAGTGTGTGTGTGTGTGTGTGTGTGTGTGTGTGTGTCAGGGTGTGGAGGTTATGCTGACAACACGGTGGGAGCAGTCTCAACTACAGGCCACGGAGAAGCCATCATGAAGGTTGTTCTAGCCAAACACATCCTGTATCAGATGGAGCAAGGTAACACACACACACACAAACACACGTGCACACACACACGCACACAATTGTTACATGTAATGCATGCACGGTGGGGTAGTTTAGTTAAGTTTGATTTCTAAAGGCAGTTATAATAATGAGAGTTAGGCGCAGGAAAAGGCAGAGAGCAGGATAAATCTAAGTTCACACTGCAGGAATTAAACCCTGATTTTCCACTTGCCAACAGATTTTGGAGATCACTCACAAAAGATTAGAGGCTGGCTGGTGAGCGAGTGAACAGTACAACGACTTGAATGCCATGTAGTGTAACCAAGTCATACTCAGCCGATATCACCCTTCCCCCAGAGACAGTTATTATTATAATTGTAGTATTAAATACCTAATATAAATCTGAATAAATTATTCTGGATTACTGTACATCGAACCCAAGTAATGATAACTTGCGCAAATGGCTGCATCCTCTATTTTAACCGCAGCTGGTACTTGCGATGGTAACATGGCAGGGTGCTATTGCTCAGTCTTGAGGGGTTGTCACATCGCTGTGCGGTAACCAACCTTAAAAAATGGCTACCTACAGGAAGATTCTCTCTGAAAGCAAAGAGTTTTAAAAAGCAGCTGCTGCTGCCACAGTCCTGCTGCGACTGTAGTGACGGGCAGGTACTTTGGTTCTTTTTCCATCAGCTTATTTATGCCTTACATTAATTACATGTCCTAAATGTTTCCCCAGTAACATCCCCAGGAAACTTGTTGATAGGATCCTGACTTTGCTTAACATTCTGTCCTAGTGGACAGAGCAGGGGAGCAGGTTAGCCGCCAGTCATCAGCCAGGCTCGGAGCCTTTACTTCAGTGTTTATTGGACTACATGTCTTGTCCCTTCTGTTCTCAGGTCAGTCAGTAGAGGCAGCCAGTGATTTAGGCCTGGCCTGTATGAAGATCAGAGCGGAAGGGCTGGGTGGGGTGATCACAGTGGACCCTCAAGGACACTGGGCTGCTCGCTTCTCCAGCCGGCAGATGGCGTGGGCTGCAGCCCAGAAGGATACCCTGCACTACGGCCTGTACAAAGGGGAAAATTTCACCCAGAGCATCGATGTTCAACACTGACAGGAAATACAAGTCGTTCTTCTTTTCTTTTTTTAGGCTGAAATTTTGCACAAATGGGACAAAATCATATGCTACAAGAATAAATATAAAAATACTTAATACTAACACAAATGATAGTGAACGATGCAGAGAGAGAGGTGTGAGTGCACAATCTTGGAAGAAACACAGAGGAAGGCTCTACTGATTATCCCCATTACCACCCTTCATGAAATTACCACCAGCATGCAGGCAGCTTTTTCCCCTGCTCCCCCTGAAATAGACCCTGACAGGACTGTAGAGACCACATCTGGAAATCTAGCTGCTGCAGCAGGAGCTCACTGTCCTCCGACCTGGAGATGTGTTGTGATGAACTCATCATCAAACAACAATATGACACAAAAGTGGCTGGAAAAATAAAACAGAAAAAAATGTTGGATCAACATCAAACATGTTTTTAGCCCCCGGCTAAATAATATGTCTAAATATGTCAGCTACGTTTATGGATCTGTCTTTCATGCCAAAGTTTAAATTCATTTAAATACAGTGTTGTAATAAAAGTACTTAAAAGTCATATTGTTATTGCCAGTAAAATAAATGAATGGAGCCGCAAAGCCTTAAAAGTGTACCTAAATATAATACTTGAGTAAATGTGAAAATAATTTATCATGTTTATTAAAAATCAATAAAATCCACTTGTACGCACAATGTACGCACAACTGCTTTACATCTTAAATGACAGGTGGAAGCTCAGACATCCATCCGTTAGTGGCATAATTGATAATTGTCTATTAACTTTAATAATCAATGAATTGGAAATTGATTATACTTAAGCTTTTTTCAACACAGCTAGTATTATAAAACAAATTAAACCGCAATATTTTGTGTAAGTTTGATTTGTAAGTGACTGAATGTTTGATTGAGAAGTTGGAGTAATAAGTGGAAAATTATCTGATCATATTTGTTATTCATCATTTAGTTGTGTAATAACATTTGTATTATTTCATGGATAATGAGGATTTGCACCTCGGTGTTGTCACAGAGAATCTGTGGTTTTTCTGCAGCAGCAATGTCGTGTCACCGAGCCAGAGCCAGTATTTGTGAGGTGCTGCTGATCGGATGATGGATGTCAATGCTGAAGCTTTGTGTTCTGAAAACACTGATTATCGACAATAAATGCCTTAATCCCTGAACGCTGTGGGTTTCATGCTTCATTTACTCAGAAAGGCTGTGTGCAGAGGTGAACTGATGTGTTAAGAAGCTCTGAGTGTGTGTTGCACTTTGTATCCAGTAGGAGGGGCTGTTGTACAAATCAATGCTGAAACACTCCTCATAGTGTCAGAACTCCTGTCTGGGAAATTATCTTTCTCTCAAACCTTCTGCCGTTTTGTTTTTTAGCATATATTAAAACAGACTTGATTGAGATTTACAATTACTTCCCTGGTAAAAGTCCAAAGTCATCTTGGGTGGGTGCAGCAGGCGTCTCTCTCCAACAGACAGGTTTGCATCTGGTCATTTCAGCCTACTTGTACATCACTATTTTGGACTTGTCTTAGACTTGAGATTACAGACACAATAACTTCCCTGCATTGTCATTGGACGCTTGTGCCCTCTGTGTCAGGAGGCAGCGCAGTATGTGATCAGATTCATCTTTGCAGTGCAGTGTTATAAATAAACTCTGGGTGCTGAGGAGGTGAGAATCAGCTGCTATTTTTATTTTTTCCCCCTTTTAGCTAGATTCCCACAGCACGCCTATACTGCTGACAGACCTCAGGATGCTTTTGTCACCGCAGCTCCTGCATTTTTTCGGAAAGATGGCAGCCATTGATGATGGCAGTACCTTCAGAGTCATGCATAATACAGCATATGCATAGCTGGAGAGGCAGGAGATGGAAGTAACAGGAAGGAGGATAGGGCCAATGAGAAAAGAAGGCAGCAGTGTAAAACCCTTTCTTTACAATAAATGTTATTACTGCATGAAGTGACTATGAGCAGTTATAACTGAGGTGAACAAAGTGTCTGTTGTGGCTTGAAACTTTAAGCTCTACATGATTGTAAAATTATAGGGAAAAGCTGGGCTCAACTTGATATCCCTTTGACTAAAGTTCCTGCAGTTTGTTACTCTTAAATTTCTACAAAAGCATTTTCATTTCTTTTACTCTACCGCTGTTACCTTAAAGGGTCAATTCACCCAATTTACAAAAAAGAAAAAAAATGAAGTGGAAGACCCCCTCCTTAGTCCTTGCCCCACAAGTATCTAAACATGCAGATGGTTCTTGTTTATTTCCCTCGGGTTTTAAGATACCACTGCCATAATAAACATCAGAAAAGCAACTTCAATGACCGTCCCCAGTTTCACCAGTTCGTCAGTAGGAATCTGTATTCTGTCATCGATTCTCTGCCACTTCACCGGATCAGTGAAATCTGACCTACAGTTTCCTCTCCTCCCTCCCTGTGTCTCCTCTCTGCCGTGTTTGCATTTCTCTGTGTATACGAAACACACGAACGCTTAGATATGCTAACACATGCCACCCTCAGCTCCCAGGGTCTTCCTTCAGTAATGTACACTGTATATAAAAACTGTTTCGCTTGCGTGGTCTTTTATAGAGATTGAAGTTTTGTTTTTTCACGTTGAAAGCTTTGAAACGGACAGGCCTTCTGACCGTCACTGCCATCCCCAAGACCCACACAGCTACAGTGCATGTGGCTGAAAACAGAAATAACATGGACGGCCCAGATGCAACCCCAGAGTTACAATGACATAATAAAAACCCAGAATGTGATAATGAACGATGAACGATGATTTTCATAAACATATGCACATATTGAATTTGAGGCCAGCAACGTGTTCTACACAAGTCGACACAGGGGCAACAAAAGACCGGACGAGTTGTACATTGCTCCAAAAGCACCTGTTTGGAACGTTTCACAGGTAAATAGGATCATGGGTAACGTAAACATGATTATGTAAAGGACATTACTACGCCAGCCCAGAAACACAGTCCGCTTGCAGCTTTTACTAACATTTCCCACAGCGTCCCAGCATTCTCGGAGCAAACAAGAACATGTTTAGGCTACGCGTACTGCATTCGATACAGCAGCTGCTTGTCATACGATGGTATGACGGTGATTTCCTGTTTTGCTCTGATGTGATCAAGCTGTACACTGTGGTATTGTGTCTTACAGTAAAATGTGAGTGGGATATCCTCTGTAGGTCACTCCCTCCCACCACTGCTTTGAGTGTCAACTCTCTTCTTACCTAATCCCCACATCCTTCTGGTGCTTGGAGTATAAACACTTACTCCTTCAGCCTGGAGGTATTTTATCTGCATTCTGATCGTGACACCAGTAGCTTCTGCTCAGGTTTGTGTCCTAAACAAAGCAGTAATGAGGGTAGTGGAAAAGGCAAGCAGCACTGATGTGTACTGCCATTTCAGGTTGAAAGCATGAGATACGTGTGTGTGTGTGTGTGTGTGTGTGTTCTTGCCCGTGATATGCAGTATCTGTCAGGGGAAGTAGTTTGACTCTTCATCCTTCACAGCGAGGAAATGTTTGTGAAGTGAGGACATTTGGGCTGACTCTCCCTTCTTCAAGGGGCCAGTTCAGGGTTAGGATTTGGGCTTGCCCAGGGTTACCCAGACAGCACACAGCGCAGGGACAAAGGCTCTCCAACCCTGAAAGCTAAAAAGTGGGCCATGGCGAGTGTCACATGGGACAACTCGGCCTGTGTTTACTTACATTAGACGCAACATTGTATTTTGTGCAACCTCATTGTGTCACTGTCACTGCACATATTTGAGCGAATAACTTTTGGTAAATGTGTATATAGGCAGTATGGTATACAGAAAGTCAAAATAAAGCCTGAGCAGAGTGAAGAAAGACTCTGGCATGAACATCACATGCCTGCCTCAATACACATCCATCTGACGCCACATGATTAATCTTGTTTTATGAACATTATGAGATTAAATGCAGGACTGAATAGCAGGTTGAACTGGCTCATGTCTTCTTTAAATTGTGATTTAAGATGGGGCACTTGCTTAGGGGTGTGTTTCAATTGAGGCTTCTCTAAAGTGCAGCAAAAATGCATGCCCCCTTCACCTAACCAACGCTGCCAGCCGGGGAATATGTATGCACATAAAAGGAGACATTGCTATTGAAGCATTCTCAGCTGATCCGCGCGGAATGAAAAGGACATCAGCATACAGTTGACCTCTCAACAGTCAGCAGTGCGGAGGTTGATGCAGCCTCTGCAAGGTGAGATAAGGCCCCCGCTATCCTCTCGTCACTGCCGGGTATCTTATCTCTCAGTTCTGTTCAGGCCCAGTGGGAGAGACCAGTGGGTTTTGTTGTTTTTTTTTTTTTACTGTAGTAGTTTGTGTCCAAACAAAGGTGTAATGTGGGTTGGCAAATGCATAGATTTCTTTGCAGGAGCCACTGTAGATTACATGTCCTCACATGTACATACAGTAAACAAAAACACTGTATGAAGCTCTAAGTATAAAATTTAAGCGAGGGTTAAACTAGGGAGCAGACAGTCTTAAAATATGTGAGCATTGTCTTTCTCTGTCTACTGTGTTGCCCCTGAGTCTGCAAGGTGAGAAGTGGAGCCAGTTCTGCTATAGACAACATGACACCGGAAACCGTGTAGTTAATTTCACAATAAAAGCATTTAAAGTACTGTAAAAATGACACCAGGTCATATCAATCAAAGGTTAGGGGAATGTTGTTCTTTAATAAACGTGTTAAAGAAGGCCTATGAATACTTTATGTATTCTGTGTTTTCCATATGTTGCTTTTTATTCCGAAAGGAATAGCCGGAAACGGATTCTTGCTGTGAGTAACGATTCTGGCTTAACTAGACACCGGTCACTGAAAATAAGGGCCGGACTCCGTCCACTTTTTTCACCGTACAAAAAAACGTCCCGAGTTAACAGCGTTCAGTCTCAGCTGGGGGGCAGAGGGAGGAAGGCTCCAGGGACTGGAAGGAAAATGAAGAGGAGCGACAGCTTCCGATTTCCTTAACTTTTAAAACAGTCTTAGTCATCACCAAGTTCACCCCCCACCCTCCACCCGCTCCACTGGACACACTGAGGACAAGTGGCCGGCATCTGCAGAAGACTGCATTCAGTTTGACTCACACTAGACTTTAAAAAAAAACAAAAAACAAAAAAAAAAACTAAAACATTTATGTCACTGTTTGTCAGAGTCCACCAGGAGTGACCGCATTAGAAATCATCCTAAAAAGCGACATCGCGAAGAGAGACGAAGCTGCTCCGCTTGTCTGCAACTGCTGTCCACCGGGACGAGCTCTCCGTGAGTAAACTTGCCTCCGGTCTGGTTCGCACGGGGCTTTACTGTTATGCCTGCCTCCGTTCTGAAACCCATGGATTGTGAGTTGACATAGCTTTTTTGCACACTTGCTTACATTGTAGAAGAATAATCTAAACATCAAATGCATAACAATACAACACGTATGAATTCGGCATGGGATTCAAATAAAAAGTTGTGCCAGTGTCGACAAAAAAACTTTGCTGGAGTAGTTGTGACGCCAATGAGTGAAATATAAAGAAGCCGAATTGGCTGGTAAGCACACTTGAATATTAAAATGCACTTACTTAGGCTTAACCTAGCATACAGCCATGCGCATAATCTAAAGAATTCTAAATTGATAGATTTTTGTTATTCGTTTGGTTAGAGCAGGACCGAGCGTATCCTCGTCAGCTCCTGCGATTCACACCAGCGGTGGAGCTCAGAGTGGGGTGCTTTAATTAACTGTGATGCCTGTCAAAGTGTACTTCAGAATATAGAATAGCTTGCTGAAGAACAAACTAAAGTAGTCACTCCAAATACATTTCTCATGGTGCGGGAGTACAGCACATTTTAGTGTGTTAAAAAGAAAAAAGAAAAAAACAAAACCTGCGTGACATTAATTGTGATCTGCACGTAATGTCCCAAAAATATGTTTAACAAATGCATGTCATCAAATCAAACTTACAATGTCCAAAGTGCGTTGTACTGTATGGTAATATTTATAAATTAGGGCCAATAGCCTATATGAATGTATTTCTCTCCATGAATAATCACAATGAAAATCCCCTTTCCTTTTTAAAATGTAATAATAAGACAGTTTTCTCAGAAATAGCTCGATGTAATCGGATTACTCTTGTTCAAAATGGCTTCTCATTGAAAAATGAGTGCAGCATCCTATTTACAGTAGTTCTGAATTGTACAGTCACACCATTTTTTAATTTCAAGTAGGCTATTTCCAAAATTAATGTGAAGTCATTATGTCATATATTAATAGAATGTGTATAGAATAGAATAGAATAAGTAGATTAGTAAGGGATGTGTAGGGGGATTAACTATTTGAACTTGGTGCGTTGAAGGTTAGGGTCCCTTATAGGGTGATATATTAACAAGATTTAAACCAGTGGATAGGAGCTTCAAAGGTTGAAGGAACGCCTTGTAATGAATTTTATTTCATATTGCCGGTTGTTCATCTTATGATAATCACCAGCTGGAGGTCATACGTAGTTCATTCATTCATCACAGTACCACTAGATCACTGAATGGTTCAATCCTAAAAGTACATTTAAAGTAGTTAATCATTAATCTGCATGGGCTGCATATGAAAGTGACCCTCTCAGCCCTGTCCATTCATCCGACTCTTTCCTCCCTTGGGATGGTAGTCGGTTCAGTTCCCAGGCAGAATGAATGTGTGGAAGACTGAGGGAAAAGCTTTCACAGTGAGTAATGTGTAAGTATCATTCCAACGGTGCAGCACTGAACATAGAGTCATTTTCTTGGAAAAAATCCTTAAAAAGGGACATCAGTTTTTTCGGGCATTAATTAGAAATCAATCGAAATGCTGTGAGGTTCAGCTCTTTACATTTTCCTGTTGCTCACAACCATCAATTCCTGTTGAAAACAGTTCAAAATATGATTTATATATCATATTTCAGTCTCTTTCACAACCCTACCTTAACTATCCACTATCCTGTATAACCTATGATTAGCCCAGTGTGCTACTGTACGTGCTTTTCTCATCTCACTATTCATAAAATGGTAGTTTACCACCAAGAGTCAGTGAAATGTGTCAGTATATAGCCAATGATCTACTCTGGGCAGTGGAAGGATTGTAACATCAGTTTGTTAACCAGTTAGTTGAATAACAGTTTCCCAAATCCTTGTCATAGTCTTTCCATTCCATTCCAGTGCAGCATCTTCCTGAGTTATTTACAGTACACTGAATATGTGCTGTTGCAGTAATGGTTACACAGGAAGTCCTTTAGTTAGTCGAATGCAGTTTATGTCCCTGTGTATGTGTGTGTAAGCCGGGTTGTTTGTGTTGATCCAGGCCTCTTGGCTCTTTGTGTTTGAGGAGGGGTCTCCGGCCTCGCAGGGCTGACCTCAGGGTTGCCATGGAGACGGCAGGAGTGACTTCCTGAATTCTTGGGCCCATCCCGCAATACGTTATAGCACTGGGATCTGGAGTTAAACTCAAAAAGGGGAGTGGAACAAAAAGGGTGGGAAGCGAAGACAATTCTATTTTAATGGGATTGTTCACTACATACCAATGTAGACATGTATGAATATTTACTGTACAATAAGAGCAGCAGATTAAAGACATTGAAGGAAGTTCAGTAAGTGGTAGACTTTACACATTAGAAGAAAGTCTGGATGGAAACTGAAAACTTGGGGAAAACAAGAATAGGCTACTTACAACAGGGCAAGTTAAAGATATAATATGTAAATGAATGTCTAAAAGTGACCTGACCTCTGGTAGTTATTGTTGAGGTGTGTACTTCCCTTATTCCAAATGTTTACTGCAATGTTCAAACCCAGAGAAATATTTCAATTGTGTCCAGTTAACGGTGTGTTCCATTTGTTAGCCTGTTGCTAACGTCCAGATAAACACCAGGAGATACATCAGAGAGTGAGGAAGGAAGTCAGCAAAGATAAAACATTACCTTGTCTATGAACAAGAGTTCAGCCTGAGTTAGATCGGATATAATTTCATCTGTAATGTTCATTGTTGAACAATGACGATGACAACTCCCATAATCCCCAGCTACTTCACAATATCATCAAACAATGTATTTTTTCCTGTTGTTTTGATTGAGAGAAAGCCATTTATATATATATATATAGCTTTAAATCTTTGGAAGAATTCTCATTGGCTTATTTTATGAGACTTTAAAAATAAGATTTATACCACTCACATGTTTGTGCATAAAGTACACAGCTAGAGTAAGGATGTGGTTAGCCTAGCTTAGTTTAAATGTTAAAAGTTGGGAAAATGGCTAGCTTGGCTTCCTCTAAAGTTTGAGTGTCTACCAACACCTCTGAAGTTCACTAATGAGCTCAGTGTACATACCGCACTGTACACTGTTTAATATTTAAACATACATTTACAAAGGACATCATTTTCAACCCGCTGTATTTTTAAAACACTGAACAGAGCCTGGCTAGTTGTTTCTCCTGCTTCCTGTTTTTAACTAAGCTAGCAGGGCTAATCATTTCTCAACTCTAGGCTTGTGCATCAGTCACAGGCATGAGAGTGGTATCAATATTCTTATCTCACTAGGAAGGAAGACTGTTTACAAATGCTAAACTTTCTTTTAACCCAGAACCAGTTGACAGTTAAACGTATTACAAAACTTCAGATACCGCAGCTGTGAAAAGGACGCTAAAATCTGCACAAAAAGGCGAGTGTTGGCAGGTGTCAGGCATTCGTTGAGAAAGACCAGGGGTTTATTATCAACTTTTCCTACATCATTGCTAAACATAGTTTCCTGCAATCCCCTGGCACTCTGCACCCGAGGGTGTCGAGGAACATTAACCCGCCGTTTTTGCCCTTTAGGAGTCAACAGTGTTAATAATCAGAGTTCTGGTTTCACGGGCCACCAACTCTGTTAGTATTCAGGACCCTGATCGGAATATCCGCTGGTCCGTTAAACTGCTGACAGAGACTGATGTACAAGGTCAACTCGTCAGAGAGAGAGCTGAACGGTGGAGGGAAGGGAGGGTGTTAAGGAAAGGACAGGATCTGTGTTATCAGATGAAGAATGGAAACTTGCAGGATAAACTCACATGCGCGCGCACACACACACACACACACACAAACGCAAAGGTCGTAGCCACTAGCAAGTGTTGCTAATGAAGATTAGAAGCCAAATTGTAATCAAATTGTGAGACCAAGGGTACAGATTAGGATTTGTTTAACTTTTGAATGCTACTGATTGATATCAATCTAAGCCTGGTGATACGAAAAAGGTCTTAAATCGTCTGAGAAATTGCACAGATGTTGTGGAAGATCATGCCAGTTGACATCAGAGCCGAGGCAGGAAACCTATAAATGTAAAATCTACTAAGCTGAGCAGGAACTAGTGGAGTGGAGGGTTAACTTGATGCTTGAAGAATGCAGGTACTGAGTCATCAATTACAGTTAGGAGCATGACGGCAAGTTCTTGGTGGAGGTCACAGTGTGTAGCCATTACATATTAAAGAGTTTCTACATCCGTTAGATTTTGAGTGTGGTGTAAAAGTTTAGACAGTGTGTGTGACTGTGTTGCTTTGATCAGGTAACAGTATCTTGTCGCTCATTGTCTGTTGATCTCCTGTAGCTTCCTCGAGATCTAACTGTGCGAAAATGTGTGTGGAAATATGCACCATGTAAGGCACAATGTATCCTGAAACACTAGTAAATAAAGTCTTTATGAATCTAAAGGCCAACTGTTGGGGGGCCCCAGCGGAGTTGCTTTGCCCACTGTGCTTGGTCAATAAATGAAAGAAAATGAGATCGCCAAGAAATGGATCACCAAAACGAGCTCTCTGTACAATAAGTAAAGCTTTGTTAACAGAAAGTCCACAAAAAACAGGACTGCAGACAGACACCGAAAAATAGGGTTGTGATCCAAAGACCAGTGACTAAGAATGCCAAATACATTGTACTTTAAGCTCTGGGCTGATGAAAGTTGAGAGAGGCTGCCGGACTTCAAAAGGTTCATTCTGGCACATAACACAGTTAGAGGTCATCTGAAGTGCCAGGGTTCTTGATATACCCTCCCTTCTAATGGTGTTTAATCTGGCACACAGTGACTCATTGTGTTAGAGTATTTGTGATATATTAGAAATACCTCTTGAGTGGGTGAAAGAACACACAGACATGGTGATTGCCATACTTTAAAGGTTTCCTCTGCAGCAATTTTAAACATCAATTTATCACCATTGAATTTGCTGTCACATCGGCATATTTACTGTACACAGGTCAGACCATGAGAGCCTGTACTGTACCTCGCATCAGTGACATTAGTGGTGCTGGTGTTTCTCAAAGTCTAGCCAGGTCTTCCATAACCCTGCTGATACTTGTAATGTGCGTCTTCTCTCTCTTCTTTACTAACCTTGAATAAGATCATAAGAGTTTTGTGAACAAATAGTTATTTACTTTCATTCGGAAAGCTGAAATGAGAAGATTGGCGATAGGCGTCAGGTTTGTGTGTCATTGTATTTTGGCAGGAAGCAAGGATAAGATAACAAAATCCAGCACTTCTAAAACTCATTAATTAACATATTATGTGTCATTAATCCAAACTGCATTTTGAAGCTTTACAGGGAAACATGTCACAACTGGTTTTTGGCAAGCAATACTGCAAATGTAGCGATGAAAGTTAACAGTTGCTAGCCTGTCTGCGCTGTGCCGTTAGAAAACAGGCTAGTAACTCCCAGGAAGAGCACCAGGCGTTGGCGCCATTGTTTCATCGCAGAATGTTATGCTGAAGTATTCAAAAATATATATGTCACTGTCCCTTGAGTTCCCAGCTTTTCAGAAAAGTAACAAAATCCTCAGAATACTCTCCAGACTGAGTCTGTTAGAAGTCACTTACTAAGCAAATTTCAACTTTGACAATTGGTTATTCGCCTGTTATTCAAACCTTTTTTCACCCAAACTAAAATGCCACCCCAGTTTTGGCGGTGAGTGGTGTCAAGAGTTGAGACTTTTTATCGCACTGGGAGCTGTTTGGCTGGATTGCAAGAAAATCAAACTGGAAAAGTGCACCTTAGTCATGCACTACCAGGTGTGTACTTTTGATAAGACTGTTACAGATTTTTGAACTGTGTTCAGCAGTGACAGAGAAAAGCACGTATCTGTGCTGCTCTCAGTTAAAACTACAGAAATTCAGGCACATTTCTACATAGTTTTAAACTGTACAAGACTTTACAGTTCATGTATTTTTATCATGTTTTTATTATATTTTTTAAACCCATACATTTGTCTCCTGACATTCTCTCCAGTGTGAGACCAAATCATTCTAAGTTTGTCTTTTCTTCATAGCTCACTTACATCAATAGATTTGAAGGATTTGCTTTCTGAATTATACTCAATTTGTAGTTTTTGACGTAGCCTGGGATTGAGCCTTCCTCCTCCTCCTCCCTCTCTCCCTCGTTGCTCTGTGTGTTAGCCCGTTGCCAAGTGCTAAGAATCTGGGGAATGCGGGATTGCAATGTTCTGATAAAGTTTGCTTTGTTCCCCAAGTGACCTGAGCAAGAGAGAGAGAGAGCGAGAGAGAGAGAGAGAGAGAGAGAGAGAAGTACCCATAAGTCCACACACATGCATACTTGCACACGAGCAGCTTGTTATTCTTGAAAAAGACACTGGAGCGTACCGGCACGGACCATAATTGAGACATACTGTAAATCAGACATACCGTGAACACAGTAACGCACATTCGTCTAATTAGAGCTAAATAACCCAACTGTTGGAGAAGAAGCCTTCCCGAAGCATTGTCCAGCCAATCCATTATGCTTATTTACAATCGACTGCCTAGAGTTAAGAGCATTCAGGCAATACAGGACCAAAAGTCAAGGGCTCCCCATGCCTTCAGGGATTACTTTAAGGGCCTAGCAGAGATTCATGACTTCAGTTTGTCTTTGGACTCAGTTTTTCTGCAACTTTGTTACCAGAGATTGAATATCTGAGTCACAGAGGTAAAGTAAATATTAATAAGACATGACAGAGCTCCAGACACCGTAAACAGTTGAAGCGTTTTCTGACATTCACACTAAGCTGGCTATGTCCTGGTTGTTGAAACTGAAACAGCAGTAGCCAGGCTCAGGAATCATTTTCCATAAGCGCTGTTCCATGGATTGATTTGGTCTAAAGCAAGAGTTTGTCATACTGAGATTTATACCTGTGTATTTCAATGTGTAAATGAGATGACTGATTTGAATTGATCCGTCCGAAGATCACAAAATCTGTCTTCCAATTAGTACACTGGTGTGAGCCGTTACCTGCGCACTGCTGAGCATAATAACAGTCACAGAGCCGCTAGCATGGCTGTGGACTGATATATGTTATGACATGATCCGCCATATTGAAACCACACCAGCCGGCTGCTAAATTTCAGAATGCAACGTAAGGCTGATGCTTATGTCTCATGTCTATCGGAGCTGCAGGAACTGAAAACAAAACAGTCGTCCGCTAACTACAGAGTGGAGCTTATTCCTCAGAAATACTGATACTGATCTTTAAAAAAAAAAATGTCCTGATTGGCTTCAATACGAATCATTACGATAAGTTTGGAACATCGCCACTGAGCAGTCAGACTGGACCTGCTCAATAAATACATGAATACACCAAAACAACTGAGCGAGGATTTTCCGTAGTACCAGAACTGTGATGTAGCAAATGTGAGGATCCCAAAGTGGCTTTGTGACTCACACTCTGTTCAGTTTAAGTACATGTTAGTTGAAAAGCGTCGCCGGCTTTACAGTGGCTTCACACTTCAGCTCTTTGTTAGTGAAAGAGACAGAGGGAGAAAAAGGCATTCCTGTCTTTATCTCGGCACAGGACACACATGTGATTACATGCTCTCTTGCTCATTCACTCTCCAGCTCTATCACACACATACACTTTCTCTTTCTCTCTTGTAAACACACACACACACACACACACATAAAGGCACATTCATGCTCACGATCACAAAGACGTGCAAACTCTTCCACTGTGCAGTCTCTCTCTCTCTCTCTCTCACACACACATACACTCAAAATAAGTTATCAGGGCTGACTTGTGGGGCCCATGCCATCCTTCAAGCATTTACACAAGTCCAGTCACACAGCTTGGCAGTCAAAGGTGTGTGAAGGAGACTTTGTGTTGTAAACATATATGCTGGGTGCTGCAAGAACCACTTTCTGTGTGTGTGTGTCTCTCTCTTCATATAAAGAAAAAGGATGAGAAATGCAGCTAGTGAGAAAGAAACAGGAAGTGAACGTTTGGGTTGAGGGACCAGGGTCAGAGAGGGCACTATGGGAGTCCTCCTCATTCAATTGCATGAGAAGAAGTAATTAGGTGTGTGTGTGTGTGTGTGTGTGCGCTGAGCTGTGGGAGTGTGTATGATGGCTAAACAGAAAGGCTGAGTTGTGTTTACATGGTAAATATGTGTGTGTGTGGGCTGGGAGTTAAGGTTGTGGAATGTCACATGCTGATAGAATGCTTACTGGACAACAAAGCCAGGGAAAGAAAACAGAGTGGAAACCATTAGCTACACTGGTCACTGCCCAGCACCGTCTTTACAGTAAAACACAAAGAATAAATGCGTGTGTGTGTGTGTGTGTGTGTGTGTGTGTGTGTGTGTGTGTGTGTGTGTACAAACATGGACAAACATTATCGGTGTGAAGAAGTTACAGTTTGGATGTTGTGTCAAAGACGTCTGTGTGCTGTGTTGCGGAGGTGTCTTCTTAAGCTAGCATGCTAACCAGCTAGCGGTGGCCCTGTCTCACGATGCTACTTCATATCTCAAGAGGCATTAGACCACCTCCATGTCACCTGGGAGTCGTATGTCAGCATGGTGTTTCTGTTTCCTTTAATCACCAAACTAAAGCGTGTATAAAATCAAAGAAAGAGTTTCATGCCTCAGAAGAGGTTTTTTTTTTTAAGATTCAAGTACGGCACGCATACAGTACATGGGAGTGACTGGCACAGGAAAAAACTGAACAAAAGAGTCTAAGATCAAAGGTTGATGGAAAAGTGCATTCTGACAAATTATGAATGTAGTTTTTTCTTCTGTTTGAACCATTATGATAAAAGTTATATGTACACAAAGACATTCACTTGTATAAAAAACCCCAAATACTGTAAAGTTTGGAAGCTTATACAAAGACCTCTCCTAAAACAAAAACATTTAAGGCAAGATAAACAGCTCACGTGACGTGAAAAAAAGAGGTAGGCCTACAGCTTTTTAAGAATAGGCAAAGTGAAATACTCTGTACACAGTACAGATTTGAAAGCAACAGCACCAGTATCATTTTTCAGTTGTCCTGTACTTTGGTGTGATTTATTATTCCGCTCAAGGCAGAATTGGGAGTCGGCAGGTTTGAGGATGAGGGCAGGCAGCAGAAGGGACACAGACGGGAGGTGTCAGCTGAAGAGGAAAGTCACCAGTGGATTTCTTTGAGTCCGAGTTGGCAGCGGGCCAGAGGCTGGATTTTTCCAGTAGAGCTTTCTAATTGTGTTCTTGACGCTCTGTGTCCTGAATTGTTACGCGCTGTGTCAATATTAGATTATGTAACACTCAGAAAACATTTTTAATACAGGTAAAATAATGCACTGACTAACTTTTTGATTTAGGTTTTAACTATTTAAATTTTGACATAATAGAATGTGAACTTGTTTTTTCTTTTTTTGCAGGCCTGCATGTGTGCATGGCGTATATGTGTGCTTGTACCTGTAGGTGCTGCGTCCTCTCCGGGCCGGTTGGCAGTCAGGGCTACTGTAAACATCCTTGACTGGAAGCTGGTGTTAGGCTTTGGGGCTTTCAGTCGGATGTTTGCAGCAGCCAACTGCTAGTACCATCGCTACACCTCACCTGCCGTACGCCGTCACGAAAATGATATGACATGTGTAAGTATTGCGACTGTCTTTGAACCAGCTGTAGCGACAGTTGAGTCAAGGAATTGTTACAACAACCTGGGTTTTGCTTCCAAAGATCACATTTCACTCAGTGAAGTCACTGCTGGGATTTCAAAAGCAGGCGAGAGTGCGACAAAGCCTACAGGACAACAAACATGAGTTTTAGATTAGCTTAACAGTAGTTCTTCATGAAATGTCAATCGGCCACCTCCAGACCACCCGGCTGCTGAACCAACGGCAGCTGGGTGGCTGGAGATGGCTCATTACACCAGTAACTTTATTTACTTGTTCATGCAAAGTGACTGTAGACCGAAACCCAATGTTTGTTTACAATAACTTCCGAGGAGAAAATCACTGCATCATGCACTATTTTACATCCAATTTAATCATCCTTTTTCTTGATGATGAAGTTTATAAAAAAAAAATTAAATGTGTGTTTGACACTCAAGTAAGTTTGGAGGCTTAATTTACCTGTTTTGGGCCACAAACTAAAGAAAAAGTCTGAGACATCACTGATGTTAGCAAAGCAACACAGTATATAAAATAAGAACAGCAGATGCATATTTGGGAGAGAACTTGTTGGAAAAGGCACAAGTTGCAGCTCTTTGAGTGACAAAAGCTTCATCTTATCATGGGTGATGTCTCAATTCTCAGGGAAAAGTAAATATGTACCAGTAGAACAAAGCAGAAGAACTTGGAGAGAGGAAAGGGAGTTTGAGTCCAGGGAGAGAAGGCTGGCAGTGATAGTCGTCTCCATTCAGGCCATTCAGTTCCCAGTAGATGGGAGTGGCTTCATCCTCTCCTGAGAGACGAGGACAGAAGTGGGGAGGAGGGGAAAGGAGTTGAATGAGAAAAGGAGAAGAAGAAGACGAGCATGAAGGGAAAAAAGAGAAAGTTAGGAAGGTGAGGATGAGGACTGGAGGGGGGGGAGGTAGGAGAAGACATGGGAGGGGAAATAAAAATGGTGAATCCTGAATGACTTGGTCGTGATTTTCTCCCCCCTCAGCAGTCGGAGCTGAGGGGAAGTGGGTGTAACATATACTACAGGACCACAGACAGGGAAGGAAGGGAGGAAGGAAGGAAGGAAGGAAGGAAGCATTCTAATATTACAGACCCCCCACCCCAGCTCCACATTCATCATGCCATGAATGAAAACATGCTGTGCTTCTTGCAGTTTCTGTCTAAACAGTCTCAGTGTTCCTTCCTTGGTGCTGGAAAACCCAGCAAATACAGTTCAGCTCTCACCAAGGTCCTAAAGAGCTTGTGATGCAGCAATTTATTTGTTGACGCTACAGTATTTAGACAAAAATAAATCTCATATCAGTTCATTTCTAACAGTCCAGCAGATTTTCTGCCACATTTATCTCAGCAGGGGGAACATGTAAATGTGGAGACATACACAACATTTTGTTTACTTTCAGACTTCTCGCTAATATTTGCTTGTTCTCTTGTGAATTACTGAACATTTTCATCTCTGCAGGCCAGTAAAATTTGAACAGATAAAGGGAGATGGGAAATGGCCACTTTCCGCATTGCAGTGAAAATTTCCCATGCGGGCCGACTAAGTATTCCATAATTTTCCTTAATTCGGCTGAACGGTTTAAATACAGTATATATCAAATGTAGTTGTAATCCTTTGACCTCTGAGTTCCAGGAAGTGTAAACATCCTACACTCTCGGCGTCCACCCCCTGGTGGCCGGGAGTGGGACTGTTTGCACTGCCTGGCTCAGGAACTCAACTAACAGCTTTGGAGAAACATTGCACAGTTCAGTGCAGAATGCAAATATTAAGTCCTACATTACAAATTCAACCTGTTGAGTGTGTCTCCGGATCAATGGACACTTGAAACATAATCCGGTTTATTGTTAAGAAAATAAAAAGCACATACTGCAAAAGTCAAGAAACACAAATGGAAAATAGAAAAATAGAATAACGTTTGTGTGTGTAGTTAACAGTATGAATTTTAGCAGAAAGGACACGTGTTAAACAAATGAGTCTTCGAAGTGTTCAGAGGAAGCGGCCCGACCACACACAGGCTCACAGTACATCCCTGCGGACCCACAGTTGTGCTCCGTCACATTTTTTCCATTAGCGAAATTGTGTGTCCATCCTCAGTGCCATTAAAAAAGAGACATCAACAGTGTTAAATTTAACTTGATGTGAGTGGCCAGCAGCCTGTGTAAATAAAGAGCTATTAAAGTATCAACTGGAGGATTTGTGCAATTCCTCCGACATCCTCGGTCGAACTGCTGGGGAATGCTTGCCATGCGGGACAGGAAGTAGGGAGCGGCACATCTCTGATTGGCCTGTTTTTCCTGACCCAGCGACCTCGGTCATGGCTGTCCCACTGGGGCGGACACACACACACACACACACACACACAATGCAGAGTATGTGACACAGTCCAGGGTGAGGAAAAAAGGAGGAAATGTGGATACAAATGATGGAATAAGTCTGTGTGATTTATTTATATGTAGGCTGATCATATTAAAACGTGTCTGTTTACAAGACATGATGACACTGGAGACAACATATATATTGGTGGTCATGTGTAGTATGTTGAGTGGCGATAGAAGGAGCGACTTACAGAGGAAGCAGAAACAGTGGGTGTTGTCTTTGTGTGTGTCGTTCTATTGTAGAACTAAAAATATACAAACACGTATACATACATAGGAAGGGAGTGTGTGTGTGTGTGTGTTCAAAGGGGATTGATTCTGAGGGTCTGGTGTTCTCACTAGATTTCACCGTTGCTATACTGGTTGTAGATGATGAACTACAATCGAGAACAAAATCAGTTATGAAGTTATGTTTATTTAGAGCTTGAAGCTTCAGGCCTGCAATTCCAGCTTGTGAACACTAGGGGTCACACTGGTCATGTATTATTCTGGCTCTTGATCAGCGTCCCTCCATCTGTAAATGGGGTCCGTTCACTCTGTGTTTGTATGAGCAATTTTCTTTCTGTTGTTAGAGAACCAGCCTGGCACCATTTCGACCTGCCGCCATGTCTCCATTTTAATGTGAATGAAAGAACAGACTCGCCTTTTGTCTTTTGTTGTTGGTCTTTACTACACCTAAGAAAATGGAAAACCTGGGTTGTCATTGCGACAGAAGCGGCAAATGTTACACCACTCTGAAAGTTCATTAGTTAACAACTACAAAGCCACACAAAACAAGCCACAGAACCAATAAAAACGAGGCGTGAAACAACTAAAGACACAAAATGCTTACAAAGAGATGATAAGGAATCAAAATACACGCAAATTGACTGAAGACAAATAAGTATCAGCTGAGAAAATGTGGTTAAAAATCCTGGGAAAAGCTGCTGTGTGTATGGATTGGTAATGTGAATATGATTTTGCACATCATGCATTGAACAAGCATTTTTTCACACTATATTGTACATATTTTAAACTGATCCTTACTTGGCAGTGGTTCTCAGATTGGGGTCATGGGAGAAATCAATTATTTTCACGATAATTCTATCAATAAATAACACAATGACAGAATGTATGACAGGGTTTCATTGACTTTCTGCTGTTAAAGCATCTAAAAGCTAATATCTCATCATATTGGGGTCTGTGGTATAATTTGTGTCAGTTTAGGGACGTCCTTGACTTAAATGTATATGAGAATCACTGACCTAATATACAGCAAGTGACCAGGTTTGATCAACTCATTTGGACAATGAAACTATCTGCAATAAGACACTGATACTGCTGTCAGCTGGAAAATGACAGTAAAAGCACAAATATACAATAGTCATCTTTTAACACAGAATGATATGAAATGTGCATACTTTGACCACATGGTGGAGCCACAGTGTCACTGCAACACTGCTTACTGTCATACATGACTGCTGCACAGGTTTAGTGTGCTATCAATAAAGTATTTCTGATTCTGTTCTGTATATGTTCTCATTTTAGCAAATACTTTCCTACACGAGCAAATACTTTAATTTTGTAATGAAAGCCATTCTTAATTGTTCTTCTCTCCTTCTAATGAACCCTCCCAAGACGCAGTGGGAGCAGAATCCCCTCTGATCATTTAATGCAACAATAAACAGATGTGGAATACATTCAACCAAATAAAGAGGAGAGTGTTTTTTTTTGGGAACTGTAACACTCAAAACTGAGTGTAAATTGTCATTATATACTCTAAACATATGAAAAATATTATTATTAAGTATTTGATGATGTCTGTTGGTCTTGTGGTTAGTTTATTTTTTTCTCGCATCTTCATTATCCTTTTTAGGTTCATTTTTTCAAACAAGTATTTATTAAGTATATATTCTTTTCTGTGTACCACATGTGGAGCAGATGTGTTCTATGTTTGTATATTTGGATGCGTTTCAATAAAGTTAATGGCTACATACTGTACATTGAGTTGTGACTAATAAATATTTCACTAGACTGGTTACTGCATCTCGTGTGTGTGTGTGTGTGTAGGCAGGGTGATGATGATCAATATCTCCAGCTACATTCTCTCTGGCTGTAGAAACTTCCCCGTGTCAGAAAGTGGGTCAGTAACAGGTGATTAAGATAATATCCACATCCTGGTTTCTGTACGGCAACAGAAAGCAGAAGTCGACTGTTTTGCCTCCCTTACAGTTTCTACCACATGACAGAAAAGCAGGGAAAGCCCCCGAAACCAAAACTCACTCCAGTTTCAGCCTGGTCACCGAGACTGCAGCGGAGTGGCAAGGCCGCCTGAAAGCCTGCGGTCACGATTTTACACAACAGTGTGTCAGAGTGTCTTGTGTGATTACACAATGACCCCGTGGAGTACTACTGCTTATGTACAGGGTCATCTATCATGAATGGACTGAAATGACTAGCAAGGCAATAATGGGTAAACAATATATAGATCAACCTTACATGTACAGACATCTGCAGCTGGAAAAGATTGCAAATCAAAGTGTCAGCTGTCTTTGACTGCAATTTAAAATGGGTGCTTTCCAATTAGGTACCATTTGTAAAGGGTTTTAGAAGCTGGAAATAATAGCTTAACAACAGTTGATTAATCAGGTAGTAAAGTGCTATAGATCAGTTAAAAGCATTTATAAGAGCAAATCATTGTGAAAAATCCATTTTCTGGTGTTTATCCTCCTTTATCCATTTTTTAATTAAGTTTCTCTAAATGGTTTCAAACCCATTTTAATTGCTAATGAGCTTCTCACGTTTCTAATCTGCCATCAGGTAGAACTGTTCAAAGCTGCCGCAAAAGCTTGATTGAGTACGGTGAGATTGGTGAAAGGATGGCTGTGTGGTTTGAAACAGTCTGTACGAAGGTAAAAAAACGAAAGCTTAGCATCGAAATGTGTGCCGATTTAAATAGAAACAGGTTCTTGTCTCGGTGTCGAGTGCACAACAAAGTCTACACCCGGCAGGAATCCACTGGCATGTTGCTTTAACAAAGCTATTCAAAATAGAAAATAGAACAGAATATCCGCTGAACATACTTTTACTGTCAAATCACAGTTTAAACTCACTCAAGTAGACTGTGAGAGCCCAAAGATGAAAGGATTCCCAAAATATCTAGAGCCCAGTTTTTTTCACTTAGGCTTTTTCTGGACTAAAAGTTTAATCATTTAATGGTTCTTCTTTTAGGACTAAAAGTATCTTTGAAATACAAATAATACATTTGGTGTCTAAATTATAATGTTCTTAAGCATTAAGCTTGTTAATGAAGCCTTTAGTTACAACATACACACATTATTAAGAGAAATCATGTAAGAGTGTAATTCTGGGTTGAGTTGCAGCAACGCTGCAACACAAATCACAACACACTTTGGAATGTTACATCATGGCCACTATAATGCTGGTATAAGGTTTAGTTAGAGTGGCTGAAATCTGAGCGTGAAATTCATGTACAACCCTTTCTGCCAGCAATCCCACAATGCATTGCATCGCGTAGATGCACTCCAGCCCTATCAGTGATGGCCCAAATAGATGATTAATGTGTTCATTAGAGTGTCCATTATATGTTGATTTGTGAATGAGTGACAGAGTGATTTTGGATTTTGATTTTAAAGTGTCCACTGACTATTAATGTGTTTTAATAATCACCTGAGAATATGTCTTTGTTTCTTTGGGAAACATATATAGAATAAAAATGAATAATTAATTGTATTGTGTTCATTCTTTGCAGAGGGAACATTTTAATTCAGATAAGTAGCAGGTGTTTGACACTCTTGTCAAGGTTTCCAGATTTCAGATGATTGAATATTCAATTTAAGATGTAAGCGCAAGACATCAAGAACAAAGATATTTGATTTAAAAGACCAGCAGTTATATTGTCAACAGTTTGAATATATAGTAATGTCAGAGATCCATGGAAGTATTGGACAAGCAGATACAGGATGTAAAACACTTAATGGGAAACATTGGGATTTGGGTTGATTGAGGGGTTCATTAAAAGGTTTCTTCTTGTTAAACTGCACATAATTCTGATAAAAAGCTAATAAAATGTGTAATAGACAATCTCTTTTATGCAGAGTGGGATTGATTGAAAGGTCAGGCGGGTACGACAGAAACGGAAAATGCTTAGTTCACTTTTAAGATTATAATTGTGTCCAGTTGTTCAGTGCGATCTGACATACCCGGCAGCACTCAGCACTCGGCTTCAGCTGTTGGTATCAGCAGCAAGGCAAAAGAAAAACATCAGTTCTTGAAAATAATAAGAACCACTGTGGTGCCCTCTGCCGTGTCACAGATACAGCCTTTAGACATGCTGTTGAGAAAAATAAGTGAGTGCTGGTGATTACCGGTCTCCAGCGGTGCCTGAACTCTCACGGTCTCCCCTCGAGGATGAGAGAGGAGGATATTCTGAACTATCTCTTTAAAAGGCACTGCGGCGTGTTGAACAGCACGCTGGGAGGAAATGGGAGACGAGAGGACAGGAAGCACATGGAGACACCATCTGTTGTTGGGCAACAATAAAAGAAAGAAATGCCAAGCTGGAGACAAACACACACACACACACACACACACATATGAAAGCAAATGGCAAACAGAGAGATAAAGACAGTATCAACAATGAGAGCACATATTCATCTGATCTGGATGCTTCATTTCAATTTTATGATCTAGATTTCAAAACTTGGTGGGGGGGGGACAATAAACAGCTGATATTAAACAGCCCTATTATGTGTCATATGCTAGCACTCAAAAAAAATCATGTGTGAATAAATGAGAATGATCAAGATCATTTGCTTTCATTCATTCAGGCCATGTTGGCCTAGTCCTGACAAAACAAAGTCAGCCTCACCTTTACAAAGATTCTTTCTCACGCTGATCAGAGGATTTGGTGTCACGATTATCCATTCAGGACAGCGACAGCGACAACATCAGCTTCGTCTGCCGAGGGCAACAGCAACACTGACACCCTGCTGAACAACGCACGGTTTACTGTGCTCACACACTGGGTTTTCTGTGGCAGCCAGTTGTGGTTAAGATTGAAACTGGGTGGATCGCTGTGAAATCCGTAAGCACAGAGTTCACCTCAGAACAAACTGTAACGACTGATCCATCATCATTTGTAAATGTGAAAACAGCTGGATATTATAAGGAGACCTCTGGACAATTTCTTAGCCACGTTTATGGCAACATGAAATATGTTTGTGTAGAGGCGTCTTAAGCCAAAACATGACTTGTTCCTAACCCTAACTGTTACGACCAGGGCCTGGAGGAAAACCCTGGCGCAACATATATCAACAAACTCCCCTCTTCCCATCTCCCAAGCACCACCAGAGCTTTTAAATGCTTTATTTAAAAACACATCTAAACACAAAAAGAAGTGCTGGCAGTCTGGGTGGATGCAGACAGAAGGGAGCCCACAGGAACTGGGAGGAGCCGGCCTTTAGACTTATGGCTTGGAGGCTGGAACCAGTCGGCTCCATCAGACAACCTCCAATCACATGTCATCGTGCACTCAGCCAAACACGCTTGCAGCCAATCACACGCTCACACAGGTAACAAGACAGGAAAATAAAGAACATGCATGAAAATGTTCATATAACCTCTGATTTTTTGCACCTAAACCTAAACAGACTATAAGCGCTTGGTCATCATCAAGCTTCACCATCAAATGCACATGATTTGGTTGGTAAAGTCTCACAGAGCCACTGTAGCCTCTCAGTCTTAAAGATCTAGAAGAGGATTTCAGGCTCAGGGTCATTTAAAGATGTCTTACACAACTTGTAGGGACAAAGAGACACAGCGTTCAGTTTGGTATGTTGCTTCCATAATTCAGCGTCAGGGAGAGAACAGGATGTTTAGGAAGAACACAACAGAGATGGGGCAAAGTCACACATGTGCAAGTCTCAAGTAAGTCAGTTTTTCTTGGGAAAGTGGAGTCAAGCCAAGTCACCTTATTATTGCAATTTTACCCGCAGAATCTGATCTTAATAAAGTGAAAAGACAAGATATAAGTAACTGTAAGTAAACATCAATGGCCAGTGTGTCCAACCACACACACACACACACACACACACACACACACACACACACAGGTAGCGGCCAAGATCACGCAGCTGGCCCGCTGTTGCTTCAGATGAGCAGGGAAAACACTGGGTAATGATTCGGTGTTGGCGGGCTAATATGTTATATAGCTCATTTAACCCTGTGTTGCTCGTTCGTAAAATGTACAGCTACAGTCTTGTGATGAACCGGTCTGAAGGTTCACTCAGGTTGTCTGGGGTTAATGCTGGCAAAAAAAAAAAAAAAAAAAACTTCCACCAAACCGACCCGGCCACCCCCCTCCATTTCATGTCAAGCTAAAGTTACCGACATAACATGTCAAGCTAACTACCGACTAGGCTAACAGGATAATATTAGCTAACTGACAAGCACTTACATGGCAGAATGGCTCTTCAAATGACGAACAAAGGTTGAAGTTGTGCTTGGCTGTCCGAGATGTTTATGTTGCACGTCTTGCACTGTGCTGTGCGTCTTTTGTGTCAAAATGGTAATTCCAAAAGCTGAAGACGATGATTCTCAACACCCCACCTGCTGCCATGTTGATGCAGATCTGATATAAGAGGGCGTGTTTCTCAAATAAACACGTAAGGTACGGAGAGAGGGCATGATTGATTGACAGGGTAGTGATCCAATCATGACAACGCCATTCTCACCGTGCATATATATATATATATATATATATATATATATATATATATATATATATATATATATATATATATATATATATATTACATTCAAACTTAAATCATGAACTGAATAGTCCCTTTCAGTCGAATGCAAATAAGTCGACAAGCCAGAATAACTTCCCCACCAATCTCCGTGTAACCCCGCGCCGCCTCAACACACGCTCAGTCGCTTTTTCTGCTCGAGCACACATTGCGGAGGGCCTCCTCATTCTGTCAGTGTGAATCAGGTGAGTGTGCACGTAAGAGACACGTATACATACGCAAAGACACGCACGCGTGAGCACACATGTGGAGTAATTCGGGGCTCGGGAACATGAGGCGGCAATTATGTTCATGAATTTAGTAAAAATGTAAGTGGACTCAAGGAGACAGAGTTCCTCGGGGGGCTGCACCTCTTCTCCTCTCCATCTCCGTATCCTCCTGATGTATTGGTTCAAGTGAAAGCAACATAATGCAACTATTTTTCCTGTTCAGTGTTGGGGCGTAGATTGTACTTATCATAATGACTTTCAGAACGTTGTGAAGCTGCTCACTTGACACTTCATCTCTCCTGTCTTTGTTGTGTTTTCCCATCGAGGCTTATCAACGGCAGGGAAGAGGAGTCACTGACGGGGAGAATGAAGAAAGGTTCAGGAGGAGCGTGATGAGTCTCACTACAGCACAACTGATACCCTTCAAAAAAACCTTGGCAGTCACATCTTTCGGCTTAAGTCCCCTCCTGGCGGGCACCAAGTGCTGTAATTGTATCTCTCTAATTATTTTCTTCTTTGTGGGGAAAAAACATGTTCCAGCGAGTTCTTCAGTGAGTTTGCAATTCCCATAATATAAGGCTCCTCCGGCTCTCTTTACTGAGAACTTTAATCCCATTGTTCAGCTGGCAGATCTGTTGCAGCACATGTGTCCTTTGTACTGAAGAATCAGTGTATTTCTTTCTTTTCTTGTCTGTGGAAGGCACAGGCATCACATGATTGACTGTAAGAAGCTTCAGCACTGAGTGTCTACATAATGATTAACAATGCCTCAAAACTACGTTAGAAATGGCAGAGACGTTTGTGACATTGTGATACGTCATTTTTGGGAATGCGTTTACAGGCAGGATATCTGCTGTCTGCAGCGTTGAAGCCCCGCTGTTGTTAATTTTTCCTGTCCTTTTGTCAGGCGTCATTCGTCACAGTGTAATTTAACGTGAATATATTATATATTTTATGCCTGCCAACAGGGTTTTCTGTCTCCTGTCTGGAAGCAGCTGAAAATAACTGCATAGCCATCTAATGCAAGAACACGATGATAGGGGCATATTAAGAGCATTCATAACTAATCAATGCAAGCAAAACTGTTAACCGCTGCGATCGCAGGTGAGACGCGATGTCACCCTCCAGTCACGGCTGGTGACACGTTTTCACCAAGTGCAGCGGAAGCTGATGACTTCTACAGCTGCAGCGCAGTGTGACACTGTTCACCTGAACACCTGAAATACAACCATGAATTCTTGTTTTGTGTTTGCACAGACACATGTATATGTTGCACACGTCATGTACACACAAGGACAGTTACTGTGTATAATATGTTTATCTTTATTCTAGTTATTTATTATATATTTTATTCAAATTGTGATTTTATATGTTAATCGTTGTCGCTCTATTTTTGAGACTTACTCTTGTGCTGCCTACTTATTTCCCTCTGTACTGCCATGTTACCTGCAGATTTCCCACAAGGCGGATCAATAAAGGAACATCTTATCTTTTCTTGTAATAAAGGTATATTTGAAGATTAACTCGAGATAATGAACACTGGGTGTGCATACAGTCTAAGGCACTCTCCAGTCAGCAGGAGCAGTGGAGAAAAGGTTAACTGAAACCCTCTTGGGACTGTGAACAAGATAAAGCATTAGCATTAGCGTTGTTTCTTCACATCCTGTTGATACATTTCAGTGACTTTTTGAGCGTTTCAGACTTAAAATTCCTCCACAGTGCTCCTCTGAGCTATTTATATCATGGTAAACAAGCGGGGCAGCTCTTCTTGAATGAGCTGAATCAGTGGGTTCACTGCTCATACAGGGTTTTAGCGCTGATGTGGACATAGCCGTGTTGGCTGGCGGCCATTTTGCCGTCAGTTCTGCCGACACTTTCACAGCTCTTCTCGCCAACTTTAAATATTAAAGTCGTTGGATTTTCTGACAACCTGGATCTACAACCAGGAGGCTGACATGAATATATTTTTTTCACTCGGCAGCTCATCATTACAGTCTGTGCATTATGTGCGTACAGACTGTCGCCTGCTTGACTGACACCTCCCTCTTATTTGTTCTCCAGCTCCTGTTCGGGCAGGAACACTCACAAAAACGGCTCCCTGTGGATGTTTGCAGCGACATTGTTTCGCACGTACCACACAGTGCTGCAGGTTTTTTGTTGTTAAATGTTGCAACATGTGACAAAATTCTTGTGTCATAAGCATTTATTTTCTGTGTGCCTTTAACTACGGTGGAGCATTTGATCCGTTACTGTTGTCTACCTAAAACCACTGTATTTAGGTGGTGCTAGTGCAGGAGCTTTGGACCACAAGGAGGGAAAAGGTTTCCATGGCATGTACAGGAGGACTTGGCACCAACACAACACATTAAATACATGTCATTTCCACATCATGGCCTTTATATACCTTTTAAAATGTATCACAGCATCTCATAACTTTGGCTGAAGAAACAAATCCAGCAGACTTGCAGAGGCAGCATGAGCCAAATAGTCTAATGAAGAAAATCATGGGTGTACTCCAGCAACTTTCAGGCCAACATACATGTGACAACCACACTCAGAGTGCTCTCTCACCCTGGAGCTCTTACACTTTGCCTCAGAAAATTGACATTTTTGTCAGGTGCGCATAAGGTGTTGCTACTCTCATCTTGCAGTAAGATTGACCGTGCTGAAGTGGGGTGAAGGATGTGGCAGAGGTGTGTCAGAAATAATCGAGCAGAAAAAGTGCAATTTTGTTTGTCAGAGACGAGAGGAGTTGTTCCTGAAGGGTGTGGGTTATGTGCCTTCACTATTTCTTGGTGAAAACCAGGCCAGATCAGTGACTACCTATGTGTATTGTTATTTCAGAACTGTTATAGGTGTCGATGCATCCAGTCTGTATGCTAACCTGTGTTAACTGCCTCCCAGCATCAAATGCACGTTTCTTAACCTGTGGCACATTTAAATGGATGTTTGTCAGTGCGACAACCCAGCCAATATAAACTGCATTTACCTGATCAGTACGCGGAGCTTCTGTCTAACATAATGACATTCACTTGTCATTGTATTTTTTTTTCTGACAGAGCCTTTTTTTCTTTGTAATGGGGCGTATTGTGTACGGCATCGATGTGCATATTAACACCACGTTAGTTCCAGTCAGATTAGAGGCGCTGACGTCAGCGACATTTCAAAAGTCGGGCAGATAATCTCAGTTATATTAAGTATCTGAAAGTGAATCCCTTCGCATGTCTAATCCTCCACTGTGAGCTTATTTAGCAGTGATATCTGTTCAGCCTTTGGCAGACAAACTGTTTTTTTTTTTTTTTCTCCCACCGCTGAGGTTTACCTCAAGCAATGAGATTATTCCAGCTACCAGAGCAGCTCTGCACCTGGAAAATTGGTGCTCGCAAATGTTTAAGGGGCTCTATGTGACAATTTGTAGTAATTTAACAAGTATTAATCATTTTTTATGAGCCATATGTGAGCAGACTGTAACATGATGTGAAAAATGCTTTGATGAAGTTGCTTAACGCTGCTGGACTGTGGATGTCTTTCTGAAGGATTCTCCACGACAGTCCAGTGCCTCGTCTGAGTGTTTCAGCGGACAACGTTAGCTAATGTTATTTGAGAAGTAGAGTACGCAAATGCAAACTGACAACCGGCTTCCAGCGCAACACAGAACCCCTTTAAAATAAAACGTATAGCCACACGCACAATGCTCTAATCCTTCAAATACTTCCAGATGACAGAAATCTTAATCCACATACCCATTTTTATTGGAGTCAAGTGTGGCAAACTTCACATTTTCGGGCAAATGTCCAGTTATTGAGGCCCGTCTAATACTGGAGGAAACACTGGCATAGTCAATATTCTATGGAACAATCACATTTTAATCAACAGGCCAGGTACAAACAATTTCAAGTATTATATAGCATCAACCTCTCCTCTAAACCAAGTCTTATGGGATTTATTCCTGCTGTTTACTGTACATTAATACTCATACTGTATATGACCGTAATGCAAACAATAATGTCAATATCAAAATGCTGTACAAAAAACAGGATGTACAAGAAATCAGTTGGGTAAGACACTCCTTACAGCATACAGATAAACATAAAAAATACAAAAAAAGGCACTTAAGAATATTAGACGCACACACACGCTCACACACACTCACACGTATATATGTACACATACAGTATACTAAGAAATCATATACTTGAGCCCATGTTATCACACGATTCACCTGAAAAAGTTATTTTTACAATTATATCAGATACACTTGGCTGGGGAGCAATTCAGAGAACCTTGTCAGTTTATGATAAACAAGGCGTCATCCAACAGGAAGAGCAGCTGACCGAGTCAGGAAGGAGTGTTTACATCCCGATCGTATGTATCACTGCCGTCTTACACCTCAAATGGCTTTTTATTTCACACATGTCCGTCTGTTGTAACCAGGAACTCAGATACCAAATTAAACACAATCACCTTAACTTGCCTCTGCAAAGTCTTTTTTGGCCAAATGGACAAAACAAAACACACCTATATCATACTTATTAAAATTAAACACAAGTATGGTCTGATATGATGAGTGTCATGATATGATGTTAACAACATCTCCAAGGTGAGTATAAAAATCTGCAGCTTCACTTTCTCCAGCAGCTGCTGACCCTAAAAAATACTTAGTCTGTTTGTCAGCGCAGTGTTAAATTACTGTAGCATTATACATGCTCATTAACTAACTCCTGCACCCTCATTAGAGAACAGTACTAGGGGAAATATTATTTTTGTGGAGTATTTTTAGGTATGTAAATGAACAAATGTTTCTAATTATTGAATATCTGACAGAAATATCAGCAGCTGCTCTTCCATGAAATGTTTTAACTGTCACATTCAGAGGGATAAAATCAAGAGGATCATCACTCACAATGTTTAGCTTGGTTAAAAACTAATTATTGTCGGCAAGTTATTGCAAGGTAAGAAAAAGAAGAGCAATCATGTTCAAAGAAAAAGAAAAACAATCATGTTCGTGACGTCATAAGTTCCCGACCATTTGTACATTATATATGCGGTTTCTGTCGCGGTCAACAATTTGGAGAAACCTACAGCGCTCTCAACAGGAAGACACAGATTGTCAAAAAAAGTGCAACACACCACACGTCACCTGTTCGATCACATAACTTCAGTCACATTCCACATCCAGTCATCAAGAATAGAGGGCTTTTAGGCGACACAACACACTCTGTGACAACCAGATTGCCGATCACAGCAGAAAAAGAGTATGGTTGAGCAATGTTTTTCACCACCAATTAACTCCACTTGAATGATTTTTTGTAAAATGTCAATGTGGTTCCCTCGTCTCGGTGTCAGTGGATTTTGTGAATGGGTTTTCTGTTAGATGCCTGATGGTCTGTGGTTAACACAAGCTTCAGAAATGTTCACGTTTGGCTGCTAAGGGGCTAAATGAAACTACAGAGGTTGTCAGGGACATTAAAGGAATTGTATCTAGCAGAAAATATGACTACCAGTAGATGTTAGCATTTTAACTCAGATACACAGGGCTAAAAAAGAGAAAGTTTGGTGGGTCACCTTCATTTGACTTGAAAAGCAGCAGGGATCCTGACCTATTGCTATACGCTATATTTAGCCATCATTTGCACCTTGCCACTTGTCCAATAGGCCTTTATAGTGCCAGTGACAGGAGAGTTGTGATGTCACCAAAAAGCCTCTATTCTTAACTGTTTCTCACAGATATCAAGTCACTAACAAATCCCAATCCAATTTTTTGCTCAACAGTTATATACAGTTACCGTAGGGAGCAGCTACCTTTAACTTGTGGAGTACAATTGCAGAGCAGATAAATATTGCATTGTGCCTGCAGTGACAAATTCAAATCTCAAAAAACATGGTTTCAGAGTATTGCTTTGACCAATCAGCCAACCCCGGCCATTTTCACCTATCCTTTTGGGTTTCTTGAAAATAGAAAAACAAATTCTCCCTGATCTCCTTCTTCACATTGTAAATTGACAGAAATCCTGTTGGAAGTGAATACAGCTTGTTGCTCGGTGGAGCTCCAGTGTGTGCAGTGTTTGATGAGTAAGCAGGACTCTGTTTCCCAAAACCTTCGCAAGACCCCTTTGATTCAGTAACCACATTTCGCCTCTGCCATAGATCCAGATTAAAAAAATAAGGCAACCTTTTGTTGTTTGAGTTGTTTCATAATCACAGCCCTGATGACGAAAAGCCTTACAACACATGTTTGGGTTTCTACTGAATTGGATGGTTTTGGGATTTGATCCAAGGCGAGCTTGTTTAGCCTGACTCAGGGTATGACCTCCCACCTCATCAGTCAGCCCAGTCCATCCCCCTGTTCAATACAGTATAACAGATCAGCAAAGAAATAACATATTGTTAATGGTAAGCCCTTAACCTGAACTGATTCTAATGACTGTCACATTGTATGAATGTGTCCTACTGTTACTGTTTTGACCCTAAGTGTCAGTGTTCTATGGGAATGCCCAGGAACCTCCTAACTATGCTAAGAATAATGTGTTGGGGATAAACAAAGATGCTTTCTTTACAATTGTACCACTTAATTTTAAAAACAGTCGTTTTGTTGTCTGTCTGCAAACCTTGGTAACAATCAAACCCGTTTTCTCTACAAAGGAACCATCTCGTTGTACTGGTGCCTCTCTCCTCGAGCTCCCGCCATCATCAGCGCTCCCTCCAGTCCGGCCATACTGGAGCCGAGTCCCGCGCAGCCCTTCAGCCCTCCTCCAGCCAGGTCCTGGCACATCATGGCATCATGGGAAGACACAATAATCCCGCTACTTGCCAAGGTGGAGGTGGGGCTCTCCTCCCCCCTCCTCTGTCGCTCTGGCGTTGGAGCAGGTGCTCTGATCCCGCTGCTTCCAGCACCTACTGCGCCTCCAACAGCTCCACCTCGCCTTTTAGGTGGCGGGCCCCAGAGGAAGGCGTGGGCAGGCCTGTAGTGCTGGCGAGCGTAGCGGAGCAGGCGTCTGCGGGTGGCTGGCAGGCGGATGGTGTAGACGTAGTACTCCAGGACGCTGTGCTGCATGTTGGGAATGGTGTTTTGGCACAGCGACTCCTCCAGGAACAGGCGAACCAGTGGGGCCTTGAAGGCCTCGTAGCCGAGCTCCCCCAAGGACTTCAAGATGCGAGTGATCCGCAGGTAGTTGTGCTGCGACCTGGGAAGAACAGAGCAAGGTGAAAAGTTTTACTGGGATGAAGGAGTAGAGAATTGTGTTGTAGCAACATGATTGCAATGATACCATGTATATATTCCAGCTATGACTAGTCTAAATGTCTGTTATGACTTAGGACAGGAAGACTTTATAATCTTCATTATCAAAAATATGTTTGTCTCTGATGGTCGTCCGGCCTGAGAGGGATCTAGAAACTATGTTGCACCAGATGCTCAAGACGTTGTGTATATTTGATGGGATGTTAAAAGCAAAAGGAGGGAATAAAATTATACTGAGCAGCTGCTTTATGGTGGAGAATGTGTTGTTTTTCTTGTGGTTGGGATAACGGTGACAATTAACATCGGATACTTTGGGTTTAGAGGTGGTGTAAGACTTGAGGAGGTTATAGTAATAGCACTGAGACCATGCTGTGTAATACTACCAGTAAACACCCCAACATGAGACATTCAGGTTGGTTTCCATGGGAAGAAAATGCAATGATTTCTCTCAGGCCATGAAGCCATCCAAATCGAATGCGATAGAAAAACAAATCAACCTTTAAATTACCCCTTAACCATCTGTTTGTTGGCTTGAAAACATGTTGTTTCACATTTGGCTGCTGATAGAAGAACAATTAAGTTGCAGTGGATTTAGAATAATTACCTTGCTAAAGGACACAAAAGCAGAAAGTGGCAACCCAGCCAGAAGTTCGCAGAAATTCTAGCAACAATTTGACACCACGAAGCTGCTGCACAATATGTTTGTGTGCGCGCACTTACTCATTGAGGTGCTGGAAGCGCTCCTGCCAGTTGGAAGCCCGAGCAACATTCCCGCTCTTATCCAGCAGTTTGATGCCGTAGAAGTCCAACATCAGGGAGTAGGCCGCCAGGAATCTCCGCTTAGCTTCCCGAGTGCTTTGGAATTCCTGACAGGAGTAAACGCAGCAGGTTAGAGACCGAGACATGGGGACGACTACTTTTTTTTTAATGTTCAGATGGTTGTCAGAGGTTGTCAGACGGACATATAATCTATGCGTTAATGCACTCTTGTCTCAGGTGTGCACTGAAACCTTCAAGTTGTTATGCATTCTCAAAGTTGACACAAATATGCTTAAACTGACATAACTGGCTGAATGACAGATGTGCTCAATCAACCATGTTGAACACTAATACGATGAGGAAGTGCAATCAAATGAGACACGCAGCCGGAAGCTCAGACATAAACACGCTTGCAAACAGGGTGTGTTGAGTCTATATGTTTAAATTTGTGTCTTACTTTGATCTCATCCTGAGTCAGTTCATGTGCGTAGAAGTTGAGCCCTTGTTCTCTTAATGGGAACAGCCTGCAACACAGAAAAAGGATTAAAACACATTTGTTCATGCAGTAGCGCAGATTACTTGACTGCACAACAGCTGCTGCTGTTGTCACTGGATAACAGACCAACAAAGCTAATGCCACCATTTCTACCTTATGGTCATAATAAATAACTAATAGTCTGACTTTACCTTTCTACTGATCATCTTGGTAATGCTAGCACTGACTAGCTCGACAATGCAAAACAGTGTTCTTTCTTATGTCTGATTTTGATGTCTTCCACAATAATTGGTGATGTTGTCGTCTTTTTGCCTTAGACATGAAGCTTTAGCCTCAGTCTTTAGCACAATAGCATGTATGTATTCATATTTTGTATTTTCAAGACCCTTTTACAAAATAAGTCTGCTGGAAGTATTAAAAAGTGAACTGGAGAGAGTGTTTTAAACCATCTCATGGAGCTGACGTTAGCTTAACAATAGCTGTGGCTAACAAAATCTGAGGCAGACAGTCATCTTTTCAGCATTCAGCATCGATGGTCCATTGCTATTATCTACCTCTGTGTAACATGAGGACCATTATCATTGTAAACTGCCCGTGTCCTGTGTATGAAGCCAAAGCTAAACAGGTGTAGCAACAGGAACTAAAGAGGACCAGGCTTAGCGGGTACTTATTTTCAAATCCATTCCAATTCTAAGATGCCCCACATTTTAGATTCAGGAAGCGCAGCTGTTTTAAATCCTCACATTTTTTTTCTCGTGACATCTGTTCAACAACTGGATAGGGAAAAAAAACAAAACGCTTTGACGTGTCAGTCACTGCCAGTTACGAGGAGTTTGCGCTATCACATTTGGGATAAATGAACACAGACAGATGGAATGTCTCACCACTGAATGTAGGTGTGATTGTGCTCCAGTTTGTCATAGTCGCCTCTCCACTTAGTCAGAATCTCCTCTATATAGATACCTGAGGAGAGACAGGGACTAATTAGCTGCCACACACATTTCAAGCGCAAGTATGTATGTGTTACATGCGTGTGTGTGTGTGTGTGTGTGTGTGTGTAAGCTTGTTTAAACATTGGATCAGTCCACTAATCTTCCGGTCTTTCCCAGTCAAACATGACCTTTAGCCAAGCACAACTCTTTAAGCCCAAAGCCAACATCGGGTCTCTCCACAGTGGCAGGAGGTCTGCATGCATACAGCGTATATGTGTGTGTGTGTGTGTGTGTGTGTGTGTGTGTGTGTGTGCGGTCTCACCATCAGGCACCAGAGGGATCTTGTTCATATAGAAGCGCAGGTTGCGGTACTCGTTGGGTTGGCGGGACTTTCTGAAGTTCTGCACATAAACACAACAAAGAGATCACACTGGGTGTCTACAAGATCATATATATACATTTGAGGATATCTAGGGCACCACAATACATCATGTTTTCTTTGTGTGTGTGAGTGTGTGTGTGTGTGTTTGCGCATGTACCGGGTAGCTATGACGGTATTTGTAGAGGTCCCTGGCAGCGTAAAAACTCCTCTTCATCTTTGGAACAGACTCAGGGGATTCAGTAAGCTAAGAAAGAATGAAAGAAAGAAAGAAAGAAAATGAGTCTCTGTTCAAATGCGGATCTGAAACAAAAACATCCAGTGTTTTCAACAGATGCAGCGTCCCACTCATCCACCATTCAGCTGAATTAAAAGCACTGACTTTGCTTTTGAGGTCGAGTGCTGTCATCATCCATTCCTTTTTGGCAAAAGAGGACAATTCACATCAGTGCTGCCGTGCAATCGCTGCAAAAGTACGCCAGAAACTAGATCTGATTCTCAAATTAAATCTGGGTCAGGCTAACTTCAACGGGTCAGAAAGGCTCGCACTAAGCCTAATCCTGTTAAATCTAACTATCTCACTATGGGAATCATATCGTTCACCCAATACCTCCGGCTGTTTACTGTGTGATGCTTCTTAATTTTATCTCTTTTTATAGCCATGTTTGTGTCTTCCCTGAGTTTAAGCTTGACCCTCAAAGACCCAGACCATTCGTCCAGTTTAGAGTAAAAAAATATATATATATTTTTTCTTTAATCCTGGTAAATTCCTCCATTCTCAGATGAAGCAAATGCAAAATTGGGGACTGAAATGAGCCAGACTGACACTTAAGGTTCTGCTAATGATGTCTTGCAAACTAAATATTACAGTACACGCGACAGTCAGTCGCCACAAAATGTGTTCAACATCTTTGAGAGATAAATTACGGTCCAATATGCAAACTCCAACACCAAGTTCTGGTTTAATCATTACAAAAACACACACAGGCACAAAAAAAAACAAAACAATTAAGAAGTCTGATTAAATCATCTGAAACAATCTATCAAAGAGTGATTCAGGAGATTACAGTTTCTCTAATAGCCCTGTTATAACCTGCTGGTTTCAATAATGTGAAACAGTGTGAGGCTGCCTAATTACAATTATTGTGATCGTTCAGGGCACAGGGACCATGATCACGAAGCTGTAATCTAACCATAAACCAGCAGGCACATTGTGTAATTTCAACTGGAAAAGCAACATAGGGAATAAATAACTACTTTTAATAATTAATTTATAAGACTTGTGATATATCAGTACCACCTCATCATGCAGTTAATGGAAAAATGAGACTGAATACTTTTAATATTTCTTTGGTGCGTTATCCACACAAATTTGACAATTTCACAGTCAGCTCTGTGCCAGCTGCCTGTACAACCCGTCCTGTGTAGTACACCTTGGTACAGGTACAAGTACAGTAACAGGGGGAGCATTTCAGTGAAGTATGCTACTGTGTTGCCGATATACTGCCGGAATGTATCTCAACGACTGAGTAAAGTTCACACCATGAAGTGACCGGGTATCTCTGCGTAAAACCCACGTTCACGCAAAACTGACACATTTTTCAATGGAGTTTGGCGGAACGCTCGCCCTCAACGTGACAGCATGCATCGGGGCTAGTGTGCTGCCCTTCCGTGTCCTGGCCTTGTCAATATTGGTGCGCTGCCGGTGGCACACATGTTTACCGCATCGTGTCCCTTATCACCGCCCCCCCTCACCCCGCATTGTCTCATCACACGCATACCACAACATGACCCCTCGGTGTACCTGCGGGGACGTGTCTCCGGGGTCTCCGGCGGCCCGCTCGCTCTCCGCCGGGCTGACGGAGTCGGAGATGCCGCTGTCATCTTCAGCCGCCGGCTCGTCGCTCTCTGAGTCCGACCCCCACGTCGAGTCGCATTCCTCAACGGTGCTCGGCTCCTTGAAACGCCAGCTGCCCAACAGATTTCCCATTTAAAAAACATGCAACGCCTCTCTTGTACTTCTTAGCACAAATTACTACATCATTTTTACTCGAGCCCCTCTAGTATTTAGGTTTGTCACATTGCCCTCACAGCGGAGCTTTTAAATGGCAGAAAAGGGGGAATTTCCAGATAAGCGGCGATGATGCGTGTTTCAGTATGAGAGGTGATGAGTGCCACAGAGCAGCAGGAGGCGCTTTTAAAGCGACAGCCACTGAACGCTTATCTTATTAAATGTCTTAAAGAGGATCATATTATGCCTTTTGGGTTTTTGCCTTCCCTTCACCGTGTTATGTAACATGTTTATGCATTTTTCTGCATATAAAAAGGTCCTCAGTTCTTCTACACTGCCTGAAACGCCTGGTTCGGAGTTGAGCCTTTATTTTTACATTATACAAAAATAAGTTTTTAAACATTTATTATAAAATATACACACTCCAGTCAGTCAGCAAGACACGCAGTTGCTACTGCTGTAGTGGCAGAGCACGGACAGCTCAGTGGGTAGAGCATCAGACTTTTAATGTGAGGGGTCCAGGGTTAGGGTTAGGGGTTAAAGCCCCTGTTTGGTCGGTTGCAGTTTTAAGTTACAGTGCAGACTGAACTGTTGAGACATCCTACACCTCTGTCACAGGTAAAGGTGAGGTAGAAGACAGATCCATACCGTGACATAAGAATCAAGTGCAGCGTGAAGTTAATTACACCTACACAAATGTCCTGTCATTTGAGCAGCTGTGACTCAGGGGTAGAGTCAGCGTCTTGTTATCGGAAGGTCGCTGGTTCAATTTCCCTGGTTTGCACGTCAAAGTATCCTTGGGCAAGATGCTGAAACCATCAGTGTGTGTTAGTGTGTATGTGAATTACTGTAAGTCACTTTGAACAAAAGCATCTCCTAAATCTAAATCTGTTATTTTAGATAACACTACCTTCTTTGGTATGACCTGCCCTATCCTGCCTCTGATTGGCTACATACATCTTGCCCTTTAAGTAATGCACATGTGCAACTCTTGCCAAAGATTGAACAAAGGCCGGGTGTCTCACTCTGTAACTTCAGTTCACTTACTTGTCATGCTGAATAGGGCACTGTTGTATTTTTGGTTTACTGCTATGTGAACTACATCATCTCGCTCAATACGCCTCACCAACACCAATATAACTGCCAGCTTGGCGCGAAAGGGTCCTAAAAAAAGATGAGAGTCACAGTAAATCTGGCCATTTTGATATGAACTGAGAGTTTGTCAATTCTGCACACAGGAACATTTTTATTTTTTTTGCTAAGCCCACTCATCTAAGGCCTCTGAAGACTTTGTTATTTACACTAGTTCACAGGAAGTATCACCCATAATCATTTCCCCAGTGACCTTCTCAAGAAATAAGTGGATTTACAACACATTACTAACACTACAGCATGTCTACAAGCAAAAATAGCAATAATAATGTGTTTTGTGGTTGTTTTCTAGGAGTTATGTGTATAACATGTATTGTGTATTGCTTTTGTCACTCTGAAGGCACTGATCCCATTTGTTATGCAGTATTTTTTATGGTGCACAGTTTTATGATGGGCCCCTCGCTTCGCCTCATCCTGCTGTCGTGTGGCATCAATCACTCCTTATACGGGGTCCCGGTAACAGCAGCATCAGGACCAGAGCTGCATCACGTGACACCAGGACAAGAGGAGGTTATGGTAACCCACTCCCCACACCACCACCACCCCTAACCCACCACCCTCTGAGCTTATCAATGTCAAAAGATAGCTCGGATTGTCCAACGTCCTTCACAGTTTGACTGATTTTAACTATAATGATTCTAACTTGACAGAAGACGTACAGTATTTGAATAGTTGTTCAATTTCAATTTATCAACAACGTTCTCCTCTGAATTAAGGCTACCTGTAAACATATTTAAGCATAATGTTGTCATGGCAGAAGCTTATGCAAAGCAGCACTATGTAGAAACTGGCAATTTGTGTGATTTGCTGCTCCCTACAGTTTCTTAGTGAAACGCCACTTTCATAAATACCAACACCAGATAAGATTTACTGTCAGAATTCTAACCTGTTTTTCTTAACGAGGCATCATCACCTCTAACTGGAATCCTCAGACCAGTTAAGGTTAACCCTAACCCTTATTACACCTGGTCCAGTCACTATCACTGTGTTTGTTAAATTAAATAAGATGGTATTCATTGTCTATTGAAACATTCAAGTGAACTGACAATACAACATAATATGAACGATTATTAACATTTATGACATGTGACTTCATCCTTCAAACAGCATCGGGTTTGTGCTCCTTGGCACATGTCGTGTTGGTAACACTGGTAAGACTTTTGCTTTAAAAATATTTTGCTAATAATAAAGGAAATCCGTTGTTACCCAAGTAGGATTTTAAAAGGCAGAACCTTTAATTTTAACATTGACGTTCTAGAACTTTAAATGAAATGCTCTGCTTCCTTGTTCCACCACTTCTGGTTGCATTGGCCTTCGTGTAATCATAAGCTTTTTAGTGTGGTTTTCAAAATACATATCTACTGGACTGTCATCACAAGTTACAAACAACTTCACTGCATATAAAATTAGTATCAACCTTCAAATGCACATTCAAGTACAACCCTTGTAGGCGTTTTTTGGTTTGGTTACGGCTGTAGGTCGACCACCCTGACGCTAGATAGAGGAGCCACCTGGAGGGGAGACTAGAGCTCTTGGCAGCGTGAACGACACCTGTGACATTGATGTGACCCCGATCAAAAGGTGCCCCTAGTCCCCTCAGCTCTGGCTGATGCTGCGATGGATGAAAGTGATTCTCTGAGGTCAGAATAAAGTCATCATTACAGTGACAAAAAAAAAAAGAATGTTGGTGTCGAAACCAAAAACCAAGTGAAACTGAGGAATGAGGCCATCGAGAGTGGATAATGCAGTATCAACATTAGAGTCTCGGTCTAGTCACCACATATAGGAAATGAAGTTGTTACATCATCAGCGGTTTGAGTGACCTCTTCGACTTTAACGGTAATTCCTTACGAAACAGCAACTAACAGAGAAACAACTTAAATAACATTTAACAAAGCTGAAACTCCTGCAGTTCATAATTATCCATTGGTCTCACGCTGGGTTGGATTTTTTTTTATAAAACAGAAGTGAATGCAACATTTTTGCCTACCAAGTCTGACAACAGCAGAACTCTCTCCTAACCACAAATCAGTTATTGTTGATGGTGGAAAACCCAGGGTCAGATGATTTTAATCAAATCAACATTGTTTGATAGACACGGAGACATCCTTTTGATCGGTGTTGAGGAAAACTGGTTCATGCACAGCAGTCAGGGGCGAAAATATGGTTGTTCGGAGGAACATTACAGTGATACGGCAGGTGATCTGTTCTGTATAGGAGGTTTGAGAACAATCTGCGATGGGATCAGTATTTCATCTCAATATGAGCCATAAGTACCAGCACCAAACCAATGGGGGGACTTCAACTGCCACATTTCTTTGTTTACATGCGCTTATTGCTCCGACACTGTGTGAGTCACAGAGGACCTTTTTCTTTTTCCGTCAGTAAGCCTTTTATTACTTTCAGTCCAACCAGTTTCCCCTAACACAACACCTGAGCCTGTTTATTGGAAAATAATGACCCTCATACTGTCAAGTGATATTATACACTTGCCAAGCATTAACCTAGTAGGGTTACAACCAATGAATATTAGCCGATCTGCTCATTAGTTTCTCAGTCGAACACTTCATTGTGTGGTCTATAAAATGTCAAAAGATAGAGACATTTTCAGAGTCACAAAAGGCCCCATGTGACTTCTTAAAATGTGCAATGTGTAAGAATTAGAAACCAACCAAACAACTCTACACATAGCCGCTAACTGCTGCTAGCTTGTATGCTTATTTAACCGTGCAGCAAGAAATCTTGCAAGCCGACTCTGTCCAGACTTGAAACCCTGGGGTGGTTGGTGTTGTTTATTATCGGACTATCCTCTAAAGATACAAAGTGGCTGGGTGCTAGCTGGTTAGCATGCTAACTGCAGTGCATATCTCCGCAACAAAATACATAGAGGTCTTTGACATGATCAACGTATTGTCATCACCCCAAAAGAAAGCTCTTGGCCCAAAGAGGTCTAAAATAGTTACATGAGTCAAGAGGTCCAAAATGGAAGAATTTTATTTCGACAGACAGAATGTGACCAACAAATGTTAAACAACAAACACCAAAGCCTCCCCAACTGATGACAAACTGATGGGTTGGCAAAAAAAAAAGAACAAAAGAAGGGAAGCCACCTTGGTCCAACCCTTACAGGGCCATCGAAACCAGGCTTTTCCCTCTACCTTACCCAAACATTTCCCAAACTAAACCCTACAACAGAAATAGCACCACAAATCTAAACCACCGGACTCACCTGGAGAGAGGAAGAAAACAACGGACAATGAAACTTGACAAAACATGAATAAAACTTTAAAACGTTGTCCATGAATGTTTCTCCCTGAGTCATGTAGATGTTCATCAGTAATGGTAGCTGGTTGTCAAAGAAGAAGACGACAACTTCTGTGATCCTCAGATCAAGTGGCAGAAAACACCGATTACTTAACAAAATAGTTTGGGATTAATTTATTGAAAACTAACCAACTGTTTCAGCTCCACACCAACTATCTATTAAATGTCAGCCTGTTACATGAATGTGCTGTATATACGATTCAGTTACCAGAAATGAGTGCATCAACAAATAAGGAATAAACTTTAAAGCTATTTTGTTTAAAGGAAGTGCAATAAGAGGATGTGTCCATATGTGCTGATGTGGCAACGGAATTCTCTCCATACACAATCAAAAATATAAATGTGACACTTCTCTTTTAGTCATCATTTTTCTCAAGTTTAAGACCCAAAACTGTTATGTATGCAAAATATTCATTTCTCTCAGTTTACGAGCAGCACTTTGATAAAAATCTCTGTTGGTGAGCACCTCTTATTTACCATGATACTCCATCCAGCTGGCAGCTGTGACACATGGTGCTGATCTAACAGCCGGATGAGTGCACAGGTGTGACTCGGACTGGTCGCAATTAAAGGCAACGGACTGTGCAGAACAATTGTGTGCATAAATAAATCCCACTAAATTCCGAATACTCTACTTGTGCTTGGGGAGCAAAAACAAATGAATAAACTGCATGCCAAAGGCCAAATCTGTTGTTTTGAGTTGAGCTTCAGCCTCTCGGAGTGAGTGATTGTTTTTCTTTTCTGCTGTGCTAAACTAAACTAACCACCAGAGGGCAGTGTTCCCAATATAATACTGTCAGACTGTATCATGGCCAGTCCCTCCCCACTGTGTGTGTGTGTGTGTGTGTGTGTGTGTGTGTGTGTGTGTGTGTGTGTTTTCATGTATGTAGACGAATGTAGATGACAACACGAGGAAGGTCTTGAGTGGGGGAGGCTGATAATGTATAGAGACACACACATCCACATTTACACATGCACACACACGAGACTGTCCTCCAGCTGTAGCTGCCAGCAAAGACACAGCATCCTGCTGAGAAAAGGCCTCTTATTGAAATGGGCCAGCTCAATGTTCCCTGCCTACGGTGCAATTGTGTGTGTGTGAGCACGCGTGTGTGTGTGCATCTGTGTGTGTTAAAAGCTGTTATGTCTCCCCTAGGATCAACTTGGGAGTGTCGCTACCATTAACAGCATGTTAGCTACCTGAGCTGACGCTGAGAAACCAACCATCAACCATAATGACCTTACCTACAGTACCTCTGAGGGAGTGTGTGTGTGTGTGTTTGTGTTTGTGTGTGTGCGCGCAGCTGACTCAAATGACAGCAGAATGGAGTGAACGTGAACAGATTGAAGGCACAGTTCAGAGAGGGTATCTGTGAGATGATTTCTTCTTCTTCTTCTATTTATTTATTTTATTTTTTGGTTCCATCTTCGCTGTCATGACCTCATTCCCACAGTGGTAGTATTTTGTCACTGGGACTGCCAGAGGTCACCCGCCAATCAAAACGGCGCGTCCAGTCCGGCAATGTGCCATCTGTAACCTTTGATTTTTCTCTTGGTGAAATTTCTGTTACGTGCTTCTCTCTTTTTCTTTGATTCGGTATGAAGGCTATAAACTGCTCAACAACACTGGCTGCGGCGTTCGTAGAAGATTCAGTTGAAATGTGAGAGAAGTGAGCGACAATATCTGACATTCTGGTTATGTCTCGCTCCAGTTTCAATATACTGCCGTCTGTTTGTTCGCATAGTAAACCTACAAAGCACTGTGTCGGTATAGATATGATTCTGGGGAATTTGGTCCACAGCAAACTCTATAAATAATAAAAAAGTGAGCATTAATCATTAATAAATCCCATTAGAGGAATTCCAAAGTATCAGTGAAGACCAATTTCTCTAAAAGCTGCACAAAATTTGGTCCATTAATGATGTGTCAATCTCAAACCGTAATTAACAAAGTGGAAAGTCATAAACACTTTTCCATGCGAGCAAACACCTGGTAAAAAAAGAAAAAGAAAAAGAAAAAGAAATGATCCATTAATGATTATGGTGGTTCTTATGGAATGAACAGAGGAAAAACATTGTGGACGCTGTGCTCAACTGACTGAACGGCAAAGTAAAGGTCAATACGTGACTGCAACTCACTGTTCATGTGACAATTACATTATTCGATTATGTCCTTAGATGTTCTCGAGTGGCTTCGGTATGAAAGATGAAGATTATCGTGGCTTTGACATCACAGAAAACAAACATCCGGCCTATCGCTGGGATTCGATCGCTCGGCTAATTCAGGACCGACCTTTTTTGACTTGCTTCGACGGGCGCTGCGAGTGCTGCTGTTTGTCCTGCTGGCAGAGATAAAACCTGAGGATTCACCCGGAGAGGAGACTTAAGTCCTCGACAGCACAAGGGGACTCCGGCGACTTTCCCCTGACAGCTGCTGACTGCTGTTATGTATGAAGGGAGGATCAGGGAGCTGTAGCATCAACCTCGATGTGGGGAGCTGGATACTTAAAGGGATCGTTCACCCCAAAATTTAAACTACATGTGTTTTTTCTCTTACTTGTGTTTATCCATCTTATCCAAATATTCCTAGCAAACTGAAATAGACCAGACATTCGCCTGAAACTATCACTGGGTGACAAAGATCGAACTGCACATGGAACAAGTCATCCAGACTTTCCACAGTCTGCAGTCGTGCATAATGTTTCAGATAAATCAGCCTCCCACTCTGGGTGGACAGCAGCTCCTCTACTGCCCAGCTAGTTGCCTTCTTCCTCCGCCCACTCGTTCACAAGCTAAACACACTCAAGGTTATTTACCGTGAAAAATGGCTTCTGCAACACGAGTTGAACCCTTTAATGCTGAACCTCATGAAGTCCCCATGTAGGGTCTGTACGCATGGTGTGAGCAGGGAACATAGGTCATTTGTTTCATTTTAAATGTTTATTTCCAGGAATATTGTACATTTACCCTCAGTGGAATACAGAATAAATCACAAACAAGTGTCCCCTTGAGGGTGTTGAAGGGACAAGGAGATCTATTCTGAAGGTGATTTAAGGATCATTATTTAAAGGGATAAATTAAAAATAACAATGTTTTTAATAGAACTACATTTTTGTTGTATATTTTCTCGAGTTGTGTACTTACATGATCCCAAATGTTTCCAACAATGCAAAAACCCAGAGAATCATTAATTGTATTCAAGTTAAGGTTCAGCTCATCACTTTACAGGCATTAAGCAGCTAACCGGCTCTGTATTTTTTTTCTACAGGAGTTGTTGGAGCGCAAAGCAGAACTAAAAGAGAGGTGAATATATTGAACTTACATTCATCAGCTGGTACGGATGAATGCTGATGTTGCTCTGTAACTGCTGAAAGTGTAAACAGGCCGACACATCCGCTCATCAGCTTGCAGCCCAGTCACCGGGATAGAATATTGGCGACATGCATTTCTGCAAACCACGGAATATATCAATTTGTATGTGTCCTACGCATCATATTAATATTCATGTTAGGCTACATGTATACAGGCTGGCATTCATGTCAGGAGGAGGAGGAGGAGGAGATGGTGGTAGCGTGACAGACTGCTGCAAAGCGAGGGACCAGTCAGCATTTGTAAGTGTGAAACCACTGGATCTTCATAACGTGACATCGGGCTGATTTCAAGCCTCATTTGTGGTGATAGAACGTGTTATTTTAAGTCAAAACATGATCTTTTCCTAACCAGTTTTCAACCAGACCATTAACAACACGTCGTCACAACATGACGAAAAAATCATGAAAATCTGAATGAACCTAAAGAAAAGTAAAATGGCAACATGTCTGTCCTTTGCAGAAATGAACATTGCCAACGTTTATTCTGGTGATTAGTTTGCAGCTAGTGTGATAGTAAGTCTGTGGGTACAGCTTGTGCCTATAAAAAGGAGATGTTGAAAAAGGGTAAATGAGAGAAGCTCTTCTTGTGAAAATCAACTTTCACAGTCCGGATCATACTGTACTCTTGAAAAAGGTCCAGCTTGTTCCTGTTCTGATGTGACAGCCACGGGATTCATGGTGGAACTATGAGGAGGGAAAGAGAAAAGCGGCTCTTTGCTCTAGTGAGCAACACCTGGACCATTATCATCAGGCAGAACTCAGCGTCACAATCTGAAAGCTGCGCATCAAGTCATTCAGGATTAACAATCAGCACAGTTTACAGCTCAGGAGGAAAATCATTATCCCTCCTCTCCGGTAATTAGGACCTCTAGCAGATCTTAAGTCAGCTGAGTTTATGAAGAAAGACCCTGGTGGAAAAACTGTTCGGTCAACTACCCTCCAATAAATAATGGCTACAGAGTCAGACAGAACCTGCTCTAAACACAACTCCAGGTTCACTTCCACTTCAAATTGTTCGATGTCGCACCCAAAACCCATTCTGTTGAATTTCACCTCCATTTTTCTATTCCCCCCGCAGCCTTTAAGTGGCAGCGTGCTAGCAGCTAATCTCTCAGGCCGACACTCCGGCTCATGGCTAATGACTAAGTGTCAGTGTTACAGATGAGGCTGCTGTCTACGCTGACCTGTTTACAGACACTAAAGGCTAAAGGCGTGAATGGTGCCCGTGATAAATCATTCCTCCACAAATGGCTAGAAAATGAACTGGTGGCAAACAAATATCAGCCGCCAGTCCAACATGTTGCTAAATCAATACACCAACGAATACATTAATCAAACAATACCATCAAATGTAAATTACACATTGTGGACGCTAGAACAGTTCAAATACTTAAAAGAGAAACAAAAAAGACTAGTGATTTCGGTTTAGTGACAAACATACATCCCTCATATAACCGTAAATGGCTCAACATTGTTTGGGTTAAGTAGTGGGGGGATGGAGCCCATCAGTAAATGTAGTTTTTCCCGTGTCCAATTATGAAAAAGCCCCCTTCGTATCTAATTAGAATATTCAATTTATAAGCTGGACTGCCAGAGCAGACAGAGGGAAGTTTTTCACTTCCCATGACAGGGTAGCAGGTGTCATAGTGAAGATGAATTACTCCCAGTTCCCGGTGCTCCAGTAGACAGCAAAGGCAGTGAAACATGAGGACAGCTGTATGGTGATGTTAAACTACAGCTCCAGCCACAGTGATGTGCAGAGACTCTTTCAGATACAGCGAACCAAACAGGGGGGACCGGGGAGGGGAACACAGAGTGCTGGGATGGAGGCACGATTGCAAATTAGTGTCAGGAGAAAAATGAATCCAAGTTGCTGACGTTTGAATAGCACCTCCTCCAGACGATGTGACAGTGGGGATGATTGAACTGAACATTCACGTCATCAAATCACCTTCAGCTTCTATTTCCTTTTATTGAGAGCCTTTCTTCTCTGAGCAGGTACATTTCAGAAGAACTCATGTTGAAGTAGCCACCAGCATGACCCAGAGCTGAAGGCAAAGAGGAGACGGTGCTAACGACGGCTGCTGTGTCTCGACCTCTGTTTAATTTCCCCTGCGCAACAACTGCTGCCCATCTGACTGTTCTTGGGCAACACTATCTTACCATGATCAACGGACAGTAAGAAATATTCATGGCTTGGATTACATGTTGCTGTGCCTGGAAACCTGAGGCAATGAAGGAAGTGAAAGGAAAGGAAGATCATGGGAAGTAGTTCCAGTCAGGAAAGGCAAACTGGCTTCCTCTACCAACTCTTCTTGGAAGGCAGTTAGATAATAAACTGGGCGAACTTGGGAGCAGACTTGGCTCTTCTCCTTGATCCCAGACTCAGCTATTACCTCTGAGGGTTCCAAGATAATGGCTAAAAACCTGAACCGAACTATAGAATTGGAGAAAGAGCAAGACGGAAGGTTTCTGCTTCATGATCAACAACCAGTGGTGCTCAGGGGTGGTCATCATTTCTACGAGCTCTTCTCCTAATCTAGAGCACCTTATGATTGGGTGTCACTCTAATTATCTCCTGAGGGAATTACTTCAGATCAGATCTTACATCAGATTACATCTCAAAGAGGTCCTACAGGTCATCACACGTCAACACCAACCGAGCCCTGGACAAGATGAAGGGAGTGATCAAAAGGGCAAAGACTTCATGACCGGAGGCTAGTTTCACTGTTAACGAGGCCAGTGTGAGGAAAGTGCTGCCAAGATATCCGTAGCTGTCCTACACACACTGATGATACAACCCTTCCCCCTAATGTCCCATGTATCAAATCATATTTTGCTCATCAAACAAGACATACCGATGACAGGGACCAGATTTAGGGACTGACCCTACTTGGGTCGGTTAAGGCACTAAAACTTCTTAAGTGGTTTAGGAAAGCATCATGGTTTGGGTTAAAATCACTGTCAATTCTGTAAATAATGTAATTCTGTTGTCTGCTGAACTTACATTACATTATGTACATCATGTAACTTCACTACGCTAGTGAGCTAAAACAACTCACCATTGACTTCAGGTTTAACACAGAAGCAGGGGTCTGCTGGAATAAAGTCCTATGCTTGTTTAACCTGACTGTCCCTCTCCATCCTCCTCCCAACATGGACTTTTCACTTTTTACACTGCTTTTGTTTTCAACCTGTAAAAGAACAAATAACATAGCAAACCAACTCAACACAATTTTAAAACCACAAATTTTGGTGAAAGACACAAAGGGATCTTCAAGTATTTTGAAAAGCACCATGTGAGTTAAATGTATTTTTACTGTACCTTGTTAAGAACTAGAAAACAAACAGTTATACCTTGTTAAGAAAACAGTTATTTGGTGGACTTGACTTGGAACTCACTGGTCTTGACTCAGGGCTTCACAGCCAAGACCTCTTGGTTGAACAACAGTGATCCTTCCTTGCCCCTTAACCAAAAAAGACATTTGAACACACTGAACCTCAAACAGATTTCCGACCGACTCAAAATTGACATCTGAAACACAGGTTCAACTTGTCACACTCGACACTCATTCATGCAGCCTGACCCCAACATGTAATTAACAACACGTGCACGCACACTGCACAGAGGTGGGGTTTTTTTAACACTGTGTTTCTAAATGGAAGGTCTCCTCTGTTGTGCTAATGGGGCCAGATATTGCCAGTAATTCAAGGTTAGTCAAACAGCAGTTTGTTTGGTTGCCGGGCAGGATTAAGAGACTTTCCTGTCCTGGCTCGACAACAAAGCTGGCACAGCTACAGCCATCAATGTCATTGCACAGACAGCGCAGGGCAGAGCATTTGTTTCTGAGTCCAGCCCTGTGTTGTACACAAAGAAAAAAGCCAGGCGGTGAGCCAGTTCTGCATGTAGTCGCTGGGAAAAGTATGGCGTGCGGAGCTGTGTGGGGTGTGCTTGAGACAAACTGAGGAAGGCTGAGATTTTGCAATCTTGATGTGCAAATGCACTACCCAGATATGTACACGTTAACAGGCTCCAGATAGATATTTGGTCAGTGTCAGTCACACAAATCGATGTCGTCACCGCTGCCGTTTGGCTCCTCTAGGATGGCTCTTTACTGACTACTGTGACTGTTTTGTTTCCCCCCCCCGCAAACCACTGCACTGTTTTCTCAAACAAATCAGCTTGGAATGGTTCAGCGCGCACAGAACGAGGGAGTGAGAAAGAATGATGAATACGAAATGAAATAAGAGAAGAGGGCGAAGGAGATGAAATGGGAGAATAATAAGACAACAAGCCGAGAAAAGTCACAGGGGAAAAAAAGTGTGAGAAAGAGAGAGAGAGAGAGAGAGAAAGAAAAGGAGAAATTGATAAACAGGCAAGGCAGTGAAAGAAAATCTTTATTGCATTTTTTTATCCCGTCTGTCTGAGCAAAGGAAGGCACAAAAACAGAGTTATTCTTTTGGAGATTTGATTGTGCGGGCGGAGAATAAATTCAGTGCACTGCAAGGTTCTGCCATTCTGCCAAGAACACAGGAGAGGCAATTTTATCCTCTGTAGCCTTTCTCGCAAGGTCTGAAATTGTTAAGCTTTCAACCAAATGGTCAAAGGTATTATTATAACAATGAACTCGGCAGTATTAAAGCCATGAGTTTATTGTGTTCGTTGATAACAGCAGAATCTGCAGTTATTCAGAAAAAGGAACTGAGCAATCGTCACAATTCAATTCATTTTTATGATAATTGAATTGCTTTGTTGGAAACTTTCCTGGATCAATTTTCATGTATCCAACCATGTTCCAACAATTTTGGATTGATTTTCCAAGCGTGATTTTTCATGGGAGTGCCCTTTAAAGAAGGCGGCCCTGATTCACATCATGAATAATCATGTTTCCAGCGAGCATTGTCCTGCTGCTCAGGGAAGCATTAACTGTGGTTCCTGCTGGCACAATGTGACCACTGAAAGCTCATTTTAAAGGATCCTCAGCCCCTTAGTTAGTGTTTTAACTCTCGGTGTAAGCAGCACAACAGATGGATGGTTTACTGAATGGGTCTACCAGGCTCAGGTCCAAGATGACCTCACAGGGAACGATAAAACAAAATGACCACAAAGTCACAAAGTGAACACAAATAGATACAAAGTTACCACAAAGAGAAATAACATGATTTGAGATTTAAAAATTAATAGTAATAATAATGACCACAAAAATATACAAAATGATCATAAAGCAACACAAACAACCCAAAAGAAACATAAAATAATGACAAAGAGATACAAAGTGACCACAAAGGGCTGTAAAATGACCACACAGGCACAAAGAAATCTCAGACATACAAATGACCACAATTAGAAACAACTGATCACAAACCAATGAGAAACATCTACAGAGACATGCAATATAACCAAAAAGACACAAAAAACAACTTTAAAAACACATTAAATGGACTAAAAAAAATATTTCAAATAAACAGACCACACAGATACAGATTAAACGCAAGAGACAGAAAAACCGCAACAAAGATGCTGAAAGACCACAAAGACACTTTTTAGACTTTATCTGAAATGGGACTTTGACATGCATTCAGTCGCACATAAGGCAAAACCTTAACTCCTGTACGGAGGTCACACTGAGCTCAGACAAACCAGGAAGTGTGCCGATTAGTTCGATGGCAACGCTGGAAGGAAGGGTAAAAAAAACTGCCGTCGTGTCCTCCTCGTGGCCGTCTCACGCTGCCTTCCCTCCGTCAGACCGAGCGAACTCCGTCTATTGTGCGCTTGCTGTCTCACCGGGATGCATCACACAAAGTCGCACACTTCAGTCTCTCCACAAAAGGCCTTCATGCTGTCTCCCTCAGTTTATCTCATAACACGCCGACGCGGGTTCACATCAGATATCTACTGCTTATTTCAATTCATTAAACATTGATTGCGTTACTATTTTATGCTACAGTTTGTTACACCGGTTGCGAGGTGATGAAGTAGCGTAGTTTGATTATTCACAAGCGTTTTAAATCTTCAGTATGAAACATGAGCAGTTGTGTTTGGTCACGCCACATCTACTGTAGCTCCCTCCTGGAAACATTACACGACTTTTTTTTAAAAAATAGCCACACGACCCAAACCGCTTCACTGGCCGCGCTGCCGATTGTTATTGCTGCACAACTGGTCGCATCCTCTTTCCTCACCGCCATTATTTGCATGGCAAAAGAGATGTGAACGCTGCTCTAGCCCCAAACAGATTGCAGGTGCACGTATCACAGGCTGGTGCCCTTTTGTAATACATAAGGGAATCTGAGTTGGCGATGGAATGGATCACATTATATAGCCATGACATGGCAGCAACTAAAATCAGCATTAATGTGACGAGGTGTTCCAGCTCCAAACACTTCCCCGTACATGAAAAGTATCATGTATTGCACAGTATTTTTAAGCCTTCCTCCAGCAGAGAATCTTTGATACAAATACTAACACTGTACAAACGCCAGAAACTCCTCTAGGCCGCGAACTAATAAAACTGTCCCGTGTTGTGTTCTGCCTCTTTGAATCTCTCTGCATGTTTTTCTTGACACTGTGTCAGAGGAGAAAACCGATTACACTCTGTGGTCGTCGTTATGGTTGCGGTTCCCAGACTGCTTTTCAAGATACGGCACGTCAATATGACCCTAACACCATAAACCAAGGCCTCGCAGAAATGACATCTCTCAGACAGAATCAACCAAAGCTGAACTTCATTGTTGCTTTATAATTTCGATTCATTTCATGGCGGCTGTATTGTATTGCATCAGGACGCGCCGGGTTTTGTTTTTTTTCTTTCTAGTTTTTGGTCAGTCAGTATAAAAAATATATAACCTGACATCTGAGAGAGAGAGAGAGTCTTATGTCTTATGGGATCTTTATTCTGATGGCAAAACATTTGGCGTTCTGTGGAAATGAAACTGTAAAAGCTTTATGTTGGAAGCAGTTTTATAGACTCTTCTATCCGTGGGCACTGTATCCCTTACAGAATTGTATGTTGAGGAGTCAAAAAGACTGTATAATATGTCGAGGCTCTTCCTAGTTAAAACAAAGCCGAGATATTTAAATCCTTCTGAGTTGAACCATTTTTCTGTCAGCACTGGGAGGTAAGAACTTCGTCACATACATCTGCTGTTGTCTTCCCTATTGAAGAGAATGTCAGGAGTCAGGAGACTGACCAATTTAACATCCAACACAGTATTAAGCTCTTGACTTTTTTCTTGTTGGTGCCGATGCATTCAAATGTCAAGCGGCGCCTCTCATCCCCGCGCAGAATGTATCGAGTCCGACCCCCCCCAATCTGAGGAAGTGCCGGACAGAAACTTATTTCTATGCTAATAGTGCTGACAAATGTGTTGTGATCGGTTTGCCATTTTTGAGTGGATTTGAATTGTCCCCTTGAATTGAATTGTGCTGTGAATTATCATATAATTGCATTTTCAGCCGTGATTTATGTGCACACTGGAGCCGCTGTGCTCCAGTTAGTTGGTCGTGGCATTTCAGCAGCTGGTCTAACTCCAAACACTGCAGGATGTTTCTCCACCAGTAAACATCAATCTTTGAGCCCCGGCTCCCCTCCCCTCTTCCTGCTCTTTTCTCTTTCTTCATTCATTTGTTCTTTCTCCATCTTCCTGTCTTACTTCCTTTCATTCATTCATTCAGTCCTTTCTTTTTCCTTTAAGTTTCCCTACAGGCGATGCTTTCACTTACTCCCTTTATACATTCCATCTTCCATCATCTGTCTCAGCCGTATTTGAAGAAATGACAGTGCGGTACCCTCAGGGTTATTCAGCTGCTCTGCCTCCTTCACACTGCACACGCACACACACACACACGTCTGAACACACACACATCTTCTCTTCCCTGTCATTTCTGCATCCCAGTGCCTGGCATTGACAGATTCTCACTCCATCTTGTTGTCTGTATGCTCCAGTCTGTCATCCTGCCTACAGTAATACATTGTATTGAATCTCTGAACATGTGTGCCAGTATCTACAATTTGTGTACCAAAAACTTGATGAGGTAATTTACAAAACCGTGAAAAAAAAACCCACATGAAGACCCACTGAAACATTCACACTCCTGATAATTGCTTAATGTTAATAGTAATTACCTTAAAAGGTTCAGTGCTTCTTCAGGATTTACATCCATACTGGGACAGAAATGAACCTTAAGCCTGTCTGGTGAATATAGACAGAAAAGGTTTATTTGTGGGTGGCTGTGGCTCAGGGGTAGAGCCAGCATCTTGGTATCGGAAGGCTGCTTGTTCGATTCCCCTGGTCTGCATGTCGAAGCGTCCTTGGTCAAGATACTCCAAAGTCACTGCGGACAAAAGCCTCTGCTAAATGCCCTAAAATGTAAATATATATATTTTTTTTATATTTTATGTTTTTTGGACAACAGATAAGACAAACAGCAATAAATATACAAAATACAGTCCTACAGTGTGTCCACTAGTCTGAGCTTGATCCTGGTCTTCTCCCTCTCTATAGACGGAGCACTACTCTCCTCATCTTCCAGCAGTACATCCCGCTCACACACGGAGCCTCAGCCCTCCACATCACCATGTGTCACCACACTGCAGGGTCCTGGCAGCCCCCAATCACGCAGACATCCTGACATTTGACATCATGTCACTATAGCAAAGCCCTTTGGGGTCAAATCAACAGCATGTACAAATCCAACCCTACACTGATGACGGGCAGCTGACTCAAGTCTGTGTCAAAGGTAATAGTGCTTGAAAGTCATCCTGGTTGACTTTACTGGGACCAGCTTGTGTAGCGGTGATGCTTTTAATAGCCAGATGCAGAGAGCTGTTCCTGGACCGGTGTGTACATTTACAGGGGTGGAAGAATAATGGACTGTGTGTGTGTGTGTGTGTGTGTGTGTGTGTGTGTGTGTGTGTGTGTGTGTGTGTGTTTTTCCATCTGCACCAACTGCTATCACGGTTTGACGAAGTGCTCAGGTAATGCCGAGCAGATTGGAGTTTTTTTAGCTGTACAAACATTCCTCAGAGCTCTGCAGGTAGAAATGGAAAGAAGAAGAAAAAAGACACACTGGCTGACATAAACCTCCAAAGCTTTTTCAGAGTACAGGTTGAGACACAAGCTTGAAAACTGGCCAAACAGCAAATTAAGTTAAAACTGCTCTAATCAATATTTTTATATTAGCACTGAATCAATGGTGCGAATAGTGTGAAAGGTGTTTCTCTTTGTCACAAACCTGCAGAAAATCTGCCACCTGACTCTCCAGTTTTCCCTCAACACTGTGGAGCCTTTCTCATTAATTACATTTCTACCGTGAGCAAACAGCTTCTTTTGCCTCGTCGCAAGCAAGCTTTCTGACAAAGCAAGTAGGGAGTGCACAGTGGGGCATTATAAATGTACAAAGGCTGATACAGAACATAATAGCTAGAGAACAACTCCAAACTTCCAAACAAATGGGGTGGCTGTAGGTCAACAGAGTTACAATGGTGATGGGTCAGGGCCTGACGGGCAGCATGATATCTTCAGTAGATATCCCTTCAACACAATAGGCTACATATCAACATGTATGTTTCGTTATATTAGAATAGAATAAAATAGAATAGAATAGAATAGAAAGCCGTTATTGTCACTGCACAGTGTACAACCAAATTTCAGTGTACTTCTGGCAAGTGTAAGTACAGTAATAAACGTATATTGCACTCATCTTGAAAAGAATAAAACTCAGCAGCATATTATTACACCTCACCAGATATACAGTATTGCACCAGATAGTTATTAAAAATAAAATATGAAAAGATTGCACAGGACAGTATTGCTCATAGCCAGTTTTTTTGGCCGAGTTCAGGTCTCTGAATCTGGAGGTGTGGTTCTCAACAGACCTGTGGTGCCTTCCAGAGGGCAGCAGAGTGAAGAGGTGACTCCCCGTGTGAGATGAGCCCTTGATTATGTTAGCGGCCTGGCGGAGAGGTTCTGTATATGTCCTCAAGTGAAGGTAGCTGTGTGCTGCTGATTTGTTGCGCTGTTTTAATGACTCTCTGGAGTGCTCTTCTGTCAGCTAGCATGCCGTAGGTGAGTATGCTCTCCGCAGAGCAGCGATAGAAGGACAGCAGAGACAGGTCAGCTGTCCGCAGCGTCCTCGGGAAGTAGAGCCGCTGATTCACCAGAGAGGCTGGGTGCGCCGTCCATAAGAGCTCCTGCATGTCACCATATCTCCTCCAGTGAATACAAGAGCAGGTTTTCTGTTTCCTGAAGTCGGTGATCAGCTCCTTTGCTTTGGAGTTTTCTGAGTGCGGGGGTTGTCGATGGAGCTACATTCTGTCAGTCTTTGGACTTCATCTCTGTAGAGGGACTCGTCGCTTTTGTGTTAGTGTTATCTGAAAACATATTGAACATATTTGAACTTCGGGGTTGGTGTAGAGAGAGTAGAGGAGAAGACCCAGCACATAACCATGTGGAGCTCCAGTGCTGAGTGTCCCGGATGGGGGAGTGATGGGTGCCCAGCCTGACAGTCTGTGTCCGATTTGTCAGGAAGTCCTTAATCCATCTGCATGTGTGCTGACTGACACCCAACAGTTTATGCCATCAAATGGTTCCAAAGCAGAAGTATTAAGTAGCAGAAAATAAAGTGCAAGTTCATCAAGACCACACTTAATTGTAGTATTTGAGTAAATCTGCTTAGTTTACATTCAATCACTGGTTTGTTGTAAACTGGGATCTGGATAAGAGGATAATGGCGGGGAGTGAGATCCAGCACCTGCAGGCTGAGGGTGGATAATGGAGGACTGTGGCTGGGCGTGAGCCTGGAGGGGATAGCAGGGCGGGCAGGGGATATTAGGGGAGGCTTGGGAGGTGGTTGGCAGCTGAGTGATGATCCTGGGACGCGGAGAGACAAGTTAGTAACATGAAACACAGCGAGAAACTAGATTGGACTTGAAGTGCAACTCCGGCAACAATCTGAGGAAGAGCGACGTAGGAACCAGGGTGGGTTTACTGAAGGAGACGAGCTGATGAGAGGCGGGTGGGCAGACCGGGGCTTGATTTCAGGCAGGTGTGTGTGGTGAGTGGAGAGAGAGCCAGGAAGAAGAAAGGACGACCACGCCCTCACCAAAAACACAGACGAGACGTAAACAAAGAGACGCAGACAGGAGCACTGGGAACACGGGGGAAATCTTCTGGGGGTACAAATTTAGCATAGATTAAAGGTTTGACTACATTTCACGATTTGAGTTATTAGCAGCAGAGTGTGTCCTCATTATATAAGCTACCTCCCCTTTTATTCTTTGCTTTTCTCGGGCCCACATCTAATTTTACAAACCACTTTCCGCCCGTTGAGGTTTAAGTCAGGCTCAAAAGAAGTTCTGCCCCTGAAAGAAATCTGCTTTTATCATCTGACAAAGCTTCTGTTATTAAAAATGATCACCTGATGTAGTAAAGGCTGAGAGACTTGTAAGACTGAGGTAATCTGTTGGAAAGCTGTTCTTTTGCATAACAGAACTGTAGAAACTGTATCTGCTGCAGGACTGGTTGAGTGACAACAATATGTATTTAAAGGTGTCTATTTTTGGCCCAACTGTCCCCTCAGTTCTGTCACTTACACACTTAGACGAGCACAAACGCTCGCTACAAATGAAACAGCATTTCTAATGTGGAGACAGGTGAGTGACAAGGAGGCTTGAGGTGTGACTGACAGGTCTGACAGCATGACAGGGGGCGGAGATGGGAGATTTTTTTTTTACAAAGCCTGATGGATTGAGACAGGTGTCACGACTTCACATTGGACTGATTTTTTTTTACTGCGCCATGGCAGAAAACGGGTAAATTAACCTACGACTGCTCACTGTCAACATGTTCCACCCAAGCAAATTTGAATTGCTACAAATCAAGTTTCGAAACGCTTGATTACTCCGTATACATTTACATTTCTTTGAACCGCCCCCCTTTAGATCTTGTTTTCAAAGTCCTGTACATGAAATGAAAAAAAATGCTGTTCCTCCTCTTTGTGTCCCTGCTGTGCTACTAATAATATCTGAAGCAATTTTAATCAAAACGATCGCATTTCAAATTACATTTCGCTTGATGAGTGCTCTTAATTTCCAAATTGCTCATTGTGTACGAACAGATGGAAGAATGTGCAATCACGGCTGATAAAGCGCGGCCGTTTAATATCGGAATAGAGCCTGTTAACTCACTCGCTATCATCACATCACTCTCTTTAAAGTGATTTACCACTGAATTAGCCCATTACCTGATTTTCACCCAAATCACAGAGCATGCGATTGATTAAGCCTGTAAGAGTCATTCTGTTTTGGGGACAATGCATTCGATAAGTTTCAAGGTGCCAAGCGTATCTCTTAAAAAAACAACTGGTGGTTCCTGCCGCCCGCCCTCGCCCTCGGCGTTCCCTTAGCAGCTACCTTATCCAAACAATCAAAGGTGCTTTCATCCTGTGAAATTATGAGCTTGTTTGCCTGCAATTAGTTTGGGGCGAACCAACCCTATTAGTGCGGTTCAGTGCCTTTTCTTCTCTTGCCTCTCGACAGATCCCTTGATCCGTGTTGTGTGCATAATTACCCATCAATGATTAGCTTTCTCGGCTGAAGTGGAGAACACCAGTAAGCCAGAAGCCACGCACGTATGTGCATCAAAGACAAACTGAATGGATTCAAGATAGAACCAGTGGCTTTTGATCCGGCTCTGTTCAGATGAACCACATCTGGGAAGTCAGCTGTGTGACCTTGAAGAGTGTGGGTGATAATAGAGTGTGCTGGAGCAAAGAGTCCTAAAACCTGGAAGTGACTTAGCATTTTTTTTTTCCCCCCTTCCGGCTCCCTTGCCTCATAGTCAGTGGGTTTTGTGAATGGGTTAGTTTCGTTAAATGCCTGAAATAAGGTCTGTGGTTGACACAAGCTTGAGACAGCAGAGCTCGTCTGAGACCAACTTCATCATGCCGAACACGGCAGGCGGAATTTAGTTGAGTTCTGTTCTTATTCAAAATTCAACTGATAGAGGACTGAGATTTCATTCCATCTCAAAAAGAACATACTGTATAAGTGGTGTTCATTAGGGAGGGTTATCTTGCTGAAAGAAATGTATAAGTATCATAAACTTGGGTTTGCCAGAGAGTTCACTTTCTATAATTAATCAAAACCCAATTTAGAAACCCCATGGGCTCTTTATCAAAGGAACTAGGGCGATGCTAACTTCCGTCATAGCCTACAGAAATACGTCATCCCTGCCGTTCTCGTGACACAAGGAAAGAGAGAGCCTATATCGTCAGTTATTGTCTTCATATTATTTGTGGATGGCAGCTGTGTAGAATTTGGTCACTGTAAAGTCAAAAAGATGCAAGGGTCGGTCTCCAGCTTTAATTAAAGCAGTTACATTTTATTTTGTTTGTGTACAATGTTAGAAAATAATGAGAAATGCAGGTTCCTTTAGCTCAAGGTGAAGCCATCAAGCGCTTGCTTTGTCCAAACAACACCTCAAAACCCCAAGGACGTTCAGTTCACTGTCATGTTAGAGTGAAGCAGTCTTCACATTCAACAGGCTGGGAGCAGCTGTTTCTTTGAAAAATGAATTAAACATCATAACTGAATTCACTTTCTGTAAAGTGAGTGATCAGTGTAAAGGCTAATTGTTCCAGCTCAATCTGTATTTAAATTGTGTGAGCACCGGACGTCCTGGTAGCCTGTAGAGTAAGGATCCATACCACTCGCTTAGTTAGACATAACCAAAATAGTAAGTAACCAAAATAGAACGTCTGTCCAGCTTTGAGCATCGGGCATGTTTCAACATTTTCTTACATTTCTCTGGTAAATGAGGCTTGGATCTTGACGACTGGGTCAGTTCAACTAGTTGATATCTATGAATATGTACAATTTGATGTGGATCCTGTCCCTTATTCTTCCACAACATGTTGGAGATGATGATTCCGTCTGCATTGTTTTGTTGTACTCGTGGTTGGTTGATCTTAAATTATAATCAAGCAGTAATGGGTGGTTCAGATTGATACAGAGCTATTGAGTTCGATATTGGATTAGGCTCGATTGAATTAAATCAAATTAAATTGCTCTTTTGGGCCTTGGCGATGGTATGCAGTCTACTCGGGTCCCGTTCCAGTCATCCCATTAGTCATTTCATCTAACGGTAGTGACAAATGGCTATCATAATTACCTAAAACCCAAGATGACATCCTCTTATAGACTGTTTTGTGCATCCAGGACCACAAAATACGCAATCGAGGGAAAGTAAAAAAATCTTCACAATCCGTAAAGAAGCTTCAGCTACAATGTTTTGCTGTTTTGTTCAGAAATGTGACAAAAATCCAACCACCAGAATGCCTGCCAGTTAATCTGGACCTCACATACATGAAGTCACTGCACACAGTCGACACATTATGATTATTTCTCACCACTTTGTCCTGACATTTTACAAGATGTTATGTTATAACATGAGTTATTGCCTTGAGTTTGGAACAACAGTGTGAGAGTGGCGTGTTTGACATTAGCTATGCTGCATTTCTGGAAATTATTGTTTTTTCTCTAGTCTTATCAGTGTAGAGACCCCTGGAGGTCTCCATGTCCCGAGACAGCTCAGATCAAATCCCCCCTTCTTTTTTTCTTTCTTTTCTGATTTCATAATGTATTCTTAACAAACACAGCTTGAGAGCTGCACAGGCTACCCTCTCTCTCCCCCTCTCTCTCTGTCTCCTGTCTCCATGCTCTCTCTATCAGCTGGGTTTTATTCTCAGCGGACACTGATGCACACAACATAACAAGGCCTTTCTCCCTTTTCCCCTCCTCTCTCTCTCTCTCTCTCTCTCTCCAGGTTCTCTCCTCCATCCCGTCTCCCCTCCTCTGCTCTGCACCTGCTCCTCCCCTCCTGCCTTATTATCCTCAGACTCAGAGCAGCGCTCCGTCCTCGCCAAGTGATGCTCCTCGGCGGCGCACATCGGTGGGTTCTCACCGCCCGCTGCAGGGGACACTGCTCCGGCTTGTTTTTTTCTCCTCTGGAAACCGGCACTGAAGGGGCGACAGAACATGGGAATTTAACGGGGGCTTTTTGAGAGAGTGCGCTGGAGGAGGGAAGGACGACGAAGAAGCACTTAAGTCCCATCCGAGAGAAGAAGAAGAGCAGGAGCAGGAGGAGGAGGAGGAGGAGGGGAACTCCGGGGAAACGGTCCCGCCGGGACGGGGGGACGCAGCGGAGGGTTTTGTGCTTGATATAGTTTGAAATGGACTCAAGAGGTCCGCTTTTGTTGTTTGTTTGTGAGGAGCAACATCGCGGGATTTAAAGGAAGGGGGTTCCCGGAGTCTTTTCTTTTGGCGTGTGTGTGATGGAGTGAGTGAGAGAAGAGGGCGCACGGTAACTTCAGCCTCGCCATGAAATCAGTGTTTTTCAGCCGCTTCTTCATCCTGCTGCCCTGGGTCCTTATTGTCATCATCATGATCGATATCGACAGTAAAAGAACGATCCGGGCTCCGGCAGCCGCTCGGGCCGGCAGGGCGCAGCGGGCGGCCCGGACCGGCGCACCGGGAGCCGGTGGCACCCAGAACCAGACCGCCCTGCCGGTCATCTACGCCATCACTCCGACTTACACCCGTCCGGTGCAGAAAGCGGAGCTGACCCGTCTGGCCCACGCCTTCCGCCAGGTGCCCCGCTTCCACTGGATCGTAGTGGAGGACTCGACGACGCGCACGGAGCTGGTGGCGCGCTTCCTGGCCAAGTGCGGGGTGCCGTACACACACCTGCATGTGTTCACTCCCCGCAGGTTCAAGCGCGCCGGGATGCCACGCGCCACCGAACAGAGGAATGTGGCTCTCGCGTGGCTCCGGCAGCACCGGAGCAGGCGGGACGCCGGGGTGGTTTTCTTCGCGGATGACGACAACACGTACAGCCTGGAGCTGTTTGAAGAGGTAGCCCCACATTTCATACATCACCCGTGTTAGTACCGCAAATCCCTCACTTCACAGCTGAACAAGGGGAGATTTGTTGGTGGTCTTACCAGTGTTTCTTAAACTTTTGGAAAACGAGCTGAACTATCAGAATTTATCTGTTTACATGTTAACCTGTTTTAATTTGAAAACCAAGAGGTGGACGCGTGGGGTTTATTGCGTGTTAAAACAGTAATGATGAAGTTCTAAAATCCTCCAATCACACACAAGTCTGGCATCGAACGAATGGTAAAAATATAAAATAACAGAATTATCAGCATTAAGTTTGCTTAAAGCATCACTATGTAGCACCTGAAAGAGGAAATGGCACATGTGTTAGTTTACAAATTGAAATTTAAACTTAATTTAAACCACCCATTGATGCTTATCCATGAATTGACCTGATCAGATAGGATCTGCACATGGTACTCTCTGAGAGACGGTAAAAAAATAAACACTCCTCCTCAATTCAACACCCTCCAGAGTTTTGCTGGTCGTACAAACCTTAGTAGTCTATCTTAGCTTATGATGGCTAAAGTTAGCAAACCTTTACGTATTGTTGTGTTGCTGAGATGAGTGAGGCAGTTCACTGACTCTGTGAGTTTACATGTACTTGTACTTTACTGATGTGCTGCTGCTCGACAGCATTTTAGGATTTTCCATTGTCTTATAATTAGCACCTGGTGCCTTTCTGCAAAGGTTATATTAACTCACTTTACAGTATCAGAAGCAGTCATTATGCTGAATAGCCCCTTTCTGAGTCCTGTTATTACATCATTAAATAATTACTCATAATTGCAGCAACGAGTCAACAGGATTGAAATGTTGCAGTCAATGTATATGGCACTAACTGCTGTAGTTAGAAGTAACTCCAAACTGTAGCAGACAGATTAATGAAAAAGTAACCTGAAAATTGTATTTAACAGTACTCGATCAAATTCACTACGATCCTTCCCATCCGAATGGTGTCGGAGCCCTCGGCCAAACAGTCCTGAGAAATCTTAAACGAACCCCTGCACACCCTGTTGCAAAGGATACTGTCCCATAGATTTAGTTACTGATGTCATGTTGGTAGATAACAGAGGTGAGAGCCATAGAAATTGACTATTTGGGTCCTTTTTCTCACAGCGTCTTCACTATAAGGGTATGAGGTCTATTCCCGCATTTCCGAATATATTTGTACCGTGCTGGAACCGTTACGCTGCACAGGAGGAGCCATTGTTTAACATTCCCCATATGGAATCGCATCGAAATTCATCGGCTCTTCATGTTGATGGGATCCTACGGGAACGTTGCCAAAAAAAAAAAAAAACTCTGGGGAGGCTCCAGACCTTGTTCCAAGACCTGCTCGTTCCACCTGAGATGCTGTTGTTAAACCAGTTGATTCTAGTCATGAGTAAAACCAGATGACAGAGAGACAGATGAGAGAGGTGGCACTGGTGCTCACTCTGGGTGTTTTCGTTGCACCAGGGCTGCCACGTCTTTCCAATCTTTATCACAGTACCACCACTGTCCGGATTTCTTCTGATTCACTCACCCACACTGAATTAATGTGACAAGCAGGGTTGTGTGTGTGAGAGTCTATGCTAGGGTAAGAGAGCGATACTGGTTCTTTTTGACATATATTTTCATTTTTATAATTTTCTCATAATCTGATGCAGCATGTGGACCAATTTGAGACCCTCAGAGTCTTCTCATACATAAATACTGAAAAAAACATATTGACCAACAGTCATTTGTAAATCTGAGTATGCTATGCCACTATCAACTTCTCACATCGGTTAACTGACACTGGGGTTTATGTCTGGGACTGTGCTTATGTTAGTGCATGTACATACGTATATAGGTGTCTCTTTCCACATCACCATTAAGATCAGCTTGTCCTCGATATTTGAGACATGCTGCTCTAAATGTCCAGGTGACAAAGAGCGACGAGCCGACAGTAGCGGCAGACGCAACTAAACAACCCTCTCACGTTCAAATGCACAAACACTCTTGAATGCCTCTCTGATTGCTGATTGCCTGCTCTGATTACTGCCATTCAGAGAAACGCTAAAATTGCTATCATTTGTTCCAATAATAAAATGTTCGGAATGCAAAACATTTTTTACAACTTATCTGTTAACTCTGCGCTGAGTAATGTAGTAAAAACCGAAAGGAGAAAAAAAAAAAAAAACTGATTGGAAAACCTGGAAAATGAATTCAATTTCACAGCAAGCGATTTACTGGCTGGTGAGCTCTAGTGATGATCTCTGATCATGACGGACCCATTCAGAAATGTGGCGCCATCCGCTACCTGAGCATTATGACGGCCCTTTAGCAGGATGAAAAATGAATGTTTGCATTGCAACATGTTGATATGAAAAGGCTCTTTTCTTTCTCCCTTTGAAAGCAATCTCAGCTCGCATCTAAAATCTGTTCTTCAAACAGCAGCGTAAAACCTAAGGCGAATTTACACTAAGTGTGTTTGACGCACTGTATTTGAGCTCTGCGGCTTTTCTTCTTCTGTTTGGACATGTGAGAACGGAGCCTGATGACTGATGATTCTAAGAGAAGTCTTGTTCAGCAGAAGAGACAATGTAACTGCTCGAGAAATGCAGTAAAGATAAAGGTTTAAGGTTGCAACAGATTACAATTTCCACCATCGATTGATCTGACAATTTTTTTTCCTGCATTGTTTTAGGTCAAAGGTGTCAGAAAACAGTGGGAAGTGCTCACCACAATTCAGTGAGAAGTCTGAAATTTGCTTGTTTCCATCAAGCCAAAAAGTCCAAAACCATTATTAGTCAAAAGAAGAAGAAGAAAGCTGCAAACGGTTACGTTTTACTAGCTGGAAATATTTCACAGTTTAGCTTATGGGTAACTTAAATTATTCATGGATTATCACAGTATTGGCAGCGTACATTTCTGAACTTTTAATTATTGATTAATCAATTCTTTAAATGGTCAAACAGAAAATGAACTGCAGTCTGGGTTGGTGATTGGTCATTACCATCATGCTTAGCTAACGTTACAGACAAATGACCCAAAGGTCTGTCCAATCAATCCAAATGCAGCAAAGTAAATTATTCACATCGGTTCAGCCTTGAGAAATCCAGCTTTGATTTGAATCACATGCTGACTCTCGATGGTTTATCCATCTTTTTTGGTCCCTGAATGCAGCACTTGGGTAAAAAACCCTCTATATTCTGAGCCCAGTGGGCTGGCTGAGACTTCCCTGACACGTAGCCTCTGAGTTGGATTCTGTGCCTGTGGCTCATCGTATAGAGCGTCTGTTTGATTTGTTGATAGCACACTGTCTTCCCTCTGTCCGCCTGCCTATTTCATTACTTAGCTCCTCTGTGCAGGTAATGGCCTGTCATAGAGAGATAATAGGCTGTCATACGGCAGTAATAACCTGCAGAAACTGTCTGCAGGCTTTAGACTGATGGCAGTAACTGTGCTTATAGTGGGTGGCAGCTTCAGATTAAAAACCTTTATATCACTTCAGGAGGAAAAATCATCCAGCTCACATTTCTGCAACTAAAATATTATTTCAGCGTGACCTTTTGGAATATTAGTTCTCATTGTAATCTTTTGTGACTTTTTCCCGCAATTCCAGCAATGATTTTGTAAAACTGACTTCGAAAGATAGTCTGGATTTTTCAAACCCATCTTGATGCAGTACTGTCATATGAGACAAGACAAAAGCAATACGCTAGGGATACATATCAGATCAGGCCAATACATTATCGGCCCACTGATGGCTGAATTTATATTATCAGCTATTTATCATTGTGTCCAATAACAAGAGGCGACAATGCGAGGCTAGATTAGTTTAATGGACTTTACAAATACAACATCTGCACATTCTGATACAGTATGTGGTGGTATGCAGCTTAAAACTTGGTTTGCAATCTGTCAATTAAGAAGAAGAAGAAGACGAAGACGAAGACGAAGAAGAAACACACTTGTCGCTTTCTTGAATTTAAACTGCCACATCTGGATAGAGCCACGCAGTGTAGACTAAAGAGCCAAACAAGTTGCTGCTGGGGTGGATGTTTTTTACTGTTTCAGAGAGGAGGGGAAGTTTACTTACTATTAAAAAAAAAAAAAAAAAACACAGTCCCTGTTCCACGTCGTATTTTATGTCCCGTGCCCACTAAGTTATATGAAACTGAGGCCCTGCCCAGACATTAGAGAAAAAAAAGCTAATACAGACATAAGAGGATTTTTGTAATATGAACATCTGCCTATGGAGATTATGCTACACAAAGCGCAGTGAGGGGGAAAATAGATTTAAAGCATTACAGTACTGTGGACACTGTGTGTTTGGTGGCTCTGAACCCATTTTATGATACCCTGTAGGTAAAAGACACAAATCTGTAAAGCACGCTTCGGGTCATTGCTACACATGTTCTGTATTACGGGATTAAAACCGAAGCTGATGCATTTAAGATGGGTGATTGAAAAAACTGTATAGACAAACAACAACAACAACAACAAAATGCTGCCAATGTGGATGGCCCAGATGTTAGCCAAATCAAGCATGTCTTCATCCTGTTAGCAGTGTTTGTAGGTTTGTTGCTGGTGTTGTGCTCCTGGTGACAAATGTAAATCCATCCGCTGTGGCTCAGAAAGGGTCAGGGTCAGTAAAGAGAGGAGGAATGATTACAACATGAGTAATGTGCAGTATGAAACCAATTTGACCTCGAAACCCTGATCGGTGCTATGAAAAAGCAGTGATGGACCTGGTTGTATTAATAAGTAGGCAGGTTGTGTTACTTACTGGTCTAGTGGAAAGACTGCTGGTTGTGAACTGTCTCAAGTCCCACTGGTAAGAGTATATAGTAGATAGTAGATAGTATATATACCAGCGGGGGAGCAGATTCAATACTGGAGTTCTCCATCAAGTGAACGTCTGATTGTTCACTCTTGTTTTAATTCGGTTTCGATCACCTTCTTTGCCTTTTCCATCAGTGTGGTTCTTTTTCTTTTGCACAGTTAATTCAGTTGTTCCACCGTTACCTGGAGGAAAGTGAGCGGGGAAAAACAATGCCTCTCCTAGTTTTGGTCGGTTTCCTCAGTGCTGTTTTGTTTTTCGGTGAAAAAAGTCCAGCCTGGTGGCAGACCGAATAGCGTGGTGAAAGTGAGATCGGTGTCATTTCTGTACAGCCATTATTCTGTGCAATCAGCGTTTGTGTCAGAATGATACGTAGAAGCTGAAAAAGTACATTTCTGGGACATGAAATCCTTCAGTTATCCTTCCAGAAATATTAGAAATTAACAACCTTTGTTTAACGAGGAGAAGATGTAGAATACAGTATAAGAGAATCATGTAACTCAAATTATTATTGTTATTTAGACATTGAACCAAGGTGATAATCTCATCTTTTGGGAGGTTAAATCCATGTTGATTTAAACAGGAAAAAGAATGTCTCTAAAAATCTAGATTTAAACCAATTTCAGCGGTCTAATTTTAACTGTAGAGCTGAAAGCACTTGATTTCTGACCTGCAGTCGCCCAATTAACAAAATGATGAACCCCAGCTGGGACAAAATCTACGTCGTGCTTCACTCTGAGCTGTTGATTGCATGAGGGTATCTGCCCAGGCAGTTTTGCTCCAAACCACCGCAGAGTAATGAGCAAAGTGTGTGTTCCCCTCCCCCCTTATGAAAAAAACATTGGTACATAGCAAATGTTTAACAGGCCTTCCTCTTCTCCAGCAGCAGAGTGGGAGCGAGAAGTCAGGTGGAACGGCATTTAGCATTAAGACAAGAGTTAAAGGGTGTATTCTCCGATTCCCCACATTAGTCAGGTCTCACTCTGGCGTGTTTTATTATGCACGCGACGCGTTCCAGCTGAGTCGACTCCTAGTAGTCAATAGGGTGTCAGAAAACGCGAGGCTGCTCATTGAATGCCACCCGTGCAATTACACCCTAACCCACATGCGCATACACACGCGCGTGCATGATGCTTTTTATTGGTTCCTGATGGTTATTTTGCATTTTTCCCTCAAGAAGCAGTGTGCCACCATCACAGTGGTTCCCTCACTTTGGACCATATTAACATTGTGTTGAATCACTCAGATTTCTTTCCATATCCTCAGTCAAATAGAGTAGTTGGTAGGCTTACCCCGACTCTAGTTTCTTCTAGTAATGAATCCTCGCGAGGACAGTTAAACAACACTTGCGAACAACATGAGCGAGTCGTAATGGGGTTATGAATTCCCTAAGCCACAGTGAATGAGGCGTCATTTATTACTTTTGGGTTATTTTGGTGAAAAATCTCAATAGCAGAGTGGAAATGAGCCTTCTTGTTTGAGAAAATGAACAGGGAACCAGAGTAACAAACAACACAGATGGGAGCCTCTCTACGTCACTAAACAGAAGTCAAGGCAGTTACATCCCATTAATGCACAAGCTAACCATCCCCGGAAATTGTTTGGGATAAATTCTAACCAAAAAAGGTTGAAAAGGTGTAAATGTGTCACCTGTCACCTGTCAAAGACACATCCGCAGTCTGTACATATGCCATAGTGTATCTACAATACATCAGCAAGGAGTCTGTGAATATATCCACTCACTGTCTGATGTTCTTAAAGATCCCGTATTATGCTCATTTTCATGATCATTGTTTTTGGGTGTCCGCTAGAAAATCTTTACATGGTTTACCGTTAAAACCACCGTCAGTTGTTCTAACACTGTCTATGCTGCAGCACCTCTTTTCACTCTCTGTCTCTCCGCTCCCTTGAAGGCTCTTTAAGGCCTGAAAAGTCCCGTCCGCTCTGATTGGTTAGTTCTCACAGACCTGAACATGCACTGCCCTCTGATCAGCTCTGTCTGTGTTTTTGCAACCACAGCTGAGCGACTATTACAAACACTGAGCCTTTCTGTACACTGATGACCCACCATATACAGCTAGTCTAGTGTCCTTTTTATTTTTCTCGCCTCTGCCCCTAAAACATCCAGAGTCTACCGCTGATTACAGACATTTTATGTTCATTACACTCATTGGCTTTACACTCAAATAAAGGGCTTTACAATTCAACTCTGATCATCTAACTTCATGTTTCTTCTTGCAGCAATTACTTTGGATAGTGGTGTTATCAAACTGGCAGAAATGATAGTTAAAACTACAAAAGTAAGATCCAAAATGTAATGAAACCCGAGTTATCCAATAAAACTAATGCTGACCCCGACTTTGTCTGGCTCAGTCAGTTTTACAGTGGAGCAACCCAATCAAACTTGGCTGCGAAACAAGCAATCAGGAAAATTAAGCTGTGCCTTTTTCCCCCTTCTTCATTCCTGAAAAGCTGACTCTGGGGATGGAAGCTTTTTTCAGCTGACGGCAGCATGGCAGGGCTGTTTGATTCAGCTGCAGCGGCCTGTCAGCAAGGCAAGACTTTCGTCAGACCTTTTTTTGAATAATTGAACTCCCCCGGCTCCGAGAGCTGCGCAGCAGTCACGGCGACTATTTTAGGGAGCAGGTACTTAGGCAAATGCTCTATGCTGAAGTGTGACTCTGGGACACCTCTCCACAAATGGTGCCGCACCAGATCCAGTGTTGCTTTTTTTTTCTTTTTTTTAAGTTCTAAATTTGGTTGGTGTTTCAGATTGTGTATTTGTGATGGTAATCCATTGCTGTGCTGAAATGCAACTGAACTGGAGAGCTCAGAAACTCCAAGAATAATTTGTTCCATTTGATTTTTTTGAAGAATCATCTTTGAAATTAAATTGGATTTTAATTACACTCTCATACTGATAATACTCCCTCCTCTCATATGTTATACATCTTACTGGGGAGTCAGTCGGTGTTGGGGAATTAGCTAAATTACTTTTCTATTTTTGGAGGAAATGGTCAGAAGACACTTAAGCAAACATTAAGAATATATTTGATCAAGAGTCCAAGCGGCAGACTCCAGGCCTGCAGAGAACCGTGGGGGGGGGGGGGGGGGGGGGGGGGGGGGCACAAAGAGAAACTGCTGGGATAAAGGAACCAGAGCGAAATGGGAAATTCAATTTCCTCAAACCCCTATGAGCAATTATCATAATTACATAGTGTAGTGGGAGAAGCGAGGATGGGGGGGTGTTGTAATGTCAGGGTAGCGAAGCATAAAGGAGATGAACCTCGGCGAGAGAAATTGTCCGTGGTGGGGTTGGTGGGAGGATAAGGATGGGGGAGACAGGAAGGTGACGGAAAGGTTGAAGGCTTTAAAGGGCCAGTATAAACATAAGACGGTGATATGCACCTGCCTGCTGCATATTTCCCCAGCGTCTTTTAGACTACCCCCTCCCTATACTCACCACTCCCTCATCAAACCTGCTTGCGTCCTGTTTCACCCGTGTGTTTTTATGTTAAACAGAAGCTGGTCTTTATTCAACCTCTGTCTCTTAAACCTGCATTTTTAGTTTTCCTAATGTGTTTATAGCTTCATATGTCTACAGATTAGCCTCTATAATACCTCATATGTGGGGCAGGAACAACTGATGAGATCTTCTTCCCTTTAGGACCGGTTCAGTGTGTGGGCTAGTGAATCTCGGGGGCTCGTTGTAGATGCAGTAGTGAAGCTTTGCCATCTACTTTTTGGTTGGTGAGGTTTTTCTTCTATTTCAGCATGATAATTAAAGGATAAGTTAAAGTCCAGTCATGGTCTAGTCACTCTCATGTTGATGAGAAGTTGGGTGAAGCTTCACAGATAGACAGCACTGCAGCTAAAGTAGCTGTAGCTTCTGGGATTTTTTTTTCCCACAATAGTGAAATGTTGTGGAACTGATTAGGAACCAGCCTGATTAGTCATTATACATTAATTATGTCAGCAATGCGTCAGGGTCTGCCATCAGTCTGATATCTGCTGAGAGCTCGCCACCCACTCACAACCTCGAAGGAACACTTTATTTCACAGTTACTATCCTTTGGCTGCGGTTGAACTGTCTCACCGATACGTTTGGTATGATTTAAGATATGAAAATGCTGCTTAGAGTGAACAACATTTTCTTTAGCATGTCCTGAATTGACCTCCACAGTGTAGTAACAATGTAGTAAGGCCTTCCGGTTTCAGCTGTGTGATCATTTGATGTAGCTCACAGTGCTGTTGTATTGCAACGGTTATAAGAGAGTTGTTTTCTTATATTTAGCCTTCCCTCACTGATATTAACATGGTGGAGTAAATATCTGAAACATCTACTTTAACAGGATGTAACAATACACCACTAACAGCCTGAGGATGAGGATGTGTCTAGCATAGGTTAGTTTAGCTTAAAACTACAAACTCTTATAAAGCTGTCTTTGCACGATGTATCATCTTAAGGTAGAGAGGTTGTATTCACTGGGTTCATGTAAGCTGTCTGTCCCAGGGCTCCGGTCCATTAAAAAAGATGTATTGATATGTTAAAGCACTAAATTATCAACAAATTAAACAGATCAAGGATGCGGTAGACCAGCAACTCCCACGTTCTGTGAGGTAAAATTGCTGTTTTTATAATATAGTTTGGTGGATTTGAAGAGAGTACAGATGGACATCACAGCTCCAGTTCCCCACTGATTAAATTCTTACATATAGTATGTCACATTGTCCAAAATGTTGTGTCTTTTGTCATAGGGTGACGACAAACACAAATGTTCAACAGGTCAACAAACATTGTCTCGAGTTGTTACATGGCGACGAACAAGTTCAGAAAGATCGACTTAGTTCCAAAATAAAATGTCTTTCTCGCTTGTAATGTCCAAAAATGGAGTACCCAGTTCTTTATTTCAGTATCGACACCCACGGTACTGTGTTGTAGGTTGTAGTTTCCTTCCAGGGAGAGCAGTAGGTCGGCAGGGAGCGTCGCTGTTTTCAGGCTGTGTCGAGTTCAGGAAAGTTGCGTACAGTCAGTGCGCCGGCCGGTTGTTTGCCCAGAAATGGTTCCAGCATGTAACTTCCCTTAAAACCACAAAATGTCATTTTTGTATTTCTGTATGTGTTCAAGGTTAACACACAGACATGAGAATTGTTACTCTCATCTCAGTCTTGGCAACAAAACACATAAATTGAACTGTTGAACTGTTTTGTTATAATAACGAAATACTACAAGCAATCAAAATAAAGAGGGGAAGAGTGATGTAAGACTTTTTAGAGGTGAAAGGAAACATCTATCTGGAGCCACTGCTTTGTGACAAAACAGCTGGATCTTTGTTCCAGAAACATTTTGTGTTTGTTCATAGATGTACATAATATGTTATAACTTACACAACAAATACATACACAATATTAAGGCTGTCAGAAGTATGAGAACCTCTTGATACCATGCGAAACACAGTATTTGACATATCAAATGTTCTGAAGCTATAAAGAAAAAATCTACTAAAAGATCTACACTCAGTTTTTCAACCCAAACCTGCACAGATATTAAAGGGATAGTTTGGGTCTTTTGAAGTGAGCATTGTTACCCTGTAAACAGTGAGACGTCTTTAGGCCAGCTAGAAGAAGGCCAACCTAAAAAGCTGCTGTCAGACAGCCGCTGAAAGTCCAAAAACAGTGCACAGCAGGCAGTGGTTGAAATATGTCTTGCTGCTGGTACCGTTTACAGCAGTATACTGCTCTGCTTCCTGCTGGTGCTGTGCGTTGCTTCTCTACACAGGGGGACAGCTGACGGTCATGTACTGCAGGTTATACACTGACAAGACATAAGTATATCATGCACCCTACTGTCAAAAGACCCCAACTAATCCTTTTGATATTATTACAAATTGACTTTTATGTGACAGCACTTTGTGCAGGTTGATCTTCAAGAAAGAAATATAAAAAAATATAAAAAAAGACATTATTATATAAATATTGATATCATATTATTTTGTGCGCTTAGGACTTTTTTTCCTCTTTTTTTTTTTGATGTGGAACTGAAAGATGTGTTAAGTATGCACACAGTTCCCCTGCTGGATAGAAACGCTGTGACATTACAGCATCTCTGCACATTTGTGGATATTGTCAAAGAAATCACTCCATTTCACACACACACACACACACACACACACACACACACACACACACTTAATCAGCATGCACCGTCATCTCTTTCATCTTTTTCCACATAAACCCATAAAGCATTCAACCTGTGCACGTATCATGCACCATTGCATCACGGTTTCATAGCCCGTCCCCAGACTCTCTAATTTGATTCATTCATTTTCTCCCAGCTCATTTCTTCCCTCCCTTTCTCCGATTGCCTCTGCCATGCATATTAATAACACACAGATAAAAATACGCTTGATTAAAATCACACCCAGCCCAGCCACCCGAACACTCGTCCCAGTGCGTCAACAACACAATGACGGCTCTTTCTCCAGGGTAAGAGGTAGGAAACGAGAACATCCATAATGGATTTCATATACCTCATCATTAAGAGTCTCTTTGCTTGTACACACAATTCACTTCTCACCTATTTGTTTGCAGGGGAGGGAGTCAGAGTTGATTACCCGACAGAGCCTCAGTGCTCCCAGACAGAGTGTCCTGGCTGCGAGTCAGATGAAATGTGATTCCTCTCAGCACTGTATTTTTCACCCCAGCTTTTCTTTTGTTTACTTGTAAATAGCATGCGTTTACTGACTGAGCTGCCAGCGCTGTAATTTGTCAGGACTTGGAGGCTGTCGTGCACCCAGCTGCATCTGAAATGATTTTTCTTGTGCAGCAAAGATGAATTATTTGTTATCTCAGTGCAGCGTCTGCCCTCTGGTGAAGATATCCATATTGATAATGAGACAAGAGCTTTGGTAACGCATGATAGTGTCCGCTATATACAGCCAATGATGTACGGTACAGAACAAAGAGGCTAAAGATTCAGCAGGGGAGTAAAGTGAGTGTGTTGTTTTAGGGTCTTATTAGTGGAGGCAGAAGAGTGAAATGATATTTTCTTGGAATCATTCTTTTCTTTGACTCAACACCCATATCCACTTTCTATAGGTGTACTGAATTGCAGACCTTTGCACTGGAGTCACATGACGAGAGAAGACTTGACTATGACGTCCAGGACTCATCACATACATTCTAGCCTTCTTAAGACTTAAAAGTCCACCTCAAATGTCCAGTTTGTAAGAAAGTTTTCTCATTTTCAACTTGTCAAATACTTCTTCTTTGGGATTGTAGGTCGTGTCGGCCCCTATCCCAGAGTATTTGATGTGTTGGAAATGAGATGACTTTCTTATAAACTGGACCTTTAAGAACAGAAATAATTTTTACTTTCAGCACCTTTATCGGTCAATCTGTCAGTCCACAAAAGAATCCCCACACTTTCTTTTTTTTTTTGGCGACTGCACCCTTTGTGTCTGTGTGTGTATTTTTGTGTGTGCTCATGACTTTGTAAATGTCTAATTCATGGATGACACCAAGAGATGGTTATGGCATCCAGTTAATTCAGTACTGGTGCTTGTCTTGGCACCATGTTCTCTGATCCAAACCAATATGTTTTCCATTCTTATCTTATTCCCAAATGTATCTCTGTCTATTCTGTATATACTATACAACATCTATCATCAATCCACTGTTGGCGTCTTTCCTTTTCTTTGGAGTATTCCAAACCCTGTTTTGACTCGTCATAGCAGGATGAATAAAACATTATTTGATATGAAAATCTAGCATATATCTCTCAGTCTGGAATGATTTTCAAAAAATACTTTTGTGCAACATTTTGAAATAGAAGAAAGTAGTAAAAGGAACTTCACATTCTAGGATATGAACATAATGTGCTTTTTAGCACTGCCTTAAGAGAAAACTCCATTCAACCGGAAGCATAGTGAAGGCACAGTGGGATCTCCACACAGTGTGAAGATGTGAAAAATATTGTATTGGTGTCCAGTGAGGGAAATATTTGCCTACCGTGAACAAAACTAAGACGACTCTCTTCAGATTTAAAATGTGTTGCAGCGACAGAGACAATGAAAAGAAGATTGAATGTGCGGACCGTCTGAATTTGTTACACCCCAAGGAGAGGGGCATTCTTGCAGAGCTCGACCAGAATGAAAATACAATATCGCTAGAAAATCCCACTGTGAGCTCACACAGAAACCTTTACTCTCTCTCCTTCCCTGGTTGAGTCCCTGTGGGGAGCGGCAGAGCCGGCTCTTGATGATGAACCTGATCATAAGGATGAACTCTGTGGTTTTCTGAGAGACTTGTTTGTGTTCTCAAATATGAGCTGGATTACTTGATCTGTTGGAGTGACATCTTTAAGGCCTGAATTGTACTCTGTAGGGACTGAGAGCAGGTGTAAGAGCCAGCTGTGTTCACATTCTCACTGTTCTAAAATCTTTACAACCCAATTGCCAGAATAAATGTAGGCAGTGGACATTTCTGCAAACAAGTTGTTGCAACTTGAGGCCTCATTAGGTTCAGTTTCAAATTTTTGGCAGTGCTCACGCTCAGAAAACAGCTTCAGTTAATATTAGGAAAAGATCATGTTCTGGCCAACTGGTTCTGTTGCCACATGCATGGCTGGAAATAATCCTGAGATCTAACATCCAGTGGTTTCACACTTACAAATACTGAAACACCATCTTGAACAGTGGTCTCCGCTTTGAAAGGTGTCTCACTGCCACAAGCCCCTGCACCTCCCACAATGAAAGTGAGCTAGTGTACATGTAATGTGAAGGTGATATGACACACGTGTGCAGATGTTGATATGACAGGTATGACATGTAAAGCTTTAAATGTATCCATGTTTTACATGTCTTTATTTTGAGTTTTCCCTTTGGAATCCCTTTCTTTCTGCAACTTTATCATTTTGTGCTGAACACACTATTGATTTCAAAGAGCTGGTTTAACTCCTGAACTGGTGCTAAATAAAACCCGAGCAGCAGCCAGAAACAGAAGAACCAACTCGCCGGTTGGCTTTTTAGGCAGGTTAGAGGAGCGACCATGCAGCTGCCGTCGCAGCTGCCAAGTCAGGATACTTCTCACAGTAGCTCATAATTCCTACTTACAGCAGCAAAAGTCTGGAAGGTAAATTCAATAAGTCCTCATCTCCCGATGTGAAATCTAATGGCTGTTTATCTTTCTGTGTTCCCTTTCTGTTTATCCATCTGTTTATCTGTTTACCGGGATCAGCTTTCACATTTTTCTCACTTCTGCCGCTGCTGGCCATTTGTTTGATCGCACAGATTCCTGCTATTAATTTGTTTTGTCAGTTACATTGCGAGAGGAAACATAATTGCTGGCCAGATTATGTCCAGTGGAAATGATTCTTTTTTGTGCTATGCCTTCTTTTAACATCATGTTATGAAAATATTGCATTCATCAATGACGTAAATAACATTGTGTGCTTGAAGTCTCTTTGGACAACATTTAAACAAGATTTCAATATTTCTGTGACCTGAAACCCAAGAGGAGGCTAAGGCTGCCAGCGTGGATATTGTTGGAAAACAACATCAGTGAGCATTTTGCAGATAAAATGATTATCAACATCTTTGCAACTTGGCAGATTAGTTAATTATGTTTCCTCAATGTGCTGCTAAAAATAGTTTCTTTCAAAATGTGCCTCCTTTTGCGAACTGGTAGGATGTGAATGTGATTTCTATGAGACAAAGTCGTCTGAAGAGATTCACTCTGTTCTTCACACAAGTCAGTCACTTACACCCTCTGAAACTTCAAACCATTCTCAGTAAAAAGCACTCTGTAGCTGCCTGTAGCCTCCGTTCTTACACACCAACTCAACCTGGTTTCAGAAAATATCACAGAACATTCAACTTCATTTACTGGTTAAGACAAGTTAGGAAATGTAGCACATTCATTATTCTGTATGACCCCAGTAGGGTCGTCAGAGTCAGAGTTACCTTACTAGCTTAAATGTAATCTCTTGTCACAACTGAGTGAGATTTCTCATATGTGTACGCATACTTTGCCAAAAAAGGCGATAACCCTTGAATATGGTGTGGAATTTATTTGTACCATTAGCTAGCTTTGGCATGCTAAGTGACAGCATAACTTCACTGCCGCTTTCTGGTCTGACCAAGTCTCGATGCAGTATTGTGCTGGGGGACTGAGTCTATTAAATTATCCATGGCTACACTACAGTTGCCCTTTAATGCGATGCAACGGCACTTCTATTAACTCTAATTGGTGCCTAATGCAAATTTGAAGAAAAGAAAATGAAAAAAAATCCTGCCATTGTGAAGATCCACAGATGGATTATAATAATGTGCATATATCTATTGTGTCAGGGTCACTGGGTTGAAACATCTTGGCATCTGGCTGTATCAGAATTGTATATGAGATGTTTTATAGTCAACCTGGAACTGATGTGGCTTCTAAAAGCAGCTTTTTGCAAAAATGTGAAAGGAGGATAGTGGAAGCAATTGTCCTCATGTGTGTCATTTATAGAAATGCTGCTGCCTCCACTCTCATCATTCAGCTCTTAGGTTCATTACTGGAGATAATTACAATACTCGTTGCAGCATGCAGACATAATAACCATTGTGTTCATTTATATAAAAAGCTCTTGTCTGAAAAATGGCTGAACTTAACCTTGTTCAGGAACCCCATTCACACCAGACTGAAGACTGCTGTTGTGGCAACCCAGCTGTCAGAATAAATGTTGGCAATGAAGGTCTCTAAAAACCCTGGATATGTTGTTGTGCTTATGGTCTGAGACTCTTTTAGGGTCAGGAAAAGATTGTGTTTGGCTGACCAGGCTCGCCCAGCTGTCGAACAAACACCTGTACCTCCATCTCCTGACACGGAAGTAACCTCGAGTACATTTCATGTGAATGTGATATGACAAGGAAGTTAGAAATGTTAACAAAAGTGTACAAATTTGAATACATCCATGGTTTGCAGATACATAAAATACCAGCATTCGGTACTGGTGACTGGGCTGGTTACTGTTAACAAACCGGGTTAATGGAACCATCAGGAAGTCTACAGAAAAACTTCAGACTATTCTCAATAACTGGTCATACCCGACTGTAACTGCTTTAACCGAGCTCCTCTTCTTTTATCTTTTCAATTCTCCCTGCGTCTGTTTTTGTCACATCATTTGATGTATTTTTCATTGTCCCTGCCAGGCAGGTAGCTGCTGTAAAAACAGTATGTACTGTATGCTCAGGCAACCTAAATACAGTAGAGGCCACAAGTTTGAGTAACAGCCTTTTCCTGTGCCGGCAGTAGTCTGCAGATGGTGGCATGAGAACCAGCATGTACCAAAGCAGTCGCCACCGAGCAGAATAATGTACCATCTGTTGAAACGCTGTCACCCCACATCTTTGTTTGGCTCCCAGCATGTATCTTGACTTTGAGTTGTTGTTGAAAAGACAACCTGCACGGATGTTGAAAATGAAACCGGAGACAACATCTGTGGTGAGCTGCCACTTGGGTCTGGGGTGTAGTTCAGTAACATTCTGATATCCGATTAAAAGTGTCTCCAGAGCTGATTTAATATAACTTTGCATTTTACATATTGCATATTATAACATTGAGTTGTTAAAAGGTTGTGTTTGATTAAACTGACACAGAACTCGCACATCCTCTGATCATCTGTCAAATACTTGCTCTTTATGTCGGGGCAAAGATTAACTTGTCATTTAGTTATGATTTTTTAACCTCAGACGCTCTAACGTGAAGATTTGAGAGGTCCTGAGTGTTAGGCTAATGACACTGCCACCCCAGATAGACAGACTCAGTGTGGAGCCTGGCCACAGTCCAGTCATAATGGACAAATGAAAGCTATAAAAAACAACAAGTACGGTAAGCAGCAGCATAATGTGCTGTTGATATAGCCTGGTGCTGGCAGCCCACAGCTCTCAGCTCTCTCATTTAACGCAGTCTGGAGACGCTCAACAGGCATTTGTCTGGGTGTCATTTTAACTAAGCTGTGCAATGGATTATTGACATCTCACTCCTTCAGTCAGACATCTGCCTGAACCCTTCCTGCATCTAATTGGTGGAATGAACTACTCAGTGAGCCGTCAGTCGTCTCTCCCTCAGATTTTTTCAGACTATGAATGATTTGGTCTAAAATCAACAAAATCAGTTGCCCACTCCTACGGGTCCCATTCCATGCTCAATATCAGGTTTATTCTTGTAGTTTGGGTTTCTTCTAGAAAATGTTTACATGCGTTGATGTTCATGGAACACATCATATTTCACATGCTGTCTCTTGCTGCAGCACCTATATTCACCCTCCGTCTAAACATGTCATTTAAACCCCCTACCATTGAAAATCCCAGTCTGAGCAGACTCCGCCCATCATGTCTCCAGTCAGCTCTGCCATTGTTTTTTAAAAAACATAGCCACTCGGTGGCCGTGGTGTGGTGACTGTATAGATGTGATGTCACAACCTTACAGAAGTCCTCATTTAAAGGGACAGTGTCTGTTCACGGGCTCTGTGCTGGTCTCTGTGGACTGAGCTTTTCGATTCTGTATTGTAGAAGGATATATTTATGTAGAGGGAAAACAAATCTTTACAGTAAAAGATAACAAAGAAACTTCATTTTCTGCCATATGGGACCTTTAAAGTTGCTCTGAACATTTAAAATAAGAGAGGTGAAGTGATAAGAGGGGCCATGCTCCTTCTACCTCCGTCAGATAAACGGCATCGATAATAGCAGGATTTCAAGGAGACATCTTCACAGTTGGAGACAACATATTGGAAAAATCCAGCCCACAAAAGTACCATTGATGACAACTGACGAAATATGAGGGGTTTGAAGGGATGTCTCCTTTCACAGGGTGGAGATTTCAGCCTCTGCACCATGGCTCTCTGTTCTGAGGGGGCATGGGGGCACTTGACAACAAAGGGTAGGGGAAAAAATTTGGAGATGGGATTGAGCCTAAAAGCAGGACAGTGTAAAAGGTGAAGCTTCAGAACTCATGAATTCAGGAATATATCTATAAATTGACAGTCCCGAACTTGCGCAAATTAAACACGTTATTACTTTTTTGGACTAAAAGTGAAACCCCTCAGCTGTTTATGAACGTTTATGTTTTTTTTTCAACGTAGATGTTTATTAGGCAATGATTTCATCTAGGAGACATGACCTTCTAGAGGATGTAAACAGTCGTGTTTTTTCCTTCACTGCAGAGAAACTTCAGAGAGCAGCAGCTGCTTGTCAGAACTCCTTGAATGTGCTTTTGAAAGAGCCAAAGACCAAAGACAACAAAGACAGATATTTCTCAGTGTATTTATGCCTCAAAAATAATGTATGTATTTCACCGTGTTGTGGTGCAGATCATGTTACAGATCAAATGTTACAGACTTGGGGGCCCCTGCACACACAGGTACTCCTCTGAATATCTTTGCACACCAATTGGACCCCATTTCCGTTCCAACTCTCTAATAATGTGTGAACCACACTAAGCTCACTCTGAGGCGCAGCATTCGAACCTGGGGGATCATTAGCAGTCAAAATAGGACTTAACCACTAAGCCAAAATAACGATCGTACTCCAGGAATGATCTGGGAACGACCGACACGCACAGCCAGCCTCCCTTTCTTCTTCCTCACATTTTCTTTTCATCTGTTTTTTTTTTTTTATTAAGCAGAGGAGTCTTTGAAAAATGACCTGAGAGAGAAAGGCAGACAGCAGCAAAAGAGAAATGACGGGGCGAAAGGTTTTAGCGTCACGCAGGCAGACTCAAGGGGCCACGGTATTAACGGGGAAATGGGCTTCAAAGCTGCTGACGTCACTCAGGGGGCCCTGATACAGAAGTTGTTGGGGTGCGGGACAAAAGCAATGGAAAAGAAGGAGAGAAATAAAAAGGGGGGAGGAGAGATGCTCACCACATCTCTGAAGGTGCAGGATCCATAGATAAAGTCACTGCAGCTCGTGAAGATGAATAATTACAGTTATTATCCGTGACAGTTTGATATGAATAAATATCCGTTTCCCGTTCCTTGTCTCACTGCCTTAAAACAAAGGGCTGATCCAGTCAGCTCATCAAAGCTTTTACATTTAACTCCGAGTAGCTCTTCGCACACAGGAGGTGATGGGTTTTTTTTCATTCACTGACAGTTTGTCAATGGTGAAGAAACGTAATATTCTTCACGATATGCAGTCCACATCATGAAGCGATGTGTTGAACATAATAATTAACATCTGAAAATGTTTGAACCCATTCATTCACAATATGAAACAACCAGCCCATGAAAATGAGCATATAGGTTGACCATCGAAGCAGCTTATTCAGGCCCATATTTATGTTTGGTGATAGGTGCGGTCTGGTGGTCGTAGTAATTATAACAGCAGCAAAGGAGGAAGTCAGGTGAAATAGTATGAGGAGTAACGTGTCTGTAAAAGGAGGAGGTCTGGGATGGAGGGGAAGCAACCTGAAACTCAAACATCAACTACCTGTCTTCAGAATAGCTCAGCAGTCCTACATAGTGTTGCTTTATTTTGTCCTCCTTAATGCACACACTCTGGCTTATCTCTCCTTTCTGCTTTCTCTCTACCAGCAATGTTTTCCGCCAGCAGTGAGTTGTATAAAGTAGACCAAATAACACACCTGCCATTTTTTTTTATTGTTCCGCCGCGTGTGGATGAAGCTTCTTGTTAATTATGTAGCCGATCGAAACCAGTGTGCCCTCAACGACAACGCAACAGCCAGGTGCACATGCAAGTTTGTACAAAACAACGGCACAAGCAGTCTGCATTAAAAAGGAGGGGTCACATCATAATCAGTGCGTTTACGAAAAAGGGACGTTATAACAGAGAGTGTCTCTCTTTTCATCTTGCATGATTGGCATCAGATATAAAACTGCCTAAAACCTATAAAATGGTTAAAGGGGTCACCATATAGACCTGGGTGGCTGTTAGTATACATGGGCGGCCTGCCCCAAGTTCACTGTATTTGTGGGGAAACTCTGCAAACCATACAAACAAAAAGCAGGTCTGATCGATGTCAGTCAGGCTTATCTTAAGTTTATGTAATGAGCAGAACTGTCCATGCTGTCAAGCATCTAAGATACCATGGCTTTTGCCCCGAAGGCCTTTATTGTTGTTTGTTTTGTCAGCTGACAATTAGGTGGCTGCAGCTGCTGCTGGCTGACAGATAACACTTCTTATAAACTCTTTTCCCAGCCTTTATGTTTTAAGAGGCGCACCAGCACTCTTGAATGGCGTGCAGCCTGTAGGTACGAGGATGGATCGTTTCACATTGTGAATCGGGTACCGATTTCAGGTCTGTGGCTCCACTAACTAACATTTTCTGGTTAATGTTGTTAATGTACATTTGCATAGTGATTAACATATGTTACATCTGTTAGTGGCCAGCACCACAGTCAGCAGTGCCTTTGTGCTGTGTGTTCACATACACTGTGTCATTCTTCCCTCGCCACTCCGTCTACAGTTCTGCCTCCGTCACTGAACTCTGGCGAGGTTCGATATGCGCTTGCTTGAGGCAGACATCCTTTAATGAGGTTGTCAATGGCAGACTGACAGCTCGTCCCTTCTCTATTCATCAACACAAACATTTTCTTCACCTGATTGGATACTCACTGGGCTGTCATTGGTTTTTGATTCCTTCATGTAGCTAGAAAGACATTGCAAAAATGTTAACCAATTAAAACATTTAAGTCTTAGTAAAATCTTAGCTGTTTTTTGTATTTTTTTATGGGCCGTGTTATATTCTCAACCACGCTGTGTGCTCATGCTCTTGGTCTCCTCCTCCACAAGTTCCTCAAGTTTGCAACAGGACTGTAAATCTCTCTGTATGCTGCGCTATACCTACACTTGGTTTCCCGTGGCTTTAAAAGCCAGCACTCAGTGTGATATCTGGGCACAGTAATGCAGTGCTGCTTACTGATTTGGTTTTGTTCTGTTGTTTTGTCATGAGCGACTGGCTGGAGGCTGTTTGGGTGAGCGATGAGGAGCAGTGTCTGAGTGAACGGGCTTCGGGGTGGCCAGGGCTGGAAAATAGAATCTCTCTCACACACACACACACACACACACATATGCATCCACACACACAACGCCAGGATACAGATGTCTCATACTTCATCACAGAAACTCAGCCGTCCTCACACAGTCCATCCCCCCCACACCCCCTGTCTTTTATCTCGCTCTCCTCTCCGTCTCATTTCTCGTCGCACTGCTTCTGGCTGTGTGCAAATTCATTCACTGTGAAAATGGAAGGCAGCTCCGCACAGCACAGTTTCATTTAGTCCTCTATTCAGTTAGCTACAGACTCCCTGCATGCTGCTCTCACCCACATTTCATATGAAATTAAAGATCTCTAATCACTCACACAGACTGACACACAAGTAATTCACTTCACGATCAGCGTCACCAGCAGATTCACTGACTTTCTTTTTCTTCTCAGACTTCACGTCCAGTTTGCTTTTGCTGAGCTTGTGCTGCGGCAGAAAAGAAAACTGATTGCTGATCACCTTTCCTGTCTGAACCTGTCATGTGCTCTGTGAGGCTGTGTTCAGTCCCGGTCTAGTGTTCAGTTTTGTTTACTGTGAGGTGGCTGAGCCGATCAAGTGAGCCCAGTTGACCACTGTGCCTCCCCCCTTCATCTGAGTTTGCAGGCGGACTCCCATCAGCTAAAAGGGTCACTTAGCTTTGCAGCAGCTGGTCCCCACAAGATAGCTACAGCAAAGAGTATAGCGAGCCGCAGTTAGCAGGTATGCTGCCTCCTGTAGTTTTTGAGCAACCTTATGTTTTCAATAACAAATTAGTAAGAGAAGTGCACAGAAAGTTGAAAGATGATGAAAAAAATATATATATCTACTCTCGAAAAACATAATAACAAAACCAGCTTTAAAAAAGTCCACTGAGAGTTTACTACAACCATTACAACTCTCTGTTAGGTGTGATGCTCTCCACATTGACTTCACATTAATTTGCCATCTGTGGGGTTCAGCTTGGGTTTTGCAGCTTTTCCCTGCCATTATCTTGTAATGGCAGGGAAAAGCTGCAAAACCCTGTTACCACAGCAAAAACAGACTTTTAACCATTACAGAGGAGGAGGTCAGAGCAGATTGTCTTCCTGCTGTTGGCAAATAACACAGCTGTCAGTTTTCAGTTCCTTGTATACAAGACTTAATGCAAAAACCACCAGTCTGCTGGACTAGCCTGAAGGCTGTTGCATATTGTTTGCTGATTTGTATCGGTGTGTCTGTGTTTTTGAATGTGACTTGGTTGGATTCTCTGTGGCTCAGCACCTGATTATTTAAGGAAACACCTGTTGGTAATTAGTCACAGAGCAAATCTTACAAAGCTGCATGCAAAACACATTGTTCGCTCCTTTTTGTTTTTAATGTAACTGCTGCAAGATGTGTCAATCCTTTCTGGTGTGCGCTATTATACAATATCTTTTTTTAATCTGTGATGACTTGCCCTGTACTGGCTGCATGGGGGTATCTCTCGTTTCTTTCTGCTGAACTGCATTGTCCGACGTTTGAATGTTTGAAAAACGATGTATCTGTACATGCTTAGCTTGAGTTAATGCAGTTGTGTATTTCTCTTCTCTGCAGATGCGCAGTACGCGAGGTGTGTCTGTTTGGCCTGTGGGATTTGTAGGCGGCAGGGCGTATGAGCGCCCCCTAGTGTCCGGAGGTAAAGTTGTCGGCTGGTACACCGGCTGGAGACCGGACCGACCGTTCGCCACTGACATGGCAGGTAAGGAACAGCTCCAATGAGATATGGAATTACTGCTGCTCACTTTGTTAATAAAAGCAATTGCAGATATATTTTTTTAAAATCATAAGAATGTCTTTAATCAGAAATCCATGGAGACTTCTCACAATGCAGTCATCAGCATATTTGTTTTTGGCATGACTTTAACGTAAATTACTCTGGAAAGATCTCCAGAGGTTGATTCTGATGATTGTGGTTCACCTCTGACCTTTCAAATATCAAACACTCCACTCCATCACTCATGTGGTTTCATAACGTTCGTAGATTGCCATCACATTTAAAGAACACATTTGATTCATTAATGATTGTAATACGGAAATAGGTGTATTCCACACACACACACACACACACACACACAAAAATCGACTCATTACTCATCATGAGGAGAAACACTCAGCCATGGAGCGTGAAATATGAGGTGTTATGCCCCAACTTTATGGAATAAAAGGTTTGGCAGAAGGATGACATAATTTTTCTTAATCCAAACTGGAAATAATGAGGCTTAATAAGGTGCTTTACAAGCAAGCTTTACTTGCTTCTTTCAAGACTAAATGGATGACTGGTGCTGAATCTATTTAATAGATGATGCATGTCTAGTTACCCCCTGTATCTTTGTTACTTATCCTTAATTGTTTTTAACACAGGAAGACTGTTTAATAACGTATCTGGACTGAGTAGAACATCAAGGTAAAAACCTGGTGAGTTACAGCCAATGTTTGGAGAAAGCTCATGGCATCCTGGTGAAAATGAAATGGTTCCTCAGTTTAGCTCTCCACCTTGTAGAAACATGGGAGGATTTCATTGATCAGTTCACTGATTACAGAACAGTTACAGTCAACTGGACCATTTTGGCCTGCCGACTTTCATCAGCGCAGAGAACAAACAGGAAACAAAACGCTGCCCTGTCGTTCTATGAGTTTACCTGAAGAGATCGGACAGCTTTTTCTATTGAGCCTCTGTTTATTCATGGATTCATTTACTAGAAAATGAGATCGGATCTTTCCAATTCATATCCTGACTGTTACTCCTCCACACGGCAGCTTCAGTGCTACTTTGCTTGATTGTTTATTCCTGAGATAAATCACAAAGCAGGATTGCAGAGAGTTGAATAAAACTATTCTGAAAAGATGCAGATTAGATGGGGATCAGAACTAAAAGAACCCAGTAGTCTCAAAAAGAAAGTCTGAGGTTTCAGGAAACTCACCAGTTTATGGGTCGACTCAGTCTGCTCAGTACATACTGTATGCAACAGAGACTTCTATCGATACTGACAGGTGTCGACATCATGTCGTCACTTAAGGTAGCTCTGAAGTCTAATTTTATATTTAAGGACTTGACCCCGATGTAACAGTTTCATTTGATATTCTCTGGTCCTGCTGTTAATACTTTTGCTCTCTGAAATAACTCCAGTGTTTGCAGTAGTCTTGCAAGCCCATGTTACAATGTTGAAACTTTCATTGTATTTATGATCATTTCGCAATTGATGAGAGCAGGCGTATGACACTACACAAACACTGCAAAAGCAACGTATCATTAAAACCTGGATACAGTGCTGGAGACGGAGCCCCATTCATTCCTATGAAAGCTGTTCATTGATACCAGAATTTCGCGTGTTGTGGGGCCCAAAGAGCACACCGTTTTATAGATGCTTCTTTCACAATGTAAGCTTATGGGAAAAAGTAATTTTGGGCCACAGTGCATCGCCTGATGTTGTAATTACACAGTTTGGCCACAATGAAAAAAGGTGTGTGCAAGTGTGCAAAAGTGCCAGCACCAAATTGAGGAAAAGAAACCTAGTAGCACCATTCCTTAAAAGCGATTGTATGGCATTTTGCACATCAAAAAACAAAAAAGTCTTTACTTACAAGACGAATGTAGGACAGTAAAGAGGAAATCTGCGGGTTCATGGCATCCGCAGAGAGGATAGAAAATAGCAACCTCTATGATCTGGCCAGACAATAAGTGTCTATAGCAATTCATTAATTAATCACAGGTTAGTTCATGATATCATTGTGTAAATGACGTCCATGTGAATTGTGCATGTAGATCAAATCAAACCCGAAAATAGTAAAGGGTTTAACTACAGTTTTCATGGTAAAAAATGTGACCATGCCATAAAGAACATGCTTTTATAATGGAGTTTGGTTTAACAGTCTGTCCACTCCAGAGACATTCATAATTCACATTAATTGAGCTGATCTACTCTCTAGTAATGAAGCTCATAAAAAGCTATAAGTAAAACAGGAAGTTTGGCTAAATCCAACCTTTTCCACTCCTCTCTGCTCGTAGCAGAGTCTCTTCTTTAGCACAAATAGCTATAAAAGCAGCGGCAGTGATTCAGCTCTGCCACAGAGATGTAATTAGTCAACAGTAATACTGGACGGATAATAAAACAGCCAAATAAAGTGTCTTGATGACTGACAAAAAAATGACAGACGACAGAAATACATCACCGAGACATTCATTAAGGTAGTAGTGTGTGTGTGTGTGTGTGTGCGTGCGTGTGTGCGTCCACGTTGATTGAGGTCAGACCGAGAGGACACTCATCAACCCCTAAAAAGCAATACTGTAGTCTAATGTTGTGCTATTAAATTAGCAAAGACCTCAGCATTAACCACCAGTTAAATTAGAGGGGCCGTTTTCACCCATGAGGGTCAATGGCACGACGCAAGAGCAAAGTACCCAGATGGGCTGCTCTCATCCATCTCAATTTTCCTAAAAGCTCGATGCTGAAAGAGTTTATGACTGAACTGTCCGACCTCATAAGAAGTAGGTCTTTGCTAAAATGTACTCAGAAAAGTGCATGACAAACTTGTCAGACACTGGAAAGTTTATTTCAGTAACATCTTTTTTCCACTAAGTCCAATATTTATTAAAATACTATGAAATAAAAACAAATAGTAAGTATAGCTGACGAATGCAGCACATGCTTCATGTGTCTCGTATGTGTGAGTCCAAATTTGTCTTGTGGCTATTACGGTTCTAATGGAGAGTAGATTCTCAGCAAACATCTCCATAAATCTATTTACATCTGCATATCTCCGGAGAACAATCCAATCGAAGGAGCATTCAGGACTCCAAAGAGGGAATAATTTATCACGCTGACCAAATAATAATGGGCTGTCACTCCTAATTCCACCTCACCCACACAGACATCAGTGCATTTAGACATCTGCTGGAGACGTTAGCTGTTAATAAATACAATTAAATGTAGAGGTGTTGTTTTATCTAAGATACAAGCGACAACTGCGTGCTTTTCATTCCAAACACATATGTGGACATGGCGGAGGGCGCTGCCGCGGAGCACATGCACTCACACTCTCTCCACACACACACACACACACACACACAGGTCTGTCCCGGGGATCAGGGTTAATTAAAGCATGATAACAAGAGCGAACCTCTTTTTTTCTCTCCTCCACCTTTCCTGCTCCACCACGGCCCAAGATCTCATCCCTCCATCCCCCTTCAAGCCATCCCATTCCACCTAATCTCTCTCTCTCTCTCACACTCTCACACACACACATGCACACACGCACTGGCTGTAATTATCAGCCTTACTTTTACGCTGTGCTGTATAATTACACTGTCATTTTGCAACGCAAAGATTTACTGCTGTGGCTGTATTATGAGGCATTTTTTTTCGCTTTAAATTCTGCAAGAACAACAATGGCTGTGCCGAGCGAGAGGCCCGAACTTTATTCACTCTTAAATTATTATTCATAGGATTTACAATGGGGTGTCTGCAGAGTGCTGAGTGAGTGCCAGTGCGTGTCCTTATAGTATTGTGTTATACAGCGCTGTATTGTTAGCAGATCACTAAAGCCTCCCATCTATTGCTCTGTCTCATTTAGCCAGACCCAATGGAGCCTGGACAATGATGGCGTGGAGCACTGTTCACCTCGGTGTGTGCGTGTGTGCATGTGTGTGTGTGTGTGATTATAGACATGTGCGCACACACTGACGCACGCAATTACTAAATCACGCATCTGGTTGAGGGCACACAAGCACGCACCTGCCGGCACTTCAGCTGATAGGCACGCACACGCAGTTTTCAGAGGAAGCATCTTTGCAAAACAGGGCGATTGTGTATATGCATGTATATCTATGTTCTCAGCAAACACAAAAATATAAGGTGCGTTCGTGCGCAAACAGACGAACACAAAGACATTGTACCTTTGCTGAAGTGGTACTTGTGCCTCAGGAGTGTTCCCTCAGATAGGACATAGAAGTGTTTAACCCTCAGTAACCCCACTGTTTACGCTGCTCCTGAGATGGTGAGATGAGAGGAGCAGAGAGGAGGATATCGACAGAGTGCAGAAACGGGTACAGACCCGTCCTCCTGCACTGGAGTACTGGTGCAGCAGTAGACCGGAACAGAAGCAGCTAATCAGGGGATACAGACATTAGCCAAATGTATGTCTCTTCTAGCAAAATATAAATGAAGCGGATAAAGAATAAATGTTGCGCATCTTAACCTCTTATTTGTACCGTTTAGTCACTTAGTCACAGTGTTTATCATAACAATAAAATGCACTCTAATTCGACAGTTTTTGGCTCTGCTAATGTGACGCGCTGGAACGAATCTCACCAAGTTAGACGCAGACTGTACCTGAGGCCACAAACACCTGGCACGGTCACAGTTTCACAACATGTGATGGACATAAAGACACACTGACAAAAATGAAATGCAGGGGGAGGTAGGAACATTGATACAATAAGCAAGACGGACTGCCTAATGTTAAAGACAACACTTGATTTGAATAGGTGTGGTAAGACACCAATCCCAGTGAAAAACCCACCTTTGTGCTTTTGCCGGGATTGGGGCTGAGTCAGCCAATAGGGGCACTAGCTGCATGGCTCCCTGAGCAAATTGTGGGCAGCTACAGTTTGTAGCAGTACACAATCGCTACAAACTACAAAGAACATCGTGAGCAACAAGGAAAACTCCAATGATCACCTTGGTACTTTTTTCATGTCATCAAACAATGTTTATATTATGTTGTAGTAAAACAAGATTCAAAGTCGCTGTGATCATCTTCACTATTCATCCTGAGGCAGTGTGAAGGGCCAGAGAAGACAAATCTGTCCCATTCTGCATGCACTTATAACAGCAGTGTGGTGTACAGTTTGAAGTTAGGTTCTGTTTCACTCGATGCCGCAGCATTTGATTGCTGCTCTGCACTCTGGTTGGGGAAGGAGCCTTCATCCTCCATGTCTGATTAAGCCCCTTGTTGAAAGTCTTGCATATTATTTTGGTTTGCAGATTTCCACTTTGTTCACTCTAAAATCTCGTTTGCCTCACAGCATTTTAGCACAAAAAGAAACTGGAAGACAACACTGGAGGTAAAATGTTGAGCTGTTATTGTAACATAATTGTGGCATTTCAAGATCAGACTGTTGTTTTAGCAGAGACGGTTGTGCGGTAGCATTAATGAGCTTCGGAGAAAGTGTCTTTATTTCAGCACGTGCATGAACGTGCAATAGTGTGCCATCAGTGTGTGAATGTAGAGGCATCTATCAACACACTGAGGCAGAAACTTGTCCATCCTAAGGACAGAACACAGAGATATAAACAGAGTAATGCAGTTTATGTTGTTCAATGCAGCCAGGATGGCAAGGATTGTGCATTGGGGAAACAAAACAACTTCTGCAAATGAATTGGCACAACCTCGGAGGGCCAACTCCTAAAGTCAAGGCTCTGCTGTCCGCTTACATCTGAAGGAATAAACCATTCCTTTGAGGACAACAATGTCAACATCTTGGCCAGAGAGGACAGATGGTTTGAAAGAGGAGTAAAAGAATCCATCCATGTCCGTCTCTGAACAGAGGAGGTGGCCTTCAGCGTTACTTATCACCCGCCTACAGTGCTGCACTGAGTGCCCTCCCCAGACAGCTTGTCAACCATTCACACCTGGGCTCACCTAGCCATAGCAACCCACATGAAGGCTGGTTGGGCCTTCATGTGGGTGAAACTGGGAGCTCACACTTGTCCTCATCGACTCTGTAAGGACACTCCCACACAGTGTTTAAAAGCCAGCCAACTCCCCTCCAGTTGGTTAGAAATGAATAAGTCTCTTGGATGAGAGGTGAAACGTCTTCAAGAAACTGAAACACGTCCAGTTGCCTACGATACAGCACTTAAGATTTACCATGACCTGGATGACGGAGAACCTTCATCAACAGAGGCAGATACACACACTTAATTTTTTGGGTTAGACAGGGATTTTTCTTGGGATAAAAGAACCAGACTCAGGGAAGAATTCCTGAGAAATACCATGATTTTGAAACCCTATTAACCAGTCCATCTCTTGTTTTTCGAGTTCGTATTTCATTCTCTGAGTATGAGAAGATAAGGACATAGTGTCAGTAATGTCTTCCTTTGGCTTCTGAAGAGACGTATGAAAGCCTGGATTTGGATTTATTCCTTAACTTGAAAAGCAGAACAGACAGTTCTAGTGGAAAATGAGTCATTTACGGTCTTCTGAGAGAAGTGTGGACTGTTTCTGAATCAACTTCAGTCTTTCCTGGACCCAGCACGTGCTGTAATCACCCCTAGATGAAGCTGTTGGCTTCTGCTTGACGTTGTCTCAGTTGGAGCGAGGTACCGAGGTGTTTTTGGACCACACATCTCAGTGGTGACCTGTCAATCAAACTGTATGGGTGGTACTGGGACATGTCTCTAGGATTTTCATTCGTCTTTGTCTTCATTGAAACAAGAAGAGAAGCCCTGTCACTGCAGCGTTACATCACCAGCTGATCGAGCTTGCGTAAATGGTTAATTTATTGCTGGCTTATGATTTTATTGTCGAAACACCGTGGTTGCTGAGCTCGCCCCTATCTGTTTCTGCCCCGGAGGTAAACTCGTTTGTGTTTCATCTCAGCCCCTGAACTGAAAATGAATCACAGGGCGACGGGATGGAACACAGATGGGGCGAGGGGATGAATAAACGGAGGAAACAAAAATAAAAATTGATTGCATACTCGCATGTAAACCTAGAGCACAACAGAGTGATCCCCTCAGGCTGCTAGAGCTTCAGGTTACACTACAATAAGGCAAATCAATAAAGCGCGAGAGACCATGCCAGGCATTGTTTTCTATCTCATTTCATCGTTTTGTCTATTCTTCTCTCAGCCTGTTTTCCTTCCAGATCAGATGCTTATTATGTATTGTCCCACGTTTGATTCTCATAGCTCTAATATGAAGTTAATTAAGATAAGAATTGGGCTGGACAGCATATACATATTATTTGTCCATGGAAGGAATATGCAATATTACTTATGTATCAAATAACCTTGCAGAGCACTTTTTTTTAATCCAACACCACACAGTCACATCTACAGTACAGGCATGATGAACACCTCTTATCCCACTCTGACATTCACACACACAACAGGCCAAGCCTATTTACATATAAATGCACAGATGAAACTATAGCAAACAACAAGGTACATCCAGTCCAGTCCACAACCAAAACTCATCTTGCTGCCTTGAATCTAAATCAACATCATAGTCGTTATCATCACAAGTCAAGGCTCATACAGGCGCACACACACACACACACACACACACACACACACACACACACACACACACACACACCAACAACAACAACAACAAAACTAGCGCAGCTGCGCAGTTAAATGAAAAGTAAGCAACACAACAGGCCTGCGCCTACTGCAGCCATACCACAGAAAATGACATGTAGGTTATGTAAAAAACAAAAAAAAAACTGACTTACATTAGTGGTCCTTGAACTTCCCGAAGGCCAGTGTGAGTCGCTCATTTTGCTGGATGTATTCCTTTGTAACAGCAGTCATGTCCACTTGTGCCAGAACATCCTGGTGTGTGTTGTACATCAAGTCATTAAGCCTTCTCTGTGTCGTAGTTGAACGCAGGTATGTTTTGATACGGCGAAGTGTTGAGAAAAATCTTTCAGCTGATGCTGTAGTGACTGGGATCGTGAAAAACAGTTTCAACAGTTTGTGCACTTCTGACTGAAGCTCTTTGGCCACAGGGATGGCATTCATTGCTTCACCTATATCCCTTACTGATGTTTTTCAGCTTTGGTTTGAATCCTTGATGTTTTTATGGTGTCTGGCGACATGCTCAACTGTGAAAGCAGACTGTCGAAGTCAAACAGCAGGGCCGTGAGGTTGATGAGGCTTTGTGAGACCCCTCCCGCAGCACTCACTTGTACAGTGGCCGTCGGTAGCTTGGCTTGAAGCCGGAGGAGAGCCGCTAACCGGGGCTTGGCAGGTCGTCGGAGTCCGTGGTGGAGATGGACGCTCCGGGTCTGTTGTCGAGGCCACAGTGGAAGCTGGAGTAGTTTGCTCATTTTGTTTTGCCTGTTTATTGGTAAAATAAATAAATAAATTAAAAAAAAAAGAATAAAAATTAGATATCGACTTCTGTCTCTTCGTTGTCGCAGCCAACGGTTTGGCAGGTGCCCGCCGTTAGCTCGCGACGACGCTCACACATGACGTAGCTGATAAACAATGCACACTAATTTCAAATTAAAATACAGCAGTCAGTGGGAGTTTTTTATCGGAAGCAGTTGGTGAGAGTGAGTGAAGGTATGTGGTAACTAGTATTGTTTGGCTCGTAAAAACACAGATACAACTTTTATTCATATAAAATAGTTTGTCAGATTACAAAAGTTACCCGCCCCCGGTTCCGCCGTCTATGATTTTGTCATAAAGTGATGTCACTTTCTGACTGCCTAATACCTGCCTTTACCCAATATCATTGTGTTAGTGTTTAGTGAAAGAGCTCATCATCTCTCCAGCAGCCTACCTCCACTTGAGAAAACCAAGTCCTTCTGAAATGACTGAAGCAAAGATTTATTTCTGTAGTTCACCCGTAAGCTTGTCCTGATATTGATGTTAGTGGCTTAATATACTGAATAAAGTCAAATGTGTGAGTTAATTACTGTAATTCTGCTCATATAATTCAGTCATGGCTATCAGAAAGAACCACCCCAGTGCAGACAGGGTCTATTTTGACCACATGAAGTACAGTTGAGGAACTATATTCAGTCTCCAGGGAAAACACAGGTATAGTTCAGTAGTTATGGGACCCCACAGGCGGTGAGCTCACACAGTAAACTCTAATCTCGCTCACTCTCTCTGATGAAAGTCTTCTTTCTCCAAAAAGGATAATGTAGCATTTAATGATGCATATAGTCATATAGGTCAGCGAGAGTAGGTCGGGAGTGGGAAGTGGGACAAAGTTAGTGCAGAGCCTGGACGATAGCCTCTTGGGCAAACGGGGCTCAGATAAGCCCTGATCTCCATATCGCAGAAGGCTGGCTGCAGGGTAGAAGATGTCTATCTTGTAATTGCTCTCATATCTGTCTGCTCCACCTGAGCTGCATTTATCTCTGCGATTAGCCTACAGTATCGCAAACACAGCAGTAATACGCCTGATACCAGAGTAACCTTACAAATGGTATTATATCAGGGTCTGTATGTGGCTTTGTGTATGTGTAAGGCATTGTGCCATTGCAGGGGTTTGCTTCAGGCGTGGAGAAAACTTGTAAGTGTAACTTTTTTTCTTAACTTTAAAAATAACAAGAAACTTACCTAAAATTGCCAATTGAAATGTAGTGATCATTCAAAGCTTCTAGTGAGGCTTTTGAATGAAGCCTTGAATGTGTATTGTCAGATTTCAAGGTTAACCCTAAAAAAAATAAATGACAAAGCAAAATCTCAAAACCAAAACTCAATTGAATAGAGTGATCCAACGCAAGTACATAATATGGTCTCTTCTTTCCTTCCAACTTCAGTATTTTCCTGTAATCGTGTTAGAGCCAAAATAGATTATTTGTTAATGTGCTCTTTTTTGCTTATTGAGCTGTTATGGTTCAAATGCAGCAAAACAATGTCAAAGAACTTGCAGAAACAAGGGCTGACTGTTGCATCACCTCATGTCGGCATCGTCTCAGCCAAAAAGCTGCACTTGAACGCACCGCAGAGAGGAAATGAGTCTCCAAACCAGGCATCAGTGGTCGTATTCGTCATTTAAAAAGAAAAAAAACGTAAGACTTGCAGAAACAAACTGTTGTTATGAAAAAGAAGCACCACTCTCATTTACATAGAATCAAAAATATGGCCAAGAGGCAAGGCTTTTTCCGAGTGATTTCTCTTACTGACAAGCTCTTCCACCTACTCTACACACTCAAACGGTCAAAAAGTCGTCGACAAGGACCAACTGTCAGGACACAACTGTGGGCACAGACAATCAACAGCCCCGACATTGGTGATGTATCAGCATCCTTAGACTGCTGCTACACTGCCCTGTTAAAGGTGGAGAAAGATGGTTATCATTCTGTCTCATCCCCTGATCATCAAATACCGATGCTTGGGGTTGGTGTTTAGGTCCAAGCTAGCATCGATAGTTGAGGACCTGGATATTAGACTTAACAGTCAACAATTGTACATACAAATGCAGTGCCGGATACAAATGTTGATTTAGAATTTCAATGTCGACATTATGGACGAAGCTTCAAAGCTTCAAACTGTTGGCTAAAGTAAAAAGCATAACCGCCAATCTATAAACATCGCGTCTGTTTGAGTCCTTAAAATGGCTCCCAGTCTCACCCTGGTGTGTACTTCAGTGACTCTTTGTGTGGGCGAGTGCAGGATGAAGGGCGAGGCCGTGTTTGCGATGGCTGACCTGTTCTGAAACACCGCAAAGTGAAGCCTATAGAGAGATGATGAGCAGAGCCATTTGCATGTCTACAGTTTCTCTCTGTGTGTGACCCCAGCTGACACTCACATTACTCAGAGGACGGCTGTCTGCCGGCCGTGTGTCAGGGCCTCAGGACAGCTGCAGCCTAGAAAAATGCTGCTCAGCCACAAGGGAGATGGGGAACGGAGAGGAAGGAAGGATGGTGAATTATTTGGGGTGAATTCCCACACTAATGCGCTGATTGCCAAGGCGTGCCACCCACTAACGATCTCCATAAATAAATATTCAGTAATTTATGTCGAGACCTTGTGCACAGAGGATTGCAGACATTTCTGGAACTATTCTCCGGTCACGCTCTGAACTGGAATAACTTCAGCAAACCCTGGAAAAATACTGCTCTGCTTAAAACATAACTAACTTCCATTTTTCATGCCTTGATGGGGCATTTAATGGCCGTGCCCATTTACTATGAATTACACACACTTTAAATAGGCCTACACTGCGGTTCTTGGATTTTCTGTGTTCTTCTGAACATCCAGGCAGCCACTTATTTTCAGCTTGTATGAATATTAACTCGACACTGAGTCAGCTTGATTTTTTAATAACTAACATAATGCTCGCAAAAAAAAAAAAAGCGTATATCATTTTAAAAAGGCTTCGTGCAGTGTCAGGGCTCTGAAATCCTAGACTTTAGGTTCTGGCCAAACACTGAAAATGAAGGAAAGAACATCCGTGTTTGCTCAGGCATGCCTTCCACTTTTAGAGGAATAGTTTCACATTTTAAAACATTTACCAATGGGGAAGCCATGAGTGCAGGTTTCAGTATATAGGAAAATATCAATATGTTACCCCTGAAAAAAAGCAAGACTGTGATTGTTTCACTTTAATTTCCTTTTCAGCAGATTTCTGCAGCTTTCTCAGGCTGGACAAGTGATATCTCTTGCTAAAATGTTTACACCTTTGCAGTACTTTTAGCAGTAATTATAGTAATACTAATGAACATCTGTTTTAGTGGAAGAAAAAATTACAACAGGTGTGTTTAATAAAAAAAAAAAAATATGATTAGCACCACTGATTAAATGTCTTTATGTACTGTGAAGAGGGAAATACAGGTGTTCGCAAAGCTTGTGAGGAGTGACAGCTTGTTTCTTCATGCAAAACAGATCTGCGGTCTGAAATTAAACTAAGCTGCTTTATTTTAAGGTTACGACAGGTACGACAGCGGTTAGGCATGTTGTGTGTGCTGTGATTAGTTAAAGACTGTACGTAATAGGAATGCCTGGCTCCATTCAAATTCTTTTTTTTAAAAAACTCTTGAAATATAATGATAAAGTTGTATCTCATTGGTTAGTCAATGCACAGATACTAATGGAATACATTTTGTTGAGGGAGTTAAATGCTAGAAGTATCTCAGGTTATTCGTCCATCCAGAAATGTGTAATGTGCTTTCACATTAGAGTTTCCATGAGGATGAAACAAACGCAACAGAACGTGTTAATTAGTGAGTTGTAGTTGTCTTTGGAGGGGGTTTTGAAGCTGACAGAGAGCCAGGCACTTTACCCCCTGCTAGGTTATGCTCAGCTAGGCTAATCAACTCCCTGCTTAAAGCACAGTACTGCGACTAATGATCTTCTATCAACGAAGCTCTTTCACAGCCTACAAATGGTCTTGCATTCATAGCTTGAGAAGGAAGATCTTGTAGATTGTGAGAATTGACCTCAGTAAAAATGGCCTGACGGTCTCAGTGAGAACAATACACAATGTGAGCTGCTACCAGTGTGATTTTACTTGGTAATTAAGCTAATGAGCAAGGGAATGTGCAGAAAATGACTCTTCGACTTTGACCAAATCATTTTTGTTTTTCGTTGATTTTAATGGTCATTTTTTATAATTTGTTTTTAAATTGTATAATTAAAAACATGTTTTTATGAATGAATAATTAACTGCGCTGCAGCTGTGTAAATAATTTCAACTTGACCTACTGTATACCGATTTTTAGACTCTTTCAGGTTTGTCGGTATCTTTCTTATTACTGACTCTGCGGGAGGACTGAGACAGTGACTCTGGAGGCAGCATGAGGGAGAGGAGGTGCTGGTGGGATTTGTTTTCAGCCCAGTTGCGGTATACTGGCTGCCATGTGGGGTCTTAAAGGGAAATGCCACAGAGGAAGAGAAACTGTAATGATCACTGTATGTTACCTCTGGACAGCTCATTGTGGAAATTGACAGTCCAGACAGATAAGGAGTAATGAGAAGTAATTAATGGATTTATAGTTTAACATTTCCAAATAAAATAAATACATAATTTTCCCCTTTGAGAACAGCCTCGACACCAATATGTGTTGTGGTATCTGTGACGTATTGTGCCATTTTTGAGGACGATGGACGTCGGCTGCAGGGTGACTGTGGTGGCTTCATGTGTGGGCTCCTTATGCCTGAAAACATGAGCGTAGGAAGCGTTTAAAATGTGGGAAAATGTGACGAGGTTCTGGGGATTCTCCCTCAGGAAATCTCTAACAGAGTAGAAGCTATTTTTAGTGTCTTCTTGGTGTCTACACTAGCAATGAACAAGTACAATTTGCAGTTTCATCTAGAGAACATGTTTGGTCCCCGATCGCATAGTGGGGAAGATATTAAAAAAGCTTAAAGTTCTGAAATTGATTTGATGCATAATTCATAATGGCTGCGTGGCACAGGCTCCTGATATACGCTTTAGGCTCAAAGTACATATTTGCTGAACATTTCAAATAGCAAATAACTTCAAATACAATACAAAGAACCAAAATGACCAAACAAAATCAACATCAAGTTTCATAAATCAGCCAGTACCTTTGAAAAACTAAATGTTTTGATCAGAAGTCCTACATCATCTGTTCCCACATCAGAATGTGAGTGTCTTTCCTTGATGGTCGGCTTGGGATAGAAAAGGATCGTTACTTGTGCTCCAATGAAGACCACTAAGTGAAATGTAAGCATGTTGTTTGACATAGCCAGGATACATTTCTCAACCCTTGTCTGGCACAGGTGTGTGTGTGCTGCCTTCTTGTCTTGACTTTGGTTTAGCACCACTATATAAAAACACATCCAGAAAGCACATCCTCTCAAAGATTAACAGCTGATTATGTTGTGGCACTAGGAAACTCTGAATGAAGGAGTAATTAACTATCGAGCTATTAACTCTGAAGATGTTGAGGGAGACGGTGCACTGCCAGGAGCATCACATGCACACAAATGCAACACAGTTCAATTCAGTCATATTAAACTTTGAGCCAGCTACCAGCATTTGCAAGCTTTAGGTCTGACAATCATCAGTTTTCTGTTTCCAATATAATTTGAGAGAGATTCACAGAGGAAAGAGTCCTGAATGTCAAGAGCAACAGTTAATAGAAATGCAAAATTGCTTCATGCAATAACACTGATAACCTGCGGATTACCGACAGAAGAATAGAGGGCAAACCTCTTTGCGAGGCAGAGAGAGACACTTCACATGATAAAACTCTGAAAAGCCTTGTATAATGACAGGCTGGTAACAATTTATAATTAACCCTGCACTTTCAGCTCATATGTCTTTTTTTTTTATAAGTCTGCAGTTTTTATTTCCAACCATGATCCACAGCTCCATCTCTGAGTCAGCTGGAGTTGGAGGCAAAAAGATGTAAAAAGAGGCACATCACGTGTCGCATTCAGACCTCTGCCCTCAGGGTCGGACAGCACATCAGATGTGTGAATGATGTGTTCCCTTACACACATGTTGATGAGGACAAGGTTAAGCACAGCAGAAGAAGGGGTCAGCCACAGCTCTTGTGTATGGACTGGAGTGAAAAGGTGGATATTTGTGAGTTGTGGAGAATAATTGTGCAGACTGGTCCCTCAATCAGATCCTCTTTTCAACCTTCAAACGTATTTCTGGTTGCAGGACAGCTAATATCTCTTTGCTTTCAGAGTAATTATGCCGTGTCAGATTTTCTCGCACTGCATCCAATTTTTCTAATCAGGTTGATTAAATCTGGTTGCAAGCCAGCAATTAATCTCCACCTCTCCTCTGCTACAAGACACACACACACCGGCACCCTTAGCAACCTGATTTACCCCCGACTGTCTCGTGCTTCCCTTCTTCTCATGTATAGTAAGTACAATTATCGCAGGAGAATGGCAGACCCCTGTGGTAAATTAATATAATATCAGCCATATCATTAGTCATTAGACACACTAATGCACTCACTCATTTTCTGCTGTGATTGTAATAGACTCATAATGTGCTTTTAATTCATGCTGGCTAACCTCAGCACCCTCCTTTACCTTTACCTTCCTCCCTCTTCTCTCTCCTCCAGGCTTCGCAGTGAACCTCCAGGTGATCCTGGCCAACCCGCGGGCGCAGTTCAAGAGGCGCGGCTCCCAGCCGGGGATGCAGGAGTCGGACTTCCTCAAGCAGATCACCAAGGTCACCGAGTTGGAGCCTAAGGCCAACAATTGCACCCGGGTCAGTAACCAGGCACTGCTGACGGCAGTTTTTTCAAAATAAATATGTTTTCCTCCAATGCCCGCTCACATTATGTGCTGTAAACATCACAATGGGTGCTCCTTCTAAATTCAGACCATTAGATTCATATTTTTTCTCCAGTTTTAAAAGTAATCCAGGGGAATATTGTCTGCTAAAAACACAGAATGTCAATAGTCAGAAATTCATTGAGGTTCATACTCGATAACTTTGCATTAGTTATTATCACGGTATTTGTGCAGTGCAGGATAAAGCCTGAGTGATGTTTCATAGGTGTTATTTTTACCTCATGAAGTGATACTGAACCCTGGCACCTTGGTGACTTGAGAGGAAAATCAATGAGCTAAAGTTAGAGACTGCATGAAAAATGGCCCAAAGATTGTTTTTTATATATAGTTCAAACCAACTTTACCTCCCATTGCATGCAAACCTTCCATTTGTCCATTTGACAACAATGCCAAATGCAATTCTGATTTGCATTCTGTTAAAACCTCTAGCCTTCTATTTTGACTATTTGATTTCACAGAGAACGTGAACAATTTAGAGATTTTATCAAGATTGCTTTCAGACTTACTTTGTGTTATCTTAAACAGACATCTTGATTAATTATTTGCTTAATTTAGGCACACAAATGAAATATTAGGATTTTCACGAGTTTAAACGTATTAATATTTGTATGATGAGCATGAATTTACACATCAAAGCCCTCACGACAATTTCTATCAACTTTCTGTTTAAGCAGTAGCTAAGTTAAAGAGGGTGCCATATCCACTTCCATCCACACGGTCTTGAAAATAACCATAGCTACGTCAGGATGCAGTTTGTTGACTCCAGCTCAGCTTTTAATTGGTCTCAACCGTGAAGCTGATTGGAAAACATATCACTCTGGGCTTGAGCACCACACTCTGCCGTTGGATATTGGACCTCCTCACCAGCAGACCCCAGATAATACGGATTGGCAGTCACACCTCTATTTCTATTGCCCAAAAAAAAAAAGAAAAAAATCTGCCATTATGTAGTTTATATTCTCTAAAATTAAAGTGATTTTTCATTGTTTCACAGCTCAAAGTCTTGTTGTTGCTGGTGGTGGGCAGGATTGGTCTGTAATGTAATTAGTACATAATCAGACCGCATTGACATGCATATGGGAGGTGGCTGACTCAGACCAGGGTTCAATTTTTCATCTTTATAATAATATATTTGCCTTAATCTAGCACTTGCGCATTTGTATATGTGCGTGTGTGTCGGAAATTAAACTGCAGTCACCATCACAGCAGCAACTAACCATAGGGCACCTCACCCTGCTATTGGCAGCATGACTCATGCTTTAAGCTGGTGGCACAGGCTAAACTTAGATACACACAGCTTGAATTGGATAGAAATGGCATTATAGTGCAATCAATTCTAGTTGTGTGCTTAGACAGCTGAGATCGATGCAGCTCATCTCAAATCACCACAGCCCCTGTTGGCACTTGGTATTATGAAGCCACTCATCCTCTTGACAACCATCACCGAGCCGCCTTAAAGGACTTTGGTGAGAAATGGATTCTATTACATTTAAACCCTTGAAGGAATACGCAAGCGAAGATTGTTAGTCCCCAGTTGGTCCAAATAAAGACTTTTGTTTTGTTTGCTGTTTCAATCGTGCATGAATTGTTTTTATCTGATACAGTTTTAGGTGATATTAGCAGTGGTCGTGATCCATCAGAGCCCGATAATCAGACTGAAATATCGTTCCATTTCAGAACTTTTTTTAGTATGAAACACATTTCCACTTGGACATGTAGAAGCAAACAGGCAGACTCAAGAGTTGCTCATTCTGTAAGTCCACTTACAAAAGCGTTCATACCTATTATTATACCTAACTATTATTCACAATTGTTACCATTTTTGTGGCCATTATTTCTGTCGCTATTTATCTGATTCTGACACAGTTCCTGTTCTTGATCATGGCTACATAGCTGTGATTGTTTTAGTCAGGGATCACAACACAAGAGGCAATTCAGTCTAAAACAGGCTTGGTCTGTGGGCTACTTTGGTACAAACCAAATACTTCAACAATTACTGGCCACATAGCCATAGGTTTTGGTATTGCTATTCTTAATTCCTAGAGGATTCTTCTTATTAACTTGTAAGTGTCATAAGTAAATTACTATTGTTGACGTTCACATTTTTTGTGTGACCGCTTCACCTCGGGGTCTTACAGATATAGATTTTGCTCTGAAAAAGGCACTTGTGGATTAGTCCATCACACATTAAGGTCAGGGCAGCCCGTACACTCATTGGCACCAAGGCATTGGCTAAGATCTTGAGCTGATTCTGCATTTAAACACAGCTTTAAATGTGTCTGTGTTAGTTATCTGTGCATGACAGTGGATGTAATATGAGGGTAAGGGGGTAAAGATGGTAAAGCTCAAACTACACCACTACACCTGTTGGTTCAATCCTGTAATTTCTGGTTGTTTGACAGACATAGCAGCATCCAGCGGAGCTTTGGTATTGTTGATTTTGATTTAATATATCTAGTTGAGAACAAAATTGTTTTCTGCTGGTAGTCAGCCATCCTGTTTCTCTCCAGCCATTACACTGCACACAGTGTTTTCAGCCTCTGTGGAGAAAAACTCAGGAAGCAAGTTGTTTCATCTGGACTCAACAAATGTGAATTGTAAATTTACTGTTTCACCAGATGTACGCAGGTCACACTGTTGCACTTTTAAGTCCCTGGTGGGTTGTGGGTAAATGTTTCCTGCAGGGAATAGAAATAAGACCCCCAGAGCTGCTGGATCATCACTTACTGGAGCTGCTGCTGGCTGCTGCTACTGCTGCAGACAGCTCTATGTTGAAACTATCATCATCATTATCAGCCCCATTACACTAATGGAGGTGCCCTGCCGCTGATATTAATATAGGCCATTAGCAGGCTGTGACATCATCAGTCATCGCCCAGCACCACACAGACAAGAAGATGTGATATCAGCATTTATCACGTCACAGTGACAAAAGCAGCGGGACATGACATCATCGTTCATAAAGCCCCTGATGTGTGTTTAGAAATTGTGACAGTTTATCCAAAGATCATACTTGTAAAGTTAAACCAACTGACCAACATAGCCCTGTGTGGCGTAGACAGAAAATGTGATGTCACCGTGAAATGTTCTTGTGAGTAAGAGTTGACATCATCACTGATCATAGATGTGTGAGCAGAGAGGATGGAAAAACACTTTTGTACAATGAACAGAAAACAAGACAGAAAATAAATGATAAAGGGGTCAAATGTAATTATAATAGCAGCATCATTTTTAAATAAGTTATAAAAAATAAAATAATACAGTTTAAAAATTGGTAACAACAATCCATTGTGCACTGTCAACAAAATAAGCTAAACAAAAGCTGTGTTCTTTAAGTTTTCAATAGGTCGTATTTGAGCTTATTATAGCTTAATACTGAATAGACAGAGATGAGATAAGATCAGATAAGATGATAAAATAAGCCTTTACTGCAACACAATACATAGACCTCTTCACATTGTGCTTAATTTTCTTAATGTTTTAAACTAAAATTAGACATTTTAGACAATTTTCTAACATGCTTTACCGTTAAATTGACTGTAACCTACTTAGCAATGTAGTATATTTATGGAGAATCAATCAAGCCTTCTTTAAATCCACTAATGAATAATCCCAGTTGATGTTTTCCTGAAGGGCTGAGTTACCAAGCAGAGTCACACATCTCAAGAACACCCCGAGGAAATCCTCTTTAATCATCTCCTATAAAACCAAAGTGACACTTCATGATGAAAAGAATAAAATATCTCAGTCATCATGACTTAATAAATGATCGTCTACCACCACTGATAATCCGGACTACTAATAACATCATCGTGACTTAAACTGTGAGGAGAATAAACAGTACATTAAATGAACATCATCAGGTGACATCATTAGTCATTACACAAGTCCTAGTTCTGTTGATCAGGGAAGCTAAATCCTGTAACTGTAACTGTCTGGGTTTCCGCACCGTGTTCTTGACAGATTTAAGTAACCCTCAAGCTGAAGTTGTAGTGAAATTGGTTTTGGCTGGTCTGAACAGTTGTGATTGAAATTATTTCCAGCCACTGTGACACACCCTGACTCCAGGCTCTAACCACTTTTGAGGAAGGTATCTAGGATCAGGATCACAGAGCCTGAATCCTGACCTTGACAATGGAGGGCAGAAATGCTCATCTGATGGCCGGTCAGTATCTGGAGACGACTGACAGGAGCTGTGATGTAGTTAGAGCAGGAGACTAATGGCAACAGACAGCAGTGACAGGACAAGAGAGGAGGGGGAAAGCAGGAACAGATGGAGACAGATGATAGCACAGGAGGAAAATGGGATAGAGTGGAGAGGGGGAGAGGAGGGAAAATAAAAGCAGAGGATAGGTAGATGATCTGACTGGATGTGTAGTTGAAAAGAAGACACCAAGGAAAGAAATGCGACACAGAGACGTCTGCTGCCATGGATTGAAAGACTATAACGATGTTTATTGCATTTGCATCGGCTTTCAGGTTTCTGCTAAACCTAATTTTTATTTTATGAATGTGGCTAAGTGCATCTTTGACCGCTACTGCATCTGGTTTGGAGGATCTGATCCTCAAATCGCTACAAATGGATTTTCCTCTCGGTCCCATTATGGGACAGTTGTGGTTAATCACAGCTTGGGTCTTGAGACTTAAAGTTTATTACTGGAAACTGCAGGTGACGAAAACAGTCTCAAGTTGCTAAAGTGTTCAGACAGATGGAAATTTAATTCCATCGGCTGAGGAAGACTGTGTGATGAGATCAGCTATTGTGGGGCCTAGCGGAATGATTGTTTCCATTGAATGTATTTATTTATCTGAGAGGCAGAACTGACATGATGCTGGTTGGCCTTGCCTCTGCGTCACAAGGTAACAAGTGGCTCCGCCTTTTTGTCTTTACTATAAGTAAAACAGTGCTATCTTATCAAGGCTGCATTGACCTAAAACCTATCTCAGATACTTTTTAAACAAACATGCAAAAAATTCTGTCTCTCTCTCTCAATTCAGTCACTGGGTAACACTACTGTGTAGAGTTGTGTGTCATCAGCATATGAGATGATCATTCTCTATAGTCTGAGCAAGGAGGAGCATAACAGAATACAGGGGCCGGAGAATAGAGACACTAGGAACTCCACGTGATTTTTACTTGCTCAGATTCATGTTCACCAGTTGACACAAATAAGTCCCTGTCTCATAGGTATGATCTGAACCAATGTTTGAGGGAATTTAAATCAATGTCTCCATAACATGTTTTGTCCATCTGGGATCACCGACAACTGTAACATCTTACCCAGCACATCTTAGTCCTCTGAAAAAAAGTCTGCTATATCTTTATCTGCATTTGTTAATGCCTCAAGAATGCATTAATATCAGTCTGAGGATCAGGCTATAATCATATCAGATAGATTCACAATGTAAATTTTGGCCCCAAGTTGCAATAATCTGGAATTTAAAGTCATTTCAAGGTCAAACTAGAAGCTGTTGCTACCCAATCATCCTGTCCCTGCTTCTCCACCAGTTCCTCCTTCTGCTGGGGAGAATCCAGCCTGTCCTCACATTAGCTATTAAGGCAAAAAAAAAGAAGAAGCTCTAACCTGGTAAAGCTTTTTGTCTCAGAGTTGCCTCAGGGAAGGAGAGAAAGATAGAGCTGGAGAAAGAACTGAGAGGTAAAAACGGGAGCAAGGCCATAAGAGAAAAAGTGGACGTGATGAATGAGGAAAATGGAGAGCAAACTGGGAGGAAGAGAGGTGTTTGAGGCCGGGGGAACGGGGAGGGCACTCCGACTGCATAATTGGTGCGTGTGCGCGCACACATGCACGTCCTCACACACGTTCAGTACCATTTTCCCCACAGCTCTGGAGCGATGCTTTAGTGGCTGCTACATTAGCCTCGTTAGATATGCAAAGTGGGCCAATTAGCAGCACAGTGTGCAGGAAGTGACATGTTCCACCTGAGGAAGCCCAGAAACTAAGGCAGCCAGCAATAAATCATGTTCCTGTGAGTCTGTGTGTGTGTGTGTGTGTGTGTGTGCGCGCGCGTCTGTGTGTTGTTTTGGATACAGAAATGTCACATGTGTGAATTATAAGCTCATTAGCTCTTTCCTAAAAAAGTCACTCTGAATCCACACGACCTCACTTGAATCTCTGAGGAGTTAAACTTGTCCCGCTCTCCAGGAAAATATTAATCTTTGCATCCATTGCAAGTGTTTTGTCGCCGATATATTCCTGTGAAATTGGCTGCAAACGCAAGACAAACAGCTGCGGTGAGGTGCTTTTGATTTGATCCATTTCAGGAGGTGTCAGACTGTTTCCTGTGTGAGGAATCCCTCCTGGCAGACTGGTGAGCATCAGATTCACAGCAGGAGGATACAATTCCATCTGTTTCAAAGAATGCAGCAGTGTCTTTCATTTGACAGATATTTCATCAGAGCATCATCAAGGAACGAAGCCTTTACTTCAAAAAGTCTGAACAGCAAGGGAAACACAACTACCCAGCAGCTTTAGACCAATACATGGGGGATTTCATGAACTCCATACAGTAGCCAGTCACTTCTTGGACATTTTCCCCATGTTCAACGTAAAGGGTGACCAAATTGGATTCAAAGGGACTAGTTATGACGTCTGATCACATGTAATTACCATCACAGGAGGGATATCTGCATTTTTGATATAAGGCAGAGGGTGTGATATTTGGAGAGAAGAGTGATATTACACATTTGATCACTCTTTGTTTGAACGTGACCACTTAATGTTGCTGGAACACTCTTGCTTTTTTGCAGTTTTGGCTGGTCTATTTAGATCATCAACTGTCCTCTGGTCTGCTTTGGATGTCTTGTATTTATTTATTCAAATGTATTTATTTATTATTTATGCAGGCTGCGTTCAAGATGGTCTTCAGAGCATCTGTTTTTTCTCAAATCCAAAACCTCACTTTTGTGAGGACAAGATGCTACAACACATTTTAATGAGGCAAGAAATACAAGCATTCAGACCATCGGCACACTCAAGGGTTCAATTCCATTTCCAGTTTCCCCCCCTACTCCTTGTTTTCAAATGCCCCTCAGGACAGATTTACAAGAGATAGTTGTTCAAATCTCCCCCATGACTTGAGACAACCCCTCAAGACCCTCACAAAATCATCAGTAATCCTCAATGGTGTTTATATAAAAAGTCACAACTTGACATTTCCAACACGGCATCACCTGCTGTGTTGATTTCTCATGTGTTACTGTGTCAATCCAGGTATTGTCACATTGCAATTTGCCATTTATCTGACAGAGATAGAAAAGCATGGACATTTGTAGTTCATCAACTTCATGGTATCAGTCGAGTCGTCAAATAAAAAAAAGAACACTGCTTCATTACCTGTCTACTAGCGGTGCTTTATAGGCTAACATTAGTTCCTGCCCTGCTAGTCACCAAGTGCAGCAATTTTGATGTCATGTGCCATCAAAAAGGAGAATCACAACGTTGAAATATGACCAAATGCAAGTGACCCACACATCAGCAATAACAATGTGATGTTAGCTAGTTAGACACTAAGACATCAGCAAACAAACAGCAATTGTTGAACGCTTGTTATTATGAAAAAAGGACAATAATAGATATAAACAAGTCCATATTACCATTGGCTGGCGGTGTGTCTCTGTTTGGGGATCATGTAGCCTTAAAACTTCACTCTACTCCTCCATCCCAATAAAAATCAGGACAACACAATACCACAGAGAATGGTAAGACTCAGTGGCAGCGAGGGGTTATTGGGAATGGACAAGGGTGTAATAATCTCTCATTTTACGTGTAAACTCTTTAAATACTGCAGGTCAAGAGTGAACAAAGTAAGTCATCTGTAAACAATGGAGAACATTTATACATGGTGCAGTTTGGATCGTATTTCTTTTTCAGATATTTTTCTGCTCTGACACACACACACAAATTCTTGGGCACAAAATATCAGCTATCAGCAGATTTAATCCAAATAATATCAACCTGAGTCTATGGTCTTACATGGCTCAGTTTAGCTCTGCCAACCACCTGCATCTGTGCTGTATTTATCCAAGCATAACAGCCTGTTCATTCCTTATTTATTCCCCAGCATTTTCCACTGTCAGCAGATTTCCTCACCCCTCTCCTTCTCTTTTTTTCAGGTGCTGGTTTGGCACACTCGCACAGAGAAACCACACCTTGCAAATGAGCCCAAACATCGGAAAGACACTGTGGTGATCGAGGTGTGAAAAGAAGGGAGCTGAGCAGCGGATCCTAAAGCCAGAAGCTGATTGTGGCTGGCCATCATCTCTTGGCTGGGACTAACGGCAGCCTCCTGCTTTCTCTCTTTATCGGGCTAATACAATCTGTTCACAGCGAACACAGACTCTGAGGAGCTGCATGATTCAAGACTTCTGGCTGTCTGTCAAACGTGCTCTGTGAGGACTGGACAGCACTGAATATCTTTGTGTAATAAACTGGGATGACTCTGACTGTGTATTTCCTCCATCCATGGCCTGCTGATGTTAAAAAAAAAAAAAAAGAAAAAAGAAAAAAAGTATAAATGTTAAAACAAAATATGTTGCATATTTGAAAAGTGCCATGGGAATCATCATTGTCATTTTTAATCATTAATACGTCATTGTCAATTTAACTGTGATACCTAGAATTACCATACAAACCAGACTTGTGGTCCAGGTAACTGCCAACTTCTTATGACAGCTGTTGTAAGAGGCTGTTTCTTTAAGCAGCAAGGAGATTTATACCAATTTCATGTCTGTGCATTTATGAGGCAGCATTTAGCATAAAAGACCGTGAACAGCCAGCCTGGCCCTCACCGAGAATATGCCTGCCAGCACCAGTACACATTAACACAATTTTTCTGATTAATTTTACTTGCTAGCCTACTTCAACAGCTGTGCACAGCGACAGTGAGCTAGCATACAACTAGATACAATGTGTTAATAACAAGTGTGGCAAATTGTAAGATATGACCAGAGTTTTCAATTTAAAATGTTAAAAAAAATTAGCTAACTTATCAGCTGAATGTGAAGAAAACAACAGTGCTGATGTTATGTCGAAGTCGTCTATGTGCTGTGTTGCTAACCAGCTAGCCCTGCCCGTCCTGTCTCGCAATATCACTTGTGTCGGGTGTCTCTCTTTAACTGGACTTACACAAGCTTAACTGCCTTTTAAGATTATGGTAAAAAACAATTCAGTTAAACTCACCAGAACTGGGCCTAAAAGGCCCCACCTGCTGGAGTCACAGTCCTGGACTGGCTATTTGAGCTGACTTGCTAACGGCGGCTAGTAGCTACAGCCAGAGATAGCTAACGTTTCAGCAAGTATAGTGAGCGGGCATCGTCCTGAACTCTGGTGATATGCTGCACCTTGTATTTTTGGAGCTACCATAGAAAGGTGGCCATATCTTACAAGCTACACTTTTAAAGGTGTTGGTACATGTATTTCTGAGCTTCAGAGAGAGCCAAGCTGGTTGTTTCCCCATGCTAAACCAAGCTACGTTAACCACAACCCAAACTCCAGCTCTGCACTTTCACACAAAATTGGTATCTTTTTCTCATCTTACTGAAATATGGCAAGCGTTTCCCAGGACACTGAACTATTCCAAACAATACTTCTGACTTCGTTTACATATCTCTCACTGAGAGGATTAAAACGTTGGAATGGAAATTTTTTTTGCATCAGCTTTTCACTCCTTTCTCGTCTGTTAAAAGGTTTCAGGTCTGTTTGTTGATGACGAAAAGTGCCCTCTTCATGTTTTCATGCTGGCTCATACCTGCAAGATGCCAATAAGCAACTAACACAAACAGCTAGACTTTCAAGCTCTGGTCCTCTTTGTTTAAATGAATTACATGTCAGACTTAATGCGGTAAAGACTTATTAATGCATAAATGCTCTATAATTACATCATCTTGAACTGCTCATATATAATGGACTGGAACGGCCGTTGTCCTGCTCTCATTCACTATGTTCATGAAGTGTGTGATCAGGTTTGAAAATGGCCCACGTGAAGTCGCAAGTAACATCTCTCGTGACAAGCTGCCGTCTTTAATGTAGTCTTTGGGCTGACAACAAAGAAAACACGCCACACACGTAAACGCACCTGCCAGCGGAGGAATAAAAAGGAGTGAATTGAGCAGACAGGGGTGAAAAAGATAGAGCACATCAGACAGGCCGCCACGAATTTCCTTCAGTGCATGTTAACGGTGGTATTGTCCCGAAGATGAAGTTTAGGGTTGGTGTGCGATGTGAACGTGGGAAAAAAAACAAACAAACAAAAAAAAACAGGATTAAATCCAGGATTCAACAGCCTTTATTCAAATGACCCTCTTGTAAAACTTGGAAATGGGGGGAAAAAAAAGGAGCAAACAAAAGAAACTCCAAAAAAGATAAAACGGTACTTTTACAGTTAAAGAGTCATTGGACAGAGATGAACACAGAAAACTTCCTGTATATCGTTTTAATGCACGGAAAACACTTTCTTTTTTTGTTTTTTTCTCTGTACTAGGCACCAGAAAATGTAAACACATCGGAAATAAACCTGGAGGACAGTAGATTTATTGAACATGATGATGTGTTCTTCACACTAACAGCGTGTGTGTGAGAGAGTGCAGCAGTTATTGCATGGCAGAGGGACCCTGTGTGTATACGGACACGAATCTCTGCATCGGCGCTTGGCAGTGTGATCGTAGCTCTGTGTGCACATGAGTAAGTGTGTGTTCGCTCGTTTCTCCTCTGTTCTCACTCCCACGGAATGAGGACTGGACGGTGGCGACGGGACCCATCCAGCAATTTTTTCATACAGGTCCCCTTTCGCTAGCACCGTCCACTCCAGTTTAGCCCTGTGATTGGTCGTCCAGGTTTATTTGCTTCAGACTAACTGTGCTTCTCTTGTACTGCACACAATAAAAACACCACAATAAAAGATGGCGGATGGCAGAAACGTACAGTTACAGCGTCATACATTAAGGGAGCAACATTTTTGGGGGGGATGTCACATTTATCCAGTTCTTAAAAGACAGAAAACTGTTAGAAGTGAACTGACGGTTCACTCGTCTCCGCTGTTGCCTGACAACGATCTGAGAGACGCAACCACAACACAGCGAGAGATACAGTACCTGCTCTGCTATTTAAAGTGCAGAAAAAGACAAACCGCTGTGATTCCAGTAGCGCGAACATTTGCCTCGGGGAAATGGTGCGTTTGAACAACAAGGAATGTCGTAACTGGGTCGAAGCCCAGTCTCCAGCAAACCCGGCTCGTTTGGTTTTTAAAACACTTCAAAACACCACAGCATGGCTACCAAAGACACCCCGGGGAGCCGGGGGACGCCTGGCAATTACAGAGACTTAAAGGAGGAGGAGACATTTGGAGTTTTAGGATGTTTTTAACCAGCGAGCAGTATGAGAAACAGGGTAGGATCAATTAATTCCATTTTTTGATAAAACCAGAGATACTGGATAGCTGGCCAGTGTTGTCACAGCCTGTATACTGTGTGTTCGTGTATACTATCAGTGGTTCCCAACTGCATTCAACTCTCTTTGCTCCTTTTCAAAGGAACGTCTACTCTCAACTAAAACAGGGAAATAAACTGATAACATTTCATTTTTGGTGTTTTATGTTAAAAATGTTTGCAGCACCGAATTATTACAGCATTCACAAAAAGGATATTTTCAGGCTAAGCGCTGAGTAACAGATAGCTGTCTTGACTTACAGCAGACCCTCACACTGCGACATGAATACTGAAGTTTTCAGGACTCAAGATTCAGACACTGCATCTACAACAGAGTTGGACTTTAAATGGACTCCACTCGCTGATCAATGCTTCTGGTTTGTGTATGGTGTTGAGATACTACGCATGTTACTAGAGGAGAGGCCGTGGAAGTGTGATGAAGGAAAAGTGAAAAGTCATGGCTGCATGTTTAATGGGAACCTGTTTCACTCCAATATTGTTCATATACACAAATGAACAATGCTAAAGTTTACTTCGCTGGCGTTTTCAGATACATATTTGAGTGCGCTGCTACTTCTCAAACGGAGGCTGAGAGGATTCTGATCACACTGGAAAACAGTGTTGATCAAAATGTACGAATTAATGAACTGCAAATTCTGGTACCTGGTTGTTTGGGCCAATCTAGATTGTTTAGAATTTGCATAAAAATGGGATTCTCACAGGCGGTGCACTTATTTGTAAATGATTTGCACATTTAGGCCTTGAAATACTGATGTTTCAGTCTAGTTTTAGTCGTACTGTATGGTTACTTTTTAGCTGTATTGCCCGGCCCTACATGCGATCCCTCGTCACAGTTTGAAGTGAACCAAGGCCAAAGCCAAGGCTCTCCATTATGTCGCTATACAAAGAAAAATTCTGGAGAATTAATAAAAAAAAAACAAGATTTTTCTTTCCATCTTTGAATACTTCATGTCTCATCTTGTGACCCCAGCCGAAGGTTAGGAACCACTGGTGTGTGAGGTCTTTACTGTAGAGCAGCTCTTACACTGACTGCAGGGTGGGGAAAAAATTACAAGTTACAAGGTTGTAATGAGACACTGTTTGACTTAATACTCTGAATGTTATAGAATTCCTTGTGGGAAAATGGTCAAATTACATAACAATGACTCGCTGAATCAGTGCAAAGTAACGTCTACTGTTTAAAGCAGCTTTGAGCCTGTGTCAGTCAAAGTTACTTGAAAGGAGAGAGCTGGAGAACCCGATCTCCAGATGTTTTCCTTCCAAAGGGTGATGGAGAGAAAAGCATCGACCTCTCTCGTATGGCTCTGCAAAGAGGGAGGTTCACATCTTATTCACATAAATACAGTACTGTTCAGACGATTATCTGCTACGAGGCTCTGCTCGCCCTACGGAGAGGGGAGAGGGAGGGGAGGGAGGGGGAGGGGGAGGGCTACAATAAACACAGCAGAGAGAGGAGAGAGGACAGGGTAGCATAGACCAACCACAAGATAGCCATATCTACTGTAGGTATTGAAAGACTATTCACTAACTATCCATTTTGGTAATGATATCATATCACTAGAATAGACACTCGGCGTTATTGGTCCAGCAGTTTTTTCTTGCTGTTGATTCTGCTGTTTTGGTTTTTTTGTCTCTTTCTTCAGACAACAACGACTAAAGGAAATCAAAAATGAGGCAGAAGGATGAACAAAGACTGGAAACGACAGCTGCCAGTCTTTCTTTTTCTTCCACTCCATCCAGTGTGATGTCATCTTGTTTTGTTTTGTTTTTTTCTTAAAGGAACCATGGTGAAGGTGTGTCAGGTTTGGAAGGGGCAGTCAGACTACCCCCGCTGTGCGTTGTTTATGCTGAGGAGGTGGGTGGCGGGTCGTTTTTTATTTATTTTTTTTTCATTATTGCCATTTCTCCCCCCCAATCATCCTGGAGCCTCTTCTCGTCACTTCCACAGCTGAGTGCTGAGGGTCTGGCCGGAAGCCGCCGGTGAAGCCGCGGGCCAGCCAGCCGCCGGAGCTCCCGATTGGCTCAAAGTGGCTGGCGCTGGCCCTCCACCACTCACGTTCATGCCTGACATCTGCTGGGTCATCTGGGTGGGAAAATAAAAGTGAAGGGGGGCGAGAGAGAGACAGAGGGATGGAGGAAGGGAGTCGGTTAAGAATTCATCAGAGCAAAAATAGACAGCCATTCCCTCCTCCTGTGAGCACAGCGGCTGCTCCCCATCCTTTACCTCGACTCCCCTGCCTCCAACACTCACTTTTTGCTTTCACCTCTGTTCTTGAAGGCTTTTGGCTGCTCCTGCTCCCTGCCCTCTCTCCCTCCCACCACTTCCCCACTTCCCTATTCCCCTACAAACTCTTCACCCCATGCCTCCCATCTACCTCCCCTACCCCTCCTCCCATCCTGTGCTATCTATTATTAATATGCTTTGGTGCAGCGCTACTCACTTATCTGGTCATCTGAGAGCTGTGGGTAAGTGTGTGTAGGTATGTGTGTGTATGCGTGTGCGTGTGACTATGCATGTATACCGGGTAAGCTCGGACGTATGTGCGACCAAGCACTCGTTCATTAGCTCACCATTCCATTATGTCTTTCTACACAATACACACTTACACATCTCATCATCTACCTCACACTTCGACCGGTTCCAAGGTGGTGATGTACGTTTGTGTGCGTGTGTGTGTGTGTGATTTATGATCTCTCATTAACCTCCCCTGCTGTCAAGATGCTGACTACAGTTTTGAGTGCCGAGTGCAGCCCCCCCGCCCCCCCACACACACAGACACACAGTATGATAACGACTGTGTAGAAGCGGTGTGTGTTTGAGCAGCAGGTAACTGAAAACTCTGAAACAGATGTGCTGACAAGGCTCCCAGTATAGATCCAGTATAGACACAGCTGGAAGTCCTCATCAGTTTGAGCGTTTTACATATTTTCATATAAAGACAGTATGTCTGTTATTCAAACAGATGACTGTTTTTAAACAAACAACCTGTGGAAATCATGTAATGGAACAAAGAAACACTGCTATGAAAAACACTCCAGTAAAAAGCTAGGATACCTGGGTGAGAACCACCTGTTTTTAAAACAAAATAGAAATATAGGGTCATTCAGTGACTTAAACTCTGGACACACTCATGTTAAACTAGATTTGAAAAGCTTGAAATTGTAAAATGATATGTGTATTGAACCAAGATGGCATCATCTAGTATGCACCAAAACAAGCCATTACAAGCTGTAACTCGAAAATGTCCCAACATGATTTAAAAAACAGCAAGACAAAGATAGAAAAGCTTGAAGTCAACACAGTACAAATATCTGTAGATGAAACGAAACCGAATGTGATGTTACAGCTGCTAGTGAAAAGAATGAAAACATCGCTATTTTCCCTAAAATGTAATGAATGAGTAATATCTCATCCTTGAATGCAATGAATATTAACACTTGTACATAAAAAAATGTTTCAAGGAAATCAAAATGATCCTTCTTGTGAAAATCTGCAGTCAAAATATATCAAAAGGTTTAAATTCAGGTTGAAGTTTTTAACACAATCTGTCGATCTCAATTTTTTTTATGCTGGACTAAATAACTTTCAGATGGAGACAGAACTACATTAATACTACAGCAGAAAAATGAAATCTAGTAGAAATATTAATTGACTCATTAATTAATTGAATGATTTATTGTAATTAATTCCATTACTGTGAACTATTCAAATGAATATGCGTTGCCAAGCATTCTAAGGGTTTCTTGGATGTTCAGGGCAAATTTATTTTGCTGTTTTATTAGTGAAGTATAAAATGCAGAAACAGTAGCTGACAGATGATTATGCTCTAAAGAAGAGTTAATCAATAATTTAACTGTAAATGTTTCTTTCTCATTTGCAGCCTCGTCAGATTTCTTGAGGCGAATGAATCAGATATGCATTTTCCTACAATGTACTTGCATACAGTGTATGATCTGATACTGATGTTGACTGACAGACTACTTAAACATACAATTAGCTTTAATTTAACTTGGCTGACGTTTTTTTTATTAACAGAGTCCTTGTTGCACTTGGGCTTGATAATTACTGTCTTGCTTAATCAAATCCTTAATTGGCAAAAAATAAATAAATAAATTAATAAATTAAGCTCTTCGAGATAAATATGTGATTATGGGCTAAATAAATAAACTTGACTTCACTTGACTTTTGGGAGCTCTCTTTTTAAATATCAGCAAGTTTGATCCAGATGTAGATACAAGAATGACACGCAGCAATCAGAATCAGCCAGACCTCATCTGAGATGAAAAGTCTGAATGACACCGCCTCAGTTTGGATACATTCAAAACCTATTTTCCTAAAGGGGAAACAGAGGAACCCTTCCTCTGTAGAGGACATACAAACAGAGCTCATACAGATGGTGTCCTGGAATGGGGGCACCATGTTTGCTGACCCGTCTGCCAGCCCCATCTACTTAACTTGCATTGCAGTGATCCGGTCACTGTGTGGGTAGAGTCATCGTATTAAGAAAGCGTGAATCTACCACCAGCAGGTTTAAATGGAAAGACCTACATTAACATGTACTCAGATAAAGATGCAGGTTGTATGTTTATACCATGTGTAAATGAGACACAAGACACAGACCACGAAACTAAGACAAGGACAGAACCCACTGACCTGTTGACAGAGCTGCTGTGACTAGAGCACAGCTACTTTAATCTGTAAATCCACTCTGTGAGTGGAGAGCACTGCGTGTTGCTGCTGGGAGTCCAACAAGGAAGAACTGAGGTGGGGAATACAGAGCTGTCTGTTTCAAATCACACACATCACGTCTATCACCTCCTATCAGCGGTTGGCAAGGTGGAGTCGAGCAGATTAGATTTTCACTACAGTAACTTAACTTATGTATGATAATTCTCCAAAAAGATCATTTTAAAGAGACATATGCTCATTCTCAAGTTCATGGTTTTATTTTAGGTTACTACAAGAAAAGATTTATTTGCTTTAGTGCTCAAAAACTCATCAGTTGTTTCAGACTGTCCTGTACTACAGCTCTGTCTTCCTCCACTGTCTAAAACACTCTGTTTCAGCTCCACCTTGGGCTGGTTTTAGGTTTTTAAATGACTCTGTCACCACTCCTCGACAAATCAACAAATGAGCCAAATGTTGGTACTCGCTGATCAATTCATGGTGCTGGGCAGAAAATAACCTTGACTATAAAAAGAGATTAAATTGTTGATTAAAGCTGCACAAAGTTACCTTGTGTGTGAAACCATATATCAGCTTTTACGATCAGGATAATAAAACTATTTCACAGGTGGTGTGCCACAGGAAAAAACAATATAATTATGACATCTTTATTTAGGTCGCTAGAAAAATAAATGTAAGTAATTCTAAAAAAAATAATGTGCAGAGAAACTCGAGTGGAATTACAATCAGTGAAATGTTCAAATGAGTTCATCATCACCATGAAATTAATTAAGCGCTTCATCCTGAGTGTGTTTTAGATGTATAACATATATTTGTCTGTCCCGAGTGTTACCTGGCTCATATTCCACTGTCCTTGCTGCTGTCCTTGCTGCATGCTGTACATGTTCTGCCCTTGGTTGGCTGGCATCGCGCCCTGCTGCTGCATGCCAATGTAGCCGCCGTTGGGCATAGCCACGCCTGACATCATGGCCCCTCCGCCCATCATGGTGGTGGGCGGGGCGGGTCCACCCATCCCTGGAGCAAAACCCTGCGGAGTGAACTGCATCTGGGGCTGGCCCATGTACATTCCCGCTGGAAAATAGAACAACATAAGCACAGATAAGTAATCTTATATTTTTAGTGGCGGAGTCCATTATTCCCGCAAGACTCACATTTGAAGAGTCACAGGACAACGTGCAGAAAGTTAATGTTCATAATTTCATCTCATTAACAAAAGCCTCTGCCTGTTCTCCCCACTTTCCAAACACAGAACAACACATTTTGTGTGGCTCTTTCACATTAAAAGCACTCAACTGGCACAACAGAAGGTGGCTTTTATGGCGAGGCAGCCACAAATACTGCCACACATTTGGCACAGAGGTTAGCACTGATGAGTCAACTCTACTTTAACCACAGCTTCAACTTCAGCTTGGACTAATATCTTGAGGCAGCTTGAAATAAATGCATGACCAATTTCATAATGAGCATAAATGCCCGGTCGGGGCGGCTGTAGCTCAGGAGGAAGAGCTGCCACGCAGGGTGTCGACCTGCTCATCAGGAGCAATTTAAGGCTCCTGATGAGCAGGTCGGCACCCTGCGTGGCAGCCTCCTCCATCAATGTGTGTGTGAATGGGTGAATGTGACAAATGTTGTAAAGCGCTTTGATCGGTCAGTAGACTGGAGAAGCGATAAAGAAAATGCAAGTCCAGTCAAAAAAAACATCAAAACAACCACATTAGAAGTTTGCTTGACTGGGTAAAAGATCAGCACACCCACAAAGCAAAAATTAGTGTTTTTATTGATGCCTCTAAAGATTAATCTGAAACTGCACAATGTCATATTTCTAAGAAAATATACCACCCATAAATCCATTTGCACATCAGCGCCACATGAGACCACTGTCGGGATGTGATAAGTGGCAAAATAAAATATGAATTTATCAGATTTGTACTGAGTGGAGAGCTGTAGTGACTGCATGTACAAAATGTTAGAGTCTTCCACCTGATACTGAAATATGGCATCTTTAAGCACAGTCCCTGTCACAGCGGTGAGCGATATGGCCAAAATCTCCTTTCACGGTATAAATAATGTTATATCAAAGCAACAGTATGTTTCACTAGACAGCAAGTGTTTTGTAAATTCAATTAAAAAATGGTTTAAACAACCATATTGGGCCACAACTTCATCACATTTGAGTATTCTTCCGTTATTTGGACCCTGAAACTGAAATACTTTCAAAATGATATCTTTATGAGAGGCTTTACGTGAGTCCTGCTGCTCAAATCACATTACCAAGGCAGCCAGATCCCCAAGATCACACGAGAAACCAGACTTGATTTGCCACTTAGCCTGCCCTAAACATGCAGAAGAGAAACTAAAGCTGTTGTCTCAGAATCAGGTACTTTCGGGACTTCGCCTGGAGTTGCCTCGTAGCACGCAACAGGGGATTGATTGTTTCAGATGCTCTCTCAGCCACTAGAACTACTCTGTTTGGTGAGGGTAAGACGTAGGCACCTGACTAAAGCACACAGGCGTAGGAGGACTCATCAGCAATGATGGCTAATGCGTCGATATCAAAACCACATGTAGCTGGACGTATCCGCAACATCAACGAAAGAGCAGAAAAGCGATATACAGGCGATGAGAAAAGAGTACGAAGCGACTGCACTCCCACGCCCGCTCGCTTGCTGTGAATTCTGCGGACAAATGCTCGATCGGACATTAGCCAGAATTTGTACAGGGGATCTGGGAAACGGTATTGCCAAAATTTACAAAAAAGTCTTCACATCATATCGCCCGACTCTGTCCTATCATGTCTCAAAGTTCTAACATCCCTGACTTGTTCAGACTCAAAGTAAAAATGCTGGTAATATTTTGTAACTCCTGTGTAATTTGATCATTTTGATATTAGCTGCTGTAAGAGCTACATCCCCCATCCAGAGATCACATCTCCACTCATCCACACACACAGGATGGAAGTCTGTGATTTGGGGCATTTAGCCTGGCGCAGTTCTCTTGGCTTTGATCTCCATCAGCATTTATTTGGATTCAGAGCGGACAATAAGGCAGCAGAAAGCCCTTCATCCGGATTTCCATTCCTAATCCTCTATACATCAGTGTAATCATGCAGCAGTATAATCAATATGCACAAACTGCTGCTGTACGAATCTGCTGCCTACCCTCTACCATTCAGAAAACATGTACCACTTATGCTTTCCCACACACTCCGAACATGTCCGGGACGACGTACGTGTGTATACTGTATTCACGAACGTCCGCCCACGCGCACACACATAAACAGCCCCGGCACTTCAGTCTTTCCACATAATAACTGTGAGATGAGTGTGAACCTGCAGACACTTCTCTATTTTTACTGCTGCAGTGGGACTCTGGTAAATGCAGCGTGGAGCGGACCTGCCTGCTTTTCAGTACACTGACCTTTCATCTGCCTTCACTCTCCTCCATTTTTATGATGCATCTCTCCTCTGATGTATGTGTGAAAGTGTGTAGGTGTGCGTCTCTGTTTGTGCACAAACACCTACGTCTGAGTGTCTCACTTATGTTATGGTACTGTATGTACTGTATGCTTATTAAAGCAGGGGCGGGGGTATACTGTTTGTTCACATTCTTCACGTACAACACATCTAAGCTCCGAGCAAGGCACAATATGTTTTATATTTCTTTGTATTGCATTCAAACAGCATCAACCCATGACTGTCCCAACCTGGGGATCGGCAGCCCCACAGCTGTCCCAAGGTAAGTCTGAGGGCCCACAAGATCACGCAAAAGATAGGAAAAAACAAACCATCTGCTATTACATTTCTTCTGTTTTGTTGTTGTGCTTTCACAACAACACATTGTGTTGAGCAGGGATTCAGCCAGGTCCCCAACATGCAGTCCAAGCACAGTGCTCTAGGCTGAAAATAACTTCTCTTTAACCCTGCAGTGAATAGTTCGATAGATAGCTAATTAGACCCAGAAGACAGGATAGCCTACATATGTCTCTGCTTTATTCCCAGTAGCCTTGGTAGGTTGTCTTTTGATTGTTGATTGGCTGCTATTTGTGATCACTATCAAGACAATTATCAAGTTATTAGGCATTCAGTAACTAATCTATTACTCATACAACAGAGTAATAATCAATATTAATACTACGAGAATACCATTTCTTTCAAATCAGGACTTAGATTTTCATTCTGGTCTGTCTCGTAAGGTTTCGTTAGATGAAATGGCGCCACGTTTTTCCATTACGAGGCAGCTGGATTGTGAGATCACGTGAACCAATCAGTGCTGGCAGCTACGGTCATGGTTTAGGTGCGAATACCAGCGAGACAAACAACAGTTTGTTTGGGGAACAACAAAAGCGGTTCCTCAAGAGGTAAGCATGGCTGCTACAGCATCAGGTAGAGCTCTGCTACCGTGTATTGGTGGAAATGAGCTTGTTATAGACAGTGATGGACTGATGGTTAGTCCAAGTATTATTTGCACAGTAAGTGCCAGCTCTTTTCCAAGTAGTTTTTAGTGATGCCTTTCCAGATTTCGTGTTACAAACCATCTAGCATGTTAGTGTATCACATAATTTTTCTATCACTGGTGGTTATAAGGGGTTGAGCTATGTGACATTTTTTCTCAAAAAACTGCAATGGAAGTTCAATATTTACTCTCCTTTTGGCTCTGTTTTGGTCTCCACCAACTCCTGAGGAAAATATTAGACTTTCAGCCAATAAATGTTGCACGGTGTTCACCTGCTGATTGCCAACTCTGCTTTTACTGCTGTTTGGTGATGGGCAGTAATGAACTGTGGAGCAGAACTTTTTCGGTGAAAGCGGCGGCCTGCTGCTGGCAACGATGATGATGAGTGTGGTGAGACGGAACCAAAGCAATTAAGCTGCCAGTCGTAAAAACCAAAGCAATTAAATGAATGATGCCTAAATGCACCGCAAAGCTGATAGGGATTGCAGAGGTGTGAGATGGTAATTGTTTGTGGGTTAATTTTACAGAGACACCTTTCATAGCTGTTTCATTTGTTAACATTAAAAATAATACTGATAATTGCAGTTTTAGATTTGCAGTTTTAGATTTGTGTATGAGCCCAACACTGCTGGCTCATACACGAATCCCCTGTTTGCTACAGATTAGCTTTGTATGATATTCCGCTGATTTTTTTGCTGTGAGCATCAGCACATCCTTTGAGGCCATCAAGATAAGGCCAAGTGAAGATCAACCTTATTTGTTGCCTTTTGAAGTAGAAAAAACGTTTTATATTGATAGGTAAGATGCTACCTGGTGTGGGGGCGGAGTTTGTTGCACATTAGCTTTAAACTACAGTATGATAGCTTTGGTTGAGCAGCTGAGATTTACAAAAAGGTCATTTGAACACTATAAACCTTTGCATGCTTTGTTTATTTTCTGTAGCTGAACAGAATATATCCTAACCAAGCTGAAGGAGTACGTGCTTAAAAGTTTAGATAAACTGCTGCATTTAAGCTTGTCCGTTTCTCTACATAACTGATGTAGGAGCTGTACGGGACGATCAACTGTTTCAATATGGATGACAGAGGGTTAATAAAGATGCTGCTTGTGTGTGTGCATGAGTGTGTTACCTTGTCCTGGAGCAGGCTGTTGCTGGCTCTGCGGCTGACTGCCCACTGAGCTGCTGGCGTACAGAGACAGGATGGAGTCTTTAGATAAAAGCTTCTTCTGCTCCGCCTTTGTGGTCGTGGTGGTGGAGGTGGAGGAGGAGGCAGAGGAGGAGGTGGAGGGGTCTGCCTGCTGAGGTGCTGTACTGGAACCAGACTGTCAGGGACACAGAGGGGGGTGGGGAAGGATAAAGAGAAATGTCATGAAATATGTAAAGCTTCACCCAAACACATTTTGATCTGATGGCGTATAAAGCACCTGCTCTTGGTCACCTTACAGCACAGTGCATGCAGAGCTGGATATGCCAGAAGATGGGCCAGCTTGAATTTTTTGATACCAAAACAAGACCTTTTTTCAAACACTTAGGATTTAATTTGATTTTTCAAGATGATGAAAAATAATTCTAAGGGTGTCTGGAGTCTTCATTCACCTTATCAGCAATGAGGACCAGGCCATTTGAAAAAGGCTTATATTACAAACATATTTAAAATATTCTATCATATGTTGGGCTCTTGTTTTCTTAACCAGTTCCATTTTAATATGTTCTTGTAAAAAGTTCACCCACTCTTAATTTCCTTCTAGTGATAAATTCAACACAATATACGTGTACCTTGTCCAACTGTACTAAGTCAGACTATTTAACCTTTACTTTGCGGTTCTATCAAGCAGATGTTAATTGTTTATGCAACTGCACAAGAATTTTAACAATCAAAAGTGCAAAGTAAAATTGTGATTTGAATCTGAGGATATAACAACAAAGAATAGGGAATATAACGGAATAGAAATCTCATCAGACAGCTATTGGTACTCATTTCAACACTTAAAGGAGCAATACGCAAGGCTTAATATGTAAGCTATGTAAGAGTTGATGAAAATGTTCAAAAGCAGAAGGTGAATAAGAAGCAGTTTTGACACAGATATCTATTGAAGTTCGCTTGCTAACCAGCTAGCCCTGGCCAGCCCCGGCCCAAAGCTCCTGTGATAGAAGTGTAAACACAGAGGCTCGACTGGTCCCCGAGCTCCCTTTCCGCACAGCTAGCTGCACGGCTAACTGAGGTAAATAGCTAACTATGTTTCTATGGTCATATGCTGCCATCCATTTGTTTTGCATGTTCTGTAAGATTTGACAGGTGGCCAATTCTGACATATTGCACCTTTAATTCTTGGATGTGTTTCTCTTAGACTGGTCATTTCATGAGTTTCATAAAGTCTAATTAACTAATTGCCCGTTATATTATTGATAGAGGCAACATAACACAGAATCCAAACAGGGAGTATATTCAGACATACATACTGTGTGTGTTGGGATGAGAAAACGATGGGACAAGGCAGCTAAACAGGAGAGAGGGTATAGGAAAAGATACGATAAAAATAAAGCGGGGAGAGCAGGAACTGAATAAAGGACAGGAAAGGAGAGAAAAGCATGGAGGAGACAACAGAGAAGAGGCTATGTCACCATAAGTGAGACAGATGACATTAATTAGGCCGCTGCATAGAGAGGTAGACATGAACTGCTGCAGACAGGACACACACACACACACACACACACGCATGCACGCACACAGTCTCCTTCATATGCATTTTTTCCTTTTTTTTAACAAAAACCTTTCAGGCGCACACCCATTATGTCTAATGGATGTAGCTGACAAAAAAAGTAACACCTGCTTAAGAGCTCTGTACAGGTGTGTGTTTGTGTGTGTGTGTGTGTGTGAGGGAGAGAGCGAGAGAATGGAGAGGGAAAGAGGGAGGCGATAGTTGGCTGGACTTCACGAATAAGATAAGGAGAGACTGTGTGATAAACAGTGGCTCCTGCAACACACACACGCACACATGCACACACACACACACAGGTGAATAAGGGAACATTTCATTCACAACCAATCAATCACACACACATCACACACTCTATTAGTCACACAGAAACAAAAAACATAATACTCAGTTGTACAAGCCCATGCGCACGCATGCACACACACGCACACACACACACACACACACACACACACACACACACACACACACACACACACTCAAACAAACAAAGAACTTTGTGAGTGTGTTGTGCTCAGCTGCTTAGCAGGCAGCTCTGCTCCCCCTCTGCTGACTTCCTTTGACAAGAAGACAGGAAGGAGGAGAGCAGGGAGGCAAAGGAAGAGAGGAAGAGAACAGAAGGACGGAGGGGAAAGAGGAAAGAATGTAGAAGAAAAGGAGGAGAGAGGAAGCAAGTCAAGTAAGAGAAAGAAAAGGGATGAAGGAAGTAAAAGGACAGGGATAGGAAGGGAATGGAAGGATGCAAGAGAACGGAGGAGAGCAAGGTAGGGAGGACAAAACAAAGAAAAAAGTGATACAGAAAGGAGCCAGAGAGAGAGAGAGAAAAAAGGAAAGAGAGAGGACGAGTTGAGAGGGGCAGATGAAGGAATAAGCATAGCCATGGTGAAAAAAACGGATAGCTAATCATGCCAGCACAACACGCACGCTCTCAGGGTCCACTTTCTTTCAACTGAAGCTGCTTGAAGTGAGCCGGGTGTTGACGGAGGCAGGATGGAGCTTCCTTCCTATAAATAGCTGCAGCACATTAGCGTGATACTTCCTCCCGGAGTGAATAGAAGGTGAGAGAAGGCGGCAAACTGTCCACACCTGATCAGTCTGATGTCAGCCAGCTATATAACATGACTCAATCAAGGAGCTAAGCCTATTTGCCGCTAAGCTTGTTCGCAAAGTTGAAAAATACATTTAACAGACTTCAAATCCCCCCCAAACTGCAGTAATCGTCAGCCATTCAGCTCCCTTCACGGAGCCACATTGGTAGAATGGACGGCCATGAGTCAGACCGGCTCTGAGCCTGTGTGATAAGACCGTCATCCAGACTGGTTCAGGAAGGTCGCGGCAACATGTGGAATGTTAACCAACGGAAAGTGCTCGGAGGTGGCGAGAACTGTAATTAACATTGCATTAAGTAGGGAAGGCTACCAAAACTCAATATAAAAGGGGCCCCGGGGCTAAATTATTAACAGACTGTATTGATAATTTCCGACGGTAATGGTTCGTTTATCTGTACTTTTGGACGTCCTGGTGTAATTTATTACCACGTTGTTGTGGCCCTCTCCTCTGCTGAGAGCCTCCACATGCACTCACGGGGAGTGAAGTCAGCCGAGCAGAGAGGCGCCAGTGGAGACAGTGAAGTGAACCGGGCGAGGATAACTCCAAGCGTGCTCGAGCTGACAGCAACAATGATCATTACTGTGAGTGCAGTAAAACCCTCGCAAGTAAAAATGCAAATAGATTATCGATGCACCTGCTCAACGAGCATGAACATGTTAACACGCAGAGGGCAATACTTTAACCCGCTCTGTCCGCATACCCTCATCCACAGCCACCGTTGTGCACAGGCACAGTGTGCTCGCCCGGCTAAAGCAAAGTGTTGGACAAAAAAAACAGAATCTTTGTAGAAAATTTGGCTAATTCTTTTGAGCTCAGCTGCTGGCTGTGATAAAACCAGCCCCTCCTCCCTCGACCAGCAGTACACGCAGGCTGTGAATCACCTCAGCAGAAGGGAAGAGAACTCATGCTGACTGACGACCGTGTTCTTACTTCTTTACAAACTTCAGTCAGTATTTTGATTACAGGAATATCATTTATTTTATTGACAGTTCTGATCGGTTTCCACAGAGATATGAATGAGTTTATAGTGACTTTGCAGTTGCAAACATTATTGTTGCTGCTCTAGAAACCATGTTGTTGTATTTAAGACATCAAAGTCTATTCCTGTTTTGAATTTATTCTGTCTAAAAGCAACAATATCATAATGAAAAAGAAACGATAAGAGTACCTATAACTAGCAATATGAGATTGGAATAATTGGAGAATTTTTTTTTATGTCACTGTTTCCTAAATCCTACCATAAGTCTTTTATTCTGCATATTTCATAGTTTTTTAAAATACTGATTTTAAATATTAATACAATACCTTGAAAAAAACTAACGTTCGACTCCATCTGGAAAAACTAACCCAACATTTAGGGCATGGATGTTTTATTAAAAGATAAATATAGCTGGGCTTGTTTACTGTGTGTGAGGAACAGCAGCATGTAAATTGGTTTACATCTGGAGAAGAGGGCTGATGTGGGCACCATAGCAGTGCAGGTGTCACAGAGCACATCTGTTATTTCTGGCAACATTAATTCACAGTGAAAATGTTGCACTAAACCAAAAATGTGTCTCAGCACTTAATGCAAATTTAAAATAATAACAATAATAATAATGGTTGAGTGAAAGTGAAATTGAGCAGACTGTTTTCACAGCAGACATTTGTACATGTGAAACTCTGAATGTAATCATCAACATGGAGTTGTTGTACTGCACTGCATTAATTGCTGGAACGAAGCCTTTGTTAATGTCACTAGTCCTACCTGCTCTTTTCATGCTATGACAGAGTTCAAAAGATCTGTTGCGAAAAGTTCTCTGAATCTGACTCATTTGGGGAAGAAACAGCAGTCCTGTGATAATAACAATGTGTAATTAGCTTTCAATGGGGGCGATACAAAACCGTTTGGGAGTCACTTGGACACAATATCATGTTCATTTGGCAACTTTTTATTCTCCAATTTTCATCCACATCGGAAATTGGAAAACGGAAAGCACCCACAGATCAAACCACCCACCCTGCAACTAATGACTGACCTGTCCTACCATCTGACTTACAATATATATCATAGAATATACGGTAGTGGTCTTTGAAAAAAGGTGATATCATTGTTTGGAATCAGTGTCAAAGTATGTGAAAAGAATGAGAGGGAGGAGATATTCATTGGCCTTAACCTCGCACTGGTGCACGAGTTGAAGACTCTTTTGGCAGGAATGCGGTTGCTTACGACTAAACATTTTCTGTTGGCCTTTCACTGATTCCACCGTCTGTGACTGCCAGACACTCCAGGAGCATTAGCTCCAATTGCACTGAAAGAAACTGCGAAGTGATCCAACAGATTTCTTGCCAAAGCCAAACTGGTGGCACGCAAACTAAAAAATGCAGCGATGGAACGGTTTAGCTTCACGTCTTACGGATGAGAACATTTTAGTAGAGTATGTAACATGTGCATCTATCTTTTTTTTTCGGCTTACTCAGTCTCATTGAGAAGGGCAACACACACACCGTCCGCATAGTGTGTGATGTGCTATGTGGCTCCTTGCAGCACATTGTGTAATAGAAAGTCTCTTCAACAAGGCTCCATTCTTCTCAGCCAATGTTGGTGTTGATGTGTGCAGCCAGAGCTCTGAATTACCACTCTGACAGCCTTTTCCTCACTGTCGCTATTCATAGACCTCTACAGCCAAGTCCACACACACACACACACACACACACACGCATGCACACGCACGCACACACACACACGCACACAAACACACACACACACACACAATAGACTAGATCTGCCTCCCTACAGTTTTCCATCACTGCTTGAAACACTCATGCACTCCCCTCTGATAGACCATCTGTGGCTTTAAAAAACCACACTAGGCTTGTTGCGCGTGTTTGTGTGCATGTGTGTGTTAAAGGATTTGTGCTAATTTACAGAAAACAAAAGCAAAGCTCGCCTTGGAAATCTGAATTCAGGGAGGGAGAGGGGTGCCAGTAAGGAAACATGATGGAAAGAAGGAATGAAAGACTGAGGCACATAACAACGAGGAAGGAATCAGCTGCTGGTGAATTCATTACCTCATCATCTCTTTACCTGCCTCGACTTTTTCTCGTTTGTCTCTTTCTACCCACGCCTTCTTCAATCATACGTCACTCATCCCCTCATCTCTTCATTTCTTCCTCCCATCCTCCTTCCTTCATACTCTCTCTCATTCCTCTCTCAATCATTTATTGTCCCTTGTTCCCTTCCCTCTTTTGTGCTACCTAGTCCTCAAACACAACACACAAAGCACTTGCACAGAAGCTTCGAATTTATGTTCATTTTGGTAGTGTTGGTCTCTGATGTATTTTGATTTGCACCATGTACATTTTTCAAAAATACAAGTACACTGTCGCGGCACAAAACTTGGTTGGGCTAGAAACCATGCCAGTTAGAACTGTTGTTCCTAATTAAAACTGAACATTTAGTATAGCTTCAATGCATGTGGAGTACTCCTGCCCTGAACTTTAAAACCGCAATAAAAGTTTTAAATAACAATAAAATAAATGACTACATTTAGTGTGAAATGAGTCACTTTTAGCAATGAACCTATGAAGAATTATCACCAAACTGCAGCTGCTCTCAGCTCAACTGAATATTTCAGCAACCTAAATTTTATCGGCCCAACACTTCCCAAAAGTTGGTGCTAAATGGAGCTAAAAAGAGATGGTGTCTGGACAAGATGCCACAAAAAGTGACTCCAAATTAATGTTGAATTTACGGCTGGTGGTGACGCCCCTCACTGGCCCAAAGAATCAATGCAAAGTGAAAACAATTGGTATTTTCTTTGCTGCCAATCTTATGCAAGTTACCAACTTAATAATACATTTTGTCATTATGGACAGTTTAAAAAACAATAATCAAAATCAACACAGCAAAACCAGAGTCATCACCTTTTTTATTCCAAGAATTCTTCTTCCTTTTCAAAAAGTTTGCCTACATTACCCTTAATGCAACTTAGTCACTGAGTGACATCACTGTAGGCGACCAGCTCAGATTACACGCAGCTTCCTCTGAGGCCACAAAAGGCTTTGTGCTACAATTTCACATTGGCAATAGTCGGCACTGATTCCACGTTAACTGATGGTCAAGTTCAAATGCAAGTTTGATGAACGCAACAAAAACTCCTGTGTTACAGTAATCAGATACCGTGTTCTTTAATAAAAGCCTAATTATTCTTTTTTTTTCATAATTAATCTTAGTTTCTTTTCATCGACACAATCTTCCTTGTGGCTCTCGTAAATCCCATTTGCACTATGTTTACGCCTCCTTTTCAGCCGCAGTGAATCTTCCACACAAATATGACAGTGTGAAACAGTGTGACCTCAGTAAATCCAGTGAAATACATAATCAGTCTCCTATTATTTGCATAATCCTCTCTTAAAAGCCCATGCAGTGAAGGGAGAGACGCACCTTGAAGACACAAATGACGCACAAACTGCCACTTCAGCCTGCTGCGTCAGTTTAATACGTGTGTGTTTGGGGCATGGACAGAATTTGTCTCATTTCATTAGACTCGGAAGCCTCAGTAAATCTGACCCTAGGTCCACTATTGATTACTTACAGTGTGGGTGACCTACGTTAACCTCTCAGCTTTAGGAAAAGAACAGAAATAAGGTTGGTGGAGGTGATTCAAGCCAGCGCTTCTCGTGACCCTGACCTTATCCTCCACCTTTACTTTTTTATTCATTCCTCTCCTAACCTGCTCTCAGCCCACTCATCCCTCTTTTCCTAACTAGTTCTTCTGCACTTTGTCTCATCCATGACACTTTCTCCCTCCTTCCATCAGTCTCTTGCTTTTTTCAGTGCCTCTTACATTCTTTTGAGTTTTTTTGGTTAAATTGATCAGAAACTAAATGGGGTGGGATGGATGACAGAATGAGAGACGGAGGACAATGTATAGATAGAGTGTGTGTGCACGTGTGTGTGTGTAAACGAGAGAGAGAGAGAGAGAGAGAGAGAGAGAGAGAGAGAGAGAGAGAGAGAGAGAGAGAGAGAGAGAGAGAGAGAGAGAGAGAGAGAGAGAGAGAGAGAGAGAGAGAGAGAGAGAAGAAGCTGGGGATAACACAAATCCTCCCCCTCCTACAAGGCTGTAATCGTATTTTTGTAATTGACGTATTCGCAGATAGGCGAGCGCTCCCCGATGCCGGTTAATAGCTGCACGAATCAGCAGGCTGCCAGCTTCCTCTTTCTTCACGCACCCAGCTAATCACAGCTGTAAAGCAATATCCGCCTGCTGAATCCCAAATTCAGCCCGCTGTGTGTGTGTGTGTGTGCGTCCGAGGTTAGGTGGATGTGTGCTGACTGTCAAAACTGCGCCCTTGTGTGTACTGCTTGTATGTATAGGGGAGGAAAGAAGTTATCTGAAAACGGAAAGGTTGGTGCTGCCAGTGAGTGAGTTTATGAGTTTCCTTGTGGGAGCGTGAAGCTGCACAGCAAAGGGATCAGGAGACGCACATATATACATCTGAGAGACCAATGGGTGTCTTCCTCTAGGAAGCAGAAATGATCACACGCCGTTTGGTTTGACTTGTTGATTGCAAACAAACACAAGCTAACCTTCACACCAAAGGCAGGAGCAGTTGTCATCCGCATAACTGTCTTCACTTTGAATGCTGTGGGAGATGTCAGTGAAAGTCTGTACATCCCACCAGACATGGCCGAGGCGAAGACGAGCCAGATCTCTCCTGGCGAGTTCGAAGGCAACATGTCAGAAGCGTGTTTCGACCTTGGTGTGTATTAACACAGGGAGAATAAGACAGTCCTGGCTGTGAGAGCTGCAGTGAACTCCATTTCTCTGAATAGAGAGGACCGTGGGGGAAACAATATGTCCTGTTTGACATTCAAATAACAGAGTCTACAAGACAGACAGGGCTGCCACAGGCAGAGAGCCATGTGAGAGCAGCCTGTCTGCTATCAAACAGCCGCTGTGGAGCAATCACTTGCTGTCTATGAAGTGCTATGTAACAGTCCATGGCCGTAACAGATAGCCTGGCACTGCTGCAGTGGACGAGTCACTCTTTATCCAACGACTGATAACAGTACAAAGGCCTGTCCATGGATCACATGTGTAAGTTATGATTTCATCTGAGAAACAGTGGTGGAAAACAACAAAGATTACAGATTACAGTTACTTTAAGTCTGCCAACAAGATTTTCTGTTAGCTTTGTACCGCTACAACGATGGCAGGATATGCAAATCAACATGTCTCCGTTATGCCTCATCCCAGAGGCTGTTGAATCAACTAAAGATTGGTTGGCATCGACAGACACATAGGGTGTAGTCAGACCTTGAGACAGAGCGCCACTGTCCCCTCTGTCTCTCCCTTTGATTGAGTTGATCTACCACTGGACAAAGGCAGTTTTTATACTGACAACAATTGGCTGCTACACTATGGCTTCATTCTAGGACAGCTTGAGAGATGACAGGAAACAGGATTGGGGGGGGGGTTGCAGCAAAGGGCCACAGGTCGATCTTGAAACCCTGCGACTTGGCAGCGAGGACACAGAACTTATACATGGGACACATGCTCTATAGACTGAGCTACTGTGGCGCTGTGAATTTGTGGTAAATCTCCACAGAGTGGTGCTTTTCACTGTCTCTCCGTCTCCCTCTGTGATTGAGTGAGAAGAGACTCACCAAACTCCAATCAAAGTGTCTAAACCGGCAGAGTTGATAAACTACACACCAAGTTTCAGTTCCCACACTGCCGATTTCTGCGTAAAATGATTTCAAAAACATATGTTTGTGTACTGTTAAGCTGTAGTATGATATTATTTGTTACCAGCTGGCTGTTTTACTGTTTGCCTACTTCAAAACAGACAACAAGGAAATAACAAGCGCCGACCAATCCCCAGTACATCACCTATAAGCAGGGGGGTTGTGGCGATTCAAATTCCAGTCTTGCCTCTTTGTCCACTTCTGGAGAATGGTGGTGTCCAATGGACATCATACATCAAACAGAGTTTTTCATCACAATTTCACACATAGTCTGGCTTTTGCTTTTTGTATCTATAATCTAAAATTCTAAACCTATATAACCTACATCGCAAAGACAAACTCCACACACAGTTTACACAGTTTTCATATTCTCATTCTCGATTGTATGCTAGTACATTCCTGCAAAATGTACTTTAAAAAAGCATATTCATTTCATCATTCAATTCCCTTTTTTCCCTCTTGGTGTTGAACGCCAGCATGGTCTTGGCTGCATTTTAATTTATGCACTTTTAATCATAAATCCGAGTTCATAAATCCCACTTAGAAATGCTTGTACAGTGAGTCTGATTCATGCATATATTTGAACATACCTAACACTGATTAAAGAGGCTCCAGGTAAGAAAAGAAATATGAGTGGAGGGATGTTACAGGAAGGAGGCAAGGAACGTAGAAGAGAGTAGCAAAAGGACATATGAAGGACGAGGAGGAGCAGTGCTGTATGTGCAGATTCAAGGAAAATATATTCATGTGAGAGAATGAATGGTGAGTGACAGTGGTGAGGGGGGAGGAAAAAAGGAAGGACAGGGGAGAGGGAAGATATATAGAGGGAATAATGGAGCGTAAAAAACAGTGAGAAAAAGAACTGGTCTCAGGTGTAGGCACGAGAGAGGGGAGAACATCACAATGAGGGAAGAAAAACTACCTAATATCAACGATATTATCTCACACATCAAGTCTAGAATGATGCAACACTCTATCCTAATGGACTAATCAATCAGAAGATATTTAGCCTTCTACAACTTTAAACAGTTTTAGGATACTGCAGCCAAATGCACCAATAATGGGTGCAATTGTCGTCTTTGGGACAATGACGAGGGGAGTGTGTAGGTTGATGTCTTAAAAAATTGGACAAATGGGACTGAAGTAAATGATTGAGATAATGAGTGCCTTTTCACCATTTTTGCTTTGTTTTGTGTTTTATGTACCATCATCTTTTCTTTTAAAAGTTTCATATGTGCCTTGTCAGGTTAATTTTTAATGTATATAGCTGCCCAGGGACTACTACTGAAAATCAGACCAGATGGCTAAACTGACACATTTACAGAAATGTGACAGGGAGATTGCACATGAATAACATTTCTGTAAACACATTTACAGAAATATTATTCATGTGCAATTGCCCTGTCACTCTAAACTGTGTGAATGAAAATAAATAAAATTAATGATCTTAAAAAAGTTAAAAGCTTAATGTCCTAAAAAGTCCTCATCCAAAGGTCAAAAGTTTAAACATCAACTACAATAAAAGAACAGCTTTGTGTTTGTATTGCATGGTTGAGCTCATAAGCCTTAGTATTACACTATGCACAAGATTATGTATTCTATAACACTTTTTAAATGTTTACCATAGAAGTATGCTCAATGAGTTACTTGGATATGCGATGCAAAAGGTTAATTCAGTGGTTTTCAAATGTTTTTGGGCAGAGTCCGCTGTCCACTACATGGATCCTTTACCACCACCCATCAAATAAAGTGTAGGCCAATTATCTTCCCTGAATATTAATGATGATTGCTATTCTGTGTTGGTATATCACTGAAAGAAAAGAAAAGCCCTGTGAACATTCTTTGAATTGGGTCTCGTTATTGAACACAAACAGCAGCCAATCAGAAATGCCAGTGAAGAACTGCTCTCAGGAATCATTCCAACTGAAGGGCAACCTACCAAGGAAAAAGTCTGAGGCTACTTGGAGTTAAAAGCAAAAGGATGTGTAGGCTGATTTGTCTTTACTGTCAAAAGGAAATTGCTAGTTATTGTGAGTCCTGCACTTGGTGGTACTCAGTCAGTTTCTTCACTGCCAGTTCTATTGAAGTATGCAGTATTTCAGTTATGGTGAGTTGTACTTAGATTGCATGTGGAGGACCTGACTGTATCCTTGCATAATGAGATAAGTTAATGGAGAAGCATTGAGCAGCAGCCTGGTCCTCTTCCAGAGAGCAGGGTAAGGATGGGCCATACTTGACCCACATGGTGCCCCAGCCAGAGGCAGGGAAAGAAACAAAAGATTCACAACTAGACAAAACAGTTTCAGAAAGCTGTGGTGAGATGTTGCAGCAGTGGTAACTCCAATGTTTGACATGGGAGCACATCCAAAGCTTGAAAGCCCACAATATTATCCTTAAGCAATAATATGGTCAATACCAAACTATCTTGACTGCACAGCATACAACACCCACTCTACAGTTGTGGTCAACGGTTTACATGCACTTGTAAAGAACATGTTTATCAAGGCAGTCAATTTCTACAACGTTAATTTTTCTGTCAAACCATATATTCAAAACAATTTGTGCAACTTTTGAGTTTGACATCTTATGAGACTGACAACCCAAGACAGTTGTATGATTGTGGTGTCAAAAACAATATTGATATAATGCTATATCCATTGAATGTGGTTTGGAAGCCTTATGGAAGAGCGAGCCATTCATATTCGTTTGCCTTTTCAAGCGACTAGCTAAGCTGGCAATTGTGGAGCTTACAAAAAGTCAAAGATTCCCAATCGTAATTCAGCTTGGTACAGTAATCATGGTAATTCCCATGTGGCATGAGTGATGCATAACGCTCCAGAAAATGAATGGACCTCTGCCGATAAGTTAATTTAATGTGGAAGTGTTGGAAGACATTCATGATTGGCCAAAGGGGGACTGCAGTGTTACCTCACATCACCAGTGACCAAACTAGGGCTTCACAGAGGAGAATAAAGAGGACCGAGGAGGAGAATTTGGGATTAATGGGTACATGGAGATGAGCAGAGGTGTGAGGCAGATGCAGAGCAGAGGCAGATGAAGTCACAGAGGAGGTGAGCATGGAGGGGAGATTAGAGGGTAAGTGGGAGGCTGGCAATGGCAGAGGGGGAGCTTGCAGTTACAGCAGCTCATAATTGTTCTTCATGCCTGGGTCCCTAGTGAGCCACTGCCTGGTCCAGTCCCAGGAGGCTGAGAGGTGTGTGTGTGTGTGTGTGTGTGTGTGTGTGTGTGTGTGTGTGTGTGTGTGTGTGTGTGTGTATGTATGTGTGTGTGTGTGTGTGTGTGTGTGTGTGTGTGTGTGTGTGTGTATGTATGTGTGTGTGTGTGTGTGTGTGTGTGTGTGTGTGTGTGTGTATTTCGCTCTCATAGCATATGTAATGCATGTCACTTTGTCTCTGTGTTTCTTGCATGTGTATATTTGGTGACTACAGGTGTGCAGCTGCCTGTAAGAAGCATCTTCTGAGTGGATGCTATACGCCTGCATGAATGTGTGTGTCCTCATTTCCAGCCAAGCCGAGGTCAAAGGCCTCAACAGCATTTTAAAGTCAGCCCTGCTCCTTGAAGAAATGTTTAATTCAACCAGCTTTGTTTCCTTGAAACTAGTCGTTGAAGGACTGAGAGACTTTTTTTTCCCTTTTGTTTCCTCTCTCTTCTTATTCAGACAAGCGCCTCATTTTGTTTTGTTTACCAAGAAAATAAAGACACGACCGAGCACACTCATCGGACTCCATCACTTTGTTCATCTTCGTTTATATCTGTGATATTTCGGCTGATGATGCAATTGCGATTCAAATCGTGACTATTTTCTATGAACTCTGGGCCCGTGTTTGTGTAGTCTACAACGTGTCGATCAGGGTTTGTTTGTATCAGGCATAATCACAAATCTGATTGTGATATTTTCGTTTCAGCATGAAAGAGTCAAATGAAATGACGCAGTTGCATCCTCCCTGGCAGGATACAAAAAGTCAAACCTGTCATAAAAGTCAAATTTAGCCTACATTAAAAAAGAGAATAATGGCAGACTTGATACACATTACTCTTTTTTTTCAAGTGTTGTTGTATCCATCAGTACAAAACAAAGTGTGGTCCAAAAGTATCAGACCTTATTGAAAACTTATAATAATATCACTAAACTTATAATATTATAATATTGTCACTTCAACCTTGATATAATTTGAACGATGAATCATGTTATCAAAAGTCAAATAGTTTTATTATATCTATTATATTTTTATTTATATTTTTTGGCATAAAATCAAGGCTATCAAGGTTTCTAAGGAAACAGTGCATGGAACTGTGAAATGCGTTGCTGACACTGGATCAGCTGTATCCAAAGCACAGTCAGGCAGACTAAAGTAACCAAACAACCAGAAGATCAATACATCAAGCTTAGTTCACTGAGGGGCAGAGAAGCAACTTCACCACAGAGCCAAACACTTGGAATACCAGAGTTCCACTGAAGAAAGTTCTGTCCACTGATGAGTCTAAGTTAGAAATGTATGGCATAAACAGGAGGGTGTATGTAAACAGGCGAACAGTGAAACATTCAAGTCTGGGACTGTTTCACCTCCTCTGGAAGGAACTGAACAGAATTGACTCCACCCTGACAGTCTACAACCCTCTGGTGTGCATCTTTGTGGAGAAGGATTCATACTGCAGCAGAGCCCGAAAACACCACAAAGCTTTGACTGAACTACTTGGAGACTAAAGAAGACCAAGGAGTCCCGACTGTCACGGACTTCCCTCTGACGTCTTACCCATTGAACATTTATGAGGGCGCTCTGAAACTGAGCAATCTGTGACATCAGAGGAGCCTTTTTTGGAAAACTGTCATATCATATCGTGATAACATGAGTCATCAGGTTTTGCAGCAAAATGTCTCTCCACCTCTCCCTGTCTGGCTTATTCCTTCTCAATTGTTCCTTCTCCAGTTGTCATGTTGTAGGGCTGTGGGTAGCACACTCACATAAGTACACATAAAGCTACTTTGTGCAAGTAATCTTTGCTCAGATTGCCAATCACTGTTTACCCATGTGTTAACTGACCAGCTGCATCAGGTTTAAAAAACATGCACCTAACAGTTTGCAAAGAGCTGCTCTCTCACTGTTGCAGTTCATTATTCCTCAGATAGGCTCTCTCTTTCTCTCTCTCTCTATCCTCCTTTGAAGGACATTGGTCAAATTAATTAAATGAAGGAAAGTCTATGACAGTTTGCTTTGATATGATCCTCAGAGAGTGTGTGTCAGCACGTATGAGGGATATGGAGTGTTTGTGAATATGCCTGTGTGTGTGTGTATATGTGTGTTTGCATCATGGGAGTCTCCACAGACTCCCTGTGTTGCAGTCTGCCTGTGGTGATAAGCAGAAGATGAAAGCCAGTGTGTGTGCGTGTGCGTGTGCATGTGCGTGTGTGCGTGCATGCATGTGTACGTGCGCTCATGTGTCCTACCTGAGCTTGCTGTGCATTGTTGGATGAGGGGAGTGGGTTGGAGACCATTGGTCCAAAGATGTCCAGTTCATCGCTGATTGGTGCAGCGCCGCCCGAGCCCTTCCCACCACCGTCTGGAGCATCTGAGAGAGGGAGCAGGAGAGAGAAAGAAGGTGTCAAGGTGATAGAGACGTCAATTTATGGCATCTGATGCAGTTTTTGTAACACTTTTTCTTCATTAGCAATTTGTTTTCTTGACGTTTATGTTGAAACATTGTAGATTCTGTCAGTTTACAGTACAGTACAACCTCATGTATATTTTACATGACGTTCTATGTGTTCTGTTTTTCCTCCATACTGTATATCCTAAAATGCTTTGGCAACACAGCGCAGTATGTTACCCTTGATAATAACCGATTCAATGATAACTGCTAAAAACATCCATTTTTTAGGACTACTGAAGATAATTCTTGTACACCCCATGGCAAAGAATTCTTTGGCATTGACAAAATAAAATCTATTTGTAAAGAACTCAGAAACAGTATTTTAGGATTTCTGATGAAAAATTATGTAATCAGATCAAAAGCTGCCGAGCAGCTGCAAAATGGACTCTGAGCTAAGGTTATTTTCCCAATATATATTTAAGCACATTCAGGGCATTTACAATGTAGGACTTTTATTAAACCACCATGCACATATTCAGTGAACTCAGGGTACACTGAAAGCACTGAAAGCATTACCAGTTATTCAATACAACCTTTACATACTTAAATAAGATTTCTGCATTCAAACTCATTTGCATGATGCCCCACACAGCTCAATTTACAATTATCATGCTTATTAATTGGAACATCCTCAAGAAAATTCTGATGACTGCACTCCTTCAGTATACTTCTCCTTTTGCCCTTGGAAAAGTAATACTTACTAATTGCAAATATATTTAAAATGGTAAAACAGCACTGAATTAGTTTCTGGGTGTGACTAAGCTCAGCTGAATCAATTAAGAATCTAATATTATACAACTCTAAAGAGACATATTCAAACTTTGAAAATTAAAAAAGTTTCAAAAATATGAACTGGAACGAGGACATTTTTTTTATTCCCAAATGGATCAAAAATGATTTGACGCCTTTTGAGGGGTGAAATTAATACACTTCTGTAACAGCAAACATTTTGTTGTGCACGTTTACCCTTTGGGACGGCTAAATGGTGCACCAATGGAACAAAGCCATCATTATTATTGTTAGTAGTTCAACATGTGTGTTTTTCTGCTCTGACCAGTCAACATGCGTGCTGTGAAAGGGACTATTGTGTCGGTGTTGGCCCACTGACATTGTTTTATAGGACAAATAAATAGGGTACTATTCATGGAATTGGTAACAATGGTGCTGTTCTGGCTATGACAACCAAAATGTCTGCAGTGGAAAAGCCAGATGTTAAAGAAACACAAATAAGGATGGTGGACTGGACATGAATGATTTGGCAATAGTTGTGCAATATCTGTATCTTGTTTTACAAGTTAAATTTAAAGAAAAACAACTGTCTCAAACTGCTGTTGGCTTCTTTAAGTGGCCTTTTACCTCACGATGTCCACCACCTGTGTGCCATTGTATCCTTGAATATGACGAAGACTTCTCAAGATTAAGAAATAGTTAACCCTTTCCAGAATTAGAAGATATATTAGCGAATAAATGAACATCTCATGCTAGAGTGTTAAGTACATAACTTACATTTACAGATTTGCTTGACTTTTTATAAATAGTCCCCAGCTATTTCTTTTTTTTTGGAAGAATGCTGACACACCGTTTTGCCATGAAGCTCCAGAAATGTACAAAACTTCAACCTATTTCCAATGGCATGGTGGGTGAGTAGATAATGAATGAATCTCTATTTTTTGGTGAACTTTCTGATGGATTTATGTGTTCAGCTCAAAACATGTGAGCTAAACCGAAAATATGTCTGATAGAAGTTTAAACTACAGTATCATTACAGAAGAACTGTGTTGTCCAGGGATGGACCCTAATGCTGAAGAAGAAACTGCGAGTACACAATGTACAGTCCTCTGAGAGAGAGAGAGAGAGAGAGAGAGGGTAGTGATGGAGAGGCAGAAAGGGGGGAGGAGATGGAGTGTGTGAAAGGGAAGAGAGTGAAGAGAGGGGAACTATGTGTGTCTAAGAGTGAGCGAGTGAGCAGCGGAGGTCATTTATATAACCACAGTGATGAAACATCCATAATTTAGCCCTTTTTAAAGTGTGAACAAGACGGAGCTCCTTTAGCCAAACTGCAGGTTACAAGGAAAACCATTTACCGAGAGAAGCCCGGAAGACCTCCTATTAAAAACTCAAGCTCAAGAACTACTTCGATTGTGACGTCTTCCATCCTAATATTCAAACTACAGCATGTTGCCCCCAATTCATGCCGTCATGCCTTCATGTCACTGCCTGGCTTTTATTTGGATAGTTAAATCACTTTGCAAAACACTTTAAAAAAAGGTGCATGAAGAATGAAGCATATTATGGCGGCGACTGTTGGGCTGACATAACAAGGTGCGTGTCACGTTGTTGCATGTTGAAATAGAAGAGAGGAAAATAAGTTCACGTACATCAATTACCCTCCAGCCACTCTAAACCCCCCTCTCTCCAAATACTCATTCGCCCCATTGCCATGGAAATGAGCTGCGGGAAGAAGAGGGCCCATCATCATCATCATCATCATCATCATCACTCCCCCAAAGCCTTTATCAAGGGATGGAGACGCTTCTTGAGAGCACTCTCGACTTCACCATGGAAACAATAGTTCAGGCTGGGGGTGTGTTTTATAATTGTCCTGAAACCCTTTGCCCCGAGAACACACACACAGACACACACAGACACATATATGGAGTTCTTCAGCATCTCCAGTGAATACAGCGACCTCATTCAGCAGTGGGGGGCCGTCACATGAAGGACTTGGCAACCACCGTGAGGGGTAAAATGTCTGAACTGATTAAGCCCCCGACTCTGGTGCAACATTCTGATTAGATTCCACATAAATGCATGTGAACGCACTCTCTGATTATGTTACCCAGTGGTTCGCAACGCTTTTCCATCTCGCCGATAACGGAATTCATGGGGTCTTGGTCTTTTGAAGTATTGGTACAGCCACAAACCCAAAAGCATATTAATTTACCCCCCCCCCACAAAAAAAAAAACAAGTCAGAACTAGGGCATGAAACTAAGTTAGCTTGACTCTGGGTGCGAGCAAGTCCAGAAAAAGGAGCATGGGCCCAGTTGGTGTCCGCAGTCATTAGCTGCTGGTAGTCAGTCATTATAAAGCGGGTGGTGTGGAAAACAGACACAAAATGAGCCGCCACTGCTGGTACAGTTTGTTTGTTTACAAGCGATAAAGGAGGTAAGATGCCACCTCATCTCAGTATGAGCAGTGACAACAAATTGTGGACATATAGTGTAAATTAGATTGGGATGTTGGTGTTTTGATGAGACTCCTTTTTAATTGATTTCAGAAGGGAGAGAAGAATAGCCAGAAGTTTCAGAGTTGGACAATTATGTCACCATGCAAACAAACATCGGCCGACAGACAGAAACGGTGGGCAATTTCTTTGTTTACGTAGTTTAAGCTTGTTACACTAAGTCGGCAACAAATTAACAGCGGTCTCAGTCGAGACAGCTCCAGTTGCTTAGACAGACTGGTGTGCTGCATATCAATTGATTTGAGTAATCTGTTTACTCGCAATTTTGAAGTGGCACAGTATAATCAACCAAGGCGGCTTCTGCATTATCACCTAATCTTACAGCCCTGACTTGTAGAGCTGTCCAATATCAAATTATAGTAGCAAAAACTTTATCATATAAGCCCCTCAATAAAGTTGTAATCATTTCTTTACAACACCATGAAAGCTACTGACATGTTCTTCCCTTTGGTAACGACAGGAAAAAGGAAATCTTAAAAAGAAAAAGAAACGTTTGTGGCACAGTAGCTGGTCAAGGATGCCTGCAAATGCATTTTGGTGAGAGACTACGAATGACAGTGTGATTCAATTTGTTGACAAGAAAACTCCACAGGGTTCCTTAAATCAGAAGATCTGTGTGGTGTTATCAGATATATTAATATTAATAAAGAGTAACCACAGAGAGGGCTAGAAGAGCCACAGTTGATGTCAACACTGAAACTGATACAGTATGTGTTAGAAGAAGAGTCCAATCTGAAGGGCCGAAACAGAGTAAAAAGTGAGTTTTCAAATTCAGCCTTGGATGTACTCTTAGCATGCCGATGCATGAGGCACACACATTGATAATGATCTTCATTGTTTTGGACAACCCAGCTGTATACTCAACAGTTCTGCTGTATTTCTCTCTCTTTTTGTCTCCCTCAGGGGTAAAGATGCCAGAGGCGTTTGGCAAAAAGATCAATATGTTAGATCATGCATTCAGAAAAAGTTTGAACCAAAATTAAGTGAACTGAAGCAAAACACCCAACAAGAAAAAAAGGCTTCATCCCAGGCAGTTTCCACAACAATAAAATGTTGTTTCTCTCAATTGAGAACCTCAGCATTTCTACTCGAGGTAAAACTAAAAATTGCTGCTAGAACAGAGGCGACAACATGGAGGAAGACTGCTGTTTATTCTCCCCGGACCTAAGTTTCAATTCAGCGTGTCAGGACCATTACAGTAGAGAGAGACCGAAGTAAAGTGGAGGGGACGCGGAGACAAAAAAACAGGAACAAGCAGACAGGGGTGCTCCATCAATAAAAGTTTTTCAAATTGATTTAGTGGCTCCTGAAGGGATCTGTTTTGGCAGGATGGAACAACTCTGGCACAGCATTTATCACCTGGGACACAAAAACTATCCAAAAAAATGTTTAAATAAATAAATACAAAACATATTTTTATCAATACTGATGTATTATTTTATGACAAGAGATATTTGGGGAAAAAAAGCCAATATCTACTACATTTTTTTTTGCAAACCAAGAAAAAAGCAATAACGGACAGAAAATCTGTGTACAAATGCATTTCTGAGTGGTCTCACGATATTATTTTTAATCTCATTCCAGCAGAGACGGCTAAACTGAATTAAACAGAACAGAGGAATTGGCAGACACACACACAGAAGCAGCAGCAAAATGTGTCTCTTTGACAGCTGCAGAGCGAGGTAAGCAGAGACGAGGAGGGATGGACGGAGTAACGAGGGGATGTGTGAGTGCTGAAGGCATACTGCCACGTATTTGACTTATTGATTATGTGTGAAATCTCATCCACTCGACATAGCTGCAAGGTGTGTAGCATTGGTTATTTATAGCAGGGCATCCACTCCCACTCTTCCATGCTGCGGTCTGGAATGTTTGATCAATGCTGTCTCCACCGGCTCTTTCTTCTGTCAGCTCAGCTTACCCTCAGCGAAGTCTAATACAATGCACTACTGTTTTGGAAAAACGCAGGAGGATTGAGAATTAAAGATTTATGGTGAAGAGCCTGAACCGAAGTCGACTTTTTTTTTTTTTTTTTCTGTGGTGTTTTTAATGTCCAGGTCAACGAGCAGGGAGCAGAATCTCCGGGCGGTTAACAGGCTGTGTGCTCAAAATGTCACAGGTTTGAATCCAGCTTGTGACCTTTGTTGAATGTCATATCCTCGGTGCATTCAATCTTTCCAGTGGCTCTGCTGTTGGGTTCTTCACTTAGGCATACATGGCATTAAAATGCATGCGTGCATAGGGCTGGGCAGTTTATCAGCATACTATCAATATTGAGTTATAAGACCGTGTGGTCGCTTTTGATTTTGGTGTCGACGTGACATGAGTGTTGTCTTTCTGGTCACATGCTGTGGCAGAAAAGCAGCAGGGCAGGAAACTGCGTGGGTTAGGATTGTGAGCGTAAATTGCACTTCATTGCTTGATTGGCCAGCACGCTAAAAACAGTATTCAACAAGGTGCAAATGACACTTTGCTTCATGATGTCATCAAATTCACGTTAGCTGACACTCGAGTGTAAGCACCCACTGTCCCTACAGCCAGGCAGCAGCTCTGCTTCTGTACTGCTGCACGTCTCAACTTTACAGTGCAGTTATTCATTCTGAATAAGAGGTCAATCCCACACCTTTCCTCTAATTAGATGGACGCTGCAGAACATTATTTTAAAAGTCAAAGTAAAAAGGATTGAACTTTAAGCAAGTGGAAGGAGGAGGGGATTACATGTTACTCTGTTCTTCACCGAAGCGAACGGGAACACGATTGGGTTTGACTTCATCCTTCTCCAGCTTCTTTCTACTTTTGTTGCCGCAAAAATGCCCCTCGGTGAGTGTACGCTGAAGAATCACTCCAATTATTTTTGCTACGGTTAAATTACGTACTAAACCAGGTATAGACAGATGAAATCATCATGTAAACCTTTCTTGGAATCTTCAAACATTTTCCACTTAATTATTGCACAACAAGTCCATTATCTACTCAACTGAGTAGTAGAGCAATGATAATGTTTTCCTAGTTACAAAATGAACTGATATTGCCCAGTTTCCCCAAAGAACAAAATAGTTTACTCTGCCCGTTCAGATTACACATGAAACATAATTAGACAGTCAAGTACATGACTGGAGAGTTGTGTCTGACATGCAGGTCTGAAGCCATCACTGATGTACTAACTGCCAGACAGTATAATAAGGTCTCTCTCTGTGACTCAAATAAAGCCTGACAGCATTAAACCTTTCCCCTTATAATGTCACACGTTATTGAACCTACAATTATTACCACATCAATCAAAAAATGTTTTTACATCACCCAGCATAATTAGTTTTAATTTACATATCTGACACATTAGGCAGACATCTGAATGCAGACAGACATGTTATTATATTGTCCAAGGGTTATTATAAATAGGTAGAAGGCTGTACATGTCTTACCCAGGCCCAGCAGGTCCACAGCTGGCTCGGTGCTCTCCATGGTGCTGGCTTTACACTCTGACTGCTGAGAAGGACAAAGAGAGAAACAAAGGTATGTCAGTATATGGTCCATTTAGCCCTCGCGGGCAAAGAATTGACTTTGGATAAAAACCAAGAAAAGCTATTCTGCTTTCTACTGGAAAGTAGTTTATTAGACAGCGTGACTCACCAGTCATACGATGAAAGCTATAGCACAGCTGTAGACTATAAACCCATTTCAATTGTGGATTTCATTCATCATGATTAGATTTAGTGAACTACTGTTTTATTATGAAGAAAATGTCCTGCAATTTTGGGGGCATTCTCCTTCACTCAAAGAAAGAAAAGAAAAATAATTCATTATCCTGGATTTCAATGGACAATTTTCTTGTTTAAAGGGACCCTGTGGAGCTTTTGATCACTAGTGACAATGTGGAGTTTTGTTTTCAGGCCCTGAGTCCCTGTATTGTATCTTGTACTCTACTGTCATGCATTATGGTGAAAGATGACGTAACCTTCCTGCTGATAGTTTTAGTTTTAAGGCGAGAAGCATAACAACACACTAGCAAAAAGGCAGAGTTTAAAAAGAACCGTGACCTGAATTGATGTCAAAGCAGCAATTAATATTTTTATGACCACTGGTCACAAGGCTTTTTTTTACAAGTTGTAAAAGCCATGTGGACAAATTATGAGCTCATAAAATTGATATGGTGAATGTCTCAGCAAACCTATTAACATATAATGAAGACATGGAGCAACGTGGGCATTATTTGGAATAAAGTTTTGTTCCCCCCGGATGAATTCAAACCCAACATTCTCACTCTTTTAAGCTCTGTTTTGTTCTCCACCAGTCACTGAGAAATCTGGCTCTTTAGCTGCCATACTGTCAGAGTTCACAAGCTGCTACCTTTGCCTGCCTGCTGTTTGCTGTTGGGTGGTTGCCAGAGATTTTCATTGAAAACTGCAAAGTTGATCAATGATGTAAAAGTGAATCAAAACAGAACAGCTGGAGGCTGTAAACCAAAACAATGAGCTGAAAGAAGTCAAAGCGCTCAGAAGGTAAATGCTAAGAGTACTCTCACTCAATACTTCTTTTAAAGCAAATCAGCTCGATTCAGATCAACAAAAACATCAGTCAACAGCAACATCATTAATCACCTAATCTTTTAGGTCATGTATCGAGTGTGAATACCACATTTTTGCTGGTTATATCAGCTTTTCATCAGTGGTATATTGTCTACAAAGTGTTGCATCTGATGAGGAATCATGCTAATTGAGTTCTAAAATTGAAAGCAAATTGGGATAGGATAAAGAGGCATTGAAGAGGAACAGGATGGGGTAAAAAACAAAATGAAAGACAGACTAAGGGAAGGACAAAGATGGAGACATTTAAAGTCAAAGGGTAAGAGAATGAGACAGGATAATGAAGAAGAGAAGATGAGGCTGGATGGAGTCAGACTGAGACTGGGGAGAAAAATGTGGTGAGGGAGAGAGAATATAAGAGGTTAACGCGTGGGCCACGAGAGATCTACAACGCTGGTAACAAACCCAATTTCCCCCCAACAAAAGATCGATGGACCACATTAAATTCAATGTCGTTCCAATCCAAGGCAATGAAAACAATTACCGTGTCCACGCCTAATCAAGAATGCATTGGCTGTGAATTGATGTGTGTTGGGACTGCAGAAAAGCAGCGGCGAGAATCACAGCAGGAAGGTCGTTTGTGTACAGCAGCGAGAGACTGATTTGCGCTGTGCATCCACAATGACCGACAGTGAAGTGCAGTCGTACAGGAGCCCAAAATACCAGGTGTCACAGGGGGAACATTAACCTGAGTAGTAAGGGTAAGGGTAGAACTGAATTCATGAGGAACTAGAATGGCACTCAGTAGAGCGCACACCTCCAGAAAAGGAACAGCCCCCTTTAATCAGATCACAAATAATCAAATATCAAACTCAACAGTCCTGTATCACCCTAATATTAAACCACCCACAACCGCCTCACTGTAATTCAAGCTCAACAGATCTGTAACAGCCAACCACTAGGACAACAAACCAATGCAGATGGAATCATACCCCTGCTGATCAAAAGAAAAACAATTCAACGTCAAGCTGTGATGAAAAGAATGCTTTTTCAACCATTTTACTACACATTCACAGTCCTATGAGCCCCCATTTCACAATATATGATGGCAAAAATGACGACAAATCAATTTCTTTGTATTTTTCTATCGTGTGTTCATCCTGGAAAACAAAATGTGTGCTTACATAAGCTTGAACCAACCAATTTCAATCCTTTAATATCATGCCATCAACCCCTCAATCAATCTTCAACTCTGAGCTGTGAATGAGTTGCACTGAGCGTAGATTTCATGTCAGAGAGGTGACATTGGAGCTGAACATTTCGTCAGGGGTCCAGGCCTCACTGATTAAGGTACAAATGCTTATTTATATTCTTAATCTGAAAAATTTCAATTATATTTATTCTGAATTTACAAGACTGTTCTTAAAATCTGCTCAGGATTCACCGATCCATGTTTTTCTCCCAACTCGATACCTTAACTCAGAGCATCCTCTGTTACAGAGTATCCTACACACCAGTCCTCTTTCTTTCTCAAATGTAAAATCTTTGAACCCTAACTCAGTGGATGTCTTGGAATTATTTCTCTGTAAAGTAAGTTGAAGGCCGCGAGTTGCTGTGGCACAGCAAGTCACTGGCTTACCGTGACGGAGTGAATGTAACAGGAAACACTATCACTATCTAAACACCGTCTATCTAAAAATCTAAAGATCTTACAAGACAAATTCTTTATCCATCAGCCAAACTTACAGCATATCGATCAAAACCATGATATGATTGTGGCTTCAGTAAAAGCCCTCACCTCCATTAAGACTTTTTTCCAAGCAAGGAGCAACAAGAAACACATTTTATGGTATGCCTGTCCATTTGATTTCAGACACCTCAGACCATGCAATGTGTTACAAAAAAAGAGATTACATAGCCTTTCAATGCTACAACCCACACAGCTGCTGTGAGACAGAGAAGAAAGAAAAACTAAAATCCTAAATGTCACTCTGCATAAAAAGCTTAAATTCCCCGCTGTATGTCACAAGGATTTGTATAGACAAGCTGCCAATAGCTTTCTCCAACGCTGGCGCACACGTTGGGTTTTCTAGTTGTTATCCGGGATGACACCAAATGATACAGCTGACAGACGGCTAGCGACAGACTGTGATTGGCTGTCAGCGTCAGTTGTGTTTGAGGATAGAGAAAGTGAAATTGGAGAGGAAGACCAGCAATCGATAAACACCCACACCACTGCCGTACCCCCCAAACAGGTGAATAGAGTCTTCCGTAATGAAGGCGATGCCAGTTTGAATGAAAACCACTGAGCCAACCAAACCCACCGACGACTGCTGTCACATCAGATTGCTGTCAAATACACACCAGACAAAGCTATCAGCTGACGGCTGTCACACTGAGCGTCTGAACGAGGGCAAAGTCTGCTGAAAGTTCGTCCCTGAAGTACTTCTACTGAAGCCAAGACAAAAGCAGTGACAGTGAAGTACTGCTTAATAATTTTATTTCCCACACAAGGTCAACAGCAGAAAAGAATTCCATCTGCAGCTACTTTGACGTTGTTTCGTTCTCAGTTAAAGAAACCCAACACCTTTTGCCAAATGAAAAGGGAGCAAGTTATGCCCTTTGAGCTACTTGAGAATCTCTACAGGAAATGTTGAGTTTATTGACATCAGTTAAGCAACAAACCCCAGAAATGTTAAAGTAAGAAATTGGAATTAATCAGTTAAAAACAAGCTCAACTTAAAGTACACACAAAAGCTCTCCTTGAGCTTTTAGTCTGGCCCACTTGATGTATACTGTGGGTAAAAAAGCCTGCCACTGAGTAACTGTTCCACTTGGCAATCTCTTCTTTTGCGCTAAATGCATGTCACACGTTTCAAAATGCCCGTCGCTACAAGAGGCAACAAGAACATCCCTGCTAGCAACCCACACACGGCAAGCTACTCTGGCTAACCCCAACCTGGTCGCTGAGAGTACAAATTTAGATTAGCTGGCAGCTATAACCTTTTCTTTTGCAGGCATCTAGCCATTTTAATGTCAGCGTTCACCTCCCCACATTCAAACGTTCCACCAAAACAAGTCCCCTTTGACACTATTTTGCAGGGGCACCGTTGCATTGTTGTCCAGGGCTTTGCGCTGCCAAAGACGACATTGATTGGTTTCAGGAACAGCAAACAAGAGCTTTTTTAGTCCTATAGCAAAATGATAATGGGCGCAGTCAGGCCTTTCTTCAGTGGTCTGGTTATGCGAGACCACTGAGCTTTGACAGAAACAGGTCACAGCATTGAAGGGAAAGAGGTCACATTCAAAGTCACAGTGACTCATATTCAGCACTTAATTCAGAAAAAAAGGATGGTGCGCCAGTTGGAAATAAGCTGATTTGTGGATCAGTGTTCAAGGTCTGGGTTAGAGCAAGGTTAAGGTAGGGATACAATAAGTCTCCAGAAAATTATTGTAAGTCTATGTAAAATCTCCAAAAGTGACATGAATCAGCAAGTGTGTTTGTGAATGGGTGACTAATAAGCAAATTGTACCACTGCTACTGTTAAAAAGAAAGGCAAAGCCACAGTTGACTAAACTGATGTACTATGGAAATGTGGTGTGGTGCTGTGGAATTGTGCATTGTGCTGAATTGCCATTATTTGAGATTTATTTTGATAACTTGCATTTTTAAGTTATTCAGTCCAGTTGTTATTAGCTTCAGTAGGGTATTATTGAGTCCCATGTATCTTTTTTCTTTAAATCACAAGACCAGGATGATTACAGATCATGCAAGAGTTCCAACATCTCAGAATAAAGTTCAAGAAAAAAATTCAACAAAAATGACTGAAATGCTTTTTTGAAATATTTCTTTAATATTCACGTCAGGACCAGCAAGGGACTCGCGAGGCAAAGAATTAATCAAGACGGAGTAGCTAGCTGCCAGACATGGTAATGCTGTGTATAAATATTCATTAGGTACGAGAACATGAAACTGGACCTAAGATCCCTCGGGTACCTGTGGCATCCTAATTACATCAAAGCATGAGATAATGCAATCATAAAAAGTGCTTGATGAGATGATACGCAGCGGTTTGAAAGCAGGCAGCAGCCTGCGGACCTGGCATTTATCCTTCTGCATGCAGCTTACAATAAGTGGACAGCAGAGAGTGACATCTCAAAAGGAAAACAGCATTCTGGACATGCACACAGAGGCATGACATTTAGCTTCTGGGGATCTCCACCACCTTCAGCACCTGCACAACATCATGCCAAACCATGCGGGAGGTAGAAAAAAAAGGAGGGGGGGGCTGCGGTCAACGCAGCTGAATGACAATACAACAATGAACAAATATCACTGTTTTCATGATGGACTGTAAAAGGGCAGGTTTCTCATAGAGGAATTGTCCTGACCTAAGCCAGTACTCTAAGAATGATTTGCAATAGATATCTTCTGTGGATATGGCATGAAAATAAACTTAAATTCTAAAAAATTCTCATCCGTCCTCAAAAGGCCTATTTTATACATACTTTGCCAACACTCGCCGACCTGGCCGCCTTGAAATGTAAAAAGGCTCCCGTGCAAGTGTGGTGATGTTGAGGAGGGAGAGGATTGCTATCTGCAAAAGAGGTCGGAAGTTAGCTAAAAAATAAACAACGCTTACAGCTTTAATTATATTACACTACTTGAACTTGAAAATTACTCTATTTAATATAGGCTGGGCAGGTATCTTAACCTTTGAAGACTTATGCGATCAAACGCCAGCAATCGAATCCAGTCGGAAAATATTTTTATTGGCTATCAAAAAACCTAATGTCACTCATACTCTGGAGAGCTCTACATCACCGACAACTACTGCACAAAAAATGATGAAACCTGGAACCCACTAAACTTACACACACAGATGCAAGAACACACCTCCAGCCCCCGCCCTTCACAGAGCGACTGAGACTGTACTCAGTAGCCTTACACAACACAACAATCCACTGTCCTCCTTCACACGTACGAGAGGCAGATGAAACGAACGTCTTATCCTCGGAGGAGAGGCAGAGTGAGGTGATGGAACAAACAAAGAGCAAACACTAAAGGAGGGAGGGGAAAAACAAATAGTGTGGAAAGAGACGAGTGGGAGATGAGGGCTGGAAATCAGTTGGCAGAGAGAGCGAGGGGGAGACGGGGAAATACAGAGGACAAATACAAGGGGGACAGGAAATAGAGGACACATAGGAGAAGGGGGACGAATGAACGTGAGGATGACTGAAGTAGGCATAAGACAGACGGCGCGGCGAATAAGCAAGTCTGTATCCGCGGCAAAGATAGCACAGCTGCGGCGCTGCGACCAGCACTACTGAAGCTGCAGTCAGTCATGGGAGTTGTTGTCTTCACTGTTAAACAACCACCACCGCTGAGGAAAATCTACCCAAGTTGTTTTAAAGTTCTATTCGCATCATGTTAAGTCACATCCGTCGACTTCTTTCCTCACGCCGACTCTCACCTGAAGTGATGTGTGACCAAATTTGACGCACCGTTACCTCGAACGAAACCTGTTAACCTGGAATTCATTTACTACTTTCCTCATCAATTTACAATTCCACCCACTCCGGATGTGTCACATTAAAAGCCGCCCCGATAAATAGCCAAAGACATCTGACAGATAGAGCGAAAGAGTTGTGCACCTTGATGTGCGTGCTCAAAGTAAGAAAGCAGGATGCAGGATGTGTTGCACTGACAGGCGCTAAACACTGAATGAATGAATGAAAAACAAACCAGCAAAGTAGAAGTGATTTTAACAAATCGGTGAATTAGAGTGTGACCAAATTAACTCAACTCGTCCCCTCACTTGCTTTTTGTGAGCTTCCAGGCGACACTGAGACCACTGTTGGACAATGGTTATTCTAATTGGATTCATTACACATTTATTTCACCAGGAAGTCTCACTGAGATCAAGACCTCTTCTGCAATAGAGACCTGGTCATGGTAGCAGCTGTACAATTAAAGGTCCAGTGTGTAAGATTTAGGAGGGTTTCTGAAGGTCCACTAGCAGAAATGTAAAATCATATTCAAAAATGTGTTTTCATCGCCTGAAAATAAGAATGTTTGTGTTTTTGTTACCTTAGAATGAGCCTTTGACAGCTACAGAGGGAGTCCACTGTGTTGTGCCACCATGATTCTACAGTGGCCCAGAGGAGACAAACCCAACACTGGCTCTGGGGTGAGTTGAGGGTTGTTCAGTTGGTTGATATCTGCAACCGCACCCCTAGATGTCACTAAATCCTACAAATTGGACCTTTAAGTCTGATTTGAGATGTGTTATCATGCAATAATTATTTTCATGATTAATTCCAATCACTTTTTTCCATTTTTTCATTCCTTATATAGCTACATCCTGCACAGATATTTCACAGTAAAAGCTTTCCAGACGCTCCAAGTGAATAATCCAACGGTAGTGGATGGCCTTTAACGTTCAGCTGAGATCAGCTTTTCTTATAAAGAGAAATGAAAAGAAAAAAAGTTGGGAATATGACGGGATTATTGTTGCACTGATGAAATTATTGCTGTGAACATGTACATTATGCTGAATTTACCGTTTGCACCGTTAATCGAGACTACTCACAGCAGCGAGAGAAGTTGAACCAGAACTGTACGACATTAGTAGTTGCTGTTGCGCTGCAGGGAGCGGATTGTTTTCTTGTGGCTGACAGCTGCCTCATTAACACTATAAAAGAGAATAATAGAAACTGCCAATGGCTGGATGAGCCAATGACGCCAAAGACAGAACCACAGTTCACTGAGGAGGAAAGGGAGGATGAGGTCAACCTGGGGGGAGGGGAGAACAGGGAAAATAAAGACTGGAGAGAAAGCCGAGTGTCGGATATGAAGCGAGGGAGACAGAGGGATGGGGAGGAATGTAAGGTAGGTGGAGAGGACGAGGAGGTGGATGAAGATGAAGACGAGGACAGGCTAAAACAATGACAGGAGGGGATCATGACAAAGGGAAGAACAGGGAGGCAGGAGAAAAGACAGTGTGATGAGTCATGATGAAGACAGAAATGGAAGATGAGAAACAAAGGCTGAACTGAGGGGATGACAAGAGGAGAGGAGCGATGACGAGACACAGTGAGGAGACGGTGGCAGCCGGCCAGTGTGTGTGTTGAAAGTACATTATCAATACACACCGAGATGTCCGTATCATAAAGTCGGCAGCACCCCAGCTCTACCCGGAAAGACAGAACAAAGTCCCTGTGTGTGTGTGTGTGTGTGTGTGTGTGTGTGTGTGTGTGTGTGTGTGTGTGTGTGTGTGTGTGTGTGGCACCGCAGTAAGTCAGAGGCTGTTAAGTGTGCCAGGCTGCTGCAGTTCTGCACCATCCAACACGATCTGTCACTCAGCTGGTGGCACTGACACACACACACACACACACACACACACACACACAATCTAAAAGGTTTTGTCACAGAGAGGAGATCTTAAGCTGCCACACGAAAGCATCTCTTCCACCCAGTTACATTCATCTGACAGTCATGGAGAACCCATTGCATTTCAACACACACACGCACACGAAGAAAAAACACACCATGACATAAAAACAAACTGGTAAAAAGACACATACTCATGCAAATAAAGGTGAAAACAAACACGAATTCAAGTAACATACACAAAAAAAACACAGCACGGTGGAACACAACACACACCCTTCAAATATTTGCATCACAGAGACACAAACAACACACACACAGGCACGCGCGCACACACACACACACTCGACTGTTTGAGGAAGGTCACGGTATGGTCTGACGGCTGATGCGTGACGGTGCTGTTCAGGGAAAAGAATACCTAATCAAATCAAAACACTGGCAGCGAACACACACACGCACACACAAACACACACACACACACACACACCAATTTGAACAGGGTATTTTAAGGTGTTTTCAGAAGTGAATTTTATTTGTCACTAAGCAGGAGAGCTTTCGGAGCATCGAGAATCTTGTTAGGCTGTGTCTTGGAGAAAGTGGCAGGCAGCTTCAGGTTAGAATTTGTTTGCTGGGTTTAAAGAAAACACACACACACACACACACACACACACACATACACACACACACACGGCAGCCGCTCCGACTCAGGGAACACACACCCAATGCCCAAGTTGTCTTGAGGAACACACTTGACGGAGTGGATTAGATGTACGCACACACTCAGGCACGGACTCGCACACATGGATTTAGGCATGGATTTAGGGAACACACACAGCTTGATTTGGGAGAGGCACGCGCAACAAGCTGGATTACCATGCTGGTGCTAATACGGAACACTGGGCTAGCGATTTCCTCGGCACACAGGGCAATTTCTTCAGGTTTTAGTTTTTTTTAACCTTTAGAGATCAGAGTTGTGTGAGCAGTTGCGTGTCTGCGAGGCTGTTTTGTACTTCAGTCAGGCTGTTTTTGTTTTTTTTTTGCTTGTCACTTCCCACGTAGCCTCTCATGTCCTGCTACAACGTCGAGGGAGCAGGACTGGACGTCATGTTGCTGCTGTGAACCCACCCCTCTGCCACTTTGCATAAAGTAATTGGATTTAGGAGGTTTTACATCTGGTGTCCGGACTATACTGAGCCTTCAACAACAAACACAAAACTCTGGTGCATGCGCGTGCGTGTGTGTCCGTGTGCAATGGAGAGAGTTGACGAACTGAAAACTGAAAGTGTGTGAGAAAAAGACCGAGTGAGAGGGAGGTTGTAATTACAGTATGTCTGCATGTGATAAACTGTCTTATCAGTTCTATTTGTTCTATTAGTTGGTGTTTTAGCAACTGTTGGTGTGCAGGTGTGTGAAAAACCAATTAGTGTGTATGAGACACAGTAGCAGCACTAGAACGGAGGAGGACAATATTTGATGAGTGCATTTTCAATACACCCAGAGCCTCTACACTTTGCATTCGCACTGTTTAAATACTTTGTTGGCAGCCAGGGCCCCAGACTCAATTTGTTTTTTTTGTTTTTTTTGTCTATGGTAGCATGTGTCATTCATTACTCTATCGCAAAGTGCTAAAAAGGCCCCTTTTTATTTGTTTGTGCACATGGTGTGTTAGTTCTTAATCAGTGTGCCGAAGCAGACCACACCCCCTGCACATGGAGTGAGTCGCTGGTAACAACTTTGAAAAAGAGACAACAAACAAGATGAAATCATCGATAACCAAGACTTGGTGCCAAAAAGAAAAGAAACGTCAGTTATCTGGAATTATTTCGGCTACAAGAAGGATGATCTTGACCAAACAGGTGTTCTGTGTCGACAGTGTCTTGCATCTGTTGCCACAACGAGAGGTAACACAACTAATTTGTTTGACCATTTATGTCGGTACAACACAGCTCAGCACAACAAAAAGGTCAGTACAGGTTAATTGTCCACAATATAGCAGCAGTGCAGCATAACCTAACATGCTATTCACGTCATCTGATGAAAATTCCTGTATTTTTTTCTTATCACAATATATATCACAGGGTTAAAAAAATTGCAATGTAGTTTTTTTCCAATATCGTGCAGCCCTAGTGGTTACCCTACCCCTAATCCCAACCACTAGGGGAAAAACTGAATCCTGATGTGCTCACAATGGCTGCCAAATCAGTGTGTTAGTGGAAGCGTGAATGGCTGACTGCAGAAACATCATGGGGAGCTTTGGTTAGGAAGAGCTGTGAATGGCACAGTGTCACCGTAAATGGGGGTTGTAAAGCACTTTGGGTGATCAGTAGACCAGAAAAGCGCAATATAAGTAAACTTAGCAATCCATACACTCTCATTAATGCTCAACTAGCATACCTGTGCTCTCCACTGCAAAGCAGTTGATCACTTTGCCAAATCACACCAAAATAACACTCATATCCTCAGCAATTGACAATATTTATTGTCTAAATCTCAGTGGATTGTTGGATAATTTAACCCAAAAGTTCAAGTTTCCTCCAAGAACTGGTAATGTCAGATAACAAAGACTTACTGTTACTACAGTGCTTTGCAAGATGCGGCAAGCAGCCATTTAAACTTCTGAAGAAAATACATTTTGGGAGGCAGCAGAAACGGTTTACCATTTGAGTGGCTGAGGAAAAGCTCATTGTTCCCCATAACAGAAGAGAAAGACCAAGCCTAGTACGGTAATGTGTAAAATTTACCACTTTTAATTTAGTTGCATTTGCAGAAATGAGTGTAATTAGAGTAAAATATCAACAAGACAGTAAGAAAATTGCCAGCCGTCATAACCCCTCGCATTTCCCTTGTGCCAAGCTTTTTAAATTTGGCAGGTAATCTGCTCAAACGCTCTGTTGGAACACGATTTCAGGCTGGATGGTGAGAAGATGAAGGACCATTCGGTGTGATTATTAAAATACAAATGCAAAATAACAACAATAACACTGAAGGTTATAGAAAAATAGCTGCATGAAGCATCTAGAATATTAGGAGACGGCTCTCAACGAGTCCCTTGCTCCCGGCAATATTTACTGATCACTGTCAAAATAAATAGGTTAGAGATCATCTCCTTCACACACATCAGCAGGGCCTTGACACAAATCTATGGCTGACAATAAATCTGTGGCATGATATATTTGACAAAGCCCTGAGCTCCGTAAATGCCAGCTAGCTGAGCGGACCTGGCCTGCTCTGTCTGGAGAGGTAAGCCGGGACATAACTGTCTCAGCAGTTTGTGTGTGTTTATGTGTGTGTACGAGAAGGGAGGAGCAAGCCGGTTTGTGTATTTGTGTATCCGTTCATTTATAGCGGGGTGATTAGACATGTGCGTTTACAGTTGCATCTGTATTGTGTGTGTGTGTGTTTTCTTGGGAAACCGGCTTGATTCTCTTCCTCCAGTGGTGCAAATCCAGCTTATTGATTGGCCTCCTTGTGGCTACGTTATCGATCCTTTGACTGCTAAACCTCAGAGAGTGCCGTTTCTATGTGTGTGGCGTGCGCGCGTGTGTGTCACGTTATTAGTCACAGAACGCTGCTCCTTTAGCTGCCCTTCACACCATCCGCTCAAACTAACTCCAATCGACCACAGATATGCTTTAGCTCCTGCAACTGCTGCTGCTGAGTGTGTGTGTGTGCGTGTGTTTGTGTGCCACATCCAATCATGGGAACCTTTGAGAGCCCAACTCAGTCCAGATGTACGGAGCACCTAGCGATAACACACTCCCCAAATCCCTACACTGAATGAACAAAGATACACACAAACGCATCTCCACACACAAGCATGCACGCACACGCACACGCACACACACACACACACACACACACACTCCTTCATTTCTATCTCCAACAAAGGAAAGCGCCAGTGTTTTCCATGAAGGAAAGAAGCCTCTTGTTCTCTTTGATAATTTATTCATAGGCTGAAAGAAAAAGACAACATACGCCAGCAGTCCGATGGGACGGCAGTGATTTAGTGTTTGTAGAGAGAGAGAGAGACAGACATGCGGAGAGCTAGAGAGAGAGAGAGAGAGGGAGGAGGAGAGAAGGACAGAGGGAGGGACAAATGAAGGAGAGATGGAGATGAATGTAGGTGAGGAGAGGCTGAGAGCAGCCGGAGAGATAATGGAGTCACTTCTTGCCTTAAAAACTGTGTTTTTGTAGCCTGAGTGCAGGGTACACGCTGGCCTTTCCCTTTACTTTGTCATGGCACATGCCTATTTCTTGCACAAGTGTATGTCATAAATAAATAAATAAATAAATATTTTTGAATTTCTATTCTTAAGACGTGGCATGTGGCTGACATTCTCTGTCATCAACAATGATTGCTTAGTATGTTTTGGGAAAATGTGAACAAAAGCTCAGCCAGTGTAGGCTATGTGCATTTCACATCACGTCCTCGTCAAAAGGACGCCGATAGTCTCGTAATCTGAATAAAAATACATCATGTAAACCACCAAATCTGGAGAGACTGATCCATTCTGATCTGAATGAATTTTTAATGGGGGGGGGTGTAAATCGTTGATAATTCATTCAATAGATAAATATTAGCGGCAAATATCCATGTAAATGTTGATCGATTCTCCGATAGCTGGAGTAAAAACATCCTTTCGGTGCACATTTTCCTCAAGTGCGTGTAGCATTAGGGTGATAGTTTGTGGTGGATACACCTTTGTTGTTGGACTCTCTCCCTATTAAAAGTTTGCAGGAGCGCTTTATGCACTGCTGAGGTTATGAAGAACACCAGATAATACTCACATTGGTCCCCAGGACACAATGTGGCCCCATCTTGAAAACTGCTGTAAAAGGCGGAGTGCATGAAGGATTTAATGAATGTAGCTGAATTGAATTTTCTCAACAAAACTGGAAAAAAAAAAATACGCCTCCTCCTGTTTTATGTGCAGCAGATCAAATGCTTCTGATCAAAGTTCCATTCTGCATAAATGCTTTGGGGCGCGTACACATGCATCTTATCGGATTACTTTACTAAGCGTCCATGTAAACAGTAAAGTTGGAATCTCTAATCCAAATGATATCAGCCTGATTGAAGGAATATTGACCATATAACCAGAGCTTCTGCATTCCAAAACACATATATCCACGACAAAATAAATTAATTAAATATTGGATCTGCCACGTTAATTATTAAGGTTTAGGCAATAAAGACTTAGAGAAAGACTGTGTTGTTGGTGGGCAAAAGCAACTGGATCACATTCTTTGTTGAGCCAATCATCCTTTCAAACCTCTTCCTTAAAAGGTTTTGTGGCACAATTGTGACCACTAACAAGGTCACATCACGTCTACTTTAGTCCTAAAGAAGCGAGGTTCTCCTCAGGTACTCGTCCAAAATTGATGTTTTTAGTCATCTGAACAAACAATTTTCTGGTGAAAATAGTCTCAAAACACCACTCAACTTGATTCTGAAAGATTGACAATTTGGCAGGCCTGTGATTCATAATGAAACACGTCTACAATCCAAACCTTTGCCCTCAACACTGAAAAAAAACATGTAATCCTAATCCTTAATCTTAACATGTAAACACTTTTTTTTAAAAGTGATGTGCAGCCAAACAGCTTAATTTTAGAGGATTTCCTCAGCTTTCTATCTCTGTGAGAACACAACACACAAACACACAATCAGATGCCAGCTTCCGATCACTGCTGTAGTCTAATTAGTGCCTGCAGGCCTGGGATAGGAAATGTGGAGAAGGAGACAAAGTTGATCTTTGACAACCCCAATCAAGCAGAATAAGAATGGTTCATTTGAATACAGAGAAGAAAAAAAACAACTACTTGATATTCTGTTTTGCCTGTCAGCATGAATGTCTGTGTATGACTGTCTACATTCATATCAACACTTGTAATTAGTTTTTGGCCACATTACCTATAGGATTGCCTGAAGTATTCCTCTGTAATATTTCAGGGTCAAAATCAGACGATCACCTCCAAAATGGAGTTTTCTCTATGACTGCAGATGGTGAATATGTTGCTGAGATATGATTTAAGGAAAGTTGAACGGATAAGTCAATGCTTGTGGTTAATTTTTCATTTAAATGCCCAACATATCCCAGAGTTCCTTCCGTCAATTAATAGATACATCACCCCGTCTGCCCTTCGGCTGAAAACACGAAAATAAATGATTTGGTCCGTGAGGAGCGAATCTGAGTGAGATTTTGAAGGTCAAAATAACTTTGAAGTAATAACAACAGAGCGTGAAAAAGGGCACGTATGAAAATAATGAGAACTGCGACAAAATACTACTAATCTAGAGCAAAACCAAAAGCGCGAGCCATCAAAAGGATGCTCCCTACATCTATCACATCTCGACAATGAACAGAAGACACAACGTTCATATGCTCTTCTGGAACTCAATCTCAACACTGCTGATGACTAACTCAACAGTCCGACTTTTTCTGACATCATGTAAATGTACTGAGTGTCATTAATCCAATTAGCATTTATATTTCATTAGCATGTCACTCTGGGAAGATCTCTATACTGAGAAACTGCACCTTCAGTGACAGGTTGAATAAATGCTATGGTCTAACTATGGTCCCAGTCTCACAGCAAGCCAAGTTTAGATAGGGAGGGATTATATTTTCCACATCTCACATGGTGAGTTAGTTATTTCTAGGGCTTTGACTCCCCTTCTGACTTGCACTATTAAGACTGATGCACAGGTGAAACTACTCTTAAGGCACTGATATGCTGAGGTAAGATACAGCAAGCAAGCTTCAGTCACTGACACACTGGATTGACGTGCCGTAAAGCAACGAGGCAGCCTAACATCTGTCCAAACATCTGTCTGACAACACTAGAGAAAAAATCTATACTTCAGTACACTTGATTAAAGAAGTAAAAAAAAACAAAAAAAAAACACACCATCAATTATAAGAGCCAATATGTTTCAGCAAATATCTTCCTACCAAGACTTTCCTCAGAAAAATGTGCAATCTAGTTTTGCTAACCAGTATAACTGTTGTGTAACATGGCCTCGAAATCCAAGAAGTCAGCTACCAAAACAACATCTAAGCTTTCTTATCTTAATAAGTGTATGTCATCAATGCTGACGCATGCTGCATGGATACAAAGACAGAAAAAAATGAAACAGCCAGTACAGAAATAATGAGGTATGTTAATTGAGTCCTTATCGAACAACTCAGTGAATCACTGACACGTGAACGGTACTTTTACATGAGTGAAGGGATTCATTTCGCTAAGTCAAGTCGAGAGCCACATTTTTACATTTTCAGATCTGAATCTTTTAGCCGCTAATTTATTCTCAAGGAACAGCATTCAAGGTTTTGTGTAAACAAGTGCTGAGACGAAAAGAACGTCACAACAGTTTCAGGTGTGAGGGTTCAGGATCGGGTTCATGATCTTCTCGAGAGACATGGCAGTTGATGAATTCATGCAGGATTCAACCTTGATCTTTTGGTTAGAGAACTGTCTCGCTATCCTCTCAACAACACTTGCACCTGCACCTGAAGCACAGGTCTGGCCAAAATCAGTCTCTAATGTTGCCTCCATCCTCCGTAGGAGTGAGCAAGTGTGGCATAACATTTGTCTCACAGTTCCAATTTATTCTCTTCTCCTAAAATAACACACAATAGCACACACCCAGATTTTTTAATACTCAGTTATTCAAAATAAAAGCTGCACTGAAAATAAAAGCAAATTGTAATCAAAACAGAAATGGATGGGCAATCAAATCCCAAATAACCCCCCACCAACACTGCTGCAAAAACTGCAGGGAAATAATGGACGCTTCAATCACTTTCAGAATTAAAAGTCTTATGAGACAGAGCCAACCGAGTCCTACAGCAACAGCAATTATTTTTTAATTATTTCATTAAGGCACATGGCATGCTATGAATAATACCTCTGCATTACATAAACTTCAATGAGTGGCATTTTCAATATTCTTTTGTTATATTGCATCTATAGAAAATGAAAGAATGGAGGCGTGTATCACCAGTAAATTAACTTTAATGATTTAATCAATTTTGTTTATATTGTTTATGTTTTCATTGAAAAGATTTTCAAATCACAATTGACAAGCGTATGTAATCACACATAAGTAAACCGCCAAGAATAGGGGATCGACTCCTTTCCCATCGGCAAGAGATGAGTTTGCCTTCCTGATTTGTTTGTCTTGCGGGTGACGTTCATCATCACAAACACACTGTACAGAAGTTCAGAAGCAGTTTGTATTCCTCATCAGACTAGATCCAGAAGAAAAAGTCTTAAATCAATAACATTCTGAATTGAACACATCCTTTTCCAAAGCTGTAACTGTCATGTATGACAAAGAATAGCAGCAAATCCTCACATTGGACGGGATTGTTTTCTGAAAGAAAGGACAAACAGTTCATCTGTTACCAAACCTGTTGCTGATTCATTTTTGGTCGATCGAATAATCAATTAAGCAAATAATAAATTCAGCCCTTAAAGTTATCTACAATGAAGACAGATGGAGGAAAACACTGTAGAGCTGAAAGGCAAAACATACTGTTAAATAATAAACTTTAGGTCAACCCTTCAGGCTTAAGTTAACTTTGGCTAAATGGGGATTGTGTAACGTTCTCTTGGGCTCTGGAGGAGCTCTGCCAGGTTTGAGAAAGTAAACCTGATGCTATCTCAGACTGGATTGAAAGCTTCAAATTTGGACAGAATAGAAAGTCTGTATTACAACCTTGGGAGAGGATCTAACAAAAGAAAAATATGCTTCTGGTTACATTCATGCAAACTGAGGATCCAGCTTAACACTTTCTATGGATTTAAAGTTGCAATATTATGTGACTGCCACCTGTGAGTCTCAACTGCATGGAAGTGTTAAATCAAATAAGTGAAGTACCCCTTTGAAACACAGCCACTGAGGTGTGATACACAGCAATATTTATCATTCTCCAGATCAATCTAATTTCAGCAGATTTAATACACACACTATGTATGCATCATTATCTTTAATCATCACAATCCCTGAGTTTCACTGGACTGTTATAATATCAAATGCTTACCCAGCCTACTTCACTCAAATTAGTTCAGCAACTGGTGCATTTAAAAGTATTATACACACAATGTTTTTATTTGTTTTAATAAAAAGCCAAGAAAAAGAAGAAGCAGAAGTGCTGGTTGTTTAAACCTGGGGGAAAGGAAATGAAGCGCAGTGAAAGGAGATGAAATATTTCTGCTGATTAAAGCTTGGACCGCTCCATCCTGAAACCTGTGTGTGTGTGTGTGTGTGTGTGTGTGTGTGTGTGTGTGTGTGTGTGTGTGTTTGTCCCCTCTATAGATATGTATAGTACATTATATGCATGCAAGGATGAAAGAGGTGCTTTTTTCTACAGTACTTTGAGATAGAGAGGAAGAAGGTGCACAGCGGACTGATGGGTGAAAGCAAGAGGAGAGAGAGTCAGAAAAGGAGAAAGTGAGTAAGAGGAAGGAAAAAGTGTGCGAGAGACTAGAAAAACGAGTGAGTAGAAAAAGAGGGGAGAGAGGAAGACAGAGATACAGAGAGAAACATGGCTGTCAGCATGTTTCCTGCTATAGTGGAGATTAAACAGCTTTCAGCACGTCAGCATACACTTAGACTAACAAGTCTCTCTCTCTCTCTCTCATATATATACACACACTCTCTCTCTTTCTCTACACACACACATTCACACACAAACACACCAAAAATGTCCTCGAATATCTCCTTGACACTGGGGCTCATCGACAGCAGGAGCTCAGCTGATAAGGAGGAAGAAAAGGGTATAAACGACGCTGCATATCTCTGCCAGCACGCGCGCACACACACACACACACACACACACACACACACACACACACACACACACACACACACACACACACACACACACACACACACACACACACACACACACACACACACACACACACACACACACACACTCAAATCGATGTATAACATATCTGTAGGTCAACTGAGAGGCTGCAAAGTCTTCCTTCTTTCCTTTCCTTTTCTTTTTCTCACATGAATTACCATGTTAGCAGGCAAGAGTTCTGTCTGGAACCACTTTTTTTTTAACTCTGACTAGGGTGGTGCAGTGCTGATTGTTAACTAATTGATAATGATTAATAATATGACTTGAGAAACAAAAACATCTACACATAGTGAAATGAAATAAAGCCAAGGTAGGATGTCTTTTCTGACTGCTAGATTACATAACATAGGAAGTGTTACTGGTGTCAAGTGGATGCTTTAACAAGCAGGTCAGATTAGGCATCTGGCATGTTTGCTAAAAGTGTTGACATTTGCTCGCATCCACCACCTGGAATATGGCTCAGAACTGAGGTGTAGTCATCCTACCTTTCACACCCTTACCTTCTATTTTTGGCGACGTTGGCACCATGCCTCTAGGGACTGCAGTGTTAGCAGTTCAGTCAGTCCACGATTTCGGACAAGACTGAAATATCTAAAAAAAACAAATGTGATGGATTTCTAAACACAATTGTGAAGACATTAATGGTCCTCTGAGTATGAATGCTAATCACCAATGATCCTTTTAGCTTCTACAGCCACCACGAGGAAGACTATTCAGGTCCTGAATGAAAGTTTTCTGACAAAAACTGGATAGATTGCCATGAAATTTGCTACAGATACTCATGGTACTGGGAGGATCAACTGTAATAACCTTGACATCCCCTGACTTTTTCTCCAGCACGCTCATCAGGCCAATTTCCCTCCAATACAGCCTCAGCTGCAAACATTAGCACGCTTACATGCAAAAACATGGTAAACATCATCTTTTAGTCATGGTGACAATACAACAGCATGTTTGCTCAGATCATGAACTCAATAGACGGCCAATCACTACACATTGCACCTTTAACCTATATTAGTAATGTTTTTTTAATGTAATTTGATTTATAATATATATAAATCAAACTACAATATACCATATCTCAGAACTAAGGGTACAAATTCTTCACGTAAAAAAAGCTGCTATGAAATTCCTCCGGTGCTCTGAGGAGGCTTCGCTCTGCTGCAGCACCTGACATTTGTCCATTTACAACAGTTCGTTCCAGCTGTTGGTCACGTCTCTCTGTGACTTGGCCAGGAGAGTAATGAGACCCTGCCAGCACACACAGGTACATGAAACAGCTGCAGTTTTTTTTTCTTTTATACAGCTGTTCTGTCTGCGTAAGTCTAAGTGCTGCTGCTCTCGTTTTAGCTGACTCTGTAACTTCCACTTTGCATTTATGACTCCATATGGCGAGCGCAAGTAGACGATCAAGCAGCATGTAATTATATCAACACTAAGTTTTCAGCTGATGAAAATCTAAATTACCAAAAATGTACTACACTGCGGTGTTGTGTGGATACATCTGGACTCAATTTCTCAATTCAAATGTTTTCAAGGCTGCGACTTCTCGTTTTTTTTATGAATTTGAAATTATTGATTTTGTAGGCTCAGGCTGAATCAGACCATTTTAACTACTTTAAATGCAGAAACGTCACAGCTAGCACTGGCTCTGAAATTCTCTCTTTGCGGGTTCATATAGAAAGAATGAGTTACACTTCCAAGAATCTGGAGATTAATTTGTTTTCTTTGATTAGGAATTATCATGTGATTGCTTTTGATGCCACTTCACACACGCTTTGGATACAGTCATTACACAGCGTTAACTAGAGACTCATGACCTCAAAACTGCACCTAAAACACGAGTTGAGATGATGTGTTGGCATATGATTATAATGATCTAATTTATGATCTACACAGGTTTGTAAGCTGTCGCCTCGCAGCAGAAAGGTCAAAACGTTCAGGTGTTTCTCCTCAAAGGCCAGTCAGCACTACATATCCTCTGCAAGTATCAGATCCAAGTATTGGCTCATACTCCATATTAAACTAAAATAGATATTTAATGGTACATCCATATGTTTGATACCTCTGCATGTGTCCATTCCAGCATAATGCATAAGAGAACACCAGAGCCATAACTAGATTTTTGTGGGCAAAATGCAAAATGTTGTTTGGGCTTCCCCATTTTGTGAATCTATGGTGGTGGTGGTTTGGTTTATTTATATTTTTCTATTGATAATTGTACATTAAAACATAAAACAAGACGGCGAAATTGGTGATGGGCACTACATGATATAGAGAGCGTAAGTTAGCCTATATTTTGCAGGGCTAAAAATAATGGGCATGTCTTTATAATACAGGCTACCTTTACTGTACCACCAAGTCTCCTCAGCATCGACTCAAGTCAAGTAGATACAAGCAGCAAACAGACAGGCCTTGTTTTAGCTCATTTCCATCATACAAACAGGACAGGAATCGTGATTTGGGACAATTGCTCGCAATTTAGGACAGTTCCAAATTCTGGTCATCCTGGTGCCGAGGTGCTGAGCCACCACAACAAGGTGCTCTTCTTACAGCTATCTGACACACCTGTTGTCAGTTCAGTCAGCTCATTAATGTCACAACATGATTTCAGCATGCCGGCCCCCTGTTGGCTTCGGGGCCTTTTGTAACTGCATAGTCTGCACGTAGCATAAAGCCTGCTATGGAAACCATGATTCCGCAGCTCATGTCAGTTTTTATTTGTGCAACCCTTCCTTAAACGCATAGGTAGAAGGCAAAATTGTTACATAAATATGTCAGGACAGAAATACTGCAATAGGATAGAAACGTGACCATTATTTCTAATAAGGTAATAAAAGGCTCTGGAGTTCATGAGCAGATGGAGGTAGAGTAAGAAATGTAAATGCGACCGAGTACATTTCACTCTCAGTTGGGTACAGTTGGCCATAACCCTTATTCCATTTCCCTGTAGAGGGAACACACACACACACACACACACACACACACACACACACACATATATACAGCAGTACCCGTACCGCTGAGAGCTACATTATTCCCTCACCGCTTCGCAGGCCAAGGAAATACTCTGAATTTACTAACCATGACCCAGAAACACAGACATTCACTCCTTCAGTGCTGCCCCCCACCACACACACACACACACACACACTTTCCCTTCATTCTAACAAATTCAAGCACACACACACAGTATAGATATGCATGACCACATACCAAAGCCCTTGCATGTGCTCAGTGAAAGGCCAATACGCCGGCCTCTCTTCCATATGTCAGTGACTGCAGCTCATTCTGGAGCTGGCATTACATTCCAGCTAAAACACATCAGACTTACCTTGGCAAATATCAGTCATTTTGTCTTTCATTTTGTCTTTCTGTCAATTCACAGATTTTATTTTGAATCACAGTGTTATGCAAGTTTTTCCCTTCATGAAGTTAGGGCATCTCTTTCTGGTGCACTGAGCATTAACAGTCTAGCTAGATTTTAAAAACACTAAAGTTAGACATTTTTGCCGGCAGCAAGGGCTTCAATTATTACACATTGTGAAAGACAAGAAGGAGAGCGTTCAGACAGTAATGTATCATTAGCAATATGTCGAAAATGTCTTACTTGTTTGAGGCAGCCAAGGTTTAAAGGTTCACATTACAGTATATGTGCATTTGTTTGTTTGTCTTGCGGCTACATAAAAAGAATATGTATATATATATTTTATGCATCACATGTTGACGCTCCTGTGCGTGAATGAGAAATGAACCATACTGATGCATGAAGCAAAACCTAAAGCATCTGTGAACAAACATGAATGTTTATGAGGAGTTTCCCTGGAGGATTCAGCTCCTGCTCCGATAGAGGTGGAGCGACTGCACAGAGCTCCTGCCCTTCTCTTGTTGTCACACATAGCGCATTCATACCACCACACTGACTCAGAAGCACACACAAAGAGAGCGGCACTTCTCCGTGTCCTCATTCCGGCCTTCACGACGCTTAAACAGCAAACCACATAAAGCACAATCAATGTCGGTGGGCTGCATTCTCGCTCCGTTTCTCCTTTACCTCTCCTTTTGTTACTGCTGGTGCACTTGCAGGCCTGTTTTCACTTAATTCAAGCGCAGACCAAAAACCTCAGCTATTAGTGAAAGCCAAGAACCTGAATATTGAGGCTTAGTTAGCTTGTTATCAACAGACTAAGGTGGTAGACACGAACACACTACTGTGCTCCTTTTGTTAATATCAGTTCAATCAATCAACTAACTCACCTTTCGGTTATATTTAATCTTTCACTTTTGATAAACGTACCTTCGTGTGGTTGTGTCTCTCCCCTTTGTCATCGTCCTTCTCTTTCTTCTTCTCCTCCTTTTTCTTTTCACGCTCCTTCTGTGAAGACAAAAGAAGAGAAGGTGTAAAACGGAGGGGTCATTCCATATCAACTCAACTAGGCCCTTCCAAGGTCATGTCAAGGATTTTCTTGAAAGTATAAACAATAAAAACTTTATTGAGACCTGCAAAATTCATTTTTAGCAGTGGATTCTTGAAGTTAAGTTCTCTCAGCTACATTCAATCATCTTTGCTAAACCTCTATGTGTATTTTAAACCTCACCAACTGCTTATTTTTCACTTGTCTGGGCTGAAATTTGTTTTGAACATCCAAGAAACCTTAAGGATCATTTGCAACATGTATTAATTTTAAAAGTTGTTGCAGAATGTTAACAGTAATCGAAGAAAGCTGAATGATGAATGATTCATTCAAGAAATCAATATTTCCAGTAGTTTTCACTTTCTAGCAACTGAATTGTGATTCTGCGTGACATTAATACAGTCAGTATATCACATCTTATTTGTTATTTAGTCCTGCATAAATCATTCAGTGCCGCAGACATTGCTCAATATAGCCTCAGAGCTGAAAAAGTTTGTATATTTTTCCAAGAAGGGTTATTCTAATTTCCTCAAAGCTTTTTGTTTTCCTGTGAAGTTCATAAAAAATTCAAAGATCGTTACGTTACTCCCTCATCGTTCAATGATTTTGCATACTTCAAACTTTCATAACTAAAAGAAGTATTTGGAGTACAGCTATAAGACTTTACTGGGTACCATTCATTTAATACAAGTTTTTAGATGAATGTCTGAAAAAACATACACAGCATATACCATAAATCTATGACAGCATCCACTAAAAGCACACAGTAAAGGTGGGCCAATACAACTTATACTAGTAACTGTATGACAAACATATACACTAAATCTGAATATAGTGTATATCATTATTAAAAACTGTTTTTATCGACACTCAACTGTACAAATGCAGAAAGTCAATTGTGTGACATATGTCGCAGTGATTACTGCCGTGTCTTCTGCCCTGCGACACCATAATCATCAGATAATACAGCTACAGCATTCAGAGTGGAGACACACTTTTCTTCATTAAATCACCATTCAACAGCCATTATGAAATATTCTGTAGGAGGAAACATGAAGCCTAATGGTATAGATTTGCTGCACCTCACGGCAGGTTGAAAACAATTAGATCGCATTCCTTAATGTGATTTTAATGCTTTCACAATGCAGTTTTAATGTGCAGACATTATTATCGTGCGGAGCATTGATGTAGTGTTTTTCAGGTTAATGGTTCTGTCTTGCTTTGCTATATGTTAATGATCCAGCGGCGATGCCAGCCACTGACAGGCTTTTGCTAATGACTGTCAGGATGCCAAGGAGAAAAAGCTTTAGCTTAGCGGGTGAAACCTACGATCTAGCCACTGCGGTCGCAATAACAGCCTGTTTCCCCCCTGCCTCTCCCTCCAACTCCATTCTCATTGCAGTTACTTAACTGGCTGTTTATTTATAGTTATTTATGCTGAGATGGTTATTTGTCTTGAGAACATAAAGACAATCATGAATATTTAGAGCGATGCGAATCAGAATCAACAATGAGAGCATTTACCATTATCACAGTCACTACCATTTGTGTCCTATGTATGAAGAGTATTATGGATACTGGCCTTCACTCTGTTCAAACTAATTGATATCACCGGTTGTTCATCTCACAGCTCACTAGCCTATATTCTGGCTGCATTTGTGTCAACATATCAATCAGCAGCTTTGAGTTTATTATCTTTGAGGCCCTGGCACCAAGTCTCTGACTCTATTAACCATGAGCTAATGAGGCTAGCATTGCCCAATTTGCTCCAGCTGTATTTGCCGGCTATTATACTCCCATCTGATCCTCACTCATAAAAACGCAGCAAATTACAGCTGGGATCCTCCTCCACTCATTGTGTTGGCTGGGTTTATAACTCTGGTTATTCAATCAGTTCATGTCCGCACGGCCAGAGTGACTCAAAGCAGCACTGACCTCGTGCACCGATGTAAAGGATGATGGGTGGTAGAGAATGGCGACATACTATGAAACACCAGCGTCTTGCCTGAAAAACACTCCCTAATCAAATTCTGAGTGTCATATTTGTGCCTTATATGGAAGAAAATAAGTGATGGAACAATAAAAGTAGTCACCACAGCATCAAACCCTAACCCCTCCGCTTTTTATTATTACTCTGTTGTGTTTTTGTTTCGTTGTTTTTATGTTTTTTTTAAATGTTATTTAGAGCAATCTCTGGCATAACTATTTCCTTTGGGATGAATAAAGTTGTACGTTGTCTCATTTTACGCACACCACTTTCTGTTATCAGTCCTAAAGTGCGATGTGTTACCTGTGATAGATGCAAAAATGACCACTGTGCCATAGTACACCTGTCAGTGATGATGCAAAACGATGATGATGTGTTTAAGGTGTGTCACTATAATGGAAACAATTGACTGTGTTCTCAAGGGCTAACCCCAGTGGGACCCGTAGACCAAAGCGAAGTTATTTCAGTAGTAGAATGTCGACAGATTTAACAAAGACATATTCCTGCTGCTGTTAGTTTTATCTTGCAGGAACGACAGCGTGTATGTAAATGGCCAAGGATGGCGTTAACCATAGAGGATATATAATTCAACCTTGTTTGACCCAGATAAAAAGAAAACCATACAACAAACGTTAGAGGATTAAAATGCAGCAAGCTCAAAAAATAAAAAATTAAATCAAGGGAGTAGCATTTTATTTAGGTCGTCTTATGGAGAGTGTTGTCTTCTGGCAGCCAGTTCCTTAACAAGTAACAGGATTTGTCGAGCTCCGATGGCAATTTCAATCATGTTATCTCTCCTCACACTTATTTTAGCAAAGTGTGATGTGCAAAACACTGGGGTGCCACGCTTTTTGTTTTCAGCCAGCACAGACCTTCACCTCTGCCAGTTAAACTGAACATTACCTGCAGCTTTAGGTAATTAAAGTATATCTGTGAGGGCTTACATGAAACCACTCCTCTGGTTAATGGGCTCTCTGCAAACTGGTCTGGACCCCAGTAACTTTTAATGCAGATCCAGATGACAGGTCAGATCTGAGATTATCACTGTATTTCACATTGTAAGATAAAGTGCTCTTTCACAATTTCATGAATTTGTCAGGGAATAGTTTGTCGATCATGATAAAAAATCTGTCATATTTAAGTGGCTGGTATCTATGATTACAATTTGATGGAGATCATAGATCTGTCGAGCTTAAATCATGTTTAAGGAGTTACGGGTGGTTTCAATTTGTGGGCCATAGTGAAATATGCGCTCTACTGAGTGATCTTGTGTTAGTCTATAAATATTTTAAATTTGTTCACTTAATATTTCTGTATCAGCCTCCATAATCTAGAAACAAGTAGCGTGTGAGCCCGAAACAAGGTTTATAAACATCAGGAGGCGACAATAGTTGATTACATTTGTGACAATAGATTAATCAACATTTTAGTTTTTATGCTGCTCGTCTCGTTTTCACGTTGAAGCGGGTTGTTAATCAGGCTACCACTTAACACTTCAGTGTTTGTTTATTCTCATTTAACAGAAGCTGATTATAGATTCTCAGTTTTAGTTATTCATAACAACAGTACTTTAAAAGCCAGTCTTAATTACGTTCAATAAGGGATCTGAAAGGCTTTGGATTTAATATGGTGATTCCATGCTTCATTTAATGAGATGTTGTCAAACTATCTAACACCTCTGTGATATTAAAGGGTGTCACGATTCTCCAAATCTACTTTAGATTTCACTTTCAATTTTAAAGTCACAATACAATTCAGTTAGCACTGACAGCTTTGATATTGTTACACTGTCACGTTTGGATTTGGAAAGATCGACAGATCATTGGTTTTATGTCTGGACAACTGTCAGTCACATTTTCAAATTCTTCTTTAAAAAGAATGAAGTATTTTAAAGTATTTTAAATCAGTGGATTGAGTTTATCCTGGTGCCTTGTCACAGATTAGGTCAAGATTGAATTATATTCACCAATAAAAAAGATTCTAGAGTTTGACAAAAAAAAATCACCATCAGTGATTCTACAATAAACAAAACTTAAATTCACAGTATGTAATTTCTGTCGCTCAACATCTCAAATAACAATCAAAACAAAAAAAGTGAAACAATACGTAGTGAGGGTTAATGGGAGTTGTTGACTTCATCGTTAAACAGCCACCATAACTGATCAAAATCTATCTTTATGAGTTGGGCAGAGGCATTAACCGACAAGATAATGTTTTTAAGTTTTATTTATGTCATGTTCGGTGATTTTCAGATGCATCATCTAACAACCAACGAAACACACCTTTACCTTGAATAAAAGCAGATATCTCTGTATTAAGGAAACATTTGGGATCATTTAAATGATTTGAATGACTTTCAGTTTGAAGGTCACGATGAAATCAGATTTTTTTTAAAAATCAGGACTGATAATTTTGCTACTGTTACATTTTCACATCTGGATTTGTAGAGTTCATTGGATTATCGGTTTCATGCCTGTGACAACTGCAACCAATGTTGCCTTAAAATTCAATGGAAATTCAAAATTCATTACGACAGATTTCTGATTTGGAAAAGAAAACTCTATCCCTGAGGCTAAAATGAAAGATGCACCATCCCAGGTTATGTTGGCTACTTTATGTTGTTATTTAGCCAAACTGAGTATCGTGGAAGTCGAACAATCTGCTGTTGACGAGTGGGCTGCTCTGACCTTTCGCTTGGCCTGACTTAACAGTGACAACACTGCAACGCATCTACAAGGCGACAGAGCACAACCACAGCAAAAACACCAGCACACGACAGAATACAGGGGAGAGCTGCACCTCCTGTCTGCTCCTGTCGGCCTGTGAGGTCGGTGAGGTGGAGGGAGGAGCTGCTTCAGACAACTTCTGCTGGAATACAGAGAATTTCAGACAGAGGGAAAGACAGGAAAGACAGAGGCAAGGGAAGAAGTGGAGGAGAAAAAAAAATGAAGACAGACAGCATGAACAGGGAGAACAGAGCAAGAAGACAGAGCATTGCAGAGGGGAGGACAGAGAAGCAGAGAGAGAGCAGAGTTAATTAGAGGGAATGAAGGAGGATTTTCTCTCCGCTGCAGCAGGGTACTCTGCGCTTCACTAGATGCTTCAAGCCAAGGTTATATTCAGACCCACAGCTGCACAGAAAGAATGGTGTCAAAATACGGGCCTTATACTCACAAACACTCACCCACACTTAAAGAGTGCACAGTGACCTCTATTAACCTGCTGTTGACCTGTGAGTCAGACTAAGAGCAGGCTTGAATTGAACTGTGCAGTCCACCACCAACAGTAGCCGGTTGTTTTCACAAGCCAGTTTTTATTTCTCCGCTCATCGGAGCATGTTGTGGAGTAGGAAACACTGCGCAAACAGCTCCAACCCTGCAGCCATTTCGGAAGATAACACCCCCAAAAAGTTTTGTGACTGACTTTTTGCTCCCTTTATTTATGAATATTTCATATTCAAGAAAAATACTTCAACGCACTTTATGTAATTTCTGGTGCTCTGGGTCTCTAAATTCAAACAAAAGACAAGCAGTGTGGGATCAAGGGGAATTGTGCCTGTGTTGTTATACAGCCTGCATTGCTGATCAAAATCTACCTATGTGAGGCAGAAATTTCCACAGACAAGGTAAAGTTTTAAAGTTCTAATCGCGTCATGTTTACAGGCGCTCGCTGACTTCCTTCTTCACTCTCTGACAAATCATCTGGTGTTTGTCCAGACGTCAAAGCAACAGGTGACCCAATGAAACGCTGTGACCTTTTGTAAAAATAGGAATTTCTCTGTGTTTGAACATTGTTGGAACGATGTGGGTCATCATGTAAGTACAAAATTTAAAAAATACTGCCACTTTGGAGGCAGAAAAAACAAAGTTGCTACACATCCAGTAGTTATAGAGCAAAAACTAACATGGATAATGATGTTTGTTATATGCTCTGAAATGTCCAATAAAAATTACAGTAAAAGAAAACATCTTTGGCTACTAAATTCTCCAGTATGTTCACTAGCTAGTGGATAACGGCGTCTGTCTGCTATCTGGGGCTGAGTGTGTGGTTTACAGTGAATTCAAAGACCTGACAGCTAAACAATGAGATGGAGCTCACTATAAAGCTCTGTAAAGCCGAGGCAAGCTGCAGATTCAGCTGATAATGATCTGTAACTCTCTTCAACGTTGATGTAAAAATACAGAATATAGCCTCTGTATATTAAGATAAGTTTTCATCTCCTCAGGATGCATTCATTCACTTCTTTTTCTTTTGGACACTTGTAGGATGTGCAACGAGCTGGAGATAAAACAGAGATCAGTATTTGATAAGATAATAATATTATACCTGACAATACAAAGGAATGGTTAAAGTTTTTGGAAAATACCATGTTACCATACTGTTTTACCACTGCTTTGAGGCTTTAGGCTAAGCTAAGCTAACTGCCTACCAGATCGAATTCCATACCAAACAAAGAGATATGAGAGTGGTATCAATCTGTTCACCTCACTCATAATAAAAACTCAACCAACTTGTATGTGTGTTTCCGTGTTTTAATTCCTTTGGAACATTATCATTCACTTTTAGCCTGTATTAGTCTCCATCAGCTCCTGAGAGATGTATGTCTCTTTATGTGATAGATGCTCCACTAGGTTCACCGGTGAGTTGCTAACTTTGTTTGCTTTGTCCTGGGCAGATAGTGTACAGAGGGTTATCTGAGCTTCTCCTATCAGTTGCAGTAAGATAGAGCAGAAAACAAGGGAAGCTGAAGGGTCCAGTGACAAAACTGTAGTTGGTAAATCTCTCTGAGGTATTCTGTTCTCATCATGTGATCAATTAATAGAAAGAAACATTAATTACTGCAGCTTTAAAAGCATCTTTGGTTATGAACAGACCTCCACTTGTATACGATGTAAGCGAGCCAAGCTCAATATGCATTTCTCCACTGCCACCGACAGAGATGATCACAGTGCCAGATGGACAGAGAAACTAAATGGATGGCAACAGGAGGGAGTAGGGAGATACACGAGGAGAAAGTCAAGAAAAGATCATTCCCAATACCAAATTTGCATGTATATTACTGCTTTTATGTGCAGGAGCCTCAAGAGAATTCAAGGAAGTAAGCATGTTTTTGTTTTGTTTTTTTATAGCTGGTGAAAAGCCTGGCTTATGCATGCAAATACAATCTATCGTGAAAGCAGGCCACTACAAACAAATGAACACACACTCTTCAATAATTACTTGCCTTTTTCAATCAGTCTTCAAAATCAATACCAATCCAATCCAAATCCCATCGGCTGCTCAACCACAGAAGTTGTCAGATCTGTCCCTCTCGTAATGAGACATGTCAGTTAACACATTTAACTAAACAGTTCTGTTGCTAGCTTGGCCTCGTCTTTATCACCTGCTTGTTTGTTCTTTGCCATCTGGCTGTTCGCTGCCTTCCTGCACGCGCCATAGCTTTAGCTACTTCCCTAAAGATTTCTGCCTTGCCTTCACTTACTGCCTCCCCACACACACCACACTCTCACACACACACACACATATATAAATAATGGTATACAAAAATAGTTGGAGTTTTACTTAAGAAACACAAATTCACAACAGCTGTGATCAGGTTTGCAGATGCTCATACATTCACATGCACACAACCTCATAAATGGAGGTCGACTCCATGGCGAAGTTCAGCCACACAGATAGAAAGTGGCAGTTGCTCTAAAGTGGACACAACTTCATGAACCAATGAACGGATACATTTGTGCACACTAATGAACTGATAGCAAAATAGAAGGACATAGAACATATAAAAGGAACTATGCATTCAATGAGTTGAATGATGCTTCCCAAAGGAGTGCATAATAAATGGCTTTTTTAAAGTTGTTAAAGTGGAGGCGGCAAAATGCTTTTCGTCTGTCCTTTATAAAGTTTGGTCACGTTACAGAAGTGCATCTACAAGTTATGAGCCTTTTGCTAGAAGCAACTGCCACACCCCCTTATAGCCAACTGGCATGAACAGTTAATCAACTGTCCTTTGGCTCGTGACCAAACTTCCCACAGAATCATGTTCAAGTCTGTGAATCCATTTGGAAGTTATGCAGTCAGCAGGTGGACAACAGTTCTTTTTACACCACATAGGATTTTTTAAGTTGCACAGATCTTCACGGAGCCACATGGCTACAAAACAAATATACTTTGAGACAACAAATCAGGTTATAAAACGAGCGGACAGCGACCATTGTCATTAGGTTAAACTCAAAGTGCATGCAGCGATTTGGATGAGGCTACAGGAGCGCAGATCTATTACTGGACAGTATGAGAGACCCGTTGTTGGTTTCTCATAAAATATACCCGTCCTTTGCATCTAAGTTACCAATAAAACCGGCTGGAGAGGAATGAATTGGCAGACAGAGGTGACATCATTACCATCGTCCCACCTCCTTTTCCTCCTCACTGTCTTCCTCTCATCCTCCTCCACTCTCTAAACCACCTAAGGGTGGAAACTAACATGGACTGTGTCTTACTGAGGGCAGAACAGAAGAATGTTTTCTCCATTTTTCATCTTTCTCCATTTCCCTCCTCCCTCCCTCCTTAACTGTTAAGGCATCAAACGACTGCTTGCTCTTGTTGCCTGTGGTGGTGAAAGGAGCGCAGCAGAGATGTGAATTCAGAGCATTTTCCATCCCCTACTTATACAGTCCATGTCTTTCAGGTTTTTTTTTTTCCTCTCAAAACTTCCTCTCTCTTCCGACTTTGATGCTGCCGGAGATGTCGACACAGCACTAAACAGGCGCAGATGGGCCGATGATGAAGATAAAGAGGAAAGAGACTGGAGGGTAAGAGGGAGGAGTGAAAGGGAATACAGAGGAGGGGGCGCAGAATGATAAAGAGTGGATAGATAACAAGAGGAGTGGTGCGAGCTGGGTGAAAGAGGGTGAACAGAGGTTGAACAGATATTAGGATTGGGAGATAGAAGTGTCTGGCTATCTGCTTTGGAGACTACTGATAGTGAGACGGAAAGATGGTTAACATCTTAACTGAAATTGGTCCGCTGGGTAGACCTTTAACAGCTTCATTTGTACTCTTACAGAGGACACTCGCTGAGGAAAGTGGTACAGCCACACAGAGACTAATAAAACAAGAGTTATGGAGACGGAGGGGTGACTTTTGATGTTTAAGCTGTAACGTGGCTCCAAAGTGCTCTAAAAGAACATCGAGTGATGGTCAACTGAATGACCTTGAGCTATATATTTCGACATGGTGACTATAGGTATCACACACTATATGCTTTGAATCTTAAATCCATCCATGATGGACAACTATCAGCAGGAAACATATATATTGGATGCAATCTTTTCCCTATAAGCACCGAACTAAGCTGCAAGCCCTGTTTTCTTTGTTTACATATAGACTAGAAAATAAAAAGCTTTATGTATTAAACCAGACAGTATTATGGGGAGTACCAAATCATGTTACTGGAATAACCTCCATCAAAGTGAATCTGCACTGAACATTTCTTGAGTTAAACAAGAGAGTCTTCAGCCATGCTAGCAGCTCCGTGAGGCTGTTATCAGGCACAATAGTGCTCTGCGTTTAACACTAATGTTTAACAAAATGTTTACCAATGTTTAAGTTTTAATTTAGCATGTCAGATAGCTAGCACTTCACAAAAAGCAGTAAGGGCTGATGGGAGAGTCATTAATCTAAATACTGGACAATTTGGACTAAATGATGGCACACGATGAAAAGTCAGGTAACCACAAAAGTGATTACAATTCATCCTATGGGGGACCATCATTGTGTGTGCCAGATTTCATTTCATCCTGTAGCTGTTGAAGCATCAACTGAAAGGATCGCCAAAGCTGAATCACCCGGGAACCATTCATGATTGATCCACATTCAAGCCTGCACCAAAATAATGATTACACTTTACTTGCTGGTGTGATCAGGCCATAATGCTGAAAATGAAACACAATGAAAATAGTAATGTTAAAAATTACTGCATCAAATGTGTAGAAGTAAAATCTGTGCTCGTCCATTTAACCTAATTTACAACAAAAATCAAAAGTGACCTTAGCCAAACCAAGTAGCTCTCCTGCCGTCCACTGACATCAGAATAAAATAAGTTAGTGGAAGGAAAAAGTTAAGTAGGCTGCCACAGCTGCCTGCAGGAACACACAGAAGGCTGTGGACACAGCAGACAGCATGGCTCTATGACTAACACGGGCAAATAAGGTTGAAAGTCAGCAAAGTCTTCCTCCAGGGTGACTGTGCTGCTGTCTTGTGACATTTTTAGGGCAATCACTGGGCTCATCAAAGAGGGGGTTGCGAGATGAACTCTGATGTCTTGTTGCTTCAAGTAACATTGAAGTAATGCTTGGTCCATATACTGTTATAAGACGCGCATACACCCACCAATTCACTCATTGCAGAACAATGGCCTCATGCTGCACGGGCAATCGAAATGGAGTGGATGCACTCACGCACTCCACTGTGAAAAATGTACCCCAAGCTGTCCATTACAAAACAAGAATCTTACATGCACTGCAACCTGCAAGCCATGTCTACATCAATAAAGACATATATTTAGTTTGAGGATATAAATGTACACATACTTACTCAAAATAATAATTCTACAGACATTATAAGCACTGTTGTCATTGTTTTTTGTGAAATGATTCCCTTTGAACGGTATCTAACCGTCTGTTGTGACTTTCAGCATAGCAGATACATGAATTTAACGTTATGGTTGTTGCCATGACTTTTTTCCCACCAACTAATAATAACAATAACTAATAATAAGCAACTATCTACTAATAATCTCAATACAGGACTTTGTAAAACTAAGATTATATTAGATGAATAATTGTAGCAGGTGCCATCTTCGATTACTTGTTACCAGCTCCATACTAGAACACAATAACAGTAGTGGTGAAATCAAAACGTCTCCTCTGTGTTAAATGCATTTGCATCCAGCAACCAGAATAGGACTGAACATTTCTTTAAGGAACTCTTCTTGCATTTAACACAATATCATCTAACTGGATCATGTTACAGTATTAACTCTGACCATATCCAGTTTGCAGTTTGCCAATGTCATCCAAACATGTTGGTTAAACAAGTGCAGTACAGTATGATGTAACTACAGTGAAGAGGTACACAACACCAAAAGCCAAGCCAACCCATTTCTCATCCTCATTCCAATACACACACACCCGCACGTACAAACTATAGCTCAGGGTTACTGTAGCCCGCCCTCTCCTCTTCATTCTCCATCTGCACGAAACTGCTTAAAGTGATAATGAGTTGTTTTTAATAATTAATTTGCATATAAAAGCCGAGCCGTCTGTGTGGGTGGCAGAAACAGATCCTAGATCACAGTCTGGCTGCTGGCAACGCTTCAGAGAAAGCCAGAGAAAACAGGGAGAGGCAGGAGGCAAGAGGGAAAAAAAGAAAAAGACAAACAGAGAAAGGGAACGAAGGAGAGAATGTGGGAAACTGAAAGGGGGACAATGAAAGGAAGAAACAGAGATGAAGTAAAGACGTGCGAGAGGGAGACTGCTGGGAACAAGACATTTTGCATAAATGTAACGCATTTGGTGTTTATATTTGAGTGTTTTCATCTCCATTTTTCACACATTTCTTTTTTAAAGCTGTTCAGTGCTTTGTGTTTTTGTGCACCTTCCTTTCAATTTGTAGCCTCGCTGGCTTGAGTTGAGTGGGTGGCGGTAAGGATAGAAATGTCCTTGTAGAAATGTAAAACAGGATCTGACATTGGATTGCTCTTAATGGATTGTTCAGCAATTGGTCTAAGTGCAAGTGTCTTTGTTTTGTAAAACTTTCATACCTCTCTTCAGGGCTCAATGATTAACTCTTGAAATCTCAGTACACTACGAAGAAGTCTTGACTTTGCAACTTTGCATCGAAATGGGGAGATTAATGTGAAACTAACCAGCAACAATGTGGCAATTAGTGCTGTTGAACTGACACAAACTTAGGATCAGCTGGTGAAATGTGCTGCACTTTCAACTGTTCGGCTCTACCTCACATACAGTTCAGCCAGCACCAATCAGTAAAATTGCTCGGGAGTGTTAATGGTCCATTTTTGTAACAACCATGAACATGAACGCACACACACACACATATTTTGGTGAGTGTACACACTACCTTGTATATCTCGTCGTATAGAACCATCCCACTCACTGAACCTCTCAAAAAACACACACCTCACACAGTTAATCTCACTGGAAACAAGACAAGAGATGCGCCCCCACACACATACACACCTACACTATCACATCCTTTCTCTCCAATCATCCACACAAGAGGAGGTTCAGTCTTGACACTGACACACACATACACAGACATCTTGACTTACTGATAAAGACCTGTATCAGAAGATAAAAGTATTTTTGAAAGGTTATTCTCTTGCTGTGTGCGCCAGCTCTTCAGTATCAGATTCCATAAGACTGTTGTTTGGGCTAAAATCAGGGTCGGAGGGGATTTTGATGCCTTTCCACACGTTTAAGCTTCGAAAGTATTACTGATGTGATATAGTCAAGCACAGAGAAGGTCAGGGACTGTAAAAATACAAACTTTACAGGCCTGATGAGTGAAACTGGATGCCAACCATGAAGTCTTGGCACAGACAAGTCAGCGCTGGAACTCATTCAAATGTCTTGTGAAAGGAAATGATGCCAAATATGATAAGTAGCACATTTCAAATGTTAACACAACAGCAATCAAAACAATGCACACGCTTCTAGCTTCTGATCATTTATAATGAAGTCTCCTAAAATAAAAGCTTGTGTATGCAGGTACTTGCTACTGTTTTTCTAATGGTAAGCACTTGGTAGCCTTTCAACAAAAAAGGAAACCATAAGTAAGCCAAAGGACAGAAAAGCTGTCAGTTTACATTTCAGTTGGTTTATGTCTGTAGCAGATACTGGCATCAAACAGCCTTACATCAAACATCTGCAACAAACCGCAAATGATGAGCATGTTCATGAAATGGCCTCCAACCATGGCAGCTCTGTTCACAGTTCTGACAATGACGTGGACTGACGGGCCAAAACTCAAAATGTAAAAACAAGAAGTGACACTGATACTCACTGGAGCTGTAGCCACGGCCTCCATGTCATAGTACTTTTTCCTCTCGTACTTGTCCCTGATGAATACTTCCACCGCTCTGAAGGTTGGATTAAGGACTCAAATGCTGCACAAATATATCCAAATATCCATTATACACACATACAGTACATACAGTATGCTAAAATGATCAAAATGCTGTAGTTCACATGAATGCTGAAGGAAAATATTGCCCACAAACATTGCTTTCCTGATTTTAGCGTTAGATACTGCTGGCATTAGCAAACAAAGTGATTAAGAGGTTGCCAGTTTCGAATTTCTGGATGAAGTTAGAAATACAGGTTGAGTATGAGACATTATGACTTTCAGGTTCATTCTTGGATTTTGCCTACCAGAAAATGTTTAAAAGACATTTTCTCATACTGTCCATTAAAGCACCACCTCTGTCTTAACGCTCTGTTTTAATGCCTCTCTTTTTAAGCCCTTCCTCAGGAAACACCCAGTCTGCTCTGATTGGTCAGCTTTCACAGACCTGAGCAGGCACCACTGTTACTCCAAACTTTCTATAATATGGGACATTTAAAGAAAAACCTAAATGCCTTGAAATGTAACACACAATTCAATGTTCTGAAAAACAATAGTATACACTGGTATGTATCAACATATGCACCATTACATCACTTGCCCAGACTGAAGTATCAAACACACTGGTGTTAAAGTCTATGAACTTGGGGTTCAGACACATATTGTATATATACCCACAACACTGGCAGTAGGATTCCAGCTGTCTGTACAGCATCATCAACATATTCAGGCAAAATCCCAGAAATAATGGACAACTTTTGAGAACCTTTGATAATAATGTGTAAAAGTACATAATTCAGAAACCACCCCTGATAGATCCATGGGTTGTATCTCAATGCCTAATGGTTTAAGTGACATTACTACTATTGTTGAGATATCCAAGAGATGGATCAGTAAAATTTTACTAAAAAAAAAAAAAAAAAAAACACTCTCGACCTCAAAAACATACTCAAAGTGAAACAGTCCCAACACCCCGCCAGCACACCCAGGCAATACATCGGCGCTAATCCCAACTCTCTTATCTTCAAATTTCAGCGGCGACGCTTCTGTCGGTTCGAGTAATAGACTTCAAAAGATTGAAAAATGATGACCACACGCGTGAGTCGAGCTACGAGATCTCAAACGCAGCACTGATTTATCACTGTTGACTAGAAACATCAGAGCAGACTGAGCACAGCACTAAAAGAGTGTAATGGATCAAACTGTGTCAAATGACATGGTGGTTATGTACAAACAACCACAAAGGAGGAGGATGAAGTTGGGTGGTACAACAATGAAGCACCTACATAACAGACCAAAAGGACCAGAGAGGCTGACATATGGGCCCACTGCCAACCTTTAACATGAGTTATATCCTGTTTAGTCACTGCTGTCCAGCTCTGATGAGATGGATGTCCTACAGTTGAAGTGATTTCATATTTATTTCATTGTATATAATATTGTCCTGGTTAACAACAGGAATGGTGATATATGATGGGACAAAGGATACTAAAAGACAACTTTCTCCAATGCAATAGTGTGTATTAATGCCAGAGTTAAACTGCATCATATCCTTTTCAGTAAGTGGTGTGTGTGTGTGTGTGTGTGTGTGTGTGTGTGTGTGTGTGTGTGTGTGTGTGTGTGTGTGTGCGTGTGTGTGTGTGCGTGTGTGTCAGGTGAGTTGAATTGGCCAAATTACTGGCTGAGGGTTTCATTGTTGGATTCATAAGATTTGAACACTTGAATGCAATTGTATATCTGAACCAGCATGTTCAGAGAGGTTGCCATGTCCACTGCCCTCCACCCAGTCTTCACACACCTTGAAAATAACAGCTAAATAAGAATGCTGCTTGATTTCAGCTCAGCATGAAACTGATTGGCAAACTAATGCTCATTTCTTGGGTTTCACGCTCAATCCAATATCCAATTATGCACTATGCAATTGCAAAAAGACCTCAGAGAGACCAGATTGGCAGTCATACCTCCAATCCAGTGGCCAACAACAGCCCCTCCCCCGCCCAGGGTTGTGTAGTAAGCCCCCTCCTGCTCACACTGAGTTGTTGAGTTGTGAGTCTGTTGTATAGTGTTTGGATGACACCGACATCAGTCATGCAGAATGGTGCACAGTTAGCAACCTATCATTCAACATCAGGGAGATAAAGACACACTCCTACATCTGTGGAGCTGAGTTGAAGCAGGTCAGCATCAGCATCCACATCACAGAGAACCTGTCATAGTCATCTCACATCTCCACCCTGAAAAAGAAAGATCATAAGATATTGTACTTTTTATAAAAGCATGTGAAAACAGAATTCAAAGGCCAGGTCCCTCTCAACTTTTACAGATGAGCAAAAGAAATCATCTTAACTGTAAACATCAAACACTGGCATGGATAGTGTCCACGACCCAGGATACTATCCAGACCATCATTGGTACCCATCTACCAACTAACAGTTATTACTGGAAAGAGGTGTCTGCACAGAGCTCATAGGATACTAAAAGACAACACCTGACCCAGCCACAGTGTGTTCACCCTGCAGCCATCTGGCAAAAGATACAGTAGTATCCGCTGTTGTACCACCAGACTATAAATCAGCTTTTTCCCTTTGGATGTGAGACTCCTAAATGCTTCCTCTGCACTCAGTAGGACAAGCTGTAGCTGACAAAAGAGCAATCAAGGGTCAAATGATCTGACTGTGATTTGGGGCTATATGAATAAAATTGTTTGACGGTATTTGATTTGATTTGATTTGATGTGCACTTTCTAAAAAAAAATGGCTTTACAATGGTTGCTACAGCAGCTACAGAGGCACCACGGGATGATAATAACAATCTTGCGCTGCTTGTGTTTTCCTTAACATGTGTTTGATGCCAGAGAAGATAGTCGATCGTGAAGACAAGAAACAGCAAGCTGTAGAAAGATTCAATTATCATCTCCCTTTTCAGCAACAGACCTCTAGCAAAGTTATCTCCACTGCACAGCTTCTAACCACAACACTACCCCTCTCTGTCAGAGTGTATGAAAGAGCGTAAACATGGAGACTGCACAGCAGTAGTCTCTGTGAAAAAGACAAAACAGATGTTACCTGAAAGTAACTGCATTCTTCAGTAGAAGCTGATATAACAGGACTGTTGTTACTCCCATTTGTTCTATATGATTTCTTTTTTTAAAAAACAGAATTGCATTCTTGAGATATAGTTTGAGATATAAAGATAAAAATGCAAATACAACAATGCATTATTCAAGATTTTTTTCATTAAGAACCCATAATAGTCAAACACAAAAGAATATTCGTCAATACACACACACACACACACACACACACACTCACGTAGGAGTTGAGAACAATATAGCAATTATGGCGAGGGAGTCAAACTCCATTTTTGCATTTACATACATAAGCGCAGTAAGTAGCAGGGCCAAAGTGATGTGTGAATATGAACACAGAATACCACACACATACAGGCGGTAGCTCCTCTAATCCTGGGTCTGTTATCTGCTGTTTTCAGCCAGCGGCGCTGCTGTCAGAACGACTAATGGACTTCAAAAGAGTGAAGAATGATGACCACCCGCACAAATGGGCCTGCCAGATACAAGATAGGGTATTAGAGCAGCATTTCAAACAGGGAGATTATTTATTTCAGTCTGCTGGTGGAAATATGAACATATGCTGCTGTGTTAACCACACAGCTGTCTTGTCTTGTATCGAGGAAAAGGGCAAACTGGAAAAGTGCTGTTCCATCGCGGTATACACAGACACTGCTAGAGGTGTCCTGTTTGAATGTGTGGAATGACGTTGACGCAGCAACTCTGTCACTTCTCATTTGGTGCTGGAAACAATCGGGGATGTGCAGACAAAGCTGAGGTTTAATGATGATAATGAGTCAGATCTGGTTCTCATTATTTCTCAGAAAAGGGCCCATTGCAGGAGTGATTTCATGCAGGTTAAACTAAGTAATATGCTGATATACTGGATACGGCAAGTACAATATTTCAACAACAAACACTCCTTGATCTTAAAATTTCTGGGACTTGACCACAAACTAATATGTTTTTGGATGGGACTGCTACCAAAACCCTGACCCTGACCTCAAACCTAACACCACAAAAGCCCTACAGCCCTCTAACCCTGACCCTTACACTTTCCCTAACCTCACATTTAATTCTGATTGCAGTCTGATGGTCCACAAAGTTCCATCAACAGAGCACGAGGATGACTTTGATGATCATTCTGATACTTTGATAATAGTGAAAAAGATATGAATCAAATGCTACGGCTTAAAAAATCATCAGGATCTGAATTGAAGTGAATACCTGGAGATTTTGGAGCAACTAGTCGGACAGCGATGTCAACATAAATATCTTTGGAAGACTGCTGTTCATCACTCCAACAGGCTAGACTGAAGCTGTTCTCGAGGCTCACGGTGAAACATAACAACTCCTTATGGTGGCAAATGAAAGGAACGTTATACAATTTATGTTGTTTTTCCCTTCTTATATGTCACCCATCTGTAAGCGATGACTATGGTGACTTAAGTCATTCTTATGCAAATGCATGGTGACACTGTGCGTTTATATGCAAATATAGGGCAACATGTATGGTGATGCAGGAACATGTTACCTTTTGCACAAATGTATGGTGACATGAAGTTTGATGTAGTGTGACATCAGCAGTTCATATGCAAGTGATTCTTAACACCTGTGTATTATGACAAAACTGAGTTTTCATGTAAATTAAGTTGGGACTGAATAACCAACAGAAAGCAGGTGGGAGAAGGATACTGGTCTGTCTGTGGGCGTCTGAAGCTCTCCGGTAGGTGGGCTTCATACAGCTGTTTGGCCCTCCTGTTGCCCATGTCCACCATACTCTGTAAGGAAGGGAGCAAGGAAGGAAGCAAGGAAGCAAGAAAGCAAAAAAGCAAGAAAGAAGGACAGAGGGAAAGAAGGAAAGAAGGAAAGTGGAGTGAATACTTGCAAAGTAATCAGTAAAAAGCCTTTACGTAGGTGTTGAACACACACAGAAAGTTCTTTCATTCATCACATTTGCATTCAACTCAATTCGCCCACCAACTCCTTCCCATGCACGTCCACACACATACAAACACGCAGAGTGAAAGACACACTGGCCGTAGGTGTCAAGGCTAAATTAAGAGGAGGGTGATAAATGGGGTGATGATAGGAGAAGTGGAGGAGATGGAGTCGGAATAATCAGCCATCCAGAATTAATTAGTCATTGAAAACAGTGATTAACATTCAGAGTGAGAGCCTTTCTACTCACACTCAGCTGATGGATAGGCACTGCCTTGAAGATACACACATACATGCACACACACACACACATACACACACCAAACAATTGGATATATTAACGACTGGATGATTAAATAAATTGCTGGCATGCTCAGGTGAGTTTCACAGACACACACGCACACACACACACACACACACACACACACACACACACACACACACACACACACACACACACACACACACACACACACACACCAATTCTCCTGATTTATTGTGTGTAATTGAATCAATGTGACATGCTAGTTACCCACAAAACACACCTATACACAGACTAATTACTGTTCTCTACATTCCCTGAGCCTGGCTGTGTGTCCACGCATGCTGCTGAACTTGTCTATGCATGTCTACAACCCACTTTGTATGTGAAAGTAATGGAATGCATACTAAATACTGCATTTGTGTGGCAGTGTGTGTGTGTGTCACCTTGAACAGACACAGTGCTGGTTTACTTAACAACCTAAGCGTTTAGACTATTTACAGGTTTATAGCTTTATCCCAACATGGGTTCCATCAGCATTCCCTGTAAGAGGTACATTTTTATAGGGAAAGAAAAAAATCAATTTCAAATCAATTTTAATTTGTGGGTGTTTTCAAATTGTTCTGGTTTTTTGCCTGCATGTCTATAGGTTGAATGTCTGTATACAGTGTGAGTGACAAGGGCCAACAGTGGATGCAATTTTGGACACAAATTGGGTTAATTTGGTTCAAAAGGCTAAAGGAAAACTCCACAGAGCGTACACAGTGTTGCTCCAGTGACTTTTATAAGCCAACTCGACATTTTCGTGGTTTCTGCTGCATAAGATAAAACCTAAATAATCTTTGAAGCATCTATGAGAACATTTGAATTTTGAAGGAGCAGAAGGCCCAGACAGAGAATCATAGATATTGATATAAATAATAGATACAACCCCACCCCCGCCACCCCACCAGTTCAAACTCACGCAAAAGCAAACTGAGCAACAGTAGTGTAGCCAGTGAGAACAGTACTAACATGTGGATTGTCACTTATGATTCCGTTTTCCTTTATTAGACAAGTTGTCACAGTATTCCCATGCCGGTATGAGAGGTTTTGTGTGGTAAAGGGTTTTGTGTCTGGCCCTGGATGTGTGTGTTTCTACCTGGATCTGCTCAGGTGTCCACTGGTCCAGATTGACAGATTTGACCCTGGAGATGTGGACACCCAGGTTGCGGTGGATGCCGGCACAGCGGATACACATGAACACCCCGAGGTTCCATGATGCCCATCGAGGACCTAAAATAAGAAAGGGAGAGAAAAGAGAGAGTTCTGCTTCAAAGCCGCACGGGCTAAAATTTTAATGCAAAGGTCCCGTTGTGTTATCAGCAGTACTCCATCCGGCGATGTAGATTCACCGCTTTCAATTCTCTTTCAATTAAAATCAAAATATTCTCTCTGAACCTCTTCACCCCGACACAGTCCTAAAAATAAAATTCAAAAGGTAACTCTCTCTTCCACTTCAAGCCACACAGTGTGAAGTTGAAGAACAGTTTTTTTTTCTGCAAATACAGTCAGAACTCTGTAGTCAGTGTGAGAACCACAGCTACATAGATAAAGAGAGTCCCATCTGCAGAAACTCAGCTCAGAAGTCAGAGTTTGGACAAGCTGTTTGACTGACAAGGCATTTGTTGGGAAGCACGGATGCACACAGTCAGACAGTATCGGAACTGAACAGAAACTCAGGAAGTTAATGTGCAAAGATAAAACAGAAACAGCACAAACATTCAACGCCTTTACTTACTTTGGTGAAGTTGTCTCACTTGAAAAACCGACACAGACAGAATGTACACACTTCAACTTTAGGTTACCCTGAAACATTTTTTGAAGACATTCTTATCAACATTGCTCAGGAAGTAATATCCCAAATCCCTTCAATGCATCTTAATGGGATTTCACAAAGGAGCAGAGCGCCAGTTGTATTATAGATAGCATCTGATTATAGTTCCTGTGGTTTAAGAAATATTCTTCTCTGTGAAAGTGCAAGCCTGCACTGTCAGTATCAGTCATTTTCAAGCAGATGAAAATGTGCGCATAAATTATTTTTGACATTAAATGAACAAGGTCTATGGAATGGCTGCATTAAATCAACGCAGAATAAGATTGCTGATTTTTATTTTTTTCCATTGTTAGCGACTTAGTATTCTATGGCTGTTTCAGTTTGTTCTTGTAAAATGCAGAAGAAATACTCAATTCATGAACATGTATTCTCAATTACTTTCACTTGGTGATTAATAGCTTTAATTAAAGGTCACTGTAATTAAAAACCTGTCTCTAACAGGAGGGAGAATGCAAAAGCAGGCCCGTTAGTTCAATGAAAGCTGCTTTGAGTTTAATAAGCTAGGGTTTCAAACGCTTTGATTAACTCAAGGGTCGTACAATTTTTCTATGCATGGAGCCTAATCCTCAAAAAACAGAATTAAAACAAATAACAGTGTATATATCCATTACATGTAGTAGTATGACAGGCAGAGCTACGGCTTCAAACTGATTCTCTCCACGCACAGTAAAGATTTTGATGGTGCAGTTGTGTCTTTGCTTGCCAGACAGAGGCCACTGCAAAAATAACCAACATCAGGGTTACATAAAAGCCCTGGCAGAGAACTAGAGCAGGGCCATGAGCTTGCTGCACAGAACCAGAAGATGTTAATAACCTCCAGGCTGAACCAGACAAGACTTTGATTCCTGTTGACACACAATCTAGCGATGTCTGTTGAGAGGAGGGGTGGAAATTTGGAATTCTCCCACAAGCAACTGGCCTATAAAGGGTCAGTTGGGTCAGAAATTTTGAAGTTGTGCTGAAGTTGCTGATATTTTGAAAGATACATTCAGTATCTTCAAAATATTCGAACCTTTGCCTTGTCAACACAACATACCAAAGAACCTAAAAACTGACGACTAGCTGTAAAATGATTGTATGTGTTCTCTTATCATACTTAGAACCATTATCCAGTCTACTTCAAACTTGGCAGGTTTGATGTTGAGGACCCAAGGAAGTGCAGAAACACACACAACAAACATTTCCATGACAACGGGGCTAACAACTGGAAGGTCTTGCATGAAACACTTATGTTGAGTAGTGGTTAATGTGCAGCTTTCTGCATGCAAGTCTAATGCTGTCCATCACCACCCTCGAGTATGATCAAGGCTTAGCTTTCCGAAATGCCAAACTTCTAATAGAAAGTAGCTAAAGCAAATTTGAAAAGTCACTTGACATCACAAGACGCCATCATTGGCTAACTGGTAGATCTTTTACATCATTACATATTTACATGCCATATATGATGCTGCGCCAACTCTAAGATTTAAAAGGGGGTTTCAGAAGCTGTAAGATAATCTGACTGCACTTGAAGCGAACTAATGCCATTAAACTCACTGAAACCAGTACTGTTAACACACTCATGCATATATTTGAAAATCTTGCTTGAGCAAAGTCAGGCTGAAAGCCCCTAGAAATCAGTGGTCCAAATTCATTATCGGCCATATATAAAGTGGCACAAAAACATCCCTTGCTTTGCCAAACCTCAATGGAGATGAAAAGGAGATGGCACAGAAATGACAGTCAAATCACTTTAATGGGCGAATGGCTGCAGTCCTTCAATGCCATCACTGGCTCTAACCCTCTCCAGAGCATGAAACTCGCTATCTGTCAATTTGACGATTGAAAGCGACTTTGAACACAGCGAGTGCAAAGGATCAACTTTTATGGATCCAGGCTACAGAATGGTGCTGCAGTGGGGACGGTTAGATGGCGGCGGGAATGCACGCAGTCTAGTGGGCATGCCGGTCTCGGGTAAGAGCATCAGTGTGTTAATGCAGTGGCACTAATGCGCTAGGCGGCCTAAAGGAGCATTAAGGCAGGGATGACTGAGTGTTAAGCCAAAATCAAGCAGCTCAGCCATTGTAAGCTGGACTCTATCTGTATGGATTGGACCTCACTTCAGTCTGCTCTTAGATAACCTCTTTCAAAACAAATGCATGGCAGTCTTTTCTGATTTCCCATCTACATGCAGTGACATAAACAGCGCATGTCATATTGTATGTGTGTGCATGCAGTGGCTGGAAATCAGTTTTTGGTGCAGATCATCCAGATCATACTGAAATGCTCACAACAGCAGATTTTCAGCAGAGTCTCATTCTAGCTTCTGAGTATATCTATTACTGCGAGAAAATCAAAAGAGCAGTTCAGCACAATTTGGCTGTATTTAGAAAAGAGACTGGCTGACAAAAAGTACTCCATCTCAAAAAGACACACGCTTTAACACGTGTCTTTCATTCTAAACTGCACCATAATAGTTCAACCATCCAATCACATTTCTCTCTGGGATGAGGGTGCAGCCAGCACTGATGCACTTTGGTGCTCTGACTGGTGTCTGTAGATGATGACAAGCAATCGTTCTGACTCACTTGGTGTAATCTGATTACTCCCTCTTTTGCAGCAACCCAACTTCATACAGTTCATGTAAATGGAGGTTCAAGTTTCCTTTATTCCTTTTGTATGATGTGCATGGAAACTCTGTTACTCAGCCACAGTTGAACCACTTGCTAACAAGACTTTGATGCTCCAACTTCACTTTTTTTTTTTTTAAGTTGAGGCTGTTATACATACAGTGTTGTAGAATCCTAGGTGCATCACAGCATATGCATTCAAGAGTATCAGCTGAAAAATGTCTCCCTCAGCATCAGCACTAGGGCTGCAAATCATTATATTCAACCTTAATTAATCTGCCAGTTATTCCCTAGAGTAACCGACTAGTTGTTTGATCTGTAAAATGTCAGAAAATGATGAATGTTGATTAGTGTTTCCCAAAAGCCTAATAATACGGCCTCAAGTCCTGTTTTGTCAACAAACCAAGCACATTCAGTTTACCGTCACAGAGGAGTTAAGAAATCGGAAAATATTCTCATGTAAAGAAGCTGGAGTGAGAGAATTTTGACTTTCTTTTTAAATCATTCAAACCAGTGGATCAATTAATTAGTTTGTTTGTTCGTTTGTCAGCAGGATTACACAAAAACCACCAAAATGATTTCAACCAAACTTGGACGGAGAATGGGTCTCGGTCAAAAATAGACCCCATCGACTTTCTTTACCGTTGCTGGATGGGATGTTTCTTGAACATTTCCGTTCATCAGGCGTATTTAGGTAGCCGGAATCTATGAGTGAGTGCAATCTGATGTGGAAAGAACTTGACAAGAACAACATCCATCTTACCACTGTTAAATATGAAAAATAAGGACTATGCCTCCGAATGCCATCAAGCAGAACAATCACAGTCGTTGTGGTTTGAGTCGCTGCGATGTGCAGTTACATTCCTGGGGAGGTGAGCATCGAGCCACAGCGCAGCAGAAGCATAAATCAACTGGTAGCAGGGGGTCTGAACTGGGGATAACTTGGGTGAGCAACACAAGTATCCCACAGTTATCTATTCTTGCATAACACACAATTTGGTGTAATGTTAGAGTTTTATGGCAGACGCAGTATCACAGCATTTGTTTTAAAAGAGAAGCGTTGGCTGTGGAGGGTAACAGCCACTGTGATTTAAGACTGCTGACCTCCTGCACTGGTCTGTATCTATTAACCTACTGACTGCTGCACGGTTTGTTTGCACGCAGTCCGACCGTGAATCAGCTGCTGGTAGCACATCGTTCAACAATACCCACCGTTATGCAAACCACTCATTTCTGATGGATGCTGCAAACTTAAAATGATCTTCCCTGAGTCTTCGAATTGATGAATAAATGCAACGGATGCAGATGATTACGATGAACGGAATATTCTATAGATAATCGCGTTGGTTCTGAAGCATTAACATCTGTGTCTCATGTGGATAATTCAGATTCAATAACAGCTTTATTATGCTGTTCATCTGTACACTTGCTCTGCATTGAAGTTTGGACAAAAATAGATGGCTGAATTGAGCTCTCTCAGTAGACATGAGCCCTGCAGTCCAAACACACACACAGAATAGAAACACACTACTTTATAGACTGCTGACCTGATTAGACACAAATGAGTTCTTCTCATTCTCCCTCTCTCTCTCACACACACACACACACACACACACACACACACACAGACACGCACACTCTGCCAAGCACTTTCCTGCAGGTAAATTAGAGCATATCCTGCACACACACGTGTTTTTAAATGAACATGTGACGTGCCAGACACACACAAGTTAATAAGTATACACACAATACAAATACACAATGTTACCTTCACGCATACAAACAGAAACACGCTGAGACAAACAAACAGAGTCATCCCAGCTAAGAGACACACAAACAGATACACACACCCTGGAGCCTCGATGAGTGACAGCGGAGGGGGGAGGGGGTCCAGCCGAGCATGAAATTAAAGCCCCAATTGTCAACCTGAGGACAGGACTACGAGTGACGGGTCTGTGTGTGTGCGCACACGTGTGGGTCGGCCACCACAGATAGCAGGTGTTATGTTCCTCCATCGAGATCAATCTGTGATTAGGCATCGGGCGATGCAAAAATGTAATGTCATGATTATCCAGACCTACATAATCACAATTCACAACATTATCCTGATAATCATCAAAATAGTTGTAAAAATGAAAAACAAAACCTAAAACTGCACCCAGACACACTGGAATTATTTTGATCTTCCCGTTTGATAGGAAACAAATTGTTTTGTTGCATCACAGACAAGACACATATCATTTTGGGGGTGGGGAAATGATCACATTTCTATAAATCGTAAGGTCTTCCTGTACAAATAAAGGTAAAACAAATGCTGGTAACCTCATCTCCATGTTCTGTGCATGCTGATGGCTGTTTAGACATGTGTGAAAATGCTCTGCGGCAGCAAATAAGGAGGAAAAAACAAAAAATCTGATTCCACTGGTATGACTCCTGTGAGCCTATTTGATCAATATTTGTGAGCGGGAACAAAAATCTGCGACAAAACTCTTATTTCTTCAGGGACAGAGTAAAGATACAAAGTTGAAAGCTTTAAGGCTTTAAGAATCACATTTTGTCTGACCTGACTCATACAAACCCTGCAGGACCAATAATGCTGTGACCTATCTGTTCTGAACCACAGGACCCAGAAATCTATTCTCTCTACTGTTCCAGAAACCTTTCTCCCTTTTCATCACACTTATCTTTTGTCCTCATTTTTAGTCTAATTGCTCTCTAGCTGTTATAACCTTTTTTCATTTCATTTTAATGTCTTCTTGTAAAATACCTTGAAAACTCAGCATTACCAGAGCTCTCTCTTTCTCTCTCTCTCTCTATGTTATTAATTACTTCTTTAAATTATGTTTGCCTGTATGAAAGCAATTTACTTCTTCTGCTTCTTACCAGCATAAAAACCAATCGCTCACTACTACTGCATATACTAGAGGCTGAATGCTGCCACAGGCAAGAAAATAAGCCATCCCTGCAATGCTGAAATCTAGTGGTATTCTCCTTTAAAGAGGGTTAACAGCCTCCATTTCCTAATTAATAAAATGTCCTCTTAGCGAATCATCGGAAGGCTGCCAAATTGTTCAGCCCAGGCTGGAGGAGAGAGGAGAATGAGAGAGTGAGTGGCCGGATGCTGAGGGGGAAATAAAGCAGCGCTGTGCTGCTCCCTGCTGGTCCATTACTGTGAGTCAGTGTCAGCAGTAATGAGGGAGGAGTGGACACACTGCTTCTATAAGAAGAAATGTTTCCCCCTCCATGCAGCAGTTCCCTCTTTATTATTACAAGAGGAAAGCCTAATAAAAACTAGTCATCTGCTCTTATTGTCTGCTCTTAAACGAATGCAGAAGCGTTATGGTGCAGACAGTCAATAAATCACGGCAGATGGATACGACACAAACCATTATCAGAGGTAATAAAGACTGAATCAGCCAGAGGGATATACACAAGGAGGGAAACCAGAGAACTGAAATAACAACTTTAAGTCTGCAATCTGGCATGTGGCTGGCTTCACTGTGTTTTCTATAGGAAAGAGATTTATTATACCGGAGCATCGGCAAGCCTGCCAGCCACAAGATTTAGGATCTTTTAAATTCAGGCAACAGACAGCAAATGATAATGGGTGAAGGGATAAAGTGAAGGTAGGATTCCATCTGCTGGTGACAGAGGGCAGTGTCGTGGGTATGTTAGCATTCGAAACCAGTGTTGTTGAACTTTTTTTAGAATTGATTCATTTATAAATAATAAATATTCCATCGTTGATTTAAACTACAATTTTTTTTTTAATATTCTTAAGCCAATACAAAACAACACCACCATAAACGACACACACCCTCCTGAGGTTTGTATTGCATGAGGCTGACGTAGAGCTAAACAGCAGGGAAGAAACCAAAAAATATCCGTCACCTGTTTGTTTAATCTTATCAATACTGCGAAAATCTATTCAGCCTGAACAGCTTGGGCATTAAGAGGAGCCTTTAGCACCAGATGACAGAGGTGGTATGGGCCAATTTCCTCTCCTAATTGTGCCAAATCAGCCACCCTCTTCTCAACAAACCAGCCTCACATTAAGAGTCAAATATAACGACTCTAATGTTATTAGTTTCTTTCAAAATATGTCTACACCAATTATTGTGAAAGGTGGCACAATATGGTTAAAAAAATAAAAAGTGCAAATGATTATTTTGGCATGTTAGTATTCATTGTCACTGAATACATTTTAAATCGTGATGGTGTGACATTTGTTGACGTCTGTCCCAAACAAACATGTTTTCTTACATCTGGAGAATAAGATCTGTTGGCCATGACACCACTGGAGCACTACACCACTTCATTATAATACTGTTCTGTCACTGACAGAAGGCTGCCCTTGAAGCTTCAACAGAAAAATGGAGCTCTTTTTCTCACATTTGTAATGTTTGCATTAAACTTGCTTCACAGTCAGAAACAGACACAACTTGTGTGACATTAAACCAAACCAGCCACCACACCCTTTAAATGCAGGCGGAGCTGCGGCCGTCCCTCTGCGGGCACTGCAAGGCTAACCTGTCTTTCACACCTTTAAAATGTGTATAACTGCAGGTGTGTGTGTGTGTGTGTGTGTGTGTGTGTGTGTGTGTGTGTGTGTGTGTAAGCTTCTGGGTCCAAATTAGTGAGTGTGTGTGGGCCTGTGCCAGTATTTTATGTGTGGCAGCGGAGAGGTACCAAGGACAGGTCGTCAAAGCGCCGAGTGCCCTGCAGGCGCTTGCCAAGATCTGCTGTGCCAGCGCAGAAGAGAGCATGTGCCAACTCTGAGCACCCCGAGCCACAAATCATAACGCTGACACGCTGCCAGCCAGTGTCTGTGTGTGTGTGTGTGTGTGTGTGTGTGTGTGTGTGTGTGTGTGTGTGTGTGTGTGTGTGTGTGTGTGTGTGTGTGTCACATTGATGAAAGGATTGTGTTAAAAACACAATAATAGTCTGGACTCTAAGTAGTAGATGGACTGAAAAGACGGGGAGAACAGGAAAATGGGATTGCAATCAATAAGGACTCCATATCTCTCTTTCTCTATCCCTACCTCTCTCTCTGTCACACACTCTCACACACAAACACACATACACACACACGGAAGAAGATGTAGGGCAGTGTGTGTACACAGGAGATAGGAGTGAGAGTGGAATTACAGCTGAGAGGCTAAGGTGAGTCACCACACTGCAGTGGTCACGGTGGAGCTGCCACACCCAGAGACACTGACTGCAGCAGGCAGCACAGAGGACCGATCACGCCAAAGCCTAAAACAAACTGATCAATCACAGCGGAGCTCTGTAATCTGAGCGTTCAATCAGCCACACAGCGAACGCTTGTTTTAAAAATCAATAACAGCTAATGCACTGACTCCGCTGTATATGGAGTGCACCACGTCCATCGGAGGCAGCTACGTTCAAACACCAAGAGAGCCAATTTAACAAGTTGACAAACTCAAGTCCAGGTCCACGCACAGAAGTTCTGTTCTGAAAGTCTAGTGTATTTATCCTGGAAAACTACTATACTGACATCAACAAATGACCTAAGAGCGCTAACTTCTGTTTACTTAATACAACATTTCGAGTATTACTTAATGTGTAATGATATCTTCAGTTTCACATTTACTTATGTTTGTATTTTTCCATTCCACTTAAAGACTGCACATTTTGAAGCCTTGTATATTTTAGGGTTAGAACAGCTCGACTTAATCCTGGTCGCTTGTTGCAGATAATGGTTAGGCTCGTTCAAATAATATTCAACAAAAAATAAGCTAAAGAAATAATCACCACCCTTCAGGGATTCAACAATAATAAGAAAACAAATAGATAGAAATGTAATTAAATCGATCACTGCTTTCGGCGAATGTAATCTTTTTTGCCGGTAGCTGTCAACAAGGCACAGATACTAATGTAAGGATGATATCTGCTCCTCTCATTGCTACATGAGTTCACCTGATTGCTACATAGTAAGAGCTAATAAAAGAGGAGCTCCCTGCTCCTGCTGGCTTTTTTTCCTTTTGTGGTCTTTCCAATTTCAGTCACATTAACATGCTTGTGTCTTAAACCTGCTGAGTAAACTGATATCAAATTTTTATCTTATGAGGCTTTTTCACAAGACATCTCGTTGTGTGGATAAAAATAGCAGTGACACAGTGAACATGAGTCATAGGGCAGGGCTGAATGCTGCTGCTTTATGACTGAGATCAGTAAACATGCCTCAGGCTGCAGCGTCGCTGACTGATGCAGAAAACACAAATCTTTAGATCGCGTTTTAATGCAGTTCGGTAAAAAAGGATTATTTACTTCATCGGCTGTTAAAATCACTCATGGCATAGATAAAAATCAGGAGTGACAAGACAGAATTAATATAAAAAACTGTTATGTCTGTGGGAGAGTATTTATTAGTATTGGATGCTTGAGTTACATAAATCAATTTTAGACTTAGTTGAACTCAGTTAGACCTTTTTAAAGACAGTTCTGGTTGTAATGTCAGATGTGTAACAGTTTCTTGATTTTGGTCAAACACTTCCAAGTGTCTTAACTTGAAAGCAAACATTAGACTTGCCTGTTGTCAGATAGATCATGAGACGTGTTAGCTGGGACTGTTTTTTTTTGTTTGTTTGTTTATTGCAAAAAATGACCAGGATTCAATATTTCCCGCTCAGCTATAATACTTGAGGGGAATTCACAGGTACAGTGCTGCGCAATAGCTGCAAATCAACTCACATGAGATTCCTATGAACACTACTAACACCACTGATTCATCAAACAAAAGTGGTAGCAACAACATCATCTTCCTCAGTGGAAGCAGTTAATGGAATGGAGTTGTTTTCAGGTGACGTGATAACACACACAATATATATTGAGCTGATAATTCATTGGTCTGAGAATGGAAAATGTAAACAAAATATGAAACAAGCATAGCACACTGTTGTAATGCAACTGCTGTAACTTGGGAGACTCATGCAGGTAGAGAGGTAAACATGTCATCACTAGGGTTGCAGAGATAAACCATTTTGATCATTTAGAGGGTATGAAAATTGACGTTATCGTACTGTGTTCATTTGACTATCTCAAGTCTTGAATTATACTGTATTATTGTTATTGAAAATGTATATATTTCTAAGTTTATATCAAGTTTCATTTAGTTAAGAGAAATAACGTTACATGTAGCATGAAACCATGATGTTTTCTGAGACACTATAATACTGTGAAAATCACATGCTATTGCTATGCAACCCTGGTCATCAATGAATTTCAGAGGAAAACATGCTGGTCTTTGTTTTTGTTTATGTAGTGATGTCAATTACATTTGTATAAGTTGAGCTATGGAGTATTTAAAGTAATCATCTTTACTCACTACATGTCAGCCTTTACTCTCAGGCGTGCATCTTCTTTTTTTAAAATAGTAAATAAATTACCGAGGGAAAAAAATCCATATTGTGCATCCCCAACCATGACTGCTTGAAAGCTTCAGAGCAAAAAAATAAGCAGCACCTTGTCCTGTGTGTTTGTTTTTGTCAAACTGTTGTTTCAAGTCAAGGTCGAGCATGAAAAGCTCAGCTGATATATGTGACAACTAAGCAAATCCACTGAGAAAGACAGGCAGCCGAATGACCTATAAAAAGCCACTATTGGGCTTTGAGCTGATTTTTCTTTTATTATTTACAATAATACATGTAATGTATCTGTATGGCATGAAAAAACAGTCCACTGTGTACCTGTAGGGAGCTACAACACCAGGCTGGAATCATTAAATGTTATTCAGATTAACATCAAGATGTGAATTAAGAGGAAAAGATGCAGCATCAGCAGCAGGCAGTGGAGTCTCATGATATAACCTGATTCACTGGCTGAAGGAGGTCTGCTACTACAGATTTACAATAGTCAGATGGCAGCAAAGGCATGCTGATGACGCAAACGCCATTTAATCTCCGTCATAGGTAGCCCCGATACGAGCCGTTCACAGTCCAGTCAAAACTCGGAATTTCATGCTTCCACACTTTTCGCTAAACGCGTCCGCTTATGCAAAAGTCTCGACCCTGTGAAAATTTTGCACACTCTGTTATGCAAAATATTATGAAATGAATATGCACTTTTTAAGTGAAGGCACGCAAATTAAAAAAAAAGTTCTAATCTTATTGGGATGCACTGCGGCTTGGTGTGTTGGATGTCTGCCGAATTAAAGACTGGTTCTTAAATAATTAAGGAACCTCCTTGATTTAGGAGTACCTTAGAGTCTGTGCGAGGGAACATAAAACTTTCAGATTTCTGAATGGAGTTTCGGGGGTGGTCGTGCTCTGCATGAGGAGGGTGTCCGAGGTAAGGTGTTGGCTGCAGCTGCAGCAGACAGGTAGCATCTGATGCTGACGGGGGACGTCCACAAATGAAACAACACCTGTAAGTTAATGTTCCCCACACGGGACACGCACGTTTTCCGCTCATTAATAAAACAGTCAAGGACATGACATCGATACCGTCGGGCAACATCTGCGCCAAGGTACCCGCACACACGCGCGCACGATGCAAAACCGGAATTACTGGCCATCCGATTTCAAAATAAAAGCAACTAGCATGAATTTTCGAAAACAAACTTTAAAAGCAAGGTGAGAATGACTACAATATCCTTACTTTTATAAATACTAGGAAATAAAACCCTACAATTTCAAAATGTCAATAAAAATGCTGATCCAAACATTCCTCATCATAGATGTTATGTTTTATTACAGCTTTGTGAACAATTCACACAAACAGTAAGAATAATGTGTTCAGTTTTGATGACAAAATCACTCAGATATTTACATTTCTTTAAATCAAAAACATAATATTATGGGTGTTTTCTTGTGGTATTTACTGCCTCACCATCTTCGTTTTTATTATTATCATTATCATTATTCATCTTATTATTATTGTAACTGTATTATTAAAATTATAATAATAATTTCAGGGTTTTACCTATTTATTGCCTCGCGTATCATTTATTATTATTGTTTTCATTATTATTATTACTATTGTTGTTTTGGTGTTGTTTTGGTGTTGTTACTTTCCTTTTTAGTTATAAGTTGTGGATTTTACTTTGAAAGTGACAACGGAAGTAGTGCTTCGTTTGTGGTTAAACAAATGTCGGCTAACAGTACGCATATTCTGGCTTTATTCTGACAGGACAAGCAATAACGGTGTTTACTCCGAGCAACATAAATATGAGTAATGAAGAAATTCATAGTATTTATCAGAATGACACGCTAACGGGCAGCTAAATAGCTAACCGGGAGGGATGTGCGTTAAGTGAAGCACACAAGTGACTCCCATCAGTGTAACGCTCCAGTATGCTGCTAGCTTGATCGCAGCCGTTAGGTGCCAACTTCCCACATCATCCCATCCCTTCACACACACACACACACACACCTCTAACATACAGGTGCACAGCTGAGGGGCTCACCTTTCGCCTCACAGTCGGCACAGTACTTGTTGTCGTCCTCCCTCAGCAGTTTAGACAGGATGGCCTGATGCTGCTCGTTCAGTTTCTGGGCTTTTTCTCGCTCCGACCGCGTTGTCATCTCGCCAAAAGTTTGGGATGCAGTCCTGCTTGTGTCGAGCCGATTTAAAAAAAACCTCGAGTGCTCAGTTTGTGTTAAACAGAGTCGGACATCCCCGTGTATCCGCACTGTACCTCCCGCCTGTATTCAGCTAGCTTGCAACCTGCTAACAAGGTAATATGGATCTAAGGCAGCATCATCCCTGCTGCCTTCAGGACTGTCGGAATTTGTGGCTGCAGCACATGATTGAGAATCAGCTTTACTGGCCCCGGTGTGTTAAGGCACAAAAGGAACTGGACTCGGGTTGCCTGTTGCTCTCAATTTACTTACACACGTACAGATATGGCAAGGCAAGGCGATTTTTATTTGTATAACACAATTCAGACACAATGCAACTCAAAGTGCTTTATAAGGGCATACAAATTGCATTTAAAAAATTGAGAATGGCTCCTCAAGCAAATGTTTTCACCAGCTGTATGATGAATGATATTTTTGTGCAACTTTTATTCAACAGTTGTCCCATACACTAAATATTGTCTAATGACAAAAAAAAAATAGCTAAATGGTTCGACAGATTTAACAATGTCTATTGTGTGTTTGCATACATGAATACACTAGTCTTAATGTGTATTATGTCTGGTATTAACCTTCCCTTTCTCTTCTGAGTGCCTGTCACAACAGTGGCCTGGGAATAAAATCCAAACAAAAACAGCCATCACTCACCCTGCTGCTCCTTTACAGCAGGTGAGTCTCTAGTTAATCACACACTCCAAAACTTCCTCAAGTTTGGTGGCATTGCTCAGGGAAAATGACATCTCTGCTGGAGATCACAGCTGTACAGAACAAACACAAACATCTATTTTGGTCTTCGTCCAGCTAGTCCAGTTCAAAACTCCACTAGAAAAACGACACATTTTAGATCAGTTTGAAACAAAGGTGTGGCCATACAGTCCTGTAGCTCTGATGCATTATTTAGGATAAATAAACAAAGTTTTAAACTGGCTCAAATACACCTTATAATTCAACTGAGATGCAAGATGATTAGATCTGCATTGAAATGTCAAAAAAAAAAAAAAACTAGACCTTTGTTAGACATGTTGCCTGGGCGATAAATGCGATTAATGTTTCCAACAATGTTCAAACCCACCAAAACCAAAATTCCACAAATTTGCTCAAGGTAACGGCGGTGCTCGCATGTGGCTATAACTTCTAGCTTCTATTCTACTGAATATCAGTGGTGGAGACCTCTCAGAGTTATCTACCTGTGCCTCATGTACTCTACAGATGTCACCACAGTCTGTTCATGCAGTTACACAACTAAAAGAGAGGCGTGAAACTCTGACACCTGGTGGAGAGACGTTCATCATTACAGGTTGTGCAATCGCCTGTTCTGTGTGTGTCTCAAATGCAACCAGGCACCAGCGGCGAGGCTCCCCAGCAGGTATGGCCCACAGCCTGCACTGTGTTGGAATGCTGTAAGTAACACACACAGAAGCACAAACACACATGAGGTCAAACGGTTTCTATTGTCGATTTTATTTCTGCCTCTTGTAGGAATGGAGAGGTGTTGCAGTTTGGTTCCTTCTTGCTGGGCTCCTCCTCTACTGTAAAGCCCACCTCCATGTCAGAGTGAGTGGTCTCTTAATAAGGGGTTGTGACACACTAGTGATCCCAGTGACCTAATTCCATTATTGATTCCTTTGCCAAAGTATTTGAAAACCATAATTATAATCAATTGTCACGGTGCATTAAAGATAATGATATAATTATTCCATTTGGAATTTCAGATTCTTAACAGCGAGTTCAGGCTCGCTCTGACTGAAACTATTTCTTTCCTGTCAACAGAAAAGCTTCTCCAGAGAATGACTCTGAATTTAAACAGAGGAGTTCAAGTATTTTGTTGACGCAAATGCACTCTGGGAGTTGTGGATCTGTTTTGGGATCTGTTGAAGTGAAACTCTCTCCAAAAAGCAAGCCAGGCTTTATTTGTGAATGTATATGAGTCAAACCTTCGTGTAAATGCATAGGTATGATGAAAGATGCACTTTTTAAGATTTACCATAGTTTTGCTTTCGGGCAAGCTAATTTTCAGTGGAGTGCTGGGGCACTCTTACACTAGCAGCAAAATCGCTGTTTTTTAAAAACACTAAGAACTTAACAGGTAGGAGAGTGATGGTGGACCTCCTGCCTGTTAGGTCGCACTCAGGGATCGACACTTTTTGTCTGCCATGACGGTGGCGCGCCTGAGATGCAGCGGCTAACGTGAGTCGTTCAAAAACTCTCTTTTTAGTAAAATCTGTGTACACAAACAAGGTTCTCAGTGCTTGTGCTCATGTGTAGAGACCCTGGTGATACTACGAGCAAAGTTTCATGTTGTATCGGGCCTTCTTAGCGCTTTAAAAATAGCTAGCGTAAAAGTGCCCCTGCACTCCAATGAAAATTAGCTTGCCTGAAAACGATACTACAGTAAATCTTAAAAGTGTCTCTTTTGTTGTAATTGTGTTTTTACACAAAGGTTTGACTCATATACATTCGCAAATAAAGCCTAGGTTGCTTTTTGGTTAGAGTTTCACTTTAATATATTCTATGCTTTTATGTGTGTGTGTGTCTTGAGTAGGTGAAATATAGTTTGTGGTCTGTCCACAGTTGCCATCAAGAAAAGACCAGGACACATATCACCAGCAAGTGGCAGCAGAGAGATTGCTTCATGTCCAGCAGAGCCTCCAGTAGTCAACTGAAGACAGCAACATATTTACACTCTGCTCACATTCATCTCATACATGAGATGGAAAGTCTCATGTGTTTGTTTTTTCACAGGGCAGAAAGACAACGAGGCCGAGGAGCAGGATTCTCACCGAGGTCAGACAGTTGTTCTGTGGACCACGGACAGTTTTCATGTGAAATGTGATGATTGCTGCATGATATGTAACCACTCAGCATTATCTCTCCCAAGGTCAGATCACAGAGTGTTAAGGAAATTATTCCCAAAGGTCATCTAAAGAGTAAATTCATACACCCAGAAGAACATGAACTGGTTTGAAACTTTTAATTACAGAGGGCAGCGAAACGCTGCTTGTCAGTCAGGTGTTGGGTTACTCTTTATGTAGTCGCTGAAAATAATTTCACAAATGTTATTAAATATTAACATTGTTACATCGGACAACAGAGGGTGAGCTAGGTGGCTTAGACTTTTTGGCACTATTTGCCCTTACTGGATTGAAGCAGAGAAGAAACAAGACTGCAGGGAACAGAGAGGGGCAACAACGGTCCAGCATTTGTGAGCATGCAGCACTTTTATGGTCATCACAAATGATCTAAACAGTACATTTAAATTAAAAGTAATAACATTCAGCACTGGTATCAGATATACCCAATGCAAGTTTAAGAGGTGTTTTATAGTGGACTGATGACTGTTTTTGTTTGTCGCCCATTGGTGACATGTCACCTACTTCATGGTCTTGAGGTCTACTTTTCCGGCCTCTCTGAGACCAGCTGCCACGGCGCTGTTCCTCCCAGCTGCACTGCCGGAAACACAGATGAGTCCACCCGCTTGTTCACAGCTTCTCTGTTACGTTGCTGCATCTGTAGCTGTTGCTCATGTAGTAATGTGAGAATTTGAGAAAACATGCTGATGGTGAAATGCTTCATGGAAAAGGACGTCAGTGTGAAACTTTTTTGATTGACAGAGTAATTTACTTCCACTCTGCTGCATTTGGAGGCAATCATTGTACTATTTACACCAATATATTTGTCTCTGTACTACTTGTAGCAGTACAGGTGTTCGAGACTTGCTATCTTTCTTTGTTTGGAGCTGATTTTCAGGGAATTCAGATCACCTGTGGGCAGGGTGGAAAGACTCACTCCACCCTGTGGAGTGGAAGCAGCTTAGGACGTTTCCCTCCCAGCCAATCATGGTGTGACAACAACCTTTTTGTGAAGGATTAAAATGGGGGCGAATGGCACACAGGAGGCTCTCACCCTCATTCTGAACCTGGCCCTAACCCACTGAGAACCTCATGCCCCTTACAGTGCCAGCCAGAAACTCTGTCTGCTTAGGGTTCCGTTCAGTCTTCCCTCAGCTGCCCACAACTTTCTAGTGAGGAAACTGTGTTTATTTTGAAACCCCTTAAAACCCAACCCCCTATACACCTTCAGTTTGACATTTTATTTCCCATGGGGCTTGTAGAAGGCATTTGTTTGTTATCTGTTGTCCAAGTAGTGGACACTGGGCATTTCCTCCTAGATTTTCCTGTTTTTTGTTTATATTTTCATGCAAGTTGGGCTGGCCCATAAGCATTGTACTGCCAGTACCACCACATACTTACTGTACTTCATATAATCATTTTATCTGGAATTGGATTTTTTTTAAAAAAAGAAAAACAACTTCAGATAATCAAAAAACTGCTGAGTATCTATTCAACTTCATGCATTTATATACATGTGTAGTACTATTCATGTGTGTGATTTTCTCTTTGACCAAAATAATATTTTAACAAAACAGCTTTACTTCTACTCAAGTATGACTTTTACAACATTGGTTATTTAGTTATTAATGTATTTATAATCAATAAATCACATCTTTGGGTGTTTATAGCTTTGTGATTAATAATGACTCTGACATGATAAATACCTTCGTTATATTCTATGTATATCAAATGTAACAGATGGTCATGCCTACTCAGTACAAGTTCTAACTTCCAATTTCTGTATATTTTTTAAGCATATTTAAGGTTTTATGAGTATACATTCAGCTGCTTCTTTTCCATGCCGCTGCAGACAGTCAGACAACAAGCTTGCATCGACGAACACCTCCTGTGTCATACACTGGATAATAACAATATGAACTTATAACAAAGCGTAGAAAAAACAGCAGGCTTTGCATTTGGGTTGCATGAAAAGTTTACGGTATCACCTTTAATGTTGACAGACAGCAGGACCAACAGCAAAGACACAGCTGCACAGTGTTAGACATAGATATGGCACAGGCATAGTAGTAGCTACTATTATGAAACAAAAAACAGAAATTAAAGTAGATTTCTAACAACAGGTTTTCAGCAACAAGTGGCAGAAGAATTCATTAAAAATCTTATCAATAGTAATAAAAAAACTGACATTGAGAAAAAGTGTTAAAATGAGGAAATACAAATGATACAAAAAGTTAAAACAATTACAAATAAATTAATATCAAATATATATATAGGAACTGTACCACATGGCATGTAATTACATGTGATTGCACCGGATATACTGAACAAAGTCTAGTCATAAACCTCATCTTTAGGTTAACAGAGCAGTTGTTAGCTTAGAAAAGTGATCATTGAATCTCAAATGTTAAGAAAATTATCAAACATACCAGTTCACCTTCTGTTTTACCACATTCACACCATGACCCAAAACTAAAGCAGCAGCACCACATCATAAATGAGCACATCAGACATCAGGTGACAGGAGCATGCATTAAGTTCACATACATGACGTTCCTTCATCTCTAAGTGGTCTTCACTTTATAATACACATCACAAGACTCATCACTGGAGCATTCTCATCACCAGTATTCCCTATGAAAGTTAAATAAAAGATCAAATAAATATTACTACAGTTATAATTTTTTTTAAAAAAGCCAGCGGAAAACCCACCAGTGTCTCAGACAGAAAAAGAAGCACATGCTCATCCTGTCAGTTAAGTCCTTCCTTAATCCAAACTCAATGCAAAACCATCAGAAATTTGGCACTTTCCTTCATGGACATCAAGTATGACATGGGGCAACTCTAAAAACAAAAAAATCAGAGATCAAGGAATAGCACTTGGCCTTTTTAGGCTATATAGCTCTAAAAATCCCATGAAATGGGCCATGACATTCCCTTTGAAATAATTTATCACACAGATTAAATAAAAATATGGTGTAAATCAGCCAACGCTGAGCTTATATCTGCCGTTAAATCTTTCCAATAACGGAGGTAGAAGTTTTGGTGAAAAGTCAGAGACCATGACATAAAGTAGCTCAAGATGCGCTGTATCACCACCTCAGGTCTTGACAGAAAAAAATCACAAACATCATATAACCTCCATTGAAGATCAATATCATGATGAAAGCATCTGAAACTAAACGATTGGATTCACAAAATAATGACGTACAGTATGATGTGAACTCATCACACATTTTGGTCCAATATTTGTGTTTTATTAGTGAACAGAAGTGAATTTCTTGATTTTTTGGACCTCACTGACTATCATTAATTAGGCTGATAAATTTGAGACTGGAGTGTTTTTTATGATGTCAAACACGTGTGTTTACAGTAATTCCAAACAAACACTCAATTATCAACAAATTGCAGCTAATCCCAGAAACTCATCAAGATGCCTTCAAACTAGAGGACTCCAGCTTTTGCCTAACAATAGTGGGCTGTATTGAGGCTGCGTAGCTTCTAGTTTGTTCTCTCATCAGGACTTGAGATATGAAGTTCATTTCTGTTCTGTGTTTTAACTGGGAGCTGATCCTAACATCATAAATGATTCTTTAAAACTATTTTGTTTGTTACAGTCGCTAGCCAACTTGAGTGTCACGTTTAAGCACGTTAGTCAAGAAATGATAGCACTAGTTAAGATTAACTAACTGATTAGTTGCACGTTAAAGTGCCGGAAATTTCATTCTACAAGCTTTTGTTGTATCATGACAATGACATTAATCTTGAATCTTGCATGTTAACATTGCTTTAACCCACTGATTAGCTTGCAAACAAAGCCAAAAGTTAAACGGCTATTTTATTAGACCTCTTGGTGACATACTTAAAAGCACATAGCAACAAAGCTACCTGCTGCTTTTACGAACAAGTCACAACAGTAAGATAGTGTTATGTAACAAATAAGAAAAATGACAACACATACAAATTTGTGTCGCTGACTCGCCTAATTTAAAAATGATTAACGCATAAATGCAACTTTTGAGAGCTAGCTGCGTGCTCAGTGGGAAGCCAGTATTGGAAGCTACTACACAAACTTCAGGGGCAATTTTTTTGTAAATCTGTAAAGCAACTACTGCTGTTGTTCCAAAGTAAGAAAAATGCGCTTGGAAACTCCTGATATCGCCTGAGAAAACATTATGTACCTCATCATGTTTGCAGTTGGCTTTTCTCATGAGGTTTTTTTTTCCATGGTATCGTAGATTTAGATAACCATGGTTATGTAAATGACACCAATATTCGGTGCACTCAGAGATAAATGGGATGAGTCAGGGAATAAAACGCGTATCAACGGGTTTTCCCACATGAAACCATAAAGGCAGGTCAGACAAACAAACTGGTCCAATGTCCAAAACAAAATCCCTCAGCCTGTGTGACTAGTTCAACAGGACTGCCCCAAAATCTGTTGAAAGTCAGTTGAAAGTTGTTTGCTGACTGTCAGCAAACAAAAGTCAGGGAACTTCTAGTAAAACGGCTGTCTGATGGTAATATGGGACCAAACAGCTCTCCATCAGATCTGGTCCTGAACTTGAATTCAGTTGCTGTTTCCATCCAGCTAAAAATGAAAAATAAATGTGCTGAACAAATGAAATGTAAATACATCTCTTTCCAACAGCTGAGCAAATGTGATTAAACAGGTATTCTGAACATGTGATTAACTTACAACAGACAGTATCAAGCTTTTTTCTTTTTTTAGATTTGGACTTTCAGCATTTGGTAAGTTGTTAGTATTCTATCATGAATGTTGGTCATTGTATTTGCTGTCTGTGGACGAAGACAAAGAAATGCACTTAATGATGTTCAAATTATGGCTCTGAGCATCTCACACAGTGCTTGAGACAGCAGATTATAACATTTATGGGAATGTTTTAGGAACATGTTACACAATGTGTGTTTCCATCCCAAAATGCTTTCTTCAGAATTATTCAAAATATAAAATACTTTGCCACAAGTGAAGGCAAAATAAACTTCTTAGCTAGACTGAAGAAAATGGTTTTCAAAATGTATAATTCTCATATCCTAAGCCCAAGAGGCTGAATTTCGTAAACGCTAGTTGCATGGGAGACGGTCAACGCTCGAGACAGACTGTTATGATGGCACTTTCCTCGCAAGTGAAACCATGAGTGACCTTGTTTCTTGAACGGACACTGAGTCAGAATGGTGCATCAGCAGCAACGTCAGACGTGTCAAAAGGTCAGGGGTCAAGAAAAAAGTCTAGGTAAGTTCACAGGACAGACTCAATGGCTTCCGGCGTGGCCCCTAAGGCTTTGGTTTGGTGCGTGACGAGCGGCGAGGTCTCCTCCTCCGCCTGGGCGTTGGCCACCGCCTCCACCCGGACTTCGGCCAGCTCGCCCTCTTGCTGCTGCTGCTCCTGCTGCTTCTTCATCTCCTGCTGGTTGATGTGGTGGAGGATTCCAGCACCCAGAGCATCGCCTTCCACGTTCACCACCGTGGTGGTGCGATCCCTGTACGCAAAGACAGTAAGTTTAGTCAGACTGCTTTCAGCAAACATAAAGAGTTAACAATCATCAGATCATCTGTCTTCATGCTTCCATTAGTTTACCTCATTACTTACTGATTCACATTAGTAGTCTCTTATTTTAAATTACATTTACAGTATTTTCTCATAAAGAATACTGGTAACACTTTATAATAAACATCATTGATAAAGCTAAATAAAAGCTAAAAAAAATAATATTTAGTTGATAGTTATTTCACTGTTAAGAGACTATGGAATGCTTTATAAACCACCTATTAAGCAGTTGTAAAGGAACAGCAGTTCTAAATTTATAATGTCCATCCAAATAATGCTATAGATGAACTACACAGTATTTATTAACTATTCAAAAAGTGTTTCAAATATCAGTTTTTCTAAAGAATTGCTTGATAAATGTTTTATAAAGCTTTTCACTCTTAACAGTGAAATTACTATTAATAAAAAGTGCCATTTATTAATGATGATTATTGCGAGAAAATTAAAAGAATTGCCCAAAAAGAGCACTACTTCCTTCTCAGCAGCCCCTGCCAGCAAATACATGGCATGGCCACAACACTGATGAAGTCTTTCTCCCATGACTGTCTTATCCTCATAACTCTGGCATCTAGGTTCCACAACTTTAAAAGATAAAGAAGCCGTGGAGGGAATTTTGAAAGCCTTTGGCACTAACTGAAAAATAGGAATTTCAGATCATGTTTAAGCATCTGCTGTGTGTATTTGCTCTACAATGTTGCTTGGGGTGGAAATGACAGGAGTGCCCGTGGGTTCAGGAGCTTTACTCACACAATCCAGTCAACAGCCAGCATGAGGGACAGGTCATTGGTCGGCAGGCCGATGGCCTCCAGGATGATGGCGATGGTTATGATGCCACCGGCTGGGATACCCGCCGCACCGACACTTGAGGCTGTGGCTGTCACCCTAGAAACAATGATGACATTGTTAAATGAATAACATAATACCATTTGTCACAGAAGAAAAAATAAAGTTGACTTCTTTACTCTGCTGGCAAATGTGAGAGCAAATCTACAGATGGAGGATTCTAGTGTGATGTAATCAGTTCACCGCTACGCTGAGCAACAAGAAGCAAACATCACCCTGCAAACTCACAGGATGGTGAAGATCTGTCCGGCATTCAGCTCAGTGTTGTTGAGCTGAGCGATGAAGACAGCAGCGATGCACTGGAATATGGCTGCCCCGTCCATGTTAACAGTGGCGCCGATTGGAAGGATGAAGCGGCTGATGCGTTTGTCCACGCCGTTGTTCTCTTCGACGCATTTTATCATAGAGGGAAGAGTTGCTGAACTGGTGAGAAGAAGAAACAGAAAGAACATTGTTCATTTAGATTTATCAGCCAGTCAGGTGAAACTATTACTAGCCTTTTTTGTTTCACATTTGTCGAAAATCTCATGACATCCCAACAGCAATCACTAAATTATATGCGCTGACATTTATTTTTTCTTTATCTAGAAGTTGTAGCTGTTGGAGGCCCATAAGTCCATCCATGGCTGTGCACTGAGTGTACACGACTGCTGAGACTGGTGAGTGCAAACAATAGCCATGTTCAAAATCAAGATCAAGGTACATTTTATTATTCTGGCTTTGGCTCTATATAAAAAGCATGATGTGTGAAGGCTTCCCTCTGAAGTCGCTTATCATTTCTTAAGTTTGGGACACACTAATGTCCAACTAGGCGTGTTTACTCCAGTCAATAAAATCATCCACCACAGGGCCCTGGTCAAAGTCATCCTCGCGGAGTAGAGACACAATCAAATGACAAAATGATAAACTTTTACCACATGTCTGCAATCGTAATGAGACCAATACTTGTGTTTGAAATAAATAACATGGGAGAGAGGTCACACCCCTGGGGACAGCCAGTAGAAGATAAGAGGATGTTAGATAAAATGCTATTGACTCTCACTCTAACGCTAACTTGAACTCTATAAAATCATTAATGCTGCGGAGAGTGTTTGCTCAGTGCTTTGCACATTATCAATAGTGTTGGAAGAAACATAGAGTAATAGTAAGTATTTTGCTTTGTTTTTCATATCAATTCCACTCATAACAGTTTCTTGCAAACGTCATAAAAGCCACTGCAGCCAGAACATGTTTAATACATTTGATGGAAACCTGCTTATTACATTATGAGTTATTTTGCATGCGATGTTGACAGTTTGCCCGAGTGTGGCACTAGAGTAAAGCTCATGCAGAGACAAGGCTTTGCCCTCTGCAGAGCACAATAACACTCAGTAAATTTCATAGCAAACTGCCAGATTTTTCCTCGTGTACAGGTCAGTCAGAAGTGAAATAAATGATAAAGCTAAAGAGGCTGAGACTACTTGTGTAAGCATTTGCTCTACTGTGCACTGCGACTGCTCTGCTCTGATAGTGAAATCCATGTGAAATTTTGTGGTGTTCATCACCTCATAGCAAACTCTTATTCCCATTTCAGTACAGTCAAAAGTTCATCTAGGACCCTGTGACGTGACAGAATACCTGGAGCAGGTGGCGAAGGCAGTGGTGAACGGCGTGATGAGGCCTGAAAGGAAACTGAAGGGGTTCTTGCGTGTGAAGCCGAAGTAGATGAGCGGCAGGACGATGCCTCCGTGGATAATGTGGCCCAGGATTGAAGCAAAGATGTATTTTCCCAGACTTGTGACCAGAAGAACCACATCTTCCATTTCCACAATCTTGCTGCCCACCAGGAACATGATGCCAAAGGGGATGTACCTGTGAGACACAAGAGGTAAGAACTTAACAGGAAGGAAAAAGCAAAAGGAAGGCAGCTCAAAAGTGTGGGTGTCACAAACTATTACCTGATGCAGTCCAAATACACCACCTAAACATCCTGTACAAATCCAGCTCCACTCACCACATGATCCAAGACACCAGCACCATAGTGGCCTCGTTGAAAGCGTTGAAGAAACGAATGAGTTCCTCGCCCTCATCTCCCAGCTTCCTCAGCGCCACGCCAAACACCATCGCAAACAGCACTAGACCCAGGATGTTCATACCATCTGTTTCTGTACCAACAGGCACCTAAAACACACAGCAGAATCGGACTGTATGAGACTGGACACAGTGAAGACACTGTGGGAGGACGAGCTGCATCGAACCATCTCAGTGGTTCATATAAAAAAATGGAAAAACAGACAAAACAGGAAACTGCGTGCAGCCGAGCACAAGTACGACATTTAATCATGCTCAGTTACATGTCGTTCTATTAACATGGGCATCGTTTCATTATAATACATTGTATACATTATTAAAAGATTACTGTTCATTTTTGAATATCGTGTTTTTTGAACATTTTTGATCATGTAGGTCTTTTTAACTAGCGAAGTTAGCCTGTCAGCACATATGCATAATAGTAGAACCAGTCACCCTTCTCATTGATTTATGATTTAAATCCCTTATCCAGGAATGGGGTCAGAGCTTTACTGCTTGCTTTCACAAGACGGTGTTCGTGAGTCACTTTCATTTTTTGGTAGCTCTTCCAAACAGGAGTGACACTTTATATACACTACTACTATACTAATATATACTGTGAACAGTATTTCACAGATAAAGAAGCAGCAAGTTAATTATTGACATATGCTGTTCAGTTGGCACTGGAAGCAAAAGGGTGTGTAGTTTGTCAATATGTATACATGTTACACTACATTGTGTAGGTGGAGAAGGGTTGCACAAGAGGAGAAGTTGGAAGTTTGCCAAAGTCCTCAGGAGACATCTTCTAGGGAACTAGATGTGTTTTCAATGAGAATGACTCAAATCTCACAAGGTGCTAAAGGAACTGTCGAGGGATCCCTGAGTCCTCGGGTTTCTTCTTCTGGGGACAATGAATGTCTACGCTAAAATGTTTCACCCTTCCGTTTGTTGTTGAAATATTTCACTCCGAACCAGAGTGATGGAGCAACAGGACTGATGTACTGACCCATGATCCACACCACTTGCATGGCTTAATGGCTTATAATGTTAACTAAACAGGACTGGTTTTCTTAGGTCATGAAACACTTTCATTCAACAGCAGTTGTTCAGCCATGGTCACACACTGGGACCTCTCTCATTATGGAGAGGGGAGCTTGTCAAACAACAGTGTTGATACAATGCAGTAGTTTATACGACACCTCTTGCTACAGAGTGTGCGTGCGTGGGCACATAGGTCTGGAGGCAGCTGAAGGATTCACTGAACTGGATGATGGATAACGAATAAGGACAGGGACAAATCCTGAGCTCAATCCCTTTCCATTGTCCTGAGCTCTCCCACAGCTCCACCAGCTTCATCCCCTGGCATTGGGGGGACTGTCCACCCTGACCCACGACAGACAAATACCTTGGACAGGTGCCAAGATCAGATACAACAACTGTTCCCTTATACTGGGTCACTGGGGGCAAACCATGGCCACTGGGGACAAGTAGTTGGATTAAAGAAGTTATTAGGTCAACTGTATGTTAAAAATTCAGCTAATAAGATAATACAGAAACTTCTGACCTATTAAAAAAAAACTGCCCCTCGTAAAAGGTATTCGAACAGAGGTTGTTAAGAGGCAGTTTACACATTCTTAACAGTTTCTTCAGTACCAGCTGAGTTAAACCTTTGAGAGAATTGCTGCAGACAAACCTTTAAAAAGCCTTTTGTCAAAGTCATCCATCTGTTCCACTGTTTCTGATCTTCTGTCTCTCACAAACTCATCATAAACTCATCTATGATCCAGCATCAACTACGTAACAGGCATGGCAGCAATTTGCAAATCTGCAGCGAGTGCTTGTACTGGGCCTTGTTTTTTCACTGTTTACACATTATCTTCCTCGCAGGCTCAATTGATATGTGTTGGGTTAAGCTGACCCCTGGCCAACACTGTTGACTGACTCACTACAACAGCAGAAACCATGTTGTCACAAGTTGTCCCAGGCAATATTTGAATGTAAAAACACACTTCTGTGGGTGAACCACACACCAGTCCGGGTCTGTTAATCCAGATGTCAATCCTTAATTTTTGAGTGCCCTTCACGTTTTAGACTGCTCCGTCAGCATATGTGTCGTGCATATTATTCTATAGGCCCGTCCCGTATCCTGCTGCATATTCCAACACAGAATAAGCACAAGTGTGTTTGATATATCTGCACTCAGCTGTGTGCTATATGAGATCTCACCTCGTTCTTTTATGAGCAGGGTTAGGGTTAAAATGCACACTAATGATCTATTTCAAATCCGATTGAATTGTCATGAAGTTAAATAATTACCTAAATGAACGCATACTGTTTAAGGTTATTTAAGTGCTTTTAAGTTCTGTAACCCAGAGACATTTCTAATCTATGAATAAAATGCAATTAACCTTTGACACAGATACAACCTCATTTATAATGGCTGTGTGATAACACCCTAAAATAAAATGGCTTTGTATAATGACCGTGTTTGAACAGCTCTCATGCCCATGTTCACTCTCACTCAGCATTTCCTAATCAACCTTGAACCCATTCTCCATAAAACAAGTCATCCATTAGTCTCTCACATCAAGCTTCTTCAGTGAGTTTGCACCCACAGGTGATTAACACACACACAAACACAAACCGTTCCAAGCAAACATGTCCTCCAAGGATCAACAGTGACCTCCTGTTTTCATTCTGGGATAGATAACTGACTCAAGTAAACACAGAAACAAGCACTTTTCCTTTCAAAGGTGTGTGTGTGGGGGGGGATGCTTCCTGCTCCTACCTTTTGGTAGAGGATGGTCCCGTTGGTGTCATTCCCAACAGCAACCATCTTGTAGTCAGTGACATGCTGCAACATAAAGGAAAGGAACAAGTCTTGTTCAGCCATACATTTGTGGGTTTTTTTTGTTGTAATGATCCTGTAATGCTGAAATGTGCTTTTACAGTGTCAACATGCAAATATGTCAGTATTTCTCAATATCAGTTGTCAATGTAAACTGGAAGTAAATGAGTGTGTTTACATGCATTTCATGTATGATCTGGCTTTAGTATAAAAAAATGACGGGTAATTTATATGTATTTTGGAAGATACAATTACTGCAGTATCAATGTCATGTCTGTGTGCTGAGTAAAGCGTTAGAACAAGCACAGCTTAGCACAAAGCCCAGCAGCAGCTTGAAATGAAAACATGAGAATTGTAGTTTTAGAGAAAGTGATGTGGTGTAACTACTTCTTGGGGTCTTCTTCTATTTATCCTTTTGATGTTAAACGTAAGAAGAAGACAAGTTAAGTTGAATTGTTGATGTGAGAAATGAAAACATGACGCGTTGCAGTTGCCATGATGGACTGTAGTGCTGCTACACTCTTATTCATGGGCTCCTGTTATGTTCCTTTTTGGAGCGGTTGATCCATGTCCTGTATTGCTGGTTTGGTCTGATCTAAGGCCTCGTCTCAAATCAGTCAGAACTGAGTCTTTGAGGCCTCCTCTAACATGACTTTAGATGGCAGATGAGCAAAATTGTAGTGAGTTATTTTCATACATTGTGTTGACACATCCATGTTTTTTGGGATGTTTTAAATGATATGTTCCTGTCTTTTGAACGAGATTGTGTGCTGTTATACCACTTTGTTGGTTGTTCTGCAATAGTCAGAGTGCTTGTGTTACTACTTTTGCTTTGTCTGTGGCCTGAAAAATATATATTTGAATAAATATATTGATATCATGAATGTGCAAGGACTAGGGGACTTATGGCTTTATCTATCAACTGCTGTTTGACTAGGAAAATCTTAAGCCTTAAAAAGTGAAATGATTTAAGATCAAGGTATGTTCATTGCTCCTCTAAGGAATGCTGTATGTGCTTGAAGTTTGGGGGCCAGTTTGAAACTATCCACTGAAGTTCAGACTGTCTTTCAGCTGTCAGAGGAATCAAGCAGCTCTGATACAATGCTGTCTCTCTCTGCATTTCTTTAAACAGCTCTATCGGACAAAGGTTCCCAACATCTTGGCAGAGCTATGGACTTTAAATGAGGCTATAGGTTCTTGGAATTCTGATGTATTTGGACCTGCAGAGACTATACTCACAGAACTAAAAGGAGAGCCTCTGCCACAATCTAAATTGTACACGTCACTTGTCTACATGTCTTTTTAAGCATCTAGCTGCTTGTCATTTTGTGTAAATTTCCCCTGTCCTCTGCTTTCTTGGTTTAATCCACAGTTGGCCCCATTCCACTGGGGCTCTACCACAGTATAGGCTGGGTGGGGGGACTGAATAGTAAACTCTATGACCCGGCTGCACTTTGAAACTCTGTTTACTCTCCTAAGTTTATAATTCACTGGCCTGGTTTCAAGCAAGTTTAAGGAAATCGGTTGGAGTATGAGTGCGTGTGACTAAGTGGCCATTTGTGTACTCTCCTTTGTGTGTGTGCACAGCCATTTTGTAACCCCACATCCCAAATATTGAACTTTCCGGGGTCTTATTTTAGCCTGAACAGACATGTTCATAATTCTAGGAAGTGGAGCAGGCCGGGTTTAAGAGCAGCGAGGCGAGGTGGGTTGCTAGGCTGGTTGAAATGGAATGGTTTCGCCATGGTAACGGCTGGTAAGGGACAAGGAAAAGAGGCATTTGGGCAAGCAGCAGTCTCCGAACAACTCCTCATTAAGAGGCATTGTGAGGCTCTGGGCACTAAGGCCAGGATTTATAGCCCAGCAAATGAACGTGGAGTGGCAACCGCGTGGATGGTGAAATAAATTCTGATGAACAATCCACACAAGACACAGGTGGTGAGGAAAAAACGGACATGAAGTGGTGATACTGGTGAAAAATGAAGACAGTGTGGTGTGGTGCATTGAACTGAGGTGCTGGCACTCACAGAACGGAAAGCAGCAGCCACCAAGTTCGATGGGAATAAATTCCTGAGGAGGGAGGAGACAAGTTAGAATCACAGAAAATGACAATGTTATGCTATGTTACTGCTGTAATTTTGTGGTTTGTTAAGCAAACAACAACTAAGCACTAGTCCTGACAAGTCTTTTAAAACTGTGTGGTTAACCAATCTTAGTGAAACACCGTTCACACGATTGATTTGTTAACACACCCGTTGTACTTTGGCTCTTTTCCCAGGAACTTCCATTTAGTCCACTGTTCCCTGCACATGCTGTTTTAAAATTAAGTGTTTAAATGGCGCTGAGTTTTAATTTTAAATTTGCTAGTCCCATATTTGCCATTCTATTCACAAGACTTTAACAAGGTAGTTTTACTTGACTCAGTGTAACAATATTTTTGCTCAGAAAACCCCTGGCGAGGCAGCTGGATTCATGAGAGCACATGATATGTGATCTTAGTCAAACACGTGTGATATCACAAATCTGTCTTCCTTGGCTTCGAGCTATGTGCTTGTGGCCCAACACACAAGTGTCTCAGCCAATCAGCGTCCACATGAGGAACTACTGGCAGATACAGGTGTGGTGTAGATGTGCTGACCAGTGAGAGAAAGTGGCTGTTTGTTGTCAGCTCCAAAAGAGGCTAGCTCAGATGCTGCCATCACATCAGTTATGTCAGAACTGGAGAGTATATTTCATTGAAAAAAGAGGAACAAAGATTTTCTCAATGGAAAAAAAAATGTTTTTGCTCTCTTTTCCTGACTGATCATCCAATCACCTGCCAAGTATTGTTAAGGCACCTGCCCTCTTCCAACAGGTCTGTAGCAGCATCTTCCCAGATGAGATGGTTCTGTATAACCAACCATCTCACAGGTCAGGTTACAGAAAACCCTCTTTTGAGAATATACTATAAAGGTAAAGTGATGATTATACACAGTACGATTTAATTTAAACTCAGTAGTAATTGCAGGTCTTCTTGTCAGGTTGATGCATGCTCAAAAAGACACCTCAATCAAAAATATAACTATGTCCCAATTCTATCCTACTAATTCATTTTACACCCTGTACTATCGCACAGTATAGTGGCCAAATGTCTTTTGAACAACCGTGGTTGGTTTGTTGGCTGGTTATAGTTAACTCATAAAACGCTGAGTAAAACCTGTGTTTGGTTTAAAAAAAGAAGGTGCTTAAACTGACTAACCCTGGTTCAGTGAGCTGACTTGGCTAGTTCGTTATCTCCTTGCTCAGGAAAGTAAGTTTTGTCCTATTTACTGGAGAAGCGAACAACATTTCCATTGCACTAGAAACTTATGGGATTGTTTCAGCAATTAGTCTAACCCTCAGATGTTGCCAGGGAAACAGGATGACGGCTCATTTTTCACACGTATGGAACCCATATACACAAATGGTTCGCTGAACATATTACTATATAAAGAAAATGCAATAAAAAAGGCTTCTGAAGCAGAAGAGTTCAAGGTTTCCTCCTGTCATATGACTGAGGCGAGGATCTGGATTAACCCTGGGAAACCAGACCAGAGAGCTGGCATGCTTTTCCCACAGAGCCTCCTCTCTCCGATTTCTAAAGCCCTATTACATAACAACTTGATTTCTTAAAACATCTCAGCCAAACATCATGCATGAGTCTTTCAATTCAAAGCAGCTACAGGATTAAGTTATTCAGCTAATGTGGTTGGAAGTGTTTCTGGCTTTCTGGTTTCTCTCTTTTTGGCCACTTCACATTCTTAGTTAAACACTTATTGCATTATGGTGACAGCTTTGATCATAATTGCAATCATTGCAGTGTGTTGCTACCACTGGCCCAAAATATTGTAATAGTGAAAACAGTGGCTCTTTTGGGCTTTTCTCTGTTGTTGTGTCTTAAAGCATTTAACACCACTTCATGACTAAGACCAGACCAAAGAAAAGAGCCTACAGCCATGCTAACAGCTCTGTGAGGCAGTATTTGGAGCTAAATGCTAGCATCAGCATGCTAACCTACTGATATTGACAAGTGTCTACAATGTTTACTATGAACACCATCTTAGTTTAGCAGGTTAGCATGCCTCCATTTTACAGCTGTGGCTGTAGAAATTTCCCAAGAGGAGCGACATCATCAGTGGTTTCAGTTAGAGATGCATATAGTGGATTATTTTTGCCCAAACGCTAAGCGGTAATTGCTTCTCATGGCTGACACTGATATGATCACTGTTGCATTTTTGTATTTTGAAGTTCCCTGATGTCTAAATCACTGTTTGAGTGTTATCCCATGTGTATTAATGTCACTTAAACGGCAGCATCAGTGGCAAAAACAGCCACTTTTGTAGGTATCTTAAATCGTATTTTAGAGTTTGTAACTTCCTTGAAACTCACTAAAAATGTTGATGACTCATCCTGCACTCAGGGACGTATATCAAATATTTGTCCAATAAACTCTTTTGTAATTTTATGACACTGTCGTTGATATATAATAACAAGAACGTCCCCAGAGCGGTGTGTTTCTGGAGATCGGACCTCGAGGATTACTGTACAAAAAGGTAGGGTCGAAAACATCAGCTCAACCCTACAGTGTTTTTCAAAATCTCACTTAAAGTACAGTATAAACTGATCCAAAGCAGATACGGCCTCTCCGTGAAAACAAGCAGTGTCGGTATGTGTAGGAGAGTGAGAGGCCTCGTATGATGTTAAATGAAACTTTGAATTTGAGTTGCCCTCCTGCTGGACACGCCATGTTTGTCCATGTAATAAGAGTGTGTGGACAGAGAAATCATACTAATCCCACTTGACCCTCACAGAGAAAAAGACAATATCTGGACTGGGCCATTTCTCAGAATTATGAAAAGGAGAAAAAACTACTGGATTTTTACAATGTCCCCAGGAAGTAGTCAGGAAGACCATCTCTTCATTCAACTCTCTCCCTGCTCCCTTCATTCCCCTGACATGGGTGTTACTTCGTGTTGTCTCTCTTCATTTAACCAACCAGATTCTGCCGTGAATACTACCAACCAATTATGTCTCTGCTGTCAAATCTAAAACCACTCTCCTCTCAGCTTTCAGGCATTTGTGCGACCCTCGTCCACCACCTACTCCTCCAGCTCTTCGTCCAGTTCTACTCTGCAGAATTAGCTCCTCTTCCTCCATCACCGCCGGGCAGGGGGGGCGTGTCTATTCTACACACAGCTTCCTCACCTGCCTAAATATTACTTTACCATGATGGAGTCTAACTTTTGAACAGACTTTCTCATTCTTTATGTTCACATAAATCTTCATGCTCTCACACAAAAATGTGAGTCTCTCCTGATTGAAAACCATCCTGAAGGGCTTGGAGCAACTGGTCACCAGTATACAGGAAACACGTGAGTCCACAGTGTAAGACTGGGGAATAAAAGCAGAGTGTCCACCTGCTATGGTGATAAGTAAGAAGTGCTGACAGCAGCGGACAGTGATCGGTTTGTACTACACTGTGTTGCTGGGTTCAAACCCTCCTCCTCCTCCTCCTCTTCCTCCTCCCCCCTTTCCTCAAAATACACTCAACTCTGTCAACAGCTGTCAGATTTCCCGCACACTGTGGGAACTTTATATTAGGACTCCGTCTGTATGGCTCACTGAAGGCCAGCGACCAGGCTGATATTCAGGGCCGCCAGCAGTGGGGAGCACCAGTTCAAGAGAGTTCCCCTCACCCTTTAAATAATCTGCATTAGGCCAGTTGGAGATCATCTTGCCCTGGACACAAGTAAGACTATCGGCAGCCCTGTTGATATTTATAGGCGAGGTTGCCAGGAGCTGTGTTTTTCTCTCCCTCTCCTCCACACATGGACTAAGGTATTCAAAAATATGTGTCTACTGTCTGATATGGCTTTCGCAGAAGGAAAACTAAGATTACAACATTAAAATACTAAGAACAACAAAGATTCTCCCTCATTAAAACCCCCAAAATATATGAATAAGCAAACATTTTCACATCTTCTACCACACTGTAAAGTCTGATCTATAATGGGGTCCAAAAGTCTGGGACCAAAGACCAAAGAAGACCAAGCAGTCCTGACTGTCATGGACTGATGGACTCATTGACCTCAACCTCACTGAACATTTATGAAGACACTGAGACACCCAAGCATTCAATGACATCCCAAGAGGCTTTGTGGGCCAAATTCAAATCGTGTTGGGTTCACATGAGTCATCAGGTTTTGCAAGAGATTGTGGAGACCGAAACGAACAGAAAATATAGTGGCCTCAGAACTTTGGACCCGCTGTATGAAGAAGCGCCTTTTCAATCCAGTGAGCTTTGCTGGCCAGGCAGCGACACCCATAAAGTTTTCTAGCTTCCATGTTTTCAATGTGCACAGTTCCCCCACAAGTCCCTGCTCTGCCCACAGATTTTACATTTTGATGATGACACAGATCTTTTTAAATCGTCTTGAACAAAGTTTTACAAAAAAAAAAAATCATTTATAGAAGTTGAACTCCTGTCAAATGTTTCACAGTCTTTTATGAAGACACTTAGCCTACTCCTTAGAGAACGACGCGGCCAAACACTTGAACGCAGACAAAACTCTTAAAACTGGAGACCGAGTTTGGTAATAATTATGGAGCCCACTCAATCAGCCCACAAGCTCTTGACATGCCTCTGCAAAAGTTCACTCTGTGCCTTGTTATTCCCCTTTTTCCTTCTTCCCCTCTGACAGGACAAAGCGAGAAGAAAAGCATGAATGAAGTGGCACTTCAGCATCGCCTTACACTGCAGAACTCAGTGGAGGAAGAAGTATTCAGATTAAGTGAGTGAAAGTAGCACTACAATGTAAAACCTTATGTGAAAGTATTACAAGTAAAAGTACTCAATGTAAAAGAAACAGCCTGTGTGAGTGTTTTGTCACATGTTATATTAGTTGATTACTATTATTTACAGGGCCGGGCAGTATATCATTATTATAGAATTATCATGGTAAGAGACTACATATCATCGGTTATATCGTGATTTTACATAGGTGTAGTCCTTTCCTGGTTTTAAAGGCTGTAATACAGTAAAGTGATGCCCCTCCACTTGTTCTAATACTTGTCCCACTTAGCCATTGTACATACGTTACTGATGATTATTTTTCAAAAATGCACACACACTCATGGTTGAGGGAGACCTGCAATCTACATAATATAATCCTCTACACACACTGGTGCAATATACATTTTATCTATTTAATCTTCATCTTGTTTCTTTATTTGTATAACCATTGTTTCTACAGTCCAGTGAAGTAAGTCTGTGACCTGGGCATTCAGATCAACGTGTGCCACAGCCTGCGTGCTTGTTACATCAGTGAGCGTCTTCAGGAGCGTGTGTGTGTGTGTGTGTGTGTGTGTGTGTGTGTGTGTGTGTAACCACCTAGTGTTCCCAGTGCGCCTGAGGCACGCTGTGCCACGACTCCCCTCAGAGCTGCTGCGATATCACAACAAGCTTCATATTATCTAGTTCTGGCCAGTGTGTGAGTGTTTTAATATTTAAAAAGAAATAAATAAATTATCAAAGCGGCGCTTCGGTACCTGGCCAGATCCAAAAACGAGTCCGTGGTCTCCTTGTTGTTGCTGAGGCTCTCCAGTCCCAGGCTGTTGGTGTTCAGGGCTCCTGCGCCCACGCCGGGCTTGATGATGAAGGCGAGGGCCACCCCGATGCACGAAGCGATCAGCGTGGTCACCAGAAAGTAGGTGACGGCGATGCCCCCCAGCTTACCCAGGGAGCGGGTGTCCAGGCTGGCGGCGCCGGACACGAGGCTGCAGACGACCAGCGGCAGGATGATCATCTTCAGCATGCGGAGGAGCATCTCCCCGGGGAAGGCGAAGTAGGTCATCTGCGCCTTGGTCAGGTCCATGTTGCGGACTATCATCCCGAGCCCGACGCCCACCAGCACCCCGGACACCGTCATGATCACCAGGAGGTTCTTCCTCAGGAACTCCAGCAGCTTCTCCCTGCAGCTCCTCCGCGCGCTTTTCTCCAGGATCCGGTCGGTGGAGGCCGAGCTGGGCATGGCGTGCCCGTTGATCTCGCTCTTTTTCTCCATCTTTTTCCTCCGCGGAGCAGCGTGGGGAGGCTGAGTCCGGCTCTCGGCAGCGTGGGGTAGATGCGCACACACACACGTCGGGCGCACGCACTGTGCAGTGAGAGGGCTGGCCCGGCGTTAAGGCTGAGGGGGAGCCAATGGAGAAGGAGCGACGACACAAAAAGCGAGTGGAACATGCGCACAGGAGCCGGCGCTTTATACCCACAGCAAATGATGCAAGAGCAGAGGAGATTGCCAGGGTCTTTGGCAATGTGGCACATTTTCCTCCACAAACATGTGATGATTCGAACAGATTCCCAGGATTATATTCCTCTGGCTCTGTGCCCTCTCTTCTCTTAATACAACAAGCCACGCTACCTCGATGAAATAATACGCAAGAATAATGAGGACCAGCTTTCACCCTGTTTTTTCTCCTCCGCTCTTTTGCAATCTCATTGTGTCAACACAAAAGACCCGTTCTTCTTGCAGAAGTTCCCGTTTCAGTGAAACACACACATCTGGTCTTTTGCTTTTTCCTGCTCCTAAGGGTTGATTCTCTGAATCAACCTCATCGGGTCACATTCATCAAACGCCTCAAACACCCAGTTCAGGTGGGCTTTCTTTCTCAGTTTGATATCGAGATTAAGCTCAATGCTCTCACAAACCTGGGTGAGAACAAAGTATCGTGGTCACCTACTGCTGGTAAGGCTGCCTATATTTTTTCTCCTTATCCGTCAGGTTTGAATCACAGATCCTTTCACTTTGACATTTTATAAGCACCCACGCAGGCGAGGTGACATTTGGCTCTCAGGGAAGTCACCTGTCAGCTCCACAGACCGGGAGGGATGAGGAGAGGGGGAGGGGGAGGGAGGGGTCTGTCAGCACCATGGCCAGCGCTCTGTGCCTTCTAGGGGGCGCTGTTGCTCGCTCTCTTATCCATCTCTGGATTACTTTGAATTGACAGCTGCACCGAGACATTTCATTAAACAACGTATATTTTGGAAATCAGGAAAGTCCTAATAGAGGCTCCTCTATTCTGAAGTGCGGACTAATATACTTGCGTAATGGCCATTAGAATTTTTTCCCCCTCCATTTGCATTCTTGTTGCACCTCTGATGTTTAAGCACGAGGTGGCAGTATGATACAGCTGTCGTATTTACACACAGCCGACAAAGGAAAGCTTAAAGGGTAACTCCACTAATTTCAGTGTGTTTACAGGTCTTGTGGAGCTTTTTATTGTTCCTTCTTGTTAAACATCTTTTTATGTGATTAAGTCGTTTTGTGAAGCACATTGTATCATTTTGTTGCCTCTTTCCATATAAAGTGTGCTTTACAATATTGCTGTATAACATGTTTTATTCTTGTTATCATTATTCTTATTCTTGTTGTTGTTGTAGTAATACTCATATACGCTTAAAAGATTACTTATTTGTTACTTTTCTTTCACTATAAAAGTAACTAACTTAAAAGTGAACTGAAGAGTATATGCTGAAATGCATTTTTTAAATGCTATGAAGAATGATAACTATAATAAAAAGAATAATGATGTAATTACATAAGTAGCGTGGGGTCATGAGAGTTCTCCATTGTAGACAAACACTATTTCTAATGAAAATGTACCTGACCCTGCCAACTCCCTTTCTTACTCTCTGGCTCTGACATTTAGTTACTTTGAGACATACTCATATACAAATGTTACATATTATACCTTGAAACTGCTGCCAATCATGTTGCATTGTGGGCTATGCCGGGGTTTTGGCATCTGACCCTTTGAAAACCATTGTTTAAAACAGCACAATGCTAAATCATTAGAATAGGCCACTCTTTTATGTGATTCATTCCTTACTTCCTTTCCTCACCATTTTCATTAGTGAACTGGCAGCATTATACATTTTTTGGAACTAGTGCAGTGCCTGTAGGAAGTATGTATTCCTATATAAAAGTGGGAGGTTAAGTAGCTTTTTCACGGATTTGTTGTGAAATCCGATATTCCAGGGTATAATTGGCCGTTGTTGACTATTTTTGATTTTTGCCATTATATTTCTCCTTAAAAACTATTTACTTTGTGTCATTATTTTCAGTATAACCTCACATGTGTGACTGTACAGCTAATTTTTTATTCTGACATACTGTATTAACACAATGGACCTAAAATCACACACAAAAAAAGTTACATTTTTTTACTGTGAAAACCACAAATATGTTTAACAAACCATTTTTTATTACTTATAATGCAAATAAAAATTGTTGTTTGCTAAATATGTGCATACATTTAAAATATTTACAAAGTTATATGTAAATATTTACATTTAAATGCAGGCAATGCTCAGGTCTGCCTGAGCTCCTTCCAGCTGAATGAAGAGCTGCATTGCCTGCTCCACATTCAGCAGTCTCCTGATTGTTTTGACTCATTAAACACAAAACCGACTCCATTAAACACACTACATAACACACTAACTACACACTCCAAACAGGCTGTCAAACACAATGCCACAAATCTCTCAACTCACAATATCGCTGACTGTCTCTACACCGACCGCCGTTGCCTGTCAGTCATCCGCCTCCGTCCCTCCCACAACTTCCCGTTCCTCAACAACCAAACTTGCTGCTTGGACACTTTCGTGTCAAAGCCCGTTTTTTTTTTTACCGTTTCTTCCTGCACCAGACACAAAACAAACGTGATGGCAATGTTCGCGAAAAAGCGTGGCAGACATTATTTACCCTAAGTCCGGTTTTGGACCTGCCGGTGCGTCCGTCGACTCGGGAGGTGGGCCGTGTTAGCGGCTAGCAGCTAGCTACACAAACATCCACAGATTCCGATTCCACTTTGTTGTCCTGGCGTATCCGGATCTCCTCAGACCAGAACAGACTCGGTCCGGACTCGTTTAGTTTCATTAATCCACAACAGTCAGTTTAGATGCATAGAACGGACCGGACAGCCGCAAAATACCGGTCCAGCTTGCGCAGCCGCAGGTATAAATCCGCTTGTTTCTTAAGTGTTGTGGAAGTGAGCTCTGCAGTGATTGGCTCTGGTGCGGCTAAGGTGTGCAGTGATTGGCTCTGGTAAGCATGTGACTGTGGTGGCTCTGGTGGACAATGCTCATGGGATTTGTAAAGCATTTATGAAATAATTTATTAACGGTATCATTGCTGTCCAAACAAATCCGACTTGGCACACCCTTGAACCAAGCAGCAGACATGTTGAAATTCTCAGATCAGTCTGATCCTGAACTGCAGAGATATTGGAAGAACACACGCACACACACACAGATTCCTTGCTCCTATAGAGAGATAGGTTTACTTTATTGTCTGATAACGTAAACAGCTGAGCCTTCTCTTAAAGAAGACTAAAAGCACTGTCATTTTTTCACTCTCCCCTCGATGTTAATGCAACTGAGTGAGCAGCAGTATCAAGAGGACACACAGAGAGAAGCAGCCCTCTGTCTCACTGCTTCTGTTACTGACTGGCGTCTGTGTTGTCCTCAGTGACCTTAGCTCTGCTGTTGCTAAGTTGAGCAAAAACTTTCCCTCCCTCCACCAGTAGAGACAGATTGTCCCCCTTCCCCTCACAGCTGTGCGGCCTGAATGCTGGAAATAACCACCGGCCTGCGGATCAGGAGTCATGGCTGTTTGACAGTGGCAAATGCTGGCACTGTGCCACGGTAAACTAGATGAAAAAAAGAAAAGAAAAAAAGAAAGAAAAAAAAACAGAGAAAGGCTCAGGATGAGCTATAAAATAAAGACTAGCTGTTACTCACAGACATATGTACAGTATCCAGTGCAAACAGAAACAGTGCATCAAGTTGGTCTTTACCAACACTAAAATCAGGTCTGAGGCAGTCACGTTGCTCCATGGCTGATTTGATGCATGCGATGCAGCACTGCAAAATAATTGTTTTCTACTATAACACTGTTCTGATCCAATTTTAGAAATGCACTTTGCAACCCAAAAACTGATAAAATCTAGTGATAGGGTTAGATGAGTCAACCAGTATTAAAGACAGAAAAATATGATGTTAATTGACTCAAACTCATTAGAAGTAGGCAAGGATATTGCGATATTTGACTATATAAAATGTTTGGAGTCCACTGGTTCCCATTTGAAGTGACACTTCATTGTAAAGTTTCACATAGTCTGACTATGGCTTAGAGGCAGTAAACTGACCTCAGTCAGTCACTGAGGGTTAGACCTAAGATAATTGTGAAAAATAGAAATTCCACCATAAGCCAATAAAAACAGGTGTCTCATTCAACTAGTAACCAGAATCATTGTGGCAATGATTTTGAGTCAGTGGGTCAAATGACCTAGAAGCTATTGAATGAAATGTGTCATTAGACCATCTTTGAAAATAACTGTGGTAACCATCAAACTGACGCGAGCCACACAACACACTGCTGAGGAAGACTCTGTTCTAAGGTGTCCAGATATTTGTTACAAATTTCACTTGGACTCTGAATGACGTTTTCTAATGGAACCCAGAAGTTCTGGCTTGACTCATGAAAAGTATAAAGCTTTCTATTTCTTTGTGTTTAACGAATAACATGAGGCTATTTTTGGATGTATTCATCTATATTTTGCACTCTTCACCTTTTACTTGGCTGCATTTTGTCATTTTTTGGGGGATCCATAGTGCTACAACATAAGTCTTTGGCAGTTGTGGAATGAGCACTGTAACGTCTGTCAGCCTGGAGATTGAAGGAGTCATGGATCTCTCTTAAAACAACCATAAAGCCTCAGATAGAATTAGATGATTTCATGTTTTTCCCATGCAAAAAAATTTGTCCTGAGAATTTCACTTGATTTTGAGTCATGTTTTAGCTCCAGGGAAGTCAAAATGCAAATTAAGGGCAACAATTTGACATTCAGGAAGGGGGTCACCTAGGACGTATGGTAAGTGGTGAGTGTACATGAGTGCAGCCTGTGTGGAGACAGGCCTGTAGACAATTTGAGGGATGTTGACATCATTGTTGGTCTTATTCTTGGCCTCACAGACTGATTCCATTATTTTTTAACATATTCAAATGTACAGGTTCATATATCTATCATGTATATTTGTTAATCCGTCTGTGTGGACAGCTTCTTTCTTAATTGTAACAGCTTAAGTTTTGTAGCCCAGGCAATTCAGGCATTTCATGAGTCGCTTAACAAATACTTTGTCAAAGCTTTTTCTTACTAAAGGTAATGTGAGTGTTTTTTAGGCTGTATGTCGACATACATATCAAACAAACTAACAGAGGCTCGTATTTTTATCTGTTATATTCATCAGCTGGCCAGAATCAACCAGTATCTACTGTAATGTACTGTAGGCTTGACTGGACTATTATGTAAGCCGATATACAAGATTTACGGCAGCCGCGTCGAACAAACTACATATCCAAAAAGCAAATTTAAGTAGATGTACAGCAGATGGCTCCCGTTGCATCAACTGTCGCTACATTGTGTTGAGTACTTCAGAGCTATGGTTGGATCTAGCATTTGTTTTCAGGGTAAGAGTTGGTGAGATTTCAGTTGAGAAAGTACTGAGCTATGGTGACCTCCTGGCCAATAAGAAAATACAGTGTATCCCCCAAGCACTCAAAAAAGCACATTCAGTCAGTACAGGGAACCTTAAAGATGAAAAAAATGGTTATTTAGTACTAGTTGGGGGAAGGTTGGAAGGAAGACTAATTATTAGGGGTGGTGAATATTTTATGATACTGCTGTATGGTGTAATCTAATGGATTCATAGCCTATACTTAGGTATGGATGAATAAAATATAGACAAAGCTTAATAACAACATTCCTAATTTTGCTGATTGATAGGGTTGTGTCATATTACATATTAATTGTATTGTTGTAATTTTGTGATATTAATACTTCATTGTGGTTAAATCCTCAACTTCACTATTGGTGCTTCTGCATATTTTTCAGCCACCCTCCTATTAACAAAATCCCATTTTTTATATATATATATATACATATATATATATATACATATATATATATATATACATATATATACATATACATATATATATATATATACATATATATACATATATATTATGATTGTCAAGATAAACCATCATTATCCACCATTTTCTTTTGTTTATACTACCCCACTTCTTGTTGTCCCTCAGGCTTTAACAGCCCATCATAATCAAGGTAGAATAAAAGCTCTGAGAGCTTTTACACACCCTTCCAACAGTAAAAAATGCAGCCTGTATAACTCAACATTTGGGAATTATCGTGCATGAAACAGAAGGCACAACATGATGCAAGTATGAAACTTGTGACAAGCAGCGGAAAGCTCTTGAAAAAGCTAGCAGGTAGTCTTTGAGTTAAGAATACTTTGTTTAAAAGATCTAGACTCTGATAATCCAGAAAAATCTTTTCAGCATTATTCATGAAAAACCCAGAAGTGTCAGTTAATTTTATAAAAATTAAGGTCAATGCATTTATGGGCAACACTGCACACAATCACAGAAAGTAGGAAACACAACAGACTAATGCACTTTTTAACAGTTTATTGTATATATATATATATACATATGCATATATACATACAGTATATATATACACTGTATATATACTGTACATATATTTAAATATATATATAAAACTACAAAAGTAAGACTGTTTCAAATTCATAGACCGCTGTCCATTATCTCATATACTATATGTATTTTATATATATATATATATATATATATATATATATATATATATATATATATATATATATATATATATATATATATATATATATATATATATTATCTACAGTCCACATTTGGATCCCAATACAGTGATCAGCTGACAGTTTCTCTCTGTGTGTGTTTGTGTTCTATTGCATAGAAAAAGGCACAGCTCTGAGGTCTGTGAAAAATACAGCCTTTTTAGAGGAAATCAGCCTCAACCACGGTCAGTCTTTCTCAGCGATTCGAGCCGCCGCACGCTCAGACAGCGCTAAAACAGATTCGGTACGAACACTGATCACAAAAGTCTCAGGAGCTTGAATGTTGTTCATACTATGTACATTACTTTTGGCATTGAAGCATCTATGACAGGCTTTGGAGTCTTGACATCTGAAGGTTGGAGACGTTTTTTTTTTGAGTATTGCTGCATGAACTGTCGCCTTCAACTGGAAAATGATGAACAAAAAAAAAGTACAAAAGATGTAAAAGTTTGTGGCCGCCACCCCACAAAAATCAATAACAAAGAAACAAACAAATAAACAATATAACTATCCATGGATATAAAAAATGGCTTCCCCCCATAATTCCACACTCAGATACATTCCTATCTGAAGTACATTCCTACCACACATTCTGTACACACATTTACAATCCAAATGTTCACTTCACATCAAAAATAAATATATTTACACAAGAAAAGAAAAAAAACAACAACAACATATGAATAAATAACTTCATTGACCAAAAAACAAGCACTCCAAAATTCAAACATAGTGAAAGAAACAAGACACAGTCGTCCACAAACAGTATTAGTTGGTGCTCTTGTCTGTTCAGCTCACACTCTGTTTTGAATTCAGTTCACTTACATACTAGCTGAGGTCAAATGCACTAATCATCTTCCATTGGAACGACTTTTAACATCTCTCCGGCTGCACTGCTGTTGGCCGACAGTAAGATGAGTCAGACTGGATTCCAGATAACACATTCTGTCCCATTAACAACCACTGAGTCCCACCAGCTGGGACCTTTGGTGGAAATACTATTAACATTTTACACCATAACATGGCTTTGTTGGCAGACACACAAGTGTTTGGGGTTTCTTGTCTTAACTGTTTGTTTACACTGAAGGAAAATCCAACCTAAGGTATTTCTAACACCTACAGGTCATCAATCAATGCATGTATTGTTATATTGGTGTGGGTAGCCAGACACGTGTAGATGATATGTGTATAAACGATAAGATACAGTGCACATCAGTTTTAACTGTGTTTGCTGGCAGGAAATGTCATTAAAGCTGCACTCATCAATATTTCTATACTATTACTTGATCATATGGTTATGCTTAAGGTGTGGCTTGTCATTGTGAACTCAAGTTAATTATCAATTATCCAAACTCAGACCGTTCTTTTGGCTCATTGTCCTGGGTTACTTCAGGTCAAAAAACCCTAACGATAATCATGAATGTAGCTTAAAACATCAAATCTACAATATCTGGGCTTTTAAAGAGCCACCATTTTACACTAATATTCAGCATTCATACAGAGTGAGCAGGAGGGGACAGAATCCAATTTCACCAAAAGCAGCTTCATGACAATTATAACACTTCACCACACAGCAATTCCTGAAATGCACTGAACATTAATGAGTGGTGACAAATCAGTGTGAAAGTATTCCAGGGTGGACTCTGCTTCCAGTGTTTGAGCCAATTAGTTAAAATCTGGTTGCACTGTCTGATTTTTTTCTGTCTGAATGTTGTCGCAATTACAACAAATGTTTAATTGTGTTGACTGTTAAAAAACAAATAATATATTGGCAGTATTGGCACCTTGAAGACTACTGTGCAGTTTTGTTATTAGCTACTACATAAAAAGAAAGATGAATAACTGCGTCTATAGCTGGCCTTTTCTACCCATCAAATGATCCTGGTGAAAGAAGATTCGGATGACTGTGACATAACCCTTTGCCTTTAAGCTCTTTCATACATTTCTATCTCTCATGTGGAAAATGACAGTTTACAGTCAAATGTGTCAATTAACGACAGTTAGATTTCAACTTACAAATGATCAAACATAACATCAATTGCAATATTTTAAATGGGCAATGTTGCATTTTTGTAAACAGGGCAATTAAACTTTAATAGAACAGCCGGCATCTGACTGATGAACGGAGTCTTTTGCATCATTGCTATCAAGTTAACGTATCAAGTCACATGTTTAAAACATCCATGGGTGTTGGGGTCAACCTCAAAATTTTACTGCACAGTGCACAGACAAAAGCAACCCTGAGATTTGGCATATATGCTCCTATTCTAAGCTCAAGTAAACATACTCTGCAAATATGGGCTATGTGTAACACAGTATGCTGTGCTGCAGTTTGTCTGTCACAAAACCAAAAAAAAGGCATTTCTACCAAAATATTGCCTGCAATCTGAGATCACGGTTTTGTTTTGAGTCCTGTACAGCCAAATCTAATGTGTTTGGAGCTAGAAGTCTCTGCTTAGGTTGGATTTTTCAGATCATCTACATTGAACTGGAAAGCAAGAGTTGGTGGTGGTGCTGAGGCCACTTCCACTGTAAACCATCACGCTTTCCAGTGTGTGTAGCTCATTTGAATCCTGCTGTAACTGAAGCATGATAACAAGCCCAAATAACCGGGCCCATGTAAAAAAAAAAGCATCCAGTACAACTACACTGTATGTGCCTGCCAATGTGGAAGGGTAAGACAAAAATACGTCCTGAACTGAATTCATTGACATGATGTGTACGAGAACAGACATCTCCTTCTACCAAAGAAGTTTAACAAACAACCAGGCGATGTGTTTTAGAGCTATTCCCAAAGCGCAATTATATAACCAAGCTAATATGTAATGTAGCACACAGGTAAAACAATGTATTCCTCGTAAAACCTGTTTATGCTTGCTTTACAAATAAAACATAGCATCTGTAAAAAGATAAAGATTAAATAATTATTATTTGATCTTGAGAAATTACCTCACTTAATAATAGTCTTAATACGATACAATAAATTAAAAAAAACATTGAGGAGTGACCTCGCTAGGCTGTTAAAGTAAAAAGAACTTGAAAAACAAATACTGTAAAAACAGGAATTGAATAAGTGGTCATTTTGAAAGGCACTCATTTGCTAAAAGCCATGTATTCAGTGTGTTTGTGTGTGCACGTGTGCGTGTGTGTCAACTTGTATTTCTACACCTGTGACGAGTAATTATCCTCACAAGGATAGAATGATTGCAAAATCCTCCAGAATGAGGACAATTTGCAGGTCCTAATTTGATCTATGTACAGTTACCTTTTAGGGTTAAGGCTTAGGTTCAGGTTAAAGATTAAAACTAGGATTAGGATTAAAGTAGGATTAGGGAATGAATGGAGTCAGTGGAGGTCCTCACAAGTATAGAAATACAAACTTATGTGTGTTTTTGTTTCCCGGTTACTTCATTTCCATATTTGGAAAGGCGAGCACAGTGCATGCACAGTGTTGTGTAGTAGTAGTTGTCATAGTAGTACTAATTGACATCACCATTGATGTTTACAATTTCCGACCTTTGAAGAGTAAAAAAAACATAAAAACAATAAACAGGGAAACACCCAAATAGTTTCCAATTTTTCATTCCAGTCTATTCTCCGGATTAAACTCTCTGTGTGTTTCTGAGGTGGCGGTGTCAGCGAGTCATGAGCCCACCAATACTTCCATAATGTGGTCCAGTTCTGTCAGATCAATTTTGAAAGGCTGATTGGCTGAAACCTGGGGGGCGGGGCCACTGTATGGCGATGCCAGTGATTTGAGGAGATCGTCTGCTGTCACCACTGGTGACAGTTTGGCGAGGCCACCGCCTGATGTCACGCCCACAGCCCCCGCTGTCGTACAGGGGTCAAAGTCATACATGGACGTGTCGATGTCGGCGAACAGGACATCATCCAGCGCCAAGTCTGAGAGAAACCCCGAGGGTGAGGAAGAGGATGAAGGGGAGGAGGGAGGAGAGGAAATGTCTACTAGACCACCAGGGGGCAGTATGGGCAGAGTGTCCATGGGTCGGAGATCGGTACAGCGGGTTTCCGCCAGCAAGACGCCAGCTGCATCTGGTTTAGCACCCATGGTCCTACAGTCTCTGGGTGGCCCTGTGGGTGCTGGGGAGAGCTGTGCTAAGTGGGAGGGTTGGGTGAGTGGCGTGGGAGCTGGGGAGGTAGTCACGGTCGTAGTATTAGCTGCTGCGGTCCTTGTTATGGCTGTGGGAGGACCCAACTCTATGTCACTCAGAGCGGAGGGGAAACCGTCACTGGACGGGCCCGGCACAGGGACCCTGGAGGACACCTGGCTCAGAAGTGCCGAAGGTAGTGGGGGTGGCTGTGCCGGAGGAGGCGACAGAGGAGGAGTGGGTGGGGACTGGGCACAAAAGGCTGAATCTCCACCATCCTCCTCCAGTAAAGAGGCTGGAGTGAGGCAGGCTTCTAGAGGGGCAGGGCAGGCCTCCACACGGTTGGGGCAGGCTTGGGTGGCCTGGCAGTTTGGAGGCACCATTGGGTGGGGTGAAGATGGTGGGGCGATCACCGGCATCAACAGCGCAGAAGGCTGGGGTACTGGTGCCGACGCAGCCACTGACAAAACACCAAAGGAGGGTGGTGCCTCACGGTAGCCCTCATCCATGGGGTCATCAGGCGGCGGCGAGGGTGGAAAGAGCAGCGGCCGCAGGGAGCCTTCCTGCTTGAGCTCATCTTGGATGCGCCGCAGCATGTTGTTGATGAGGACGCGACGCTCTAGGCTGGGCTCACCAAGCGGCCGCTGGCTGTACAGCTTCATCAGGGAGATGTTGAAGATGGTCTGCCGTTGCAAGGTGTACGACACCTTGGACAAGCCCTCCGGACCGAGGCCTAGTCCCCCTCCCGCCACCGACGCCTCCAGCGTTTTGCCTTCCAGCCCCTCTTCATCCTCGTCCAGCTTCCGCTTCGCACCTTTACCGAACATATATCTGAAAAACACAGAAACAGTGGACATTCAGAAGACAATAGCATAAAAAAGGCACTAGCATCTCATTCAAAATCTCATTCAATTCTAAAAACATTAGGACCTTCTGGCCAGCTAATGTCAGCTGCAGCTGCTGCATGGAACCTGGCTTTCAGGTGATCAAACACGTTTTATGTTTGATCAGGTGTTTCCTCAAGTTAGGCATGTTTCACTGCTCAGCTTGGTGTTTTGCATTACAAATATTGCAGTGTTGCCCAGACTCAGAGTAACCTGTTGCAGGGTTGACATTTCACCCCCGTTTTCTTTCTATAATGCTAGTCTAAATATACACTGTCAGGTGCCGATAACAGGCATTGGTTGATTTAATGTCAAGTTCCGTACCCAACTCCATTAATAGTAGAGTATTTCTAGATTGGTCACATTTTACATACTTTTGTTCCCCCACACTGAATAAACCTTAAACAATGATATTCCAAATATATCATACTAGGTCATTGGTGTCTTGTTGATTGAAATCCAATAGCACAACTGGGTCTGCACATTAGATGATCATCGTCATGCCAGATTTCTCCTAAATTTAAAACACGTATGTATTCACCACCAAGTTTGCAAACTAAAACCCTGCAGCTTAACCATGGTGATTCATAAAGCTGCTTAAACGCAACAAGCTTACAGCAACAGGAGATTAAAAAAAAAAAAAAAACATACATTGAAATCAAGAGCAGCTGCAATGGCAGCCTCACAGTTGCATACTGTAGCACAGCACACTCACGGACACACAAGCAGTCAGAGACACAGTCACACACACACTAAGTTACGTAATAGCAGCGTTGCCTGTTGTACCACAGGATCATAGGCCAGATTTAAAGCCCAACCCCACCCACCACCCCCACCCTCCCTCCTCCTGCCATACTAGAACAGAACAGTGAGTTACTTTACACCACTTTCAGACAGCACACTTGTTTGAATCGTGCTGGACCCGTTCATATGAGTGAGCTGTTTCTCTGCTAGTCACTGCTAACAGACACTTTTTGTCGTTTCTTCACTGATAGACCGTAAATTTACACTGAGTCACGTTGAGTAATTTACTCGATAAAATTACGTTTCAGTTTCACCTCTATGTCTGTCCATCTGCACTCTCACTCGATCACCCACACATGTACTCTCTCTGTCTCTGTTCTCCCTTGTTTGTTGGTGGGCTGGTTAAATGACATTTAAACGTCGGCATCATTCAATTAATTTCCATTCATGGTAGCCATGCCAGTTCACCAAAGTCGGGAAGTGTCTGACCAGGGAGGAGGTCTGTGAGAGAGGGGGTCGGCTAATGCAGGCTGACCCATACAGACAGCCCTCAGGCGGCAGTATGAGCTGTATCACTGTGTCGGTCTAAACACGGTATTAGTGGAGGGGGTATGAGAGATACAGTAGGGCAGAAAAGAAAGAAAGAGAACCACAATGATGGAAAAAAACAGAACATAGCCTTAACATCAATATTATAGTACATTAACAGATCTCTCTATCTAATCAAACTATCTGATGGTGTCATTATTTGTGCGACAGAAAAAGCAACAAAGCAAGAGAGAACGACCATTAAAGAGAAAGAAAGAAAGACAGAAAGAAAGAAAGACAGAAACAGGCATCGCTGCAGTGTGTTTGACTCTAATCCAGGCTGACAGGCTCATGCAGCCAGTCCCTGTCTACTCACACACATACACACACATAAGCACTACGCATGCGTCTCCTCTCTCTCTCTCTCTCTCTCTGTCTCTCTCTCACATGCACACACACACATACACATACAACCACACACACAGGAAGTGTGAGCTGCAGGCCCAGTCACCACGACTGGTTGGTTGCCATGACAAACAGAGTCAGCTGGGAATTCACCCAAAGAGATGACAAAGAATGGGATGGGGGAGAGGAGGAGGAGGGTTGGAAGGGGAGGAGGGGGTGCTGGGGGGTGCTGGGGGGCAGGAAGGAAGAGGAGGAAGACGTGGAGGAGGAGGAGGAAGCAGGGTAGGTGAGAGATTGGTTTGGAAAAGGTGGGAGGGGGGTGAGCAACTTTCCCTCCCCCGCTTCGATCCTTAACTTAAACTAATGCTGTGGTGCCTCTGAGCAAGGCACTCAACCCCAACCTCTTCATTACTTAACATTTTGCAATTGACTCATAAAAGTCTGTAAAGGCTGTACATATACATTTGAGTGCTGTTAGCAGATGTAAAAAAAACCTTTGAAGGACAAACAAAAGAAGCTCAACATTTTTCCATGCTTGTAAGTTACCTGTAAAGTCTACATCATGGAGAGTTTGCCATTTTCAGTGGCAATGGTAAAAAACTAGGTGCTGCTTCGGTCAGGTTATTGAGTGACGTTACTGTTTACAAAGTGTACTTTCTATATTGTTTTGGGCTAAAATAAGAGGTCTGACAGAATTCTAATGCAGGCAAATTTCTCATGGCAAATTGTTTGTTGTTTTTCAAGTCAACCAATCTGAGTTTCATCTAAAGTAACAATGCACAAAATGTTCTCAGACTGTCAAACTTCATTTATTACACATGTGCTAAAATGAACATTTAATGCTTAACTATTCCCTCAAAAGCTATCTTGATATTAGAGCCTTTATGTTGCGTGACACTAAATCTTCCAATTTTAGGCATACATTTTGGCATCATTACATACAAGGAAAAAATTACACAACAGAATGCCAAGGATGTGTTCAAGGCAGTAAAGAAACAGTAAGACCCTAATGTAAAGTACACTTTTAAACTGTTAAATGTTTCTAAAGCGCAAGCTGTATAAAGAAAATGCAGAACAAACCTTTACATAAAACATTTTAAATTTTAATAATTTCTTTAGGAAGAACGCACAAAAAAATCATCTGTCTTTCAGAGATTAATTGCACAAATTTTTTTTTGGAACAATGTACCCACACAGGTCTCTAATTACAGTTTCTGATTTAATTAAAGCTACAACCATACATTTGTTGCTAGGCAAAAGCTGTCAGAAACATATAAATATTATCAGTTGAACACTCCAACTGCAACAAATCTTTATTTCAATAAACGTGATATTTAAGTTAGATACAACGATCTGCTGGACACTGTATGCCATGTTATCAATTCTAAGTAACTGGCAAAGTTGACCTGTTTTCATAAGAGGTTGAGGGTCCTTGACCTGGACACCCTTCACAAATGTTTTATCTGTGTCACATACCACTATTTTTATTTCATTTATCTAAATCAAGATGGTTATTATCATAGCACCAGTTTTTGAAATTGTACACAAAACATTTTTTTACAAAACAAGTTAAGGATACTTAACTTGTTTTGTTTATTTTTTGCCAGTTACATATGAAAGTTAAGAGCTACAAGTTCAGGCCAGACAGACATAAAAAAAGGTGGTGTGGTCATGACTGAGTGTATCCTGACACTATTCAATTACTGACCAATTTCTATCACTGTATTTATGACAAAAGAAGAGATGTCAGCAGTGCCCATGCTGTCTGAATGACACTGATCTCTGGCAAGTGTAGAACAGGAATAGACAGGTTCTTGAGGTTCATTTGGGGGCCAAGCAAATACCCGATTCTAATACTTGGATATTTGTGATTTTTAACCATCTACTTCTTGAGCTTGTGCATTCACTGCAGCTGCTTATGGAGCTTCTAGGAAAATGGCGAATCGAGTGTCAAAGAGAGAGCAACAGAGTTAGTTTCAAAGCAGTTTGCGGGTGTGTGATTGAGAGCTGAAGCAGCTGCGCATGTCTGACTCACTGACTCATGGCAGGGTGTTTAGACTCCCTTGTGCACACACTCACATGCACGCACACATGCATGCATGCACACACACACACACGCACACACGCACACACACGGTGAAGAGCTGACATACCAGAGGTGCCCCACCCCTTACATTCCTCTTCATTATCCTCCTCTCCTCTTCCCCTTCCTTCTCCTCCACCTCTCCTCCAGTCACTCTTTTACCTCTTTTCCATCACTCTTTTTCATCCTCCCTTCGTTCTTTAATTCACACCCTCCCCCTCTTTCCATTGACTGTCAAAGTTCACAGGCCCAGCACCATCCTACACCCTATGAGCCATGTCTAGATACGAACATGGCAGCAAAAGGAAAACATATCATAATGAATTGAATAGATAAAGCACGGCAGTGTACGACTGCTGCGTTCCAAAATGGAGCCACGATCTTCGTTCAAGGTCACTGTGCGCCACTATTAACTGTCTCACAAAGAACTGTCTTAAAATTACCTTTTCCAAATGATTTTTCACAAGGCAGGAATAACTAACGGTCTCTTGAGACCTTCAAAGCAAAAAAAAGCAACCAGCTATGACTAGAAATAAACCAACCTACAGTTTTGAAGGTCACTGTTATCACTGATATATTCAGACTGAGGCTTAAAATAGATCTTTTATTCAATAGTCTTTCATTTGAAATTTGACAAAAAAAGTTGCAAAATATGATGAGCTCAGTGTTGGCCAGAAAAAATAGAACTTTAAGTGGTAGGAACAGCATGTATTAGTTGTTACTGTTTACATCTACTTATGTGAAATCTAATCAAAATGTATTAGAATAACTTTAGGTTCAATGTCCTCAACTGTGTGATCGGTTTTGTATTCAATCAAACTGTACAGGACATCTCATGTAGTGTTTTGTTTTCAGAGTTTCCTCCTTTTTACTCTCCCTTGAAACCATCTTCAAAAGTGTGCAAGATACCGAACAAATCCGAATCAGTACAATCAACTGGCTGTTTCCAGCAGAGCGATCTGATCCATGAACACCAGGCAAGAACTTTTTTTCTAAACCATAACTTAAAATGACAGTTTACTGTGAAACGTCCACACAACCAGGCCCAAAACCGTGCCCCCGTTAGAGAGAATCAATGTGAATACATCCAGTACAATCAGGGATACATAACTAAGTTTTTCATTGTCAAATATCAGTCACTTATTTCCTCCTCATTGAGCAATTAGTTGTTTGGTCTATAAAATGTCAGAAAATGGTGAGAATTTCCCCTAAGTACAAGATGTCCTCATGCATCTTTTTTTGTCCAAAACCCAAAGATAGTCAGTTTAGGGGAGTTATGAGGCCAGAAAATATTGAAAGAAAAGAAGCTGGAATCAGAGATATTTTAAAGAAGTTACTAATTACTAAAAACTGATTAATTATTACAGTACTTTTTAATAATTTAAAACTAACTGATCAGTCATTGCAGCTTTATCATTTCATAATCATGTAAATAATGACATTGTTAAAGTAGTGCAATGATAAAACATAAAAACAAGTGCTTTATATATTTAGAGGGGAGGCCAGGTGTGTGTGCAAGCATGAGTGTGTGTTAGCCTGCCAACTGTGCCTGCAAACACACATCAGACATGTGGGCCGAGCATATTGTTCCAGGAGCTGGCTGTAGTGAGTATGACTGAGTGTGTGTGTGTGTGTGTGTGTGTGTGTGTGTGTGTGTGTGTGTGTGTGTGTGTGTGTGTGTTGTGCAGTAGTGGGTAGTGCAGTGCTAGTGGATGGACTCTGCAGTGATATTATGATCCTGTAACCGGATACGCTGGTTTCCATGCCTGAGCTGCACATCCACCCCTCCCCCTCACCTCCACATCGGGCTATTTCAGGTTCTCTGGATGCACAAAGTATGGACACTTCACACTGCACTGCTGCAGGTAGACGAATGTGCCGATGTGCTGTATGCTTAGCGTGATATGTATTAATGTCAACGTTCTCATGTGCACAAAGGCATACTGGAGCACACATGCAGTTCACAGTCATGACTGTGCTTCCACTGTTTCTCCTCACTGTAATGTATCCAGCTCTGCACATGAGGACGACACTGTCCAACTCACTACTATGTGCGTGTGTCTCTCTCTCTCTTTCTCTCTCTTTCTCTCTCACACACACACACACACACACAATGTAGAACTAGTAAACACATTCCAGACAAAACCCAGAGGAAGAGATAGTGCGTTGTAGTCCTCGCCTGACCAGACCCACTATGCTCAATAGCAGCTACGCTTCCCCAAACAACTTAAGATACAGTTACACCATGACGATAGCCACTACTACTACTGTTTCTACCACTGCTCTTACTACTACAGCTCACCCCACCAATTAATACATTCTGTTTTTTAAGCACAAATTGGAATTGGTCATTAAGAATCATCATCAGCCCCTTGCCACTGGCTCTTCTGCATGGACCTGTAGAAAAACTGGCAAACACCCACACCCACAAAAATACAACATGTGTCTTTTCCCACCAGATCCTCTCAACCACATTGGGACTATCTGTGGTCATCAAAAACCTAAAACATGGAGGCAACACGATTAAACTGTTGAAATGTGTCATAAAACAAATAAGGTTTCAGTTCTCACTTGTGGTTAAAACTGTGAAATGCTGGTGGGAGTTTTGGTGACGTCAAATGAAGGTCAACTACATATTAAAGGTCATCTTATTTGTTTCTCACCTAAACTGGCTTCAAGTGCAATTTTTGAGCCATGTTTAATTACGCAATATTATCATAAATATGAGCTAAAGTATTCTTATGGTTTTGGGGCTGCCTGATATGGTACAGAAAATCACAATGCTCAATCATTTTTGCATTCAAATTTTTATTTTATATATAGAAAAACTATTAAGATCCTAACAATGTGACATTTGCTGCCAACTGTGCAAAATAAACATGTTTTCTAATATCTGGAGAATAAGATTTGTAGGCCAGGCCAGTTCTGTAACACTACAGCACTTAATTATAATGCTCTTTTATCACACATTTAAAAAGAGCATATCAAAAAATTATTCATGTGATAGATATGGAAGTCATATTGCAATGTCAAGAATAATTTAATTAACTCTGCAGCCCTATCTTAGACGTGTACAAGTGTTCAGGTTGTAGACAATAAGCTTATCATACACCTGTAAACAATGTCCATGTGTGCATGCCACACACGTTTGAGTGTGTCTTTTCCCTCAGAGTGATCATTAACTCTCACATGACAGAGGTCAGCTGGGGATCACACAGAGAATCCACTATGATTTCTTACGTAATGACAGACCTTGTTACAAAACACTACAGCTCCAACTGTGCAACATGAAGCATCCTATTAATAAAAAGACACCGTTGTGGGCATGCATGGGTTGGAGATCACCACTTGTGACAAAGATGTTATTTTCAATTCATAAAGAACTGAAGGTTCGCTTGAAACCTGAGAGATCTGTTTCTCCAGTGCTGGTGAAAAATAAAAGAAATTCTTCAGAGCAATCCTTTATTTACACAAATTAATTATTTGTGCAGATGATTTCTAGTATTTTAAGCACAAGTTTAGGTGTTAGAAATTAGTGAGGAGATTCATCACCCGCTCGAATTGAGATCACCAACATTATAAAGCAGTATGAAGGAGTAGGAACTGTGCAAAGGTCAGGGGCAAGCTACAGCCACTGACACTTTTCCCCATTTTCCCTAACTCATGTTGAAACTAAACTCAGCTGTCAGTTTATTAGGTACATATAGCTTAGTGGGGGTGGGGGGGTGTTGTTTACTGTTTAGTCTACTCTCATTGACAAGACTGGGCCTGACAGAATATCAGAAACACTTATGAGTATAAGGCAGTGCAGTTCGACAGCATCATAAACTGCAGCAACTAAAGTGGCTGTAAATTATGCAATCATTAAGGCAGGATTTACAACAGGGCTGCTATCTGTAAGTTAAACCAAGAAGTAAGCTACTACTACACAGCCAGTACACAGAACACTATGAGCCAATCATAAAACAGAGACCTGACAGGCGACTGTGCTTATGTTTTATTCTTTAGGAGTTAGGGTACTTTGTGAGTTAAAGGGAAATCCCAGTGTCTCTAAACCTGTGACCTTTATTCATATGTTTTGGTGTCTAAGTGATACATACTTACCAAAAGCTGGTACAGTACATCACGTCAGCTGACAGTCACAAAACAGCTGTTATGTAATCCTTTTAATCAAAGTTATGTCTACCTAAGGCTGAGGTTATCTGACAATATTAAGGAAACAATTTCCATGGAGATAGAGCCTTTTGTTTTAAATAATAAGATCCAAACCTTGTGTGTAACCAGAAACACAAGTCCTGCTCAAGGAGAAGTCTCACGAGAGGTGAGTCTTTGCAGGAAGACAACGGTGGAAAGAGTTAGACAGTTTTGGGGTTTTGGAGTTTACCTTCACAGAAAATGGTTTCTCTCTGTAGGAATAATTTGCGTTTTATTGTCAGACACTTCAAATAACAAACCAAAGACTGTCAATGGCAAAAACAAGCATTTTTAGTTGATGTGACTTTGACTGCTGGAGTTGCCCCAAATGATTACTTTACAGACACTGTAGCTGCCTGCCAGACCGATCTACTGACCGATTCCAAAACTTTTGATAAGTATGAAGCATTTACACACCATGTCAAAGGCACAAACATATAAAATAAGTGGGTATGGGCATCTCTTATTTATGGTCATTAGTGTATTCACACACAAACTTCCTCATTCCCGCTCTCTCCCTCTCTCTCCCTCATACACACACACACACACACACACTTAAGTCTATAAATAAAAGGCAAAAGAAGAGAGCAGATTTAGGTCAGCAGACGTGTCTACATGCCGTCGAGTGCTCCACTCTTTCCTCCGAGCCTCTTCAGGGAGAGAACACAGTTTGACACTTGCAGTGAAAAGGCCTCAGAAGCCGGTGATATCGACAGCATCCACCCGTCTGGTCACTGGGTGTGTAGTAGTATCCACCTTATTACTGCAGTATCTGCCTTATTACTGCAGCATGCACTGTATCACACCGGTGTCGGCCTTATTACCACAGTGCCCACCTTGTTACAGCAGCATCGGCTCTACTGCTGCAAGTGTCATCATTTTTACTGCAGGCAGCACCCTTATTACTTAAGTATAATCCTTGTGAATGCAGTACAAGCCTTATTACTGCACTTGAGGCCTCACTGCTGAACTGTGAGCCATATTACTATTACTGCTTATAGGTATTCATCTTCTGGGGACATGCAATATGGAGTAGCATGCTACATCCATCCCTCATTGGGTAGCCGATGCAACAGAACTTGCTTCTTAATGGAAGTTCAATCCTTAGAGACTGAAAAATAAAAGCCTGCAGCTGTCACCCTTTAATACATTTTCATATCAGCAGCTTCTAGACATGCCTCTGAAGATATGTGTTAAAGCTGCCAGCACAATAATTAATGCATAAAGGAAATTTGGGACCACTGGGTTCTAAAAAAACAAAAAAAACCCAAACCTAAGGCGCACCTTAAAACCTTGACCCACTATGCCTTCCCCTTTAAGGAGTATAAGTAGTAAACTGTAGAGAGGAATTCCACCATTGTCGCAAAAGCCAGACTTTCGTCTCCCTGCGGTGGTCATCTGCTCCTCCACACAGTATAGGCAATTGTGTAACTCTGCATCACATCTGGCTACTCCTTAGACGGGCTTCTGCTCTGATGAAACAGCGCTCTGTGTTCTGATGTGAGACTTTATTGTGGGTTCCTCTCCCAAGCAAAATAAGAAACTCTAAGGTGACCTACCTGCAGCTTGTGGGTCGCAACAGGAGTGACAAAGTAAAGAAGAAGTAGCCCACTGTCATTTTAAGAGCAGACTGCTGTGGAGTGTGTTACGAAACAGAGGCTCCTCCACTCACTACAACAAGCTACACTGACTGAGACTGTCCACAACACTGGAGACCAAACCACCTCCACTTATACTAAAAAGCACATTTCACTACTCACAGCATGTTTACAGGTGTACACCAGCATGTGTCACACAAGCTGTTAATAAAGACAAAATAAAATGCAGGCAATACGTGTGCTCCCAACTGTCCATTTTGTCTTTGTGCTGTTATTGACATCTCTTGTACAACCGAGTCATTAAGGTTACACTCAAACCCCAAAGAGGCCTGTATTCAATGAATGTCGTTCACGTGTAAGAGCATTGAAAGATAAAGAAATGTAGTTTAAGCAATTTTAAGAAGTGAAGGGACATTACTTTTTTCAAAACAAGACTAACCAAAGCAAAAAATGATTCACTTGCCCGACACTATTCGTTGTAGCAGTAAGAGTGTCTGTGTGGATAACACTCGCTGTATTTCGGTAAACAAAGTTTATATGACCACTTTTCTCCGTCGTTATTCATAGAAATTGGAAAGTGGCGGCTGTTTCGGCTCTAAAAAAAAAGTTGAATGACAATTTTAGCGAGTGCAGAGACAGTGGAGGTGCAGAGGAGGGGGACGCTACTATCTATCTATTACGAAAACTTTTTCAGCCAGACCCCTCGACCCGCAGCACCAACGGCACTTTAACGGCAGCCTTCGCCGTGTCTATTATTCATAGAAATAGGTTACGCTGCCTTTCCGCAATACACTTCCTCGGCGCGTTTTACTCTGCTATATGAAATATATAAAGGGTGTCTTACCACATCGAGGTCCGCCGGAGTTTGAAAGAGAAACATGGGGGATATTTAAACAGTCCTCCCGGCTACAGAAGAACAAGCCGTCCTCGCTCCCGGAGACTCTGGCACACAATGGCGCTGATAGGAGGAGAAAACTGCCTCCGCTCACAGGAACGCTGCTGCCTTCACGGGCTGTCCGACATACTGGCGAGGCAGGCTGCATGTGAGCATATGTGCCATAGTCGGTGTCATTTGGAGCAAAAACGAAGATATAAGGCCATCAGTGGGACACGGTCACCAGGGTAATCACGTGTAAAATCAGCGTTTGGTGCGTCACAGATTTTTTCTTTAAATATACATTTTTACTTTCTATTTTTCACGTCATACGGTCGTTCCTCATGTGTGAGATGGGCTAATGCACAATGTAATTTGATACTGGCATCTCTTAAAACATCAACTGCACCCCCAAAGGTCGTTACCATTGTAACAACGGCGTAATTACTTTCATGCCACGGTCCGTTTTGTTGCGGCGAGTAAAGTTTCCGAGCAGCACGTGAAGGCAGCAGGAAAAGCTGAAATCGAGCAGCTGCCCCGATAAGTGGCGTCGTCAACCTTGCTCCGCCCACACACATGCACACGCATACACATGCACGCACACACACGCGCGCGGTATGTTCTGTAAAACTAGTTAATCAAACATTTACAACATTAAGAATGTGGAAGCAACGTTCTCATGTGGAGCTGTGACTGCAGTGTCAAGCCCTGTCAACACAGTACACATACATGCACAGCACAATCCTATGCTTTTGAATTTTCAAGTATCTTACCAGAGAATTTCCTATCGTGTTTTTCCTTTCCCCTGTGCTGAAAACTTGAAATCCTGCAACTGTGTTTTTTTTGTTTTGTTTTTTTAGCTGAAACTGAATGCTGAGTTGTGAGTGATGCCCATTCTAACCGGTAGCAGATGGCAGGAAGATGTCCGGTAAACTCAAACAAAACCTAGCAGAGTGTGCTTCATGAAGACAAAACACCAGTGAAGCATTCCGGGGGCAGAATATGGGCATCTTGGACCGTTTGTGCCCCCGATGCCCCCTGCTGCACACTCAGTTATGCCCTGATACACACACAATCACAACAAAGTGTCCCTATTATTTCAGACAGGCTGCCTGTTCTCAGGACTGGCTGTATTTTAGAGGACTTGCTGAAAACTATTGATACACAATCGTTAAGCATATAGGCCATCATGGTGAATCCAAAACTCTCCACTGATCACACCATAAAGTGGTCTTCGTGAAATATTTGGTTCTAGAACATGGACACAAACCCTCATCCAGGAGGCTGCCGTTCACGGTGGTCTGCATATGAAACCAAAAGTCAACAACAATCACTTCTACCTCTATAACATACTTTACCAAATTGCGACCATTTCCTAGCGTTAACCATGTGTCACATCAGCTCTCCACAGAAGTGGAGGGTACATGTTATTTGTACACAGATTGAAGAGATCAGGTTGTTATTTTTCAAATAAAAGTAGATGGTGCAAACCAGCTAATAAGCTATGATAGCTCCCTCCACCTTGGCTCTTTGGATTTCTGTTCTCTCAGAGGTCAACATTGTCAACACAACTTACTGGTCAACACCACAGATTTGCAGGTTAAAGGTCAGGTCATCGTGAAACCACACCATTACAGACACTGGTGTGACCAGGCCTTAAAGGTCCAGTGTGTAAGATTTAGTGGTTTCTAGCAGTGAGGTTGCAGAGTGCAACCAACTAAATACCCCTCAATTCATCCTCCCCTTCAGAGCATGTAGGAGAACCTGTAGCTGCAGCAAAACAATTTAAGGACTCTCTCTCAACAGCCAGAGTTTGTTTTGTTCGTTCTTGGCTACTGTAGAAACATGGTGGTGCAACAGGGCGAAGTCTTCAGGCCCCTCCAAATAGCACCAGGCTTTTAAACCACAATGCTGAAGCATTGCAAAAGATTGAGACAATTTTAAACCTGTGAAGCCCAGCTTTTTTGGCTTCATGTACCTCTGAGCAGCTTTCATAGGAATGAACGAAGCCCTGCCACCATAGCTGTATCCAGTTCTCATTAAATGGTTGTGGGACTGACTGCCTCTATATAGAAAAGGGTCCTTTTTAGGTAACGTAACAAAACTATAATTGTGAATATTATATTTCATTTCTGTCAATGGATCCCCCTAAATCCTGCACACAGGACATAATTATAAAACATAATTGAGGGCTGCAAGACACAAAAACTTCCATCACTGGACAAATTGACGTTTGTGAGATTTTTTTTTATTTTTTTTTATAAAAGGCTAAACTGACTCAGCTCAATCAGTGCAGACAGCAGAGCATATGGAAACTGCTGGTGAAATACTCTGCTATTCTTGGCATCGGGGCTTCTCAATACATCTCCATCATGCGAACAGTAACGCCTGAATGAAACCTCAGCTGGAGTACGGCTAACAGACGGGTTAGCCGAGGTGGCCCTGTGTGTGCATGCACACGTAGCTTCTGTGGTGAATGGAGATCTGATTTTAGTCCTGTGTTCATCTCTCTGGACTCCGAGTTGACTCATGAATGCAGAGCAGAGAGGAGGGATGGCTCTAAATAAAGATTTCAGGTCAAAAACAGGAAATGGCTCAGTGAGCAGGGAGGGCAGGGCCATAGCAACACCAACTGGAGAGCTGCACCCACAACATCTCTCCCTCCCTCCCTCCCTGCCCCCCTCACTGCCTTCATCTATCTTTATTTATTTCCCCCTCACTCTTCCTTTATTTCCCTCTCACCGTGTAAAATCTGCTTGTTCCTCGTCTTTCTCACCGTTCTGCAGTTGCTCTATCCTTGTTTCCATGCTCCTTGTTCTCTGGCTCCGTCTTTGTCCCTCTTTTTGATTCATTTTTCCTCCGTTCTCCATTGGCCTTATTTCTTCTGAGGTTTTCATTCACATTCTCTCACTCAATTGACACTATTGAAAAGAGAGCTGCGAAAGAACAATGCAGCACAGTTTTTTGCATTCAACCCAAAATGAAAGGTTAAAGCATTGTTTCCAAACATGGATTGTGAAATTTGGCATAATCATTAGCATCTACAATAACATAAGAGAGGACATGTTATACTATAAAGCCATTTGACTAGTAAACTAGTAAACACTCTGTTCTTTTGTTATGGCAGTCTCTTTGTCTACGTTCCTCTGTGCATGTATCAGGTTGCGTGTGTTTGTCACTATCAGTGTGAGCGTGACTCATGGTGAGTTCACCGGTCCCACTCATCACTCCGGCCCGGCGCATGAGGCTACATGTTGCTTCACTGGGCGGTAACGCGCGGGATTACGATTGTCGCCAGAATTAGTTTGAGTCGAACCTCATGTTCCATTTATACTCGCTGCGACAACGCGAGGGGCATTTTCATATCATCGAGGTCTGGGAATTCACAACAGACACACGAGCTGAAAAATGCCAATGATGACACACACACACACCACACAGAAGTGGATTAATTGATTCATACGCTCCAGTCCGTGTGTTACTCATCAGTTTTGTTTACGTGACAGAAGTATTGATTCTGACATATTCCTCTTAAAAAAAAGGAATCACCACACACTACTTGCACTATGTTACTGATTCCATGAAGGGCTTGAAAGTAGTTCCCAGTCTATAAGTACTAGTTTTGTAATCCATTACTATTACCTTTACTAATACTGTTTGTGCCACTGCAATATTTACCATCACGGCAGTGAAGACAGTTACTACGTTCTAACACACTGCATTAAACAGTACTACCTCAACTATTGCAACAGCGGCTCCTGCTCGTCAACACTGTAAGTTGACAACTATTCATAACACTGATCCTCCAACGGCAACATTTTTCTAAACACAGTCATCAGCAATTTCTTATGAGATGAGTTTGAAGCAGCGACTACATAATCAGACACGCATTCTATACAATATCACTTTTTTTTGTTTGTTTCCTGCTCATAACCCTCACCTTTAGAAGTGAATGCTGGACCTTAACCTCAGCGTAACATTTTTTCCAGGCAAGACGTTCTAAATTTGCATAAAATGTCCACTAGCAGCAGCCAGACCTCGAAAACAGACCAACTCCATATGCAGAATATCATTAACAGCTATGACCAGATAACCTAGATACGAAGCATTATTGGCTGTTATGGGAAGTCTACCAATTTTCTAATCAGCTTACTCCACATGGGGAGAACCACGCAGCGAGTGAAAACAGTTGTGTAACGCAATGCCTCTGTGTCAGGAGGTCACGAGTTGGCATTGCTTCGCTTCAGAGCGTCACAGGCCGAAAAGGTTCGAAAACCGCCGACACAATGTGTCGTATGGCTCCTAAAGGAGCTTTGTTGAATCTGAAAGAATAAAAGGAACTCTGATGATGTCATCAGCGTTATGTTGACTTGGGGAACACAAATTGATGACGGAAAGCCTACGTGACAAACTGAGGGAGTTTGCTACGGATGAAGGATAGAATTAAAACACTCGTAGGATCTAGTTCCTTATTTACCTTGAAGCAACACCGTATAACTCTTTTGCCGTAAGAAGTGTAACTTCAGCGAGAGGGTAGGTGGGCGCCAAACTGCACAACACACCGTATTCTACGCAATGTGGCTTTAATGCAACTTACAATACACAGGTGGACGTTATATTTTGTCCATGCAAATCACATTGTTACTCCAAAGGTACCAGAATTCCTCAGTCTGATGCCAAAAACACTGCCATCTACAACTGCTTGAAGTGGGGTGTGGAAAGAAAATCTTAGTTGTCGCGCAGCCCATTTGGGAACTATAAAAACCCCCAAGGAAGGATTTCAGTTTTTGATCATACAGCTTTGAGAACATCAAAATTCAGTTCAGCATTTGAAACTGACTTAAAAAAAAAAAGAGAAAAATCAAGTTAAATGTTCTGAAACATCCACATGTGCTACAGATTTCTGGGAGGGTGTGTAAAGACGACCACAGAATCTCATTAATACTATTAGACATGGGTGTGGCACAGCAGCCCAACATGGAGAGAAAGAAGGACAGGGGGGTGAGGTGGGGTGAGGCGGGGGGCTCCACACCAAAAAACACCCATCTGCTTTCTTTCCCATTCTCTCTCTGTCTCTCTTTGTCTCTCCCTCCTCCTGTTCTCTCTCTTTGTCTCTTTATCAGTGTCCATCACTCCCCCCTCTCTGGCCTGCGCAGCTCCTGCCTCAGTCACACACACACACACACACACACACACACACACACAGGAGGGGGGTTATCCTTGATTCAGCATCTTATATCCACGATTCTGCTGTTTAAATTAATACAAACACCCACACAGACACACACGGAGCCTGAGCGTTCATTAGCGTGCCCCCCCACCCACCGGCACTCAGCTCACCGTCCTTCAAACACTTGTTAAGTGCCTCGACTTGCACACTTCAAAAGGGGAAGTACAAGTTAGAAAAAGCACGTCTGCCTCCTGCAGTGCTGCCATTTTAGTTAAAGATACTCCCAAAATGTTGTCGCAACCAGCCAGGCTTCTTGTAATGTTGGTGATCCAAGCGTTTACACTCGTCATGCTGTGACACTCAACAGCAGCTCCTCCTGAATTTATATTATACGGATGTTCTCATGCAGCAAATAACCACTAAAGAGAAATTAATTGTAGAGTCAGAAGAGAATTAACATATGCTGCTTTTCTTCTTTTTACCCCCTCTTTTTTTTTTTTTTTTTCACAAGAACCCATCGTCTCATCTGATATAAAACAGTGCCGTTAAATGGAGCTAATGGGGATGAACGGCAGAAAACGTCTGGCTGGGTTATGCCTTTCTTATTTTCATTACTGGTTTACTGTAAATGAATAGAACCTGATATTAAATATCAGAAACATACTGAGAAGCACATTATGCATAATGCAACACAGGCGAAGGTGATTTGAAGCGTGCAGTTTTTATGTCCAGTGACCATTTAAAGTGAAGTTATGGCTCTCTTCTCCCCAGTCATTTAAAACAGTGGCCTGGTCTTGTTAGCCCCAAGTTCAAACTCTGCTGTTTGCATTTAAGACAAAAAAACAAAAAACAAACCTTTGTGCACACAAAAACAGTTTGGTTCATTCGGTCCAGACAAGAGGGAGAAAATACATGATTGCATTGTAGTTCTGGTCTGGTTCACTTCACACTGGCTCTTTACGAGAGGAGTAAACCGTTTCTGTGATGTTTCTAATATGTAGACTCGTGCTCTCGAAAAACAAATGTGAAACAACTGATTATAAGCGTGGTAGAGGTAGAGACAGGAAGAAAAGGAGGCGTCTCGCACGGTAACATTCCAGGAGGCATTACTGTTGGATCTCTAGGTCTCTTTCTAAGGATCATAATGAACTACCAAAGTACACAGTCCTATACAAACACAGCAAACCGCAGTTTGAACTGCATTTGACTGACTGACTGATCAAGTAGAAATCCCTGCATTCATGTGCTGATGTGTTACTGGAGTCACCAAATGATTTACATAAATATATACAGCACATGGCCTCTTTAGATTACATGACCCCCTTAGCGGTCAGCACATTCATTTATTTGTAGTTCGGCTTTGGAAATGAGGCTCAAATCACACATCTGCTATCACAAACTCCTGCGGTCTGTCCGTCTGCCCTCACACATCAAATGAGGTGCAACGTGGTCCTTTTATAGATCCCAGCAGAAAAGGAGGCTTCCTTTGCCCTGTTGTTTTCGGTCCACACTAGGGTTTGAATGAAAGCTTTCACACCAACTGCACCTACTACACAAACGCACCTGGGTTCTTTTCAAACGAACTGAACACGTTAGGTGTGAAAGCACCCTTAATGATCTTCTCGAGTTATCAAACTGTTATCTTGTGGTCATGACGTAGTGATATCATTACATCTTTGTCAAGATGACAAATGGCACCTTTTAGGGTTTATTTGAGCCGGTGACAAGCGTACAGTTTAATTACAGTGTTGTCTCCACGTAATAAAACTGTTCTCAAGAAGATCAGGACTTAAATGTGCCATTGTCTTAGGATAACTGGCACATCGTGATCTATCTAATCTGGTTTCATTACTGAGTCCTTCCTATTATCTTTGAGATAACAGATTGTTATCTAAACAAAATTTGACAATTGAGTTGTGATCACAAGAGTTTATCTCAAGAACATGAGATCATTAATTATCTTCAGATAACTGGCATCTAAATATTATCAGCAACCGCAGTTGCTTCAGGCTTTGGGTACAGAATGGATAGTTTGTGATCAGAACTGTCACACTGGCTTTCATTACGGCAGCACTGTTAGCTCAGCTACTCAAAATCAGTTTCATTCGCTGCCTCACGTTTACTGCAGCAATGGTTTCTGGGGGTTTGTCACAGTCGACCGCGTGATGTCACACGTCATGTAGTCATTGAAGGATAAGAGACCCGAAGAGGAAAAAATCAGTCATCATCTACTCACCTACCACACTGATGGAAGGTCAAGTAAAGTTTCATAATTCATTCAAAACATTTCGGGAGCTTCACAGCAAAACAGTGTTGCTACAGATGCTGTGGCTGCAAAGCTAAAAGCGCTAACATGCCACCCATCTGAAGCTGGTGCACAAGCTTGACTGCACGTCGAGGATGTGAATATTGTCTTTTCAAATCAGTTTCAGATCGTGGGGCTTCTGGAGACTTGAATAACGCCGGATGAGCTATTTGAAGCCATTTGGGGTTTTCTTCCTGTTGTGTTTTAACATTTTTAAATGTGCTTGTACTTGTTCGGGAGAACGCTGCGACACGCTGAAGCTCTTTTGGGTGAAATGTTCCTTTAAATCAACACACCTCTGTGAATGCAGGTATTTGCTCATAACAGAACACAGACAGAAGTTTGAGTTGGGTCCTACTGGGCCAGGAACTCTTTTATTAGGACATGTGCAGGTACGAAAGCAACACCCAGACTCATACTGGAGAAGTTCTAGTGCTGTGTTTAAATGGCTCTATAAAAAGATATATTCACAGATCCCATAACTTGATATATTGTCTTTCTTCACGCACTAGAGCTTAAGAAAACACCAATGAGCAACCTCTTGATTTAGTCATACATTAAAAAAAAAAAAGTTTTTTCTTATTTCATTATTCTTTCCACAGCCATAAAACCATCCTTCTTCTGTGAACAGGCTAAAGAATTCAAAGAGATAGGTCTTCAAATAGAAACCAGTGTGAGCGCTCCAAACAAAACTTTCCATCTTGCAAGATGAGGACTCGTGCCTTGATGAGGAACACGGGCGAGAGACCCAGACAGAAAGACAGAGAGAGCGAGCAGGAGGGTGTGTTTACTCATGGCTGTGCGACGCCTCCAGTGTCAGGTGACTTACAGGAAAGAAGTTGTTGTTCTCTTTCTCTCGCTCACTCGCTCTGTCTTTCTCTTTCATTCGAGTGCCTTTTCCCCCCGTTTGCCTCGTTTCATAACTTCTCAGATGAATTCTTTTTCTCCTCTCTTTTCTCGCTTTGCTGGCGAGTTTGTGTGTCAGACCGCCGAATCACAGCACGGCGTGTCCAAAACAAGCAGGAGGCAATTTGTCCAAATCACATCGGGTGACGAATTACTGAATTCGAAAGCAGTCGCCCTAAATGAATAAAAGTGTTCGAGCTGAGCACTTGATGTTGTGTTAAGCCAGTCAAGACATTATGAGACACTGGAATAAGCATCCCAGACCTACAGTACAGTGCTCTGTTGTACGTTTTAATGGCATTTGGCTTGGAGCTATGTGAAAAGTTTTACCCTGCCCTTCAGTGTGTGTGTGCGTGCGTGTGTGTGTGTGTGTGTGTGTGTGTGTGTGTGTGTGTGTGTGTGTGTGTGTGTGTGTGTGTGTGTGTGTGTGTGTGTGTGTGTGTGTGTGTGTGTACCCATCCATAGCAAACTGGTGAGTGTGACACATTCCAGTGGGACAACTCACCAATAGTCTAGCTGTAGATGGTACACAGATATCTCTGTCCACTGGGGAAAATTCAACAAAAAACACATTGATGGTTGGAGAATTCAGTTCCCACATTTTGCCATTTTTTGTTTTTCTGTTTTTGTGTGTGTGTGTGTATGTCGCAGATCAGCTCCGTTCTGAGTAGTCCAACTAGTAGAGGAGGAACTGACGGTTGTAGGTGAGCGGTAGTAATACTGGAAGCGTTGGTGGTGGTATTATTAGCGACGGGGGTGTACAGTCATAGCCGTAGAGAGTATAATAATAGCGTGTTACAGACTAGTGCTCAGTCATTACGCGTGTGTGCATTCTTCCCCTCCCGCATACCTTTGCTGTCTCGCCTCGAACAATAAATTCTGCAGCGTACTTCGAAAAGTGCACCTCGAGACGAACTGAGCTGCGGCGTAAACTCCGAGGAGGGAGATCCTGTGGCAGAAAACAGGAAGGTCATTAATCTCAGCGAGAAAGCGAGCAGACTTAAAAGTCACGGCACAAGGAAGCAGCCACAGCGGTTCGGCTTTAGAGACCAGCAGCCAGCAACTATGGTTTAGCTGGTTATCCATCTTTCTTTCCTCATTTTTCCACCCTCCGACAGCTCCTTTTCACCGGCCCTTTTGCTCCCTTCCAGCCACAACATCCACAGAAAGCTGTTTTTTACCACTCTGGTGTTGTTTTTATGCTTTGTTTTTTTATCAGGTATACAGCCAGAAGAATATAATAAAAGAAGTGAATGACAGACAGAGGCAAAGCAAACAGACTTACATAATAGAAAGAAATCAATAAAAGGTCAGCTCCGAGTGGAAGGCCGATGTTCACTGTCCTTTCATGTAGTCCAAACAGAACCATATTGGACAATAACACATCAGACAACAATATATATATATATATATATATAAGACTTCTTATCTAACATCATCCCTTATCTGAGGCGTCACTGCCAGAACATCCACAGTACAAAGATACACGTGAAAAATGCACTTTTCTTCTTCCTTCCATCCATACAAGGCTCTTCCACATGTAAATATCAAATAAGAGAGTAAACGTACAGCAACAGTCAAACATCCCCAAAATATTCAAGACACAGTGACGTGAAACAGAGAAAAGCAGCAGATCTTGATATTCAAAAGCCAAGAACCAGCATGTTTGAAATGTTTCCTTGAATATTACTCTGTTCATCAATGACTCCATCAAAACAGTTGGTGTTCCCGACATTCATTAATGGATTACTTGACTAATCCATTCAGCCCTGTCCTTAACTTACTTCAGCAGATGTCCCTCTGGTTCAGGCTGCAGTTGGTACAGTCAGTGCTCATAATGTGCCCGCCCGCAATGATTCATCTACAGAAAAAAAGTACTTTTCTACTAATCATGCCTCAATGTGACATTGTGATTCCCTCTATAATGTTGCATTGGGGTCACAGTGACCTCCAGTGTCTCCACACGTTAAGTTGGATGAGCCATGTCTCCCAATTGAATTAACTTCTGTGTGTGTCATCACAGTCATGTTCCAACTTGTCCGTACATGTGTTTTATTCAGTCTCAACAGGAACTGCCCACTTTCCTCCTTCAGGAATAATAAACGATTGAAAGTTTATGTAGGTCAGCTTTTTTTGGACTCTAGGTAACTTCTGAGAGAGGAAAAAACACATTCTTCCTTTTGCTTTTACAAATGAAGAATTTAATTTAAGTAACTGAGTAGCCCAATAAAACAAATCCCTTCTCAATTTAATTCACTCAGGTTTTTTTACTCTTTTTTTTTGTGCTACATCCTCTCAGCCTTGTGTGCCTGGTGTGACCAAGCTCCCAGAAACATTCTGAAAAAAGTGGCTGATGATGATGACGATGGATGCATTTCTTTCGAGTGTCACAAACTCTGCAAAAATGATTCAATTCACTGCCACAATTTCATCCAAATGGTCCATTGACATCTGGAAAATCTAGAAGCTGGATCAGCCGATGGAAATATCGAGTGCACATGCTCTGTGGGCCTGACAGTGTGGACGATCCAGGTAATTCTACACCTGTGATGTTGGGCTTCGTTGGCCTCGTGCACCACTGAGAAGCTTTATCCATCAAGCTGTACCCAGATTTCCCTCGTTACATCCGTGGGTTTGACCAGCAACAAGCTAACGGTGGCCGACATTAGCTAATGTTAGCAAACAGTAGGTAAATATCTTGCAGTGCGCAGCCAGTTTGCAGTTTTCTACAACTGTTTTGTACTTCTGTTAATGTTACACTGTGTTGTCTGGTACAGTTATCCTTTCATAAAAATAACCCTATACACACTGGGGGTTTGTTGCCAGCCGGCAGCCTTGCTATGGTAAGACCTGTAGCTACTGATGCTAGTTAATGTTAGCAAACCTTAGATAGCTTAGCTATTGCTCGTGAAACTGACATTATCCATCCACATCCATGAGTTTGTGACTTTTTTCTACTCGTGCTGCTGTTAAACAATGTCAAAGCATTTCGCATTATTCTGAGACGTCACTTGTGGCCACTGTTTTCAGCTTGAATTGCACAGCTGTGACACAAAACAGTTGACGTTACTCCATGTTGTCAGATTGGAAACAGATCAGCATCTCTACATGCTGTAATCAGAAAACTGCAGAACAATAAATCGAGTCACAGTCACAGATTACTCTTCTTCTATTTGATGTTTCATCGTGGCAGTTGTCAGTTTTAGCAACGTATTGCTGCAACGCTCTCAGCTGTAAATGTGTTGTTCATGTTTTTTATGCTAGGAAACATGATTCTTCAATATTTTGGACTCTAGTAATCCAGTTACATGCACAGTAATCTATTACTTCTTCCCCTGCTGCTGCCCTCCCACGCCAGGCCAGACCGGCTGAGTCAGCTCCGCTGCTCTATCACGATTCAGCCTGACACACTTTCCCTCCCTCAGCCCCCCCCCTTCATTTTCCTTCATGAATCTCTTCATTCACTCTGAGCCGCGTTCAGAACTTCCTCACTTCTCTGCGTTCGCCGTCAGCCTCTTTCTGTTCCATCTGATTGCAATTGCTCCCTCTCTGTCTCTTCGCAATAAGACATAAACATCCCACCCTCCACCTCTGCCTCGCTTTTCTCCTCTGTTTTATTCTCTCGGCCCCCTCGCTCCCTCCCTCCCTGCTGGCTGCCTTCAGGGTAGCAGAAGGGAAGTGAATGGCTTCAGCCCTCCCAGCTGGTCCCATCACCCAGCAACCCAGAGCAAAACAAAAGAACACACACACACACATGCAAGTCTACGAACAGGCAACACACACACACACACACGCACACGTTCACTGGCAGATGAGTATATGCATGTTCTTAGACACATGCAGACAGATATGCAGATGACTGCACACACACACACACACACACACACAGACCAGTACCCCCACCTTTGCACCCCCAAATTCACATCCATAAACAGCCAGCCACCCAGCCGTCCCACGCAGACTCCCACCCATCATCCCGTCCTCCAGTCCCCCACCCATCACCCATCATCCCCTCCCCAGCACCCTCTCCAGACACCCAGTCCTTTGTCCACACTCTGCTCTGCACACACACGCACACACACAAGGGAAAAAAAAAAAAACATATTTGGGGTTGGGGGGGGACAGACGAACATGCGTTGGTCCAAAAAAGAAGTCAGTCGACACAAAGCGTTTGTGTTCGTGTTTGCAGTGCTCACGCACAAGCATTCACACACACACACACACACACACACACACACACACACACACACACATAAAAACTACAGATGAGCACCAAAACAGGGCTCAATTGTTATTTTACATTCTGTGAGAAGCCTGTGGCAAGTCACTGCTCACGAAACCTGCACGGCTGTGTGTGCGCTGAAGCCCCCCTCCCCGAGATCCTGTGATATTTATATCATCAGTGTGTGGATGGTCGATGTTATTTCGTGATGAAGTCCTCTGACCACTGTAACCGTTTACTTTTGCGTCATTTAAAGAATGCTTTGGAGTTTAGACAGGCCTCAGAAAGGCTGAGTAGCGATAATAAAACAGTGGGTTTCATTTGTTTTGAAATAACTGCGCGGTGGCTGAAAGTGGGTATGATTCAAGCAACACAGTATGTTTGTAAAGCTCAGCAAAAACTTTTTTTTTAATGACCAGAAAGCTCAGTGATAACGAGCAGGGCCGGATCAAGACACTTGGGGAGCAAAATGAAACTGCTCACAACAAGGTCTGTGGACTGTCTTGAGTAACCAGGTCACGATTTTCACGTTTCAAGTCACAGAAATTGAAAGTAGTTCAGATGACACACGGAGTCAAGCAGGGTGTATAGGCGTGAAGAACGATGTGTAACAGTAACCTTTACACCCTGACACGATTCAAGCATTTCAGACCCAGTTCAGCTCAGTGAATCAGACTGGCCGCAGTATTAAGAACCAGAATGGAAGATAAGTAGGTGGTGAAAGTGGCACAGCAGTTGATTTCAAAGCGCATCATCTAATTATAATTTCAAAGCATCGGCAGGTTTTTTTTTTTTTTTTTAAATCATGGAAATTCAATCTTGACCTCAAATCATTTCAATTGGAAGGTCCATCTAAACGAGTGTGTCAGTGGGACTCCCTCAGGTGGCTCTGCAGTCAGAACATCGAGGCACATCAAGGCAGGAGTCGGCACAAACCATTCAACACCTTAAGATCTCTGCCGCTACACCCTAAAGATTCACCAACCCCTGACAGAATGACTGGACTGGTGTATGACGTATCACAAGTGTCAGCTGTGAGAAACACCACGAGCAAAATGCTGGAGACCCTCGATAAGGGACTAGATGAATGGAAACAAAATTCACATCTGACTTCACATAGAGTTTTCCACCGTGTTTTGTGCTTCCTCAGTGGTGGCGTTCGCTTGGTTGTAAGGGAGACAGATCAGTTGTCATGATGCAGCCTTCATATGGATGGTGGGTCACAAGATAACAGGTGGTCCCGTGAGAAGTGAACAGACAGAAGAATGTCCTGCTCTTGTCCCCGTGCGTGACCTTGATTCCATCCTCATCCTGTCTCGTAACCCAGTGCACACCACAAACAACAAAACAGCAACAGTCTGTGTTTTTTTTCTGCAATAAAATGTGATATGCTCACATGTGAATCTGCACATCCTGTACGGAGCATTAAAAAGTCAATACATGTTACAGACCACATCCAGACAGTTTTATGGCACACGGTGTCTGTGCGCGTAGCTGTAGTCTTATCGATTCTACTTTTCATTGAGTCTACATCCCGTTCTCAGTTGTCGCCGTAATGCACGAGGCATGAGCACACGAAAGGAGATCGACGGCAGCCGATTTTGGAGCACCGCTCTCACAGAGGGACTGAAATAGAGAAGCTATTGTGCAACAAAATAGAATTCATCTTGAAAATATCAGAGGCAAAGCTGTCAGAGCAGGGCAATGACTGGAGGGGAGAAAAACAAACTGGACTACTAAATATTTAGTTTAACTTTCTCCTTCAGCACAGTGATTGTGAGCCAAACCAAACCTGTTAGAAAAAAAAATGCTCTGCTTTCCAAGCCTTTTCAGCCCAAACTGCTCGAACAAACAAATAGAGGGAAAGTGAAATGAAATGTGAGGTTTACTGGAAACACCACAACGTGGAAAACCTGAATGTTGCTTCTGCAGGCCGCAGGAACATAACAGCTAATAGGATGGAAAATTGGGGGGAAATGATCTGAACTGAATCCAGTCCAGAAACATCTGGTGTGATCCTGTCTAAACACTCGACTCAAAAGTCGGTCTGCTCCCACACCAGGTCAGTTGAGCCTAGTCCACACTGGGCTCAGGCTAGTCCAGGTTGAACCCAGTGTGGATTGGTCCAGAGCTGAAACAGCGCGGACTGGTCCAGTTCAGACCCCTCCGAAACAGCAGTGTCCCAGTCTCATCTGCAACGCTCTTAATCATAATCCCCCTGTGTAGCGGCCCCAAAACTCAATATGACCCACAGCAAACACACACCTGACCACACACAAACACACACACACTCCTTATACGGCAGAGCGATGCGTTTGCTGTCCTTCACATTAATAATTGAGCAGAGAAATCCGCTGCGGAACAAGCCTGCCAGAGAGTCATGAGAACTGGCCGCAGCTGTCCACACACAAACACACACACACACACACAATATACAGCATATTAGATAGAATGTCTTATTAAAATCTGTATGTTGCAGCTTGTACCGTAATAGCCATGATATAGGCATATGATCGCAGTGCAGACATACGATACGTGACTTTTTAGCCTGTGATGCTTCAAAATTCATAATTCCTGCGAACAACCCCTCATCACAGGCTGCAAATGTCCATTAGTCGTGAGCAGCTCAACCAAGAGTGATTATCCTATTTGAGTTGATAGAATTTCAATCAATTAGTGTCACTGTCACCTCACCTAACTCTCTCATGACCCCTCACATTTGTGTTTGACCCTCTGGTTGGTCTGTTTTTCCTTTCCTTCCGGGGCATCAATCCCGTGCGTTTCGATTGATTCAACCGTGTGCAGTATGTGCATGCATGACCAGCTGTGTGTAACACGGCGTCGCGTGTGAATTTGTGGCCCCACGCGCGCACACACACACACACACACACAGACACACTACTTGCTTCCACACAAAGCCCAAATTATGGTGTAACACACATCATCATTCAGTTGGAGACCCAAACAGTAATCTCCCCAAATGCTACTCTGCACCACTGACACAGATATGAGCCACTTGAATGGCTGCCAAGCTGACACAGCACTGTATAACAAAGTATATAATCATTAGGCCATAATCATACAGTGGCTGCAAGCCAAATATCCCAATATCAGGCCCGGCCTGTTAACACTCCCTCACTCATTTACCACGGCTGATTCTTTCAGCGTGGGCAGTCCCTAATGCAATACTGTGTTAATGACTGAACACTGTGCTGTATGAATTACTGTTGCTGCTAGTGGGAGGACACATTGTCCTGAATATAGACTGAGCACACACTTGTATCTATGTAAACCCATATCAGTACACACTTCTGGAATGTGCTATCTAAAAAGCAACACAATTTAAACATCTCAATTAACGATTAGATAACATCTGTAGTTCACACGTCTGCAGGTCGAGCATGACGGAGTAGGGAAATGTCATGAAAACAGAGAAGCTCTGCACAGAGCATGTCCTGCAGAGGTGCTGGCAGCTGCAAGACCGCATGAACAGACAAAATGTGACTTTAAGTCAAAAGCGAAAAGAGTACACAGCTGTTGATGCATGAGTAAATATAGAGTACACAGTAATTAGAATAAATTAGAGCCGATTCATTAACTAATCTGTTTATCAATCGACAGAGGAATGATCGCCACCTATTTTAAAAATTCATGTAAAGGTTTTTAATAAAATGCATTAAAAATTTGCATTTTTAACCTCACAAATAGAGACTCGCTGCTTTTCTCGCTTTTATATCGAATTAAACTGGATATCCAGGGGTTTTGCAATGACATTTAAAGACATGAACTTTAACTGTACAGGACTGTGCATTCTTTTTCTTTGACATCAGAGATAGATAAATAAAACATAAAAAATAATAATTTACACTCAAGACTATGAAGGTGTTTCTGCTATGCAGCTTTCATGTAATGACCATTACTTTTGGATTCGACCCCACTGATTCCTCGTACTTCATATGAATGTATCATACAGTATACTTGACTAGTCTATTATTTAATAATTATTTGCTTGTTAAAATCAGAATTCAGGATACCAAAAGCCGGATCCTCGTGTCCTCCATATTTGCCATTTCACATGCAACACACGTCTGAGTGACACTGAAGTAAACCAACTGCCGAACACAAACACACACATGCACACACACGTACACACACACGCACACACACTGTTGAATGCAAAACACACACTGGCATCACCGCAGCCTGATGATTGTAATGTGGAACTGCGCTCGTTCAGTGAGTCTGAGACAATATGTCGAGCACTGAGCAGCATGTTCTCACTGTCATTTGCACATTTATAGAGTGGGTGGGAGGCTGCGTGGGAGGGGGTATTCCAACAGAGTACCTGATGTAACACGGACTACTCTACAGGTAGTGTGGCAATGAGTCACAGTGTTGAGGAAGGAAACATGATAGCATTAAGGATAACATGATAACATCTGTGTGTGTGTGTGTGCGTGCATTTGTGCATGTTCTAATCACAAAAATGTAAACTAGACAGATGTTTGTGGAGTTTCATAGATGACGTCATGATGTGTGACTCCATCATAGTCATAGACAAGACATGACAGAGACCAGAGGGTCATCGTTACAAGGTCGTTTCCAAAAAACTGAATGTCAGCAAGACATAAATCTGTCTGTTAATCTGACGGCCGTCCGTCCATTCTTCGTCTCTCTGAATGCAGCCTCATCTTTTATTAATACTTTGTTCTTTTGGCACTCATTAAGAGGCCCGCACTGCAAACACTGCTCTACTGACATCCGATCCCCCGTTCGTGTGTGCTTGAATGCTTGAGTGTGTTTGTGTATGTGTGTGCGTGTGTGCGTGTGTTCTGCATGTACAGCATGTGTGCCTCAGATGTATACTTGTGTAGTCTAGTCTCCTCGGGATCTCTGAATGCAGTACAATCCTTCCACAGTCATTAGATACTAGATGCATTGTGACGCACATCATAAAACGCACTGTAAGTACGGTACATGGGAAACAACATGTACATATAATGTTGCAACGAGTCATGGTTACAGCATAACGCTTTTCCTTGGAGCTAAAAGTGAAGGAATCTTAAAGGGATATTCCGGTGTAAGATTAGGTGGGTGTTTGCTACTGAGCTTGCATGACAACAGATGAATCTCACAGCTGAGCGAAATCCATCTGCTGATGAAGACCAAGTGAGATGACTGACAGTCCTTCAAAAATACAATAAGCCGACCTTGAGTTGGACTTTTTTTGTGATATTACAAATTCCAAGGTTGAGAATGAACTTCCAAGAGTGTCGATTTTTCAAACACAGGTTCTGGGTTTGGTTTCTCCATGTTGTTCAACATTTTTTGTTTAACGTGAAGATATCATATTGTCTGTCAGAGAAAATCTATTCCAGTTTGACTTTTTCTACCATTTTCTGAATGTGACAAGATCTCAAATACATAAGAAACAGTGTTATTCACAAATTCAAGAAGTGAAGCACTTATTAGGAAGGTAATCTACAGATTTTCAGAGCACACCAGGAGTCACAGAAGGCAGTAAACATAAAGTGCCAAATATGTAAACATTAGCGTGCGTGAAAATGTCTCACTTGTGTCTCATAATGCCTCATGGTAGTAAAGTTGAATGAGGTGGTAAACACACACACACACAGACAGACAGACACACATAATCAGAATGTGCAACAGAAAGAGAAAGAGGGAAGCGAGAAAAGGTGCCGCTCGTGTGAATATTGAAAAGGAGGTCAGTGCCTGAAGGGGTGGGGCGATGGTGACACGCTCCGCTCAAAGTAAAGGCACTGAGAATATCGCGCTGTCACACACACATACACACACACTAGACTGTGTATTGTCATGGTGGATTGACAAGCGCTGAGGTAAACTAAAGGTGCGTGTTTCATCTTTGCATCTTACCGATAAGGAGAAAATGCTGCTGTAAATCTTACAAAAACTTCATAGTGGGCTGCTCTTCAGAGTCATAAAGACCTCTTACATCCATTGGTGACTACATGTGATTTGATGGAGAACTTGCCTATACCTATCACATCAAGATAACATGTTGTGGTTTTAGAGCCTGTCTATTCCTGGATGAAGAAGGGGAAGCTTTATAATTTGTCATATTCAGTAACTGAAGCTCCGTTAGTCTTTGAGGCAGCTAACTGGTGACTAAACCCCGCCCCCCCCAAGCACCAACCCCCTGCATTCAAAGAGTTTTTTTGGTTTTTGTTTTTTCCAACCTTTCTTAAACCAAAAATCCAAATAAAAAGTCTAGAAAGTGGATAAAACTGTGTATTTGTCTGCAGTAACGTAATTCGCAGCCATTAGCATGTCCATCTAACCAGCCCGTTGTAATAACCTCACATTACCTCTACTATTGCCATGGTAATAAACATCCAAATCGATATTCAATTGTCTTTTTTTAGGGAAGTATATGTTGCGTTAGCTCTACCTAAAGAATGGCAAAAGACTGATAAAGAGCCAGAAATGGAGCTCCTCTGTGGAGACACATGTCATGCTTATATTAGCACCTTAACTCACCTCCATGTTATGTCGCATTTAAGGATCAACACTTCTCACTGGCAGGACGGCAGCGAGCAGAGGAAACATTTGCAAACGTGAGTTGTCCAAAAACTCTCTTTTTAGTAAACTCTGTGTACGCAAACAATGTTCTCAGTGCACCTTGTTCACCCTGGTGATACCACGAGCAAAGTTTCATGTTGTGTCGAGTCTTCTTAGCGTTTAAAAAATAGGTATTTGGAAGCTATCGCTAATTTGCCCTAAGCACTCCCACTGAAAATGAGTTTGACCCGAAAACGAAAATATGGTAAATCTTAAAAGTGCCTCTTTCATCGTAATTATGCTTTTACACAAAGGTTTGACTCATATACATTCACAAAAAAAAGCCTTGGTTGCATTTTGGTGAGAGTTTCACTTTAAGAATAATGCTAGGCTACTCCTTTTTCCATGTCATCAATCAGCCAGTAAGTATGACGCATGATGGCTTTTTGGACTAGCTAGCTTTAGCTTTAGTCTTCAAGTTCATTTTTAGACCCTTTCACAAGATTTTTGTTTTTTAAAAAAAGGTCACCTAGAAATATCCTGCCTGACGGGGCCTTTTTTGTTGTTGTTGTTATTGTACCAATATGGGGCTAATTTAGCTAACTAGCCAACTGTTTATATGCGGTTTGAGAACAGTAAGCTATACAGGTGTCGCAAACTCAAGTAATGAGGACCAGGGTTAGCGAATGATCACTTCTTCAGTAACACTGCAATATTAACTAGCTCTCTAAGAACATCTTAATCAACCGCCTTTTCATCTGTATTATTGTGATTGGAGCTCACAGCCAACACCAGTGTTTCATCAAGTGAGGAGGAGTATTTCTGGGCACTGAAACTCATGGTAGTCAGTATCTTGCTGGTGAGCGCCAGCCGATGGGAGACACAGTGAGGGTCCGGCATGACATTCAACAAATGGCAGCTGAAGCCCACAGTGTTTGCAGGAACATGATCTGCACCTCCGCCTGCTGTCCAACTGACCGGTAAGCCCCCCTCACACTTCAAATTTAAAAAGATTATTCAGAATTCAGTGGCTGAAACATACCCCTTCATCCACAGGTCCATATTAACAAGCTTATTACAGCATGTAGACACAAGGGAAACTAAGCAGAGGGTCAGATGCTCAGGTTCACCAGATAACCCCTAAATTAGAGGGCATACCTGTTCACTGTTAGAGCGAGCGTAGTGCCGTGGAACGGCAGTCCTACTGAGGGATTATTGTGTGGCGATGCTATCATCACAACCACTCTCCCACTGTCTATTTATAGTTCACAGAGCTCTCCCTCCCTCTCTCGCTCTCTCTCTCTCTCTCTCTCTCTGTCTCTTTCAGTCTCTCTGTCAGATTCTCCATACTGAATGCCAAATGCATTAAAAGGAGAAGGTCAGAAAAAAAACAGAAAACACACCAAACCAGCAGTTAGTGGTTTCAGACTCAGGGAGAAACACAGCACCTGTCCTGGATCCTACACAGATTGCTTTTCCGAAGTCGGTAAACTTCATTATATTCCCCCTTTATGACATGCAACTAATCAGTTTCCATGACGGAAGACAGCGTTGTATTGTATTTGCATGGTGGATATTGGTGGATGCCATTTCAGAGCTGTCCTGCTCAGAGCAACACATGACTGGAACACAGCCAGACATTTCTGTGGACGGTCTCTCCAAGCACCAGGCTCTTCTTCACACCAAGACAGCTGTCTACAGCCACAGGTCCTCCTTCACCCTCATTTTGAGACGGTCAAGCGCTTATTAAAGACATGTCATTAAGATTTCACCCATGAAGTCACACCTCATTTGGGGAGTGGTGTATTTGAACCCCGGATTATTAAATTTGGTTTATTTGGTCGGGAGAGAACAAACTCACCCACGCTTGGCTTCGAACACCAGCTATTCTATCATGTGGGTCAACAGTTCAGTGTGGCAGCAAGGGACGCACTTGCCAATCTTATTCCAAATTGAGATCAGATTTGATTATGAAAAGACATGCAAAACCTTTTTTTTTTTCAGGAAATCCTTATAAGTATCCATTCAATCTGCAAAAACAACATTCACTCGAAGGTAAAAAAATCGAGCTATGGTTTCTACTGCCCAGTTTCCAAAATGTAAGGGACTGGTGCCTGACCACCAAAATGTGGCCAGGCACCAGTCTCTGCTCTCAGCTAGCATTTCAGATGTACTGAAGGGACCTGGCCATAGTTCAGAGTCCTGAATGTATCATCCCAGTGTTCAGACATCCAGTGTCGGCTGCTGGATGGCTGCTGATTTGGCCTGCCAGACGGGCCGCAGTGTCTGAGCCCCAGGCTGGGAGCACAGACGAACCACGGCACCTTAATCTGGATTAGCTGCTAAATTAGAAGCCTGGTCGCTTGTGTAATCCCGTTGACAAAGTTCCGGCAGCCCCCATGGCCATTTGACAGCGGCTGATTCATTCAGGCCAGACCAACAGGGGCCAGACACAGTAGCTGACTGATACGTACAGAAAGTAAAGTTATCTCACATAAACATTAGATGGACGCTGAGAAAATATCCACTATCCTCAAGTTACAGCTTTCAAAAACTACTCACGTAAAAGTATCATCAGCTAAATGTTCTAAAAGTATTGATTGCAGAGAAGAATGGCTCCTGTCAATATTGTAACATGAAGCCTGCCCTATTGCTATTCCCTATTCTGACACCTATTGCTGAGCGAATTGCCACCGAAGCAATTTTGAATACTTCGCCAGGTGTTTATCGGTCTGTCTGTCTGTCTGTGGAGATTCTGTCATCGCGATCAGACAGTGCAGGACGCAGCCACGACACTTTACAGGTGGTAGTGATCAATGCAAGAGTACCGGAATACACAGGGTAATAAGTCAGGAAGGGGGATGAGCTTTTAGGTGGAACTGCTCACAACTCTAATTCACTGTATAAGGCCACACTTATAAGGAAACCACTGGTTTGATCTTTTAGAACGGGCTATGTTTCATAATTTCGTAGATTTTTTTTTTTGTATTCTGAAAGGTAAATAGTAACTACGGCTGCTGAATAAATGTAATGGAAAAAGAGTTTCAAATGTCCCTCTGAAATGCAGCGGAGGGTGGAAGTATATCGTTGCATAAAATGGAAGGACTCAAATGAAGTGGAAGTACCTAAAAATTGTATAATTTTCCCTTCCACCACTGTGTGACTTCAGCCAACACACAGTGAACTTCAGTGGGGACATTGTGGGATTGTTAAAGTTGATACCAAATAAAATGAATATATATTTATGAAGTATGACGACATCATCAAACCTGTACAGAAACAATGCAACAGCAGGTATGCGCAGAGCTGTAATAACGGTTAAATGATAAGTCAAGTGAAAGGAAATTAACTGCTAATTATTTTGACTATCGATTTATCATTTCAGGCATTTTTCAGCCAATGTCGCTGATTCCAGCTTCTTAATTGTAACAATTTGATGTTTTTGCTGTTTTTGGACTGCTTGTCCACAAAGAAATGTACCTTGAAGACGTCACTTTGGGCTCTGAGTAATGTTTTGCTTTTTTTTAAAAATTTTTTTTAGATTTTTATAGACAAATGATTACTTGTGAAATAACCTGGCAGATTAACAGATAATGATAAACAATGGTAAATTTCAGGCCTGCTGTGCACTATATGCAAACATAATATTAATAGCCTGCTACTATTACTACAAAAACCACCACACTAAACATTTAAAGAATAATCTGACAATCCTGCAATTATTTATTTCTTTTCAGTCTGAACTTGATGACACTAGACGCATGCGCCTAAACACACACACACACACACACACACACACACACACACAACCACAGCGCAGGGAATGCTCAGCTGCACTGGAGCAGCGCAGCAGCAGATCAGGATATGTCTGTCAGTCAGTGGTGGTGTGTGTGTGTGTGTGTGTGTGTGTGTGTGTGTGTGTGAGCTAAACACAACTTGGTTATATAATCCAGGCAGCAGCAGCAGCAGCTTTACCAGGAGCGACAGAGTACACTGTGGCCAGGTTATCCAACACCTACAGGTTTCACCCCCATGAAAACCTTTCAAAACCGGACCCCCTGAAAAATGTCTTACAGGAAAGTATATACAGTATATCTCAGGAGGAATAAAGAAAATAGGCCTACATGTTGATCTTTAAAATCCTTATCTAAATTCGGCATACAAACAATGTGCTGAACATAACACTCTCTCATGTCAATTCAACTTTTAGGAATGAGCCTCCCTGTTGCCACTGTCTATGACAGCAGCGGAAGAATGTCGGCGAAAACGACACCACCGCCAAAATCTAAAATGTCATAATAATAAGTCACATCTGGTGTGTCACGTGTGTGCCGATTTGAGAAGCAGCCTCAATGTGTTGAGTTAAATATACTTGCAGTGTGGTTGTATCGCGTCTGAGCTTCAAAAACAAGAACAATTCACCAAATAACCATTTTCTCGCTGCAATTTGGCGAGGGACCTGCGCGGCACAGTGATGCGTAACGGGATTTCCACGCTGCGCTCTTCCTCTTGAGAAAGCGCTGACTGGTGTAGACAAACAGCAGTGCCTGTCTGCTCATATGTACGTTCATTTCATATGTTTACCACAGGGAGAGCCACTTTCTGACCGTGTTCAATGTGCTTCAATAAGGAGGCAACGCGCGGACGCATGAAATCCCGCGGACCGATAGAGAGGAGGCAGGAAAAAAACATAGCCAACTAATTACAACCAAAGACCAGCTGACACCAAAACACTCGACAAGAGTTCAAGATGCAGTTTGAGATACTCACCCTCTATGGTAGATCCGTCCAGCACGGAGCTAAAGTAGAAAAAATAGACTTGGAAGAAATGGCTTTCGGGATTTGTTGTTACGACAGAAAGCTCACTCCGCTGCTGATGAGATGTCCAATTTCTAAATTAGCAACAAAAACAAAAAAAAGAAAGAAACTGATGGACCACGTAGAGACTCAGTCCACCGTCTCCAATGTCACAGATCGCGGCCAATGCGAAGTCATGTAAGCACAGTCAGTTTGGTGCTGCATTTATGTGTGGTGAGTCAAGTAGTAAATACGGCAATCTACCACTCTGTCCGTAGGCGGTCAACGCATCATAAAAACTCGGCTCAGTTTAGATTGTAGATGCTGCATTACGTTATAAAGTGCACTTCATGATAGCTTTAAGGTGCAATTTAATAGGGTAAAGGGCTTATACGAGATGAAATGCAGCGTTTAAGCAATACATGTCTCATACATCGGGTGTGTGAGAATCAGTGGGCCCAATTATATTGACAATTCAGTTCCAAACCTTTTAAATTAACTACCCATATAGAATAAGATGAAGACATTGGCTACATCTTTAGATTCTCCCTGCTTAAGTTCTCCAAGATTCTTACATTCTGGTTAAAATGGAAATATGCTATGTAATCCCACAGTCCCTGAAGGCGTCAGCAGGCAGTGTGTGACAGACATGTCGTGCGGTGACTCACAGCTGAGTCACAGCGTCGTGTCCCGCCCACAGCGCGGTGGCGGCCAATAGCGCCCGTGCGGAAGTAGGCACCGCGGAGAACAGTCACGCAGCCCACCGCAGCCCCTCTGTGTGCGGTTTAAAAGGACGCCAACTCCCGGTCCATGTGCGGAAATCATACCCATTGACCATTAAAAGCAGGTGGGCGGTCATACATGGTACATATTCATATTCATAGGAACAAGGAAATAACAGTCAAATCATATGATGATTTTAAATGTCAGTGATTAAATCATAAAAGTGAAGTTTCCCCAATCTAATGTTTTAGAGTCTGTCATTTAAAGCAGCATGTCAGTTGTTATTATTGACAGAAACCAAATGTATATTTAGACCACTGACTGTGAAAAGATACAAAGAATCTCAATGAAATATATTCCATGAGTACACAGGAACATCGCCAACACTATTTGTCTTCTCCAGAGTGCAGACAGAAAGTCGTGTCAATACATGTGTCATTGTGTCTGCCAGATTCAGACCATACAGACATTTGCCTGTTGCGATGGTACACCACACACCATCACACCACGAGTGCAGATGCTGTTCAGGGGACGAGCACAGAGCTGTGCACTTTATTCAATGTCGAAACTTCAGACAGTTTAACACTGCACATCCCTGGGTCCTCAGCAACACACCTGCCAAATGTGAAGTAGATCGGATCGACGGTTGTTGAGATATGGTGACGACAGACAAACAGTTTCCTTGCTTTATGGTTAGACTTCTGCATTCTTGCGGTTAACCAACAGACTGGACAGACTTCTATTCGGCTCTGACCAGGACTGTGATTCTGGGGGCAAGGAGACCCAGCAGGCAGACAGAAGAGGGGCAAGAGATCACATTTAAGTTATGCTGAGTCTAAACAAAGTGTGTTCCCTACACCTGCAGGGTCGGACCACTTTGAGCTGACATCATGTAGCCTGAACATGGCGCTGATGTGCGTCCTCCTCTTTGCTGTCCTTCTAGCTACTTTAGAGGAGAAATAAGGGGTCCAGTCTGAGGGGAATCTGTGAAGGTGCTGGTGGTGGCTCACTTGTCTTATTATCCAATTAATGTTGATGTTATCTGCCCTGAGGATTTTCTGACCACTGGTAGCGCTGTGGAGCAATGACTTAACCCTCCATTTGCTTGTTTTTTAATGCCCAAATTTCACTCTAGTCCTAAACAGTTGTTGGCAGGAAACGTGAACATGTAATCTTTGAACTTTAATGATTGTTGTAATTCTTCTTTTTTTATGAATTAAACCTCTCCTTTAAAGGTGGCATAGCTTCACAGGTGTATTACTGGTCCAACAATATGTAAGTAAGTTATGAACCAGTTCTCTGAGATGATGCCTGGTATCTAAAGAAATACACAGTACGGTACCACATACCCACTATTACTATAAGGTCCCTGATGCTATAGTGATGGAAGCTTTATACACTGTCTGTGTACTGCTTGTATATGACTATGATATGTGGCTCGGCTCTTTTTTTTCTCACTAGACAGTTGGTTTCTGTGAATTAACTGCAGTGCGCCCACAAGCAGTGATTCATAGGCTGACACATACAGGATGCGTAGTGAGAGTCTGCTGCCCTCTGCCTTCTGAAAACCAAACGTGCAGGCTGACGATGATGTGAAGAGGCGCTCTGACAGCATTCACTCCAGAGGGATACAGTGATGCACAAGGTTACAAGACATGGGAACGCTTGATTTGCATCAACCTCTGCCGGTAATCAGAGGGAACTCCAACACAAATTCTCTGGAGCATCTATGGTAGATCTTTAAGATGTTGTCTCACTGCAACATTTTCACATCTCAGTAGCATCACAATATGTATTATTATTGTCTTTGAGATGGCATTTATTTATTATCATAAGTAGTAGTATCCCCTTTAATAACAGTAACTGAGTGAACTTTCTTTGCAGGGTTTACAGTGGCAGAGAGGTGGCGCTGTTGCATCATGGAGGCAGCAGGTGCTCCATGTGCAGGTGAATTTGGGAAGCTAGAAGATGACGAGCTGCTGCTGCTGCTGTCAGGCTAAGAAAGAAGCTTAAAATAAGGTAAGAAAGAATGATAATTTTAAGGTTAATTAGCCGTTAACTATGCTATCAATTAAGTATTTTTTGGCAGTGTACGCTGGAGTTTCGTTATGTGATGACAGACAGCACAGACAAATGTTTCCTTCGATCTGTTTCTGAATCCAAATCACATTCCGTGCTGAGGGTAATAGAAACGGTTTATATTTCAGTTTGGTGGATGTGATACATGAGAATCTGGGTATACGCTTCCACATGCCACTGACAATATAGAGCCCACTGTACAGCTGCTGTCCCTGCTGGTGTGACAAGTGAAACGCATGACGCGTACACAGGGTGCTGCTGCGCCTCAGTGGACCGTTCCATCATTGTACCGCCGTGCGTAAAATGGTTCGCTCCACCTGTAGCCTACAGTCTATAAGCTCTGGCAAAGCTCTTTAAGTCTGTCAGTGTTACCTCTGACTCGGGGCAAAGATGAGTCACGGAGACCGATACACCTCGTCATCCTACCGGAGGATTTTCGGGGACTCTCCGAGGTTTTCCGCCTCCTCTTCCCGCATGAGTAACCCCTCTCCGCGGGGCTCCCCGGTGCTCAGGTCCATGTCCGTGTCCCGCAACAGCGCGTCCTCCCTCAACATGTACAGGCGGGTTCGCGGGTCCACCACCACGTTCTCTCTGGTGCCCACGGACTCCCTGGACCTGTCCCAGACCTCCGTGGCCAACAATGAACTCAAAGTCATCAGAACCAACGAGAAGGAGCAGCTGCAGGTTGGTACTGAAACAAGTACTTAACTTTGTACATGTTGGGTTCTAACATAAAGAATAATGAGTCAGAGTATTTTAGGTGATAGGTGGTCCGTTATCTTTTTACCATCCAGATGAGATATTTGATAGTTTCGGAGAACATGTAAGATTAATATTTAGGAAGCTTAGTGAACACAGTAAGTGTTGGTTCAACTGGACCATCGTTTAGCTTCAAGCAGCTAATCAGGTCCACATTTAGCGACTAATTGGCTTCCTATTCTGGTGTCCCAGTCAGTGTCAGGCCAACTATCTGGATTCACCTGTCAGAGCAGAACCAAACCAGTTAATATTTGATGGAAACTACTGACATTCCGAACAATCAATTCATCTTTACCACAGTGAAAGCATCAATTATTGTGCAGAGTTATAGAAGGCAACCATTCAAAGATGCCTAACAGACGTGTTTTAGTGCATCTAAAGGTACTCTGATTGAAATATTTTGTGCCTGGTATGTTTTTTTTGTTTGTTTGTTTGCTTTTAAATGAAAGTCAAAAGATCCTCCTTTTCCATCCTTGAAAATCCAGTCAAATCTATGATTGATCTGTGCTGGTCACAAGATAACTTCTTCCTCACTGACTATTGTCAGTATTTGTGACATGGGGGCTTCAAGTCTCAACACATCACACGTCTGTGAGCTGCACACTGAACCACCTCTTGTGCCCAAACTAGTTGTGATGTTACAAAATCATGTTCATATATAAAAAGGGTATAAAAGTCCTAGACTGGTCAGGATACTTCTGCTTTGCATTTGGGAGTCCATTTGTGGAGTCCATACCAGTTCGAGTGCATGCCGTTAAAGCAAAAAGGGGACCATCCCATTTGTATTTTGACAGGTGGTCTCTATGTTAACTGTATACATTTATAGTCAGCACAATCATCAGATAAATGTCAAAACATCTTTCTAGATTCAGACGCTGCACTCAGCTCAGTGTGCCTCTGAGCTATCAATACGTGGCAGGCAGAGCTACAGTCACTGAAAATAGATACTTTCTACTGGAATTTCCACATTTAGACATTACAGTAAGAAAAGGACACATGATAAGATTACAGTAATAATGGCTGAATTCCATGTGGCTGCTTGATTGACCTTATGTTGGCATGAGTACTGTCGGTCTTCTGCTCTGTCAGCAAACCGTTTTGATTCAACATTTCTGGAGGAAAATGAGAAGTCTCTCTTCATCAACTGTACTGAAAGCTGTACTTATCAATATTTTTATAGGGTAAGTGGATCAAATGATTTGTAATGTGAACAGGGTCACTTGTAGGGCTGAACCCAGGGAGGATTATAACCCACTCAGCTGTCATCAGCCGTGTTTTCCAGTTACAGCCAGCAGCTCTGATAAACCGTCAGTACGCGACGCTGTTTAACTTTAAGTGAGTCGATGCCTCTGCTTTACCATCTGTCTGGTGGGACCACTGTGTGACTATGAACAAGATTTTATCCTGTGTCATAGGGCCTGAATGACCGCTTCGCCATGTTCATCGATAAAGTGCGGAACCTGGAGCAGCAGAATAAGGTGTTGGAGATGGAGCTGGTGACGCTGCGGCAGAAGCAGAGCGAGCCGTCCCGCATCTCCCATCTCTACCAGCAGGAGATGAGGGACCTGAGGTCACAGCTGGAGGAGCTGAACAGGGACAAGAACCGCATCCTGCTGGAGAGGAACAACATGGAGGACGAGCTGCAGGTAAAACCATTAGGAAAAGAATAACGACAATGGGAGGCGATTACGTCTTCTATTCTGCTTATATTGACTGCATCCTATTAGAGTAGTATGCTGGAATGGCTAATTTCCACTCAGGACAAACAAATGTTATTTTTTATTTCTTCTTCTCCATCATCTTTTTCTTCGCTTCATCCAACATCTCACAATCTGATCTAAACTCTCATCTCATCTTTCATATTGTTCAGCTCTTACTATAAGTTTAACTCACGACTCTCATCTCTCTGCTCTCATGTCTCATTTTAGAAGCTCAGTGTGAGGTACGATGAGGAAGCAAGGGCGCGGGAGGAAGCTGAGCAGACCTTGAGGTCCTTCAGGAAGGATGTGGATGATGCCACGGCAGTTCGCCTGGACCTGGAGCGCCGCATGGAGTCGCTGATGGACGAAATCTCCTTCCTGAGGAAAGTGCACGATGAAGAAATGCAGGAGCTGAGCAGCATGATGGAGGCACAGCAGGTGTCCGTGGAGCTCGAGCTCGCCAAACCTGACCTCACCTCGGCTTTGAAGGAGATCCGTAACCAGTACGAGTCCATCGCTTCCAAAAACCTGCAGTCTGCCGAGGAGTGGTACAAGGGCAAGTTTGCCAGCCTCAGCGAGCAGGCCACCAGGAGCAACGAGGCCATGAGGGCCAGCAGGGAGGAGATCAGTGAGTTCAGGAGGCAGCTGCAGTCCAAGACCATTGAGATAGAGACCCTGAGGGGCGCCAATGAGTCCCTGGAGAGGCAGATTGCTGAGATGGAGGATGCTCACAACGCTGAAGTCACAGCCATGCAGGTAAGCTACTTCAGTCATTGAAAAGAAAAGTCAGAATTTCTCTAAATTCAATGAACCCAGGGATCATAAACTGATCAGCCACGACATTAAAAAACAAGACAAAACACTGATCTGATTACAAAGACATCAGTGAGGGGGGAGGATATGTAAGGCAGCAAGTGGCCTACTGAGTTCTTAATGAAATGGGCAAATATAAGAATCTGAACGACACTGACACGCAACAGCAGCAGGTCTTGTGGGGTGTCCCCGGTATGCACTGGTCACTACCTACGGATGCCCAAGATTAATTGATATGCAGGGGGAGCAAAGCCACAGTGCCACATTTTACATCATGTGGATGACTGGATGCGTGTGCATCATTTACCTGGTAGAAGAGATTGCCCTGGAACGCACTGTGGGTAGAAAGCAAAGCTAGCAGACAAGCTTCTGGTGGTCCTGTGGCTGAATTTTTAACGACTCCTCTTGACAGAATCCACATGTTCTTGATGTGGTTCAAGTCAGGACTTTGAAAAAGCCATTCAAAAACTTTAATTCGGGCCTGATTTAGCCGTTCCTTTACTACTTTTGATGTGTGCCCAAGAACCAATCTTCTGGTTGATGATTTTAGGTTTTTTCTGAAGAATTTGGGGATAATCCTCCTTAACTGTTCCATTTACTTTCTTAAGGCACCAGATCCACTGGCAGCAAAACAACCCCACAGCATAACACTACCACCAACTTTCTATAATCACCAATGCTGATTGTTCAGGCTGCTGGCAGCAGATTTGGTCACATTTTCAGAAGATCTATAATAAATTAACAAATGAACCAAACTTTATGAATGATATTGTGAAAAAGTAGTTTGTATTCTTCTCACTCTATCACAGAAAATTCAGAGTTCAATGGTTTCGGCTGACAGCTCATGAAGGAATTTAGTAGATCTCATAATATTAGAATATTACAGAAGAAGACCTTCCCAAATAGGCTCATTTATGCACTCAGTACTGTCTTACACTGTCACTCACACGAACTTTGACAAATTGACAGTGTCCAATTCAAGTTCAAGGTCTGAAGTCAACCAAGTGTGAGTTAGTCGCTGTACCAGCATCTGTGTCCATCAGACTGACTGGAACAGTTTAGTGTAATGACCTTGCATGCCAATTAGATTAACTTCTGACCTGCTAAATCGGACACAGGAAGGCCATCTGCTTTCACTGGCTTTTAATGGAAGATAAACCTAAGCCCCAAAGGTTATTGAATTCCCGTAAGGGATAGAAGGAAATCCTATGGACAGCAGTTACACGGCACAGTACAGTAGATACCTGGACGTGGGTGAAATTAGTCTGAAAACTGTGTCAGACACCACTGATAACCTTGTCTGACTCCTTTCTTATCTCCAATGTTACAGGACACCATTGCCCACCTGGATACTGAGCTGAGGAACCTGAAGGGTGAGATGGCCCAGCACCTGAGAGAGTACCAGGACCTGCTCAATGTCAAGATGGCCCTGGACATTGAGATAGCCGCCTACAGGTGCTGACTGGAATAAAGGAAAAGCCAGACGAAAGATCTCTTGACCAGTAGACTCATTAAAAGTCTTTAGGGTTTTTTTGTCTTTAGGTGTATGAATCTGTGTATCCAGTCTGACTTGTGTTTCCTTTGGTCCTATAAGGAAACTGCTAGAGGGGGAGGAGACTCACTTTAACTCAGGGATGTCGTTTGGTGCTGCTGGCTACAGCTACCAGCCTCGAGCCTCCAGCGGCTCCTCCAAGAGCAGCCAGAGGGACAAGGACGGGTCCTCGAAGGAAAGCTTCAAGGAGAGCAGAGAGGATAAAGATGAGGCAGACATCAACTCCAACAACTGAAGAAAGACAGACAGAGAAATCTGGAAGGAGAGAGTAGAGATATACTGTGTGTGTATAGTGAGTTCATAGTCATATACTGTATTTGTCAAGGGCAACACTAAGTCAAATGTTTTTTGGAATTGGAGCTGAAACTCAATATTTTTGATTAATTATCTTATTGTTGACTAACTATTCTGAAAAACACAAAATGTTATGTTTTTCCTGCCATTTCAGTATTCAGGTGATCAGTGGATCAGTTGTAAATCTCCATCACAAGAAACAAATAACTAATCTCAAGATCTGGAGAAAAATATGTACGGTACTTTTCCAGAGGAGATGAACATGTTGCAAACATTGAACCAAAGTAAAGTCACCAAGTTTTGAATGTTCTGAGGATTCATTTCCATTTTGCTGCTTTGTGAAATTGCACTGAAACCTGTGTGACAGGTGAGCACAAATCACTACTGAGACAGACAACCTTTAAGTCTGTTGCTGCTGCAGCATACTGTCAATCAACTTGTGCTATGAAGTAAATAAAGATGTCATGAACTGGATCAGTTGTCAAGCACCTGAGACATAAAGCCCCAGCTGGAAGTTCTGTAAACTTCAAAGTCTCCTTATTCTAAGAACAAAGTTCTCTAATATTTTACATTTGCCTGCCATTGTTGTTGGGTTTTCAAAATTAAGATTTCCAGAGCATTTTAGAGAGATTATCGAGTCACCAATTAACTTTAAAGCACTTTAGGCACATAGGCACGTATAGGCACGTATGGAGGACGACACCACTGTGTTTTGTTAGGGACATTACAAAGTGTAGATGTTTCCCTGCTTGAAAACACAGACACAGTTCTTCTCTGTGTTGGGAAAAACCCTTTCGTTGGAGAGAGAGTAGACAGGACGGTGTGTTAACTTGAACACAATACTTTAGCACTGAATTCAATGCATCTGATGCATGTAGTCCACATGTTAACAAAGATCATGTCACCCAGCTGCAGTGTCAATGTATACAGCTACTGGTCTGAAACAAAAACAGTTTTTTGTAGTCGTTCCAGTGTCACTGAATAAAACGACCTGACAAACAACTTGTTTTCTTTGCTTTTATATGAAAATCAGCATATGCACAAATACAAGATGATGTTTATTAAAAATGAGCTAGATACGAATCTTCACTCCAGATTCCTTTGCATCTATTTTACCTGTGAAAGTTCATAACTGCACACCAATTAACTCCATGTGTATTTAAAGTCTGAACACGTTTCAGTTATGAAATGAAAAGTGTGTAATAGAGGACTTTTTACAGATCTTAGTCATAAACCTGAATACATTACAAGAAACAAATGAATTAGCAGACAGATGTTCAGTCATTTATTAATTAATTCTGACAAAAGCAAGTAAGAAAATTATATTCAGTAAATCTCTACCAAAGACTTCTTTATACAAAATCCCTTTAAATAACGGTTTTTGTGCTCTGGTGAGTTGTACGGAAAAAACAGGTTTCATCAACTATATTTACATCAGCAGACAGTCTGAACAAAAGTGAACAGCTCTTAACTTAAAAGGTTAGAATCAACTTGACGCAGACGATCATTAAAATAGTATATCATAGACCTAAACTCTATATGCACACAGACAAACCTTTGGTTGTTGTAGTCCTTTTGTTCTAAGCCCTTTGAACCAATATTTTCTATCTGATATCTTCCCCAAAGTCATAAATAGCAAAAAAAACAGTTTTTCCATCCAGTTTTAGCTACAGCAGCAGTTGTGTTCTTGTGTGGAGAGGAAGCACACTTAACAAACCCTAACAAGACACCTTGGCAGTGGGAATACATAGTTACATTCAACTGGTACAATTAATGTATTTAATGCTGGCACTTCAGTAATTCAGATATATGTCACCTGTATCTAGTAAATTAACAGCAGACACAGGAGTTGTCCTGAATACAAGAAGAAGAAGATCTTGGGAGTTGAACATTTGATGCTACAGTATGAACTAAAACAATCAGGTCAATACATTTCTGATTTTTCAATAAAGAAATCCATGTTTAGAGTTCCTGAACTGTCTTCTTCAGCCATCAAGTATGTTTCCTTGTTACACTTAGGTTTTGCAAAAAAAGTTTTAGAAGCAGAATTACAGTCCAAGGCAGTTGTAGGGTAGCAATATTGCCAATGTAAAAACCTGACTCCACATCTTCTTAGAAGTTAACTCCATCCACCCCTCGATCTCAGGACTGGGAGGGCAGGACTAAGCCAAAGTGCAGCACCAACAGACCATCCTGCAGCAAAGTGATTACAAGACCAAAAGGATCACTCAGATGTTTTGCTGGGGATCAACAAAACTTCCACTATCAAAGTTGTGGTTTGTTCATTCTGTGTGTTTTCGTGGTTCTTACCTGTAGTGCCTCGTCGCCCACAGTGCTCTGTATGTCTTTAAGTAACTGGTAGTGATCTAGGAGGTGATCTCCACAAACCACATCCACCTGCAGAACACACACAGACATTTCACACCACTGCTGACCACAAGTCCTGTGATGCCTACAGACAACTGTGTTTCTTATGGTTAAGTTTTGAGGCACTGGGGTCAGCCCTACACAAAATTCTAGAGAGACAGATTACAAGGGCTTTAAAGCACCAGGAATAGATTGGCTTTGACCAAACAAAACCAGATTTCCTGTACCCATGAAAAGGTTGTTCAAACCTTAGTATATGCCTGGCCTGTGTCTAGTGTAATGGAGGATTGTCAACGCCTTACTGTAAAGTTCTGTTTATGTTCACAGTGTCCCTGGGATGAGGGTGCCATCACCCAAAGTTACATCACTTTGCCTCTCAGATCAAGTGTGCAAGCTGTCGCAGTGAGGTTGTGTATCTCCCACTTTGAGACTAGACCCCCACTTATTCATTTTGAAAGAGAAACGCTCAGTGGAGAGAAGGAGAGACACGCTTTGGCATTTGGCCTGGCTATGCTGCAGTTGTGCCAAAAATGTGGGAAAACTTTTGGGTGACCAAAGCAATGAATGACTATATATTTATGATTAAAAAGAATGAGCATTGAAAGGGATCATCAACCCTTGGCTAGTGTTTCCCTGTCCTCTCCAGGTTTGTACAGACAGGCTGGAGCAGAGAAGCACTGAGGCAAGGAAATCTGCATAAGCTGCTAATCCTCATCCACGTGTTACAAAATACAAAATAAACCAACACCTGAACACTCTGCAAAACTGACCACACTTAAACATTTCTGTTCATCTGCGCTCTGAGGAACGAGGACACCTCTGATCACTAATAGATGTAATCATACGGCTTCTCCTACATCATATCCACTGTTTTGAGACAGACGTGTTACTAGGGCACTAATTTGATTATAATCAGATTAACATTAAGGAGTGTCTGGTGTTCTTTATCTGTAGGCCGCCTGCTGAGTTTTGACCTGAGCAGTTGACCCTTCTATGTCGGATTCTACTTGCTTTCAGCAGTTGTTTCAACTCCAAATCGTCCACATGTGCGTTCCTCAATGCAGTGCTTGTTGTTCTAGTAATGTTTCCAAGCCTTATATTTTGAATAAGGTTGACTCTGACAAGAGTCTCCACAGAGATGAACTGTTGAATTTGACCCCGACAACCTGCTTTTTCTCTAAAACATTTTTCGTTCGTCCTGACATTATCAGAATGGTATGTTGCATCATCATTTAATCATGTGACTATTAAATGACCCTTCAGTTCCATACAATGAATTCTGCACACCATTTTGATAGAACCGTTGGCCCTCACAAGCTTGTATAATTGCTGTCTTCCAATACGTAAAAGCACCCACTCACTGTCTTACATACATGAAAGTGACTGTGGTCACAGTGCACGCCTACGCTACCCTATTACTGTAGTGCCTACTTCCTTTGCTGTCTAGCTTCCAAGTCTGTCTAAAGGAACGACCAGGATCAAGATCACAATCGTGTCACTTTGTGAACTCATCAGCTGTAAGCCTCACCTGGCAGGCTGGGCTCAGCTCCATCTTCCTCCTGATGAAGAGCTCCACGTGGCGAACAGTGGCCTCGCCCGACACTCGTACGTATGGCCTCTCTAAGGGCTTAACAGAGACAGAGTTGTTAAGTTAGAAAATTTAAAAAAATAAATAAATGTATATGTGTGTATATATATATATATATATATATATATATATATATATATATATATATATATATATATATATATATATATATATATATATATATATATAATTTGATGTCTTTCAGAAGAATGATCACCAACAGAGCCAACCTCGGTGTGAATACTCAGGAACATCAGCTTAAATCAGAAATTACACAGACTTTGCAATATGAAGCTGGCAGGATAAAGTCTGGTCAATGTCGGTATAAATCCAAATGTCCAAATCAGTTGCACCATACAGCTGGCTTGGGTACTGTCCAGTAAAGTTGAGGGGAGCAGCGCATACAATGCAGTTTTGCCATTTCACTACCAGTGGACATATTCCTATTGGTGCAAGCAGAAGTGGGACTGGCTTAAATTCATCAGCTCCACTTGGATAGTATGCCCCTAGGCTTCTCAATTTCTTTGTCTCCAGCATGGTTTTCTGACAGTTGAGCACTGCAAACAATGATTCCAAACCCATATGTCTATGCTGCTGGAAACTTGCAAGAAGGTGTCATGTAAGAGGAAGAAACAGTCTAAAGTGAGAGCATCCAAAGAAAGATTTTAATAGTGCCGAGATATCTTTCTATGCAACGTGGACTTAAATTCCTTGAATGCTGAGGATGTAATACTCGTGAGCACCACTGCTTCCCAAATGAGCACCACATTCATTACCAAGGATAAATATCCTGTGTTATAATGAGTAGTGGGCAGGCTTAGCAAGATTTTTCTCAGTCATCAAAAATATTCTCCGACTCATACATTTAAGATAAAGTGGGAATCAAGAATCAATACTGTCCCATCCCCCAATGTAACCATATCGTTTCAGTTGTATACTATTAGTATTCAATAAAAGCGGTTATAAATTCACATCATCAATATTTTAAGTTATTACCTTATAGTTGCTGATGCCCTCTTCAGCCCTGAAAAAAGGAGAGAAAGAATTAATGTACAATAAATATAAAAGATTCTGAGCAAGCAGTCACAGTATGGAAATGGAGCCATCTGGTGGTATGTTTTTGGGAAACTGGGTTCCCCTGTTCCCTGGAGGCAGAGGACAGGATCTCCAGGCAGTAAGTTGCATTTATGTTTACGAGCCAAAAGCAAAGTCCCAATTTTTCAAACTACAGCCTGTAACCTCTTTTATTTTAAGGTGATTCCCAGAACTGACACTAAAAGACAGCAGTGGCTCCCTTATTGTTATTTAGAGAACAATAACACATTATAATGCATTATATGACTTATTAGGCTAAGTTCGATAATACTTCATAAGTGCTCACTGCCATGTTTCTTTCATCATCATAATGTATGCCTCATAGTCACTATGGCTATGACTAAGTCTGGACATGGAACTGTATTGTGAGATCTTTACCCAACAAACTCTAGCAGTAGAGATACATCCAGCTCAGGAGGAATAGTGAACACTGACTGGGGAATGTTATCCTTCTTCTGCCTCTTTAACACAACAGGAGCTGGAGTGGAGACCATCACTGCAACAGAAAACACAGGACAATTTGAGTGCTGAAGAGTCGTTTGAAACTGTTCTATTAAAAATCTCCACGGTTTGATTTCTTTTTTTATCTTTGATGATGTCAGGCTTCCAGTGTTGACGTCGCTGGTCACAATCTGATAAAGTCAATTTGCTGCTTGTTGACAGAGAACGTTTTGTCATTCAAGGCCAAATGAAGCTCAGTGACCAAATGTGTGTTAAATGTCATTTTGTTAAATGTTTTTTGATTGCTCATCTGTGATGTCTAATTTAACACTTAAATGTATTGAACTAAACAAGTTCCTATTAAAGAAGACAGACAATAAAATACTGTATGGCACATTAAATACAGTGAATAATTGACAGGTGTTGAGGTAATGTTGCCCTAAGTCTGTTTACTTAGAAAGCTAAATGAACTACTTCACCTGGTTTTGGCACCTCCAGCCCTCTCTCTTTGTAGAAGTGACACATATCTTCCCTCACAACTGTCGTGCAAAAAAAAGAAGGTCAGATTAGAATTTTAACGGGAAATGAGCACTTATTGTGATTGAATGACAGTAAATATTATCGTATGTATTCTGTACTTACCCTCCTCAAGGAAGGGAACCATTTTGTAAACAATATCCTGCAGTTGTCTGTCAGGCCTGAAGGAAAACAGAGAAGCATTTTAAGCTTAGCACTGACAGCAGGTTTACAACCCCAAAATCCAGACATTTGCTTAGAATTCTTCATGTCCTAATTTCTGACTTTTGACAAACGCATACCAAACAATTCATGCATCCCAATTTCCATGATAATACTGTAGTTTCCACACACACCTTCAAAGACTATTTTCTAAATAACTTAAATTATTCTTAATTCTTAACCAATTATAATTAATTGGTTGACAACCATCTCTTTTTAGAACAAGCACAGAAGGTGATCCAAATCTGCCAATACATAAAGAGTGATAAACCTACCTGATGTTGTAAAGTGGTTGAGTCTGGTGGACTACAATGCTGCAAGTGGGACACCTGTTGCTGTGGAAGAAGTGCTTCACGATGCAGCTTTTGCAAACTTTGAAAAGATAAAATATCATCAGACACAGTCAGGACATATGTGTTCAAGTTAGAATAATAGGAACTTTTGAGGCAAACAAATATCATTTGAGTGTTTAAATAATCAATTTTATTGTTAGATAAAATAATATCTATTTACATTCATTTTTTGACAAGGATCCCAAAAATAATGTGTCACAGGGACATTGTGCTCAGGATTGGTGTCCTGGCAGTCTAGTTAGCATACTATGAAGCACAGCACACATAGTTTGTACCACTACTGCACATCATTCTGCAGGTTTCCCATCATTTGCATTTTTCCTTTATAAGATATTTGCAGTTCTCGCAATTTGGGTTTTGCAGCCCTAGTCTTTATCCTAAAGTCCTCCGAGTTCTCTGGAGATAAAGTAGACCTCTGCTGTCACTCACATGTGTGCAGGCACTCTGTTATGGTGGTGGCATCGATGAGGAAACCACAGCACAGGGCGCAGCGGATGTACGGGTAGAACTGATTGAGGGGCAGCTTGGGCTGTGAACAAATGAAAAACATATACAGACTTTAAATTCATCTGCAGTCACATCAGATGAACGCCTGCCTGCCGTGAACTTTTTTTTTTTTTTTCTTTTAGCATCAACGTCTGTTTACGTCAGCTGTTAGTTCATGACTGCCATCAGAGATATGGAAATGAGACACATGCGCCTTCGTCGTGAGTCAAGCATGAAGTAGAAGAGAAAAGTGATGTGTGTGATATGAGAAAACACCTGTACACGCATCATACCTCGTCCTCTGAGTCGCTGTCTGACACGTTCGTTGAGCGATCATGATGTCCGTTTGGAGGAAGTGACATTCCCAACGGCTGCTAATGTCGCTACGACCGACCGACCTGTCCTCTTCTCCGTGTGGGAACAAGATACCAAATTAAATGGTTTTACTTTAGAGTAAGACTCAGCTCTACACGTCGAAGTTATTAAAGTTGCAAGTTAGCTCCTTTTGACTAGCTGGCTAACGTTAGCTTGCCCAGTATGTGCACTACTAAAAACAAAAACACACGCGCTGACACTTTGCGGCTTCAGTTTAGCTGCTAATGTTTCTTATACCGACCAGACTGAACGTTTCACCTGTGCTGCTGCTACACGACAACACTTCTGCATAAACTATACGTATTTCCTAACTTTAAGTTAACTGTACTCTTTGTTGCCTTCCTCACACTCAAGTTAACAACTCAATTTCCCTCGCGCGTGTTCCGCGAGGAGCGACGTTAATATGACTTCCGGTCTGGATCCTTCAGAATAAATGTGACCTGACCAGACACATTGTAGTCCAGACAAAATTTAAAGGGGCACTATGTGGATTTGGAGAAGAGACTCAAACAAAGAATTGTCATATATACATGATCACCGAGGTAATAATACAAACTTTGGACCTTTGTCCATAACTGAATAAACAAAGCTGTTCTCAGAGGAAAATAAGGTGAAGCTGGAAAGATGGCAGGGTCTGCCCAAGGCCATAGCCAGGAATAGCCCAACTAGGGCATGCCCAGCCCGCAAGAAAGAGCGGCAGGCATTGATGCCAGATTTCATAAGGCCATGTACATTTTCACATCATGCACTGGGGCCCTACAATTACCTTTTCCCATAAGCTAACACTGGGAAAGAAGTGTCTGTAAAACAGATGACAGATCTTTTTCAAGTGCGACGGCCTCCAGAATTTGAACCATTTGGATAAATAACATTTGGAGAGTCTAGAAGAGCTGCACGATTAAATTATTTTTCATCCCAGGCACTATACCAGAGGTTAGCCTGCACGGTCTGCAGAGGTCTATGGTGCAAAAATGATTCAAAAATAATTTGCATAGGTTTAAAACATCAGTTGCAGCTATAAATGCCATCCAAATAATGTTTATAAATGAAATACAATAACAGTGTTGGAGCCAGTCCCAGCCAAATTGAATGCCGTTTAACAAGACTACAAGAACAATCAAACTGAAGTGGAACTATACCAAATGCAAAATAATAATAATAAAATAAACCATAATAATTCTGTATTTTGGTAGTTATTCCAAACGTCATAGATATAGATCAAGCATTTATTTTGAAAATACAATGACGTATACTCCGGTTGGGCACTCCACTGATTTGGCCGCTAGGGGTCGTCGGAAGCACATTATAGGTCAGTGCATAATTTACTGGTCACTTTTCTCGAGGAGCAACAACCATTGTCCTGTTTCTCTTGTATTTGCGACTTCTCTGTTGTTGCTGTTTTTGTTTCAACATTTCTTTTCAGTCATTTCTATTCTTTTTGTATGCTGTCGTGTGGATGCTGCTGTACTGCTGTGTTCATGACAATGAAACTTTGGGTTTTAATGGCTGCAAGTCTCTAACACCATGAAGGGATTATAGGTGCAGTGAATTGATACAATTAAGCTTGCTGATAAAAACATTTCTATTGGCATCACTTTCATGGCTAATTTCAATATTTTATGGATTTAAAAGAGCATCTAGACATAATTTTGATCTCAACTAGTGTTTACCATGTGTTCTGTTTTTTTCTTTATTTTTTTGTTAAACTAAATACTTTATAATTTTACAGTGTTTTACAGCAAAAGAATACTATTTTAGTGACAGCCAAAACCCCTTTTTTCTGAGAGAATGAACAGCCAACATAACATCATCCTTCAGTTTTGCATCACGATCTGCTAAATGGGGAGATAGTTCAAAGATGACCCCCAATGTACTGACAGCACACATAGCATGTTTGAGCGGACATTTTGTGTATTTATATTGGCAAGACTGGTGTTTCATTTTGAACACACTTAAGCCCACATATTAGTCGGGGAAATCCAAGCCCTCACCTCCACACCTACAAAGCATCTTTTATAAAGATTTTCCTTTATACTCGATGTGTTTAAATGCACTCAGAGGGAGTGGCATGTGTCAGGTAACCTCACTCCACTCCTTAAAGACTGCTATATAAACCAGGGTGGTATGAGATCATTCACTAAAGGTGGAGGGTTGATTTTTCTGTATTCAGTGACAAGAACTGCCATCAACTACATCAGCCTGTGGAGCAATGTAACTATGATTTCAGAGGCAACTTGTTTTTCACTGCAAGTATTGTATGTTTGTCTAATTTCAAGTCAAGACATCTCATTACACTTAATACACGATACAATCACCTAGAAAACATGCATTTTACGAGAAATAGGGTCTTTTTGGGGGGAAGTTTTCCTTTGTCCCATTGACAGATTTGTCTAATTATTACAAGCAAGAAACATTTTTAAAATAGAATCCAGTAGCTTTTTACCTTGCGAGTCTGTAAGAATGGCAACATGGGATCCCAGAGACACCTTTTATCGCAGGGGCTACAAGAGCAGTTTGGAATATTTTGCCAGGTGGTTATCTGTCTGTCTATCTGCCTGTGGAGGGATTTTTATCAGTGTGTTGGCATTACAACTATGCAAGATGCAGTCACAGAACTTTACAGGTGACTAGTTGGGATCAAAATGAAGTGTGTTTTACCCGGTGTTCATATGCCTGTCTGTGGAAAGACTTTGTCACCATGATATTGTCACAACAGTGATAGGTGGGTGAGTGGGATGTAAAAAGGGGGGTGGCCCTAGTAAAATAACTCCCTCTGGACGCCCACAAGCATTTTAATGCATTCACAAAACATTTTCCAGTTGTAGTTGAGCTCGAAATGAATCCCAAGCTCGAAGATAGGTGTGGTCCAACCTATTATCACTGAGTACTCGTGTAATAATATTTACTAACTAACTTGTCACAGGTTGAAATGTCAACATGTTGACGGTCGCTGCAGCTGGTGTCGTTTTCTTCTTCTTTTTACATAAGTTGCATAAACTGTTGTTGTCTGAGCAGTGGGGTAGGAAGGGGCACCCTCAACAGTAAACACAATATTTATTCCCTGTCTGTGCATCTTTGGGGAGAAGTCGCTCACCTGCTGTTCTTTCTGAGGTTCCTTACACAGGGAGTTTCTCCTCATTTGATCTGTGGGTCTGAGGATAGAAGATGTTTTATACCATGAAGGGATTATAGGTGCAGTGAATTGGTATGCACGGTCAACTTCTGATTTATGATAATGGGCCAATTACATAAAATTGACTCGACTTCTGAACCTGAGAGGCTTAGCGAGAGATGTTCGCAGTGATGGATCAGTCGCCTCCATTCGTAATAATCCTCTTTATCCCACCACTTGATGTAATCAGGCAGCTTGTGTGCTGAACACTAAATGCTCACTAATATCTGGAACTTTTGCGGTTAAAAATATTTACTTTCTTCTTTGTGAGGAAGTGCAGACGACTCTCTGTCTGCCAAAGGATGTCTGCAAGAATAGAGAATATTTGTAGCACTGTGTTTTTGGGAGTCAAATGAGATTTCTGCCTCTTAGCGTCTAGTGTTTCAAGTGTCTTTGCAAGCCCATGCAGTTAGACAGTGTCAATAACAGAAGATCAGCATCCTTGGAAACCTTTCATGACTCTTGTGCAAATATCTTGATGTAATGACGGAGCAGGGGATTTCCAGGCATCTGCCCTCAGTGTGTTGTCTGTGTTTGTGTGTGGTGCAGGTTTTTGCAGTCATGTGCATCCTTATACCTGCTTGATCACTTTTTATTTACTTGCTCTGGTGACATCAGGAAGAACTCCACAGCTGTGTCAGAATAATTTACAGATATAGACATTCTGGGCACTTTATTTTCTTCACCTTTGCCTGTGTAAATGGGGGAAACCCCATTGAGAATTAGGTGGAATAGTTTGGGAATTTACTATTGGTTTAAGCTGAGTGTTAAATACAGCTCTGTAGCCAGGTGTCCTTTTGTGGGATTACTGGGAATTTACACAAAGGGAGAAGAACCCCAGCCTTAAAAAAACTTTTAGGAATCACTGGTCTTGGACAAGATGATGTGACTTTGTTATTTAAAAGGGCACTATGTAGTTCTGGATAAAAAAAAAACTCAAACCCAGAATTAAAAAAAAAGTACTATATTAATGTGGTAACAATATAAATTCAGAAATATATTTTTTCTGTAACACTGTTTGAAGCTAGAAAGTAAAATAGTATGAAATTGTGTTTGAGGTCAGTTAGTTTATTAAGTTTGTTTAGGTATTTAGGTATTCTTCTGATCATCATTTCTGTCTCAGTCCTACATAGTGCCACTTTTTTACAAGAGACAACTTCATGCATTGTATTCAATACTGAAAGCTGATTTTAAGGCTCAACAACGCTTAAAGTCATGCGGTTTTTGTTAAGTGAGTGTCGGGATATCATGGTGTTGAGTTCAATGGTAAGTTGAATGGTGACCGATTATTCACCTGGCCGATTACCAGATCCAATATTAAGCATTTTTTCTTATTATTAGAGTCAGTGTCTTGGTTTTTTTTAATATTGATTTTAAAATGCAATGATTTTAAAATACAAGCCACTAGAATGATCTGATGAATCTTGCGATGGAAGTAAAGCACAACATTTGCTTTCTAATGCAGTGGAGTGGAAATATTAAGTAACATAAAGCTGAAAATCCTCAAGAAAAGTATAGTACTTGAATAAAAACTAAGTTACAGTCAATCACTGAGTAGCACGATTGTATAACCTCTGCATGTATTGTAAGTAGTCAAGTGTAAACATGTTGCAAAACTAGAAAATAAAAGACTTGGATCCAAATGACCTTATTAAAAACTGGTTATATTTTTTTTCTCTAAAGTCAGAAAATGTAAAAGCATTTACAATTTACACAGTACTCATGGTATATCACACGGTACATACATACAGAAGGTGGTTTATGGCGCACCTCACTCAGACAAGAAACCAGCTCAGACAGGCTCTTCATTTTAGCCCAGTGAGTCTATTTATATCACTAGAGTACAGAGCAGGTCTTCGACTCTGGGAGCTAATGTTTCATTGAAGAACGGTTGTTTTTTAGCATCACTGTTACATAATACCTTCAGTGAAAACTTATTATACAAAAACAGTTCCCTAAGAATAACTTAAATACATCTATATGTGTTATTTAAGTGGTCGAGTAAGTTGTAGCTGAACAAGGCGCAGTTATGACAGGATGTAGTTGGCCTTTCTATCAAACCCCCCAGTGACTCATCTGTCTCACCACTTAGGGATTCGCTACCTTCAATCTGCTTGGCAACACAAGTATGGATGAATCTGACTGATTGGGAAACGGTGGAAGATTACAGCCAAAATGCACACACGCCTGCTCACGTGTCCTGTTCTGTTAAAAACCCTTTTGTTCCACAACTGCACAGCTTTCGTCAAAGTCTCTGCAATTGCCATCAAATCTGGGGCAAAAATGAGCCAGAGAAGGGCCTGACGTCTTTAAAGCCGGTGTCTGAAGGTTGAGTGTTCTTCTTTGCAAGCTCCAGGCTGTTAAGTTGTGGTGACGGACGCGTCATATTCATGTGGTGCTGCATGTCAATTTTGGAGCAAACTGAAAACAAGCAGACTGAAGTTTGCCGTGCGAACATTTCTCAGAAGCAGAGCTGCTTTGGAGGCAGAGTAAACTCTGTAGTTGGGTTACAGCATTGACACTCCATCATCCTTAACATGCTCAACAATGGGAGACAAAGATATAGAAGACATATAACTTTTTGTATCTTATTGGACCCCATTTGCCTCTCAAATGATTTCCCGATCAGCAGAGTCTCCACACTACAATGATACAAAAGACATCTTTTTGGTGATGATGCCACGATGTTGCTGTTGTATTGATGTCATATAAAGAACTGTAATAGACTGTCTAATTGTCCCCAGCAACATCCTGTACCCTAGATATGTTCGGATCTCCGAATTTGATTTGTATCATACCAACATTTCTAGAATAGTTCCCATATCACATTCAGATAAGATGTTTATGAGCTGACTGTCACATCAGGGGGAGGAGAGGCTGATGGTGGCGTTGCAGCTGGGTGAAAAAACAGGTATTTTTTGGCCAAAACATGATCTTTTCCTAACCCTAACAAATTTGTGTTTGTGCCTTAACATAACCTGAGCATAAGCACAGCGTTGTTGAAACATGAAAATATAAAATTAGCATAAAGAAAAGTACATGGCCAACATTTATTCTGCTAACTGGGTTGGTTTCCCCCCCAAAAGATAATCAAGTCATTCAGTGAACTCAAATTTCAGTGGGTGAAGTTAACTACTGTTTTCCTGCAGCCAAAGGAATTTATTAAACAGAATTGATATAGGCAAGTAAAAACATTTTTGATCTTAAAAAATGTCAAAGTATCAATTGTGATTGTATGTTGTGCACTGTTGCTGACAGATGCTGTTTCTCATAATGACAATATGTGCAGCAAAGGTGAAACATTGCATTGTGGTATTTTTAGCCAAAATAAATGTATATGGCAACGACACAACATCTTTCATTCCATCATGAGAGTTGCTTTTTATTTTTTTGCTTTGTTTCCTTTAACATTAAAGAGGTCTTATTATGCTTTTTTGGATTTTCTCCTCCACTGCCTGAAATGCCTGGTTTGGAGTTAAGCCTTTAGTTCCATAACTTATGTGTGTCACTATGCAACATGTGTGATATAAATATATTCATTTACACACACTCATATATAAAATATATATGATAAAATATACAAGGCCGTACCGCAGCCATGCTAACCAGCTGTAGTGGTGTTGTTTCGGATCAATTATAACGAGCAAGATGTCTCACTCCGTAGCTAAAGACGGAGCACTCAAGATACAGCGTGAAAACGGATGCTGCAGCAGTGCACCGTATGGGAAAAAATAATGTGTTTTTGAAGATTAAAGTATATAAACTTATTCCACTAGGACCCCAAAATAAAAATATGAACCTGAAAATAAGCATAATATGACCTCTTTAAATTAATTAAAAGCCAGCCGAGCCTGCCAGTCTGGCAAACGTAGCTCTCTTTAAGACTTTATCCAATCAAAAGCACAGTCGTCACCAAAATACACAGATAAAGTAGAATTAGCTCGTTGAGACCCAACTTTGAAACTGCTTTTTAGTGGCCTTTAGAGGATCTGCAGCTTTAAGGCACTTGTGCGTTAGCTTAAGGATCCGACAATTGCAGGATTTGGGCCTCATAGTTTGGCTAAATCTGCGATCATGAATGCTATGCCACCTCTGTCTCAGAGTTATACAGTAAGTTCCCCCCATATAATTCTCCAGGTAGATTCTTTGGCTGTGCACTTGAACCCAGACAATTATATGAGTAACACTGCCTCATAAAATGTTGCATTACTAAAACTACAATCCGTCGGACAGTGAAACAGGATGCTCTTTAGTGACAGGTGTCGCCTTGACAGTGCTGCTGGACATATTCCCCTCTCAGACCTCCAGGAGACTATGTGGTCGCTCGGGTGCTTGTGGGGGGTCAGACTGGAGGCGACAAATAGGCTTGTTGCACATCGGGCAGACGCTGCGGATCTCTAACCATTTGAGCAAACACCTGAGAGAAGGAGAGAAAGGAAAGAATTGTTAGCTCATTTTGTAATTTCAAAAGGAAGACAAAGTACCCCAAGTTAGACAGGTGGGGACGAGGAAGTATAAACTTAAGGAAGCAAAACAACAAATAGAAGGTCTGGGGGTTTACTGAACGGTTGTGAAACAGGTCTTAGCTGACATACATGCAGGATATTTGCCCAGCTCACACAGGAACAGGTACTGGTGGTGATACAGGTAGAAAACTAGGTCTCAGGTGCATAACTCATGCTCGTGTTGAAACGTGCAAGGACCTATGTTGTCAGGAATTTGCTTGTCAACTTCTGCAGGACTCCCTGAAAAAGTTGCTCAACATCTTTTTCTGACGTTTATTGCCAACCCTACTGTTAAAGTCCATGACAGAAATCCATCATGAGGTGGAATTTATGAGACATGACTTTCTCCAAGACTGTTTGCATCGTCAGTCTTAAACATGATGTATGAGCCAATTTACTGACCTGATTGTAAACAGTTAGACAAAATAATCCATTTCAGAGATTCTTCATTAACAAGTACAGACTATAATGATGCAAGAAAGTTTGCTGATTACCAATTAAAGTTGTATGACTTACTTCTTGTGAAAAGCATGGGAACACGGGCACACTCCTAGCTCATCCCGGCTGCGAAACTCTTCTAAACACACAGCACATGTTTGCTGAAAAGGGGGGAAATGACAAGTTGTAGACTCAGTTCATGACCAACGCTCCTGTCACCTTCACTATTTTCAGTTAATAAAGTATATCCTGACACAGTCCCTCAATTCAGCCATTATATAGCAAAAACATCATACATCCAGTCAGCAGCTGCTAACCTGTAATTCTCTACTAACATCATCACTAATACAACTTTCTGCCTCTGTTTAGCTCGTAGTCAACTTGTTTTCTTCGCTCTACTCAATTCTAATGATCTTACCCAGATATTATTACCTTCATCCTAACCAACATCACTCTTCATGCCTAAACAAGGCCAACTGAGCGGGAACAGTAGTGGGATCTAAAATAACGCTACTCGAGGGTAGCTGCTGGTTGCTGCTGTGTCTAGCTTAGCAAAACCTCCCATGATAAAGGGTAAAAGTAATTTCAACAAAATTTATAATATCGGCAATTCTTTTTCCACAATCTTGTAACTCACTGGGAATGTAAGCCTACAGCTCTGTACTGCTCTAAGACTCATTCTCAAGCTGGCCTTAAAAGTATAAAGTATTAAATAGAAATAGATTAACAAATGGGCAAAAAGCCAAAAAGTGAGAATAGTTCATGACTGTAATACATGATTTTGTCTTCATTAGTTAACTGCACTAAGTTTTTTCATTCTCTCTCTTAACCAGGCTAAATAGAACCACTTTTAGAAATAAACCAAAAGTTAATACAGTAACCTAAAATTATTCTGTCTTCCAGATCACATTCCATCCAAGCTTGAGGAAGGCTTATGGAACTAGATTTTTGTGTAGCTGTGTGGTTATCCTCTGAACTTCAGTGACCGGAGTGACTCAGACGTTGATTGCACGTGCAACATGCAATCAGCATCATGTGCATGTATTACATTTTAAGCTGTAATTGGATGACTTTGCAAACAGTAATGGTTAACATTGTTTGTTACAGGGGTAACTTTGTTGCATAAAGACGACTTTGAACACTTGAAATTTCCAATTAGCATCAGTCCTTCAAACTGTTTTACAACAGTGCGCCTCCCATCCCCCCCGTAATCAACTTACACCAAGCAGGCTCAGTTTCTTCCCCGCGCCTTTCAAAACAACCTGTTGATGAGAACAGATTTGTGAAACAATGCATGTAGTTCACCAGACGAGCAATTAATTAGGCTGAATTACAACCTGACACTCAAACAGGATATAGTCTGAACATACTACCTCGTTGTAGCCATACTGCTCTCTCGCGCCCTGTCGCCTGAGCCTGAGAAGGACATGAAACGAATATTACAACGTGATTTATAGTCGGAGAAATTCTAATGTGTGCTTGGTGGCTCCATATCTGTCTTGCTCAGGACATGTCTTGACATGCTGCATGAATCAGCTGAGATGTTGCTTCAAGCAGTCCTGGAATTCACACAATGTCAGATTCAAGTAACAGCCTGTGCATCTACGCTCACCGTAAGTAGATCTATAAGACTTTCAAGGACATGCCCTCCTATGAGCCTCCTGATGTTGTGCTCAGTGAGGTAGAATAAAATGTGTATTCAAAATTGAGATACACACCTTTTTCAAACCTTCTCAGAAATGATTAATTTTACAGATGTTCCAGGCAAATCTGGGGGCTTCCAAGCAGCCTACATGTCTTTGCCTTCACTATATAAAAGTAACGGCTTCAAATATTCCCAAATTCTGTTTTCAAAACTATTTTTCTGGCAGCCAAAAAGTTAACAAAGCATCACGCTTCTTAGCCTAGATAGATCTGAACAGGTTTTTCCAGAAATCCTGGAAGAACACTGACCTACTCCAAACCTGTCTGTTTTAGCCCTAAGCATCTTTTTTACCTTTGTGAACAGATAATCCAGTGAAGTGTTTCTTTGTGATACAATGAGAGACCTTTGCCTCAACCGATTACCCAAACCAACTGAATGTAGTTCATGAAAAATATTGAAACCAAGTCTCTGAATCACTTATAGAAGTTCAGTATAATGCTCTCTGCTAATACACACAGTCAGCCATCACAAGTTGTACATACTGTACTGAAGGTAGAAAGTTAGAAAAAAACTTCAGGGATGCTCTGACAGAAAAATACAGAATATTTCTAACTGTTGGAGAAGCAATAAGTTGCAAAAGCACGTTCAAACTTGACATTTCTTCACGTTACAACTTATCGCTTTTAACGTCAGTTTTATGCTGGGACAATGTTCTTGGTCTGGTCACATTTCTTAGGGTTGGGTAAGATAAGGAGCATGTTTCGGCTTAACTGGTTATGTCGAAAAAAACACAGACAAAAATTCTCCCAACATCTTGTGAAGAACATCCACGCTGTTTTTGACATTTTTAAATGCTATCAAGAAATGTGGTCTCATCTGACCGCAACACCACCATGAACTCCTCCTAATGACATGAAAGTCAGCTCACATGCATGTAATCTGAACGTGATATGAATACAAATTTAAAGTATACATGGTTTTCAGGAACGCACAGCGCCAACAATTTCGACTGGCAACTGGAACGTGCCAATACTGATCCAGCAGATCGATCTGACAACTGTGTGAATCCTGCACAGGAACTCTTACTAAGTTTTGTACCTAAACAGGTAGCAGCAGAAGATGAGGCTGAGCATGAGGATGAAGAGGCCGATGCCCAGGATGATGATATAGACGTTGAGTGGCAGGTGGAAGAGCTCTTCGGATGTCATCTTGCAGTGGGGGTCGACGTTCTGCAATGCAAGGTCACACAGACACCCTGAGAGGAGGAGACACATAAAGAAAGATGACATGGAGTGGATACAGGAGCAAAAGAAACAGCTAAATCAATGTGTTTAAGCTGCCTGGGAAGAATAAATCACATGGGAGTAAGTGTACACCACTAACAAAATGCAACATCTCATTCATGGTCTTCTTCTTCTAGTTATGAAAAAACCTCTGAAAGAGTGTTTAGAAAGAGGCATCTGAACTATCCACTTAATATGCATTTATACCAGTACATATATTCAGGCATACTTGTGTGGAAGCAGATTAAGATTCAATTCAAAATGTCCCACAGAGTTAAGTGTTGACAATTTTGACAATGGCCTTCAGACCGCATCATATCCATCATATTAACATATTAATGTTTTCATGAATGGTTGGTATTGGCCGGTATATGCATCTAAACACAGTGTTTTTGAGTTGAGTCTGTCCTGACACAAAGAACAAGACACTCATGAACATAGCCTGCTGTTGGTAATCACGCAAATACACATTCATGTTTTCAAATGTATTTTGAAGATATATGAAAATGTCATTTTAAATGCCAACAGGAAACAAAGCTACAGTTAGTCAATTCACATGTGAGGTCATCATGTGGTATTTACAAAGTCATGAATGACAAAGAGAAATTGGATGACTTTCCACACAAAGAGCATAAAGAGTGTTTCAGACATGGCATTTAAAGACTGAACCCATTTGAAAGCATTCACAGATTTAGCCACTTTGTTTATTGCTCAGAATGATCCAAGCATAAATGTTTTGCAAAAGTTCGAGGTGGTGTGGGTGAGCTTCCATTGTTCAGTTTATTCATGAATGGTCTGATTATTGAGCTGTTTGGGTGCCCGAGACAAAGACGCAGCATCAAACCTGAGAACTCACTCTCCTTGCACGCTCAAAACTGGGTCGACCACAACTTTGACAGTTTATTTTTGCCTTTCAGCATAATTTTGTGAGTTAGAATTACACAATGGATCAAATGACTAAATGTAATGTGACAGTTTTCACTCTTAGCATCCAACCCACAGATTCTTATCACCCAGTTACGCTGTTCCACTCAACTCCGCAGAGCATTTTAGCCTTTATCAGCACACTGTTTTGGTTTAGTAGTTTAGTTTTCCTACTCTTCTCAACCTTGTTTCCAGCCACAGCAGGAAGCTGTTTTTAGCTAAAAAACTCTGATAAACCCACTGCAACGAACAGCAGACACATTAGGTACTAGCTGGTAAACAAAGTGGACCATTCAGCAGCTAAATAGCCAATTATCAGGAGCTGCTGGAGAACAAAAGACCTGGGACTTGTGTCTAGATTCAAGCTTCAACACTTTATTGCCATCTCAATGTAACTGAATGGAACAACGTGCTAATGCTAATGTTGCTTTAATGCTAATGTTGCTCATGCCTGCTTGAAACACAATGTTGTGTTAAAAGCTAGTTGAACTGCGCCAGTGTCCAACACAAATTTAACAATTAATGCCGGTCTAAAGTTGCATTGTAGAACTCTGTTCAGAGTTTTCAAAGCTCTGGTGGTGGTTGTTAAGCTACAAGTACACAATTAATGGTCCCCAGATGGACAATAGGACACATTTGCGTGTACATGTACCCAAGTCTTCCTCTTGCAATAAACTCTTTCAGTCTTTGTGGTGCATAGGTCATCCATTATGCAGATATTTTCTGTAATCTGTGTCCGATGGTAGCATAATAGCCCGCTAAAGGGTCCTTGCCAGTGTGTTTTCATGGTCCACATATGTTTTCACATCAGACCTATTCCATACATTGATGTCTGATATCTAACAATTCCATACTTTCCCATCCTCCTCCTAAGGATATGGGGTAAAACTGTAGGAGGCAAATGTGGGCACGTTTTAGTATAACTTGTAACCCACTCCATACTGCAACTGTAAAGACTTGTGTTTGAAATTGCACTGTAATACTGCTTACACTGTAGGGTTTGAGCAACAGAAGTTTTTTGAACACTGAGATAAAGGTGAGATAAGGTCATGTATAGAATTGTGCAATAACAGAAGTTGAGGTGCATTATTTTTAATTCTGTTTAAATAAGAAGTACGTGAGGAAGTGGACGAAAAGGAGAGAGCTCCATAGAAAAAACCACTTCTGACTATTTTTTGCTGCGGTTATTTTTAAACTGTACCACTGAACTTGCTTTTTGTTGTTTGCTCAAAAGGGTTTCATCGAAGTGCCTGCCAAATCAGTGTCATTTAATGTAATATAAAATCACGATGGCATAAACCTATAGCAATTAGGATCACACACATTCAGTGGTTTTATCAAGAGAGAAATCTTACACATATTAACAAAGTTCATAGATCCCACAGCAAAAAGCACCTCTCCAATGCTGCAAAGCCCTTTCATGTGAACTTTTACAACCATCCTTGCGTCACACAGGAATGTGTTCCACTTGCTTCTTGGCTGAAGACTCGTCACTTGCTGTAGTTTGTGCTCTTAGAGAAATAAGTGATTTCAGCCTGAGGGGCCTGAACCGAGCACTTTTCATTCCACATCATGCATCAAGCCTTAAACAGCTGTAGTTAAATATTTCTTATGGTCAAGGGCCACAACTTGGCACACTGTGGCGGTGACCTCGTGGTTCAGGAGTCATTCTTTAATAGAATAGGGGTCAAAGCAGGACAGTTGTGAGGGGTTATGGGGGGGGGGGGGGGGGTTGAGAGAAGGTTTAGATGAAGGAGGAGGCAGCTGTAATCTTAGCACGATGTTAGTAAATCATTGATAGTGGAGCGCTAAACAGTAGGCCACTGTGCAAATGTATGCAGTCTGGACAGGACTGTATCTGAACACTGTTAAAAAGAAATAACAGCTTTGGTTTCTAAGTGTGAATGCGCAAGTAGTACGTTTGTGTGGAAAGTCCTTCATAAGTTTTACATTTAAAATCAACTAGTACTAGTAAAGACAGGCCAGTAAAAACAATCAAATATGTAAGGAAGCTTTAACATTAGCAGTAACACTGAGTGGGAAATATCTAATTAAGCTAACACAGCCAATGTCATTTAGCTATTAAGCTAACTCTGAGTTAACATTCTGTGTGATCATTTTTTGTTGTTATTTTGGTGCAATGAAATCAAAAATATTCAAAGTTCAAATTTTTTAAAAAAAAATAGCATTTTGACCAAGTTAGGCCCCTCCTTTTATCCTTAAACAATCACTATATGGAACAGTTAGTTCTGTTAGCTTACTAGCTGTTACACCTGGCAGTTACTTTGTGCAAATATTTATTAACCTCTACTTGCAAAATAGTGACTTGGCTGCAACTGCAGCTCTTTGAGTACACACGTCAGCCATGATGGGTTTTTTCACCATCAAGCCTTGTGTGAACCCAGGATAAGAGGCCAGAGAAGGACATCAGATCTCCACACCTCTAAATTCACCTCACCTGGACGCCTGAAGGGGAAACAGAAGCAACCCCATCCCCCAAACAGCCTGTGTGTTAGCGTGGCAAGATGAAAGTGCTGAGGTTGCGCTTTACTGGTGAAATGAGGCATGGCAGTAGGGGTGATTGTGGCTGAGGAAGACTGCAAGCATCTGACACTGTCTCCCAGTGAGAAGATGCAAACCCTATGCCAGGTGTGCAAAGCCCACGTGTTAGCACTGAAAAACAGCCTGCGCTTCAGTGTAGTGCAGTAACTTTTTAAAGTGGGCAAGCCAGAGGAAAAGTCTGAAGCTGACGTGAGCTGCGTCTATCCCACTATGTTCTGATGACCCAAAAACCTGGGGCAGTAAAAGTAAGGCATGGTGGTCCAAACATATATTGCCGTTACCACTGTTGGGTAAGACAGAAGTACGCTACGACAACTAGGAAATAGCGACACAAGACCGTTAGCTTGCGAGGTAGGCTGTTTAGCAAACGCTAGCAACTCATACTCAGCTATAGCTGACCAGCTAGTGTTAGCTAGCATTGCAGCCTGAACGGCACAAGCCTAGGTGCCTAGCACAAGTGTGTCGTCTGCCGTCGAAGAGGCAGTGGTAATGCAGGAACTTCTCATTTTACAATAGCACCAGTGGTTAGCTAGCCATTTCACTGCCATCACCAAGCAATATGTCCTTCTTGCTTAAAATGAGTTGGCATGTACTTGCCTGTATGTTTATTATTACAGTAGTGAATTCAAATGGACCTGATTTCAGCATGCTGGTGCTCCACCACATGCAGTTGGTGCCCTATTTAATTTTGTTTTGTTTTTTTTCGCCCATGGCCCTCAGACAGCTTCAGTACGGCACTGGTGGAGACTGTTTGAGGGCAGAGCGTATATGAAATAGAACTAGTTCAGGTCAAGTTAGTGATGTATAAATATCCACTTTGTAAACACATCATTACTTACTACATAATGTTGCAACTGGCCTACTGTACCTTTACACCACAGGATGGGACGCATCAGATGTGAGAGTGTTCGGCTGGCAGACCCAGAAGATCTTTGGGGTCGTGACCTCTCCAATACAACAAAGTCTGGTCTGCACAGGTGAGGGAGCTTTGACCGCCACGTCCACTACTCTTTAGTAACAGACGAGTTGATCCTGATAGTTGATAGAGTAGATGCGAGGTGAGAAAATCCTTGTGGTCTCGGGGTTAGCAGACCGAGCCCCAGTTCCTCATGAAGACACAAGACCCAATACAACATCTACTTCAGCTGAGAGTTAGTATGCCCAAAATCTGTAAGTGTATCAGGGAAAGAAATGAAAGCATTCCTGAGTTATCCTCAATGAAGGACAAAGAAAACAGTCCTGGAGGTGAACCTGTGTGCCTTGTGGACAAACAGACACCAATATAACTGTCAGCATGGGGAAATATACTCCGATAAATCCCATCCAACACTCTGGTTATGTACCTCTGGCCAAGCGCAGTCCTCCCTTTTTTGTTTTGTCTCCTCTTCAAAACATTGTCACGAGTCTCTCCTTCCCTTCCTCCTCTTCTTTTCCCGTCTCCCTCCTCTGCCCTCTCCTTTTAGATCTCCACGTCGCCTTCCTCCTGTCAGGCTGTGAAAACCTGCTGTGGCAGGAGAGACAAAGGGAAGGACATGGATGGGTTTCCCGGCAGCACACAGCCAGCAGGGCAGGCAGTGAGGCAGGCAGGCAGGCAGCCTCAGTGTTTCTGTGGAAAGCAGCGTTTCATGTCCTCCCCTGCTTTGCTGCTCTGAACAAAGAACACAAGGAGGTATACAGTATAACACAGGAAGACAATGCAGCTAATGTTAATTCAGATCCAGGCTCTCCTCCCTTCTCCTGTGTTTGCCTCTCACATTCACTCTCCTCCTCTCTCCTTCCTTGTCTCTCTCTTCTCCACTTCTCGTCTACAGCTCTCAGTTTGTAAACAGATCCCTGCTCATGTGATTCGCTGTCTGCATCGCAGCTCTGCTTTCACCGCCCCCTCCTTCCTCCTTCCTCTCCTACCTCCCCGCCTTCCTGCCCACCCTCCCTTTACCTCTCACCCCTCTGGGTTTTTCCTTCTACCCCCCTTCCTTTGCAGCTGCAAGCTATTATTGAAGTAGCTGCAGAGCAGATGGCAGACCAGCAGATGTGGAAATAGATGTAGAGAGAGGCTGTGATATGATGGTTGTGCGGTAGTTTGATTGATTACACACTATTGTGTATTTATGTGTGTATTTAATTGATACCAGCTCATGTTTAGACAAACTTCCTCCTTGTTTATAGAAAGATCATAACCTCATCTGATTCAGATTCCTGATCCATTCCCAGCGAGGCTGGATCATAAACAAGACACTCAGGGGGACCAGAGGTTCCAAGTTCACTATTTGGCTGGTAATTTTGTGGTCATTAATTAATTGTAAATATGTTTCATTAATATCACATTTTTACTAAAAATATATTTGTGCTGAATACACAATAGTCAGTGTAAAGTGTGGTGGATTGCCAACAGGGGCCCGCAACACACTGGTGCACTGGCAATGGGTCAATATATATAAATATTTAAGTGTCATCATAATTTAATCAGAGGTTTGTCCATGTTAAAAGAATATAACTGTTAACATAATTTATGATATGACACATACCTTGGACACTCTAGTGTACACAAAGGTAGTCAATAGGCTTTTTACCATATTTTCAATGCTTTGTCACGATGGTATGTTCAGACAGAAGTGTGTGTCTTGCGCATTTCCCACAAGAGGGTAGTGCTGCGCTGAGAAGTGCTGATACAGTACCTGAGCTACAGGTGAGGTGCCAAAAAGTGCCAGAAACAGATTTCCTACCGCATGAGTGCGCTCAACCTGTTGAAGCTGTATCGCCCAGTTTATATACGTCTACAGCTGCTTTTATCTGGATCAAACAGTCATAACTACACGTACAAATACCTTTATGTCCATGGTAAGCGCAAAGGTATGTCTATAATGTTTCTTGTAACTGAATAATCACAATTGTAGACAAAGTGTTTGCAGTTTATATCGTAATCAGGGAATGACTTTTACATGATCGCAGGCAATAGTATAGTTTACAGTGATATTATGTGTTTGTATGTCTAATACCTTGATTCAACCTACATTTGGAAACTAGACTGTTTTTGACATGATTTGCGTATGGCTTATGTATAAAATAAAGAACTGATCTCTACTGTGATTATCCCTATGACTGTCCATTATTTGACCTGCTCTGTGCCCTAGATAATAATCAATCCAGTCTTTTTACCTGTTGAAATACCTTTAAAGAGCCAATACAACTTATAAAAGGTTGTATTTCACCTGCCAAAAAGTGACAACAGCTCCTACCTTGTGACTGAAAGGTTGTCTCTGCATCAAACTGACTTGATTTCACTCTTGGTGGTTATACTTGAATGTCTGTTCATTTATGTATATACAATACCGAGCAGTGATATCAGTGAAGTGACGTGTCAACACAGAGCCCAAAGGATACTTGAAGACAACCCCCATGCCAGTAACAGTGTGCTCACCCTGCTGGCAAAACATATAGAAGTTTCTGATGCCGTACCACCAGACTACAGAGCGACTTCTTTCCTCCTCAACTCACCCTCTCAGTGCTCCTGTTAAATACACTTCGATTCAACCAGCAAATCTCTATGAGCATTTGGGAAATAGACCTTGACTTGGCAGCCCGAGGGTCGGAAAAGTGAGCTGGTGACAGGACAATTGCCCATCTGAAGCCCCAGTGTGGCAGGGGAAACCTGGGCAGGTGGAGGGAATGAATGAATAACACTCTCTGCAGCTTGAGCAACTATTGTTGACATGTCTTTGAGCAAGGCAAAACACAGATCTGCCCAGCAGCAAGAGGAGAATTTATATTTATATCTATTCATATTTATCGTATTAATAGAAAAGAATACAATAATGACTGAAAGACTGGTGCACAAGTACCGACACAAGTGAGTAATAATAATCAAAGATTAGTAAATAATTAGACGTAGACTTAGAGAGACTTTGGACTTTGTAGACTGATGCCAGCAGGACCACCTCCAGCTCAACGCCAGGAAGACCAAAGAGCTGGTGGTGGATTTCCGCAGGCACAGACAACCGCGCACACAGGTGAACATCCAGGCAACAGACATTGAGATGGTGACATCTTACAAGTACCTGGGAGTTCAACTGAACAATAAACTGGACTGAAGTGATCACACTGCAGCAACATAAAAGAAAGGTCAGAGCACACTCCATCTGCTGAGGAAGTTCAGGTCCTTTGGAGTGCAGGGGGCACTCCTGACAACTTTCTGTGACTCTGTGGTGGCATCAGCCATTTTCTGTGGCGTAATCTACTGGAGCAGCAGCATCTCTGAACTTGCTAATGAAATATCAGACTAAAACTTCCAATCATGTGCACGTTGGGTAAGATGGAGGCAATTTGGCCAAACAGACAGATTTTTTCTGGAGTTGCCTAAAAATAGAGCCATTTTGGGATGGAGTGAATCGGGAGATGTGAAGACACAAAACCTTTGAGGAGTGTTTTATTTCATACCAGGACATTATAACTAAATAGCTGGGGGCCTTAAGCACATAAATAGGTAATTTTGTGCAAATTAATCTAAAAGCGCCAAATTTGGCACAGATGTAGCTCAGGTCATACTGAAATAATTTAGCTAGGGCGCCGGAGCCATCAACACTAAGGGCCAAGATGGTGGCCAAATCCAATGTGGCCGCTGCCCAAAATGGGTTCCGACTAACTTTTGAACCACATGAGCTACAAATACAATTTTGATGTATTTTTCATCTTAACTGATCATGGGAAACACATAGGAATGTTTATGTTTATGACCCAGTATATCTGGATGCCTTAATCCTCCAATTCCAATATGGCTACTGTCCAAAAAAAGCAGGCTGTGAAACCACGAGTCCTAGCATTCATGAGGATGTCCCTTTGACAAACACCAGTCACCCAAACACAGCTGCAGACCAAGTAATACCCCCTCATGGCAGCAGCACTCCTTGATGGCAGTGCGCCCCCTGCAGGACAACGCGTCTGCAGCACTGCAAAAACTGCTCAGAAATGACTTGAGGACAGTGGGGAAGAGCTCAAAGTGTCAACTTGGCCTCCAGATTCCCCAGATCTCAATCCAACTGAGCTTCCGCTGGATGCAGTCTGAGCCAAAAACGATCCATGGGGGCCCCAACATGGATGGGAGTTGGTTCTGGCGCATCCCGTGGATGCTCAACTGGATTGAGATCTGGAGGATGAGGAGGCCAATTTGACACCTTGGGTTCTTTGCCATGACGGGGTGTAGTTGGTCTGAACAGGGTTTGGGTGGGTGGTGTCTGTCAAAGAGGCTCCACCAGTGACACTGTACTGGCTTCTGCCAACCAAAACTGTCGGTATTCAACGACCTGTGAGTGAGACTCGACTGTCCTCTAGAATCATTTACCGATCCTAGAGTATTAATGAACAGCAACTGAAAAATCTCACACTTTCTGCCTTTAATTTTTGCACCTCCATTGCACTGACCTTGTTGGACCAGGTGTCTCTGCTCTACAGGTTTGACCACCATACAGGTCACAGCTGTTCCACTTGAAGCTGAAGTCCCACTGTTCACCTAGAGAGAGGAAGAAGTCATTTAGTATAACATGAGGACTACATGCGTGTGTGTATATATATATATATATATATATATATATATATATATATATATATATATATATATATATATACATATATATATATACACACACACATATACATATATATGCTAACATGCAAACCTGTCTGTAAAAACACGACGATTAAATGACCCAGGCGTCTTTGTAAGAGCCTTCTAGTGTTAGTACCCGGTTCGCGTGTCCTTACCCCTTAATAAAGGCAGCTAAGACGATGCTAACATGTTTACCAAACCTTGCACTGCATCTCCAACAACTTTAAAGTTGTAAAGTTGCTAGTCAGCTAGCTAGCTAGCTAGCATAACATAACCACTCACTTCAACTGACCAGCAAACGTTAGCTTACCACATTTCATGCCGATTTTACCAAAACTAATGACTTCTTTTGAGAACGTGACCTACATTTAATTAACTGTGCGCTATTCATGTTATAAACAGGGCAGAGAAAAAACGGCCAAAATCACAATGGAGTTTGGTGCACCAAGCAAAACATAACGTCCATAGCAGTGTTAATTGAATGTAATGGGAGGATTATGTTAGAGCCGAATTTATGTCAACATTTAACAGTTAAATGGGATGTCTTCAGCTTCCTGTTGAGAGTTATTTCAGAAACATTTGATGTAAAAACAAATCTCACCAACATGAGAGGGAGGCTGGCTCCCTTTTAACCCACGCATATGAAGAACTTACTGGGATTAGCCAAGGCATGAAGGTATGTGGAGCTCTCTGTATGAAGGAAAATTACCTGGGCTTATTACCTGAGATCTGTACAAAATAACTGATCTGTACACCTCATAAACAAACATGAACACACCTGTACTGAGCAGCTAACTGTACACATAAAGCAGATTCGTGCAGAACAGATGACTTACCATATTCGTGTCCTCAAAGAAGAGCAGTTCGGACCAGAGTGAGAGGCGACACTGAGGTGTTGGTTCAGAAAGTTAAAGTTCAGATGCAGAACTTCTCATTTCAACCATCACAACAGAGTTCTCATAGTCCATCTCCTCAGGGACGGCAGAGCCTTCAGCTTTCTCGCATTTCTTCTTCTTCCAAACAAAATAGATGGCGATCCCAACTTATATAAGAATCACCACAGCTGTTCGCAGACAAAGTATGATCAGTGACTGATCTGTTCAGATAAAGAGACACAGAAATCAAGAGTGGATTTTGACTTAAGCACCATGGGTCATCTCTGCTGGAGGAAGCAACAGTTTGATTAAGGAGTGGAGGGTTTGATGGACATCATGATGTTACTCTTCTTACCCACAGAGGACACCTCTGTTACTGTGATTGTGGTCGGGGTTGCTGTTGGATCAGTACGCTGGGTTTGGCTGGTTACAAGCACTCTCTGTGATAAGTGCATCCCATTGGATAAGCTGCAGTCAGTGAATCTGAATCCTACAGAAAAGAAATAGAAAGACAAGTGATGTAAGCTAAGCTTCAGCATTATAATCATCAAACTGTTTTCCGCTCATCTTCTCACTCACCACAGGTAGACATCCGACGGACATGGTTGCTGACTGAGCAGACCAGTTGTCCTGAGACGTCTTCTCTCAGAGTGATGTTGTTACTGTCTATTTCCAGAGAGGAGCTGAGCGTCTGTCAGTGTGTGTCCATCTAGAGTCCAGCTGTACTGAGGACTGTCCCCTCCCTCAGAGGAGCAGGACACCCTCATCTCTCCCTGGGACAGACACTCAGAGATCAGCAGGACAGAGGACATAGGAGCTGAAGGAAACACACTCACATCAATTTAGACATTAACATGATCTTGCTCACTCTGTCGATACAAATATATAAGGAATAAATATATAGTTTAGCGATAAAATTAGTCATGTATATTGGTCAATGTTAATTAATCCCTTGATAGGCAAAGAAAGTTATTTACCTCGGATGTTCAACTTTAGAGTTACAGGCTTAAGTTTGTATTCTCAAAATCAAAGCTTTTCAGAATATATTCATCCCCATCAGTCCTGCTCAGGTTATTGATCCTAAATGTTCCATCACTGAGAGTAAATGAGGTTCTGGTTTGCATAAAAAAGAAGAAAAATCCATGGCAGTTCTCAGCTTCCATGCTCAAGTATATTTTTCAGTAAAACATTGTTTTTAAGTCTCTTTCAGTCACTTTAAACTGTGTAAAAATGTTTTTCAACACTTTTATTTCTTATCTATGGAAGCCGAGAACGGCCATGGATTTTTCCTCTTTCTATGCACTGTTATCTCATGATAACGACTTATGTCGCGCGAACAATGAGATGTAGGGCCCATACTACAGTCAAAACTTTTTTTTTGGACAGCGGCCATATTGAAATTGGAGGATTAAGGGGTCCAGATGCACCAGGTCATAAATATTAACATTTCTATGTGTCTCCCATGATAAATCAAGCTGAAAAAGATATCAAGTTTGTATTTGTTAGTCATGTGGTTCAAAAGTTATAGCTGGAACCTTTTTTCAGGCAGCGGCCATATTGGATGTGGTGGTCACTTGCTCTGGCGCCCTAGCTAAATCATTTCAGTATGACCTGAGCTACATCTGTGCCAAATTTAGCGCTTTTAGATGAATTTGTGCAAAAATGTGCTTAAGGCCCCCAACTAAAAGTGGTGCTGAAGGATGATAATAACTCTGTGAAAATTCTGCTTAGAGCTGGCAGGAAGGCCTTAACAAGAAAACTGTCTCAAGACAAACTCACCCGGACACAGACAGTAGTTAGACGTAGTGATGATGATGGTGAAAAAGAGTGTAAGGAGTTGAGTTTAACAACATGGGGGGAAGGGACAAGGCTTAGAAAAAACGGCATCAACACCATATAAACTGCATTGATAATAATGCATCATAAAAACTGATGATGATGATGATGAAAAATGCTTCCCCTCTTAACGTGGCACTTGGGAAATGTTAATGTATGTGAAGAATGAGCAAGTGACGTTGAATGGAAGAATCAGATGGAAACTGAGCAGAAACTTAATCTGTAGGCGGATTGACTACAAAATAAAAGTGTTATTCATCTTTTACTTACTTTATTTACAAGCTGGATATTAAAATAGACAATGATTCCCCAGAATAAAGCAGCTGACTGAGATCCTGTTAAGGTGGCACATCCAGGTTTCTCAAAACAGGGATACAGTTTTCTCCAAGGTTCGTGTTTTTGGGTTCTGCTCTCATTGGCTTTGCAGATATCGAGCTATAGGTGATTGCATCATGTGATGGCCACAGCTTTCACATGCAGAGAGGCCTACAAAATAGATGACTTTATATTTTCCAAAGTGTTAATTTTAACAGGTTCAGGTGAATTCCACTGAAGCTGTTCCCTACCGTTCAATCCCAGTATAATAGCAGCTGCAAGCTCATCGATGCAAATGTCATTTTGTGATCTGCCAGTGTCATCTAGTGGACAAATAACCTGTGTAGTTCAAATTCAGTTAAAGTTGCAAAATGTCAGCAAGGTGTAGGGGACATTTGGTGACCTTTCAATTGATAATAGAAAACCATGGAAATCATCTTGTGTATGACTCCTCCTGTGGACTTTGTAGAATGTCGTAAACATGTCGTAAACATAAACATGTCATAAACATCAAAGCATATAAACCTTTTCTCGCAAAAAAGGAGTACAATTTGGTTTCACGGTATGTGGGATTATAAAGAAGCGTCTATTCATATTAATCTGTCTGCAGTGTGCTTGATGGGAACTTGGAGGCCACAGGTTACACACACAATGTGCCAAAACAGCAGGCAAGTGGCTGTGTATGACTGGCCTGCAACAGGTGCCAAATGACATTTTTCTTTATCTTTATCCTGGAAGACTCTTCATCAGGTAAAACTATCAACTGTCACTGATTAAAAATCACAATTAAGTGTAACGTAAGATTGGCGTATACAAGTGAGTTAAAATCGTGTCAGTGGGTTTAAATCTACAGACAGTGAATAGGTCATTTATAGGCGACATACAGGAGAACCGCCTGCTGGTGTGTGTGAGTACCACAAGCGTTGCACAACTAATGAAAATGAATCGTTTTACATTAAACACTTTTACACAGGAGCTGTTCCGACATGGAAGAAAGGCACAGGCAAAACTAAAATAAAATTAAATGATGGCTTAATTTAATTCAGCTGCTTTCATTTCAGGGTACAAAGCCAGTATTTAGTTATTAGTAACACCTGTGCTTTTCCCTCTGCAACAAGTCAACATGTCTGATGTGAAAAAGACAGATGCCATCAGGTGAACTGAGAAAGATGACAAGTCAAAGACAAGAATTAAAGTATTCAAATCAGTAAAGACAGAGTTGGACTGGCTTTTTAAATGTTACATTTAAAAAACAAATATTGTTGGAAGAGCTCTGTGGTTTACAGGAACGTATTCCTATGTGGAGGATTCAGCAACATGTCGTGATTGTTATTATTTTGTTCCCAATGAAAGCTTTGAGTGTAACAGATAAATTAGACTTGCCTGGTTCAATTAATTGTCTGTAACCTGTCTGTAGGAATATGATAGTGAATTTACTTTCTCTTTTAATAGGTCAAGTTGTTAAGGGTATTATCTCAAGATCAGGAAGAGAGGTCAAAGTAAATTTTAACCCCTGAGGAGTTTCAAGGATCATCTAAAAACGCGGTTAAGGGTGAAAAAGAATGAAGAAATGAAGAAAGAACGTGTTAAGATTGTGTTTTGAAGCGACATCTACACTTGGTGCACTAAAAGACAAGCTGGCTAATGAGCTCACAGAGGGTGAAAAGGGAGAACAGAACATGTTGTACAGCACGTTACAGCTTGTTAAACTGGTAATACAGAACGCTATGTAGAGTTCCATTCTGAATTAAAAGCCGGTTCCTGCAAGGTTCTCTGTCCGCACACCGATTTAAACTACTCTTAGCTTCTGTTTGGTGAAAGGTTAAATTTTGGATTGGACAAACTCACCCAGAAACCCAGTGCCCCTTTGTGAGTGTAGAAAGACTTCAATATCCTTTTGGAGGCAAAACAACGGTACAGCACAGAACATATAGACACATTAAAAGCATATCAGACAGACAAAAAAAATCATGTATGTCAAAAAAAAGAATTGGTAGTATACTACACATCCTCTATGTATACTTGTATTTCACATTCCCTGGTTCATGTATCTCCCGAGACTCCCATGGCTTACGCATCTGAGTTAGTTAAGAATAAAATTTTTTTTTGCTGTGCTGGTTTTGACCTTGGAATATCTATACCTACGACAAGGAGGGAGTGGCTGGAACTCCTATGAAAATGTGTGAGATGTAGTCATGCAGACCCTCTCAGCCAGCCTGGTCATATACTGGTAGTTCAGCTTTTTGATTCCCCATGGTTTTCCCCACGGTTCTTTGTAATTTTTTCCTAATTTGTAACTGTGATGCTGGTCGCCACAGTGCAGCACTCAACAAAAACACAACATCTTATCTTATCTAAGCCCAAAAAAAAAAAAGGAGAAGCCTTTGGCAGTAAGTGCCTCGATGACTCATTTAAACCTGATACAAGTGTCACAAGTTTAAAGGGGCATGAATTAACACGTTCTGTGAGTGCCTAGCAAATTATTTTTTTTTAGAAGGGAGAGAGTGGGAGAGAAATGAAGAGACAGACTGAGAAAAGAAGAGCATATGTAAGTAAGTCATATATAGAAATGATGAATGAAGCTCAGCAGTAGAGGGGAATCCATAGCCATATTTTGTTTGTGAGTTTGTGTACTTTATATGCTCAAAAATACATTATGGCAGTAATTTTGCTTTAGAGTAGAGCTGCAGGGTATGCTAAAAAAAAAAAAGACATGACGCTTATGTTGGCCAGGACATCTCTGCAGCACGACAGCACTGCATTATAATGCTGTGTTGTCACATAGCTTCTCACATACTGGATATTGCTTCCTATTGTGCAGCCTCACTTTAAGTTCATTCGTTTCCTATAAAAATCCCCAGTAGAGGGAGCTCCATGATCACAGGACAAATGCAGTGCTTTTATACTCTTGCAGTTGCAGAAGATGGCGCTGTTATTTGTTGATATAGTGTCCTGGCTAAAGCATGGACTGGAGTGGCAGGCTCATCAGAGGGCAGCTGAGAATTCTTGCCTTATTTCGCAGAAGTTATATTCTGCACTATCACCAAGTATAAGCACATTAAATGTCTCTACGCTTTTAAACAGACCTTAATATATAGCTGACATGTTGACATGTTGCTGTGTGCCAAAGTGGTGTTAATATGCAATACAAATTCAGTTGCGCACCACTTTTCATTCCCCTTTCACCGCTGAAGTCTCGTTTACTGAATACTCAGGCACTGGGTCAACAGCAGTATGAGCCAGAGTGACAAATTACATGTTTTTTTAGCTGATTGCCTCACGGAGGTCAGCACCCTAGTGTGGTGCAATGATAATATATGTAAATGCACTACCATGCCCTAACCAGACAGAACAAGATTTAACCAGCCCACGCCTGACACAGTGCTGCTTACCTCCAAACTTCACACATGTGTAACAATAAATTCCAGCACTGCACTCACAGCTCAGTGCTGTCGACAGCGAGGGCCTGGAGGCTGCCGACTCCCGTTGAACAAAATATCTCTGAATGACATGACACAGATTTTTATGGTTATTTATTTATAATTATATCATACTGATGTAAACTTTACAGAGTACAACCTACTTTAATTGAAAGGAAGCAGAGGTCATGGGAAAATAGAGTTGAAGTTTATGCCTTATGAAGATCCGTTTTTATGAATGACATGAGTTTATTATGTTGTTTTAATCACTATGACTTCACTGCAAGTGACTACACCTGAGCCAAACATTCTCTGGAGTGAATGTTTATTCCTGAGGGTCCACATTCATAAATTTGCAGATGTATGTTTATTTGCATTCATAATGTATAGTTTGAACATTTAGCACTCACATTTTTGTACGGCAGATTGATTTTAAAAAAATAACAGAAGACTATCCTGCATGTTTGTTTGGTCTGTTTTGTTTTTAAATCTAATATCACAGCCAAAATCACACGCATGGACAACTGTGAGCATACAGTAAATGCAAATGGTAAACCAAAATATTTAAAGCATCTAGTGGACACAGCACAGTGTGATAAAGATCTATATTAACAGGTCACTATGTATATTGTAATTGGAAATTCAAATTCAGAATTTGAACTGATTAGACAAGATGTTCTCAGAGGAAAATAAGGTCCACAGAACACTGTTCGAAGCTCCAAAGGTGGCAGGGTCTGCCAAATATAAACAAAGTAAAACAGTATGAAATTGTGTTGTCTGTTAAGGTTAGTTTGTTTAATCAGTGATGACAATGAAGAGAAAGACATAATACCAGTCAATGTAGATCCTTCTCATTGTTCCTCAAAACTACATAGTGCACCTTTAACGCCTCATCCCACATGCTGTATGTCTTAGGCTGAACTTCAAAACACTCAAAACGCTTTTCCTGAAAAGTTGACTGACTTGTTTGTGTCTTGGAAGTGTGTATCTTCTTGCAAGAGGTGGGGACTCTAGGAATGTGGCAGCACAGGGGGCAAAGCAAATGGCATTCATGAATCAACACACAGATAACAGGCTTTGAAATCTTGTTTGTTAATAACAAAGTCTTGGATACAGGTCGACTGTCTTATGTGCGGGGCTGATCCAAGGACACACCAACAGCGCATTGATACAGTAACTTTAATTCCATAGAAAAGGTATGATTACTCTGCCCCTGATTCATACATTAAGATCAGAAATCAACTTGTAATGCATTGCGTGCATTAGAGCATGTGCTTTGAGCTGATTCATTATAATGCACTAGTTTTAATGACTAAAATGTGCAACAACTAAGAACAAGGTTTAGCTGCAATTACACTGATATGCATGTCATTGGCTTTCAGGTGCAACACAACAGAAAACAGAGCTGAGGAGACTCGGCACAAACAGCATTTGATCAGCACACCACTTAAATATATCATAAATGATTCGGTACATGTTTCTGCGGGGTCGCCGATCGAGGCATAAAGAAAATGAGTGGCAGACAGTGTTGCTGGGTAAAGACTCAAACGCCCTTCGAAAAATCCTTCCTGAATGACTTTACTGGGTTGTGTACTGTCTCCACTACACACCAAATCCAGTATTTTTCCATCAAGTAGCGCGCTGGACCACGTGACCACAAAGGAGAGAGAGCGAGAGAGAGAGGGAGAGAAAAAAACGCTGTCATGTTTGCATCCTCAATTGACAGCGGTGCACACTGTACACGGCTCCCAATTAGCACAATAAACACACAATTTCCCCACATTTTGTTGCCTCCTCCGTCACTTGACACCACATCTACGAAAGTCCGGACGCTTACTTTGTTACTGTCGCCCATTCGGGAAACAGATTCTCCTCCAGGTCGTTTTTCTAACCCCGTGCGTTCATGATCATGTAACCACTCCCACTCGTGGCTGGTGGAAAATTACCAGCTTACAAGCAACAGGCAAATGAATGGTACTTGCGGTTCATCACATCGCTCAGCTCAAAAAGTGTAACCTGCGTAACACGGCCGTCTTGTTTTTCGCGGTGTATCACAGTAAAAGTAGGCGAAGCTCCACAGAGAGTCTAAAGTGGACGCAGAATCATCACTTTTATACCTCGCACTGTGCGCACGTGCGTGAGTGCCACGCTGCATTTACATTAATGGAGGTAATGTATAACTTGACCCGCAAAGGAATAGCAATAAACAGCGGTCGCTTACTTATTCGCTATTCTGATAAGCGGAGTCATGTACAAGTCCACTCTGCATGGGAGTCTGCCCTCTTTTTCTCTCCGGGCGGAGTAGTCGCGTGGGCGCTTGAGCGAATTGAAATAAACAGACAGGCCGCTCGTCCAATGGGGCATCAACGAGGAAGTCTCCGGCGAACCCGCGGCCAATCGCGGCGCGCTGTGGGCGTGAGCCCAGTCCAAACTTTACGCGGCGCCATCGGCTGAAAACTAAACCGAGATGGAATCTCCCAGTCTGAACCGGTTTCAACCGGTTGCGAGTTAGTTGCTTTAGAGAGGAGAGGAGGCGCAGGCACACAACCTCTACACCGCCCCGCTGGAAAATTATTAGAGTAACGAATTAATTAGTGAATCAAGGTTTACTTTGTTTCGTAAAATGTATCGGAGTGACATATTGCTGGGTTTGCCGTGATAGTAGTTTTGGAATCCACATCAGTGGTTCTTACCAGCCAGACATCACTCACTCACTGCTGGAGCTGGAGATAGTCAACGCTGCAGAAATAGGAAATCCTTTCCAATCAACAGTGATACTGAAGTACTCACTAGATCTTGTAGCTTCCTTGGCAAACGCCACTCTTTTCAGTCAGAGCCTTGGACTTTAGGTAGGTAACTGGAGTGAAGTGCAAAACCTGCCATGCTGTGATGAATGTTTCTTGGCTTTACCTGTGACAGGAATAAAATGCATTTTTTCTATGTGGGTATTAAGTTGCGCTATCTCGTAGTTTGCATAGCCTTGCCACAGTGCTCCTGGGAAGCCACGCTAATTCAGAATGTAATAGCATCAGTGGGGATCACGAAATAGCCTTCGACTGTCCGCTAGCTAGCTTTGGCCACTTTGCAAGGATTAGCTAACGGTGGCTGTCAAGAGAAAGTGCTTTAACTTAACCGAACTAAATGTATAACTAACCGAAGCTGCATCTAGTAGGGCTACGTGCGACACTGCAGATGAATAAGTAGCCAAACGCGGTGTGATTAAATCCGTGCCTCTCCCACCACAGCAGCATCACCCGTGTGCGTGATGAGAGCGGATGTCAAGTTGATGTTGCTAGGTGCTTAGCAGCGGCTACTGTTAACTTTATCTCTGCGTAATGTAAAGCGGTTGTGAATGCCAGTCTGTTGGGGCAGACCACTGCCAGTCTATCCCGAGCGTAACCGCAGCACAAAGCGTCAAGTTCCCTAAACAGCGTTGCTAAATGACAGTGAGTAAAAATGCATGTATGGGCTGGTATCCTCGGTGGGAGTGGTTGTAGTCGGCGCTGAAGAACCACATGTGAACTGTTTGTGCGACACACTGCTAACAGCTAGCTAGGAATATAGCGTAACGGCTACCGAATCTTAGCATGTTTACGAGGTGCGCTAGCTCCGCGCGCATGCTGTTTACGTTAGCCGCATTACACATAACGCGGGTCAGCTGTCAACATAGTTGTCAGCTGCATTCATTATTCATGTTTTTTTTCTTAAACGACGGCTGCTCACTACTTGTGTCGCGGTCGGTGTTTGGAGGAGTGAGCTTCGTCACTTGCAGATGTAAACAACGTGACGTCGCCCAGTATATCCGGCACGTGGGTCGGATAACCTTCTTAATATGGTCGCAGAAAGAAGTGCTTGATTAGTAGATCAGAGCAGGCAATATGGACGGACTGAGCTCCCCAACCCGCTTATTTCTAAGTTGAATCTATTGTTTGTTTAAGCCAACGGGGAATGTCATTGACTTAGGTGATATGAATGGTGTGCTCAGCTGTTTTCTAATCAATATTAACCCATTTCAATGCAAGCTAGTGTGGTGCCAGTCCGGTAAAAGCACTCCTGCGCCCAACAAATTAAGGAAACATGATGTTTTGCACATTTTTACTGTCACAGTCTAGTGTTACCAGCCACTGGTTGTGATAATTGAGTTAATTTGTCTTTGCAAGTCTGGACTCCTGGGATAGGCCACAGCACTGTGTCCAAATTATTCAGCTGAACTCATAACGCTTTACTTCCCTTTGTATACCTTTTTGAACAGTGACAGGCTTGTGACACCATGTGCTTTACTTCTTAAAATGACAGCTCAGTGGTGGATCTAGGGGGATTTTTGTTTAGTGGTCAGCTGTTGGGAATTGTTTCTAAACACACGGTTCACATGACTTTGCCTGTTGAATGTGTTTTGTGCACTCACAACCCCTCCCACTGCTGTCCTTGTTGCAGAGCTCTATGCCAGCAATTATGACAATGTTAGCAGACCATGCAGCACAGCAGCTGCTGGACTTCAACCAGAAACTGGATATCAACCTGCTGGATAATGTGGTGAACTGTCTATATCATGGAGTGGGACCACAGGTATGCTGTGAAGCATGTACACATGCTTTATAGGCCATCTGAAAGTATGTTGTTATGTCTACCATGTTTATACTTTCTGATTAACAAGTTGTGTTATTTCATGCCACAAGACCTCTTTATCTAGATCTGTCAGGTAGGCTATTTAGTCCTTATATCAGTAAATGCCCCGAGTGATCTGATCACAAGTGGATAGCTCTAAGTACAGGTGTGAATGCCCGTCAGACCACATTCGGAGGTGGCCTAGTCCACATGTGACTGCATTCTTTAAGCAGTGTATACTCACAAGTATCCTGGGCCACACTGAAGGACCACCTACTCAACTGATGTCCTCTGTAACAACAAGAAGCCACAAGGACTGGCAGAATGGATTACGCACTGTTTCATTTTCATATGATTCACTGTAATGTAAGCTACAGGTTGGGGCCCCCTTAGCCTGCCAGTGTTGGCAGCAGATGTTTATAAGAACACTGTTTAACTAACCGTTGTACTTGTAATTGAAATAACCCCCCTAAGAGTTGCTAAGTGAGGAGAAACTTAACAAGCTCTGAGACAATGCTCTGCTTCTTATAATTTTGGCGATAAATGCAGAATTTTGTGTGAATCTTAACTATTCACATAAAATGTATGAAAGATCACAACATTTTATAGACAGTAAACAGGTCAAATTTTAAAAATGCATTAAACTGTAGCCAATTTAGGCAACTTCTCTGATGCCCTTGGAAAGTCTTCGGACCCCAGTAAAAAAAAGATCACTCAATTTTGTGAGTTGCTGAGTTAGGAGGAACGCTATAAATGTTGTCAACAGCACACTATTTTGGCTTTCTTCCTAATTCGACAAACGCTATACATGATATTTCTTTCCTTGGGTAAGAAACCATCATTGTATGTGTTCATTTGCATATAGAGCGGGAAAGTGAGATCTGGTCACAACAAGTTACTCAAGACTTGTGGTGAGATGCACGCTAATGTCCAGGGGTGAACTGACAGGCGTGAAGCTGTCCACTTGTGATCGGATCACTCAGGATGGATCTTGATACCAAATGTGACCAGCCTCTAGGAGTAACAACCTGATCGTTACAGCACAGACAAGCCTACTGTTGCTCTGTTTTGAAATGCATTTGCAAGTGTCTTTATGGTACCTCAGTGTTCAGTCTAAAGTGTCATTCATATTTGTATTACAGCAAAGAATGGCACAAGAAGTGTTAACACACTTAAAAGAGCACCCAGATGCATGGACGAGAGTGGACACCATCCTCGAGTTCTCCCAGAACATGAACACCAAAGTAAGCCAACTCTAGTCCAAAAAGCATTGAAGGAAAAACACTGACTTGTGCTTTGAGGAAGTGTACTCTATCACATTAACAATTTGCAGTATAAAAAACAATAGCGGGCCACAATGGGTTACTGACAACATGCTTTGAATTATATAAAATGTGCTATTTAATGGATCTTTTCATTGAAAGCAGCTTTATGTATTGTGAGTGCATATTGTCGGTGCAAGTGGACCCAACCGAAGTTGAATACACAGTCCCGGTGGTATTTGTACTATGCCCTAACTCTAGAGCTATGCAGGACCTCCGGCTTCTGATAAAATGAATTCTGTTGGATCAGAACATACCAGATAAATATAGTGTCAGCAGCAACGCTGGTCTGTGTTTCACTGATCCCTCTACAAATGTACATTTTGATCAGTCATCAAGAAGACATTAACATTTTTGTTAGGGAACAATCTAGTGAATCAGATAGTTGTATCATGAGTTAAAAAATTGTTGCTCCTGTTTTGTCAGTTTAAACATAGTTTTGTACAACCTGCAGGCTTCACTGCAAATGAATTAAACAGGACTAAAATGCAGGACAAGTCCAACCCATTTTTGGATCTGCGTCAAGTAGAAAAGTAGAGTGAGCTGCCTCAATCCCCTTAATAGTCAGAAACATGGGCATAACTGTTACTGTAACTGTAACTCGGATTTGGTGCATCAGTGTTGCAAGATACAGTGAGTTAAAGTAAAATGAATATAAAGAAATCACAGTAACTTGAGCTGCAGGCAATAGCATTTTGACTAAGTGAACTCTTGCAGTGCATCATCAAGGTCAGCAACATATCACCCTACCGTTTCATGTCATAGATTAAACTGGGGCAGGGCCCACAGCATGCTTTCTGATCAGTTATTTGAGTTATATTGGTTATCAGAAAATATCATCTCTATTTATCAAATTAATAGCAGGAATAGAATGATTATCTGTAAATCATTGACATCTATACATCCATCATCTGTTTTATCATGTCCTCAGTCGGGGTTGTGCCCCTCCTGTGCAGCCGATAAAGTAAACGGCCTGTGAATAGTGAAACCAGTGATTCAGTCTTCAGATCCATTCAAGGATTCACAATCCTGACAACACAAAATTGACTATGAAACTTAAAATAATCAAGCCTATCCCATAAACCTTACATTTATAATGGAAAATGAGTCAATGCACTGAGTAGTAGTGCAGTGCGCAATGCACCCAAAACTTCCTCAAAGTACACAATATGAAATCTGCCTTTTTTTTTTTTGCTTGCCTGTAAGATTGCTTTTAACACTGACATTCATTACTAATGTCTAAGTTGATGTATCAACAGTACTTTTTTCTAGTTTTAAATTTGTAATTTGACAAACAAAAAAAAAATAGGGTCATTAGAGGAAAAGAGGGAACAAAAGGTAAACACCTCTTGAATTCTACATTTATCTTGTTTCATTATTTTAAAAAGTGCATAATTTTGGAGCACTTTGAGCATTTGGCTTTTTCTTAGTAACTACTGTTATATTTGAAAAAAATGTAATGAATTCAAGCTGTGACTATTTGATATTAATCACAATGTTCCATTATGTTTATGGCTTGTAATAGGAAGAAAAGGGGTGTGTCATCCTGTGCCTCATGACACAGCTAGGCTTTGACGGCAGGCCTCCACAAGGTCTACCCTTTTTAAATTCCCTTTGACTGAATTCTGTTCATGCGTTTCTATTGCATCTGTTTCATTGGACAGAGGGAGGGTGCAGGCTCCAGTCAGTAGGATCCATTGTAGAAAGACTATCTGTTGATGGCTTAATTTCACCTGTAGGGATCATGGCTCTGTTCCCGCCCCACCTTTCTCTCCTTTTACAGTGCATCTCCTCCTCTTCTTCCCTCTGTTCCCCTCAGTTCTTCAGCCCAGACCCTTTAATAATGTGCTTTTGCCAGCTAAACGGATTCATCTGGCAGGTTAACTGCTCATAATTTCTCTCTTCTTACCTCCTGTGGTGATTTGTGCGAAGTGTGGCAGTTAAAGGTGAAACGAGACATGCCAGAAATGTGTGCAGCACTCCAAGTGACACCTGGCAGTGGTGCACAGTCAGTGTGCCTGTAAAGAGATTTCACCTTTAATCTTCCAGAACCCATTGTCTGTAGCTCATTGTTAATCCTGCTTTAATAACATCCTATACTAAATGTCATTCATTTTTTTGGGAATCATTGTGCTACTGAATTGATGATCCCTACAGCTGAAACAGTCAGTTGAAGTAACACTAGATCAGAAACCAATGAAAAAAATGTTTTTTTGTTTTGTTTTTTCTTCATGCTTCACTATTAAGCAATCAGAAATTAATTCAAGAAATAACCTGTGGTTGGTCTTGCTGTTCCTTATGACACACCAGTTAATGGGATCTTATTTTGGCTCGCTTTAGACTTGAGCCACAATCTATATGCTATTGTTGGGAAAATTTACTCACATGGTTTAGGGTTGGGTATCGATGAGCTTTTTATTGGTTTGGATTCTGCTAATCCATTCTGGTACTTATTAAGTGCTCCTTCAGTTCTTGGCATCTTGTTTCAGTAATAAAAGAAGCCAACTACCCAAAAGCAACGGATTTTAGACTGCCATTAAAAAAAAACACTTGATAAACGAAAAGGATCAGTAGATAGGGTCATGTTAGTTGATTGTTGCATTATAAGTACAACTGAGGGCACTGAATTTTCTGCATTCTTATTTGGTCTTAAGACAAGAAACAGCCCTGCATTTTAAATAAAAAAATAGATAAATGAATGAAGTTGCTTCAGGTAATGGTGAGACCAAAACATACAACCCTTTTGGTCTAGTTTGAGTAATGGATTTGTGAGTTTGAAGGCCTATCAGACTGCACATGGATCTATAATATGAGGGAGGAAAAGTGGCACATCTGCAGTTATTAAATCTTTGCAGCAATGTTCTTTAGAAACAAGCAATTGATATTACAAACTAATCTACAAAGAATATGCCTTTGCACATATGTGACTGACTGCAGCCCCTTAACTGGATGATGTTGCAGCAGAAGTTGAGGCAGGTTTAATGTTACTGTGAATCAATCAATCAATGAGGGGAATGCATTTTTCTTATGAAGGGCTAAAGTCAACCGACACAGAAGTTTATGCTTCGTCATGATACTCACACAGTTTGCCTTGCATGAACTTATTTAGAGCTGTGATTACATTTCATTGTATCTCTGTCTTTTTTTTTTTTTAAAGCTAGCAACACTCTTTAGCTCAAACTCCAGTCTGTCTTACTATAAGCCCGGCCTGCACGACATGAGGATAATCTGCGATGCTCTTCTCTCCTTCCTCAGCCATCATGCTAGCTAACCTCAAACACGCCACCAAATTGACACCAATTAATTTGAGGGCAGCTGATGGCTGGTGGGGGCTTCATCTGATTAGTCAAATGGTGTGAATGCATGGCCCATGTATCTAGGGCTCCATCTGATAGGTCAAATGTTCTCATGCTGTGTGTGCATGGTGTGTGTTAATAAAATGATTATTTTTTTTATTTTTATTTTTTAATTCATTGCGTTTCAGGCAGTCTTGTGACATGTTTATTGCGCATGTTCATATTGCAATGACGATGCAAATACAATTTATTCTTGGCGTGTGCGTGTGTTGACACATACGGAACTGGTAAGGTAGAGGGAAGCAAAGTTCAAAATTTGTTTGCAAGAGACAAAAATTCACTTTAGATTTTTCTCAGCAACCATCTCCAATTTAAAGAAAGACGTTCTCGATGCCCAACCCTACACACTGTTTGTAGCACCGGCAAAAGAACATTTAACGTAGACCTTGTTGTGTCTTCTAGACTACTAGACTCACCCTTAGAGCAATCAGAACCAAAGCTGGTTAATGGATTGCTGTCTGGTGTGATGCTGGGAGAAACAGCAGGACTTCTGCAGTGTTCCAGCTTATTGCTGCTTATAGAGAGATTTAAAAAAAACTACTTTTGCATAATACAAAATCTGCATGAAAGATGTGGTTCAGTCCAGTCTAATTTAGAAATGCAAGTTATCGCAGGCTGGTCCACTTCATACTGTATTATAATTACACAATGCTTGTTGTTGAGTGTTATCATAATAGCTTCATCCTAATGCTTCTCCCTCCTTGCATGTTACAGTACTATGCTCTTCAGATTCTGGAAACGGTTATCAAAACAAGATGGAAGATTCTTCCCAGGAACCAGTGTGAAGGTAACACTTGATTTTGCGGCATAATTCACAACATTTATTTCTCTCAGTGTTACTGCCTTTTTAAATGTTGTGACGTGCCGTTGCCAAGTTGAGGACTGTTCCTCCTCTAAGCATGCTGGTTTGTTTTCTGCTTGACTGGCTTGCACTGGTCGCTGCAAGCCAGGTTGGATTCTGAACTGTAGCAGCTGTTTTCTAGAAGAAACAAACAAAACACCCCAGCACCGATTTTTCAGGATTTGTCAAGAAGTAGGGGAGCTTCAGTCAAAGTTATTACAGCAGTTGTTTACATTGCTTTAAAGCTGTATATGATTTGTTTTTGTGTGACAATATGTTTCAAATGGCTCACATGGTATATATTCTTTGTGTGAAGGAAAATAAGACAATCACACTGTTTATTGTCTCAGCCCATTCATCTTATTGTAACCATAGGGGATAAGAGAGGCATTTACTGGCATGGATTAATCCCTGCCAGTGTCTTTTTCTCAAGATACTGCCACAGGTTGCCAAAATCACACATTTTCAAATCTTACACATGAGATTCTCATTAATAATTATCATGGACATAAGATATCACATGCTACTATTTAATTAATTCATTTCATATTGTGATGACAAAAATGTAAGGTTTAACATTTTCACACTATTGCCTCATTGCCAGTTCCACTTTATCCCGACATGTCTTGTTGTCTTGTTAAAATAATTGATTGCCCTTTGTTACCACCCAATAATTTTTGAAGAATCTGAAAACTGAGTGGGATGAAAATTGTCTTGAACTATTTTTGTTAGAACGAAAAGCAATGACACAATTGATAATGGTCTAAGTGCAAATCAGCTGATTCTGCCTCCCTCCATTCTTCTATAATTATGCTCAAAAATTAATTTTTTCATTGACCTAAGACTTCCCTGCTTCTGACCGTAGATGCCTGAATTTTGTTCAAGTGGCAAACCCAGTGCAGGGCGACCGGCAAGTATGTCTTTTCCCCTTGTGTCAGAGTATTTCCTTGTTTTCAGCTCCGCTCACTCCACCGCAGCACACGATTCTCAGAATTGAGTATATAGTCTAGAAACAAATGCGAGGGGGCTGAAAACACATTTTTGAAGATGCTCTGCTCACGTTGACAATTTTGTCTGTCTATGAAATCACCTGGGGAAATGTAGCTTCCACTGAACTGACCGAAACTTTTGCCCTGTAGAAGTTCAGCGGCAGCTGCAGCCCACATCCATGTGTTTATCGGCAGGCTTTGCAAGTGTATGTAAATGGAAGTACAAATTTACTGGGATAGATAGTCAGATCAGCTCGTTATGAGCCAAGAGACCGTGTTAGGGTTACTGAGTAACCTGCTCCAGGCAGCTTACTCATGTCAGAATGTGTTTTCATTAACATTGTATTGGAGCATGCTAACAGTGCTCTTCTGCTTTGTGTGTTTGCCAGGTATAAAAAAATATGTAGTTGGTCTCATTATCAAGACTTCATCAGATGCATCAAATGTGGAGGTGAGTAAAATTTGACTGTAATTTACATGGGGGCATTAGAGAAGGACCTCAACTTTAACAGAGAAGCTGGCCAAACAATTCAGACTGTTTTTTTTAAAAAAAATGGAAGTGAATGTCCTTCATGTTTTTATGTTTATGGTGCATCAGAGCAGCATGTTAGCAGTCAGTTCTCTTAGCCAATCCCAGGACAGCCATGAGTAATGCTGGTAACCATAGTGCTGTGTTGTCCAGACCAAAGACGGTGACTTCAGCTGCTTTTGAAAGTGTTTTTAACAGACTTGATCACACCAACAGCCAGAGGGTTGAGTTGGTAAGAGTGTGTTTAACTTACAGAAGAGAGTGCATCATTTGACTGTCCTGTGCAAAACTGTTAAACTGTAAGAATTCAACTCAAAGTGGGACTGGGTTTAAAATCTTTCGCTTTTTGATTGATGTCTCTGATTTATTAGCAGCTGTCTAATGTGATTCAGCTTTAAAATGAAATGAAGTGTATCGAAATTCATATCCATTAGTGGTTACAGCAGCTTTCAGAAAGTCACTTTGGTAGGCGGTCTCTCTGCTGTATAACCCAAGTTTGAGAAGGCGTAGGCCTTGTCATTTATGTGTGTACAGAGCTGCACAGCCTAACTCAAGTGTTAAGTTACAGTTTAATCTTATTTCCTATTGAATAGCAGTACTTTTATAGGTAATTAAATACCAGCACCTAAGACTGAAAATATTGTATGTGCTATAATAAGTACTCACACTATTGTAAAACTAGAGACTGTCACAATAGCATCACGCCAGATTTGACACCCATCGACACATCAACAGTATCTATTGACATTCCAGGCTATGAGTATAGAGCAACTAATGAATCACATGACACCCATCTTCAAACTCAGCCTTCAGTTTTGTCTGAACTACACAAAAATCTGTCCACAGACATATAAAGACACATGTCAAATTATGCAAGCCTTCTTCTTCAGTAGCACTCGCTACAATAGTACCCCAACACCTGCTAACATCTGGCTTATGTCTTCAGTGTGAATAGGTACAATCAGCATTGACTCCCAAGTTAAATCAATTGTAACTCCAAGTTGTCCAGAGATGAGAAAGAAGCAAGATGTGTACTCTTTCACAACTTCTGTTTTCAGTTCAGAATGTCAGTAAGACTTTTTAAAACAAGTTTATTATTGTCTGGATGTAGTACGATGCGGCATATAATCTGCCACCTTCTACTGTTCCTAGTTTTTTCGGTTGTATTCACAATGGCAAATGTGACACACAGCAGACAACATTTGTCAATAGGCTATTTTCAGTGTGTTTACCCATGCTTTAAAAAATCTACATACACATGCAAATTTTTGGTGTTAAAGTAGCATAGGTGTTGCAAGAACCAGATTTTTCCATAATTACTGACACAGAGACACAGATGGTGAAAACAAAACCAGCTCAACTGGCGCTGCTGATAATACGAAAGTAAAACTGAAAGAAAAATAAACTTAAAATCTACCTCAAAAAAACTAAACAGTGCTTAACTAGAGTTTAGCCGATGGATGTAACCTTGAAAAGGGTTTGGGTTAAAATCAAACCCATTTCTGTCACTAAATGACACACAACCACTTGAACATGAGTAATTGATAACCAACTTCATGCTGTGAACGCAGCTTACCAGACATGTTACAGGTGTTTACAAATCTGCACATTAAACCCATTAAACTGACTTTTCTGAAGTTATTTGTTATAAGTTGAACATACTGTCTTGTCTGAACAGTAAGTGAATTGAGGTTTCACATTCGGGTGCAAGGATTTTATAAATGATGACACACCCATCTTTTTCATGGCATCCTTAATTGTCTAGCCGTTTGATTTGTGACCTCTAACCTTTCATTTTGATATTTTTATTGTATTAGATTTCAAAATGTTTCCCATTTTACAAATTAAATTTTTAATGATGTGATGAAATGACCGAAGGCTTGTGCCTTGAAACTGAGACTGTATGACTTGCACTCATTTTTGTTTTTGTTCTCTTTTGTTTTTTAATAGAAAGAAAAGGTGTACATTGGAAAGCTGAACATGATCCTTGTTCAGGTAAGCAGTCAATACAAACGACAACGCAATGAATTAACTATTTAAACTCCTTTTAGAACCTTATCTCAGCTGTTTTCAAAGTTCAGATCCGCATCTGCAAAACCTTAAGACTGCAGAAAAGTAAATACATTTCTCTCTTCTTCAGCCGTCATTTTTAGTAATGGGCTTTTGCATTGTTGAATTGAGTGCGTTTAAAAGCCTGAAAGTGTTCGTTCTGGTGTGTTTCTTTTTTATTTTCAGACACTCTGACAATTGACTTGAAGCATGAGAAACTTCAAATGCAAACAGGATACAAAGTGAAAGCACTTGATCTTTGTCAATATGGCATTAAGCAGAGGCTTTCTGCCTTAATAAAGCCTAAGACCTAGGTTTTGGATGTTCTTACCAACATTATGAACCCCATTTTAGCTGTAATGTCTATTCCTGCGTAAGTCTATTGAAATCCTTGTATGTGTACACATACTTGGCCATGTTGATTGTGATTACACTCAGTCAGTTTTACTGAGAAGTTTACAATTATAAATGTTTTTGTACTTTTGTTTGGGTTGCCTCAAGCCAGTTTGCAACTGTTTTTGAATTGATCAGTGCTATCTATTGGAAGCCTAGCCGTTACTGTAACCCATCGTTGTTGGTACCCCTGCTGTCAGTTTCTTTTGTTGAAATACTGGGATGTTTTTCTAATTCTACACTGTGTTGCATGTGATTGAATTGTGGAGAGGCACAAAGAAGTGGCAGCAAACAGTTTCATTGAAGTTATCCACATTGACAGCAAGAGAGCACACCAGAGCCGAAATTCAGTTCTAGCCAGCTACTCATATCTGACTCATTGCTGAGGACAATTGAAAGCCACTGACGAGTACTAAGGCACTTACTGAAACAGAGTGCACTATACAGTACAATATCTGGTCCTTCTGAAGACCGACATGGTCTCAGCTTGCATTACAAAGTGCATTGAACAAAAACGCAACAATATGGCTCTCATGGTCGCTGGTTAGTTTGTCACAGCCTAACTTGTCACTGTGGTTACGGAGGGTTTATGCAGATGATTAAAATAGAGGTGAGTTAGACACCTCTGAACAATGAAATATTGTAAACTAATGAAGCCTTCTGTCTTGAGAGATTCAAAATAAAACAGGTCCAAGGTTTCCACATACCGACCCGATATATGTTGTGCATCAGTATCGGCCCGATATTGGGAAATGTATGTTATTGGCTATTTATCAGTATCGGTGACATTCTAGCAGATACATAGAATCATAATATGAAGCCTAATTGCTTTCATTAACTTTACATGTGCAGCATTTACAAACTACAATACAGCAGATGGCTGTTTACACCTTAAAAGTTGGTTTTCAGTCCACCAGTAATAAACAAACAGTGAGATGTTTTTATAGTCTCTGTGGAAGACACAGAACCCGATTGCAATTTGCAGTGCATGTTCCACAAGGGTTCAGAGAGGACACAACAAATCTTATTAGAGCTGTGGAATATTAAATCGTCCATCTTGGCTTAGTACATGTCAGCCTCTCTTGCATCCAGGTGTGCATAAACTACAGGTTATTAGCTACTTCTTAACATAAGACATAAAAACAACAATTTTTGTCACTGAAATTTTCTGCATCCCATGTTTCAAACCTTGCTGTACAGGGCATTTAGAGTATTTTAAAAGTACTTCAATTTGAAAGTTGTGGGAATCCTGTGCTTAATATAGAGAGGCCTGTAGCTACAGTGAAGGGGTCTGTACAGAGCAATGTGAAAAATGAATAAAATTATAATCTTTTCACTACATTCATGATTCTAATGTTGACATTTCCTCTGTGTTGGCTAGTTTAGCACACCTGAATGTGAAACACAGCACATTCATATAATAAGAGATGGATATGCTGACAGACTTCTTTTTAAATAGAATTTCCGGATCATCGGGTTAAGTTTAAACGTTCAAAGCTTCCCTCAGCTTTTGTAGTGATACTTTCTAACCTGAAGATGTCACTCTTAAATGGTCTATCTGACTCTAAAACTGTCTGTGTCAGTTACGTTCAGGACTCAGATTTTAAAATATGAATTCTCCTTGAATGTCTCTGGCAAGGTGGCAAATGTATATAAAATGTCGCTGTGGCCTCATGTTTGGAAAGAGGATCGTCTTGAGACGAGAAACAGTGTGTATCTGTTTGTATGGAAACATAAGGATGCAACATCTCTAGACACAATACAAACACAGAACAACATATTATATAACAAATGGTGTCAGTGATAATTGTACCCTTACTACAGGAGAGTGCTGAATCCCATAAACACCGGGCTGTAGAAATGAGCTGTTCACTGCCCTGTGCTGTCTAATCAACAAACTAGAGCAGACCACTTCAGGACACTGGTCAGTCATTGAGAAGGATATCAGAAGGACCTTGAGACTAACAAATTAGAATATAGTGACCTATTGGTGTCCATATTCTGAATCTTGCTCCTGAATGTAAATGCATTTCTGTCACCTTCTTGATGCGCGTGTGCCTTTTGATATACGTGTGAGAGAGACAGCAACAGGCTCACTGGCTACATGAGTGACTTTGCATTAATGCCAGTGAGAATGAGTCACTGCCTGCGTCAGCTGAGCTAACATCGTTTTGGCCTTCAGGGACTGTAGAGCTCCAGATTCCCCACTTGTCCTCACGAGGCTGTGTTTTAAATGTTTGTCCACATATATGTTGTATTTGTAGTAGTGTGAGCTTTGCTTGTATCATGTGCCTCCATAAACAGATTTTACCATTTTCAGCTGTTTTACAACAATACGATCACAGTAAAATCTTCTGCTAGAAAGCAGAAACAGGAGCACAGGCTTGAATTGAGATATAAAGGAGGAGTTGTTATTTTTAGCAAGAGTCACAGATTCATCCTCTCAATTTTTCATTTTCAGATCACATGTCTTTCTCAGTGGAAATGTCATTTCTGAACCATCTAACACCAAAGTGTGTGTGTGTGTGTGTGTGTGTGTGTGTGTGTGTGTGTGTGTGTGTGTGTGTGTGTGTGTGTGTGTGTGTGTGTGTGTGTGTGTGTGTAGATCCTGAAGCAGGAGTGGCCCAAACACTGGCCCACCTTCATCAGTGACATCGTGGGGGCGAGTCGTACCAGTGAGAGCCTTTGTCAGAACAACATGGTCATTCTCAAGCTGCTCAGCGAGGAGGTCTTCGACTTCTCCAGTGGTCAGATGACCCAGGTCAAGGCCAAACACTTAAAAGACAGGTCAGCATGCTGCATGTTCATAAACCTCTGGAAGCACAATCATGTTTACTGTAACAAGGCTCCAGGAACTTGTTTTTAAGGCTTTGCTGAAAAACCTGACATTTTGGTGTGTGTAAATTATATAGTAGAATTGACCTACAAGCCTGCAAAGTGAGTGTTTCAGAAAGACAGACTATGTAGAATTTCACATTACAGTCAATACTTTCAAACATGTAGCTTTGTGAACATGCAAGAGTCCACATTATCCCAGAAATTTTAAGAGCATTGTAGAATACGGTGTCAGTGAGTTGGCATTTTCAAAATTGCCACATTAATCCAGTAATGTAAATCTGTTCGATACAGATCACAACATTACATACTTCTTTTTCGGTGCACTGGATGTTTTCCTCTTGTTGTTGACACTTTTATCACCACAAAACAACATTTGTGTGCTGCCTTAATTACATGCAGTTGTGCAGTCCATTGTGCACAGCTTGCACAAACAATATAAATGAGCTGTCCAGTCAGTCTGTTTGGCCACACAGTTTAGAAAACTATTGTCGCTTATTGACCATGGTTAACTGTATTTGTATTTTCCAGGTTAAGCAACACTTCCTTTTGCCCTTTCCTTATTCAGATGCTTAGTGTGGTTAAAGTCTTTTGACTAAGGTTAAAGCTGTAAAAGTTGGTATTTTGCAGAAGTCATGTTAAATTACAGCTGGTGAAAGCCAAACATTTAATAATAATGATAGTAGTAGTAGTAGTAGTAGTAGTAGTAGTAGTAGTAGTAGTAGTAGTAGTAGTAGTAGTAGTAGTGGTGATGATGATGATGATGATGATGATGATGATGATGATGATAATAATAATAAAAATTATTTACTTTATATACACTTTACAGAGGGACATCAGAATAAAACAATGATAAGAAAAATCAATTTAAAACATTCAATAAAACAAAATTCAAACAGCAAAATACAAAGAAAGAAAAACAAATTTCCTGATGCTGCTGCTTCATGATAAAAATGTTTAAATCTCTTGATAACAGGAGAAATTAAACATGTTTAGAACTGAATTGGCAGTGCAACAAAAGTATGCCATTGGTAAAAGACACACTTTCAAGTAGGTATTCCGCTGTAATGGAAATGCAAATCTCTGCGGCTCTAGGCTGATGTGGCAAGTCAAGCCGAGCTAGCACGTACGCATGGAAAAACTCTATTGCACATCAGATATCTTCTTCTGTACAGTCTGAATTGCAAATATCTCCAGAATTCTTCTGTGGATTGTGTGCAGTAGGAGATTTGTATAGCAGAAGCATCCTCATAACTAATACATCCACCACACCACTAAATTTGACTAGGCTAACACAACTGTTTTACACACAGATGTGTTAGCCTTTGTTGTGTCACAGAGGCTTAGTAAAGGCAACTGTGTGACTTTGAATATTAGATTCTCCAGTCAAAAATACAGTCTTTCATGCTTTGATACAGAAGTTTAGGATTTTTCCTGCTGTGTCTTATTTTAGAGGAAATTACCTTGACTGAAATAATGACAACCTCATTAAAAAACATTAATACACTTCACAGGAGAAAAACTGACCTTCTGGGCAAAATATCAGAAGCCTAGAAAAGGAAATGTCATCATTAATCTGATTTCTTTTAACCATCAACTTTTAAACAACTTGATCACAATGGCCTCAGGATGTGTCAGGTTTAGCTCAGCGGATGACCGTGGTCAGTCTATCACATTGTATAGAGATGTGTTTAACATGAAGCATTGAGATGAAGTAAATTTGGACCTTTTACAGTTTAATTTCAAGATGATCTCTTGAAAGATAAATTAATATCTGAATCTCTCAAATGTAGGGTGAGTCAAATGTATTTGAAGCTTACTGTATCTGTCTTCTTTTCTCTCAGCATGTGCAATGAATTCTCCCAGATATTCCAGCTCTGTCAGTTTGTTATGGTATGCATATTTTCATCTCTTCCTTTTTGACATCATTGTATAATTTTCATAATCTGGTCAACACCTTAGTTTGATCTTCATCTGATTATCATGTCATTGGTTGCACCTTAGGAAAATTCCCAGAACGCCCCCCTGGTCCACGCAACTCTGGAGACGCTTTTACGTTTTCTCAACTGGATTCCTTTGGGATATATCTTTGAAACCAAACTGATCAGCACATTGGTGTATAAGGTACACAGATGCTACCTAACAAGTTTACTTGAGCTCAGTTGTTTGCTAAAGAAATCCTCCAACATGGATTTGTAAGCAGTGAGAAGCAAGCATAAAAATACCAAACGTAATTGCTCTTGTTACACACACTGAACTAAACGTCTGTTTCACATGTTTTCAGTTCTTGAACGTGCCCATGTTTCGCAACGTGACACTGAAGTGCCTCACAGAGATTGCCGGTGTGAGCGTTAGCCAGTATGAGGAGCAGTTTGTCACACTCTTCACCCTGACCATGTGTCAACTCAAACAGGTCAGTTAAACAAAAGGCTCCAATGATACGCTTCACATTTCTTATTGCAGAGATACTAATGACACATATCTGTTCAGATGCTGCCTCTGAATACCAACATTCGGCTGGCCTACGCCAACGGGAAAGATGACGAGCAGAACTTCATTCAGAACCTCAGTCTGTTCCTTTGTACGTTCCTTAAAGAGCACGGGCAGCTTATTGAGAAGCGGCTCAACCTCAGAGAAACGTTAATGGAGGTAAGTGAGAGTGCAGTCAGTTCCAAGAACAAGATACAGTTGTTTGAGGCACATGAGAAAATACTGTAGAATAAACAGATAAATAAATGGGTCTAAAAGGTTTCTCATGTTGATCAGCCTTGGTCTAACTGGTCCTTTGGTCCTGTTTCAGGCCCTCCACTACATGCTGCTGGTGTCAGAGGTTGAAGAGACCGAGATCTTTAAGATTTGTCTGGAGTATTGGAACCATTTGGCTGCTGAGCTCTACAGAGAGAGTCCCTTCTCTACATCCACGTCCCCCCTGCTCTCTGGCAACCAGCACTTTGACGTACCGCCACGCAGACAGCTCTATCTTCCTGTTCTCTCCAAGGTACACACACGCCAATCACTCTGAACTCAACTGAACTGATAAAAATTAAAGCTCCCCTAGCCTCTTTGTTCCTGCCTTTTGCACACAGTCTGGTTTCAATGTGATGCGATGTGATTCATTTAATTAATACATCGTTTGGATGTCAACACAGCCATATTGTTTAATTTATGAATCTAACATTATTAATAAAAAACATTTCTTTTAATCATTATTTTTTTTAGTTTAGGTTGGAACAAAATTTAAAAGTCCAAGTACAGCTTTAAATGTGTGTATATGCATAAATACATTTTGAATCACTTCTATGAGAGAGGATTATATTTACAGATGGAAGCATTTCTTAGTGACAAGTTAAAGGTGGCAGAGCAGCGAAATGTTAAAGAATGCAGATGTGTTTCAAATTGTAAGAACTTATATAGCCTCAGTCTTAGGTGATATTTTTAGTTTCATATCACTGTGTGTGTGTGTGTGTGTGCGCGCACGTGCTTGTGTGTGTGTGTGTGTGTCTCTTGGTATATTATCGTCTAACATTTATGCCCATACAGGATGCACAGCGGTGTGTGTGTGTGTGTGTGTGTGTGTGTGTGTGTGTGTGTGTGTGTGTGTGTGTGTGTGTGTGTGTGTGTGTGTGTGTGTGTGTGTGTGTGTGTGTGTGTGTGTGTCGCGCAAGTGTCAGCCCAGTCTTGCTGCTCTGGGACGTGTGTATGTGCTGACAGGTGTTTATCTCTCGTGGCAGGTGCGTCTGCTGATGGTAAGTCGGATGGCAAAGCCAGAGGAGGTGTTGGTGGTGGAGAATGACCAGGGAGAGGTGGTCAGAGAGTTCATGAAGGACACCGATTCTATCAACCTCTACAAGAACATGAGGGAAACCCTTGGTATGATTTAATGATAATAGCTTCAATGATCACATCTGCTGTCAGCGTTTCATTGTGAAATGTCTTTAAAATGTGAATGATAAGGTTTTTGTACAGCTTCTAATTTATATTGTCCAATATTTTTTTCATTCATTAAATGTTTTTGTTTTGTTTTTTTTCAGTTTCCTTCGTACTTTCTAAACAAGATTGAAATAATTATAATCATTATAATGATTATACTAGACCTACAATGACCAGTTGATTAGGTGATCGGAAGAAAACCAATTGCCAACTATTTTGACACCAGGTTTTGAGAATATTTTCAGTGAATAATTTGCCGGTTTTAGTCTCTTTAATGTGAGGGTTTGTTTCTTTTCTTCTTCATTATAATAGATAATGAGGACTCTTGGGGTTTTAGTCTGTTGGGTGGACAAATTAAGAAATTTGAAGACTTTACTTTTGGCTTGAGAAATTATTATGTAAATTAATAATAGAAATAATCAGCAGATCAATCAACAATGGAACTAATTGTTTATTCCAGCCGCATATTATACTGACTCTTATAATAGCTGTAAAGCACCAGCTGCTGGTAATAGTGTTTTGATCAATATATTGATCAGTGTCATCACGCTGGCAGAAAATCTCACTGTCTTTGTTCATAAACCTTTTTTCATGTTCATACTGTGTCCTTGTTTACAACTGTATAGAGACAGAAAAAGAAAATACTTGATTGTTTACCTTGTTATGTACAAAAAGCAGAAATGTATCTTTGCTTTCACATGCAAAAAACATGCATTAAAATCAATGTAGCATGGTTAAGAACAGGACACAATAAGAGACATTAAAAAAGAAACACAACGGGGCTACATTAAATGGAGCGACTTCTACTGTGTTTAGGACTGAGTCAGAAGAAGATTATAGGTGTTGTATGCTGAAATAGCGGGCTCACTGTCACTGATTAAGGTTTTTTTTTTTTATGGCTTCAAAATACCTTAATCAGGCTTTTTTGCTTATGGGTTTAAGTTTAAAAAATATTGAGACATGCGGGTAATACTAACTTACTTTTTGCTCTGTCATCCTGTAGTGTACCTCACTCATCTGGACTATGCAGACACAGAGCGCATAATGACAGAAAAGCTTCACAACCAGGTGAACGGTACTGAGTGGTCCTGGAAGAACCTTAACACACTGTGCTGGGCCATCGGCTCCATCAGCGGGGCTATGCACGAGGAGGATGAGAAGAGGTTCCTGGTCACTGTCATCAAGGTAATATACTATACATCTGTAAAAAAATATTTACTCAAATGGCTGTTTTTGATACCACTGTGATGCTTAATAATTTAGAAGCCACTGTATAGAAAAAAAACACTGATTCCAGGTTCTTTGCCTTTTTTTGTCTCAGGATCTTTTGGGTCTGTGCGAGCAGAAGAGAGGGAAGGACAACAAGGCCATCATAGCCTCCAACATTATGTACATTGTTGGCCAGTATCCACGCTTTCTCAGAGCTCACTGGAAGTTCCTCAAAACTGTGGTCAACAAACTCTTTGAGTTCATGCATGGTGAGAGATGAGGGTTAATTTTTTTTTTTTTAACTTGATGTATTGATTGTGTTTTGGAATGTTGTATTTGTTGTAGGGCTGCACGATATTGGAAACTGAAATTGACATTGCGATATATATTGCAATATTTAAAAAAAATACAGGAATTTTCATCAAATGACCTGAATGGCACTTTATGTTATGCTGCACTGCTGCTATCTTGTGTACAATCAACCTGCACCGAGCTTACCTCTTTTTTGTTGTACTGAGCTGTGTGATACCGACGCAAATGGTCAAACAAATTAGTTGTGTTACCTCTCATTGTGGTAACAGATGCAAGCCACTGTCGACACAGAACACGTGTTTGGTCAATATCATCCTTCTTGTAGCCGAAATAATTCCAGATAACTGACGTTGCTTTTCTTTTTGGCACCACGTTTTCGTTATCTGTGATTTTCTCTTGTTTGTTGCTCATTTTTCAATGTTGTTACCAGCGACTCACTCCATGTGCAGGGGGGTGGTCTGCTGCGGCACACTGATAAAGAACTAATGTGATCGGTGGAGCCTGCATGCACAGTGTGTGTCAGGTACCCTTGAAATTAGATGAGTTCATTTGCCCCCTACACAGCAGGCCCTGCGATGTGACTATTGCACACACATACAATATGCAATGACGATGCTCAAACAATATATTGTGCAGCTCTAATTTGTTGGTTTGAAAATATTGCATCAATAAATAACACATTTTGAAATGATGTACATTTTGATGAAACTGTGTGTCCCCTCCATGTCTCTTCTTCATCAGAGACCCATGATGGTGTTCAGGACATGGCCTGTGACACCTTCATCAAGATCGCCCAGAAGTGCCGGCGCCATTTTATCCAGGTGCAGGTGGGAGAGGTGATGCCCTTCATCGACGAGATTCTTAATAATATCAACACCATCATCTGTGACCTTCAGCCTCAACAGGTCAGTGCATGAACACTAATGGGCATTTACATCGACTCTTTCAGATTCATCACAGTCACAGTATTATAAGAACTCTTCTTGAGATTGGTTTCTCTGGTTGTGTCCAGGTGCACACATTCTACGAGGCAGTAGGTTATATGATCGGGGCCCAGACAGATCAGGCTGTACAAGAGCACCTGATAGAAAAATACATGCTGCTGCCCAATCAAGTGTGGGACAGCATCATCCAGCAGGCCACGAAGGTAAGAGATTAAATACATGACCAAATACTGAAAAATGTCAACCAATAAAAGATTCTACATGTCTGTGATAGATAAACAAGTATAGTGAGTTAATCTCTAATCTGCTGCTCCTTCAGAACGTGGACATCTTGAAGGACCCAGAGACTGTGAAACAACTGGGCAGCATCCTGAAGACCAACGTCAGAGCCTGTAAGGCTGTGGGACACCCGTTTGTCATCCAGCTGGGACGGATCTACCTTGACATGCTCAACGTCTACAAGTGCCTCAGCGAGAACATCTCTGCTGCCATTCAGACAAATGGTAAGGGAGGTGTGTGTTTGCAATCATACAGCTGACTCAATAACATGTCTGTTGAGCTGTCTCATTGTCCTTTACACCTGATGTCACTTACACAAAACTTGTTACATACACTTGATGACGGTGATAATAGTGAGGTGGCTGATAACCTGTGACATTGATGAGATGAAGTTGATGTCAAAGAACATCAAGGTGGCAGACAGGTGGAAACTCTGGAGGAGCATCGCTGAAAAGATGAAAGGGGGACAGTCTGATGTCTTTAGCATCTCACACAAATGATCCGCTGTGTCTGTAGGGCATGAATGTGTTTAAACTGTAGCTGAACACTGCTGAGGCTTTTTTGTGCCAGACTTATTTGTGTTGTTAAAACCTGTGTACAGATCTGGTACACTGCAGAGACGTGTTGCTTCATTGTTGTTTAGGCATGCCGTCCTTTGTGTAAATCCAGCATGGCCTCAGTGTGTTGCCAGGTTGGAGAAATACCCTACTGCGTTCAGAACTGTGTTAAAACGTCACGTTCAAAGTGTAGAAATGAAAGATGAAGCTACAAACAAAAACAAAAATCATGTTGTGCTTGTTTAGCATTTTGTCATTCAGTAAGGCATTTTGTTTGTAGGCCAGTTCTTTCTTTCTTTTTCTTGCACGCGCCTGTTTTGGTGACTCATCTCTTAGTCTTTCTGTGCTTAAATAGGATGAGAGGTGCTGCCTGATGTGTCAGTAACCATCAAGTATCAGATATTTTTGTACATTCATTGGTTTAGAAAGACATGGTGATCCATGCAAGGAGCAGTCCTGTTCAGCTTAACCTTTTGAGGATGATATGTTGTTCAGGCTGACTATGATATTTCTTTATAGAATAAAATTGATAGTACAGGGCAAAGCAGATGACTTTTGAAAAGAACGGAAACAAGTAATTTGATTGTGATTGAATCCCCTCACATGATAATGCATCCTTATCTGTGGGAATGGGCAATTCTTTTAAGTTCTATGTAATATCAGCTGTGATGGTGTTTCTGTGGTGGATCATGAAGGAATGGGTATTTAGGGATAACCAAGTGAATTGAATATCTGATAAAGAATCAAGAAAATTAATTTCCTCAGCAGAAAGTCTGTTAATCTAATAATGCATAAAGCAGTCCTTCTAAATGATGTGCAACATTGCCTACAATGGCCTAAATGTTGTAGTGGCTTAGTTCAACCTGAAATATGGTCTTGAAGGGAGAGTAACAGTAGCTTAGTATCCCCTGTCACTATTTGAACATTATCTCAAAGTGTTATGGTAAGCAATTTAGCTCAGATGTGCAGCAAACAAGAGGAATTGTGATGCACAAACATGTCTGCAAACGTTCAGGCCTTTGGGTTTCGCTCTTCACAAGAAAACAATACATTATTAGATTAGCTTTCTTCATGTTCTAACTTCACTGTGTGTCTCCTTTGTGTTACAGGTGAGATGGTGACAAAACAGCCCTTGATCCGAAGTATGAGAACGGTGAAACGAGAGACATTGAAACTGATCTCCGGCTGGGTCAGCCGATCAAACGACCCACAGATGGTGAGAACATCGCTCTGATGTTGTTCTGGAAGTTGTCGGAAGGAACAACGGCCCTTGTTTGTGATGATGAACATTCCACTGTAGTGCAAATAAAATTAAGTCTTATACACACTTTACTCCAGAAAAAAGTTAACATGGTCTTGAACAAAAACAACTTGATATATTTTTACTCTTGTCTGTCTTCAGGAGCTCCTCACACACTGTAGCAATCAATGGTAGACAGTAGAAAGGTAGAACTAATCCAGGTAGTATTTTTAGATCAAACACCACAATTTAATTTCATTGTGGCAGACTTGACTGTTTGTGCCCTCAGCTGTGTTTTTATCTGCATAACAATTATTATTCATAGTGTGTCTGCCAGCAAGGACCAGTCATTTTTCTCACAGATGTGTGCACATTTTTGTAACATACCCGTCAGACTAGGCCTCCAAGAAGTGCTGTTTCTGTAGCAGCTGATTGTGTTTTTTCCCCCATCTGTTGTTGGGTGTTGATCCCTGCTGATCCCTCCCATTGCTTTTCCAGGTAGGGGAGAACTTTGTTCCACCGCTGCTGGACGCCGTCCTCATTGACTACCAGCGCAATGTTCCCGCTGCCCGTGAGCCTGAGGTCCTCAGCACCATGGCAACCATTGTCAACAAGCTGGGGGGACACATCACCAGTGAGATACCTCAAATCTTTGATGCCGTCTTCGAGTGCACCCTGAACATGATCAACAAGGTGAGGCACAGTTATGATCAACCACACATACATTCTAAGTGCACTGAATATCCAGTAAATAACAGCTGAACACAGTGTGTTAGACTGTTTTATCTGTGGGGATTGCTATTTGATAACTTTTCTAAACATGTGATACAGGGAGTGAGCACAATAAATTAATTAGCATTTGTCAGAATCAGATCTTTGACCGCTGCAGTGAAAATATAAACACTTTGAGTACTGAAGTTGATGACTCAGGTGCTGAATCAACAACACAAACATTTGAGTTAGCGGGTTTCATTTGCACATAGATAAGCAATATCATGTGGCTTTCACTGCACTCTGCTAATCAGCACAGTGTTGTGCACTTTGACCTAATAGGCTATTGTTGGTACAAAGCCAAGATAAAATGTATTTTGGATATCAATTAGCATATGCAACACCATGCAAAAACTTTTAATGACATTTTAAAAGTCAATCTTAGATGAAGAAATATCCTGTAAATGTATTTTCCCAGTATTTTCATATGGTGGTTCATGTATATTTATATTGTAGTCTCCAAGGATAGGTCATTTACTCCATACAGTTTATTTCATCGGTAGTTGCAGTTGGGTTTTCCTTGATCAGAGAGTGTCCTGCAGCCATTTTCCAGTAGAGGCTTTAAAGTCGCAGGCAACCTGAAGAGAGGATCTGTCGTATTTTTGTGGAATTTGTAATGGGTAAAAAAAAAGGTTACAGCTGAAATATGGCAGCCTGTCAAGTTTCTCAACTGCTTGTTGAAAAAAACAGAAGGCAAACCAGTTTGAGCCTGCAGAAAGCCTGTAGAGAAAGTTTCCCATGCTCCATTTTTGATGTTTGAAGGAATGAACGGCAACACTAAAAATGTAAACATGACCCTTTCAGGGCCTGATTGACCCACAGAAGGACTATGGGTAAAATAATGTGTTGCGGACCCAGTGTAGGTTACCTGCTCTGCCCATTGACTTATCGAATGTTGCTCAGTACAGTCAGACTTGATGACCATATCTAACTCGGACCAGTGGTGCACAACCTTTCTATTGTACCCCAGTCTATTGGAGTACAATTGGGATTGGGCCTTGGTCTCTTTCATAAATACCTGAAACTTTCCGATAGAAATCATCTTCACTCTGAGCATTTAACTGTGCTTTACTATCTTATTTTATAATGTTGCGCAATCATTGTCTTTGAGGACTAAATTTACTGGCAGGTTGTTTCAGCTGGAGAGCTGGACAAAACCCAGGACTTAAGAAATCTGCCAAGCGCTCACCACACAGCTCACGTCTGCTTGTTAAAGTTGTTATTTTAATTGCTTTGAGTGAGTATTGACCAGATGTGGACAATTACAGTATGTAGTAGTAGTAATAGTAAACCCTACTGTCTTATTATGTTTGTTCTTCTAGAACTTTGAGGAGTATCCAGAACACAGGACCCACTTCTTCTACTTACTGCAAGCTGTAAACTCTCACTGCTTCCCCGCGTTCCTCGCCATCCCCCCTGCCCAGTTCAAACTGGTGCTGGATTCCATCATCTGGGCCTTCAAACACACCATGAGGAATGTGGCTGACACTGGTAAGGCTGCTGATAAACACGCACATACAAATTTTACTACGTCTATTAATGTTCACTTAGAGCAACAACCCCTCGAGCATAAATACTAAATGGTGTAAACCAGATCTGAGCGTTGTGTTTTATCTTGTCATGAGGACAGAGTGAGTGGCAGGTGGGGATCATCTTCAAACAGAAAAAAACCTGTTTGTTTAAAAGGTGTACTGTGATAATTAACCTCAGCAATACTGAGACGCTGCCATTGAAATGTGCGTCATGTACTGCGTCTCCAGTCATCTCTCTGTTCCTGCTCATCCAGGCCTGCAGATTCTGTACACGTTGCTGCAGAATGTTGCCCAGGAGGAAGCAGCCGCTCAGAGTTTCTACCAAACGTACTTCTGCGATATCCTACAACACATCTTCTCTGTGGTCACCGACACATCACATACTGCCGGTGAGTTCACACGCTGTGAGCTGTGGGGACACTGAGCCGTCCAGATTTACTGAACACACACAGATAAAGCCTCTTGGAAAGATGAAGTGATTTAAGATGAGTAAAGGCGCCGTAGTAAAATGGTGTGCACATTGCTGTGTGTCCTGCAGGTCTGACGATGCACGCGTCCATTCTGGCCTACATGTTCAACCTGGTGGAGGAGGGGAAGATCACTACAGTGCTAAACCCCGCCAGCCCCACCAACAACCAGGTGTTCATCCAGGAATACGTGGCCAACCTGCTCAAGACTGCCTTCCCTCACCTACAAGAGTGAGTATCAACACACATCAACACAAACACAATCTGCGTTGTAATAACATCCACATTTGTTAATCATGACGTTGTTGTTTGTATCAGTGCTCAGGTGAAGGTGTTTGTGACCGGGCTGTTCAGCTTAAACCAGGACATTCCTGCCTTCAAGGAGCACCTAAGGGACTTCCTCGTCCAGATAAAGGTGAGGCTGTCGGAGTGAACAAGTCATGTTCAGTTTTCTCATTCATTTGTCCCCTTGAGAGAATCGGCCACTGTAGTATAATGAATTTCAATAGAGGAAACTGATTATTTTTTTAGTTTTTTTTTTAAACCTCCCATGCTATGTGATTATGGATCAATATCGTTTTGGGTAAAAAGCAAGTAGATCAGTCTTGTCAGTTCTGAGAATTGCATTAGTTCACAGTAACGAAGCCTTTAAAACCAAGAATCATATCACCAATAACAATATCCTGTCCATCATATCACAATGACGATGTAGTATCCATATACTGCCCAGCTTAATTGTGAGGCATTCGCACAGTCTTGTAGCTCCTCTGAGTTTTGCGAGCGACTTGATTCGCCCCCAGCGCTTCATTTAATGTGATGCATTAAAGTTGTCTATCCATGTGTATTTGTTTGCTCGGTTAACTTTAGCTTATCAGCAGTGTCCTGCATAGCTCCTACTTTGCTGTTTGTTGTCTGTGTGGGGTTATCAGGGACCACATAGTTGGCTGCTTAGCTGCTGTTTCCAGAAATAACATTTTCCTGCATGACCAGGTCTTTCTAAGTACATGAGAGGTTTGTGGCCACTGTGCCAGCTTATTGTTATTGTCAAACTGTGGGTGATAGTGACACAGTGTTTTCTGGTTTACTGAAGACAGTTTGATGTCACCCGTCGCTTTGGAACATTTACAGTTTCTTGAATTGTTTCGACTAAAAGAGCCTTATCAAATAAATGTAATATGAATTGATAATGAAATTAATTATTAATGATAAGTACTGGACAGACGGACATGTAGCCTGACTGCAGCTAACCACAGTGTTTCTGCATTCTCTGCTGCTATTCCAGGAGTTTGCAGGCGAGGACACTTCAGACCTGTTCCTGGAGGAGAGGGAGGCGTCGCTTCGTCAAGCCCAGGAGGAGAAACACAAGATCCAGATGTCAGTCCCGGGCATCCTGAACCCTCACGAGATCCCCGAGGAGATGTGTGACTGAGCAGCAGCTCAACCAAACTGTACAGTACTCCAAACAAACAAACAAACAAACAAACCCTAACCACAGCAACCACAACAAAAACCCAAGAGAGAGGCACTTGAGTGAGATGGGAGGCCGCTCACCCTGTGCAGAGTGGCCCGTCCCATCGGATGTTTGTTGACCAAAACAATGCCAACAATATGTAAATGATTACCGCGTCACCCTGTGGCCCTTTTTACATAATCTGCGTTTTTTATGGAGATTTTTTGTGTAATATCTTTCCAGAACTGTTAATCTGAGCTTCTGTTTTGTTGGCCCATCTCAACACCTGCATGATGAGGTTGTAACGATTAGGACAACTTAACCATCTTTGTTTTTGTTCAGTTCCCTCCGCCTCCCATGTTCTTTTTCCCAGTTCTTCCCTTCTTCCATATATTTGTTTATATATAAATATATTATATATATACAGTCCGAGCAGGGTTTTTTGTCAGAAACAGCATATCTGTCAAGTCGGCATAGAGGCTTCTAGACCTGTGGTGTGACAGAGAGGAAGTGGTCTTTTAGAGGCGCACGCACCGCTTGTTTGGTGCCCCACGGCATTGTGGGCGAATGTGAATCTAACGGATAATGAATGAAGGTCGAGTGATGCTGCTTCGTGTATCAGCATCTGTTGCTCATGAGTTATGCTTCGCCTGCAAAACCGAGTGTTCGGCCGCTGCCAGCAGGAGGTTTTACACGGAGAGCAGAACTGAATATGTGCATATCATCCCAATTGTATAGCATCTTTAATACCATGGGAACATTTTTTTCCTTTTATTCTATTGTTTCTTTTTGTTGTGGGTGTGTGCGCGTGTGTGCTGTCGCCTAGTCGACATCAGCGTTTTGTTTTCCTCTAAGAGGATTGTTGCTCATTTGTGAGCCTTCATTATGGGATGTTTTAAGGAAGTGGCGGAGGTATTTATGGGTTCTTAGTTGGTTGCATCTTTATAACAACTCCTGTTTAACTCAGAAGGCTGAAGATTTTGAATTGTACTAATTTAGATTGTTTACCATGCAGTAGTGCTTCAAGACACTACCTTTAGAGCAAAATGAAAAATAAAACTGGGTTTACATTTAATTTTGTATTTTTGCATTTTTCATTTGTACCTGTTTGAGTTCTGTCCAAATAACAAAAGGCTTTTTGTCCTGAGAGCAAATGAAATGCCAACGAGTTTAATTAGGAAAAGAATGTATAAATCCAAATAAGTACCCAATCTCTAATGGCAAATTTCCCTTCTCAAGGTGTTACATTTGTTGTGAACTTTTTGAACTGATTAAAGTTGAGAATTTTATAACCCCGTCTTTGCTCAGATGTCTTAATTTCACAGCAGAGAGACATTTTACAGATGTTGTGTTACTTTTAATACTAATTTTTGAGTCCCTTTACTAAAAAAAATGTCGACCTATCGTTACTTCACTGTTCAGAATGGTGTATGTACAAAGTTTGTTTTCACATTCATCTACTGAAGGGCAAAAGTTTCTTTGTTCTCTGAAACCTGAATTAAACACGTTTTGTATGAACATGATCTTAAGACATCACGACTAGTGAGTCAGTCCTGGTTTAACATGCAGCTCACACAAGTTTGATGTGGAAACTTCAAACCTCACAGAAGGATACAAAAGACTTTTGGCAGGAAGTAAGGCATGACAAAAAGTATGAGTACATTTATATATTTAAATTTTTTTTAAAATCAAAGAACAAGGGGATGGAATTCGAGGAATTTTAAACCACATAATTCAACTTTTGGGTGGAAAACCAATCCGATAAATTACAATGAGTGAAGTTCTGGGCTGATGCCAAGGATTAAAATAACGGTTTGGCCAGTACTGAAGTCATCTTATTGTTCATTATTTAAAAAAAAAAAAAAACTACTAAACTTTTATAGTTATCCAGCCCTTCATTACAAGAGTGTCTTTGAAACAGCACAAATTCAGTCATGCAAATATATGAACATCCGTTAAGATACTTGCATGAAAAAAATAATTTAGTTATTTTTAAGTACCTGCTTCAAAAGCCTTTTTTAGTCCCCTTTACAACTACTCAATGCCAAGACTTTTTTCAGTTCTTACATGGCCTTACAAACTGATGGCAGTGATGATGAGATGTTTAATGAAGCCAGTTGAAGACTTGCGAGACGTCTGTTTCTCAGAGAAGAGACTCGGATGTACTTGTCATCTTGTGCTCAGTTTGCACCGAGGCCTCCCACTTCTCTTTCTATTCTGGTAAGAGCAAGTGTATGCTGTTCTTTGAGGGGAGTAGTGCACGCCGCTGTATGAGATCTTTAGTTTCTTGGCAGTCTCTCACATAAAATAGCCTTCAATTTTCAGAACAACAATAGACTGACAAGTTACAGAAGAAAGTTCTTTTTTCTGCCTATTGTGAGGCTGATCACACCGACATGAGCCGATGCTCCAGATACCAAACCATCCTGAGGAAAGACGATTTTATTGGCCTCTAATCAGTTTTCAGCTGTAGTGACATCATTGCACAAGGGCTTTCTAATGATCAATCAGCCTTTCGATACAGCAGACTTGGATTATTTAACACATCGTGCCACTGGACCACAGGAAGCGATTGGATGCTGAAATGGGTCCTCCATACATGTTTGCAAATATTCCATTAAAAGCCAGCTTCTTCCAGCTTAAATGGTCATTTAATAATGTCTAGACTGCATTTCTGATCAATACAATTTTATCTTAAGTGAAAAAGGAGATTTATTTAAAAAAAGAAAGTAGTTTTTAAGTGACCCCAAACTTTTAAGCGGTATATATTTTTGGCCATTTATCCACATTTCATTGTAGATTTTGAATGTGTTAAATGCATCGAATATGACTTCTCACTAATGAGAAACATTCATTTAAAGATTTTATTTTCCCATTTTCTGCACAGCCCTGTACTGGGTCAGACGCGTGTGAACTGGCCAATCAGCGCAGACTGGGTATTCCGGCGGGGGTTTAAAGAAACAGGAGAGACATATTCTTGTCGTAACCCAAAAGAAAATTATGAAACCAAAAATGAGCATAATATGTCTCCTCTTAAACAATAGGCTGCTGGTTTAGCAGCGTCTGCTCCCCAGTGTAAAATATAACTTCATCAAACCATGTTAAATTTATCTCCAGGGCTCACTTCTCCTTAATCCCCTGCACATAAATCCTAAAAGGAGAGGTGGATGGTGATGATGATGATGGATGTCTTCTGTCATACACACTGTGGCATCAGGCCATTTCCACTCAGACATCTTTGGCCAAGGTTGGTGCTGTGTAAGGTGAGCGGGCCACTAATCCCTGTTAACATACTGGTATTACATTAAAGGTTATGATGACGCCCCGCCGCTGAAAGTTGAAACACTCATCTGACGCAATCCCAACAGCCTGTCAGCTCTGATGCAACCAGAGAGGAAGCTGCTGGCAGATACTCATTATGAGACTTACAATTCTGCACTGAAGGCTTAACTTCGCCACACTTTGATTCAGTTGTTGGGGGTCCGGTGTGTCAGCTGAGGGCCTTTAATGTTTTATGTCAAAACCTGGATAGTGGCCTTTTTATTAATGGCTGCAGATCCTTATTTCTAACATCCCAACACCCCTTTAAAGGAAGGCTTTTGCTGATATTAAAATATAACTTTGCAGCGTTAGAAAGTCAGCGCCTCTTCCCTCTGGTGTAATACTACTTCATATGTCTGCTATGATGCTTTCATATCTGACCATCTCTCTGGGACTATAATTCAGTCCGGCTGTAACTGGACCCCCCCCCTCCCTCCTTCACTGACCCAGATCCAGAGATCCTCAGCTACTCTCGGCATCCGCTGTCGAGGAGAAGAGGGAACAGCTGGGGTGGCCCCCGCCCACTCACCCAGCTACCCAGAAAGAAAAAAAAAAAAAAAAATGCCCGCTCTACTCTGCAGCCCCCTCATGCCCTGCTCTGTGTCTCCGCTGTGGGCAGGGAGGGTTATTAATACCCCTGTGAGTAAGCTGGACAGGAAGAGCCAGGTTAGCACACCACCGGTCGGTGCCTCTTTGACAGAGAGGGCAGCTGACCCCTCTGCCCAGCGGCATATACCAGACCTCTGCCCAGGCCTGTCACACTGTTTCGACAAAATGAGCCAGAAAAACCCCCAAACATTTAACAGTGACAGGAGCCAAATCAATGTTTTCGCTTAAAGTCTTTCTTCCGTGTCACCTGGTAGTAAGTCGGAGCAGAGGTGACAGGTTCTGTTCAAACTGGGGCAAAGTTGATTGCGGAGAGCCCACTAACTCCCCTGAGGTTATGTACTGCCACCAAGTGGACAGCAACTGGCAAAAATCTGTAAATAAAATCTGTAAAATAAGGGTCCAGCTGACTGGAGTTCAGTGTCATTCATGTTTTATTGGTCCCAGTGTTATACAGAGCAGTTCCCTTATACAGATAGGAATGACTAGAACTATATCTCTACTAGAACTGGGGGAAACATTTGTAAGTAAGTGCAGCATCTGTCTAGCCCAGTTGGCTGGACTTCACCACTAATGGTCAGGGACAGTTCACCCCAGAATCAAATGTACATATTTTTCCTCTTACCAGTGGTACTATTTCGTCGTAGAGATGTCTGACTTCTTAATTTGAAAAACTCCACGGAAATGTCTCTTTCCAGAAAATGTGACCCATTACTAAAGAAAATCCACAGACCTTGCTGTAAGCAGTTTCATGTCAGAACTATTGTCCTTCCACCAAATTACATCTGCAAACTGAACTGCAGCACAAAAGGAAGTGTGCATCTACTCATGGAGATGTTGGTGCTCATGAAAGCAATGATGTGAATATTAATGTCGTCAGCTGAGCTGTGACGTTAGCTGGCTTAATTATCTTACCCAGTTAATCTCTTGCCCATATGTAGATTGACACTTCCTCCTGCTCCTTGACACGGTAAGGATATAGTACCTACACAAAACTGCTCAAAACAAGAGTAACAGGGTCATGATATCTAGAAACACACAGAGCTGTTGAGGTTTCCAAATTTATTCTTTTGGCGCTTTGACCACAAAAAGCCGAGTGCCATCTGGTTCCATTATATTTGAATGAGGGCAAAAATCTCAACAGCTGATATCTCTAAAACTAATCAGTCTAGATGGATACAGAGTAGTTGAGGAGAGATATGTATTTATTTTGGGGTGAACTGTCCCTTTGATTTGACCAGCAGATTAACTTCAGTAAACTGGATTTACTGGGTCTAAATGAGATAAGATATTCAGGTGAGATGGTTGGAAAAGAATAAAGTAACATTTCTCATGTTGTCCTTGTCCGTGAGACACACACAGGCTGATCAGTTCAAGTGCCTTTCCTAAAAGCTGAGCTGGATCCAGACTTCTCCTTGTTTTTCAAGGAGTGACCACAGCTGCACAAACAAAACAGCTAGCAGAGTGACGGAGGAGGATGCGGTCGATGGTGATCCATACGTAGTCACCTGAGTTAAGCGGAGGGGGGGTGGGGAGGCACAGGACTGACGGGGGGTGAGGGTGAGGACAGAGTCCACAGCTGGGTTAGTAGTGCGAGAGAGGCTGCCAGGAGGAAGTTATTTAGTTGCGCTGAGCCCTCGGAGAAAGACCTCGCCTTCTCCTCTTCATCAGTTTTCATGCTGGTCTCTTCATCGGCTCAGAGGCCTTTTAGTCCTTTATGTTGTCCGGATTTGAGCATAGCGCATTTTAGATCTACAAAGACAGAAGAAAATGGTGAATTACTTAATGAGTCAAGGTAAGGTGTGTGTGTTTGTGTGTGTATTTGTGGGTGTGTGTATAGAGTACCTGGGTGTCTTTTCTGAACTCTGTCTGGATTGAGAGGTACTCTTAAACTGCGCTTCCAGTCTGGAGTAGATTCCCCCTGTAGGCTAAATGCACATGCACACACACGCACGCACATGCGCCCGCACGCGCGCACACACACACACACACACACACACACCAGTTGTTGAAAATGAAAACAATCCCACATCAGGCAGCTGCAAAAACTAGGACATTAGTGCTGTCAACACCACACACAAGCACAAGACGTGGACTAAGACAACAACACCCTGATACTAACTCACTAACACTGAGCATGTATATGTTATATCAACAGACACTTACCTCTTTTGTGTCCTTCGATTTGCTCTGTTCCTGATCTCCAAACCTCATCTTAGTCAGGTGGCCGATGATCTCCACCATGCGACGCTGGTCTGATTCAGAAAGTTATTATAAAAGAATAAAAACACAACAGAAATCAGAGAAAATGTACAAATAAAAGAATAAGCATACTAGCATACTATTTTGAAAGAGTGGCATACACTTGCTGTGTCTAATAAAATCAAAGTCGAAAACAGTTATTTCCTCCTTACCTTCCTCCCTCTGAGCATCCTGGTTGTATCTCAGGGAGCGAGAACTGTCCCACTTATTTTTCTGGACGCTCACACTATGAAAAAACACAAAACACAGGCAACTGTTACATTCAGGCAATGACACGGGGAAATACACACCTGGTCTAGTGAGGTGTTAAAATATCTTTTTCAGGAGGGTTAGTAGAAAGTTTGATGTTAGACTGATCTTTATTAGCTGTAGTAAAGAAAGATATTCAAGGATTTCATCTTGGGCTCCAGGAAACACTGATCAACATTTTTCACCATTTCCTGACATTTAATATCCCAGAGAAGCGGTCGATTACTCAAGAAAATAATCAGTTAGTTGCAGCCCTAGATACATTTAATAAGTGTCAGCTGCAACTGAAACAAGCACGAACACACTTCCACTTTTATCTAATACTGTAGATACAGAAACATGTAAACCTGAGTAGGTTCTAAATTACGTTGTGTTTGCGGATGGACTTACGTGAAAGGTGTGTTGTCCCTGGTCTGAGTCTGAGGGAAGAGAATCAGAGCAGAACAGAACAATGCAGGTTTCAGTTTTGAATTGTGTTAAGTAGGAACGATCAACACAGTTAAAATACAGGTAATGGAAGGTAATGTAAAAGCTAACGGAAATTAAATAAAAGCGATAAATAAGATCAAGAGTAGTAGAGACAACTCTAACTACAGATACATGGAAGCTGGAGTATTTTTGCTAGAATAACAAATTATGAAAAACTTTTAGTGTGTATTCTCGAATTTTGCATAAATAAAAAGTCAATATATTGTAAAAAGCAACAGATCCACAGCTATATTAAAGAGAATTCCATCATCTAAGTACTCTGGATGCAACTTTACACTGTTTTGTACCACAAGACCAAAAAAGAAAACTTTTTGATATTCTAGCTCCATTATTTTGCCACATTTCCCTCCACTGTAGAATCTGATTGGAGTAATAATGAACTGACTCACTTTCTCTGTCTTGTCTTTGCGTTGGAAGTTTGGAGAGGACATTTGTTTTTTCAGAGGTCTGTGGGCCTTCTTGGCCTTCTTAGCAGCTGGAAAAAGAAAAACACAAAGACATGTTGAAATACGCTGATGGTGTCTGACGCCACCTGCTGGACAAACAGAGCAGCTGTTTTATTTTCCACCCTTAAAAAAAAGGTTGTAACAACAGTGAAATGCTAAAAATAGACGTGATTAATATGTAGAGTGGGGGGTGGAACGGTGGTGATGAGCTATAAATAGAACAGTGTTTCATTATGCGTCCTCGTTTTACATTTATCACTTAAACTACAACAGTGACTCAGTGTTGGAATGAAGCAGCTAGCAGCTCCACAGAGGTCAAAGGAATGACAACGTGAGCAATGAGACATTTCATGCTAAAAAAGCACGACATTTATAAAGAGGTCAGGCATGATTAATGATCGTATAGCGTGAGACCCTGAAGGCGTCATACGTTACATGATTTAAGACGCTCTGAGTGATGCAAAATGTCAAATTTAACGTTTGTGATTTCTCCTCTCAACACTATCTCCTCAGATAACATATAAAAAGTGCAAATGTCTGCCTAGTATAACAAAAATCACACAAGGAAAGAACATTTAATGTATAAGTATGAGAAAGAAACACCTGTTATGTTCCGATATTCCTGAACACTCACCCCTCATCAGCCTAATAACCATGTTGCAGTAATAACCATTATGACTTTCAATCACTGTCCACCGCTCGAAAAGGTTTTCTGTGATTACCACAATTAACAATATAAACGGCAATTAAACTGTCATTACAAGACGACTCTGTTATCATGGTAATGACGAGACAGTTATGAGCCTGATATTACACCGCACATCAGCATTTTAGTTACATGATTATTTCCACGACTCGTTTCTTTCAGACAAGCAGTGGGCCACACCCTTAAACCACAAAGCATCACAGACTCATCACAGTGTAAATCACGTCATTCACCAAGTTAAAATACCAAAACTACACTCAACATAAACAGACATGTTTCATGAGTTGAAGTAAAACATCTGAGACTCAACCTTTGAAACAGACATGTTGTTGTGGTAATGAAATTAATATTTATTTAATGGACAGCAGCTCTGGTGGACATTCCTGCTGTCAGGATAACGACTGCACACTCCCTCAAAAAAACATTTTAGAGCGACCTCTTATTATGACCAGTCGAAGACACACCTGTGCACTGATCCTGCTGTTTAATCAGCATCTTGTTAGCCACAGCTGTCAGATGGATGGAGTATCTTGGCAAAGGCGAACTGCTCACCATGTGCTCAAATTTGACGAAAAATACTGTAATTATTTCGTATTTTAAAAGCAGCTTGCTTGTCTGTATATCATCTACAAAACTGATACTTTATAGTAATTTTGATAGCTAGACTGTGCTCACCATCCTCATCTGGCAACTTGCTTTTAAGCTGAGGACTTTACCCAAGACTCTGGGAGGATGGCTACATTTCTTGTTTTTGTGAAGAAATAGTTCGACAAAACTCTCCCTACAATCACAAAAGTTACTTTTCTGAGTGTTCGGTTAAACAATTGAGTTTCAGTGTCTCATCTTCCTTCTTCTTCTTCTGAGAAGGAGGTGGTGGACTTATTTTAGTCAGGCCAGCCTTCTCTGGTTCTAGTCTTTATGCTAAGATAAGCTAATCATGTTCTGGCTCCAGCTCTACACTTAATGCACAGACACAGGAAGAATACTAACATTTTCATATCACTCTTGGAATGAAAATTAATAAGTGAATATGAAATGTTTTTTCATAATCGTGAAATGCTCCTTTAAATCATGAAATCCCTAATCAACATAACTCAAGTACATCCCTTTAGGTGTGTCTCAGGTGAAACCACGTCCTCTGTCACTCAATATTTCTTGCGGACGCCACACATTCCAGTACAGCCATTATAAACTCCACTCCACCTTGTTTCTTGGACAGCTCCTCTTCATCTCCCACCTCATCTTCAGTGACCTCTGACCCTGTAGTGTACTCCTCATCCTCCGACAGGAGAGACTGCTGCCTCTGGAAGGACACAGGTTACACATTTCAGGCATTACTACTCATCTGCTTCATCACACTGACTTTAGATGGTTGCACCATCCACCCGACATGTGACTAACCTAAGACAAGGTCTCAGTAAAAGCATATGTAGACAGCCAGCTAACAAAATGAACAGAATACACACAGACCATGACTAGAACATAAGCAGATGTAATGAGGGTAATGAGAGAAAGGTCCTACCAGTTGCAGACTCCAGTTTTTCAAAAGGGAAAACTGGTCAAAAAGAGGAAGTAGCAGAAGTCAGAATCAGAAAAACTGTACACGCAGCAAAGAGACACACTGGTAGAAGAAAAGCATCATACAGAGACTTACAGTGCTGCCGTCTCCTCTAAGAGGTCCGAGCAGTGTCGGCTCCAAGAGAACGTCACAGTCCTGAACCTTTTCTGTGCTGGACGGAATCTCCTCAGTACTGTCACAGATACACAACCAATAAAATAATATGTCATTGGAGCCTTCAATAACAAATGACACACACACACACACAATGCAAAAAAAGTATCTTCAACCAATCCGCACACTCACAGGTGGTGCTTACCTCTCTGCAGGCGGCGTGTTCGTCAAACACACTGCGTCTCTGTGCAGCAGCAGGTCGTTAAGGACTCTGGTCTGGGCTGAGGTCACCTCGTCACAGTGCTCCTCATCAGGTACGTTCACTATGTGGTCTCGCATCTTACAGCCCTGAAAACAAAAACACAGTTACACATAATTGTATCTAGATCAAGCGGCATGGTGGTGTGACCCTCTGAAGGAAAAACAGTTAAAGTTAATGGATGACTCAGGATTTCTGAAGCCTCAACGCACAGCTTGAAATGTGTTTCACCCACAAATATATGAAGACCTGATACTGGGGTCAGTCTGGGGGACATTTAGGCTTCCATAATGTTTGGATGAAAAAACACTGAATGAAATAAATTGCTGAAAAATAACTTCTGTGTTATGTGTGTAAGGGTGAACTGTGAGCCTCTTTATTAATCCCAGCATGAAGTGGGAGGAGGGCATGGAAATCCTCTGGACAAGCTACTTAAGAGCATGATTTTACAAGCAAAGAAGAGAATCTTGGTAATGAGTAGAGTGTACAAGTGATGGCAATTGACAGGCAGCTAACAGTTTTACTAACCATTTGAAGAGAACACACATAGGGTTAGATTTGTGTAATATTAATATTGAATCAACTACTGTTTTGGTTAAGAGGTGTTGTAAAGTTTTGAAAAGAACACACAGCATTGTGGCAGTACTCGCAGTAAATTGTTTATAGGCCAGCCCAACCTGCATAATTTAAACAAAAACATGAAAATCTTGGGAAAATGCCCAATAAATAAAATGGCTCTTCTGGGTATAACTAACAAGTTCCTCCTACAAGCCCCAGGGGAAATAAAAAGGTAAACTGAAGGTGTATAGGGGCTTGGGGTTTTAATGGGGTCCCAAATAAACTCTCCTCCTCACTCGAAGTTGTGGTTGGCCAAGAAAACAAGAAAAGGGCCTGAACAGACCAGAGTTTCTGGCTGACAATCAAAGGGAAATGAGGTTTGCGGTGGGTTAGGGACAGATTCAGACTGAGGGTGTGAGCCTCCTGCGTGCCATTCCCCACCTCTTTTAAGCCTTCACCAAAAGGGTGTCATCACACCCTGATCTCCTCAATCAGGAGTCAGTCTTCCCACCTGTGCACAGGTGATCTGAATCCCTGCAATCAGTCACGAGGGAAAATCAGCACAAACAAAGAAAAGTCTCAAAAAAACATCATCATCCAACCCAGATTCCAAAAAAGTGGGGATGCTATGTGAAACATAAATAAAACAGATGTATTTAATGTTTTACCTCATCATCTTCATTGATTTATATAAATGTTTGCTTATTCCCAATTTGCTACCAGCAAAACTTTTTAAACAAGTTGGGACAGGGGCATAAGGATTGCTGCAGCACTGGGTCATCGGATCATGATTGGGTGCGAAAGGGGCATCCTCGAGAGTCATTCACAAGCAAGGATGAGGCGAGGTTCACCACTTTATCAAACACATGACTGTATGAAAAAAAATCAATTTGTTGATTCTCTTGTACTTTACTGTGGCACAATATAGCATTATTACACAAGAGGGATGAAGTGTGTGCCCTGTGTGTGTGTCCATACCTTGGGCATACCAGTGGGATCAAAGCGGAGAACCCTCTGGTTGCAGCAGGGGTAGATTCCTGCACCATGCCAGCCTTTCTCTATTCCCATGCCAGGATACAGCACACTGTCTGGGTGGTACTTACAGTGGGTCAGCTCTGCACACACAAACACCTATACGCACACACACAGACACTCTTTAGGTGAGGTTGAATATACTGTGTCATAAGCAGACATGTGACTCCAAGTCCAAGTTAGACATGTCCCAAGTCATGTATTCTTGAGCAAGTCAAGTCAAGACACAGGTTGTCCATGATATTCAGTTAAATAACAAAAATGTTTCATCATGAGTCTAACTTCTAAAGTCTCAAGTGATTACATATCTGGGAGGTCAATGACTCGTGTCCATATCTCTGCCTTCCACACACACACAAACACACACCTGTTGGCAGCGGAAGCAGGTGAGGTAGTTGATGGTACCCCAGATTCTCCAGTAGACCAGGACCCAGGACTTGAGCTCCTCATACAGACCCGTGATGTATTCATGCACATCCCAGCTCTTCTGTCTGCACAGAAGAAGAAAACACACTGACTGTGAATGCAAATGAGATATTTCTGTTCTCCATGAATTACTGCTGACAGCTACAGAACTATGAACTACAGACATAACTATGAGTCAATGAGACAGATGAGACAATGCTTTGTCTTATCAAACAGCTGCTGTAATACCTGGTGTGCGTATAGATGATTTCTCCACGAGCATCAACGTTGATTTTCCCTGGAACACAAGAAATTTTTCTCTCTGTGTCTTTGGTCAGCATCTTAAGGCACAGACCACACCTGGGATTAAACACACAGATATCCACAGCAGTTAGACTGCAAACTGTAACAAGAGAACAAATTGAATATAAAGGGAAGAATAACAAATGCAACAAATGTTTATGAAGTCACACATGACTGGGATAAAGTAGGTAACTGCTTAGAGACACTAAGAAACTCAGTGCTCCTCCTCACCTGTAGAGAGTGGAGGCGTTTCCTGGTGAATCTCTGCTCTGGTAGTTTGGATCGAAGAGACGCTCAATTTTCTTCTGAAACAATTTGCTTCAAGGGTGAAATAAAATTTAAAAAAAGGTATTCTCTATTAGGCTGCTTTTGCTTTTTTATGTTGCCACAAAAATACATTAACTGAGTGACTGTCACATGTGTAAGGATGACCTCTGATCACAGACGAAACTCTGTTTATAAAACATTCATCACATTGCTTTGAGAAAAGCCTTCCCATCTCGTCACCTTTTGAACTTGTCCTTTTTGTCCCTGATGTCGTCGGCCTCGTTGTGGTTGAAGAGTTCGGAGATGCGTGTTGCCAGGTTACTGTTGATGCAGTTCATGTTGCAGGGTGTAGCCACGATGGCGCTCATGTGTTTGTGGCAGTAGTGGATGCACTCCTCCACCTGAACGTGAACAAACATACACCACTCTCATAAGACCTTTCACAGCAATGGTATATTTAGTCTCTGTTGCTCTACATGGATACTAATCAAACACTTCTATATCACTGATATGTTGTTAGCACTTAATACGTACAGCAGTGGTGAGTAAGTTAACTGAAAACTAGAAGCAAAAGAACATCTACACTCTAAAGAGCCATGCAACACAAACTTAACACAGCTCTATGTATGGGCCTCTTGTTTTTCCTGGACTAGGAGAGATTAACAATAACCAGATCTGAAACACACACAAATCTGCAAGCTTCTCATGCTTTGCGGGCAACTCCAGCATCTTCACTATAAGATATTCTTGGGAGTACGTTGTTGCATTGTTGAAAGGCCACATACCAATACATTTTTTTTTCTAACATCTGAAAAGCAAAAGGCCCCAAGCACATCACAAGACTTTGCGTCACAGGTCACAACACTTACTAACGTATCCATCTTCAAGAACTCGGAGGAGATCAGGATTGAGATCACATTGCTGGGCTCTGTAACCGACAAACACCACATGACCAACCAACCAAGCAAACCCCACAACCAACAAACAGCACAGAACACACAGCCAGTGACACACCAAACACACACCACGTTTAGTGACCGATAAGTCGAGCACTGTCCACGAATTTACACAAACAGGTGGTGAAAGTGACAGCTCAGGCATTCCCATGTGTAATAATGTCATATCTGTTATTGTTTTACGGTTGTTTTTACCGAGCCGCGGTTTGTCCTTGTTTCCCTCTCCTGCAGAGTTCCTCCTGACGTAGTTCATGAGCCAGTCGAAGATCTGCACATCACAGTGGACGGAAATATCCACCTCCTCCCACCTCTGTGGATCTACGGACAAGTACTCAGCAAAGTAACGCATCTCTTTAACTAGAAGATCTCTGGGACACGTGAAGTCCTGCTTCAGGTTCTTGGTCTCGTCACACACATGGATGACCATGTTGGGACTGCAGGAAGAAAATTAAAATCCATTGTTCAAAAAAATTAAAACCCACGGAGAGCACAGATTCAAAACATCTACAGCTGCCTTCAAGTCCACAGGGCATCAGTGATTCATACTTTTTGACAGATTGAGGGTGATTTAGATAGAGAAAGTGTGTTTCTATGTGTGAGGAGTCAGTGTGTATTTCAATGAGTTCACTGCGGTTAGAAACGAAAGAAAACTGAGGATGAGTTCTCGGTACATACTCTCTTGGCTTCTGAGGTTTGTCGTTCTCCTCTGTTGAGACTCTTCTTTCTTTCTTTTCCACAGAACTGACTCTTCCTGAGGGCGTCGACTTGGAGCCTGATGGCACCAACAGAAACATTTTTAAATGCACTCTAACCCAAGTTACCAAATAACAGTCAATACCAAACACCATCAACAAACATTATTTGGTGCTGAAATTCATTTTAAATAAGTATTGTACTGCTCTAAAGTGTAAGTTTGTTCCAGTAGTCCATGTCGTCTTTTGAGCTGAATTTAGGCCCTTTTAAGATTTAAGACCTGCAGATAAGTGAAAAAAATGTTATCTGTGCTACTCAGGTTGGTGATGTCTGACCTGTAACTTTGCCGCTGCTCGGGCTGCTTCCTGTCTCCAGCATGTCACCGCTGTCCAGCAGCGTGGACAGGCCATCTGGAGGGGAGGGGCTTCCTTCTGTCAGGGCATTACATTGGTTGTCCACATGAGGAAAAGCCCCCGTGCTCTTCAGCTCATCAAATCGCCGGGCACACTGTAAGATCCCATCAGTGCCACAGTGTTATTTCTTATCAACAAGGGAGGTCTAATGTTAGTAACCATGAGATGAAAAATGGATGGTACTAGACAGATGAAAAGGTAAGTGGATGGAAGCATTCATAGTTATCCGGCATTCCAGTTACCTCCTTGGGAGTGAATCCTGGAACTAGCTTGGCCACATTGTCCCAGTTTATGGGCTGGGGCACCCCCCATAGAGATCCCAGCACCATGTCCAAAACCAGGACGTTGTTGTCATAGGGAAAGTTGTTGTTGTCCGAGCAGAAGCGGCTCATCTCTAAAGAGGAAGAGGGGTGACAAACAAAAAGGCAGCAAGTCAGGAATGAGTGATTCAATCTGTATGATCATCATATCAAAATAGAGCCTAAATGGTTGGTTGATCAATAGATAATTCATTTAATTTCATTTTCTTTTCTTGAAGCAAGAAAACTGAACACTCTCTTGTCCCCAGCTTCCCAGAATTTTCCGCTTTATTTTGTCTTATGTGATGTAAACTGAATATTTAGGGGCTTTTGATGTGCTTTTTCACCATTTACCTACATCTTATAGCCCCAATGATACATTTATCGATCAATAAAATGATTATCACATAATGAAAAAAATAGTAAGTTGCAAGTATGAAGAAGTTTGAGACCACTCCTCTGTCATGACTACAATAGCAGTTTCACACAAAATCAATGCATCGGTACTGATTGATGAATACTGTGCAGCTCTAGTCATCTAATTACATGGACTTAGTTTCGCCAGTTTCTATAAAGGACAGCCTTACTTCAATACTAATATTAACAACTGGTTAACTTACTCGCATACATCCAAACAAGTAAACAGACATTAATCTAAACTGTATATGAATTGATTTATAGAAAATTTTGTTTGGTAACTGATATCTGTGAAGTGCGTCATGAACTGTAATTTAAACTATGATTTACCAGCCCTAAATCAAGACACGTCGCTACATTCTGAAGGCTTTGCACAGCTTCACTCTCCATTATGTCGGCAGCCAAGGACTCAAACCTTTTAACATAAATGTGTTGATATAGGAGTATTATATAAATTCGTGTTAAGTTATACAACAGAGAAACTTAGTGGTGTCAGTAGTGATGCTAGCGCAGGCCGAGTCCCTCTGTCCTCCCCAGGCTGCAACAACACCGGGTGCTTTTGGGTCAAATGAAATCAACTGGTTCTCCTAATAAACCTTATTCAAAAGAGCAAGAATGGTAAAATATCGTTAACGTACTTATCTGGAGTGAGATATATTCCTCCCGGTCGTCTAGTACAGTAAACTCAGCCGGGTCCAGTCTCATGTCATTGTGGATGGATGATGCTGCTGCTGCTGATGCTGCGCTCTTCTCCTACCTGCAACCATTGCTAATGCTAGCTAACTTTGCGGGACAGGATCCGCTGCCTTCACGTACTCGTCGTAAACTCAGTAAAACAAGCTCCACACGACGTGTCACGACCACCAGTAAAGCAGCCGTACATGTCACTCAGGCGTTGACAGGTGTTGCTGTCGTCTTCAAATTAGGCGTCGTAAGGTCAAGAAACATAAACTGTGAGACATACACAATCATAAACCATTTTTCTCGCTTTTAGCTAAGTTGGCAAATCCTGCAAAGTCTTTTTCAGTACAATGGCAATGCAATCAATTCTCTAAGACATTCATAAAACACCATGATCACGAGGTGCAAATCAACGCGCTGTTTCCAATGACGAGATGAACCTCAAATCTCAACTGCATCGGCAACTTAGTGTTTCCGATAGTCCCTGAAGGTAGCATATGCTTCAGTTGCTAGCAAGTCACCTCGCTTAGTTAGCGACTATTTAGCATAAATATTTGTATGTGGTCTAACCCCAGTTGCTCGGGGGAATTGTTACAAGCGCGCAGCACTGCCGCGATACAAACACGGCGGTCGAGGTTTTAAATACCCAGACATGTAATGGTTTTTCTTTGGGTCCGTCGGTATCTGCGACGCTGATTCGTCCCCGTTGTCGCACTGCAGCAGGTTAGGCGTCCTGTTGCTAAGACACAGCGGCCGTAAATCGCCCGTTTCTACCATAAATCCCCCTCAGACGTCTCAGCAACAAAACATGTGCATGGAGAACAATACTAACAATGAAATTATTATTTCTATGCATACTTTATATTATACAACCAATGACAAAACTACACAAGGGTCATTTTGGTTTTTGAAAAACTTTATTTTCAAAATAATTATATTAAATATTTACAAAATTACTTTCTGTGACTAACTGTTGAAAATGTGCAAAATTAGCCCTGCTTTTCATTACAAATGAATCCAATCCCATTTGCTTCACACAGAAAAATACAGAGGACCAAGCAGCCTGCAAGTGAACCAAGTACAAGGTTACATAATTACATTGTCAAACTAAATACCCTGGCTTTGTCCATATACTGTCAGTATGCAGATGATGTATCAGTGCACCTCATTAGTTTAAATATTGAACTTATTCCTGTTATCAAACAAGCTTGAGATATTACATCTTATATCAGACAAGATCTGAAGAACAGCAGTGTACCTTACACACTGCATAAACAAAACTTTCTTGTACAAGTGCTGACTGAAAAGTGAAATGTGAAGGTAACCTCTTTATCTGAGACAAACTGGCTCTAAACAGAACAGTACAACAATAAACATGTACTGAAACCATTTTGAGCAACAACCCTTTTCAGAACGTCCAGATTGTGTTTGCAGATTTTAATCATTATAGATGAAACAATGCACTACTTTATGAGTGTCAGGGTGTTTCCCCAGATATCTAAAGTCAGCTGATTATTAGTCAAGATTTAAGTTAAATGCTGCAAACAAGTACTGACTTAACACACATAGACATATAGAGATATGCAGATAAGCATCACAAGTCTATCTTCTCAGGGATATTTAGCGCTGTGCTGGAGGGCAAACTGGAGTTGGATGTTCCCACACTGAAGGAAGCTGGTGTTTCTGTGTACACCGACTCAAGCAGCTCCTCTGCGGAGGCTGAATTGGGGGTAAATCCTAGTGCAGGATTTGACTCTGGATGTGCAGCAAGGGCTGTCTGAGAGGCCTGTGTGTCGCCTTGCTGGACCTGAGCGAGCCTCTCCATCTCTGCATGCTTACGGCCTCTCCTCTTGCCAAGGACCTTCACATAGTTGGCTGGGACAAGTCCTGTGGTCTGACCGTCCACGCTGGCCAGCAGCCAGCCTCGCACCCTGGGCTGTTGCTCTAAACAGAGGGGAGAATATAAGGTCACAATCTGAGCTCCTCAACATGGGGGAATGTTCCCAACGATCCTTTAAAAAAAAACAACACTGTTCTGTTGTTCCAAAATATGCCTCCGTTCCCTTTCCATTATTAACAACTTTGTTGATGATATAAACTTTAAAAAAGGCTATTTGACTGCTATCTTAGCAATATAAGCTAAATAATAGGATAACAACAAAAACTCTTCTAAACAGGAATCAGCAATTTTTGCACTTAAGCTACAAACAACATATAACAAAGTTCTGGAAATCCCGTTCTCTTGTCAATTAAAAAAGAAAAAAAAAATTCAAAAAATCAAACAATGAAAAAACAGTTTAAAAGGCTTTTCTGAATTAAATGAGAATTTAATTGTACTCCCACAATGATAATGCTACTAAAACAAGTCTCAAACGTAACTGACTTTATCAGAGTTGTCTCTAATAATTTAAACGATTAAATTCCCATACTTTTTAAACAGTAGTTCAAACTTAGACTAGACACAAAGAAAACAGTTAAGACTCAGCACAATTTAATCCTTAGGTTATACACTGTCCAAAAAAAAAAAAATTACATCACATTGTCAATAGTTAACTGGCGTCTAGACAAGAAGCTCATTTTTTATAAACTGACATTTGAGTGGGAAGACATGACATTACAGTGCAAACTATGGTGATGTGTAAATAAATGTGAATGTTAATAAAATATTATCAAGTTAAACTGACAAGAAAAGGGTAGCAAAGTTTAATCGACTGACTAATCACTCACAGTATTTACGTTAATTCTGGAAATATGGAGGTACCCACACACTGATCTTGACCGTTATCTACTGTAAAACAGGCTAGCTAAAACATCAGCCTTGAATTTGGTGATAAGTCACCTTTGGTTGTGTATGTATAATTTTATATTGTGGTAGTGACAATGCTGGTTGCAACACTGACCATAATGGCTTACTATACCCAGATGTGTTGGACTATTTTTGTATGAGAGAAACATGACAAAATAAACATATGTCCGGCTCTCTCACCTTTTGGGGCAAGGTTAAGCATGTCTCCACTCCGCAGAGAGATCTCTTCCTCCGAGGCAGCTGAAAAGTCATATTCTGCTCTGGCCACCACATGGTCATCCTCTCCGCTCGCCCAGTTGGTGGCTGAATGAAAAAACACAAAACAGCGTTACTTGTTAAAATTGGGAGTAAAACACAGGTCACATGCACAAACACTACGACATTTGTCGGGTTGTTACACACACACCAAAAACAACTGACTCATACTTGCTGCCTTGTGTACAACTGATGTTAATCTTTGACCTTTTCCAGCTACTATTCTGTCACTTGCCCTTTCCAGAGTGATCAGTGATGGTTGTCTAGTTGATATTATCTAGAGCAGTGATTCTTAACTGCTCTCCACTAAGCCACAAGAAGGTTTCATTCCAAGTGATTGATAATGCCAGTGGTTGTTGAGATTGGCTGGAAAAAACCAAAACCTTAAAGACTTGATGACAGCTGCTGATTAAAGTGCAAAAGTGAGTCCCAAAATACAGCTTGTTACATCATTGAACCCAAATTTGTAAGGATGCAGATTTGAGAACAGCTCCTGGACTTAAAAGGTTATGTGTAAGAAAAAATGGAGATGTTCACCTCCTGATCTGCAAGTACTAAGTTGTGAATGTTAGTCTCACCGCTTTCTTCCGAGCCGGGGCTGGAGCTCAGCAGCTTCCAAATAAGGTAGGGTCCCCCGAGGACTACTGCGAAAAACAGAAAGATTGGCCAGGACTTCACGGTCTGATCCTCCATCCCTGACCCCTCTCCTCTGGATGCACTTGTTGCCAGGGCATCACTTGTACTGTCTGCCCACAAGTCCTCAACCTCAGAGTCTGATCTTCTCCCCAGCAGCCTTTGCAACCGTCGGTACAGGTAGCGCAAGGTGCGCACCAGAGCAAAGGCTGACAAAACTCGGGTGAAGTGTGCACGCAGCCGTGTAAGGTGGTTGGCTACGTCCAGCACGGCACGGAAACTGTTATACACTGCTGAGAAGGTGGCGTCAAGCATCATGCTGACTGAGGCAAAGGCCTGTACAATGCTCTCGATTGACTGGAAGGCACCGCGGCTGCTCTCCTCAGCCTGCTGCACAAATCGGCTGGGGGCGACTTCCTCCATGTGGGAGAGGCGGTTGTACCCTCCAAGGCCATAGCCACCACCACCATAGCTGTAGGGGCTGTACCCCCCATACATGGAGCTCCCATAGGGGCTGTAAGAAGAGGTGAAAGAGCTGTAGGATGGACGGTAGGTCTGCTGAACGGGACGAGGGGGCACTGGGGGCACCATCCTGGTCAGGACAGGAGGGCCTGCAGAGGCAGAGGAGGGGCCTGCATAGGATCCAATGTTTGTAGACCTGTTTGGTGAGAAGGTCAAGACAAGATATACAGTTCAAACCATCTTAAGTCTCGTTGCGTCACTTTTGTATTAAATGCAACACCACAATCACCAGTTAGCAGGTATTTGATTAAAGATTCAGTGTCGATACAGGGCCAGTCCAGAATAACTTGTATGGTTTTGCTGCGATTAATGATTGTTTCATTACTGAAAAATCTGATGACAATTTTCACTACGCATTAGTGATTAATTTAATTATAAGCTGTCAAAAATGCTTATTGCAGTTGCTTTTTTTTGTTTTACGATCCATCCCAAACACGCTTCATGTACCACCATAAGACAGAGAACATGCAGCAGGCCAATACAGTCTAGAGGCTGGAAACAGTGTACGACATTTTCCTTGATAATGACTGAAAGGATTAAACGACTGTAATTAGTTATTCTAAATAACTTGCTAAAATAAGCTCGATCAAAATTGTAAGACTTCAATCCTGGTTAACACGTTATAAATATGGAAACAATACGTCCTCAACTAAATAGTGCTTTCTTAAAGTCATTAGTGACCTAAGGACGATGAGAGGGAGACGTTTTCAGAACTACTCTAAGTGAGGGAGGGCAATTAAAAGGTATTGTAGTTTATGAAGGGAGCCGGTAGATAAACATGTAACTTTATCCACAAGACAGCACATGACGGGGCCTCGCTGGGCCTAACTCGTTGAGTAGCTGCTTTACATTGGTTATTTTAGTTATATACGGCTGCCGTTGGCAAGCTGTTCTTACTATTGATCTACGCTTGGTGATCTGGTAATAATACACAGCACATAGTCAAAGTCTCCATTGTTGGGGTGATAAGCCTTCGCTTGTGCAACAACCTTAGCGTAGGATAGCTAACACTAGCAACAACAGCTAACCACCAGTCGGTAAACACTAAAACACGTCATACGATGGCGGGCGACCTAACACGGCCTGTTTACCTGTAGTTAACAGGTACACTCATTGCCCCTGGAATCCGCCTTTCCCATGGCTTTGGTGGAGCCTGTGAATCCATCGCAAAATATGTCCACAAAGTGCGAAAGCAGAACACCGAGCTCCGTTTCCCCTAACCGCTTCTCCTGCTGCCTTCATGCGCACCTCGTAATTTCCAGCTTCTGTCATCGTAACTCATGGGTATACGGATTCATTGCTCTAATGGGGACTTTAAATGACATTGAACAATATTGGGTTTACTTAGGATAGGCTTTATATCTTTGTCTATTACACTTTTTGCTCTGTATCTTAATTTGCAGACATATAATGGAAGGTCCATGATCGAAATCGAATTCAAAACACCTTTTCCCAACAACTCTTAAAGGCAACAAATCAACGACCAGAATGTTGTGGTCAGACCAGAATAACTGATAATAGATATATTTGAGTTTATGCGACTAAATCTGTCAAAATCGATGTATAGAAATTTTTTGAAGTTGATTTGATTTACGTCTTTATGTATTTTTTTCGCTACTTACGTTTCCTTCAAATCCATGTACAATTATTCTTTTTATTTTTCACGCTTGATTAGTTTTGCCTGAACCCAAACAAATGCACTGTGCGCCGGTGTCCAGTAGATGGTGCTGTCTCTCATAAGAAAAGAAGACCCTCGTTGAAAGCCTGCAATATTCCGGGAAAAGGGGAATTTCCCTCCTCCATAATGCTGTGTGGTTAAACAAAGAAGAGGGATTTTTTATTAGTATTTCACTAATGTTCAGTCACATTAACAACAGTCATACATTCCCAGAGATTTGTCACAAGAGAAACATTAAGACTGCCCTATGGTTTGGACTGTGCATGAATTACCTGCACTGAATTAGGATCTAAAATGTCAGTTGAGTGAAGTGACTGAGTGACTCTAGTGTTGGACATGTCATGAGTTCCCACAGCTGATTTTTCTTCTCTGAAATCCATTCTAGGAAAGAAATCATGTCATTCCGACCTGTCCAGAACAGATCCATAAATTCTCCCTCAGGTCACTGACATTAGATGGAAATTTACTTGCCAAGCAGATTGCTTAAATGATAAGTTCCGCCAAAAATGAAGATTCAGTCCACTCTATCCCCTGCCCATGGAAAGTCAGGTGAAGTTTCTAAACCCACAAAATATTTCTGGAGCTTCACAGGACATTCTGCTATGCAACTGAAGTAGATTGGGACCTGTATTGAAATGTAAAAAATCAACTAAAGATAAACATGAAATCAGCCTGGCTGAAAAAATGGATGGAGACCCTGAGATCCATAACAGATTTTACTAGATACAACTTAGACCCCTTCACTGTAGCTGCTAAGCTAAAACCTTAGCATGCACCCTGACTAAAGTGGTTGGATTTGCTCAACAGTGCATCGAGGGTGTAAATATAATCTATTTTAAACAGATTTGGGATCTGTGGGCATCCAGGGGCTTAGATTACACCAGACAAGCTGCATCACTGGAGGATCATGTCCATGGTTTTCATATTTGAAAACAAGTTCCTATTTATTTCAGTTGATTTGGAGAATGCTGCAAAGCTGTCTCACTGTGAAGCTCAAGAAATGTTTTGGAAATTACAAAAGTTCCCCAGACCATCAGCATGGGGGTGAGAAGATTAATGGAATGACTGATTTTTTAAATTCTGGGTGAACATATCCTTTAAATAGGGACAGTGTTACTGTTAGTGTACTTGCCACACTGAGTTCTATTGATGTCATTTCATTGTATTGCTGACATAGTAGCTGTGAGATTTGACTGGCGGTACATGTCATGTCTGAATTGGGTGTGAGGATGGATTCCCCTTCCAGCTCACTAGCTCACTGTGTGAAGCCAAGTGTTATTCAGTTAACCCTGTAGTAAGGTTTATGAGGGGGCGGCTTGTGTCTATGCCGCTGCGATTGTGAGGGAAGCTGCTCTTGAGCACAAGCAGCGAGTGCAGAGGTGTCTGGTTTGGTTTTTAGGAGGGAGGCCCCGTGATGTCAAGTGTGTGTGGGGGAGCTCGTGCAGAACCGCCACATTAGGTTCACCAGAGGGAGGATGACAGAAGATGCCTGTGTGATGCCACAATGTAGGTGTGTGAGACTGAGGCTGCCGTGCGCAACATGATGCCGTCAGGATCCCGGGCCAAACGTGGCAGTCCAAAGTGTCGGCCTGTGATGTCGCTCTGCGTGGGAAGACGTCTGAGCTGATGATTGTCCTGGTATTTGGGGTTTGTGCTGAGCGCGTGTGACCTTTTGTGCTGTGATGACACTGGAAGGTCAAAGACAACAAGGATCGTACTATTCATGCAAAAATGATTTAAAAAGCGAGCTTTAGAAAAACAATACATGCTCAGTAGTAGGAGGACACCCAAGTGTGACATTTATATGTGACTGATGAATTTAAATGTGCTGCAGGTTGCTTTCATGCTTTCCACCAGATTCTCGACTGCTCCCATTTTCCCTCCGCACGTCGTGTCTGTTAAAGCTTTAAAATGAAATGTGATGAAGCGTTGAGCGTTAGCTGAGATGACTGATACCAATCTTGATTCTGTTTGTCAAAAAAGAAGCAACAGCTGGGAGACAATTAACTTAGCTTAGCATGGAGATTCAGAAAATGTCGAACTGTTCCTTTAATTGAAACTCAAGGCCTATTCCCTCTGCATATTGTTGATCCACATTTGCATGATTTCACACCTTTTACCAATGAGTTTAGTCAATTTTCACAGAAACCACAGAAAATCAGGGCTGGATGTGCTGCAGGTTGACGTGGGAGGTAGAGTGGATCTACATACTGAAGTGTACTTGGGCAAGATACTGAACCCCCAAAGTGCTCCCGGTGGCTCTCCTTTTGGTTCTTGGGGATATAGCTGATAAATGGTTAGGAAAATTACTTAAAAATTGAATCTAATAAACAAAACAAAGCAAAACAAAACAAAACAAAGAAAAAACACACCAGTCTGCTGTCCAGGTTGAGAGCTTTTGCACCAGAATTCATTGTAAGGGTAGTCCCTCACTTATTAAAAACACATTAACACAGATTGGTGAAGTTTTTGCCGGCCATCCACAAACTTACCCTGTATATTCCCTCATTATACAACCACACTAGGGGGTAATCATTAAGGACTGTTTGACATGATAAGGAAAAAACTCTAAGAATCCCTGAGCAAATGTGTTTCTTTTTTTGAGCACATATTTAGCCTACTACTCCAACCACACCTCTGATCTCACTCTAGCACAGTGCTCCCGTCACTCACCCTGAAATTCCAGCGTTCCTGCCTGGATTTATGCAGTATTTTTGCTGGGCTGCACGTTGGATTGGCCATAAAGGGCTGTGTGTACTTTTCACAAACACTGCTTCCTCCTCGCTACTTTGTGTGTGTGTGTGTGTGTGTGTGCGTGTGTGTTCATGTATGTGCGCGCACACGCGTGTGTGTTCTGCTTTTACTGCATCTACGTGCATTGTGCAAAACAAACATGGTGGACAGGAAGATGGCTTCTACAAAGTGGAACTGCCAAGGGAAATTATTGGTGGAACATAGAGAACTCAGTTTAACGCGGTTGAGTGGCTGCTTGTCAAAATAAGGAAACAGATAACACTTGTGTCTTTTTCAGTGGACGTTAAGGCATTATTGTAATGTCCTCCTGTCTGTAGACAAAGTGTAAAAGGGCAGACAGCAGTACCGTAATTGTGAAGTTAAGAAAAAAGGGCTTTGAGTTTGAAGGCTAGCCTGTCTAGCTGAAGGGCTTAACTAAAGTAAATAGGCTAATTGTATAAGTTGTAAAATGTTAATGTTATTGCCTACTGATGATTGTATCATAGGAACAAAATCAGATTCTGTACTTGGCTATAGGCTGCGTCCAGACAATCTAAAGAGCATTTAAGCTAGGCTAGTTAGTTTATCTTGAAGAGCAGCTAAGCTAGGCTAGTTAGCCTTGTTTATCTGGTAGGCTGTAGACAGTTTTTGCCTTATGTATTCACAAATTTACTTAGATCTTAGAGCAGCAAAATTGATTTTCTTTTAATTTTCAATAGTTGTCATATTACTGCAGCTAGGTGAAAGCTATATGTTGGGTTTGGGTTTTAGCCTACCTCTCTGTTAAAACTAGTTATAATAGTTAAAGTTGCAGCCAGCATAAAAAATCCATGCAGACAAACAGAAGTCAAATACCAACTAAATTCTGAGCACATGCAGGTTATGTTATACATATGTGTATATACATATACACCTGTGCTTTGGTTTTGTTGTTAAGCATTACACTTATCAGTGCTGAATAAATGACAGCCGTGTTCCATCCACTTCTTATCCACTTGTCACTTTAAAATAAACAAAGCGTACTCACGAGTTACCAGGCTGACTCACTCATCTTTAGGATAAGCTCTAAAGACCTGACCGATACCATGTACCTACCGAATACCCTGGAACACACAGGTAAGCCAAAATGCTGTTATGGTCAAACACTGCACTGTAAAGGCTTTGTGGGATTTTCCCTGCTCTGAAACATGAGTTACATCTTGCACGAGGAGCCTCTCTTGCTACACATAAGGTACAATACCTATAATTAAAATGTGCTGCAGGAAGTTTGCAAATTGTAGGATCAGGGAAATTGCTCCGAGAATGGAGGTAATAACTGTTCTCCATATTTCATAGAGAGGTCTTGGCTCAGTGATCTTACAGGTGGAAAAGATGACTATATGCAGTTGTGACATCGTTTGGGCATCACTCCATGAGCTGATTCTGAAAAGGACAGTTTGAACAATGATTCACTAAACGTATTGACATACTGGAGCCTGTTTAAAAAAGATGACTAACTAACTAACTAACTAAGATTTATTCTTCCGCAGGGCAGACAGTTTGTATCTCATAGCAACACTATGAAAAGCTGGAGGACAAAGCAATCTAAGGTGACAAGGTCCATAATCCCTTATTCATACTGATACAAAAATAATTTCCCATATTTATATTTACTGTCACATGTTACAAATTAAAACCCTAGATCATCTGATTAGTTAGAATTCAATGTGGATAACAGGCATCAGACTCTGAATATCTGATCAAATCACCACCAATGCTATTGTGCAAAAAAGGAGATAAATCTAAATCTAACAATCTGTTGTCATGATTGTATGCACATGCCCGTGTTAGTGCACTATTGTTTGACTACGTCAGCAACAGGCCTACCCCTGCGGTAACATCAGCCTAATTTGGTGAGATAATGGCGGGTTTCATTCAGGTGGAGTGTGACCGGATGCCAGTGTTGTCAGCAAACCATCTGCAGTGAAACAGGGTTTGCAAGCTTCAAAGGAAGGGGAGCGAGGGGGAGGAGGGGAGTGGAGGGAAAGGGGAGGAGACAGAGCAGCAGAGGAGGGGCATTACTGGAAATAGGTGGCTAAACAGGTCTCGCTCGCCTTTTCCAGGACATGGTTAGGAAATACTGAAGAGACACACCGCGCCAAGCATCTAGGACAAACTTTCACTATGTGCACGCCGAGCGGCAGACATGCTGCACACACAGACGCAACATGCAGCACATGCATGACTCACGCTGTGTTTGTATTGTGAGAACCTTGTGTTGAACCCATGTGTTTATACTCCTGCAGTTCCTGGCACAGGGGAAGTGTCTCGCCTGACAGGGTAATACCTCATCCCTGTCCACGTGACAGCATTTTATATTTCAGGATATTTATGGATTCATTTTATGTGCATATATATCAGGAGGGTCCTTGTGGAGACGCCCCCCCCCCCCAGTTTTGTGATGTAGTTAAAACACCATGTTAAATTGTCAAGTCAGGTAAACTTTATTTATGTAGCCCGAACTCACAAATCACAATGCTGCAGGGGACTTTAGAATCTGTACAGTGCACAATAATCTCTGTCCGTCGACCCTCAATGCAAGTTTATGTGAAGTGTGCTGATCCAGGATGACGACTGAGCAGATTGATGTGTCACCAAGTGGCAGCTCAGCCGTACAACCCCGTCTCCACCTTTGGCAGCACAAGTCTAGGACATCTTCATTGTTATTGAGGCATGATATTGTCATTATTGCTCTTTACAATTATAATTGCATGACGGTGAACAAGAAACACAGCGTTATATTTTGTGCTTGAGCCTTCGGACTGCTGCTCTCTGATAAAGAAAGGTGTACGTACAGCAAATGTCACGATGGTCCATACGGAGTTCTGCTGGACTCCACAACCCAGTGAAGTCTCAGGTGAGCTGTGGTTAAAATCAAGGGGAAATTATGCCAGACCAGTTCAGATGTCTAAATAATAAGGTAATGTCAAAAGGTCAGTGTAGTAACTGTAGTGGAAGGAACCATCATTTTACCTAAAGTTAAACTTATTTCATCTACTGATTGATCTAAAGGGAGAGCATTTTATTTGCCAGCTGTGGTTGTGGGGTACTTTCTAAAACTCACCCACTGTCGTCACTGTTGCCATAGCCAGTTAGATCAGTTTAAAGGAGACATATTATGACTCATTTTCAGATTCCTAATTTTTATTTTGGGTCACCACTAGAATATTTGAACATGCTCTTATACCCCAAATGCCCTCTGTGTGTCGGTTTTATTAAGAGACTGCACTATTCGTTACTTTCGCGCAAACAATATGTTAAATAGATCTGCAGAAAGTGAAAGGCATTGCACGCCTTGACAAACCCACAGAGGATTATCTCCTGACTCTGCAGTTCATCTCTACAGAGCATTTTAGCACCTTTCAGTTTACTGGCCTCCTTTAATCACTTCACTGCGCTCATTAATATTGTTTCCGACCGCATCAAATAAGCTCTGATTCGCCCAACGTGGCCTACCTGCCCACTTTGACACGTCAAACAAAAGTTAGTGACTAGCCGGTGAACAGTAATAGCTAACTAAAAACTAAGCCAAGTGATCTTTATAAGATAATATAATAGATTTTAAGCTTGTTATCAAATTTTGTCCAAAAAATGCAGCAGCAAAATTGTCCAGATAATTGTGTTTAATGTAACAAGTGTCATTTAAGGCTCAGTTTGGAAGACTGCCTTAATCAAAATGACAGTTACTGTAGATTCAGCTAAACGTTCAATAATAAAAATGCTGTCTTCAGATGAGTTAGGACCAGTGGAAAAAAAAGACTGAAAAAAAAAAAAAAGAGTCTGTGAGCGGACCGTTTACAGTATCCTGTGCACTGAGCTTAAATCAGGGTTCACTGTGGTTCCTCACAACGAGACAGGAAGGAAGCTACGTACAGCATTTCACCTCAGTCTCCTAATACGAGAAAACACAAAACATCTCCAATGTAGCACATCCTGGATTCCTTGGTAATGACGCTTCAGGACACACTGCTTGTAAAGTACCGCGGCAATCTCCAAGAGTTTTTCAAGAAACAAGATAGCAATCAAGATGTTCATTCTTAATCAGAACCTCATCGCATAAGTGTGATGAGAATATGAACAGCACTGATGTAACTATGAAACTGTGGAACAAACTCAAACTGAGTTGCTGTGACTGTCATTTCAGAAGTGTGTTTTGATGTTTTTTCAATGATACGCCTCTCATTTATAGTATTGTGTATCTGAGATAAAGCTAAGTATGTATCATCTGTCCTGTCTCTTGACATAAGAGATCCCATATTATGCACATTTTCAGGCCTATACTAGTATTCATGGTGTTTACAATATAATGTTTTCTGGCTTTAATATATTAAAAAAACAAAAAAAAAAAAAACAGCCTCTGAGTAAACACAGAAAATCTCAGCCTAATGTGTATTTTGGAGTTTTTATTAGCCGAGGTTGCAGTGTTGCTCCAGGGATGTAAATGTCGGTCTGTCTGTTTTGTCAGTCCAACACTTTAGTCCAGACTGAAATTTCTGAGACTATTAGATGAAATGCAAGTCAGTTTTCTATGGGCTTTCGCGGTTTTCAGAGAGTCATGCACCCTGTTGAAGTGCCACTGAGCAAGACACTGAATATCCAGAAGCTCCTGCGGCTGACGCTGATTTGACTTGTTGATTGATATTCGGTAGATATCTCTGTCCGTCCTGCCACTGGTTTATTGAAAGTTTGAGGTAACAAACAGTTTCACATGTGTCAGAACTGCACGTCACTGCATATAAAGTTACGCGCAAACCAAAACTTCATTTTGATGGCTGCTGTCACACACAAACAACAGGAGGTGACAATCCTCGATTTTATCTGGTGTAAGTCATAACAAAGGTATGGGGTAGATTAACATCTGTTTTTGCCTTCAAACATGAGGAAATTTCATAATAATAAAAAGTGAGTTGAGTTCAGTTACTTTATGCTGCACTAAGATGCTACATTGAATAAAAGGAACTAAACAAAAGAGCTTTTTTGTACAGCCGGTATATTTAAATGATCACAAGGAGAAATGCACATCTTTGAAATTACTTAAAAATAAAATAAACAGTCGGTATTATACTGAACATTGTTCACTAACCTCTATCATTAACCACAATTTGTAAAAAAAACTTTGTATGAATAGTAAAAGAAATCAAGTATTTTGACATTTAATTTGATAAATCAACAATCATTAATTCATAAATATTGGTTTTGTGCATGTTATTTAAGTTCTACGTTAACTAGAGGTTGGTAATAAATGGCAGCATAAATGTCTAAAAGTATTTTAGGCCAAATGTCATCTCCACTTACTCAACTAATATTACTGGTCAGTCTGTAATTACAGTCTGTTCATTTCCTTTATTGTGCAACTGGTGCCTTCTAAATTCAGCTATATTCTGTACAAATACCACATAATTTGACTATTGAGTAAACACTTCTGTCGGCCTATTTCTCAGACAGTTTTAACCAAGTGTCCAGTCTGCAGAATATTTGATCTGTCATTCACACAGGAGATTTTGTTAAAATTGATACAATTCGGACCAGTGCCATAAGATTTCCTCGTGACTACTTTGACCACGCCACGAGTGTTTAGTTTTTTTGGAAACACGCTTTTTCGCTTTCTCGCTTTCTCGCTGATGTTTAGCTTAACTCGGCGTAAAGACTGGAAGCAGCTCACCTGGCTAAGTCCAAAGGTAAGAAAATACACCTTCCAAAGCCCCTAAAGCTCCGTAATTACCATGTCAGGTCTCAGTTGTGTCTGTCTGTACAAAAAACAACGCAGGCTAGATTTTGCTTTGTCCATGAACCATGCTTGCTGTTTCTCTCTGCTTCCAGTCTTTAAGCTAAGCTAACGGGCTGCAGCTTCATGTTTGACTGATAAAGTATGAGTGGTATCAATATTGAGTCTAACTGTTGATCTTTTTAAGACACCTGTAACTCAAAACATTTCAGAATATGACAGTTTTACAGGGTTGTGTGCCACACAAGGCAACTTGGTGGGGAGCAGTATAGTTTCCAGTCTTCAGACTACACTAAGCTAGGCTAAACTCTGGCTAAACATATGGTACGCTCTACAGTACATACAGTATATTTCACAAGTACTTATGCATTTCTGATTGGCTGGCAGGTGTCAGTTTAACCAGTCTTCAAAATGATTAACAGGGAACAGAAGAAACCACAGATGTTTCTGTGTTAGCTACTCAGTAGTGTCGAGAAACCGCTAGCCTAGCTATTACTGTAAAAAAAAAAAAAACGTATGCCAGACTATTTCCTGTGACTGGCTGCTGGTCTTAGATTTGTTTTTGTTGCAGAGGAATCTAAATCTTGTCCAGAAATAAAAATAGTTTCCCAAAATGTTTCCCAAAACTGGGCATGTTATAAGTATGATATAGATATAGAGCATGATGCATTGCTTAGAGCCTTGGCCTCATTTATTATGAACATACATCAAGGCATCTGGCTATTTATCATCACTGCAATGTACATTTACATGTGAAGGTTATTAGAGATATAATATAAAGGTGAATGACACAAGGTGTGGAATAAGATGGACTCCTTTTATTAAGAACTGATCTTGTAGAAAAATCCCAAAATAGCAAATTTTACAAAGTAGTCACCAAAATATTTCATTTCATTTAAAACCAAAACGCTTCTGGAAGGCATACAAGTAAAAACAACAACAACAAAAAACAAAAACAAAAAAAAAAACAGTTATTATGATATTGTTAGGATGAGCTAGGCCAGAGGTGAAAGAGCCCCGTAGGCTGTTGCCAGGTCGCAGAGTTGAAACCCACACAAGAGCCAGTGTTTGTTCAGTATAAGCCACATGTCCTTGAGCAAGACGCTCTGTGAAGCTATTCTTAAGAGCCTCAGCTGAATGGATGAAACAATAAAACACAAAATATATAAACATTTCTGGAAGAAATGCTCTGAGAACTCAAAAACACATGTGATCACTGGTATGACATAGTCATTACAATAGAAAGACAACACTGAATGTGTTCCCTCCAACTTCCTCAATGGAAATTTCGGTACCTTGCCAGATCTTGAGTGTTTCAGCGTGGTTATTGCTTTCACTCTCAACTATGGCTAACATGTATGTACAGAGTTAACTGCAAATACTCTGCTCAGGTATCAGTTAAACAATATAATGTGTAAGAATTCTTTTCAAAGCAATAAAGAAAAATCCCTAACATCAATTTACCCCCTTTTTTTTCCAAGATCAAAAAACCCAGCATAACATTGATTACTATACAACATGTTGACAGTGAATTCAACTTCCCCTGAGAAAGACAAAGAAAGAAAGTACTACATTCACTTCTTCGGAAATCTAACTTTGGCTTGGAAATCATCAGCATGTTTGATGAAGGTTCGTCCACATGAAGGTCGCAGCCTCGCAGAAGATGAACTTGTGTAACTCTGTTTTTTGACTACTCTGGGGAACATCCACTGATTTCCATCACTCCAGAAGCTGGCAGTCAATGAGGGGACGGGATTAGAATGACGATGCAACTTAGCACTTCGGGTTAAAAGCTGATATGTCCTTGAAATAATTTTCACAAGGTTCTTCAACTGCATGGTCTTTTTCTTGTGTCAAATTTACCAAGAAAATCAAATTTGATTGTTCTTTTTCAGGAGAGAGGTGTCTTCAAGATTAATAGTGGGAAGCAAAGACCAGTGACAGCAACCAAACCCCAATCTCTGACAATCAAGTGTTGGAAGCACCCTTTGGTCATGTCTTTGCTAAAGAAAGAACGAGTCCATAGTCAAATGTTTCCACCGAGAAACAGTGAAGTAAGGTTATGGATCCAACTGGCAGCCAAGAATCGTGCTGCTATGCTCACTGATGTAATAAATTAAGAAAATGCCCTCTGAGGGGCCAGAATGATTAACACAAATGTTCTGGCCTTGCAAGGCTAAAGAAAACCATGGCATACTGTAGAACTGCTTCTGTTCGTTACTTGAAACTAAAAATGTTGCCATTTGTCATTTCAGTCATTTTTCCTTGTTGAGTTGATATAGTCAGCCAAAGTTGGATAGTGGCCTTCGTAGGCCATGCTGTTGTTTGAGTAAGGATTTTGCAGATTTTTTAGACGCTGAGTGTTGCCACCACCATCTTGACTCATTGGATCCATGTTGGCTCCATTGCTCATAGGGCGAGGAAGCAAGTTGGTGTAAGTATTTCCTTGGCTTTCCCTTTGCATGAGTGAAGAATGGGTCTCTTGTACCACTGTGATCTGGGGCTCCTGCTTCAGCTGGAAGCCAGTCTGAGACCCTACTCCTTCCAGGCCCTTCAGAAAATCATTCCCTTCCACTCCCTCTATGAATGGGTAAGAGCCCTGCCCCTGTGATGCCCCTCCACCGCCAGGGACTGACCCGTTAAAGGTGTTCTGCATCGGACTGAGGGTGAAATTGGGCCACACAGTCTGGAAACCCTGGTTCTGGTTGCCTAGATGGTTCTGGGTCTCAGATGCAAGCTCCTCCCTTTGGTGCTGCAGTTGGAACTGCGACTGGGACTCTGGCTGGGCCTGGCTCATTTGAGGGGCCTGTGGGGCTGTATCCAGGCACTGCAGGTCCCTCATGGAGAGCTCAGGGAGCGTATTATTTCCAAAGTTACTTTGGGAGTAACCAGTGCCACGGTTTGCCTGCTGTTGCCTGCTGCTATTATGACGTGGAAGATTGCTCATGGCACCAGACTGGTTTATGGTAACTGTCTCCATTGACAGTGGTGGGTTGGGATTTACCCACGAATGGCTGACTTGTACATTCGGAGCCTGCGATGTAATCATTACATTCTGAGCGCCAGGGTGATAGGACTGGTTGAATACAGTAGGTTGTTGCTGCATCGTAGGCGTAGGCTGCTGCCTCAGGTACATGTTGCTGATGTCTGGAAAACAAATAGTGACTTTTAGTGTTATAGCAGGGCAGTAATATTGCGAGGTGGATGGAAAAATGTTGTCTGGCTTAGCATCCAGTCATTGATACTTGAAGCAAATCAAGGAAAAACTATTACCTTTCCGCATGTGACTCATGGTACTCTGTGACACTGCCTTTGGCCTGTTCATGGCCAGGCAAGAAAAAGGACCACCTAAAGAAAGGCCAGAAACATTTGTTGAAGTACATACATGTGTACTGACATAAAAAGCACATCAGGTCGTGTGTTGTATGTTATTTGGGTTGTATTGTATATACAGTTCCATATCTCTTACCTGTCAATCCTGATATCCTCATTAAGTTCTCTCTTCTGCGCTTCTTCTCATTGTAGCCATAAGGATCTAAGGCAAACAAAAAATGGTTTATATTCATCATCTGAATCTAACTAACAACTGGATCCTGATTCCTGGACACAGAAGAATGGTGATAGTGCTCACCTTTATCATCGGGCAGATATCTGAAATCCATCGGTTCACTGACTTCCTGATCGGAAGGTCTCCGCAACTGCATGTGAACAGTGACAGACTCCATTATGTTCGTGTTGTAATAGGGTGGAGTCTTAAAGACGATGGCTACTTGGCGGTGAACGTCGGCCTGGGAGAAAGAGCCTTTAGCCTCCCAGCCATCGGTGGAAAAGAATCGCACCTCGATGTCATCTGGAGGAAAGGGGGGTGATAGAAAACTGAATGAACATGCAGAGAGATGGGTGCTATTGCTAATAAAAGCAAAATGGATTAATGGATAAATGAAATGAATGAAAATGAGTGGGGTGAAAACAGATGCATGAATAGTTGAAAAACACACTGTATATGATGCTAATTATTTCATTGCAAAGGCCTACAGATCATTGTTAGTATGTACCTTTCTGTACTTTGTCACACAGTAAGAAGATTTCATCGCCTCCCTTGACGCTTCCACTGTTCCTGTTGACGCGGCAGATCCTCAACTCGGCTGTGTTCGGAGCTCCTGATGATGCAGAAACAAGGTGTAAACACGCAACCTGACAGACGCAACAAATCTAACAAGTCAAACTGTGTACGACAACTGAGATAACATTCGTCTCTCCAGGAACGACATTGTCAGAACCTACTTTTCCTTTATCTAGTTCACGTACTGTTGTGAAACCAGCCAGCTTCTACTGGCTCAGTGTATCTTACTCCATATTTGCCTCAGGTAAGAAAAGCACTACACTGAGTTTACAGCTCCGGCTTCACCAGGTTGAGTCACATGTCACATGCCTGCTTTCAGAAGAGGAAGTGCACCATGGTAACAGTGTTGTTTGAGGGTTAGTGTGTATAAAGAACTTCCTCTTTCTCAATTTGTGTGAGGAACACTGAACTAGTTTAACCAGTGCAACACTCACAACGAACAGCTTTGAGAGAACATCCACTGGACATTCACACAGTCAACAAGTCTTGCAACAAACACTTGCGTACACGGACTGCACAGCTTCAGCTAAATCTGGAGCTGAACTGGATGTTTAAACACAGTAACTTGTGTAACTTCTCAATTCTTGCAAAGTATTGCCAGTTTTACTTTATTCAACTAGTGGGAAATGTTTTTTTATTCCAGGCAAGTATAAGGAATGACAAAAATATTTGCAGCTCACATTAATAATATATCATCATCAGCTCTTGATGAACAGTAAACTCTAAGGTGGACACACCTAACATCAGATGGCTTGTGTTCCTGTAAGTAAAATCATCTGGCAATTTCATAATGATCTCATCACTTTTAATTGCCCAACATGGTGTCAGCATGAGCACGGTGTGAAGCAGACAGAGCTCAGCCACTCACTGTTGTCGTAGATGGGGTTGGTGATGATGGGGTTGAGCGCTCGGGTGTAGTAGCCATTCTCGTCCTGAAGGAAAACCTGGATACACAGGCGAACCACGTTCAGGTCGTACTCCTCTGTCTGCAGCAGCTGCTCGCGGGGCACTGAGGTCAAACATATACACAGAGGTGTCAGTATCACATAATTACGTAAGACAAATAACAGTATCAGCAAAGAATCAGTACTATAAATACATACTCAATACTGCTGTATTGATTTTGATCATTTGTTTTCAAACTAACCAGAATGAGTCCATCAGTGTTAGATGGCGTTTCAAAACCTGGCGCCCACATTACTCACAATGCAAAAAGCCACTGAGCAACATCACTGGAGGCAATTTATCAGATTAACTGCAGCTTCCTCTGGAGCCACAACAGACTCTGTGATACTGTACTTCACAAATGGACCTGTAAACACACTTTAATGTGCCAAATTGGTGGAGTTACACTATAAAATAAAATTAGCAATACCACGCAATACTGTTTGATAGTTTAATCTATGACAATGCATAATATTGTATCATCTCATCATGTTTGTATGAGAAATCTTGATTTGATTTCTGCAGCAAGACCAAGTAAATGGAAGTTTGGTTCTTGGTGCTCAGTGCACCGTAGAATCACAAAAAAAAAAACCCTCACAAACGATAGAAACTTATTTTTCCAGACACAATGTTCTAGTTACAGCACAATGTGAATTATCTTGTGCAAGCAGGGCATCGTTTATGAAGACACATTTTGCCGTTGAATTACTCAAATGTTACTTTTCAGTTCTTTAGCGATCATACACAGATGATCTCAATAATGACTCCACTTTAAACTATCAGCAGTGGCAGATACCACTATGAGGAAGTTAAAACATATCACTTTTTGGAATGTGGGTGACGTGACCTTTCACTGCCCAGGTTCTAAAGAAGAGGTGGACACTGTGGTTCTTCTCACTTGGCACGCAAAACATTACATTCTGTTTCTATTAGCGTTTAACTCAGTGTGCCAACTTTTTGGGGAAATGGGGTCAGACATAGCTAGACAAGATATCTGTGGGCTGAACTGCGTTAAGGAACATTTATCCCCCACTACATCCGTCTTTGTAGGGGATATAACAACAATATAGGCATGTTGCAAATGCATCATAACTAATACAGGATCACAGGATGACTAAAGAAAAAAACAATGAAAAGATAGATAGATAGATAGATAGATAGATAGATAGATAGATAGATAGATAGATAGATAGATAGATAGATAGATAGATAGATAGATAGATAGATAGATAGATAGATAGATAGATAGATAGATAGATAGATAGATAGATATATGGACGGATGGATGGATGGATGGATGGATATGTTCTCGTGTTTGTCAAACCTGTAGGCTGTCCCCAAAACCTCAAATTTGGATCACATAAACACGTCACAGATAAGCTTTTTCTAACCTCCTCAGCCTACACTCTCATCTGCACACACACACACACACACACACATAGATGCAAGCGTCACACATACCGCCCTCAGAGGCAACACGCAAACACACACCTTGCAGGGAGAGCTTTTTTACTGAGAGACGCCCACACACCGACACACACGCAGCAGGCTTTCACATCTGCCTACTTTCTCTTCCTCCATCTCTCAATGTCTATCTTTTGCGCTCACCTCCAGGCCATCCCCGCCTACAATTTGTCACCACGGTGACGCTCTGCAACGTCACCTCAGAGTGGAAAGAAGTGTGTGTGTGTGTGTGTGGCTGCGTGTGTGAGTGTCTGCACAACACAGAAGCAAGAGATGAGACTCCCTGCAAGAGTGACCCCATGGCGGCTCTTGACGTGTGTGAAAGTGGTGGGACAAGTCAAATGTTCAACTTTGTTCTTATAGTGTGCCATTTCAAAACCACTGCAAGAGTTTTTTTTATTTTTTTTATCCAGTAATAATATGTACATAAGAGTATACAACAAGAAACAAAACACTGCTATGTTGTTACACGTGAGATGTGGGGAAACTCCTCGTCCTTACTGAATGTGTCTAACTGGTCATGTTTCAGTGCAAACACACAGCTAGGTAGTTTTCCTGCCCTGTTTCTGCACGCACCGCTGGCACCAGCCGCCGTTCCTCTCAGGGCTCGAGCCCGAGTAAAGTCACAGGTCATCTGTGCAGTTACAAGTCTGTTTGGATTTTGCTTAGTCAGGAGTCTTCAAACTTGTGACATGAGCGTGACGGGTTTTCACGGTTGTGCAATTAACAAGCTCAGAAACAGAGCAAAACAACTGCTAACATGTCTCACCGAGCGTTTCGCCGTCTCCGCGAAGCATTTTTGTGAGAAACGATACAATGCACACTTTTGTCTGGTGTCAACATGAAACTTCAAGCTCTGTTCAAAAACTCTGATATTAGATTTCAGATTCAGACGAAACATGTCAGCCTGGCTCTAACTTTTTTGACAATGTTCTATATGAGATGACATTCAGACGGTCTAACCTGCTGTTTTGTGTGGATACAGCCACACAGATATACGGTAGTTTGACATTTTGGGAAGTGTGTTTGCTTTCTGTCTGAGGGTTTAGAGTGAAGATTGATACCTCTCTCACATGTTTGTTAACGAGGACACTGATTCTTAGCTTAGCTTAGCTGAAGGACTGGACACAGTTAGCCCGGCTCTGTCCAAAGGTTAAACAAAAGACACAATGTCTGCTACCAGCTCCCTAATGAACCCTTTATATCTGATTTGTTTAAGGAGCGATAGTCCGATAGTCCAGCTCAGTGAATAGGACTTGTAGCTGCCTGGCTGACTGAGCTAACTAGCTAAACGCCGCTACAATTAGCATTAGTTATCAGTTACCCTGGTTATATGCTTCCTCATATTTGCTTGGATGGCAGTAAATCTGTACTGAATATGGCTGGTTCAACTTAAAGTGCATTTCTCTGTTCAAAAAGCAGATTTAAAGGATTATATTTACCACATAATTTCATAACAATTAATCAAAATCAAATCAAAAAACTTCATCAAATGTCATATCATTATCTGCTATATCTAAAAATCGATCAGCACTTGGGTTCGATCAGTCACTGTCAGTAATTTGCAATATTAATCATATCGAACAATTACACTATGATAAAAAAAAATGTATTACAGGAAATAACAGGTGCTCATGTATCTTAAAGAATATTTTAAAAGTGAGCTGAAAGTACGCACTAAATGGCATACAGCAGGTATGTGTGCTCATGGGGGAGGTTTAGTGTCTCGAAAAATGACAACGACAACAATGACACTGAAAATGAAGTGCTGAGGGCTGAGCGGTGTCTTTGTGCAGCTTCATGCAGCGCTGCTCTATTTCAGATTTCTGTTTGGTCATCAGGTTGCTGTGTTGTGGGTGGCACAGACAGACACACAGTGGAGAAACTGAGGGAGGGAGGAACGAAGACTTGCTCGTGTATGAAAGCGGAACCGCTATAGCGAATATTGATGGAACATACCAAGCTTGAGTGCGTTACAGGAGGAGGCAGATGCTGGACAGGTGGAGGAAAGTGGGCTGGAGGTAAAAGTGGTGGTGAGCGAGTGCATGTTGTGGAAAGAAAACTGGGCCCAGAGACACCAGGCGTCCTGGCCTGCAAGAGGCTGCAGCTGCACAGGGACGGGACTGAGGTCATTGGCTGCGGCAGTGACGGGGACAGCGATGGTTGGGGGGGGTCGAGGGTGGGTGGGCGTTTGCGGGGGCGAGTGGGTAGTGTGAATGTGGGAGCCGAATGTGAGAGTGAGAAAGAAGTGGAGGCAGGTGCCAAGCCTCACCACAAGCAGTGTCTCCACTGCATGACTCACAATTTCATCAAGTTTCATGGCACATCCTTCAGCCTGTGTGTCTCAAGATCTTATATTAGAGACACATCACATACATGCAGCACATGACTTGAGTGTGCGCTAAAACTACTGCGTGTGGCATTGAAATGTAAGAGATCAGCAAAAATAGGCCAGTAAAATGTCGATGGAAAAAAACCACGAGCAAAGTCAAACAGAGGAAGGACAAATGGCGATATCTTCTTTGCGACAGGAAGCATTCAGATTTATGGAAGTTGAAAACTGACCAAACCATCGGCTGCATCACTCATTACTTCATTCATTACATAGCATTTGATTGTGCTGATCACACTGAGTTAAAACTATTAATCTGTCAATGATGAACCGAGTTTCAGAAATGTTTGATGCAACTTTTTCACGCAGTGTTCTGGCTCCTAACGGCAACAGATTTCTTTTGCACTTATAAATCCGTAACACTGTGATTATAGACACTCACACAGTGGAAGCAGAAATAGAACTACTCTAATTTTTTTGGGTTACATCCTCAAAACCATGGTGGACTGGTGGTACTTCATAATACATGCATCAACTGCATCCCGCACCGACCTTAAAAGGTGATAACTCACAACGTTTGAGCAGTAGGACCTAATAATATCGACATATATACTTTCTGTCACTTTCTGTTAAAAAAATGATGGGGACATAAGGAATCAAACTTTTTTAACTGGTCTTCAACATATGGGATTTTAGGAAATATAATTATGATATAAATATGATATTTACAGTGGGGGGAAAAAAATGCATAATGGCACATCAATACAGCAATTGTCTTCATAGACGTGTGAAATTACGCAGCATAAAGCAGACAGTTATTTAAGTATTACACACATTATTCAAGCTAGATATGATAGCTACCTCATCAGTCCATTTAATGTTATACCATTCTGATTTTACAATATCTCCTGATCACATCTATTATCTGATGATAAATTACAGTTTCTTAACCTTAGTCTTAGTTTAACATGTGCTGCATAATATTTCCAGTAGGTCCTGTGTTGAAGTGAAGTCTTAATTCTGCACTGGGATCAGCAGCAGCCACTGTCAAGTGCAGGTGCTGAGCAAAGTGTTATTTTTAACAAATGATGCTTTTAAAAGTGATGAGGGGGGGTGGACTAAATAAGTCATATCAAAGTTCTACTCTCACAGGTGTTGAGTTTTTCCACAGGCTCACAAAGGGAAACTTTGTTTTTTCTGACCACCATGTTAATAGAGCTAACAGAACTGAGAATCAAAAGTAATACAGAAACACATTACTACGTCACACACACACACACACACACGCCGTATTCAGTTCTGCGTCATCACTACTACAGGTGAGCTTTCTGACAACAGGCCGTGACCCGTGTGAGTCTTGTGATCTCATTTGATCTCAGACATTCTCCTCATTACTACACTGATGTAGCCCCAACAATGTCTCACATACATCGATGAGGTGAGGTCAGAGGGTTTGTTTGTGAGTATGTGTGTAAGGTGGTTGTGTGCTGGGGTGAGGGGACTATGAGCAGGGAAGGAGGGGGTGACATTATCTCCCCCGACACAGGAAGCAGCTGAGTTTCACAGCAGAAGTGGTCTGAAGAGAGGGGAAGGTTTGAGCCATGTGAAAAAGTCGTGAAACGGGCCAACGTTCTGTCTGAAGCACTTTTAATCTCTGTCTGTGGTATTGACTGCCTGGCTACCTGCCATCCAGCATTCTACTCCAACATCTATACCTGTGCATTAGACACGGTTAGGTAAGCGTCACACAACTGTTTTATCACTGGTGTAAGACAATAAATCCTATGACCTGAAGAAGCCTCCTGGATGAGAGGTGAATTGCCTTCAAGAAACTGAAACAAGTCCAGTTTCCTACGATACAGCACCTAGATTTCCCATGACCTTGGATGACTGAGAGCCTTCATCAACATATAAATCATATGATTGATATTCATTTTGGCAGAGCTCCAGAGTCTTTTCTTTTTTTCCACCACTGCCCTCAAAAATAATTTTAAACACCTGGAAGCAAATGAAAATCATCCCAGAATCTAAATTATTTATCTGATTACTGATTAAATAGTTAAAAATATAAGCATATAAGTACTTTTACCACCAAATTTTTCAATGTTGGTTAATCTAGAAATCAAAGCCTCACTCATTGTGAATCAACAGTATTATGAGCTAATCGTCAAGATACAAATTAAGTGAACATGGTGGCCCATTTCCAATAAATGCTTCTTCATGGACAAACTCTTGGAAAGGTTACTTGTGATGTGATCTCATCTGTGTCAAAGTCACATTCAGTGTAATCTTGTCACCTCCAACCTCCCTGTAGTCCCTCTGGCCTGAAGATGCAGGTCACAGCTTTAAAATTAGAATTCCGTCATGCTACTGTCACATTTCTATTTAAAGTCCACCTGTGCTTGTGATGTGAAACAAAACCGCTAAAACTGCTGCATTAGGGAGTAGCATGGGGGAGATGGTAAACGGTGATCCACAAGATCAACAGCTGGCTTTGTGAGCAAACTGCCTGTGGTTCCTCATATTCCCTTTCCTCCTCTACCACAGGAATCACAAATTAAAATATCACCAGTGGCAGCAATACAGACATTTGTACAGGTTAAAGACATCAGTGAAAAAAAAGACCACTAGTGTTTCAGTTCTTCAAATACGAAGACCTTAATTAGTTCCTCAGTTTTAATACCATCCGGCGGATTGGAGGCTCGAGATGTGGTCATATATGGTGAAGCTCAGCAGACAGCACAGGAGACTAAAAATGTCAGCCAGGCCTCGGGGGTTACATCACACAGAAGCCATCTGCATCACAGATCGCCTTGACAGTCTATGGGATTGTGTATGCAGTGCTTGGACTTTGTAGGATGTGCACAAGAGAAAAGGAAGTATCAAGTAAGGACACTTGTGCAAACATTAAAGCACTAGGCCATGTATGTGAATTACGTGCGGTAACAGAGGAGTCCAGACATTTGGTTAATAAAGTAAGTTCAATCACTTCAGTCATTACCTAGACTTGCGAACATGCAAATTATCCTTGTGCGGTTTTAAAGATGTATGATAGTGTTTCATATCTGTAAAAAACAAGATCAGGTCAACAGCTTACACACAAACTTAAACGCCTATATGTAGACTTCAAGCCTGATTATAAACCTTCCATTCCCTCCACGGTTTACAGTCCTGTAAAGCACCATACCCTACTTTTATCATCATCTCTGAGGGCTGGGGAACCCCCTCGGTCCACCCTCCCCCTTTTAATGAATCCTGCATTCCCAGCTCTCACGTGGCATCCTGCACTGTGCTGAATTGAGCAACTGTGACCAAGAATGGGGAAGTAGCTCAACGCCTGTTTGTACACGAGAACCACTGTCTGCCTGCCTGCACCAGAGGAGCGCCGCAGAGTGAAAGCACATTGAGGAAATGGCATGAGCTTAGACAGCGCGGTCGCAGGAGAGCGGACTGTTGCCTTGATGTCAGGAAAGTCTCCTCCAACTTTGAACTTTAGCATTTAGCTCAAATCAACAGCTATGCATACGTTTAACCTCACAAAGCTGACGTGACTGTCGAGTCTCAGTCTTTTCCCGACAACGAAAAGTTGCAAGAATAAGCAAAAAACTCAAATGCCTTAGTCCGTCTGTCAATACTGTCCTACTTTTGGCCTGAAGCCTGTTGGTTCCTCCTAATGTCTGTACGTCTTTAGAAGCAGATTTGTTCAAAGGCTCAGTCATTTGCTAAACATCTGGGCAGTGTGTTGATAAAACAGAGGTCAATAATGGATTTGTCGGGATCCTAATTTCAGTGGGGGCATGACACGCATTCGGTACTTCAGTGAGTATTTCAAGCAGCAGGATGCTGTAAGTGGGACTGGCCAAAAATAAACTACAGAAGCCATGTTAACAATGACGGAACACGTCATCCAGCGCTACATGTGGCTAATTGATCTGTTTCTGAATTGTATCTGAATGACAAATATGGTCCAACGCACAGAATAATAAGATATTCCAGCCTTTTGATACGCACAAAATACTTGCTAGTCGAATCAATTTGTGGTTGGTTTTTTACTTTTTTCAATAACTGACTTTTTTACTGTAAACTGACTTTTAAACCAGTACCAGAATTAGCCCTAAAAGATCCAGGATCAGTTACAAAACTAACACATTCCGCAGGTGAGTTAAAACAACTGACAGGCCGACAGACCAGAGACAGATTATGGAAATGTAGAGCAGCAGAACTCACCGTTGAAGGGGTTGATCCCTTTGGTCATCCTCTGTACGATCGCATCTTTCACTTCCCTCCTCCTCACACACTGGATACCCAGATTTTGGAAACTGTGTGAATAATAATATAACAGATTTGTGAGAAACTGACGGGCTCTTTACGTTGCTGTGACCAGCTCATTATACTAAACAAACCAGACGGGGCCACAGTGACTGAAGTATGATCTCAATTAGAATGTTGTTGAGTATGAAGTACTGTAACCCGTCTGGTTTTGCCTGTAAAACTAACAAATTACCTTAAAATAAGGATTATCTAACAGTGTTTCTGTGGGAGTAATTCCACTGATTTACATAGAAGGACTGAAAGTCTAAACATTCTGAATTTACTGTACAAGTCCATGAGGGATTTGCAAATTACACCAAAAGATACTGACTCATTCACACTCTCTCTCTCACACACACACATACACACACACATGCACGAGTACGCACACAAACACAACCTCTGTTTTCTCTCTCAAACACACACAGCAAATATGGGTGATGTCACTTGGGGAATTCCCATATTGCCATCCTCATCACAGACATGGTTTGACAAATATGCTTTGTGTGTGTGTGTGTGTGTGTGTGTCTTCCTCTGCATTTGAGAGGTCACCAATTTGACTTCCGAAACCGCCATATGAAACATGAATTACTGTTAATAGAGAGCAAATCGATTTTGTTTTGGTCTGTGTGTGTGTGTGTGTGTGTGTGTGTGTGTGTGAGTGCGCGCGCACCAGAGAGGGTGTGTTTACTTATTTTGATGATGCTGATTAAGACCGAGACTAGTGAGATAATAACTCTGATGACGACAGTGAAGGTGAACAGCACACCACATAGCACCGCTGGATGGACGTTACTGTGGGGGGAGAACCTACGCGATCACTCTGCGGTCTGGACCAAACTCGGCCTCGTAGAATCCGTCTTTGCAGTCCTTGCCCACCAGGTCGTGTGGATGCGGTCGGTACGGCTCGTTCTTGGTCACCAAGTAAACGCGCACTTTCCCTTTCCCGCAGTAATTCAGAATCTGTGGAGGCAGAGGAGGATTTAATAGTGATTTATATACTCGACGTTTGCATTCAAATTTCTATAGAAAGACAGATGCAGAGGAAAAAGGGAAGGAGTGGGAGTCAATAATTAGATGCTTTCAGGGCTTTGTGTGCTATTTCATGATGCCAATACAGCCAGATGTGCTCCACAGGTGCACAGCCAACCAAGCCACAGCTGGCTCACTCTGCTGCCGCCTGGCAAGCAATACAGAAGCATCCGCTGCCGTACCACCAGACCACAGAGCAGATTTTTTTGTTTGTATTTATGTGTAGACTTAACTGTAACTGAGTCTAATGGCAGGATCTTGTGTTGCATAATGCGAATTGAATGAATCTTGAATCGTGTAAATGTTTGCGGTTGAGGGGGTTAAAGTTCTGTTCACCGACCTGCAGACTGGGGTAGGTCCTGTTGTTGTCGGAGCTGTTCTCGCCAGGGATGCTTCCCGCAGAGCGACCCTCGCACTTGTACCTGAAACGCATCCCCCTCTGCTTGGGCTGCTCAAAGATCTGGATCTCCGGCTCAGCCACTGGAGAGTTGAGAGGAGGATGGAAACAATCAGTGAAGTGACGGGGAGAGGAAGGGATGGAGCGGTGGGAAAAGAGGGAGGTGACGCTAATGCAGAGCAAGTCAAGTTGTTACAGAGGTAAGACAAGATTCTCTGCTTTTTTTTTTTTTTTTTTTTTTTTAAAAAGTGGTTTTCATGTTGGGAAAGTGAGTTCAGTTAAAAAAGCAGACCTACTATTTTCAGCTGAGATTCAGAAACCAAAAAGGCATTTATTTAAAACGATTAGATTCAGATTACGCAACCTTTTGTACTTCCTCAAGTTTTTTTTAAAACATGACTGTAAGACAGAAATCCGGTAAATTTCTGCTTGAAGTCACAAGGCCCCAGGATCAGGATCAATGAGTCGAGCTAAGGCACACTCAGGTAATGACATGCAATAACCCAGGAAGCAGTGAATCTGCAGGTCAAAAGACGTCTAGACGTTACGATTAAAACTGGGCAAAATAGGCCTTTTTGATAACAGACATCTGTAATGTACACCCCTGAACTCTAGAATGACAGGGGTTACATGGGATACATCCTCTCAGGAAACAGACACTGATTAATGCTCTTTCCTCACCATCTTTCTTTAATTCTTCTTTTTGTATTCAATAGAAAGAGGCGATCCCTCTGTCATAATCTATAATAGTAATATGTGTGTAGTTGACAGGCTCATGCGAGTCTTCCTGTTTTTGTTCGCGGCTTAATCTAAAATGGACACTGTCTGCTTCATTAAACATCAGGCGCTGGTTCAGTGATTTGCAGTAAGCCTGCACGTCTTGATAAGACTTATGCAACATTTGGTTGAAACGTGCAACATTTTTATCTGTTTTGAGAGTGGTGATTATGCCTCTCACCAACACTGACTTATTGCTGAAGCATTATATTTAACCTGGGTGTCCAGAACGCATCCATTTTAGCCAGGTAAAATGTCAAGCATCTTTCAAATCGCAGAACAAACTGCAAACCTGAGCCCTTATGCATTCAAAACAAAGCATTAAAATGAGTTTGTCTGCCCTGCTTTGACCTCTCTGCATTAAACAAAACCTGCGCCACATGATGCCTGTGTGAGAGAGGAACTAAAACTGATCCGGGAAGTGCTTCAGACTTTAAGGCCACACTGTTTCCATTGCTTTCAACAACGAGAAAATGCGTTTCTTGTGGACACAACAGCCAAAGTGACAGGCGCTCCGACGTTCGGCGCTGGGCAGAGAGGACATGTGTGCCAGTATGAAACAAGTCCAGTTACATTTCTGACATGATTGTGACATGTACAGAAGGCTGGCCAAAAAAAAAAAAAAAAAAAAAAAAAAGGTGCCTCGACCTCTTCCTGCTTTCCTCCTCGCTAACGTTGGCCCCAAACACAAAACCCAGAGATGATGCATCTCTCACACGCAGACATTTTTACATCTCTACATACCCATACACCACAAACTTTGAAGAGGATGAACACAAGAGACTTCTCTCTCTCTCTCTCTCACACACACACACACACCACAGGACTGAAAAAAGGCTTACCATTAAAACAAAATGAGGAAGTGAAAGACATGGCAATACATTCACAGACTGTTTGGCTCTTATAAGTTTTGACTTGTGGAGACAGGCAGCTCATTTTGACACAGGAGGAATTAAAACATGTACTCACTTAGGTGTGGATCTCCCCCGAGTATGGAGGGCATTAGAACTGAGAAAAAGGAAAATGGGACAGACGGTAAGAAATAAGACAAACAGGGATGCAAATTAGATATCCTGAATGGTGTTTCACTGCGACTGGCTTGCAGTGTTTGTAAGCTCATTCACTTCTGCTAAAAAGGCAGTCCTGTAATTACTGGCACAGATGCCAAAAAAAGTCAATCACTGGAGGGGGAAGTATTACTGTGCTGTCAAACACACTCAGAAACGGTGACGAAAAGGTATTTCACTGAAGAATAAAGCATCAGTGTTGCTATTGTACATTTAGGCTCGAGATACTGATATAAATGAAAGATACAGTTGTAGTTAGATCATTATTTTGAGTATCACAGACTCAGACTATCCTCTCGCTCCACTCGTTTGTTATCATACAGTCAATCAAAGGTGTTACTACTCACCTTCCATGATGCACACGCACTGACTCTCTCTCAGCAGTCGCGCAGGTTACGGTCTCTTGGAGAATCCCGATCTGAATGAGTGACAGCGGACAGGAAAAGTAATATTTGTTAGAAGAGGCAGGCTGGGGGGAATTCCCCTCCGTCACCGCCCACTGTATCCGAACCGACCAATGGGAGGCCGCGTGACTCACAGCTGCGCAGGAGAGGAGCCACGCCCCTCTGCCTGTGTGTGCCTCGAGAGAGTTTTCAAGAGGAGTTCATGGTGTGTGTGTGTGTGTGTGTGTGTGAGAGAGATTAGAGGCTCGCTGTGTGGAGGGGAAACAGACCGATGTATTATAAATATTTACCCAGCTAATTCTGCAACGTCAAATTAATCGAAGGTGTCTGCTTAATATTTTCCCTTTCTTTCTTTCTTTTTTTTTTTTTTAGAGGCTAAATATTATTTAAAAAAAAAAATCATGAATTTACCCTTTATTTTATTTATTTCCTTTTTCTTTTCTTTCCATTACTCTCTTTTTCCCCATTCCATTTGATATACATACATATTTGTATGTCGATCGCTCTGCTGTGCATTGATTTTGTTTGGATGACGTCAGTCCTTTTTATTGCCAATAAAGAGTTAAAAGATGAGAGTTACACCTGCACTGAAAAAAAATCTCCTGTTTTTGCGTGTTTGAGTTGATTGCTACCACTCTCTCCTCTTTTGCTGAAGATGTTGCTTAGCTTAGCACAAAAAGCGGGTAAAAAGTAAAAAGCAGCGTTGGTTTATCAGGATTTCCATTAGGTAGTGAACAGGGGAAACAGCCAGTTCCTCTAAATAATTCATTTTAATTCTAACTAATTGACACGTTAAATATTATTTGCTTAAAAGGTACAATATGACATGTGAGACTTGGTCAGCTGTTGAAATCTAACTCAAGCTCATTCAGCCTGGATTTGGAGCTCAGAGAATCAGGTTTGTTGTTTATACTGCTAGCACAGCAGCTTTGGACCACTGAGGATTTTCAAGCCACAGATGCAGGGGGACCCAGCAGGGGATAGTGGTCCAGAGCAGCAGCCCCCCTGAACACCGCCCGGACCAGGACCAAGACCAGTGGAGACCAGTCAAATGACAGGAAATGCTGAGGTCATGAGATGCATGAAGTGGGAGAGGAACAAGAGGGAGGTCAGGCATCAGTCCACCTCCAGAGGCCTTCGCTAGCGCATTCCACTGGACTCCCGCCTCTTGAGTTACTCAGAGTATCATTATGATGCTGGAGGGCCCCCAGTTAGCTACCTAGCATGCTAATTTCAGTAGATAGCTGTGCAACACAGCACACAGAAGTCTGGAAGTTGGTATTTTTTCACATTCTGTTGGTAAGTTAATCTGTGAATGTTTTAAACTAAAATTATTACATGTTGCACCGCTAACAACTTAAAATCTTGATACAACAACCTTTTTAAGGGACAGGTTTCTTCCTGGCTGGGAGCCGGTTGCAGTAAGTCAGTTTTTAAGGTGTCATATTTTAATTGGTGAGTTTCATAAAAGGTGCAGGTAGGTGGATTCTTCTGGCCTTCAGACTGATGACCATACCAGCCGTCTCTAGCATTTAATTTGTGCATTTCGTTTCACATCTCATCTCATCTAGGCAACTACTCAAAGTTTTGTTGAAATGAAAAGTTGGGAGTTTGCAACAAATATCACAATGTACACTACAAAGAACACAGACACAGCATAGTTTTTAGGGGTTTAATGGGTGTACAGATTCATTTAAAGGAAGTGATAAACACATACAAAAATACCCTTTCAATACAATTTAGAAACCAACATCTAAATGACCTGTTTTGTTAAATGTTTCCAAACAGCAAAACATGAGTTGTCTGAAACAGAGTGGTGCAGATTTCATTCAAAAGAGACCTACCTGCTATGAATGCTATTAAAAAAAAGATCACATGGTACAAATATGCAAATATAAATAAAGTGATAAGAAAACCCCCAATAATGACGAATATGCCTTTTGAAAAAACTGTTCTCTGTACATTTAGCTGGGGAAACTGATGCTGGAAAAGAGCCTGTGTCCCAACTCTCTACCTGCTCCAGAGACGCCTCCTCACTATCACTTTATACTTTGTTGTGTACATATAGTATCTTCTGTGCTGAAATCAAACACAAAGTCACCCGGCTTCAGACCATAAAGATTGAGGGTTGGGGCCCGAGGCGGGAAAAAAAAGTTGTCTCCTGACCCCCCACCTGTGGCCCCAGGAGATGCCTTTTAAGAACCTCCACAGGAGGCGCTGAGGGTTAACACCCAAAATGAAGGGAATTCTGTCTCTCTCCGCCACATGAACACAACCATCTATGCATGCTCACACACAGTCTCTCACACAGACACAGTCTCACACACACTCACACAGTCTCACACCTCTCATCAAAAAGCTTCGAACCATTTTTTCACCAAGCACCACAAACCCTTTCATGAGCATGGACACAGAAACATCCAGGAGCTGGCTTCATCGGGAAGGAGCCTCTCTAACAAAACAGACCACAGTGAACTGGTGGGTGGGTGGGGGTGGGGGTCAAGCAGTATCCCTAGCCGTTTTTGTTTTTTGTTGTTCAGTCCTCCTGATGGACGAGAGGGTTCATTTAATGTCCGAAAGTCTTTGAATCACAGGTACGTACACAAAACAGATATTCACACACATTCTTCTGACTGTCTAAACTGTCTGGCACTCACTTTTTAACGGTCAACCACGCCATGAAGAGTAAGAAAACTTGTCAACCTTTTCTTTTAATCCAAGACAAACAACAGGTGTGAAGCTACACCGGACAGAAGGATTAGCGAAGCATGTTTTGATATGTGTCTCCCGATGTTCTGTGCTAATCCACGTAAGAGCTTAACATTAAATGCTTCAGAGCAATTTTCATAAATTCCAGAAAATGCATAAAGTTTCCCGTTGTCGTAAAGGATGATTATTTTTGCTCTTACCGGCACCTGAGAAGCACTGATGTCACTGGGCGTCTATGATCACCTACACACTGCAAGTCCAATACTAACCTGGAGCCCCTCCTCGGGTGGTCGTGGTGGTCCAAAGAGTCGTGGTTGTCATTTCTGTTACATCCAAGCAAACCCTCAATAAAGCCTCCCTGCAACTGTATCCAAACCTATACAGTGTTTACAAAAAAATATCCAGGGCTGGAGACAATTTTTTTTGGACAAGCAATAGAGAAAAAACAAAAAATTACAATTTTTTAAACTTTTTTTTTCTTTTTAGATAAAACTACAATAGAATGGTCAAAAGACTTAACAGTGATCTTTTGCTTTTTTTAAGACAAAAAAGTTATGTACATCAACATTTACTGTACAGGTTTCTGTTTGGGAAAAGAAAAGAAGAAGGAAAAAAAAAGAAAATAAATCGGCATACACCCAAAGTGTGTGTAGCAGGCGTCGATAAATGTTCTGGGCTTTAAAACATGTTGACTGGAACAAAAAAGGAAAATGAAAAGAAAAAAACAGCACATTTTTCCTTCTGTACTGTGGACACGTTTAAACATTGAGGGAGAAGACAAGTAAAAAACTGTCGCTTTAGTTCTCGTGTCAGATATCTCTGTGGCTGCTGTGTTAAATGCCCTCCAGCTGTGAGCGTTAACAGAGGAAGCTGACAACATCTGGTTTGACCAAATCACCTATCCACTGGCAAATCTATAATCTTTGAAGATTTGAGGCGAGGTGTCCGTCCTGCTGCTTCACACTGGACTGACCTGAACACACTCCCTGTCCCTGTGTGAAGTCAACTTCTCGGTGTTTGACTTAACTGCAAAGCCCCACCTCTGTGTGTATGAATCCAGTCTATAGTTGTGAGTTCAAGCTATGTGGATTCTGGCCTTCTCTGTCTCCTTCAGCCTCTTGGCCTGCTCGTCCAGAGAGGGGGAGTGGGGTCTCTTGGAGGGTGCTCCATTTAGTGGGTCAGGTCCTCGGCTCACTAATGTGGGGATGGAGCTGCCCACTGGGGGCACCGCATGTTTGGCTGCCACATGTTCTACAAAGAAAGAAGAGGACAAGAACAGTGAGAGAGATATATATGTCTACACTGTATTGTGTCGTCAGTTTCACATTGTTTTTAACTTGACTGAAATGGGATACTCCAGTATTGCCCAAGCCAACTCTCCCCTTAGGAACAATCAATCATATCTAATTTTATGATTTAGTTTTTTGAGAAAAGCGTATCTTTTGTTTTCATCATATTCAAATTTGAGCCATTTTTGTCCTATCCATTGGAATACCTCAGAACTCATCAATTCCTTCGATTGACTGCTGGTGGGTTTTTCTGATGGTTGCGCATTGCGAAACAGTGAAACTCATGCAACTATGCTGTCAACTTGAAACAAGAAGAAGTCATTGTGGAGAAGAAACATTCCAAAGTGTGGCTTCATTTCACAATGAAAGATGACAACAGTGCTTGTTGTTAAGTGAAGTAAAGATAGAAACACCAGCAATATGTAGTAAAATGTTTCCATCTACGTAGGCTCAAATACGAGTTATGTATATGTAGTTATGTATTCAACACTGTACACACAAGTGCCACTGCTATCCAGTTGAGCACCACGTCCATAACCGAGGGTAAATATCCTGTGTTAATAACACTAATAACATGAGCCCCTTGCAGGCAGGTTTAATAGGTGGATCTGTCCATTTTCACAATCTATGTTTTAGTTAAATAGGTTTTTGTGTTTTGAAAAATCTAAGATAAGCATATGAGTGACACTCACTTGAGCCAATGACAGGAATAGACATGCCCTTTTCTTCACTGGCAGCAGGAGTGTCAGTGGTGAGCGTGCCCTCAAACACTGCGGGCTTGGGAGGTGTGATGCTAAATTAAAGAGACACAGACAAGCCACAACACACAAAGTTAAAACATTAGCAGATCAAATAACACCAGCTGTATCAGTTGCTGTGATAATGCTGGGAGAACAGTCTGAGCTCACTTGTGGCGGTTGAGGGCCAGTTTGATGGAATTTTTCACGACACGACAGCTGTTGCTGGCCGGGAGAGGCGAGGAGGCGTCTGGCAGCTCCATGCTGGGAAGTCTCTGCAGTATCAAACAGCCACATTATAGATCACTGCACATTCCCCACATTTATTAACCAACAATCCAGGAATGAAAGAAAGCTGATGATTTACAAAGAATATGCAACCTGTGTTCTTGAGGTATCAATGGTTGGAATGGGCTTAGCCTTTGATCCAGAAAGTGGGGTCTAATAGTGAAGAAGGACAAAAAGCCAAAACACTCATTATGTTTTGTCTTGATCTACATAGTTTGTTAGAAGCAGACAGTAAGTAACACTTACAGTATTGTGTCCCTCTCCTGAGCTCAAGTCAGATGGTGGATATGGCTCTTTAAATGTGGCGTCATCATTGGGCACCACCTGCAGCAAAAAAGTACAACGTTACAACTTTCACTTTGCGTGACAGGTCAACTGCAATTAATATAAAAACACATCCATGGTATCTAAACTCCTGCTCTGACCTGAGAGCACCTTCCTCACCTCTGTTTCTTTGAGCCTCTTGGTCAGGTCCTCTTCTGTAGGCGAGTGTGGTCTCTTGGCAGGAGCTCCATTGACTGAGTCCTCCAGACCGTTGGGCTCCTCTTTAGGGCTGCTGGCAGCATTAGGCATCACGTCCCCGCTCAGCAGTGGTGGGGTGGAGCTGCTGGCTGGTGGAGAAGGAGGCTTTGTTTTTATTGGAGGCTCTTCATGAGGAAAAGGAGACAGACAAAGAAATTAGTTCAGGATGGTATCACTTTAAGGACATGTTTTTAATGTATTTAATATTGTCCTCTAGTTTTGGTTGCCATTCATCGTGTATAAACTATACGGTGACTAGATAATGGGATTGTCAACTAGTCTGTATCACTTTGAATACACAATTACTGGCCGTGACTTTTCCCTTTCATACTTAAATGAGTCGGTGTAATAGTAACTAGAAAAAAGACTCACTTGCGCCAATGACAGGGATGGACATGCCCTGGTCTTGAGCAGCTGGTGCCACACTGGGTGCTGGAGAGCCCTCAACAAAAAGCTGCTTGGGAGGGCTGACGCTGCAAAATACAGAGAAGAAAAAAACATTAATTCAGCATCATATGGTGGATTTGAGCTTGGTCATTGTAGTTAGTAATATATGGCAAAGTAGAATGGATAAAATCATCTGTGGATATGAAAATAAAATAAAACACTAAACTGTATCAGGTGGAAACAAAGATTAACTGCGCTACAAGTGTGGAGGTGTATCTTACCTGTCATCAGTGTCGGACACAGGCTTAGAGGGTTTGGTGGCTGGGGAGCTAAAGGGAGTCCCTGAGTCTGTGTCTCTGGAGCTGTCCAGATGACTGCTGTCCAGAGAGATCCTCTTGGAGCTCCCCCCGTTAGAGCTACGGTTCAACTCAGCTATGCTCTGCACAAAAGAAACAAACAAAACAGACAAAGAGAAACGATATTAAGACGATAACTATGACATGTCTAAAGACGATTTAGACCTAATCTGCACAGAAAACATCTCACCCTCTTCTTCTTCTGCACTAGTTCAGGAGGAAGGTACTGATGCAGCTGTTTTTTCTTCACATGTGTTGCTTCGATCTTCATTCCGTCCTTCAGCATGTTGATGTTGTTAGCTTGTCTGTACACTGCAGAGAACATGTCATGTTAAGGTTTACTCATTACCATCAAGGGTGTAAAAACATGTTTCTTCTTCATACAAGTGACTGCTGAGCATTTCCTCTATTTTGATGCATGAACACAAACAAAGCTTGGGCAATATATTCCTAATGTAATGATTACATATTCTTTAGCAATTTTAGACCAGGCAGTGACTTTTCTTTCTGTCTCATGTTTAAGAGAAAGACAAGTTTGCTTTGAACCCAGATAACTACGGCTTATTTGTTCCAATTAGTCAAGAGAAAAGTGTCTTATACAGATTGTATTTTCTCTTATGTTCATATGAGCCGGAAGTTATATTGCACGTCAATCAGAGACAAGAACAGTAGGAGTGACATCAGCCACCATTATAGTCATAGAACAGTAGAAGCTTTAAAGCATGTCGGTGAGCCCTACCAAGCAGCTGAATTTACTGCAGTCATTACGAACGGGTGACGATCACATTAATTAGCAAAACTATCTAATCATGTTACACATTTGAACTGTACAAAAAAAGAAATAGTACGAGGTTGCTCCACGACCACCAACAAAGACAGATATGGCGGGACCTACCAGTGTCTGTGAAGGACTGGATGTCGTATGTGAGGTCAATGTTCACACTTTCTGCATTCTCCACTTTCTTGAAGATGATCCCAATAAACCACATTGACACAAAGTCGTTCCTGTTAAAGAAACACAAACACAGCCAAACAAGATACAGTTAGCTTGTGTTTATTTTATGCTTGCTTTAGACGATACTGCAGAGCAGGTTTGTGATGCTGGAGCATGTCAACAGGGAAGAAATACACACAATTACACAGTACTCTAAAAGCTGCATGTCTGCCTAACAACTCTGGCCACTATGAATTCCATGACTCAAAGACTTGCACTCAGCACAGTGCAACAAGCAACTTGTTCCAAGCAAAAAAAAAGTTGCCGAGTAGTCCATGAAAAGGTTTGATGACGAGCAGAATTTGCTTTGCTTTACTTTTCCCTCAGAAAGCTGTACGTATAAAACAGAACTCACTCGCTGCGGTTCTCTTTGGAGCCAGGGAAGGACTGGGGGTTGACATGAGCCAAGGTGATGTACTCATTCCTCTCCAGGTTTCCCACCAGAACTCGAATTTTTGACTCCACCAGACCGATCCTGAGGGGAAAACATCAGTATGTATTCACAGAGGTGCTGGTAACAACTTATCTTCACTTCCTTTAGTGAAAAACACGTTCAGAAATACAAAACAAAAAGTCAGGTATGCAGCCGTCAGATGGCTGAGTTCAAATGCTTTAACACAAAAAAAGTTTAGTTTAAACACAATGAAGGCTGAAAGTGGTTTTGTTTGATTTCAACTTACAGACCAAAAGAAAATCTAACCTTTTGACACTCACCATTCTAAGTGGTTTTCTTCTGTGGATGCACTGGCAGTCAGAACGATGTAATGCCTGTAGCGAAAAAAACAAAAAACAAAATCAGACAAGTGTGGGAGGAACTTTCATAAACAAAATGAGTCGACCAAACTACTGACCACAGCTAGGATGAGTCAAATCTGCCCATACCCAAAAAGTGAAAACAATAAGTTGGTTGGGGAAAAAGGCTTGCATCATCCAGTTTTAGTTTGAACGGCACAAACAGTCTATGCCCCTTAGAAAACTGTGAATGCCACACAAACTGATGGTGGCTTGAGCCTGATATGAACTACGAACAATGCCTGGAGTTTTTCCCTTTTACACGTGTAGCAAACAATTAAACCAAACACATACAACTTGCATGTAAAATGTCAAAGAAATTTTAGTTCCAAGTAAGGAAACAGTGATAATAACGAAAGCAACACATACTTGTACTTTTGGAAAAAGTTGGGTGGCTCAAAGAGTTTGGGCCATTCTGCTTTTCCCTGAAGAATCTCATCTGTGACACTGAGACCTGTTCAAACCACATAAACGGATCAGGATTAACACAAAATCAGGATGAAATCATCAACCAAGAACAGTTTGAAAAATGGAAACTAAATGTGCAGAATCATTTTTACCATTGACTCAATAAGAATGTTAATCAGAGGAAGAGAAATGTACGGTGACCAATGCCGTTCAGACATTTTAGGAACCTGAAAAACCAGGCGAACAGACATTTTTGTTGTGTTGCTTCAGTCGTGCAGTCCGTCATACCATATTTGAACTCTTCGCTCATGATGGTTCGTGTTGATGTGGAGACATTGTATGTGGAGTTCTGCTGGGGGTAGGCCGGCGTGATGATGGGCATCAGGTGGTATCTGTCAGATGGGTTGACCTAAAAAAACAGAACAGGGACCATGACTGATTTCACTGCAGATAAGACTTTACCAAGTGAGCGCACACACACACACACATCATACTGAGAGTAGGGCAACATCACACACACACACACACACACACACACACACCGAAAGGCCTCATAAAACAGCACACACATCCACTGGGTACATCCCGACACACTTATCCGCCTTCACGTTTCGCTGATTTGCATTATTTCCCTCAAGGAAACATATTGTGAAAATGTGACACGTTTCACTTTCAAATGTCATGTGATTTGTCAGTTACTGATGAAGACTGCACAGCTGGATCACCTATCAGAGCTTCGGCAGAAGTAACTAATGTAATGAGAATGGGACATTCTACCCAAAAAGTAACCCCTTTTACATAGCCGTTTCACAGAGAGTGCTGTGCCTTTGTTCTACATCGCTATTCTATATTAAAAAAAAAAAAAAAAAAGGTATGTAGATGGCAGCAGCAGAGGTATTAACAGCACCAAATCAACTGCATTAAAAGAGTGAGCTGGCAGGACAGAAGTGCGACATTTTGATAATGTGTCAAGTGTGAGACCCACAACTGATTTAGATTTAAAAAGCAAAAGAAAAACAGCTGAAAATATCTGGAGACGTGGGAAACAGAACTTCTGGGAGCTTTATTACTTGTTAAACAGAAGATCGTACGCCCTACAACAAGGATACTAAATCATTCTTATTTCCATGTTGTTCACTTGTTTAAAAAATGCTTCCTGAGTATGCAAAACTTCACATTATATGTAGGCGCAGCTGCATTATATGTCAAGCCTTGGTGTAAAAAAGGCTGGCAAGTCACAATCATCCTTACCAAAAATTGTAGCCATTTCATTTTGATGTCCTCATACATGACAAGATATCTTTTAAAATATTACACTGTACATTAAGCCTCGATACTGACAAACAAAAATCCTGCATTTTGACTTGTGGACAGAGGAGCCCTCTTACCAACAAGAGCCATCGAGTGTAAATATACATAGTTTGTGAAGAGCTGTTGGAGAAATGACTTTTGACCATTTCTGCCAGCAGACACAGAAACAGTTTTGTTTGAAATTGTTCTAATAGTCCAGATTCTGATGAGCATTTATCATAGTAAATAGAATTTCCTAAAAGTAGTAGGAATTAATAAAGTTCTATTCAAACTGCATGGTGATTGTTGACAGTACTGTGACTGAACGGAAACGACACCAATAGATAAATAAAATGTGTTTATTTCTGAAAGGACACTGCAAACATGACACAGCACTTACAACAGCTAGAAGGTTTTCAAGGAAAGCTTAAGACCAATTAGTTTGGGAGAAGTAGATTGTATAATAGATTTAATAAGATATAATTATGAAAGACAATCAAAACAAATTTTTAGTCAAAACATATATAACAAAGCCCTCGGCAAGTCATTCAAAATGGATAGCCAAAAAGGAAGAGTGTCTAACAGGCTTCCTTAACAAATATTTACTGCACTGCACACCGTACTTTTATTTATCTGTACACAAAGTAGTGCGCACATTCAATTTAAAACACAAATGTCAGATCTGTAATGAAATTGAATGCATTTTATTGTAGGGATGTGTCTGTCTAACAAAAAAAAAAGACGTCCCCGTAGGAAGTCTTCCTTGCTCCAAGCTGCTCTGGGAAGACTCCTCCGAGCAGAGTTAAGGGGATTGGAACTCATATAGGGGACGCGATCAAATTCCAGGTCACATGAGGACAGAGGAATGAGGAAACATGAAATATCAGAAAACAAATGTACCTATACTCCATCTGTTGAGCCAAGTTTAAAAACACCAATAAACTTTTCATACCTCAGCAGATTCCCTCTATTCGGATAGTGTTCCCTGTTTGTGTACAATAATAGAAAACGGAGGCATAACCACATTTTAAAACATGCAGAGATAAAACTCTGGTTTCATACTCACTCTAGGATCCCACACAGGTAGGTTCAGATTACTGTCCTCAGGCTGTTTCAAAAGCACAGGATTTGGCCACTCCCTGCAGAACAGAAATGACTAATGTAGTACAATGTGTGAATACTGAAACAGAACTGACATTGCACAAAGCTGTGACATACTGCCACCAAGTGGAGCAGGAGAAATATGAAGTTCTAACTGCATGAGCTGCATTCTCACCATTTAGAAAACACCAGGAAGAACTTGTGGACCAGCGTAGCAGCCACAGCATTTGGGTAGAGCTGGCAGGTCCTGGCCACCAGCATGGCCCATGACACTCCACCCAGGAACCCCAGCATGTTGGAGTAGATCCCACGTCCTGCAGGTGGAGGACGCATTACAATCAGGCAGACCAAAAGAGCCCAGTGCTGGTTTGTGAAGTAAACACTAAACTCTAAACTGGTACCACATCTGTAGCAGGTGAATATCATTAACTCTACTCACAAATTTGACACTCATTCTTTTAGACCTTTAACATATTTGCTATAACTGCTAAACAAGACTCATGGATGCAATAAAAGCAGACATACAGAATGTAAATGACAAACATCTGAGTCGACTTACGTTTTGCCCACAGTTTGATGGCTCTTAATGTCAGCCTGAAGTTTTCTTTGTTTGGCACCAGGTATAAAATTTCATCTGTCACTCGACAGCCTGTAAGAAAAACACATCAGAAATATATAAAAAAAACTGTGACAGGATCAATGCTCTCACAATTATGGTGTAAATTCTGAGTAAAACTGGATTCAGTTGAAAAAAAGACTTCTGTTGTTTAGATAGATAAATGGTATACCTGTCACAACTAGCTGCTGCCAAGGCAAGTACTATAATCGTATTATGTATTGCTCCTGTACACTGTATGTATGTAACCCGACAAGAAATGGAGCGTACCATTAAGGCTGCGGATACATCGAATGTCCAAGTTTCTCAGGATGGAGTCTCCCCTCAGGTCCAGGTTGTCTGGGATGGACTGTAAGGCCAGTCTGGCAAAAAGCAGGTCAATCTACTCCGACAGAGACACAAAAAAAAAATCAAGTAGTGATGAAACAGAGAATAAACTGGTCCTCATTAACAACCTGCCCTGTTCAGCTCAATTGGACTTAGTGGTTGTTGATACAGATAAAAATATGCACAACAGAACGTCATAATTAGGCAGATATGGACAAAGCAGTGTAGCACACTTAGGTCATACTATTAGATGGTTCAGTCTAAGTTTTTCTTTAGAAATGTCATTGAGGCAAAGTACTTCAAAAGCAAACTACATCATGTACAGAGGTTTTAAATTCAAGCAGAAACTGGAACAGTGGTTATGTCAATATTCAGCTCGGTCACTTTATTCTGTACAACCTTCTCTGCTCTATTAACTGGACCACCAGCCTGTCATATGCTTCATATCCGAGAAAACCATGATCCTTGGCACATGTATAGTAGCATACTAGTACATCTGAGGGGAAGTAACCTCACAGTTCTTTCAGTGCCTTACACTACCTAAACAAGATTTGTCAAAATTTTATTTCTGAGGTGTGTATTTTGTTAACCAATACCACTAAATGAAGGCAACACAAAGTCAAACTCTTACCTCTATTCCGTCAAATTTGAATTTTATCACTGGCACAAAAGCGTCTTCGACAGCCTTGAAAAAGCACCAAAAGGACGATATCACCAACAAAATATAGACATAGCGACTTTATCAAAGACTAAATGTAACCTCAAATGGACAACATGTGAATATCAAGGACATAAACACAGATTATCCACAATATAACATTCCATAGACTTAGAGTGTTGTGTTTGGAGACAGCTGATAACAGCTGTAGGTGAGAGTTGGTTCAAATTCAGAAAACATGAGAACAGTGTGGAATGTGAGTCACTTATGGTCTCTTTAGGGACCAGGGAATAAATATCCAACTAAATTAGCATTGTCCTTGTCAAATATTCAAGAAACAGAGGGCTACTCTCAGTAACACTGATCAACCAGTAAAAGTGCACTCAGTCGCAACACTATGCATTTATGGATAAGAACAAGATGAGAATGTATTTATTCATTTATCAGCTCTGTGTAAACACTTCAACAAATAGCAGGTAATGTGATGATTTGGTATGATTCTAATTTAGTGTCACAACAAACATAAACCTAAGGGGTGTTCACACTTATTGGCGTTTATAAATACACACACCTTGGGAAATTAATTCTGTTTATCAGCAGACCTAACAGCACCATAGGGCATGCTCATCTGCTGACTTACATTATTACTCACTCTCGGCAAGTGCTTTCTTATATCTCACTAGCAAAAGTGAACTGTAAAGATGTAATGCAGAAATCTATACCAATGTTAGCAACAGTACAGTGAACTCAGCTCTCCTACATATTTCTCCCACAGGAAAACTCATGTACACGGGTAGAAAACTCAGTCTGTACAATCAAAGGACTTTTTAGTGAAAAGGGGGAAAGAGCAACACGTTAAGGGATGAAACAGATGCTTCCTTCATTGGGAAATGGCCAAACATGATGGTTACCCTTTAGATGACATGCTAAGTTTTTGACTTTTGTCCCAGAAGAATGTCACATTGAGCCTTAATGACAAAATGCCAGAGACTCACCCTCAGGTCTTTGATCTCTTCGTGCTGTTTCAATTTCTCAAAGAAAGACTGGAAAAAGTCAGTTCTCTCTACATGGCGTGGAGCCACACATAAGGCATCAATATCAGCACCTGGAAGAAACAATAAGTGCAAACAGTGTTGCCCAGTAGGTTGAATAATTGGTGACTACAATAACAATCTACTAAGTACAGTAAACAAAGCTCATTCAAGGCTAAAGAGAGTCCATGTGATAAAACACAGCAGATAAACAAGGAGGGCAGCTAAAGGCAGGAACACACTGGCCCAACCGTTGGACATCTGAAGCATTTCAGGAGACTGGGACAATGTCGGGAACAAATATGTTTGGTGTGTTCAGCTGCGTTGGAAGCTTTCGGAGCTGCGCGGAAGTTGTCTACTCCGATTCAACATGCGAAGTCTGAGAAGGTTGGCTGTCAGTAGTCTGAGCCATTTGATTTTCTGATTGGTACGTATGACCATTCTGACTGGCGGCGTGCTAGCGAATCAGCGCAGTGTGTGGAAGGGGCGGAACACTGTGTGCGCTTTGTTTTTCTACGCACTCTGTTCCGCCTTTTCCTGTTTTCATGTAGTGCCACCCGCTTATTGCATTTCACGCAGAACGTACACGCTACCGTGGAGCAACTTTTCTGCCAAGCGGGTCAGACGAGAGGCAACTGAGTGGCCGGATGAAGGCAGCTGGCCGATGGTTTGAGTCTTGGCCGTCTGTGAGGTCCTTAAGGAGGAGTGCTGCAACATCTAAGTACTGTTTTCTGTGACTCGCTGATAAATTCTGGCCCTGCCTTGAACAGTCCCAGTAGATAGTTAGGCTATAAATAAATGTTAAAAAATATATGGTTTGAGTATTAAAATTATATAAACATAGCACTGTCTTTTGCTGTTTTAGGTGTATATTTTTCCAATGACCTTTTACCTTTTGATCGCACTTTTGTCTGATGTTTTGAGTCTATAGTAAGCTTGTGGTTAGCTGGCTTTCAGACCCCAAAACTAGTCTTTTCAATAAAAACTCAATAGCAGAGGAATATGACAATGCCAGCCTCGTGCTTTAGCACGGACAGGGTGAACTGAGCCTTTCAAAAATGACGCATGCCTGCTTAGAAAGGGCTGAGTCCTTTGTGACAGTTTATGTTCTGTTACCTCAATTTGCTTTTAGCGCCTTTTCAAAAGTCAATGCAGCAAATCACACAGCATGGATGTTAAAATCTAACGATGTCAGAAAACTAGCAAAAAAAATGGAGATTTAATTGATGATGTGGCAGCAATGAATGAAAGACCACAATACAAAAATATCAACTAGTCATACCTTTTGTGTGCACTCCAAGTCGGTACGACCCAAATGTAAATATCTTGCCCCCAACACAGCTTATAGCTGATGGTGGGAGGTTCTGTAGAGGAGAGGAACATTCAGAAAGCAAAGTCAGTATTATGGTCAATGATCTTTAATGTCAGCATAATAAATCACAGCTTTTATTTAGACAGCATTCAACAGAACAGAACCTACCTTTAACTCACTGATCTCTGCAATCCACTCTTTAACAAAGTTATTCAACTTCCCAAGAACAGCAAGTCTGAAAGGAGATACAGGTTTCAGCAGGTGCTTCATTCACAATTCACACCCTTTAACTGAGCATGCAATGGCAAAGAAAATAATAGAAATACACCACACATAGACTAGGTCGCTGTAAATATGTACATTCAAGCACAAAGACATATAGATTTAGTAGCTCACCTATGGTTCAACTCCTCTTCATCTTCAAACACCCCAAAAGGCTTCATAGCATCACAGAGCTTCTTGGTGTACTGGTGGTCTATTTCTCGTGGGGGTGCGAGGCTGATAGCAGAGGTGATGCCATAGTGTCTCTGAGGCTGCTGCCCACCAGGCATGGTGCTGAGAGGGGGCAAAACACGAAATGACACTTCGCGGTTACTACAAAACGACACTTCACGTCACTATATTAATGTTTTCATATCATCGTTACTCCAACCCAGTCTTAAATAAAGAACAAGACTGTGAACTGACAATTTGTTTAGCTACCAAGCGAAGGCCAGGACAGTCATCAGCCGAAATGTGAGAGGTGTTGTTCTTTGCTAGTGTTTGTACCGCTCCTTACTATGACCGCGAACCCGTGTGTAAACACAGGTTAGCTAGCGCTACATACTCTGACAGCAATGTGCTTCCTTCACACCATTTCATCAACCATTTTGATATAAATGCCGCAGTTGTATGTTATTCCAAATCAGAAAACTATGTTCCCAAAAATTGCCGAAACGTGTTTGAAATGTGTTACTATTCAACCTCTGGCGGCGGACGAACATTAGCCGAGAGGCTACAAACAGGTTGGAAGCGCTAACAAATTGGCTAATTTAGCAAGTTAGCAAACGTTATTTGGCAGCTACGGAAGAACTGGCTCGCTTTCCTCTTGGACATATATGAGCGCTAATATCTTGTCAAACTCAAACAATAAGTGAAATTCGTTCGTTTTGTGGACATACGTGCACCATAGTTACCTAACAACAAATAAGCAAGTTAGCATCCAAACGCTGGCTGCAGGCCTTGTTTGGTTGTTGTGACAGTTAGCTAACGTTAGCATTTAGCCTATTCTTCAGGACTCTCTCAAACGCGGATCAAAATCGTCGTAAATGGAGATTGTGGCACATGCATGACTTACCTTGACATTTCTTTCATGACAATGCAAAAAGCTCGCACTGCTTTTTTCCGCCGTGAATCCGTAAAAAACTAACAAAGTCGGCAAGTGGAAATGATAACAGCCTCGACCTGATTACAACAATGGTCACTTTTCGGAGAGCAGTTCAAACCTCCCCACTGAACCGGAATCACTTCTTATAAGATCACGTATCGGCTCGTAATCCTGAGAGAAAAGTCATATCTAACTCGTTTTACAAAAACGCAGCGGATATTTTTGGACGCTAGCAGCTAAACGCGCGTTTGATTTGCTGCCGGGCCTTTTCTTAATATTCAAAACTACAAATGTAAAGGCGTTTTGTCGGGACAACGTCTGCGTGCAGCACGCTGAGCAACCATCGTCGGCAGGCAGGCACGCACCTCCGAGGCCACGAGTCACGTGACCACGGCCGCGACACTGTCTAACTTGTACCAGCGCCTGTCGCACGAGGTGGAGTGAAGCCGAGACTGGATATTTAGATAAATGAGGTGTTACAAAGACTGAAGTGTAATACTTTAATGACAGGGCAGTTCGGCCAAATTCACGTAAGCCGATATCACTTATGTTCGTTTGCTTGCGATGATCCCAGAACCAGCTGAATTGTTAAGCCTATCGTTAAAGGTGGCTATTTACATGTAAAACGTATTATTTTCTGTAACATATATATTTGTTAAAGTGTTCATAAAATAGACAGCTTCAGTTGAATTACAGAAACCTACTGTATTTGGGGATGTAAAATAACACATAAGAACAAACACATTAATTTATGCTGCTTTGTATTTTTTATAATGCCGAATAAAAGATGCATGATTAAAAAGTAAAATGCCGTGTTGTGTTCACTATTGCTGTGCATGTCTGTGTCCAGCAGGGGGCGCGACAACCAGTCCTCACAGATAACAGCCTACGTTGGACTTGGAATCTCACTTTATTATTTATTATTGACCGTACGTTTTCCCAGAAAGTATTGTTTTATATTTACTTGAAACTTACGGAAAACAGACAGACAGACAGACACTATAAGGAAGTTAAAACATATATTTTTTTGGAATGTGGGTGATGTGACCTTATACTGCCCAGGTTCTAAAGAAGTTGTGGACACTGTGGTTCTTCTCACTTGGCACTCATAACAATTAAACTGAACTGAAGCTAAGTTGGAAAGTTATTGCAAAACATTACATTCTGTTTCTATTTACGTTTAACTCAGTGTGCCAACTTTTTGGGGAAATGGGGTCAGACATAGCTAGACAAGATATCTGTGGGCTGAACTGCGTTAAGGAACATTTATCCCCCACTACATCCGTCTTTGTAGGGGATATAACAACAATATAGGCATGTTGCAAATGCATCATAACTAATACAGGATCGCAGGATGACTAAAGAAAAGAACAATGAAAAGATAGATAGATTGTGGAGGGGGTGAGAGGCTTTGTCCATGATCACCAGCATCAAGGGCTGAAATTTCCTCCACATACTTAGCTTTAAAAGTATTTGGAGTACAACTAAAGGATTTTGCAAGGTCTCATGAATTTAACAGAAGTCTCAATGTGAATTTTTTCAAGAGATTCCATGACATGAAATGGGAAAAGTTCTGGTGGGTGCTTTGGCATTGGAATGTCCCATTTATGAATAAATGATGTGGGACTAATACTGATATGACAACAGGTAACAGATACGATTGTGAAATATGATAGACCCACTGTTGGCCATCTTCCCTCTTATCCTCTCATCATCTGCTGGTAGCCGTCTTGGTTGGTCTGAAGTTCATTCTTGTCACAGCATGTAACAAAACTTCCCTCATTGAGCGCCCAGGAAAGTTTACCAGGAAACACGATCTGTGTCATATCAATAGACACCCAACTTCAAGGCAGCTGCTGGTTTGCAGCCAAACAGGAGAAAAACTGACAAATGCATCACAACAATGCATAAACGATTCTTATGTTCTTATTAGCAGCCCAACTCTGTTAATCACAGGGTGTTCAGGTACATAAAACAGGTGAATATTTTTGCTATTTACCTGAAAAATCTGCAATATCTCTGTCAAATAGAAGCGTAATATCAAAACTTGTGCTTATAAACAGGTTTTATTGCCCTAACGAAGCTCCCAGTGTTTAACGTTTCCTGACAACTGATAAACATTTCAACTTTTTGACTTCACATTGTCTAAAAGTGTTTCTTTGGAGGTTTCATGTAGCAGAAAGACCCTGCTTGGCCTGCAGGTCCTCAGAGAACCCCCAGCTTTTTTTGAATCCCCCCCCAGGTCAAACAGCTACATCTGGTGGACAGATTAAATGCTTACACCTGATGTTAAAACAACCGGACATAATCTGTGTGGATCATCAACTGTGATCGACTTCAGACTGAACAAGTGAATGATAATCAGTTGGTTACAGTCCTACAACCACGACACCGCAAACATGACGTAAAAGACGTTTAAAATGGCACAATGCAGACGTGCCATTGTAACAGTAGGTAGCCTATGTTAGTGAATACAGACAAATTAAGTATTAAATTGTTTTAAATCATATTGCAGGTAGAGGAGTGTAGTTATGACTATAAAACTACTATAACCTGCAGTTGTTTAATGCATATAAGGGAAATTTGGTTTTAATTTGTGAGCATATTCTCTGCTCAACAACCAAATCTTTCATTCATTTCAATTTGCTGTGCTCTTTGTATTTACCTCAAAAGATATCTGACCTTCTGTGTCAAACCTGTCTTCTTAGTTTGTTCTATTGCTCTTTAAAAGGGGCACTGGATAGTTTTGAAGATGTATAAGAATACAATCTCAGAAGTATTTATCTTAATAACTGAATAAAGAAGCTGCTCTCCGAGGAAAATACAGTCAACAGAACACTGTTTGAAGCTAGAAGGCTGGCAGGGTCCACCTCATACAGACAAAGTAAAACAGCATGTAACTGTGTTCAGTCTGTTCATTCTTTCATTAATAAACTTCACTTCGTGAGCGTTCCAAAGGACAGAGAGTCACTGCAGGATAACACTGTGTTACATATTACATCAACCTTTCACCCTTCTCAGAAGTGGAACACCTCCCACTTCTGTATTTTGGACTTTCAGTATCAGTCAGACTGTTTAATCAGGTCTAACCAGCAGACGGGCTGGAGAGGCTTCATACTGCAGCCAAACAAAAACAGCCAGTCAGTTGCAAAGATGAGCAACGTAACTTTTAAAGTGAATGTGGAAAACTGGATTGCAGAGAACCAGAATGCTTTTCTGCCACCAGTGTGCAACAAGCTCATGTGAGTAATTTTATTATTTCATTTTATTTGATAGTAGCCTCGTTGTTAAATTTGTGTGTAACTACAGTGGATCTTCGCAACAACTTGTTTTGTTGTTCATATATTCCAAATGCTGATGAACAATTAGTAACTTTACAACAACTCTGTCAGCCACAATAAATGTGCAGTTCAAAATGGAGAACTAGTAGCGTCCTCAGAACACTGTTGTCTTTCTCTCAGGCACTTTTCCCAGCTACTTGTCATGTTCGTTGGTGGTCCTAATACCAGGAAGGACTATCATATAGAGGAAGGGGAGGAGGTAAGAGGGAAGTACTCACTTCCACAGTAGAGTATTTAATGCACACTTGGACTAACAAGGACAAACTCCAACTACAAAGTTGCCACACTTGGTGAAACTATTTTGGCCGGCTGCCAGTATTTGCTTTCCCTGTAAGCTGTTGTAGTTGGCATTGTTTCCTGATCGACTTCTGTTAAGTTAACTGTGTATGAACAGTGTATAAAGCGTGGTCAGCTGACAGCCCCATGCCACATTTCACAAGCTGTTACTCAGTAGTGATACTGATGTTGGGTAACATTCCTGGAGATGAGCTACAGAGGTCTGGGAAGCTCCCTGTTTTTCAACTCCACCTCACTGACTATCCAAAGATGGACAACAGGGCAACTTCCCAAAACTGAAACCCAGACATCCCAATTGCCACCTGGTTGGTCGGCTGAGGTATAAGTCATAAATCATTGGCTCAGGTCCCAACTGCTAACATCGAGGGCCACATTAGCAGATGGGACATGAGACAAACAAATGAAAATACATTTTTCACAAAGACGGTCAATGCTCAAGACCCCCGTTATGTTTCCATATATCGGACATCACAAGGCTCCAACAAAAGACTTCAGACACTTAAAATATGTAAAGTCAGCATAGTTCCCCTTTACTTTAATGATATTTCTCCTTCTGTCTTCCACTCTGTTTTAAATAGTTGTTCTACCAGCTGAAGGGGGACATGTGTCTGAAGGTGATTGAAAATGGCAAACACAAGGATGTGCACATCAAGGAGGGAGAGGTGAGCTCTGTGCTTTAATATACTTTTTGTTTTGGAATAGTTGTATATTCTGCACAGTGAGTCATTTATAATATATCATAACTCTATATGGGGTCCAGCTGAGAGGAGCACAGTTCACTCTGTCAGTGCCTCTTCCAGTGGTTTAGGATGAAAATAACATATGCAACACTCAGTACTTTGTCATTCATTTCGTCCCCACTTGCAGATGTTCCTGCTGCCAGCTCGGATCCCCCACTCCCCCCAGAGACAGGCCAACACTGTGGGACTGGTGGTGGAGAGGAGACGGCTGCTGACCGAGACTGACTGCCTGAGGTGAACTGCAGTATCTCCTTCTCGTCTCTTCTCTTCTCTTCTCTTCTCTTCTCTTCTCTTCTCTTCTCTTCTCTTCTCTTCTCTTCTCTTCTCTTCTCTTCTCTTCTCTTCTCTAAAGGTGTTTTGTTCTCAAACCTCAACAATCTTAGATAAATAGTTTGTGTGACATAACCAGCCTTAGCATGACGGTAACGTCATCTATGAATCCATGACCTGCGTGGGTGTTACCTGGACATGAGATCTGAGTTTTTATAATTGCCTAAAGCTGATTACATAGATGAATATATCTTTTGAGATGAGAGAGCATTTTGATTGATTGATCGCCCACATTATTAGACTGGAACACAGCTCTAATCCATGGATACTCTAACCTTGCATTCACACACCTCTGCTATGTATCACAGCTGCTTTTCCATCTCTCTATTTGCATTTATTTTCGTAGCAGTCTTCAGGTAACCAACCTGCTGTGTCTCTTTATGTGATTTCACACTGCACGCAACCATGACATGCTCTATGTGATGGTAGTGTGACAAGGTAGTTGACACGAAATTCATGAAACCAGTGGAGAGCAAAACTGTACACTAAACTATGATGGCTAATAGAAAGACTTCCTATTTTGTATCCACAAAGTACACTCTGTCCAAATAGTCCATAAGATTCGATGTGAAAGTAATAAAACAAACAGTTCCAAGCAGTGTTAACGTTAGTGTGTGCTGGTGCTTTCAGGTACTATGTAGATAACACCACTAACGTCCTGTTCGAGAGGTGGTTTTACTGCCAGGACCTCGGAACACAACTTGTGCCAATAATCAAAGAGTAAGACATCCACACGATTGCAGGCATGTTCACAAACAGTCTCCATCGAATCATGTTGTCTGTGCTGATACAGTTCGTTGTTGACTTTATCTGCAGGTTCATGTCGTCAAAGCAGTGCAAGACAGGAAAGCCAGATCCAGGTGAGTGTTTTTTTTTCTTTCTCGTGACTGATCTAAAAATGTACTCCCTGGGTGTTTCTAACCGGTGTCATGATTATCTTTGGGGCGTACAGGTGAAGTCTTCAGAGACCCACCGTTCCAGTTTAACACCATGAACGTGATGTCCCCCTTCTCCTTCAAAGACTGGATGAACAAACAGAAGCCGGCCCTGGCCAGCGGGGGGCCCATCGACATGTTCGGAGCTCAGTTTGAGACAGAGGTAGTGTTAGTGCGAGTGAAGTCTCACTCAGATTTAAATCTTGATTAGTTAGTATTTGATCAGATAGTTGCTGATTTAAATAATACAATTGCCTAATTTGTTTTGTTCACATAAAGCTCTTTTATGGCTACTGTTGGTTAAAGTAACAGTTCACCCATAAATGAAAAATTCAGCCATTCCCAGATTTTTAACTTTCAGTTGTACTTCTAATGCCAAGAATGACAAATTTGCCTCAAGGGACTTAACAATCTGTGCAAAAACTGACACCCTCTTATCTTAGGTCCCCTTGATTTGAATAAAGACAACTCTAATGAGAAATAACAAGGAAGAATAAAAAAGAAAAAAAACAGAGTTGACATTGAGACAACAGGAGCAGATGTGATGTGCTCCAGAAAAAAATATGATGAAGATGCATTGACACTCCATCTTGTTACCGTGACAGGTGATGTTGTTTGGACCTGGACAGATGGAGACATCAGTACAGCAAAGTGATGTGTGGATCTGGCAGATGGTATGGTCTCTAGATACTTCCTATATCCAACCAGTCCATCAGTGCTGTTTAGTTGTTGCTGTTCTTACCTTTATCTTTATAATCACCAAACTTTAAGTCTGTTTTTTTCTAACCATCATCTTTCCTCTCCGACTTGTCTTTTCAGGAGGGCTCCTCCAGAGTAACTATGAATCAGCAGGAGTTCACTCTCTCTGCAGGAGACAGCTTGCTAATTCCAGAACAGTCCCAGTGAGTTCATTTTCAGTATAACACCTCCGGTCAGCATAAATATGATGTCATAAGAAGTGTTGCAAAAATGGTTTTAGTGGATGTCATTTGGCAGCAATGACAAGATTTCTAAAACAGCTTCTTTTCCCTCTTTAGATACCAGTGGCAGAGAGACGATGGGACTGTTGCCCTCGCTGTGGTCCAAAACCCTGAGAGGATGAGACCCTGAGCGTCATGTGCCAAGTCACACACGTTAAATATGCAGTATTCATTACGGGCAGGGAGGAGGACTCAGTGTGTAGAAATTAAAAAAGGAGGTAGAGAAATGTAGTAACAGTAATGTAATGTAATGTAATGTCCTTGGACAAGACACTGTGTCTGTGTGAGCATAAAAGGTCAAAAGCTCTTTATGCATTAAGTGCCTTTAATTCACCATGTCTTTAACCTATGAGAGAAATGAAGTAAATACTTAAATATTCGCGATAACACTGAGTTGTGATCATTTATCTCCCTGACCTTTACTTTCCAATATCCACATTTCATCACTGTTTTTTCCTTTACTGCATTGATAGATGTTAATGTTCTCCATTTTACACTGGAAAGTCCTAAAGCTTCCAAATCCAACCGCACTGTTCACTTGTATTCAACATGTCGATTTTTCTCTGGAAGTCAAAGGGGAGAAGAATAGAACAATGACAGTTATCTTCTGAATAAAAGGTAAAAACCACAGTCACACTCCTAGTGGAATAATATTGGCTGAAACTACATTAAACACAAGTTTGAACAAGAGTTTGGCACAGTCGCAACACCAACTCGTCTGTTCCAGAGAAACGCAGACTGTGATTTTAGAGTCACAACTTTTTCCACTGTAATTATCCTCCAGCTATTAATGAGACAAGGAGGTGGGCTTGTTGCTACTCTTGTGATCATTAACAGTATGATTAGTTTGGGACTTAGCCAAGCTATCGATCCTTTAACCCTAGGGAATAAGACTGGGTGTGTATTACTGTTGTCTTAAGTTTTTACACGTAAGTGCTTCATGGTCTAAACAGCTCTGAATTCTTACATGGCTTAAAGTGTCATTAGAATTTACACCCAGACTATATTTTCACTGTTGTATTTATCTCCTAAAGTCCCCCAGAGCGATATGTTTCAATCTTGCGCACCCAAGATATGGATCTTTTGCACACAAGGAAATAACTTAAAGAATAAATAAAGATAAAAAATATCAATTCATGTGACATTAGGGGGTTCATATCCTTCCTGGAAACAAAAAGAATAGAAACAGCTTGATGTCTTAAGTGAAATTCAGAAGACTTCTTTCCTGTGCCAAGTTCAAGGCAATTTATAGGCAATTGGTACTCTTCTACAGAGCATCAGTGACATCATTAAGGCGATATTAAAAGACAACAGCCATCCGAACCACAGTCTACCACCCCACTGTCATCTCAGAAAGTCAACACCACTGACAATCGGTCTGTGCATCAGATACACAGATGGATTCAAGAGGCAATGAGCTTTTAAAAACATGATGACTAGAAGCAGGGGGAAACAACTCCATTTGTCCGTCTAAAACTCAAAGATGTACACAATTGTTAAAATGAAATTTAGTTTTACTGGAAGTTATGTGTTGGAACTATTTCTTGGGCCCGGTGACTTCCTGGAGTCATCGCTGTGAGGCAACAAGCTGACACTTCAGAAAGTCATTAGTCTTGGCTAAGAAAAAGTCTAACTAAGCCCCCAGATTAAACCTCTACAACTTTTTTTCTGGTCTGTTAAACTGTTCATCTCCTGGAGGTGCTGTAGCTACTGATTTATAGCTGTCATACAGTCATTGGATTTATGAGCTAGCAAACCAGTTTTCCCCAAATAAAACACTGCTGTCTCATTTCAGCCTGTTAGAAAAACACGCTCACAGATTGGCCTGCAAATATTTGTGAGATTTAATGACACAGCTCAGGGAGGTGCAACACCTTGTTTACTGTTAAACTCTCAGTTGTGGTGTTGCTCTTAAATGCTGATTCCAGATCGATCGGTTCAGTTGTGCAGTCTTATCCTCAGAGTGTTCCTGATCACGTGCTGCTCTGCTATAAACGCTGCCACAGTCCAGGGCAGTGCGTACTCCAGGGTCACCAGTCCTCCCAGGTTATACCTATAACCTGAGTAGTCCCAGGGACAGGCCCCCAGCAGCCTCAGCCCCGTCCCCCAGCTGAACTCCCAGAGGTAGATGAACATGGTGTAGGCCATCAGACGCAGTGGCAGCGGGCGGCGCTGAGCCAGCAGTCGTGCCCTCAGGCTCTCAATGAGGTAGATTGCAGTAGCGTACATAGGCAGCGCCCACAGGCTGCTGTGACCTGGCAGCCTTCTGTCCTGGGTGCTGCACCAGTCACACACAGCGGTGAAGGCCACCTCACAGAGGCAGCCGTGCAGCGCGTACACACACAGACGAGCTGCAGCGGAGAGAGGACGACCAGAGACGCTCTCATGTGGCTCTGCGAGGGCTTCGTCTTCACCGCCAGTCCCTGACACAGTGGAGAGTTTTATAAGCCATGTTTACAACAGTCCACGAAGACACATATGATTTTAAAGAACTAAGCGAAGATTTAGAAAGTTTAGAGTGAAAAGAACTTCAGGCCTTTGAATCACATTACTTCAAAATGATACTGCACCTAGCCAAAATATAGTTTGATGCACAATCATGTAAAACCACAAGAAATCATTTATTTCAGTTTGTATGAGAGATGTTAATCAGTGACCTTGAGAGGAGCTGGCAGGTGGATTTAGTTACCTTTAGACGGAGTCAGGCTAGCAAGGAAACAGCATTAAGACTGGAAGCAGTCTTTATGCTAAGCTAAGCCCTCTGGCTGCTTGTTCCAACTACGTAGTTACTGTAAAAACATGCAAATGGTATCAATGTTCTCATGTCACTCAAATGCAAAAAAGCGGATAATCTTATTTCCCAAACTATTAAAATATTCAGCTGAGTTAAAACACACTTAAGTTGAAAAAGTGAGGTAAAATTAACGACTACAGGACAGGTGTTGGCGATGATGTAGTTCACTGAGTGATTTCACACAAAACTAGATATTTGACTATCTTTACGACAAACAGCTACTTTATAGACTTGAAAAGTTGACTTTTTAATTCACAAACATCATATGTGTAATTCATGGCACAATTCAAACAGGATTAAGAATGTATTTGTCTCTCCCTGTTGACTACTGTACAGTTTCTCCATGGAATAAGGTCCCATAAGGTCCAGCGGAAAAGGCTCATGACTCTGAGAATGACTTACATAGGTAACTTATGTAAGTAATAAATCAATCATTTAAATCCTAGTGCTATCTTACTGTTTAGATTAATGATGTTATGATGTTTTACAGCTTCAGGAAACATTAATAGACTGATGAAGATTTAAAGTAGTTGTTGCCTCCCTCTAATAAAAAAAAACCTTTCATTGACTGCAAATGTGACAGGTGGTGATCAAAATGAGTGCATAAGAAAGCTGGGAATTAAGCAGATAGTTACTGCGACAATGTTGAGATATTTTTGGTAATAAAAAAGTTATGACTATTAGACATTTTTGCAGAGGGAAAAAGATAGAATACATACAATTCTCAAGTATAAATGGGTGAAAACAGCGTTTCAAGTGAGTCAACTATGTTTCAACAGTTGTTTAACTGATAAAAAAAACACATTTAATAATAATATCATTTACATTTTGGAAGAGCTAGTCTCGATCTAGATTTTCTCCCCCACATTATAATGCCTCCAGTGTGTATTCTGTGTTGCCCCTCCTCCACAGGACACACCGGACGGTGTACAGGCTCTAATGCGGATTAACGGGCTAATAGCTCAGTTTAGGAAGATAAAGGCTTCAGATCAGCAGGATTTCACTCTGCATGTGATAAAGGTGTCATTACCAATGTCAAATAAACTTGGTGGATACCAACTCTGTCATTAAATTATTTTACCACATATTAAAGTACAGTCAACAATGGTCTCACAGTAGCATTGGATCCAATCACTCCATCACTTAACTTACTTCAGTCGAGATAGGATGTGGTCACAGCACGTTGACTATCATGCCTCAAAGTGTGTCTTCCTACAGCTATTAAACTTAATAAACAGTCATAACTCTCACCTTGATCATTACTACCTTGTGTCCTCCTCGCATGTAGTTTTCTCGCCTCCATCCCGGAGCAGCATATGGGTCTCTGCACCTTTTGTAATCCCTATGCTTCCCTGTGTGTGTGTGTGTGTGTGTGTGTGTGTGTGGGGATCTTGGGCTAAACATTAAGCGGAGTGAGACAGCGATGTCTCTGTCATAGGCTAAGGTCGTGAACCAAGGGACGGTCCCAGGAAGTAAATCTGGACCACTCGTGTTGGAATAAATGAGTTCGTGTATGTAGCACCAATAAAAGTATTGATCTCACACTGGGTGCATGAATAGTTCCTTTTTAACAGCGCAAATGATTTTTTTTAGGGCAAACATGGACGCTATCAGGGAGCCACAGTAGGTGGGTGTGTCAGGAAAGCAGACCACTGACTGTGAAACTTCTACTGGACATGCATCAAACTTTTTTAAAACAATAATAATACCAAATCCAATTTTGGTTTCCAATCTATTTGCAGCCTTTCCATATTTTAGAAGGTCATACTTTACATAAAAGAATATGTGTGTTTAGTATTTTATATAAATCTTGGATTCTTTACTTGGGTGAAGTTCATAGTTTTCATTCAATTCCCATTTTATGCATCTCCACATGCATAAATCGATGTCATGTTTGTGTGATTTAATAGGTAGATAGAATAAATGCACTTTTTGATTTATATCAAATTGTTATTATTATCATCAGTGTAATTAGTCTGAATTATTACTTATTTTGGTTGAAGTAAAGTGATTGATGTATTAGTCATCTGAAATGATAAAAAATTATGAAGCACTTACAGCAAGACTTGTGGTATGAGAAGGCTGCCCACACACAACGTACAAATATAAATATGTTTGCGGAGCTCTAACAGTAATTTCACACTTGCACGGTGTAAAGTGTACCCATAACGTCTCCGAGAGCAGATGTCAGTCCTCACATGGTGCCACTGCTGGGTCCTGTGTGTTTGTTTTGTGTGTGCTCTAATAAAACTGTTGGATAAATGGCAGACCTGTGGATCAGAGTCCAGTGATATTAGCAAACACTCCTTTAGGGTTGGGAAGGGGGACTGCATCGATGTATGGGAGTCAATGACCATAAAGTTATTGAGCTGACAAAGGTCGGATTGTTCACACAGCTGTGAGCTAACTGTGTGTGTGTGTGTGTGTGTGTGTGCCTGTTTTGCATTGCTGTGTAACAAACTGTAACTGAAGAAAGTTTGTTTGATTAGGGAAATTATCTTCTGCTCTCTCATAATGCACATAGAGGTTCCACGTTGTCCCCAGTGGACCCAAATTACAATGAAATGAATTTACATGAATAAAACAATTATTTGAAATGACAGGAGATGAAGTGACGAGATGAGATGTGATGAAATGTGATGAGAAATTATGAGCTGAGCACAAGGTTGCGATGAGATGATCTAAGCGTGCATCCTGTGTGACGTGGGTAGAAGAGGGTGAAAATAATGTCTTTACAAATCAATTTGGGATATTGGGGATTCCTTAGACTTGCTTTAATTGTTCATTAATGTTTTAAAACAAGTCCCTGTCTACTTCAGCTGTTTAGGATAATGCTCCAACACTGTTTTGGTATAAAGAAACCTCACCTCACTTTACATATAAAGGTGATTAGATAATGACAAACTTTTCATCATTAGGTGAGCTTCTCCTTTAAATTAAATGAGATGAAGTTAGGATGAGCTGAAATCAAAAAAGGACAAAATATGATCAGGAGAAACAATCAACTCGGGACAGAATCAGAATTAGTCAAAATCAGGTGAAATTGACTGAGATGAAGAGGATGTGTTTAAAGTTAAATTAGATAATTCAAGATGAGCTAAGAACAAGCAAAATGTGACATAATTCCCTGACAAAGTGGAGATCTGGATTCTGAAGTAACAATGTGGGTGTTCGTATCAGTATTTGTCATCAACACCGACAACATCATATCTCTGTCGACAAATAATCCTTTACAATTTCCATTTTTTAGAATTGTTTTATTCTTCTTTCCAGACAAGACTGTGATATAAAAGGTACTTCAACTAAAGAAGTGGAAAACGAAAGAGTGACAACAGTGCTATTATGAAACATTATACACTCAAATATCAGACATGACTCTCTTGAAGGCTGGTTTCACTGGAACAACACCCTCGTGTTATGACAAGCCCGTCCTTCCATAGGGATTTTTTTACTTTTTATTTCTCACAATCACTTTCACTGAAAAAGGGGTGTACACTCCAGTGCACACATTTCCACGAACAAATCCTTTGTGCACGGACAACTCTGACCTCTGCTAACATCTTTCAGAGGGAGCTGTGGACTTCAGTGTTAACTTCTGGTGAGTGCTTAAAATTGAGACTTTTTATTATTCATCTCACATTTATTTTGAGTTGCGAACTTTAAAAGACTGAAAAGGATGCAATCTTTTGGATTTCATTAGCAGTTTAACACCTTTAATTAGTGTATTGTAATAGCCCTGAAGTAACGGTCATTTGGGAAATTCTGATAACATTTTTGTAAAAAATAAAAAAGAAGACACTTATCCAGGGAGTACCCTGCCCTCGCCCTGAGACAAGGCTGGGATTGGCTCCAGCAGCAACACCCCGCAACCCCATGGAAAGGGATAAGCGGTTCGGACAATGACATGACGATAAAAAAGAAGACTGAAATGCTTTTTTAAGGTACAAGTGGCACATGGGAGGAAATTGCTGTTGTTAGAAATACACAACCTTCTTGTCTCTGAAATAATTTTACGTGTCAGAAAATATACCTACTTGTTTTCTTGCCGAGTGGTTGATGATAAAGTTAATACTACACTAAATATGAAGCTACAGCATGTAGAATGAACAGAAATTCTAGAGGTAGGGGGGAAACATTTAGTCTGCCTCTGTTCCAGTACAGCTCGCAGCGTATCAAACCGGAGCATTTAAATACTTTCACCAGCTGTGTTACTGATAATAACACAGCAGGTGAAACTCTTTGTCTTTGTTCAAGAGTGTGAGGACCACAAACTAATTTCACTGCTTAACAACTCCTTTTTTGTCATGTATTGTGATTTTTTACAACAGTTTTTACAACAAAATAAATATAACATAATTTGCTAACCAGCACCTCAGAAGCTCCTGGATACGTAAAAGAAATGACAAGGCTCCAGGAAGTTACTGCGAAGTTACTGTGGCCATGAAAGCCACAGTAAAAACACACATTGTAGTTCTACACATCAAATCAAATGAAATAACGTGTAATAATTAGTTGTTTTATTACTTTCACAAAACCAGTCAAGCTGTTTCCCCATGTTTCCAGTCTTCATGTTATGCTATAGAAACTGGCTGTTGGCTGTAGCTTCAAAATAACTGTGAAGACATGAGAGTAACATCAATCTTCTCATCTTACTCTTGGCATGAATATGACTTAGTGTACTTAGATTTACATATAACCATTTGGCAGATGCTTCTGTTCAAAGCATCAAACAAATGTTTTTCAGTCTCAGCCACAGTACATAAAGGAGAAGCCATTGAGAGAATGAGTGCTGCAATACCCAGTTGCAAGTATCTTAACTACTTGGTCTATAAAATATTACAACACTTTTTTCTCTTCTTTCAAGAATACAAGATCAATATCCAGAGAGATCATCCTGCATTCACAGTCGAAATGGATTTGATGAACAATACCACGATGCACTGCCAATCTGCCCCAGGCCGTGGGACTTCATTCTTGATGGCTGCCATGATCAGCGGGATGATTGTGGGCCTGCCATTAAACATAGCAGCTTTGTTGATCTTCTGTTTCCGGATGAAATTTTGGAAACCCCACACTCTGTTCCTCTTCAACATGGTATTAGCCGACTTCCTGCTCCTCATCAGCATACCCTTCCGCATCGACAACGTACTCCGAGGGGACTACTGGGTGTTTGGACAGGTCTGGTGCCGCATCAACCTCTTCATGCTGGCTGTCAATCGCGCTGCCAGTATTGCATTCATGACAGTTGTGGCTCTGGATCGCTACTTTAAAGTAGTCCATCCACATCACTGCATCAGCCGGATTACTTTAACGCAGTCGGGTTGGCTCGCAGGCCTGATCTGGATGCTTGTAATTGCCCCCCGGATTCCGCTGGTGACCACTGAGCTCCTCCGCCAAGATGACAACGTCTCCCGGTGTCGCAGCTTCAACGATTATGAAGTAATCCCATTGCCAATAAAAGTACACTATGTTGCCTTCATTGCAGAGTTCTTCCTGCCCTGGTTTGTGTTGCTGTTTTGTTCATCGCGGATTGCCTGCCATCTCCTCAAACGGCAGATTGGCAGAAATTTACAGAAGAAGGTACGGAAGGCAATCCGAGCAGTTTGGGTAATCAGTTTGGTGTTCACCATCTGCTTCTTGCCAAGTATCCTGACAGGCTTGGGTGGGGTGTACATTAAGGTATTTCAGCCCAAGAACTGCAAGTCCTACAATCTGATCACAAAGCTCTTTATTGAATGCATCGGCTTCACCTACCTCAACAGCGCTTTGGACCCTATCATCTACTGTTTCTCTAGCTCCTTGTTTCGTGATGCCCTCACGAGCTCCAACAGACACCTGAAGAAAAGCCTCAGAGCAGGCAAGAACACAACCAATAAATGATGACAGACAAAAGCAACTTCCATTGGATTAACTTCCCCAGAGCAAAGTCTTAAGTTCATGTCATTGTCCGTAACCGCTTATCCCTTTCCATGGGGTTGCAGGGTGTTGCTGCTGGAGCCAATCCCAGCCTTGTCTCAGGGCGAGGGCAGGGTACTCCCTGGACAGGTCACCAGCTCATTGCAGGGCAAAACTGATGAGCAATATGGGGTTCAATATCTTGCTCAAGGACACTTCGACATGCAGCTCAGCCCTGAGACAAGGCTGGGATTTGAACCAGCGACCTTCCGATCACTAGTCGACCTGCTCCACCTGCTGAGCTACAGCCGCCCCGTCTTAGGTTCAGTCCTCAGATTGTTGAGGTGTCTTGAGGAAGATGCTGAATGACTCTAAGGGCAACTCAGATGCAAAATGCAAAATGGGGGCACTTCTTTAACATTATGACTACAGTGACTGTTTCCTACTTTAGTCTGAGTGACAGTTATACTGTGACTGCAAGTATTGGCAGTTACTGAATTTTAAGAGGGAGCTAAGCTGAGTTGAGTGCAGCAAGGATGATGTTAGCACCACCCTGTTTCCCTCGACAAAAAGACTTTTTTCCCCATGTATCATTTTTTGGATTATTGTAGAAAATTGTGGCAAACATACGTTTTTGATACTTAAACGATACATATAAGATTATCTTGCTGAAATCAACCCCACTTTTACAATGGTTGTTCACTATAATTTGATCAACCTATGAGTTGTTAAGCTCAAGTTAGAATAGTGTGAAACTAAAGTCGGCCTGTGCAGGTGGACTAGTGAGATGAGTCTTGGCATAATGATGTTTAATGTCTCTGACATCTGTATTCTTATTTAGCCACTTATTAGCAACTGCCATTTACACTGATGGGTTGTAAGTTGTAGAGCAAAATGTAAAAAAAGCTTGTGTCAACAACAGTGCTTATTTCAGGCATTTAACTGAAAACCTGTAGACTGTTATTGTGTGTTCTTGCTGCACTCTATAGTCGTCATGGCCAGAGACCGGGTGATCCATGCATGGCACCTCCAGTATAGTATCAGTATAATAAATAAGGTGACCAGTGGAGTACCTGCAAATGTTCAGTGTTCATGCTCAAACTGTATATATAGATATGAATAAAAGAAGGAAACTTGTGTCTTAATTTGTTGGTATTCATTGTGTCTCTTTCTATATACAATGTCTACTGACCATTCACAGAGGTGTTTATGATAATGATGGAAAACATTTCTTTTTACATTAGTGCTAGTCAGCCAACTCGGTCAGCAATCCAGGTATTTTCACAGTTAGAAGGTCAAGCATTTTTGGCGTCAAAGCACCACTAAGCAGCTTTCATAGGAATGAGCAGTTGGACCTGCACTCATCAACAGAAAGTGTGGTTGAAGACAGAGCTCCAGTCTCTGAGACTGTAGCCTGGGTTCCACCACAAGATCCAGCCAGGACATGCCCTGTCATTGATGTGTCTCCCTCCACAGCCAGATCTAACTGAAAACGTGTTGGAGCTCACACCATAATTTTTTTCAGCTCCATCCAATTTTTATTCATTATTACTAACATGCCGGGGTTGTCGGAGGATGCCATCTCATCGTAGCCCTGCAATGCCAGCTCAAAAGATCCACAGAATTTCACACAATCAATGATCTCCGATAAAAATATGTCTGTTCATGTCCAACTCTTCATTGTGTTTTCTCACCGCAATTCTGTGTCCTTCATCCAGCTGCGCAGCTATGCTAGTCCTGCCTAGCATGGCTAGCTTGACAGCATTGTTCGTGTGTACCTTCGAGCATTCATATTTTTTGATCCGCTCTGACGGATGTTTTAGGTCTCTGACTCCACATAGTATCTGTCTTGGGCATTTTAAAAAGTAAACACGGGAAGCAGATGCATATGTAGATAGATGCATCCCAAGCGTGCCACCATGTTGATATTGTGTCGTCACTTCGCGTGGCAGAATTTAGCGTGTAAAGGCCAAGTTTACACATTCCCATTGCACACAAAAGCCTGATTTTAGCAGGTTTAAGTGTGATTTTTGACCAGTGGAAAAGGGATATATGAGTGGAATAGCCCTGAAAAGAAGTCCTAGCATGTGCAGGTATGAGCACCCTGCTGGAAAAAAACAACATAACCAGCACCAAAACACAATGTATGTTAGTCTTGCTAGTGACTGGTCTTCGGTGCTGGTTTTGGTGTTGGTCTTTGCTGTTTTTTGTTTTTTTTTGCAGGGCAGCTTTGTTAATATAACATAGTTTGTGTCATTAAGTTAACTCCCTCTTCTGGGGTAATTATTAAAAAATACCTTAGGCTACTTATTTTAAATGTATAATTGTACATCATGTGCATAAACACACCACTCACCTTCTGTTTAGAAGAGATGGGCGACTCACTGGAAAAAGTTAAATTATTGGTAACAGCACTACACCTGTTAATATTTCAACATTTGCGCTGTGTAACAGTCATGACTTTTAGCTAGTTTATGCCACGTTTTTAAAATTCACGTCTCTCTGCTAAACGCGTTCCAGCCACCCTGAAAAACACAAAGGTTTGGCAGTTTCCTCGTGTCTAGCGGGCGCTATGAGCATGACGTCACTGACCCATCCTTGCCTCGCAGTCCGTGCTCGCGGACGGCAGCGCGGTGCATGTGTGGGGGTGTATGGAGGGAGGACAAGAAAAGCCATTAATGTTACTCACATATATTATGTTATCTTGGCATTAGTGGAGCATAATACGGCGCTGCGTGTGCTTGTATTTGCGTTTTCCTGCTCGAAACCTCGCCGAGACGTTTTTTTTTTAATGGCGCCTCGTACGACAAATTCGCAGCAATTTTAACATAATTCAGTCTACCACTGTCCTCTCGCACCCTCCCATCACACATAAATGTTTGTGTGCAGGTGGTGGAACAGTCTGTGAGAATAAAAAGACGATAAACAAGAGAGTTCATCCAGGTCGAGGGTGCTTGTTTATAAACCCAACTGCGGGGCTGAAGCAGTGAGCTCCAGTGGCGCAATCGGTTAGCGCGCGGTACTTATATGACAGTACACTGTAGAGCAATGCCGAGGTTGTGAGTTCGAGCCTCACCTGGAGCAGTCTTTTGAAGTTAAGCTACAGTAAGATTTATGCAAATCTGTTTCATTATATGATACGGTTAAAAGAAATTAGGATCACAGCAGATTTCTCTTGCCGTTCCATTGTGACTTTTGAGCTCTTAATGAGAATAAATACAGTAAAACGCCTTCAAATATGAAGAGCAAAGGGCACAAATAGGATTGTTATAGTGATGCCTTGGAAAGAAACATAAACAAGGCTACAGCAATGTCCTTTAACTGCACTTACTATGGACACAAAAAGAAACAGTTCTTAGAAAATGTGAACACATTGGATTTGAGAGGGAACAGATGTAAGTTATGGGCTAATATTTTCAAATGTGATATAATTTAAAGACCAATAAAGACATATTTGACTGTCAAATATCAAAGCCCACATCGTGTGTGATGTGTGATTTGATCCATAAATAAAGGTAAATAGTTAAAGATGGAAATCCAATCGCACTTCATGTCCAACTATAATCCCTGAAAATGAAATGATATTCAAGACGTTTACGTTTGTGTAGTACATTTGATATGAAATTTCAGTGACTCCTCCCCTGATATTTTTTTGGCTTTAAACAACGGTGTGTCAGATTCATGTTGAACACATTAACATGGTTTAAACATTGTATGAGGAATGCAAAAAATAATAAATAAATTAAATAAATAAATGAATGAATAAATAAATAAATAAATAAATAAATAAATAAAGTAGATCATGGGTCAAAGTGAAAAGTGTGACTACAGTGGGCTCGGTGAATTGACTTGACAGGACACTTTGCTGTTTTGCCACTAGGTGTCGGTGTTGTCCACTGTTTGGACGGGTTAGTCTTTTTTTGACTTTGAATCTGACTGGCTGGTTTTCTGTTTGAATGAAAACAGTTGGCCTGACTTTGCGCTTCCCACTTTTACACTCTGTCTTTTCTCTGTGTGTTCTCATGTCTCACACATTTCATTACATTTTACACAAACCAGCATTATAGTGGGAACTGCTGCAGCAGACACATGCGTGTCCCTTGTTTGAAACCTTTTGGAGTGTTTCATGAGGTTGCTCTTAAATATATAAAAATTACACTCATATATATTATTTTTCACCTTTTGCTGCCCATTGAAACACTTGAGAATAGTGAAGGAGGAACGTCATGGTAAAATTATTGGTGTCTCAATTTCTCAAATTACACACACACGCAGGTTTGAACAGTCTTAACACTAACATGGATGAGTAAAACACACATCATTGCCTGCCATAATCTCAAGAATAGGGCTAATGCAGAAAACATGGTCTGCTCAGAGACTCAAGGCCAAATGCAATGGGCATGAGATCACCATTTTGCAACAAAAGTTAGGATCTGTGTGCGTATGTGTGTGTGTATCACAGTCTTGGTTTGGGGCTCAAAGAGTACTTGATTACCCACTCTCGTAAATAGTGTTTACACAAGTGTAGTGTGGGAAAAGCTCACAAATAAGATCCATCTCATTTGGTCAGACAAACTCACTGTCAGTTTTTTTTTTTTTTTTTCATTTTCATCACCGTCCCTGTATCACACGTGTTTGTCCAAACATATGCAGGAATGTCTTTTCATTCAGCCAGTGCTGCCAAGTCTCACTTCTGTCTCTTCACTCGGCTCCCAGCGCAAATCGGCCATCTCCTCTGAAGATGACTTCATGTAGTGCAGTCAAAGTAAAAAGGTGAGTGAAGTTATTGTAACATCCATTCACATGCAGCATTAGATGTAATTAGATGAGACTAAAATGTGTGCGTGTGAGATGTGCAAAAGGAAATGAGGAAGTGTCTACTGGAGGCATAAATGAACTTAGTACAAGCAAAAGAGTTAGCATGCAGCCTACTGTAACAGCATATGCTAAAGTGTTAGCACGGAGCGTTCTGTCCATCAATGAACAATTGACAAGGGTGTTAGCATGGTGTCTGATCTGTTAGCAGAGAGCATTACTGTCTGAATATAGCATATGCTAATTATTTTAGCCTGGATTCTACTGTACTCACTGTATGCTAAAATGGATATGTGGAGTCATCTAGCACATGCTAATCTGTTAGCACGAAGCGTTGACACAGTAAACACAGTTTAGCATATGCTAAGTCTTTGAACGCTACAGCTATATGAATGTTTCTCCCCATTCAAACAACAAACCAAAAACATTCTTCCTCCAAATGATAACAATTTTTCCAAATCATGTTTTGTCTCAAATCCATACAATGTCTTTGTGACATTGGTTCATCACGTAAAATGTGAGAGGACAGTGCACGACGTACTGGCAGCTTCCATCCACTGCACATTTTGTTTTGTTCCCAGTATGTCAGAACAGCCTGTGCAAAACTATGAGATCACAGGTTAGTATTGGTTATACAGTGAGGGGTCATGTCAACAAACACATTCCACCTTGGACACATTTTGTCTGTCTGTGAAGCATGTGGGTCATCGTGTCTTTGGCTACAACAGCTTTGGTTTGTTATGATTTGAGTACACAGCCTGCTGACACATCTCATTTTAATGGAGAGGAAAAATCAGGGTGTGTGTGCAGTGTGAGTTATGATGGAAGTAAAGTGCAGGAGTGTGCAAGGATGAGCGCGATCCATACCGTGTACGTGTGTGACGAAAGGAGAGACCGGAGAATAAACAGAACCTGAAGGCACCGTAACTGCGAGTCTGTAGGTGTTGTGGCAGGGCCTGTTCTCATATCTCTGCCCTGATCTGGCCTGCAGCATTAGTCACCTCCTCTCATTATCCAGCTGTGTTCATGCACACACACACACACACACACACGCACACACACACACACACACACACACACACACACACACACACACACACACACTGCAAAGAGACTGCAAAGAGACTGTAAATCAATGCAATCTTTTCCCAATAAAACATCTCATTCACCACCAATGCTTTTATTTAATAACTGATAAATACACTTAATGCAAACCACCAGCTGGTTATAAAGACACTTACGTGTTGAGGCTATAAACTTCAGGTTAATTGCTTCCCACAAGAGTACTTCATGTCAAAAGGTTTGTGGGTGGATATTCATGCACTGGATTTCTCACAAACTTGAGCAAAAACACAGATATTGTTGACCCACAAATTCAGGCTGCAATGCGAAGAAGGGCGCCCTGCAACAGTGTATTAAGATCTTTAGATCCAAGCCCGCCCCCAGCCTGGTACTAACCTCACAGCTATGTGTCACAAGCTATAATTCACATCTGTTCTTGGTTAACACCGAGTGTTCACTCACTATCTAGCTGTCTGACAGCTCCCAGGCCCAGCTGTTATGTATTGCGGCCTGTAGGCTCTGCTCATTACGTGTGAAGGTATAATTATTATCATTATTGTTGCTTTTTTTCTTTTTCTTTTTTTTTCTCCTTCCACCGCTTTCTAAAGCCTGGAGCGACATCACTGATCAAGCCCATGTCAACTTGACTAAAAGGAAGTGATGTCATTTTGGCTCCGCGGTCAAAGGTGCGTGTCTCGTCAGAAGGGGAGATGTGTGTGCGAGAGTGTGTGTTGGACATGACCTATGGCGAGGCAGGGTGAATGAGTTTTGAGAAAGACGTGCGATAATGTTTTGTTCCCGAGGAAGCCAATTATACAGCTGTTCTTCTTGGGAAGTGTGGATTTTGGAGTCATATGGTGAAGAATTCCCAGATGTGCCATTTTCATTTTCTTTACTTTTTTTTTTTAACCTCCACTTTCTCGAGGTAACCTATGAATGTCTCTCACACTTTATCATCATCATCTCTGGCAGCAAATGGTCGTGATAGCAGTGAGTGTGTGTGTGGGAGGGTAATTGTTGTGTTATGAGCTGTTCACATGCAGACTCAAAAGCTCAGAGGTTGAGCTTGAGAGGAGAAGTTGCCAGGTTCCATTTATGCTTACAAAATACATGCTGAAATGCTGTATATATGTTGAATGGGTAGGTAGAGGCCAACAGTTGTTTCCACATTGGTTTGCTTCATCAAGTTTAAATAAATAAATGAAAGGTTACAGTAATTTGTGCTTTGGTTCTCACTCAGGAGTAACGAAAAGTGAGCACAGCAGCAGGTGGCAACTGGAAACTTGTACACTTTTCCAGGTTCTGCTGAACACTGTGCTGAGCCCGCAGAGCCAGACGCACTTAAGAAGTGGAGTGTCTACAAGTGTGTGTGTGTGTGTGTGTGTGTGTGTGTGTGTGTGTGTATAAGACAAGGGTGTGTAAGGCCATTTGGCTGTCGTCCCTGCTGCACCTCCTTAACCTAATTAAGCATCCCTCCAACAGCCTGGCTCGTTTGCGAACTCCAATCACACACACATACGTACTCATCCACAGTCTTCCTGGAAGTGACTTGGATTTAAAGGATTTGCAGCACTTCGGTATTCATTTACGGACTGTCGGGTCAGAAATGCAGCGTGTTGTATGAATCAGTGTTTGTTTGAGTGCTTGTTCCCATGAATGCCCTCATCCCCCTTGTGTTACATCCAGGAAACTTGCACTTCAAGCTTTAAAACAAACTATCGTTGCGTCCCATAACTTCCAGGAAACCGGGACTTGAAACTCCTTAACTTCTGCAACTTCCTATATCTTCCCAGCAAGGTTTAGAGCTTTTATTTGTTGAAAGAAAGTAACAGCACGGGGAGCATTATCATCCCAGCCAGAGATTTTGTGTATCCCAGCCTCTGTGCCTCTTCCCCTGGCCTGGGATTCTGTCCTGGCGGGGCTTGGTGAGCAACCACATCCTCTACAACGCGGCTGGCCATCCAGATAGATGTCACGAATAATGGGGGGAGCGCTGGGAGCATGTTTGATTTATGTGTGCGTAGAGCCCTCTGGAAGAGGAAGAATGTGTGACCTGATGGAGGGCCAGCATCCCTAAAAGGCTCCTTCCTGATTCGTCTGAGCCAAGCTGCATTCTTGGCTCGACTGACCTGAACTTATCACAGAAAGCGAGGAGGGTATTTATATGGTGTTCATATGTGTGAGTATTTGTCCTGCTTACACAGTCTGATTGTCTTTTCCCATGAACAGTTTACATGTGCGGATAAACACACACACACGTTTCACAATCTCCAATCCTGAAAATTCTTTCAAACATCTGCTTCTGCAACGACAGACACCGACGTGAACACACACACACACACACACACACACACACACACACACACACACACACACACACGCTTCCCTCTGGTCACTGTGACTTGTGTATGAACACTTTGTTGCTACAGCAAACACCGTAATCTTCAGTTTGGCATGAGCCAGGTGTATTTCATCAGTCCACCAAATGCTTAATATGGACCCAATGATTTATAATGCGCCCATTGTGTGCTGCTCACTGCATAACAAGTACAATATGAGTCAGATATAGATGGCATAATTAACAGAATGGCGACCTTTGATAGAGGAAACGGACCGGTGTGATCGTGTGCCAGTGTGATTGTGTACTCAACGTCAATGTGGCCGGAAAAGGAGGAAAAGGACGCCTGATTAGTGTGTTTGTGTGTTTAGTTTGTGTGTGAGTGTTTGTCTAGGCAAACAAGCCCCACATACTTTAAAGCTGCTGTAAGTGATATTTTTACATTTTTATTCCAACAGTAATCACTGTCAGAGTGCTTGGTCGGTAACCCAGGTCTCTCCACCCCCCCAGCTCAGGCAGTGAAAGAGAAAAAGAACGTTTCTTTTCTATCCCTGCCTGCTTTATCCAATCAGGATGCAGAAATCAATCAAGAGGCTTGTGAAGGTGCAGAGAGAGAGTGATTTATATGAAATGGTAGATGATGGCAAGCTTACACTGGCTTTTACGTTTGTTTTAATACATGAAGGCATAATTTACTACATTACTTAAAGTATATCATTTATGAAGTTTTTCATTTTTGCAGATGTGCAATTATGTAGGAGGGGGTGACCCAGTTTTCAAAGGGACCATCCGTCTGCACAATCTACACTGTGAAATCTGTACATATGTTGAGTGGTACAACAAAGTAGTGATATGACCGCTGAAATGGAGTGTGCTGATTCATCAGCGCTGTGCTAGTGAAGATTTTATCAGCATTTAGCTTGAAGTAAACCTCAAAGAACTTCATCTGCATCAAGGAAACCAGTCACTGATAGCTGTTCACCAGTGGTCACAACGAAACTGCCGTGTGGTCCCATCTGGCAGTTAAAGGTGAAGATATCAGATGTATTTTGTCCTGCTCCGTCACCATCACAGCTGCTGAGCTAAGATCGCAGTTTCACAAACAGACAGAACAAGCTGCTGTTTAGCCCTGAACATCTGAAGTGACATCAATGTAGGCTAATCAATGACATCAGCTATTGCAGATATAGCCTCAGCGGGTCTTAGCTGTCGGCCACAGCTTTAATGCTGGCTTGCTGGAGTGTACAGCAGTCAGCAAACATTCGAATGTCGACTGGCAGACTCTCTCCAAACAAACTTACTGAATCACATCCATTGTTGTCATTTGTAGCCGTCTAACTTCCAGTTTAGCTTCAATAGAGATCCAGTTATTTAATCTAATTTGAATCTAATTAATTCTTCCAGTCAAAATTTGTTGTCACACTCGCAAAAAAAGGTATCCAGTGTTTTACAGCCACTTCTTTCATAACATAAGCATATGGCATGAAGTGTTTATGGGCCCCAGAGCATCACGTGATGTTGTAGTTACACAGTTTGACCACTATGAAAGTTGGTCTCAAAGCCTGGTGCTCTTCCTGGGGGTTACACCCACAGCGACAAGCAAGAAGTGGGACAACCAATGGTGCACGATTTGATGTTGGTACAGCCACAAACCATCTTTGGTCAAGCGTTCACACACTGGTTTTAAATAGAGTTTTATCTCACCAGCTCAAGGCTTAATTTTTGCACTCTGGCTAACTGCTGATAGAGCTCATTAAATCTGAAATTGAGAAGCCAGCTAACAGCATTTATCCTGCCCTTGATTTTACGGGGGACAATTGGCCACAGGAATGTGTGAGTGGTAGGGTGATTTATGTTTTAAGGGATCACTGATGCACTGGTGCTCAAGCCGTGTGTGTGCAGTGCAATTAATGTAGAAGCACAGGCAATGGCCCACATTCCTCCCGCAGCTCTTATGTTCTGCACATGCCTGTATCAACGTCTCCTGTAGGCACACAGGGCACAACCACTTTTGCTTGTGTGTATATAAACGTGTGTGTGTGTGTGTGTGTGTGTGTGTTAGTCCCGAGTGTTGTGTGGATCTGTCGGCGCCCAGCCTATCACTCCCCGTGGGCACATGAAGGGCAGTATGGTGGCTGGGGGCTGGGAGCTGCTGACATGACCGCCCAGTTCAAAGAGATGGAGCAGGAGATGCAGGCGGGGAGCAAACAGAGCGGCCTTTATATTCACCTTGGCCGAGCCTGGGAAAACTCTGCAGCCCCCGTCTTCGCCTGTGGTTACAGGCAGGGAGGCAAGTGGACTTACAGGTGCTGCATAGTGCTGCTCCGGCTCCGTGATACGCCAGAATCTGTGATCTGTTGAAAAAAAAAACGGAACAATATCCCGTGTATTTCAATGAGAGCCGAGGGTTGATGGATGGCACAGAGTGCAGTGTAGGGGATTGTGTGAAAATATCACAAGTTGGCTTGTCTGAAAGAAATAATCATTCCATCTATCAGAGTCCAAAATGATGCTGTTCCTTTCTGTGAGAGGCTGGAAAGGCCTGACCTCTGACCTTTATCCACGCCAGACAATCTGAACAACCGGGTCGGCTTCTGGACGTACTTGTCTTTGCCTCTGACAGGTAGTTATGTATTTAGGCTGCTTAAAACGGGACAGTTCATAAACAAATAAAAAACATACATTTTACCTCTTGTCTGTAGTGCTATTTATACAGACAGAGATAGTAACAGTCCAGGTCTTTCAATGTTCTTGAGGACTTTATGGACAAACTGTGTTCATTACATGAGGCTTAGCTGTTTTTTGAAGACACTTGTTTGTTCTACAACCGCACATTTTATCCTGAGGAACTATCATATGGGGACCGTGAATATCTGCTATTCCAAATGTAATGGCTCATAGTTGTGAGGTTGTGGTTACTTGATTTGAACGTAAAGTGTTGGATGAAAGGGAGCACCAAACCAATAAATGACGTCCCCAAACAACGGTACATTCACTCTTTTCGCATTTTGACGTGTCTGAAATATGAGCTTAGGCTATATACACGTACAACATGGAAGAGTGTCAATCATATATTTTGCTGCAGCACCCACTTTGTGTATGTATAAGTACCATTTAAGGGAGCAATAAAAAATGCTCTCCTCACCCTCCTCTGCCCTACATACGGGCTGATGCTGGCTGACACTCCACAGTTGGTGTTTACAACCTGCAGTCCATGCACTCACACCTGGCTGTAGATACTGTTATACTTGTTGCTCTGCCATCCTGCGCTGCCCAAAGGTGCAGTACAACCATCCTCCCCCCCTCGGCCTCAAACAAATTACCCTCCAGGATTTTTTCCCTATATTTTTTAACTGTAATGTATTTTTTATGACACCTTCCTTGGGGCCGACTATGATAACACTTGTTGCTGGAGCGGGCTTACGTGTACGTTGGCAGCGCCGGGCAGGTGTCACTCAGCAGGCTCTTGCTGTTTTATTAATAGTGTTTTATGTTGCGCTGCAGACGGCTATGAATGTGGCCATTCAGCGGAGGATGCGAGGAAGGGCTGGAGGGTAAAGCGGAGGAAGCAGTGTGTGTGTGTGTGTGTGTATGTGTGTGTGTGTTGTGTAAGGACTGGCTAAGGTAGGCCCATACGCTGCGCCAGTGTCTGATTTGAGCAATCAAGGGGGTGTCAGTTGTTTGTGTGTGTGTGAAGGGAGGGGAGAGGCTGACATCACTCCTTCCAGCGCTGAGGGTGTTGTTGTTGTTGCCATTCTCAGCTTAGAGGAGCTAAAGCTAGAGCGAACATTTCAGTGGAACTTCACATCACAGGGGCCCTGTCATTTCCTCCTGTGGACTGACACACACACACACACATACACACATTTTCACACATTGACAAAGCGCACACACACTAAGATACAGTCACGCTGACTGGCATTCACATTCTCACACATATGTAAGAATGAAAAAAAGACCAACGCACTTCACACAATCCCACACAAGTGCGTGTGCGCGCGCACACACACACACACACACACACACACACACACACACACACACACACCAGCTGATCATTTCCAGTTTAATTATAGAGCATGGGCCTGACACTGCTGCATTATCACTCCTGGTGAAACCACCAATTATGGCTCAACATCAGCTGTAAATCTGCTCATCTTAATAAGGTAAAGCTGAGTTGGGGGGTTGTTTGTGTGTGTGTGTGTGTGTGTGTGTGTGTGTGTGTGTGTGTACAGTGGTACGGCGCAAGTAGGCACTTGCTCGCACATGTTGCCCAGACTCTGGTCTTAAACACATTATTTTGCATGCAAAGAACATGCTTTCAGGGGAAATTTATGAAGCCTGACAGCGCAGTGCGGGCGAGGCAGTTATTTTCACAGAATGGAGTTTAAAGGTGCAATCTGGAATTTATTTGACCCTCCACGCTCACATGTGCACTAAAAAGTTTGACTTTTGGAAATAAGCTTTCTTTAAAACTTTGTTAAGCCAGAGTAACTTGATACAAATGTCAGACATATGAACAAACCTTTGATGTATGTCACCGCTCTTATTTTGGGCTCATATGAAATGAAGTACATTAGAAAGTGACAAAGAAGCTTTATTCTAAAATAACCCCCCACTGTAACCAAAGTAGCGTGACTTTGATTCAGTGGGGAAACCAGGGGACTCAAAACTATTTAAAGGATTTTTTTAAAATTTAAAATAATGCGCAGAATCAGTATTTTGAAGTTTAAACGCTTAAGACTCACATTACATCAATCGTCTGATTATATCAATAGCAGGCTGACTTTCATGCAAAGGGTTCAAACATACAATGAGCTCACAGGAAACAAAGCATGCACGCACTGGATGTCTTAGGGAAAACCATAACAATCATTTCATGAAAGGTAGAACACATTCAGTCCTCTTTGATTTAATTGGTTTGGAATTTCCTAATAATTGTCTCAAAGTTTCCTGGTGAGGATATTTCATTTGGTATTAATTACAGTGAGAACACAGACAGTGTACAACTTGTTCTCTTCTTGTTAAGTTTAACTTGTCTAGTGTAACCAAGAGTGCTTTTCTTCAGTTCATGGCAGTTCTACTATCACTGGAAGTATGAAGCTACAGTGATGGAACAGGCTACACTAAAGCTGCACATGAAAACTAGCTTAATACGCAGAATCTATCTCACATCAACAAACGGCTACTTAATGTCATGACCAAACAAATCATTTAATGCACCACTGAAATCACTTATGTTACGTGACTTGACTTACGTGACTTAGGTAACTTTAACCAAGTTACATGACTGAACGTGGTTCATTTAACCGAAAGTATAATAATTTCCTCAACTGAACTTGACCGTTTCAGAATGTTAATAACAGACCATAATATTAATAACATGTCATAATATGTGACCTACTTGTCAGCAAACTTTATTTTGAAAGTCTTAGTTGACGTTGTATATTACATATTATTGCTAACTTACCAGTGAGTGCCATCCTTTGAAGCTTAGGGCCACTGAGCAAGCTGCTGTATTTGACAAGTTGGGAATGAGATGTTGGCCCACCAGAAACCACACGTGTTGCCAGATCGACCATAACTGAAATCTTGAGGATCAACTTCACCATCAAAAGCACTGTGACACTGTCAAATACAAAGTTACGCTGATGATATAACGTTGTTCTTTCATTCCTGCCTGTGGAAGCGTAGCTGTCGGTCATATCAAATGCAATGAAAACATTTCCTCTTCCTTTCCTTTTCAGTTTGGAATGAAAACAAGGACTTCACCTCCCCCCTTCCCACCGTCTGGCTGTCTGTCAGTCAGTCTCCCTGTGTGTGTGCATGCATGCCTGTGTGTGTATGTACTCAGTGCTCAGGGTGGAGATTATGTCTGGTATTAATGGGATGTCCCTTGCTGCATGTCCCCCCCTCTCCTCCCTCACATTCCACAGTCCCAAACATACACAATCACATGCACGGCCTTATGTGACCCCTCTCCACCCTGCCCTACTTGAACATGAACACACACACACGCACACACACACACACACACACACACACACACACACACACACACACACACACACACACACACTCACACCCTTCGGCGATGCTTCCCTCCCTCCTGCCTCCCAGGCCTTTGGACATCAGAGCAGGCCTTCCCAATCCCCCTTTAGCAAGCATCCAGACCTGTTAAATCAACAGACGGCCAGGTCTATTGTCCCAGAGCTTGATCTGGAGTGTGTGTGTTGGTTTGGCCTGGACGGTAGGTTAGGATAACGTTTGGACAGCGCTGGATCCCCTCTAATCCCAAAAAAGCAGAAGTCAAGCCGAGACCAGGACCTCCGGCGCTTTCAGCGATACACCCTCCTTCACCTGAGCACACACACACACACGCACATGCACACATGGTGTTACGATTGCCACAGTGAATCTCATAAGATTAGCACTGATGTCTTCTATTACCTAAAAGGTGCAGTCACACCAGAAAGTGGCACAGTAAGATTTATTCTCACATTCTCACAAAATATTCAGCTCCAATATCTTTGTGACATCTCTGTGTATTCCCGCAGGGTATGTCGGTTGAACTACTGTAGCTCACAAGCAACATAACACGCTAACCAGCCGTTAACTTACTAGGGCTGTCACACAAACTTTGCAAGCTACTTTATTGTTTCTTTGGTCTCAGGTTGAGATGTCTCTTTTGGCTAATTTTGCTTTGAGCTAACATTAGCTTGCCTGCGGTCAACTGATTAACAACTGGCATACCTCATCTCAGATTTATACATTATTATTACATTACTATTGAAGAGAGGAACATAAAGTTGTCCGAGCTAGCGAACTTGCTTTACATCAGTAAGCTAGCTTGTCAGTGAGCAATACGTTCTAGCATGTTTCTTTCGTTATTTGCGTGGCAAAGTTCACTTAAGTTGAACTACATGCAAGAAATTAGAGTGGAATAACTTTTTCCACGCTGGAAAATCCAAAGATTGCTGCAATTTGAGAGAACTGATTTTCCCACAAAATGCTGCCGTTTTAAATGCCACTGTGACCAGTGTTTAATATATAAGTAGGAGTCCTTCATACTACTTTAACACTCGCACATTTGAGCCGTATCCTTATCTTACCCCTCAACTTCACCCTAACCTGGCTGAAACTAATTCTACTTTCAACATAAAACCAGGCCCAATTGTAAGCGACATTACTCAGTGTATTATAAGACAGTATCGTTAGAAAAGATGTGGCTCACCGTTCTCAGAGTGTAAAAAGAATGCAGCCAAAAAAAAGAAGAAAACAGTCAAGAGAAACCAAAGGATTCACATTATTCATGCAGGCCAAACAACATACAGCAATTACCATTATATGTCATTACAACTGTAATCATCATGCCTCCTATTTCCCCACACTGTTAATATTGAACACCTTTCAGGTTTCACTTTCTCATACATAATACATGACGTACATTAGACCCAAGCTTTTACACCCCCCTGCTTCTTCTTAACATCCAGCTCCTGAACGCTCCTCTGTGACTGTTTCAGAGGAAAGAGTTAAGCCGTGGGGTGTAAGTGTAATGCACACTGCCCCTGCGAATTGACTTTAAACGGGGGAAAGAAAGTCAGAACACGGCAGACGGTTTTGATTTATGGGAGCAGAACCACATTTGATATTCATTTCCGCAGCTGTGGCCAGCTAAAAAAACAGCCCGCAAATAGACCCACACTGACAATGGCGCAGTGTAGCCTTCCAGTGTGTGCGCGCGTGTGCGAGTGTGTGTCTCCGAGCCTGCGTGCGTCAGTCCTATTTTAGAATTGTTTTGGGGCTGTTTCAGTCAAACTCACCGCAGATGTTTCTGATTCGCCAAACACATATAATAAGTAATTATTGAAAACACCTTTCGGTTGCCCAGGGTTGTGTGGTGCTTCATTTTGTGTAATCGAAGCTGTGGTTTTTCTCAGAGAGGCGCAGGATCCAAGAGCTTATTGAATGCCAGCAGAGCGGCTCCGCAGTCAGAGTTTCCTGAGAGAAGAAGAGAGAAGAGGGAGCTTAAAGAAATATTCTCCATTCCGCCTCGGTGAAAAGACAGCAAGAGAGAAAGACAGCGAAGGTCGGGAGATGGAGAGATGAAGAGGGAAGGATCAGCAGCAATCAGTGGCAGTCAGGTGGAAAGAGAAGAGAAGATTTGGTGGTTAGAAAAAGAGATTGCTCTCTGTTGGGATGATGAGACTCCAGCTGAGATTGTAGCTGGGCATGTGAAAACAAGTATTTCCCTCCGATGGAACAAAAAAAGTTCTCACATATGAATAATTTTCTAGCATGAAGAGAATAAACCTACAACTGTTAGCGAGCTCAGACACAACCGCATTTACCAAAATTCTTCCGACAGAGGACAACCAACGGAATATGAAACGCAGGGAAAGTAAACTGAAACATTCATGAAATGTCAGAACGAGACCGAGATGTGGGGCCAATTTGAAATTTGAAACATACGGAAAGTGTACTGGAGTACACAAGAGTGACCAGATCCCAACAAACCAAATCTGGGACAAAGAGTATGTTTGTATGGGATAATGTGGGACATGTTACCAAACCGGAGAGACGGTCCCAAAAACTTTGTGTGTGGAAAAGCGACTGTTGCTAGCTTACTACCACAGTCTTCGGACCTGGTGGTTTATTTTGAGTGGAATCTCTTCCATCGGCTTCCCAAAGTTATGAGTAGCTTTGCAGTCATTGTCGTAGCTGCCTTTTCTTTGTGGAAGATTCCATCACATTCTGCCTAAATCCTGCAGGACCTAGTGCAGCCAGTGAAGGCAGCGATAGGTGACCTTGAGCATGCCAATTGTGTGTAGTCTTCCCTCCCTGCTTTTGTCCAAGACCACTGGATAAAAGCCAGATTTTAGGTGTCTGTCTGGCCCAGTCCCACATAAAGCAGGACACCTGGTAACCCTGTATGTGCTTATCTCATGGGATTCTTGTGCTTTGTGTGACCAACTTGTTAGGGTCCCACCAGAGATTAAAATAAGCCAGTGCAATTTTGCACTGGCTTCACTGGATCTGTTTGTGAGGATTATTGCATTAATGCAATACTTTCGTGCACTGTGGGAACCTGCTGTCCTGTTAGCAACTCTAGCTAGCTAACCAACGAGTCTGCTAATTGATGCTTAGCAGGTTGGGATGAGTTATCACATCACTATCTGTATCTATTCAACCAACCAAATGATCCGCATTAAAGTCCATACTCGGAATGGGTGGAGCTTAAACAGGAAGTTGATGGGACTTGTTGTTAATGTAAGCCTTAAATTGATACGGTATGATGCTGTATTTGTAATACTCCAAATCTTTTTAAGGACTAGCCTCAGAACTGAGCTTCGGAGCAATAGTTTTGATTGGAAGAGTAAGATTTTATGAAGAAATTTAAGCCAGATACCCAATGAGGATTTCACTTCATCACGAGTACGGATATTGGAACGTTTTACTCACATTAAACTAGTAGAAATAAAATAACGTCATCTGTGCTGGATACTTGTTTCAGCCGAGCACTTGCACAGCCCAGTTTGCCAAAACTTAGCAACCTCTCTTAGCTACCGTCGTTCCTACGTTGTGTACACTCCATCACTGTGCGCTTCCCCAGCAGAGCAACACGTAGATGTCTCTGTGGAAAGTCTCTGTTACTTCAGAACTGTGTTTTTTCACAAGCTTACATGTCTACAAATTGGTGTCTGCGATTCTGTGTGGGTGTCTGAGTGCTTGTTCTGTATGTGGGTGTTTGTGTTCTGCGTGTATGCATGTCATTTAGAGAGCGAGAGAGATTTGAAGGGAGAGAAAAGAGAGAGAGAGAGAGAGAGAGAGAGAGAGAGAGAGAGGGAGAAAGAGATTGGAGACAGGATGGGGGATGACGGGCTGGATCTGATTACGGGTTGGAATGGCTGGGAGGGTTTGTGGTGCAGTGCTTTCTCAATAGTACATTCCTGTGTGCAAGCCGGGGCAGGATCCACAGCTACAGGCCGGCCTCTGCCAGAGGGATTGAGCAAAAAGGACACCGTCAGAACAAGCAGCAGGTCAGGACTCACAGTCAGTGATAGATAGCGAGATAGACGATGAGTTATTCACACGTCCTTTGCCAGCCGCCATGACACTGGAACACAGTTTTAACGGGCTTACTGCGTTACGTGAGCGCGGCAGATATTTTCTCGGAGGTCTAAGGTTGGAAAGGCGCGCGGGGGGGGGTTTTTGTTTCTGGACGCTCGGTGGATGTTGAATTCACATGCCCTCTGAAACTGTCAACACTGAGTGGAGCGACCTTTAAAGGAGGAAGCCGACTTTTTTCAGGGGGCCTGGAGGTTTGTGCGGGCCAAGGTTCTGTATGTGTGCATGTGCCAGGGTGCCAGCAGGAAACATCTGACAACTGTACAAATCAGCACTTTTAAAAGTCAGCAGCTGTATGCCAGCGTGACCCCCCCTCCCTTGAACTGGAAATTTCAAAGACTCACCTGCTCCGTCGGGGGAAAATGCTAAATGTCGCCGATGGGGGTGCTTGGCATCCTTCCCCTCCCTTCTACACACACACACACACACACACACACTCCCACACACACTGATCAGACTTTTACCTGCCTCTCAGTCTCACTGGGAATAAGCCAAACGTCTATCTTTCCATTTAGCTGTCTGTTTCCTGGGTTAACTGTCTGACGGGCTGTTTGTACTTGTCAGTTAACGACACACTGTTTCTCTTCCTGTCTCTCCAGATTTGCCCTCTCTCCTCCTTTACACACACACACACACAATCACACACACACACACACACATACACACACACATGCTCTCTCTGCATCAAGTTCAGGCCGAGGTTTTGACACGAGTCAGTGAACAACACAGAGGTTCCCATGCTGAAAGCTGATAAGGAGACCTTCCTCCCGCTGCCAAGTCCTCTCTCCTCACATGCGCTGCGAGGCAGTGTGTGTATGTGTTTTTTTTTTTCTTAAGGTGTGTGTACACTGGCAGCCGGGAATGGTAGGTGGTAGGTGGGAGGATGAAGAGGGTGATGCAGACCTTCGCCCAGGCCTTTGTTCCCTCTCCTACTCCTGCCGCCGTCGCCGCTGACGGTAAACACCTCCACCCCCTCCTCCCCTGTCCTCGCCCTTTAGTTTGATTTACTACACGAAGGAAATAACATTAACTTCTCCGCGCACCCAACAGCCACCCCCCCTCCACCCCATGCTCGCTCTTTGTTCGCAGGTTTGTTTACTATTCTCTGTACGGAAAATCCTTCAGGAATGTGGAGGAAGTGGGTGTTTCCTCCAGTAGCTTGAGTTTTAATGGGCTTGGGTGGAGGGGAACAAGAGACCGGGGAGGATGGGGACGGCCGCTCCAGTAGCCCACAATGCTTCAGGTAGGGAGTATGTGTGTGTGTGTGTGTGTGTGTGTGTGTGTGTGTGTGTAGAGCTGGCTTCAGGTTACGGCCAGGCAATTGGTCATCAGTCCTCTGGCAACATTAATTAAAGGGGTTTGACCAATAAGTTAAAGTCCAGTCCAAACATCTTCCTCTGAAGTTCCACAAACAGTTTTTTTTTTCTTTAAAAAAAAAAGGTCCATTCCTCCATCAGTTATTCACACCCAGTTGTTGTGTTTCTTGCAAACCACGGATATGTTAAATTCATACATTTCATACGAATCATACCATTTCTACAATACGTCTCATATCATAGTCACACTACACAGGTATCCATCCATCCATCCATCATCTGTACACATTATATGTACGCCGCTTAATCCTCTGCAGGGTCGCGGGGGGCTGGAGCCTATCCCAGCTGACTTAGGGCGAAGGCAGGGGACACCCTGGACAGGTCGCCAGTCTATCGCAGGGCTACACATAGAGACGAACAACCACACTCTCATTCACACCTACGGACAATTTAGAATAATCAATTAACCTCAGTATGTTTTTGGACTGTGGGAGGAAGCCGGAGTACCCGGTGAAAACCCACGCTTGCACAGGGAGAACATACAAACTCCACACAGAAAGATCCCAGGCTACACAGGTATATATGCTGATTTTCATATCTGGAGGAGGAGGGCGTGGTTGGGATGTTACAGCTAGGAGAGGCAGCTGCCAAGCAACAGACCACTGTTCAGGACAGTGTTTCAACACCTGTAAGTGCAAAGTGGATCAAATGACCATGTGTCATGTTAAAAGACTTGCTTGGTATGGCAAATCACGAGTAAATTAACCTGATTCTACTCTTCACCTCCATGGTGCTCTTTAGCATCTTCGATCACATCTTCATCTCTTGTTTTGATTTTTACAGCCCTTCAGTTTCTCTGCCTTGGTTTAATCTCAGCGCTCATATCAAACCAGCAGCAGAAGGCAGTGACAAAATGAGATAAACCCAACGTACACTACCTGTCCAGCATTTAGCAGCACAAGAACTGTAACTTTAGGAGTTGATGGAGACACAAACAGAGCTGAAAGGAATGTAAATACGAAGCTAACTTTTGTCTCAGGACATTTAATGAATCCAATCCATTCCTTAAAAACATATGGTTTTTTAATAAGTAATTAAAGGTTAAAAGTCGAGGGATCTGGTTATATAATGACAGTTTACAAAGCGGCTCATTTCCTCTCTAATGGCTGTTCTTTCCACCGCTGTCAGTGTGTCACTGCCAGCAGCTCACTGTTGCCGTTGTGTGGCAGTTGCTGTTTCGACCTTTGACCTCCTGCACACCAGTAAAACACACCTCTGTGATTACACACTCACACCTGCGGTCACCTGCAGCCTTTCCTCCCCGACCTCTGACCTCAGGCGCTCCAGTCGCTGCATGTAAATCTCAACACGTGTCTCTGGCTGTTTTATGTTCAAGCGATTGTGTGCAGACAATCCGGGCGAGGAAAACATGACGACAGCAACAGCGAGTGTAATATTACCATTAGTTCCTGGCACCTACGCAGGAAAGAAATTAACTGTAAGGCCTGTTTGCAAATACTGAGGGTCACAACCTTTCCGTCGTAAGCAATACTTAAGTGGATGATGCTCCCGCACCCCACCCCCTCCGCACATATAGCACACATACACACACACACACACACACACACACACAGACACACACACACACAGACACACACCATGGCCCTGTGAGAAGGGGCTGAATCATCTGTGTTAATGAGAGCCTTAGATTTCCGTGCCGCTCTGATTCTGGCTGTGTCTGCGTCTGCGTTGACCACTAAAGAGCTGCAGCTGCCCACAGAAAGCCTACAAGGGGTCGCCTTCCTCCTGACTCCATGTGCTCTCGTGTGTGTGTGTTTGACCACCATCAAAAGTACATTGTGCAGCTCTTTTTTTGTGCGTGTTGTTTTGTGTGTCTCCCTCCCAGCTAGTAGCAGCAGATGCAGCGGCCTCCTGGATCGCAAACATCTGAAATAAACCTGGTTTCAAAGTGTTTGTTTGCAGCGACCGGCAGAGAGTTTGGACGATCCCAGAATGGGTATACAAAGATTGTACACGATGGTGTGACGTCACCACTTACCTGACATGACCTGCATTATCCCGGCAGAATGAAACAAACCTCAAGACTGATTTGCAAACACCACATGTCTGGTTTGAATCATGATACCTGCGCCCCATCCAGTTTAATCCTTGAGGATTCTTTGTCACTGCAATTTGCACTCATTTCGGTGGTTTGCTCACATGGACTGTGTCTGCCTGCCCTGTGTATATGTGTGTGTGTGTTTGTGTGTGTATGTGTGGAGACGAGGGAGTGGATGTAATCTGTGTGAGCATGCCTGTCCATCTTAGCAGGTGATGATCTGATCTCAGGTGTGTGCTTGCGTGTGATTGTGTTTGAGGAATCCGGCCCCCCATCTTCCAATCTGTCCATCTCTCAGCGCTCTTGTAGCAGCAGATGAGAGTCCCACCTCTCTGCAGCAGGTGATCACAGGACTCTCTTCTCTTCTGGCTTATGGCAACAGGCCCGTCACACTGGTATGTAGCCCGTCTGTTAACACTAGGCACATGAGCACTGCTACTAAACAGTGTTTATCTGTTTATAGAGCTAGTCTCCTCTTCAAATATGTAGCAACATAACTAAATATCTAATTTCATGTCTGGTAATCATCCCAGTAAGGGGGGGGGTCTACTGAGGACTCTTTTCTAGACTTGTCTGTTTCTTAAGTTCCACCCTGTAAATATTTTATCCAAGCTGATTTATTGGTATGCTTTAAATTACTGCCTCACCTTATTCCTGATTTCTAACCCCACCTCAAACATTTTTTTCATAGTATTTTATTAGCCACACATGTCTCAGGGGGCTGTCAGCCTGTCTTAAACGTCAGCCTCCATTTAGCTTCATAATTAGATCAAATCTTCAGTTGTCACATGAGGCAGTGTATCACTGGAGTAACTGCTAACTGCTACCGACTGTAGCTGCCATTAGCTTGTTAGCCCAGTCAGCCGTGCAGTTAGCAACACAGAATGGGCGTTTGGAGCACCGGGGGAGTGTTGGTGTTTACAACGCAACCACAGGAGCTTTGGACCAGTACGAGCCGTGGCAAGCTAGTTAGCATGCTAACTTCGGCAGATATATTGCAACACAATAAATAAAAGGCTGGTTACAAGGCTAGGACCGATAGATGCCAGTTTGAGTTGGATACAGTACAGAGGTGATTTACAGCGGCTCTGACCAAGACTCATTAAGATATGGCAGGCGTTTACAGGACAGTGAGAGAGAGTGTAGTGTTTCATGATGAGTTAACAAGGCATCTTCTTTTATTATGGTAAAAGAGAGAAACTTTAATTCAGATTGTGTACAGTTGTATTCTTTATTAGTAAGAAAAATACTATGTGTGGGACATGTACAATAGGTTTTTTTGGTTACTTAATAGACTGAGTAGCGTCCTTGCTGCGTAAAACTACAGAAGCTATCAGATTATCGCCTCTTGTGGTACAAAGTGATATTAGGTGACAGGAGAACCGATGACTCTGTTGATAATGATCAGTTACGCTCGACCATCAAGTCATTCAGATGAAGACAGAACAAAAATCTTGCTGAAAACCTCCTCAGACAGACCACGCTCGACTTTCTGCTCTCAACTCTTTGAAAATGGAGTGTTTCAGCCCACTCAGATTAAACGAGGATAGCATGTAAACATAAATCCAGCATGTCTGTGCACAAGGCAGCTGTACATAACCACAGCAACATTTCTACAGCCGTTTAGCTGTTTTTTTTCTTGTTCTCACTCAAACTCTGAAGGGCGGAGGCTTCTGGTAAAGGCTCGGTCTGGATGGGAGATGTCATCTTCAATAAATTTCAAGCTCTGCTCAGAGAGACGATTCACCGCACGGATGTATACAGCAAGAGGCTGTCTTGCTGTTTGTGGTCGATCCTGCAGATAACATGTTATGGTGGGGTTAGGTGTGTTTTTGATCAATAGGATTACTGTAATTGGCCAGCTCGATTGCAGGGGCAGGACGGCCTGGATGTCACGGCTGAACAGACCATGACCTAACAGATGATGGAGTTAAACACATAGCACAGACCACGTGTACTATTGCAAATTGAATTTAGGAGAGGAGGAAAACAAAACAGCCTACAATCTGTTTTGAAAAGCAAACAAGAGCATGGGTGTGTGTGTGTGTGTGTGTGAGGGTTGTTGAGCTTAAAGCAGGATTTCTCCTTTAAAAACCAGGAATGGTGATAGCCCCTATTGTACATGAAGTCATCGCCCAGCACGCACACACACACACACACACACACACACACACACACACACACACACACACACACACACACACACACACACACACACGGAGGCCCTGCCCATCTAACCACAGTGTTTAGCATTATCTGATGGGCCTGTAATCTGATCTCTGTACGAGAGGAGGACGAGGAGGCAGTGGAGGTACAGGGGCTGGACGATGGGGTCATAGTCGGCAGAGAGAGGGACGGGGACTGTTCTGTATGTGTGTGTGTGGTTCAGGTGGGTGGTGCTGTAATTACTACCTTGATATGTGCTGTAAATGGGTGTTGCTGGTGCTGCTGGTGGGCTCGGGGGTGTTTCTCTAATTAAACCAATACATTGCCCACCAAACCTCTCCAAGGCTCTTGGTGTAAAATGAGCCTCTAAATGAAAAGCTGTGACTCTCTTGCTTATCTTTGAAAGATCAGAAATGTCCTTCTTATTTGTTTCTACATGTGTGGAACCACCAATTGTAAATGTATACTAAAGCTACCTCATCACCTTATTTGTTTCACAATCAGTTGTATTTTGATCTATTAAAAGAAAATGTGCATCTCTTTCCATAATAACAGTGTGGCCCAAAACCGCAGCAAAATCAAAGTTAATAGATAGTAGATTAAATAAACACATTTTTGATTGTAAGCAAACAATAATGCCATGTCAGAAAATTATTATTTTATTTGCTAATCAAAGTGATTTCCTGTGTTTTACACCCTTTTAAAAATGCCAATTGTTGCTTTCCTGCCTCAATTTGTTTAAAAAAATAAATAAATAAGCATAACGTGTAAATAATGTGTTAGAAGAGAACATAGAAATGACCGGGGTGAGTCCACCTCCACAGCGGGTCCAGCTGCTGAACACATCTGCTCGGGCGGAACAAATGTCCTGGTATGTACAAGCACTGTTGTGGTGACTTCTTGGAACATGTCGCTTTCAAGAGTAAATTCAATTTAAAAGGGGGAAATATTGTTAAGAACGTCAAATCAAATGATGTTGATTAGATATTATTGGAAATAACTTCTCAAACCCGCAGTTAGCACACCCGTGCTGCTCTGCTGTCCGACATGGTCACAGGCCTGTGCTGAGTGAGATGCTGTTAGCTGGCCTCAAATGAAATCAGATTGAAGTGTCCCCTGTTGGGTTTCAGAGCACCTCATGGGCTGAATTTTGAAAGATGCACAGATGTCGTAGCTCATTTGTCTTCCCTGCAAACTCCACTCGAAATGCACCCACATCCTTGAAACTACGCAGAGGAGCTGGACAGTAACATTATCTAATGTACATACATTGTGTTCCATAGGCTGCGGTCAGGCAAACAAATAATTCGGCAGGGATATAAAACTAAGGACCTTGGGCAGCTGATTTAAATGGTAGTTGTTCTCCCCAATCATTTAATCAAATTAAATTATTAATAACAATTAACCTATTGTTGATTAGACACTGACATTCCTACTGAGAATGTTGTTATTTCCACCGCTCGTCCAACTTTTCCAGACTTGGATCTGATGTCTACCCACTGAACCTCCACATACTTGGCCTCTAACCGACTGTAAAATGTAAAGAGTTAACTTTGTGAAGGTAAAAGGCATGAAGACAGGTTGGTAATAACAAGGAAGTTGCCAGAAGGCCAGTATACATCTACTTGACTGCTCTTTGTCTTTGCTTTCTCTACCGTAAACTGTTAGCCCGTGGGTGCAAGGTCCCCAGTCGAGTTTCCCCTGACCCAGCATCTCCTCCCACCGGGTCCCACAATGCAGCTCTGGTGCCAGGGGAAGTGTAGCTTGGGTTCATGCTTGTTTCATTGTGTTTCCAGCATGCCACATCCACAATGGCATGAAAGACGTCTTGCTGGGGGAGACGGGTGAGGGAGGAAACCGAAGCAGCTGGAGCACCGTTAGCCGAGAGGTTGTTCTATTGCGGAGAGAAAAATGTTTCACTTTTGTCTTGCTGTATCATAACAATAACAACAAGAAGGCAACTTTTTGTCACAATGCTTTCCCTCAAATCCCGAGTCGGCCACCGCCTTCTCACGTTCACAGAGAGACGTTGTTATTTCCACTTTTCATCGACGCTATTCAGAGTGTGTCCTTGCTCTCTGCCTACGTCACAATGATTTAGGCTTTTCCTGCTGTTTTGGAGGAATAACGACGTGATCGTATCAATGAGAAGCAGACGGGGGGCTGGAATACAAGACCGCAGACTGAGCTTACATTTCCTCAGATTACGTTGTTGTCACACAGCTATAAATAAACAACATACAAGATGGCAGACCAACAAAGTGGCCGCACAACTTTCTGTGACTGTGATTTTAAATAAAACACGGTGTGTGTTCCAGGATACAGTGGAAAGGAACTCCTTGGTAGATGAAACCATTTTCAACCAAAGATTTTCAGTTATTATCTAGATCTTCTTAGGTTAACAAATGTTGACAGTCCATACCACCTTTACTGGCACTGGCACAACACGGACTGTCATCAGGAAAACATTTGCAAGTGACACCATTTACTGTGTCATCCACATGTATAGCTTCAGCCTTCATGCCGGCAGGATCCTCAACAAACATGACCCGGTTTACCTCCAATCTCAGTTTTATAATGTCAAAGAAGATTAAGTATTGTTGTTGAGGTTTGATTGATTCTGGCAAATGAAGCAGAGGGTGTTATTATGGGCGAGTGAGTCATCCTCATTGCGTTAACCACAGGCCTGTTCATGTCTCAGAACATCAGTTGGTAACCAGTAAAGTCAGTTAGGAGGAGCGAATGTGATGTGACAGTTGTGCACACAAGTAATGCAGAAGTGCGGGTATATAGCATTGCTCAAGCTTTCCTGGAGTGCTTAGATTTACTGGAGGTAAAATACATGAATTAAATGTTGGAATGGAGACACAATAAAAACAAAAAACATCTGGATGAGTGTTGATAACGCAAAACATTTTGTTGTAATGATCAAAAGCACAAGTTGTGCAGTTTTGATTCTAACAAATTGCTCAAGAGATGGCAAAATGTGATGAATGTGATTTACGTCTCATGTGGTTTGATAACACATCGATAGAGACAAAGACAGACCATCAAGCCAGAAGCCAGGTTACTTAATTTCTATTTTAATACAATAACTATCAATCGCAATAATCAGTCTTGTCAAGACTGTGAGCAGAGTATTTTATAAGTAATGCGCATTATTTAGATAACTTGGTCAGAGGGGCATTATAATGTAACTACAAAAAATACAAAAATCAGCTCAAAAATGGGTTTGTCCTTTCAAAATAAAATCAGCAGCCCTAAGAAACCCTCCGCGAATAAACCTAAAGAAAAAAAAAAATTATTTAGGTCATTTACATCCCAACTCTGCAGCTTTAAAGTGAGAATTGATTGATGGGCAAGCAAGGGCAAGCTCCATGACAGCATCAAGTGAACCTTGGGGGCAACACACTGACATGTAAACACACACACATATTCTATCCATACACAGATTTATTGCTCTGGCCCTGGAGGCATGAGTTACTTGCTGTCTCCCCATAGTCGGAGCCGCTCACCCAGAGAATAATGACCCTTGGAGTGGCAGTCAATCATTGCTGACCAAAGAACATTCAGTCCCCCAGAAAGTTGCGGATTTATGAGAAGCCTCATATTATCTGGGTCTCCCATAGGACGTATCCGCACAATCAGGCCCTGGAGAACACTTACGTATCTGTCAGAGCACTTTGGCTGCCACATAACCGGTATAAACAAAGAGCAAAGCGTTTGGTTGAGGTTATTAAGATAAGACTGGTTAGTCATCTATGGAACCACTTCCAATCAAACATATAATTATAAACTGGATTATTTCATCTGTCTGTCATTAAAATGTTTTGGACCTTAACTCATGACGTCTGTCTTTATGTTAGTTTCCAGCACAGTCGCCAGAATAAAAATATCGGCAATTAATGCAAACTTCAAATTTGTTTGTGTTTTATGTACCATATTTGCTTTCATATCAGGAGGAAGTAGAGAGATAGATAGATAACTTTGATTAATCCACGAGGGGAAATTAGGGCATGGTGCAGGAGTCAAGGTAGACAAGAAGGCCAGCAAGCCAGTGACCGCAATTTGAGACTACATTTGGGCTGAAACAGTGTGAAACCGCTGGATATTTTGGATGAGGCGCCGCTGTGTTTCAACGTCTGAAAGCATGAAACCACTGAATCATCTCTAGGAGATCTTGGAACAATTTAAAGCCGTGTACATACATCAAAAACTGGACGTTTTTTCAGTAGAGGTTGGGACGTTCCCAGTTGTGTTTCTGGCAACAAAACCTGGTGTTTTAAACAAGACCTCCGGACATACCCTGCCTTGTTCGTGGTGACCAAAGCAAAACCTAACCTAACCTTGACCCTAAACCTAAACCAAACCAGATCACAAGTATCCACAATTATCCATGGTTTGTAGAAACATATACTGTCAACATCAACTCTACTGATTGGGTTTTAGCTTGAGTAAATATACGCTGGAGCAGAAATGGGTCTAGTACCTTGCCTAAAGACTGAGGGATTTCACCAATGGACTCCACTTACAGGTTGCTATTGCTTAACAATAGGCCAGCTTTTCACTCTACTGACTGCTAGTTCAATTCCCCAGATACTATATTTACTGGTGGTTCTGCGGTGAAGCCATCAGGTTTGAATGTATGATGCTCCTCATTCCCGACTGCTGTCTTCAGGCTCCCGCAGTAAATACGACTGGTTCTCGCTGAATTCTGCCTTACTGTTTAGTTTACTCTGCCCTTGTTTAGGACATCTATGACAACATTAACCACTTAGCAAAACAAAGGAAACTTCACATCACACAATCTATACGCATAATTATCTCAACATCCCTGCGCCCCTCATCTTTCATGACATGACTCACAGCCAGTGGTGTCACACAAGCCAAAATAAACCTGCTCTGATTGTTTGCACATCAACCAGTCTAATTAAAAACCAACAAATCCAGTCACGTGTAACAATCCCTGCACGGAGCAGGTTGAGTCTTGTTCAACCTCACCTACCGCAGAGTTCAGTCGCTGGATAATCTGACTGGTTCTTGAGAAACTGGGATTTCCTTTCTGCTTTAATGGAGCACACAGTTATTGGGAAACTTGGCCCGTTTGGACAGATAAACAATACATGAAATATGACTTGAGCTACCTGATCAAGCTACCAGTGTTGTTACTAACTAAACCAGAGGAGCGGAACAGAGGCCTAAATCAAGTATGACAGATTCTAGGATTGATGCCAGACTTGTAATAAATCAGTAATCAGTAAATTAGAATCTGTCCAACACTGGGCCAATTTTGGATGCCAGCATAGTCCCGAACTTGGCGATCAAGTTGTGTTGATTAGTAGCAAATAAGCCAAAGTTTGCACTCTTAGTTAGCCATTAAAGACACTATCAGACTCCGCTAGGGCCTAATCAAAATATGCAACGTACTCCTATATTCTCGTATTTAAAGGTGCAATATGCAACAATTGGCCACCTATTGAATTCATACCCATACCATTTATCACCAGAGTAAGCACTAACTGCTGCTAACTGGAGTTGCCTTTAGGTGATTAGCGCTGTAGCTCTTTTGTGTCACATAGTCCAGACTGGGAGCTTGGAGCACCAGCGGAGTGTTTTTATTACACCACTAGCTGAAATGTTGGACCAGAATGGGCAGTGGCTAGCTGGTTAGCATGCAAACTTCAGTAGTATTGCACTTTGTATGTTTTCAACTAAATATCTTACATACTGCATCTTTAATAGAAAAGATGATAGAATAAATATACGATAGCACGTTCCTGTAACATACTACAACATGTTAAATTAGACTGACAGTTTTTCGTGCTCACCACAAGCCAGAAGCCTGTGTATGTGCCCTGCTTCCTGTGTGTATGTGTGTTGTGTGAGGCTGCAGGGTGGAGACTAGCGACTGCATGTGGAGACCCACTTTGCCAATGGTGACAGGATCCGTCAGTGTTAGCCAAGCCCAGAAGGAGATAGAATCAGTCAACGTGAGCCGAGCTTGGAGCGAGGCAGCCGCCTCACTAAGACCCCGAAGCCTCCATTCAGAAGGACGGGGGAGAGTTCAACATGTTTCAGCAGCTTGACCGCTGCATTTCCAAAAAGGGAGCCTTCGTCTTTTATCATCACTGTCATCATCACTCTGTTGATTCATGGTAAAGTAGTAAGTGGGAAACCGTGGTGCTATATTCATATGATCGTAATTACAGTTGTATTTCACACTTACATATTAAAAGTGTGAATATGTATGAGATTTGTATGGATTTTTTATGAATCTAAAGTGTTAATACCAACGTATTTAGCATTTCTTCACTTTTCCATGCCTCTGTGTCTTAGTGTGCATGTGTTTCTGTGTTAGTGTGTCACTTTGAGTGTGTGTGTGTTTGTGTGTGTGTGTGTGTGTGTGAGTGCGTGTGTGTGTGTGTGTGTGTTACCAGCAGACTAGCGGTATGGCTGAAGGCCCGGCCATGAGAAGGAGCAGGATGACATCAGAGGACAAACTGTACTCATAATAATGTTCGTTTCCACGTAAATGCACGGCCACTCTGGCCCCGTCTCCACGGCGTTGGCCCTTTGCCTCCAGTCAGCGCCTATCATCATCATCATCATCATCCTCACTTTCAGGGGGCCGTCCAATTATGCTGTCCCTCTAGCCTTGACCTCGATGCTGACTGCAAACTATCTGTCTCACACCGGCTTCCCTCGTCTCTCCCCTTGTACTTCTTCTCTCTCTGTCCTCCTGCTTCTGTTTCTCTCCATCTGCCCTCCCCCCCCCCCTTTCAAACCCTCCTTGTCTGTTTCTCTCCTTCTCTTCCTCTTTCTCCTCCAGTGTTGTCAGCGATGGCTGTTTTTCTTGGCAGGTGAACGGGCCCGATGGTGGTTTGGTCCCAGTGACACTGCACATTTTCCCCTCTTTCTCTCTCCTCCCTCTCTTCCCTCCCGTTCTCTGACGGTCTATTCTTGGCCGTGCGTCCTCAGCAGTTCATAGGCGTTGCTCTCCCAAGGCGTTACGCTAATTGTTATTCCATTTCCCCCATCGCTACGTCACTCCATCTGAATGTGTGACCCGATGGAGTTTGTTTGAGTGCGTGCTTTTCAGTCAGTTTTGTATATTTGTGCAAAACGTGTGTTTGTATGCACTCCCTTCTGTTTAACTGCGTGTGAGTGAACATTTAAGTGGTCATTTTGTGTATTTGTGTGTGGGCGTCACTTATCACCCGAGAATCCCTTGATTTAGGTAAAACCTGGCATGGTTGCCAGTGTTCCACAGCGAGCGAGGCAAGTGTTATGTAATTAAACCTAGTTCTATGGATGCTGCAGATGTGTGTGTGTGTGTGTGTGTGTGTGTCTCCTCGGTGTACGTGTGTGGGTGGGTTATGGTGAGCTATCCATCTCCAGGGCATCTGCTCTCCATTATGTTCTAATGGATGACAGATAAGAACATGACAAACGGATGCAGAATGCCTGAGAGACGCCTCAGATGCCCCACTGGGGGAGCCAGAGCCTCACGGAAGAGAGGATAACTCTTCTATTTTTCCATCTCTCCTTCCCTCTCTTCCCACCAGGGGCCCAGAAGACTAAGCCAAATAATGCTTGACGATAATTTTTGTGATTTGTGTTGGCTCTGCCTCTGTGCCAGATGGGTGGGATTTGCCACATAGAACAATACAATGAGTGCCAGAACTATTAGACAATCATTTGAAAGTATTTAAAAGTCAGTTTGTTGAACTTTTCTGTGGCTGGCAACTTGACTTGACACTACTTGAGCGGTTTTAATGGTGTAAGCCCCACCTAACCTACTGGTACTCCAAGCAGGTTAAAAGAAATGTTCAGAATTATTTGACCCGGGCCTTCTGTCATTTCCCATTAATATCATCCTTCCTTTTTGACTGCTTTTCTCTTTCTCAGTTTTCCACTCACATCTCAGAGCCAACTAATCGTATCTGACACTTTTGTAGAGGAAGGACCGCTTGGATAGATTGTTCGTCACATAGAGACGACTCCAGAATCACAGAAAAGTAAACATTAAAATTTACTTTGCATCATTATAGCCTAAACAAAGACAGAAATATCTTTACTCACGTCACTCATGGGTTGTTCTGATACAGTGTTGAACCAGCGTGGGACACAATAAGCTCACGATTTACTTTAAAAAAGTCATAAATGTTTTGTTGTGTGTACAAAACATTGTGCATATGACATTCAAAACTGCAAAGGATACACATATTAAAAAATCAGTAGAACAGAACAGTTTGAAATAATTTTGAACTTATAACAAAGCTTCATACACTCCTTGGATTAAACAAGAATTAAGTAAATTACAGTAGTCAAGACAAGATTAGTCAGAGGGGAAGAGTTTCTTAGTTAAAGAAAGGCAAGGAAGTCTTTTAAAGGACTGATACCGCTCTCATGACTGGGCAGTAAATATGAAGCCACAGCCAGCAGATGTTTCCCCCGGTCCAGTGTTAATGTTAAAGGAGACATACTATGCTTCTGTTCTTGTGCAGGTAAAAGCTCTTGAAAGTAAAAAAAAGGTCAGTGTACGTACCAACAGAAGCCTCTCTTTCCCAGAGAAAACATTGCTCCTGAAATGCCTAGCCAGTAGACCCACCTTCAGTTACGTGACTTTGTGACATCACTAATTGTTACAGTGTCACACATTTGGATATTTTATGCCTTGCAACTAGTTTGGCATGTGAGAATTGATCTAGCGAAGCTGCTCTGTTGTTGTAAGTGGTGCTGGGTCAGACATGTGTGAGCTGACCAATCAGAGCAGACTCTGTATTTACTTGTAAGTAAAATGGTAAAATTAAATGCTTATCTGGTTTCATACTGAATTCAACTTGGGCATTACTGATATAGTGATTGTTGGCACTATAACAGAAACGGTCTTATAATTTGCCCACAGGGAAGCATGTAAACTGAAAATAAGACAGAGTCTGTGACTGACCCTTGATGAACTTACGAACACTGGATGTGTTCGCAATGGATTTTTTTAAAAAAGATGATTAGATCAACGGTAAGAAGACGATTCAAGAGCTTTAACAGATATCCAAACCCACTTATATAACAACCAAAGCAGGACTGAAATCACACCAAGATGCAGCTTTCAAAACCATTGAGCTGCAACAAGACATCACGGGTGACTCTGAGGAGACACACTTCTGTGTAAATACTTCACCATTCTCCTTCTTACATTGCTTCGTCCCCCCTTTTGCTCCTTATTTTCTTCTCCTGGATCACCTCTCACTTTTTCCAGATGGTCTTTTCACACTCTGTTCATTTTGCTTGGACAGCAGGAAGTCAAGCCTATATGGGACACTGGGACATTAATGTGTCCCCCTTGGATGCAGATCCACCCATTGAAAATTAATTGGAACTCTGGGTTCTCTGGGATCTTCCAGGCCGTGACTGCCAAGCTGACCACCAAGCCAACAAAATGAGTTATAGCTTAGTTGACCTTGATTTAACTGCCCTTTGCTCGGCTTCTCTGCTCACTGTTTTCCTTTCTCTATATTTTCTTGCCATACCGGAACTTCATTTCCAAATGTGAGACATCTTAATCGTTATCCGACTTTATTGCTGCTTGGTTGAGCATAAGGTATTTTTATCACTTGTATGTGGTATTATATTGCAACCATAAAGACGTGTCAGGAATCAAATTCTGTCACACACTCGCTCCATAATCCCCCTGCCCCCCCCCTCCTCTTTCCTTACCTCCCCTCTACCCCTAACCGACCACAGTCTGTTTCTCATTGCCGCTCTCTGTTGGAGCGCCAGCATGCGTCAGAGCGTCCCTGCGGCCTCTTCAAATAAAGACAGTAATGCACATGACTTAAACCAAGTGCTATTCCAGTAACCATCTTCCGCTGACACAAATCAGGTGCACTTGTTGGACTCCTTTTTCCAAGTGTTATGACCCCTCTCTCAGACTGTCAGAGTGGGGTCTCGGAAACAACGCGGTTTATGACTGCTGAGTGTTCGAAATGCAACACTGCTCACGAGGAGCCCATAGGTCTTCAATTAAAGCCTCACACAGGCAGGGAGATGTTACATAAAGCCCTGTTCCACATTTCAAACATAACAAGACATTAAAGGAATGACTTGACAAAAAGAATATTCACTTTCTCTCTGAGAGTTTGATGAGAAGATGAATATCACTCTCACATCTGTACATTTAATACAATGTTGGAGCCAACAGCTGGTTAGTTTAGCTTACCATAAAAACAGCAAGCATGACTCTAGTCCGTAGCTAACTCTAACCCTCCTGATAAAACTACAAGTGTCCTTTTTACACATAATTTCCTTTTTTATCAAGTGTTATGTAATGTCTTAGTGAGCTTTAGAGATCTTGGTAGGCTGATTTTGCTAACAATGGGCAGTGCTAAGGTAGTTCTGTCCATCTGTTTGCAGTGTTCAAAAAGGGAAAAATTAAAAAAACAAAATAGGAAGTGAAGCAGAGGCAGATAAATCTTTCACCAATATATAGGTGGAGTTATAGATACATGAACTTTGTACACAGAAGGGACTTGCTCCAGACTCACTCGCACTATTCCATAACGGCGGAGGGGCTGACCTCCCAGCGGGGTCGCTTCAAGACTGACCAGATATGTTCCGATAATTTCATCTGACCCGCTCTTGTTTGTTGGTTTGTGTTTGGCCTGAAAAGCTTTACTCTAAACTAGACTAAGTGGCAGTAAGGTGTAGGTGGGAGTCCTGTTGTGTGTATGTGTGTACATTTTCTTGTGTTTATGAGTACCTGTAAAGCTGTGTAGTTACATGTGTTTGTGTTTGAATGCATGCAGCCACACAATGAGCCCATTGTTGTATCAGTGTTTACCCTGGAAATAGAGGCTGCATGTCAGGCCAGCATCTGCATGTATGCACATGCAAAAAGCCCCTCTGCAAGTATTTGGGTGAACATCATACTTGTGCGAGTGTAATCATACTTAATGATCCGGTGTTATTGCGTAAGTGTGTCAGTAATGATTGCAACATTTGTAACAGGTCTGGACAATGAGTTTTTCTCTGTGTGTGTGTGTGTGTGTGTGTGTGTGTGTGTGTGAGAGAGAGAGAGATCCTGAGGTTGGAGATGGGGTGGAGGTGCTGGCAGAGACCTCATCCTCGAGTTTAGGCAGACCTAACTGGAGCACCACCAAGGAAAAAGGTCATACTCCCTCTCTTGTCAACAACACAACAGACGATGGTGGACAGCGACACCGTGGTAACCTGTGCAAACCTCATCTCTACCGGCACCACTATAATAATATAACGTTAATATAATGCAGTCCAGTACAACAACATCAGTTAACGAGTTCGCCTGCGGTTCACATTTATTATTGTGTAGCTTCTTATTGGCTGCCTGACAAGGATTTATTATTAGATTATTATTATTAGATGACACTGATACTGGACATTTAGTTTTGAATGGGTTATTTAACAAAATCCTGTTTTGCTTTATATAAGTTTTGTTATAGTCAGTCATTCTCTATTATAGCTCCTCACTAAGAAGTATGAACCATGTTACCTTGTGGAGTACCTCATGGATCAATACTTGGTCCCATTATCGTTAAATCTACTGCTGTAGAGAGGTTGTTGGACTCAGCATAACTGATCCATGGTGGGTATTTTGTTTCTATTATTTTGTGACTCACTCTGACATTTCATCACTGCTTATACAATAACATGTGTTCGATAATCTTTCAGTTGTTTCCCTTCAGGACACCAGGATACTAATAAACACAGAAAGACACACAAACACATCCTTCACACGACAATAGCGACTCTTCGTCTTTTTAGAGCACAGTGACCCAAATGACGAGCGCTGGCTGCCTCTGAGTCTGCTCACCATTCAATCAGCCTGTCTCTGATTATTGAGTGGTGGGCGTTCCCCTTCTTTTGTCCATGGTGGTTGGAAATACAGATCCTTGATGAGGCAAAGCATGAGGTAAACTTTTTGGAGTGTTTATAAACGGGCTATAGGGGACTTATGGGGGCTTAAGTGTGATTTCCAAAGGATTGGTTTTGTTAATAAATGCAGGCTTGTTGGGTCCTGCTTTTGAGTGACAGAGAGGGAATGCTGGTTGGCAGTAAGAGAAACACATCAGTGCATGTATGCACAAACAAATGCATGCACATACCTCACGGGCGCACTCGTTGTGGTGAGGTGAAACCTGCAGCAACATTTCAGGAGCGCTCCTCATCTGATAGGCCTGCTTGTAAAATCCACTGGCGCGCTCACACACACACACACACACACACACACACACACACACACACACACACACACACACACACACACACACACACACACATACACACACAGGCATACACATCTGTATCATGGCCCCCCATCCACCAGGGAACTATCGCTGGGCTCTTAAAAAACAGACAGCAATCACCATCTGAGAGAATGGGAAGCAGCAGAGCGTGTAAAGAGAAGGGAACTGTAGGAACAGGAAAATACCACAGAATTAGAACTTATTTGCTGAAACTGTTGGTTGCATCCCAAGATGGATCAGCGGTTTAGTTTTGTTTGTCCTGAATCTAAAGGAACCCCAAAATGTGTCAGTGAGAATGTTTCGGTTCATTCATTGTTGCCCACATGGAGGAGTGCTGTCAGAGCTGTCTTACTTTTCTCCTGAACACCAGGGGGACACATAGATGTCAGTGAGGATATGTAAAATAACATGCAAAATAGGTTTTTCTTTTCCTATTTTATTGATAGCAGTCCATTCAAATTGAAGATATTTTGTATTTCCATAAATAATTAAATCCTTGCACAATCTTTGAAATGGGGAAGAGACATCAGCTGCACCAGTTTCTGGAGGTAAAGCCCCATTAACTTTCTCCATTCCACTCTTTCATTTCTGGCATGGGGATGTAATGCTTCTCACTGGCTCATCAACAGAGTGTGTACACAATGTATGTACATGGAAACACAAGGTGAGAGGTCAACTACAACGCATATACCAATTTCACAGTGGACAAAAAAAAAAACCAACCCACTAACACCTGCCAACATCTGGCTCGTGTCTTTATGTGAATGGGTACAATCGACATCCAGTCCCTTAGTGAGTGTTTCTGCAAGTTATGGAGGTTTATTGTCTCCAGCTCCGCTCGTGGAGTGATTAAAACACAACACCTGGACACCCAGCACAATACTACAACATGCAGAAAGTAAGTATGTTGGCATGCATATACTTCCCCGTCCTTCTCTTGTTCAAGCATTACCACAACATTATTGAGTCAGTCAGTCATTATTGAGGCCTTCATGTCACTACCAGAGCCTCGTCAGTTCAGAAAAACTTGAGATGAGAAAGAAAAAAGGTGTGTGTTCTACTGTGCCCTGTTATTGGCGTTTTCGTGATGGTTAAATGTGACAAACAAGGAAAACAAACAGAAAGGCAAACCTCACTCCTGACGATGGGAAAGGAGTTAGTTGTTTATTCTTAGTAGGTTTACCTGCAAGCAAAAAAAAACTGCATATAACAGAAACATCCAATTTAGTATGGGCCAAGTTTGGATGAGGTCAGCAACTCTGGCATTGTGTTTTGTTCACAATTGAGACAAACGACTCACACTCGTGAGACTTGTGTCTGTTTTCCCCTGTTTTATTCGTGTAACCAGTGATTGTGAGCTGGGCTCTCGGAGCTGCTACATGCAGATGACAAACACTTAATACTGTACCTGCTGTGTAGAGACTAAAGCTAGAGGACTAAAGCAGCTGCTGCTCTGCTAATATGCTGCTTTCCTCCACACAGACTGTGCGCGCTCCCACTTTCCCATCTCTAAACTCTAAATATATGTGAGATAAAATCAAGTGAACAACTTAGATATCTAGGTTTGAGAGGAAGAAATGTTGGTTTGACAAACACACATTTAACACATACGGAGAGAGAGAGGGAGAGAGAGAGAGAGAAAGAAATAGAGAGAGAGAGAGCAAGAGAGAGAGAGAGAGAGAGAGAGAGAGAGAGAGTGTGTGTGTGTGTGTGTGTGCTTGCGTGCATGCATGTGGTTAGATTTTGTGGTCCACTGAGTACACATAACTCAAAAAACACACTCGCGCTTGGCACAAAAGACTTCGGGACAGCTGTGATTGGCTGCAACAGGGCACATTGATCCACATCAAATCCCTATAGAGGGAGCGAGAGACGAAGAGAGACAGAGAGAGAGAGAGAGAGAGAGAGAGAGAGAGAGAGAGAGAGAGAGAGAGAGAGAGACACTGATGGAAAGAGCAAGAAACAGAGATGAGGGAGACGGACGAAGAGAATATTCAGCCAGATCGAGAGCATTCCTGCTTTTATTGTATATGATGCAAGCTATTCGCCTCTTTAGCCCATTGACCTTTTGTACGATGCTCAGGGAATGAACACGGATACACACACGCACACGCACACACACGCACACACACACACACACACGCACACGCACACACACGCACACACACACACACACACACACACACACACACACGTTTCCTCCCTGATCGCTCATTTTGCAGACATCTCTCAGCTGGTCTGGACTACAACCAGCACCACTGACTCTTAAAGTAAACACACTGCGAAGATATTTCAGTCTTATCACCATCCGCTCTCTTCGATTCAACCTGGCCGCTCAACGCACAAACACACACGCACACACGCACACACGCACACACACGCCACCCAAACGCCACCGTCCCTCCCTCCCCTGTTGATACCTCCTTTTTACTCCGTGCCTCGGAGTGTTTCACAGTAAGGGTTGAGCCCTTGTGTGATTTATGAGGCCTTAGGTTGTGGCATGGTCAGAGCAACCATACCACATTTTCTCCTTTCCAGAACCAAGTGTAGGACATTTAGACGTAATTACTGATGTGGACCGAAGCTGACCCATCGCTATTAACAATGAAAGACATAGTTTATGGCCAGTGAAGTAAAATTACATTGGTAGTCAGCCTCTTATGGCCAAAATTATTCTTAATGTTAGATTTAGGCTGCATGATGAGGCGTAACTGGGTAATTTTGTTGCTCTGAATGTATGTGTCACTGGCCGAATCTTCCCCGTCCAGCGCATTTGTTGTGGTAAGTCAGTGAGTGAGTGAGTGTGTGTGAGAGAAGTACAGAGTACAGAAAAGTGCTGCCAGAGGTATTTAAGTTACTTCAGTCTGCCATAAATTGTCTGGATAAACTCAGGTTGCAGCATAATCGGTACTGAAAGGCTGTGTGTTGTGTTTAGAGTCACAGAAGAGACAGACAAAAAGTCCCTGTTCTTGCAGCGCTGCTCTGCGGTGTATTCCTGCATTCGCAACAGCAGAATCAGTCCAGATTATGAAAAGCTAGCTACCGGCTACAAGCCAGTCTGAAGTAAATTAAAGTAGCATCGAATCAGAGGACTCCCAATCACGGTTCGGATTAGCAGATCTGGAAAGGTAACATATGCACTTGTGGAATCAGGATACGTGCAGCAACAACAACTTTCAAGGTACCTTTAACCACCGTGACGACACCAGTGATGTAATGACCACTCTCTCTTATCCACAGTACGTTCCTGGTATGTAGTGAGGAAGTGGATCAAAGGATTGATCGCGGTATGTCAGCTCGTCTTTGGTGATGTTATTGAGCTTTTCCCCTTCGCTGCAGGCTGTGCCTAAACTCGGTTGGAGTTCACGATGTGATGTCATCTAGTATTACCTACATTTGTTTGCCTCCATGCTTAAGATGAGACATTATCTCTTTTCTCCCTCACATACTTGATCTGAAATGAAATAATAGCTTGTACCACCTTTTAATGTCCCCAATCTTAAATCAGTGCAGCCAGACATTTATGGCCAAAACTGTAAAGTGCTGAACAGCTGATTTGTTTACTTGTCCTCATTTTATTAACTGAACTTATGTTTTTTACTTGCTCAAGACTAGAGACTGAAGGCTGTAGGGGAACAACTGGGAAGACTTGGAACACTGGACCTAAAATTTAAGTAAAAGTTAGTGATCAGTTTGTGAACATAGTGGAGCACACCACTGCTAAAGATGTTTCCTAGCTGTGTTGGATAGATCCAAGATGGCGGACAGATGGTGGCCTTGGTGTTGCGCTCTGAAGAGATTCATTCAATAGTTGTTAGCCATTGTTCTGTATAACATTTGATTTGTCTTTGTCTGTGTAAGCTTGTTGTTCTGGTCATCAGGAGGACTCCTCCATGGCGAGTTCAACCACTTTGATTCTGTAAATGGGCCGGAGTTTATCTGACCGGAAATCCACTCAACATTATTATTTTAAAATGAGACACTCACGGGGAATTTTTATTCACCTTCATTTGTCACTCAGAATAAAGTCTTTCTGGCGTGTGTGGATAAATAATCATGTTTCAGCTTTGTCCAGCCATTATATCAATTGTTTATACATGTCATCTGTCAACCCCGTTCATTCTCGCATCTTGCCAAGATTCCACCGAGAGAGTTGCGTCACCCACTGACCAGCTGTGTTGTAAGCGATACTGGAGGAACATTCAGTGACCAGACATCTCAGTTTGAGCTTTAAAATCACTGAGAGTAATAATCTCACGTTGCGTCGTTTAACAAAAATGAAGACTTGTGCCAACATGAGGATTCTCATAAAACACTGAAAAGATATGTGCCTGTAATGTTTCAATAAAATTTTACACTGTACATGTAACGTGGATCACACGTAACTGATCAGGGTGTCACTCTGATTATGAAAGGAATAGTCTGATATTTTGACATTTATTTCTGTCTCTCTGATATTTGTTAATTAGATATGAAGCTAGAGACAGAAAATGGTCTGACAGCAGGAAGAAAAAGCTAGCCAGTCAATGCTGTCTCACCACGGTAGCTGTAGGCAATACACAGTCTGCTGTTTTTAGACCTTTTTTTGTTTTACTTTGCAGAGAGTCAGAGTATTGACTTCCTCCTATTTCCAGTCTTTACGTGAAGCTAATAGGCTCCTGATAATTACGAAGTACCATATCTCTTAGAATATTACATTACTCCATCGGAGGTTGAGCTCTTACACCCACTTCAGATGGGGTGTGCACTAATGAAGGTGTGTATAACATATTTTCAAACCTGTCTCTTCCATGTCTCTATTATCCATATTCAACTATAACGTCCAGCAATCTGAAAGCATTTTTGTTGGTGTTTGTGAGAGAAGCCCCCCCCCCCCAATATGGAGCTCTATCTCACCCACATAATTAGGGTCTGATCTTATCATCACCTCCCTTTTTCTTACCTTCGCCCCCCCTCTCCCACAATCACTCCAGCTCTCTTTCATCTCCACCAAAAGAATGCTTGTTTATCTCTCTGCAGATAGCGCAGGAACAAAGATGCTTTTTGTGGTTGTGTTTATGTGTGTGACGGGAGAGAGCGCGCATGCATGAATGCATGAATGGAAAAATAGCATATGAAAGCAAAACGTGTGCGATAGTTGGTGGGTGAAGGGGCCTGTTTTGAATAAGTGCCTGTTGGAGATATTTCGAAAAAAGGGAAATAAAAGGACTAATGTGCACATGCATGTACAAACACACACACACACACACACACACACACACACACACACACACACACACACACACACACACACACACACACACACACACACACACACACACACACTCGCTGACATATGTTACTGACAGGCTTAGATTTCAGGAATCATTCCATCATCTCCTCTGTGAAACACAAAAAAATGTTTAGATATGAGGAGACTCTACTGAATGCCCAGGGGGTGAGTGATATAAAGCTAGACGGAGGGAAAGTGAGAGAGAGTCACTGTTAGTTATGTGTGTCTGTGTGTCTTTTACTATAGCTGTCAGATGCTCATTTACATGCGCTGTTTACTCAGTAAACTACAGGAAAACTGCACTAAGTTGTGTTTTCAATGTTGGGACCTAATTGCCAGTTTGTGTGTGTGTGTGTGTGTGTTTCTGTGTGTGTGGGGACCCTCAGAACACTGTCACTGTAGAGGCTTAGACAGTGAGTTAGACATCTGTATTCTAGTGGTTTGAAGCCTTTATATGAGAATGTGAACACATGAAAACAACTGGATTCCTGAATTCATCATTTGAGCTACAACCACAGAGTATACTGTATGGGAAGAACTGCACATTTTTGGAGGAGGGGTATTGTGTGTGCAGGGCACGAGCCAATCAAATCACCTCCAACATCCAGGACTAGTAAAGACCAATCATATGTGATCTCTATTCCTCCACCCTTCCTGTGTGTGCATTTGTGAGTGCGTTTGTGTGTGTGTGTGTATGAAATCTGGATATCAGGTAGGCTCTGCGGCTCCCATACAGAGGGGAGGTGGGCTGGATGTTTGGATGGAGGGAGTGCTGATGGAGGAGAGACTGAAGGAGGGGATGGGTGGAGGATTCAGGGGGGCTGCAGAAGAAAAATAAGAAACAGCTGTTTGTACTAAGTTGCTGGCTTCTTGTCAAACGGGGGGAGAGGAGAAGAGATGGCGTCACTGAGCTCACAGTTGCTTGGACTGAATGGATTGTAGAGCAGAAGTTATGCACGACTGCAAGTCTTGATATATTCAGGCGTATGTCACTTTTGGTTCTAGTTCTTAAAACCAGCCTGGTCGCCAGATTAAAATGTTTGAATGGTTACATTTAAATGTGTACATTTGACAAATGCAACGTCCAGTTAGACTTTCAAATAATGCTTGCTGACAAACAGTACGATGATATTTTGGACTGTTAATTTCCACTAGAGGGGAGATTTAAGAAGTGTCGCTTGATGGATAACTACATCGAACTTGGAAGAGCAGGGCCACTGACAGGCTGCTTTATTTTTGACGCGTTAGGAGTAAGAACATGCTGCATATTGAGATTACATGCATATGAGCTAACTCTCATGTCAGGAAGAGGAGGGTTGGTTCTGGTGTGTCGCTGGACGACATAGCTGCCAAACTAAAGACCACTGTTTTGTATGGCATTTCAACATCTGTAAGAGTGGATATTTTCACAAGACTTCGGGTCATTTTCCAGCCATGTTTGTGGCGACAGGTCCAGGTATTTCAAGTCGAAGTGGTGTTTCTGCCTAAACCTTACCAGAGCACAAGCTCAGCATAACTGGACACAAATGGAGAATTTCAACGTATCAAATTTAAGATGTTAATATTTGGTTTAGGCTTTGGTTTGCAGGAACGTACAACATATATCCTGGCGACAGGGTTGCTTTAAACACGTTCTTTCTTCTGCTCCATTCCTAATAGTTTTTTATCTTACGACCACTGGCTGCCTCAGCCACCCAGGACCCTCTTGGGGATCATAATATTTTAAGATCACATGATGTTATGCCTCCCAATTGCACTGTTGTAACTTTTCTTCTGGAAAGCTTTGCGTTCAAAGATTCAGGCCTCCACCCAGCCATTAAACTCCCTCCCTGGGTTGGCCCTGTGGGAGTCCCACATCGCTGGACCTCTGGATGGGGCCCACAGGTGAGCTAGAGGTTACTGGAGTCAGTCACAAAATGTGTACGACTACTAGGAGATAACTTACGTTGAATTCAAGTGGCTGACATTTGGTTTAAGTGTTCATTAGAATAAAAGCTTTTCTATTCTATCAGATGAACTTCTTTCAGCAACATTGCTATAACCTGTTGGACTTTTCTTGCAGCAAAGACTTTTTCTGATTAAAATGTTAACATTACTGACAGGGATGATGGCCAAAACTATTAAAAGGCCCAAGTGAGATGCTGGCCAGTCGCCAGTAAGAAGGCCAACATTGGTCGACATCAAACTCATACATCAGTCTGACCCTACTCACAGCCCTTTGCTGTGGGTGTGAACATGTGCGACTTCATAACACCAAAACTCGATATTCCCTTTCTGAGGTTATTTAATTTGATTAATTTTAGACAGCTGAAGGCTCCAAACCCTAATTTCATATGGAAAAAAGTCATTAATCACACAGCTGTGTAGCTGTGAATCAAAGATCCATGTTTCACACTCCATGAATCATCTTGTGAGTCCGTTGGGGATCATGAACCCCAGATTGAGAACGGCGGTGTTAGTGGATGGAGGAAGTAACTGAAGGATGGAGAAAATAAATGACCGTGTTGCGAGGTCCTTGGATTCAGCGCAGGGACACAGAATTGTGGATCGACCCCTCACCCCTCACAAATCACAGAGGAGTGTGAGTTTGGTCCATTAGCGGTCAGTTTGTTGCCATAACTCAGGGTTCAGTGTGTACATCCCCCCTGCTCCCACCCCTCATTTTTACTCCTCAACACCCCCGCACCATGCCCCGGCAGCCCTCCTCAATCTGCCCCACATTCAACCCTATAATTTGGGTGAGAGATTCAGCGGCTGTTATTTTTATTGAATTCCCAATAACGTCGCCGAGATTGCAGTTAAGTGCAGGCGACTGGAGCTCGCGGCTTTCTGTTGCGGGAGCCGTTGTGGGGCCAGTGGGATGCTGAGATGGTGCCAAGGTGGGAGGTAGGGAGGTCATTGGCTGGTTTTTACACAGCGCAAGGGAAAACGTAGGGCAACAATCATCACATTTATAGATGGCTTGCCGCTTTCTCTGGGGCCTGGGCAGTCGCTGCCAGGTTTAAAGCTAGCCAGCGGCTACTGGCCACTAATAAAGGGATTTCATCCGCAGGGAGGTGAACAGGCGCTCCATGGTATACATATATATGTGTGTGTATAACAGAGAGACAGAATGTGTGTGAAAATGTACATCATGCATATTCAAGCATGTTAAGTTTATAGATAATTGATTTTGAATGAGACTACCTCTGTGTCCATGCACTGTATTGAAGCTCTTCACTGCAGCATGACGACACTCATGACTCAAACTGTTGCCATCCAGGGCTTCATGTCCTCTTTTATGAATTTTCACTGAATCACATCGACTAATTTGTTCCGCAACAGTTGTGTTTTTGTTACTGTCGCTAAGCGACAGCTCTATGATTAGCGATTATGAAAGGAGGCCCTTTTTGGACCTTTCCAAGGCCGACACAGTGACGTCAAAGACAAAGCTGTTTTTCATCCTTCCTCTCAATCAGCAGTGTATCAAACTTCTGATGTAACACACGTGTAATTGTTAGGATTTCAGTACTTAAAGTTCTGTAATGGTGGAATTGCATTCAAGGACACGGGTTGGATTCGTGTCTGTGTTTGTAGTATTGTAAATAACTGCTGCACAGAGGGGATTCACAAATCGAAAAGTGAGGCCTGTTTAATACGCTATAATGCACTCATCTCTGCAACAACTGCTTCTGTTTTACTTGGAACTGATCGTTCCCTGAACCCCTCACCTTCATAACTCATGGCAAGAACTTCTGGATTTCTTCAGATGTTGAAGAAATGTGCATGAACTTATACTAAGAGCAATACGTTGAGAGCATCATGTTTTTTACTCACCTTTCCAAAACCAAAAACACAAGTGCAAAGACAGACGGATGCATGAAATGGTCAGGTTGTCTGTTCTAATGTCGGCTATAATGTCAGCATGTCCAGCTAAGCTAAATCCTACAATCTTAACTGAGCATTAACGTTATATAAATTCCATATTTTTAGCGTTACCTTTGACATGGGCCATTTCTTACAGACATTCAATGATTTTTTTGAAAACTTGCTTTATTGGTAAAATCAAGTTTTTAGGGGCCTCACAGCTCTATAAAAAAAGAGAGAGAGAAAAAAGTAAGTTCTTTTCACAGGTGGTGTTTCTTACATATGAAAAGTCGCTTTTGACATTTACAACACAGAACAACATTAAGTGCAACGGTGGAAAAACTGCCAAGAGAGCCGTCAACAACGTGCCACAGTGCTGCAGCACACTCGCTGGTTCTGGTGAGTGTCACATCTCTGAGTGTGACAGAGTGGAGTGAAGTCTGGCCTGCTGTGTGTTTTACCCCTCTGGTCTGAAAGTCTCAACCTCTTGGGTCGCACTATACTTTCTCACGTCACTCTCTCTCTCTCTCTCTCTCTCTCTCTCTCTCTCTCTCTCTCTCTCTCTCTCACACACACACACACACACACACACACATGGTGACACACACTGAGGCAGTGGTTGCCCAGCACTCCCCAGAGAGCAGGTTTGGTTACAGCTTTGCATGAATCGTAGCGGTGACATTGCAGACACTTGACTCCTCTGCTGAGGGCAGCTCCGAGCCCAAATGGCCTCCACCGCCTGCCCACGACATGTCTCAGACCCAGACACAACACTGTTTCTGAGCTGGGTGTAGGTTTAGACTTTTTCTCACAATAAATTATGTTATTGCATGTTCAGCTCTCTGTCTCTGCAAGTGCGGCCGTCAGTTCCCAGGACCGCCCGGACCACCCTACACACCACAGCTGTCTTTAGTGTATCCTCCTGGATGATCCTCTGGCTAATCCTCCTGTAATGATACTATAATCACTGGAGAGACACCAGCATGGTTTCATCTGTCTTACCCCCCATAACCCCTTTAACCCTCTCGAGCCAGGACCCCAAACTGTGAACAAGATAGCCTGAGCTTGAGCTGTTACTTACATAACATGGCGAGGAACCACTTCCAACACAAAACTTTCCACTCAGATGTATTTTTATAGAAATTTGGCACATCTATGACATGAATTATGGTTAAAAACATTTTGGTAATTGGATGTTTCCATCTTCTGCAGGAAGGATGGAGGCTTCCACTCAGATCGCTGGAGGGGACGTTGCTATTGTTCTTCAGTGCCAGCTAATTTGACATCATCTTGTTTCCCGCTCACAGAATGGAAACAAAGACATAGGTGTGGTGATATTACACACCACTTGATTTTTTTTTTTTTAAATACACCATCAACATTTAAAAAGCATTAAACCCGCTCTTAAATTGTTGTATGATGCAACCAAAACATGTTTTGCATGTGTGTAACGTTCCCATCGCAGAATTTAAATATATGTATAGCAAGACTATAAAATTATGGTGCAAGATTGAACATGACAGTGTCACACCAGCCTTTTTGGCTTGGCACTGTATGACTGATGTATAATACAGTAATTCACACTCATACCCCCCCATCAAAGGCTGAATGTATCCATAAGATGTGAGCAACTGGACCCAAGAGAAGGTAAAACTCACAAGAAAGGTTAAAAAGAAAGAGAGAGATAGTTTTCTTTTCTTGCTTGTTAAACAGCCTTGACCCCATCTGTTGGATTTGAAGTGAATCTGGACTGACCACTCGAATCACTTTGAGGTTGCACCGAAAAACCAGGAGAGACTACAGGAAAGATGGTACTAGATTTGCGCTAGGCTAAGCTAACCAGCACCTGGCGCTTTCTTCATATTCAATAGACAGACATGAAAGTGTTATCAATCTACTCCTCTAACTCTTTGTGACCACTGACCAGAAGGCCACTATCAAACAAGAAAGACTTAAATCAGCCGTTGCCCTTTAGCTAAACTTGCAGTAGTCAATGAAAGCGTCTATGAAAGCCTTTAGAAACTGTGAGTCTCTCAGTCTGTCTGGATCCTCTCTAAATCATTGTCTAGTGTTACTGTACATTCCTCCTCAGCCTGTGACTGAGAAAAAGAGCAGCTGTGTCCCTTTTTTCTTCTCCTTCAGACATTTGAAAAATTGTTTTCCACTGTGTGACTGCTGCTCTCCTCTTCCTGTGCCCCTCCGCTGGCCTGCAGTTGTACAACAGCGTGACCTCCGACCCCGACACAGTATGGAGTCTTGTTGACGTAGTGAGCGGATAGGAGCTTGGCCGCAGCCTGTGGCAGCTTCTCAGCCATTGCCAATAAAGCAGCGCTGTGATTTACTCTGGCCATTGCTGCCAAAAATAAGCAGAATAGAGTTAAACTTGTCCTTGGCAAAGAAAGACGTCTGATTCCTGATTGTGCCTCGGCCAAGAACATCTCTCCCCTGCCTCTAGTGTACACAAACACAGACACACACACCAGCTCTGTCGCCCCTGATTCGCCGTGTATGTGTGTGCTTGTATAAGTATTCACTCAGCCTCAACATGTGTTGTGGCTCATCAAGCCAGAACATGGAAACTGTGAGTGGCTGCAGATGTTGAGAGGATGAGATTTTTGGGGTTTTAACATGCTTCCTCGCACTCCACTAAGACGCCTCGGCAGACCTTTGTCTTATCCCACAATCACAGGGGCTTTGGGGGGGATCTCATAGTGCACATAGTTCTCACTGTCCATCGCCTCCCATCACTATACAGTGATCCCCTGAGGACTGTGGCTCCAGACTTTATCCTGCACCTATAGATAGAAAGGCACAGGGTGAAATATGAAGGATGAATACAGCGAGGGTCAATTCAGAACCACGTTTTGTGATCCAAAGGTCATAAATTGGAATCTGAAATGTTTCCCTCAATGGCTGATTTACAGTTTTTGAGGCGAATCAAAAGTAAGCTGACTCCAAACCCAATCGGGAATGAATGGAGAGGAACCACAACGACGGACAGTTGGGGAGAGCGGAAGAAAGAATTCCCCAAATATGAGTGGGCGACCAGAACGGACAGTACCATCCATTGATAATGCAATTAACAGGCACTCATGCTTCCAGCCATCATGACTAATCCTGAAATGTCACAGCGGCCACTCAGGAATTCAGCCGCAATATCCCCGCGGTAATCGTGACGGCATCCGGATGGGCCCTCGGACGGACCGCTGCGCCGCACAGAGGCTCTTTCACCAGACGAGACGTGTGGGAGAAAAAAATCTTGACCTTGGAGGCTATACATTAAGCCTGTGGTGTTAGCGATCTCTCACCATTGTCTTCACACTAGCATGGATTCTCACACTCCCCCCCACCACACACACAGACGCACACACCTGTCTGTGTGCGTCTGGGATTTTGCGTGACGACGGCGCTTTTTTCGGGGTCGTGAGGTCGCCCTGTGTGGAAGTGTGTGTGCGCAGCCTTTTTATCGACTGAACAGTTGTTGTGTCTGCGGTGTGTGAAATCTCTCCCGTCTCTCCCAAAAAATCTTTCTGAGTAAATCATCGAGCAGCTCTCCGGGTTTGTATTTCACTCAGCTGCAGCTCCACATTTATTTTGGATGTACCGACTGCAAAGGTTTTGGGGCCAAATATCTGCAAAAATATTCTGTGATACAAGCAGTCATGGGAAGGACGTCGCTGAGGCTCCGGTTTCTTGTCATTTCCTGTTAGCGTTTGCCATGAGAAGCTTATTTAAGATATTATATTTGCTCAGGCAAAGACGCTCTATGAAATTACCAAATGGATGACATCAATAAACTGTCTCTCGAAAGCAGACGATGGGTTATTATCCGGCTCTAAAAACATTAGAAGTACCATTAGTCAAATATTGCCAAATTCCAGGACACGCTTCTGTGAGATTGAAGAGTCCAAATCAACTCTTGCATTCAACTGTTTCATTTCGATAGATCCAGGTGTTGATGGAGTTCAACATTATAAGTCCACAGACAATTTGAAAAAAAAATATAACTACACTGTAACACTGAAATGGTGTACAAAGAGGAAGCCAGCATTGCATCTTGTTTAAGGAGACCTAGATGAGCTGATTTTTTCAGAACTTATGTTGAATCAGAAGTGACCTTTCAATCTCACTGACAGTGGAGGTGGCTCTAGAGAAGATTGTGAGGCTGTCATGAGCACAACAGCACTAGGGACATGAGATACACAGCAGACGGGCAGTATAAATGTTTGGATAAACATAGAAATGGCCAACATAGTTGTGCTGTGGTTCCCTGAGGATGACTCCTTACGACTAGAGTGGCCCTCTTACTTTTGATCAGATGAAACTAGGCCAAAGTTGTCATTTCTCCTGTGAAACATCAACATCAACTGGATTGATGGATGGATTGATTTATACCAATGATCCCCTCACTGACTCTCTCACACCACTGTGAGATTTACATTTCGTTTTTTGAGTAAAATATCTTGTCTGTTTCCACGATTAACTGATTCAAACATTCATGTTCTCCTCAGGATGAACTGTCGGGTCAGTGTTGAGTTTTTCCTTGCTTTATACCCAATCCAGCAAAACTGATGATATTCACATCAGCCACAACTTTGGTTTGTGCAAATTGTGCCGATGTGTGCATGTTAGCATGCTTTCACATTAAACAAAGCCGGTGAACATGGTAAACAGTAAACTCGATACAAACTAGCACATTAGCTTTCCACAGGCTGTTTAGCTTCTTCCTTTCAAAGATTGTGAGCCCTTTCATCAGCTGTAGTTTGCTGTATACGAATGGTTAACTTTTAACAAAGAAGGTGAATTTAAGTACGATATTGAGGTACTTGTACTTCCATTTTCTGCTACTTCTTTAAATGGACAGTATCAACGTCTGAAAGAACATGACCTGATGTGCCCTTAACAGTGTGCTGAACATAAAGCACAGTCTACTGGCAGCCACCACAGAAGCTCTACAGCTGAGACGAACAGGTGTGAGAACTCCTCACTCTCGGCTTGTCTCTTGCTGTTGGTAAAGGGAGGCTGAAGAATGTGAATTAGGCCCAATTGTGATTTTATGTGGTCAGCAGTGATGAAGATGTCGATGATGCTGATGACAGTGGTGATTTATCTTACATTTCTTGTTTTCAGCGCCTTACATCAGCGGCTAGCTTACATATTTATGTAATGTCAGTGTTACCGCTCGCTGCCAAAACCAGTTCCCCGTTTGGACAAATGAAGTTGAAACTTGGACATAAAAAACACACCTCTCATTAGTCTTTCACCCTGCCAATCGCTCCTTCCCTCCTCTACTCATCCCATAACCGCCTCCTCCTTTCCACTGAGGACCCAGAGCCCTTATGCAACCCAATCAGAACCCTATTTAGGGAAATCAAGTTAAATAAACTGTGATGTGAACCAAATCCAAATAGAGACTCTTATATAAGAATGAGGTTGCTCCATAGACGAATGGCTCTTGGAATGGACAAGGATTCCCAAGGCCTGTATTTATTTTCATTACCATCGGAATAGCTTCGCCTGTTTGTCGGATGAGGACAGAAAGTAAATGAGAAAGAAATTCAGCCCCGATTGATCCCACGGTTTGAACATGCATCCAAGTGATTGATTTTTTTTTTTTTTTAAATCAGAGCTCAGTGAATCCACAGTATTGCGGTTTGATTAGCTGAGGGCTTTTGGGAGCTTGTAGGTGCATGTGCAGGTTTTTACGTGTGTGTTGGTTCATCTGTGTGTTACTGGATCACATGCCTTGCCTTCCTTTGCCGTCCCGGCACGTCGGGATCACACCTGCAAGCCGCCAGCAGAAACCGCCTTCATCTCTCCCACTGTTGACTCTGGATGTGACGCATCATCGTGTTCTGACAGGAGACAATGCTGATAATCCCTGAGAAATAAAAACTGTTAGGGGAGGGCAGCGTGATTTGGATCAGGGTTTTTTTTTTTTTTGTTTTTACACAAGGCTACGATTCCTGATTCCGTCAACACACATGTCAGACATAAGTTTGCGCAGGAAGACTTAGACGTGCAAACAGCACAGCGTGGAGAGAAATAGGGTTTGTTTTGAAGATGAGATGAAACTTTAATGATCCTGCGGGGAAATTGGGCAGTTGCAGTGGTGACATACTGTAGTGTACTTCATCAAAAGGAGAAAGGAATATGGCAGATGTGGAGGTTTGTAACATGGAAATATGAGTTACTGAAAGGATGTGTCAAAATGTCAGTCTAACACAGATGTGAAGGTTTGCTTTCAGAACAGGGGTAACACAGTGAGGTTGACACACCAAATTAGACATTATTATAACTATTTTGAATGGAGAGAAACCAACCACCGTAATAAATGTTAGCTAAGTAAGTTTCTGCAAAACTACAGATATGTTAAAACTAAACATTTCTTTATGTTGCGACTTTCTGTTTATTTTGATAGAATTTCTTATTTCTTTTGTTGTCCAAATGCTGTGCTTATGCTCTGGTTATGTTTACACACAAAAAAAATACTTGTAAGGTCTAGGATAACATCATTGTTTGGCTTAAAATACCTGCTTTTGTTGCCATAATCATGGATGGTACAGTCTGAACGAGATTTCTTTCCGTCCTGCTCGCTCATTGTTCCGTACCGTCAGACCCATGGAGATGTGACATGAAAATACCAACACTAGCTGAACTTTACTGAGAATTTTAATTAACTGTGTTGCATATGTCTCAAGACTTAGAATGTTGGATATTCTGCATCAGAATGTCGTCCGTGTATTGAAACCCATTTCCTTGCACTGCTAAACACATGCTGTGCATTAATGCATTGCTGTGTTTTCCGTGTTGCAAATGAGCTGTTGCATTCCTCTCCTCCAAGAGCACCTGGAACTTGGATTTAGTACCACGTCCAGAGCAACGCTGACATTTAGGTTCTGGGACGCGTCCCACTGCTGGTGGAGTGCCAAAAAAACTATGCTCCATTTAAGAGTCGGTAGGCTCCTGTAGTGGAAAAGTGGCCTGAGATTGCTGCTGCTGGCAAAGGTAATATCTGAAGGTGAGCCAGTTGAGTACATCCACATTTCAGACCCTCTCATATTAGGATTCGGGCACCTGGACAATCAGACGACGCAGTTTAAAGTTTAAAATCAAATTCTTTTTATGCATGTTTGTACGATTTAAAAACTGATATCACTTCCTGTCGTTAAGCACTTGGCCCGCTCCGTTCACTGTGTCGGACTAAACATTGACATTGGCTGTGGTGAGTAGCTGGAAAGGGAGCTTACCATTTCCCAAACTCAGACTTAACTCTGCCCTACTTTCCATCTGACTTGCTGAGAATGACAGGGAACAGAGAAGGAGTACATGAAAGAAGAAGAACAACAGAGAGGATGATGATAATGAGAAAGAACAGTGTGTGTGTGTGTGTGGGGGGGGTATTAGCGATCCATCCTCTTGGGGAAGGCAACACTTCATACACATCTCACTCACACCTCATTTCAGCCTCTGTTCTCTGTTTGAGTCTTTCGGTAAGCCCACTCTCTAGAAATAAGGCCTCGTTCCCAAACAAACATGGCTGAATGACCATCGTCGACCTCTGCCTCGAACACGGGACGCAGGTGTTGCTCTTTCATCCCAGCTGACTGGTAGACCTGTTATCTTTGTATATAAATATCAAGATATATTGATGCACTGTTTTGATCTATATTGCAGGAATAGCATTGGAGGAGCATTAAGTGTCCAGGCTCTGTTTATCTGTAATGTAAGCATGACAACGCTACAGACGGCCTTTGCCATGGCTAGGACAAAAACATCCATCATCCTTTCCTCTCACCGCTTCCATCCCTTTCTCTGCGGCCAGGCTGCTTCCTGTAGCTGAGCTCAGCACTGATATCGTCCCTCTGCCCCGACCTTTGCCCCAATGTAGCGGATAAGGAAGTGTCAGTGGGAACTCGCAGGGTCAGGTTGGGTCTCAGTCCTGGGATCCTGGTTCCTGGCTGCTCTGCAGGCCCTCCCTGTATCGAGCCCTCCACATGTGTTTCCTGTTGTTTTTCAGACTAGCATTGCTGCGCTGGCCCACCATACCAGAGCAGGGGCCTTTTCCTGAGGCTTTGTTTGGCCTGGCCTCTGGGAATGGCTTAAATATAGGTGTGTGTGACAGAATACTCTCCGACCCCCTCGGTCACCATGTGTGCCACAGTCAATACAGTTGAGTCTCATAAAGACTGGCCTCCCGTTTTGTTACAGCCCTCTCCTCCCCCGTTCTGTCCATATTTATAACCCGAGAGCAGCAGATCAGGTCTCTGCTCAACTGTAAGGAAGTGGGGGAGAGGGAGAGGACTGTGTGTAGTGCAGCCCCCATTCAAAAGAAAGCTGGGGCGCTGGGTACGTCATAAATAAATCCAAGTGATAATATGCTCATCCTTTTTGACACACACGCCATTGAAAACAGACAAAGTCAGTTCATTTCATGTTTTAACTCAACCTATTCTTAATTTCATGCCAGCAAGTCTGGACAGGAGCAACAAAAAACTGGGAATGTAAAAATCTCTAATTATCAATAATTTTTTGTAATCTGAGCATGTTGGGTGAGGTGAAGTTTGCACAAGAAGCCAGTCTGGGGAACTTGGGATCCTGGTCCCATTCTGCATCTTCCTAAGTCCTAAGTCCCACCCATTTTCACCCTGTGGTCCAATAACAGTTGAGCAAGCTTAGTACTCTGATAGCTTGGTCACCTTTCCCATTCACTGTTAAACTTCTACAGTATGTGCTATGTGCTCGGTTCATCTATATTGGAAAGAAAAAAGAATGGGACCAGAGTCGCAACGTTTCACATTGTCAAGCTTGTTGAACAGTAACTAATGGGGCGGGACTTAAGGTTGTTCAATTGGTGTTTGCTTTTGGCCCCTTGCCCACCATTAAGTTTCTGATTAGGCTCTCCAAGGGAAAAGGTTCGGACCCCCCGGTCTCAAGTTTCAGTCATGCCTGTATTAACAGCAAGATTTCATGTGTGTAATTCAAGAGAATAGACACAGTGAGAGGAAAAGACTCTCGTAGTCAGAGATGTCAGTGAGACTCTTTCGTGCCAACCTTGATATAAACTTTGTCTTGCAAATTTGCAAAGTGGCATAAACTACATTTAGACAGTTATGAGATATGGATGGTACACATTCCTCTCTTCTACTAGTGTCGATCTACTACTATTCTGTTTCTGATATCGACTCCTGGCCAGATCCAAACGGTTTAGAAGTCCAATTTCTCTCTCTTGCACTGTATGAATTGTATTGTCTGGAAGTTTTGAATGAAAACAATAGATAAGGACTTTAGGTGCATCTGGTTAACACGGGTGAGTAAACCGTCTGCAGCTTGTCCCACTTCAAGAGACAGTCAGTGTGACAGCGCTGCAGCTCTGGAATATTAACCAGTGGAAATTGCGATTCTATTTTTACCTAATTATCTCCAGCAGAGTGCGAGGCCTGGCAGCACCGCCTCTGATTTTTCCGTAAAGGGTGGGAGTACGTGGAGACTTTATTAGAAGCAGCCTCTGTCGTTTCAGAGCTCATCTGCTCTCTCTCTCTCTCTCTCTCTCTCTCTCTCTCTCTCTCTCTCAGGCTCTTGCTCCTCTTGGGACTCTTCCTGAGGGAGAGCTGTTTTGTTCGCGGCCTTTTTAATTGAAAAGACACCAAAACCCGAACCGCCCCCGTCCCAGGGAGAACACGGCTCTCTCACATTTCTAGGATCTCAGGAGGCCCCTCGTTGTTGCCCCCCGAATGTTTTCCATCAAGGAACCGGCACGCTAATTTACAGTGTGGTGAGAAAAAGTGGCGGCTCAGCAATTCACCCCGCCACTCCTCCTCCTCCTCCTCCTCCTCCTCCTCCTCTCACCGACCGCCATCGCCACCCCCACTTCTCCTGCTTCACTTCTCTTTCTCCTCCTCTTTACTGACACAGCAGTACTGTGCCAGTGTGTGACATCACAGCCTCATCTCCAGCGCACGCCAAAACATTCCCATCAATAGAGGAGGGAAGGGAGAATGGTTTCCATATGGGGCAAACACACACCCTCACTCCCCCCCACCCACCCGCTCTTTTACCTCCTTCTCCTTTTCCACGGAGGCGGAGGTCGATGGGCATGATGGGAGGACAGGGAGAAGGAGAGACAGGAGAATTGGCAGTTTATCTGTCCGAGTGAAATCTGAAATGCGGCTTTCATCTCTAGCTGGCGCGGGGTGTTTGCCCACAGCCAAGCTTGCTCTCCCAAATCTATCATTTTATCGTCTCTGTGTAGACAGGAAAGACTGCTCATCAGCTCGCTTTCTCTCTCGCTCGGTGATTGAGGAAATGGTAACTGGATCTCGGTGCTGGGCTGCTCTCCTTCCAGCTGCCACAGGTTTGGCTTGGCCGCGGGCCAGCCAGCTGCCTGACACTCCATAGCATGGGAACATCCTGCCTCCCTGGCCCGAATGCAGCACCAGCTCTCTTACCAACCATGGCGCGCGCGCACACACACACACACACACACACACACACACACACACACACACACACACACACACACACACACACACAAATCATTTATTTATCTGTGTCCACATCACTGCAAGAAATACATAAACAGTCAGGACGCATTTTTTGAAGAAGCACTGTTTCCATATGGAGCTGATTTGAGCTCTCTCTCTCTCTCTCTCTCTCTCTCTCTCTCTCTCTCACACACACACACACACACAGACACACACACTGAAGAGGCAGGTTGTCACATATAAGTAGTGGTGCAGCAGAGTGTGTGTGGCTGACTGTACTCCAGTGGAGAAGAGAGAATAGAGGCCTGCACAAAGAGATTAATGAATGTCTGCCCTTTGTTCTCTTTCAGTCCAGGGGGTTTATGGCCCTAAAGTTCCCCTTAAATCTCTCACCAACACACAAGCATGCACACACACGCACATATGCACGCACACTCGCTCTGCTCCTTTATATCTCAAGCACAAGTCCAAGGCTCCCCTCTCTTTCTTCAGGCTTTGATTTATAGGTCCTTAGTCAGGGTGAAAGGCAGCCCACAGATGGAAAAGTGTGTGTTTTTCGTAGGGGGAGTGTGTTTGCGTGTGTGCGTATCCGTGCATATTTGCGCACATGAATTTGTGAGCGCACATGTGGTTGTTTGCGTGCGGTGCGTGCACAGGGAGATCAAGAAAGAGAAGCCCTCTTCAAAGCAGCTCCAAGATGCCATAGAACTGGAGTCTTTGTTTGGCTGCCTTGTTATTTTTCCCATTAATCATAGTTAATGTCTGTCTAATCCTTCCTGCGCTGCCCTGATTGCTGGCCAGGGGGTCATCATCAGCAGACAGAAAAAATAACACAAGAAGAAGAAGGAGATGAGGGAGGAGGAGGAGGAGGAGACGAGGGGGCACTCGCCGCTCCTCAACTCCGACCCTGGAGCCATTGTTCTGCTAATTGATCACCGCTGATTGAGTTTGAATATTTCAAGCATTAGATACCGCCGTCCTGATCAAAGAGAAAACGCCCTCAATTAATCTGCTGGCGTGCTCAGCGGATTAACACATTCTTGGCCCGCTGTCGGCAAACAATGTAAAGAAAGAAAAGAGAAATGGTAGAGTCAGGAGGAGCTGATGGTGGCAGTGGTGGTGGGGTGAAGCAGCAGGTGACCCAAGCGAGTTGGAGGAAAAGGCCGCTCCAGCAATCAAGAGGGCTTAGCTGTATTTTCTTCCCTCAATGAACTCCTTGTCCCAGAGAGACCGACTGTGTGTGTATGAGGGGGGTGGAAATATGGACTTTTTTTAAACATCAATATTGTTCCATTGGATTTCTACATGGAAAATGTGTAAGACCCATACATGATGACTTTTCCCAGGATGTGTAGCAAAGCTTGAGCCAGGTAGTTGTGTGCCAAAGCTGAGTTCCCAGGCAGGAACATGAAGGCCATCTAATTTAGTGTTTAATCAGGTAGAAAAATAAAGTGGAAAAAAAAAATGGCTGGAGTGTGTGCGCACCTGTTTGGCTGCTGTGCCTGTGTGTGTGTGTGTGTGTGTGTGTGTGTGTGTGTGTGTGCGTGTTTGTAATGGTTCAGTTCTGAGTGTTCACATTAATTTTTAATTAGTTCGGTTAATTAGTATTTGCACATGCACGGTTGCCAGTGTAAACTAATCCAGTCTGATACAACAGCCGTCACGGACCATATTCACACAGCACACATTTTTTCTCCGATGTCTTGCTCAGGGTGGGAAATTCAAATGGTGGAATCATGTTATGCAGGTGTGCTACAGTTACGTGTCAGACAAACGCAAGGAATCTGACAAATTGTCAGCATTTCACTGCTTCCGGATTGATTGGCAACTGAAAACGACAATGGATAGCGATAATCTGAAGAGAAACAGGCCATATTTCAAGCTAAAATCAAATATTTGTTAACCCATTAGCTAACGTTAGCATTCTACTACTTCCTACCTAATGTTTTCTTTTGATAACATCTAGTGCGTTTCACTTCCAGGCTAATATAAATGTGTCCGAGATATCTGTTGATGATGTCAGCTAAGAAGTGGTTGAATACTAAAGTTAACTGTCATTTAATTAAAGATAAAGGGATTCATCCAATATGTTGTTTTTAAGGCAAAATGTCCTTCTGGACTATTCATTGTCTTCTCAGTTGCTGATTAAACAGAAAGCAGTGACATGATCAACATTCCCTTCATAACCTTAAACACAGCAGGGCCACATCTGAGCCTCCCACCTCTGAGTGTGCCGTCTGAGGAAAATAGTCGCCAAGTGAATATGGTCCATGAAGGTTCTAATGTTCAGTTTTCGGTGAAACTGTTTTTCGAGAGTTGTTTATTTCTGCTATATGGTCATTTTGGAGGCTACAGTTTGTGGTGCGTTTGGATTATACTGGGTCACACTGAACATAATAATCTTGGAGAAGGTGGTCATGGTGAGCTGATCTTTGGGCAATCACAGGGTCAGCTGTCACACAAACATAAACGGACACATCCTCCAGTACACATGATTGATGCGTCTGGTCCTGGCTAGCTCACAGCTTACATCTGTACAGTTGATACATGACCATTATGAGACCATAAACATTCACGGCGAAAAACAATCTAGTGGTCAGTTTGCATGAATAGGGCATATTCATGTGGTGATTTGAGTCATGACACGCACTTACAGTCATAGTGCTTTGAGTGGGACTAAGCAACAGCTGACGGTATCATCTGGCGAGCCCATTGTCATAAAGGGACTCATGTTTAATGACTAATCTCCTTGATTTCTCTTTCAGGAATCATGACCCGGTTACCCAAGATAATCCACAGACCTTGTTTTGCAGGGATTGTTTTCTTTTTGATATCACTGTGCAGAAGGAAGATTGCATCTACTCATGGATGACAGGTTAGATAGCCAAGCTGACTAAGACTAAGGGTAGCTGACATGACATCTCAGCCAAGAAAGACGCCATTAATGTTTGTCTTGAGTAACGTAATTGGGTTAAGAGATGTTGCTGTTGAGTTCTCAAATATTTATTTGGCACTCTGGGCACCAGAAGCTGAGTGCCATCTAGTTCCATTATATTTGAGAGAAGGCAGACACCTCTACAGCCAATATCAACCAAAAATTCCCACCAAAGCAATCTAGATGGATAATAAGGGTAAGAGGAGAAATACGTGAATGCGTGAACTGTCCCTTTTAGCTGCTGGAATTGACTTAATATCTATTTTTTTTCATGGTCCTTCATTTTGACCAAAAAAGTACAAATCAGTCTGACTGGAGTCGTAGTCTTGTGATAAAGGTCGAAGCGAGGAGGAGAGGAGGAAGGAGAGATTGTGAATGAAAGCAGGGAGTGAACGGGCCGCTCTGTTTGCCTTTTCTTCTCTTTGTGCTCTATTTACTCTTCAACATTTACTGTATGGGAGGAGGAAGAGGAGGAATAAGAGGAGGTTAATGGGTTTGATATCTGAAGACTGACAGACTCAACCCAAGCGTTTGCAAGCGTTTGTTTTGGAACCTGTTCTCCGAATTGTTTGGCAGAAACTGTCTGCAGCTCCGACTCATTAGATCAGCAACAGAATACGAGCCACTTTAAATCACAGAGTACGATAAATGTTAAGGATTTTTCATGTTGTTGCACCGATGATGACATACTGGCAAATAGCTCATCACAGTGGGATACACAGAGTCCTGGCGTCGTCCATGAGAAACAGGATCTCGAGTACAGTCAGAAAATGGTCAGGACAATTTATTCAACCGTTTACGTTTGCCAACAATCAAAGCCGGAGAAAGAAAAGAGAACTACATGCAGTTGTTCCAGTCAAAACAGCCATCCCTTACTTCCTGAAGGTGCTGCCAAACTGCCAAAAATAACAATGATTAATGTCTTAAAGTTGACATGAGTTTTGTAATCTTGTGAAAATTGATGGACTTTAGCTCTGATCTGATGAAACCTATTTAAGTTAACCAACACTGTCATGGCAGGGCCTAAGCTCCCTTTGGGATTGTTTCTAAGATACATAAAGTTCATGAAAATGTCTTACTATGGCATCCACCGTATGCAAATACAGTGTGTTTCCCCAGAGGAATTTACTGAAATCTGCTGCTTGACTGCTCAAGTGTTTCACATTTCAACATCATCCAAAGCTTTGGACATGAAGAGTAAGGCACTGTATGGTTAACTTTTGAGCAGGGTGCAACAAGATGACAAGTTTAAAACACGCTGGCCAAATCTCAAACAACTGAAAACCATGTGGAAAATCTGATGGATATACAGCATGTGAGGACGCTTGCATTTTCCTGATTGCTGATATTAAAGCTTTCTTCATAGATTTCTGCTGTTTTCTACTTTGTTTTTGAAATGGTGCATAAAAACAGGTGGATGGAAATGAACTTTGTGAAAAGCAATATCACCCCAACGTTTGCTGACATTAGCTGGTCGTAAGTACATTTTTCTACTTCCATTATATCTCATTAAAGTCAACTCTGGTGTGCTGTGAGAGCCAGCGCAGTAATATGAGGACAATGCAGTAATTTGGCCTTGTTTCTTTTTCCTTGTCAGAACTGTGGCTGCAGCTGCAACTGGTACAAAGTCTTCAGAGAGAAGGCCATTACCGTCAGTTTATCTTTATCTTTATCGCTGTCTGCTGATCCAAAACAATAACAATTAAACCCCACAATATATTCAGCTCATTTGAGGGGATGATGTGCTCCGGACACAACTGTTTGACCTGATAAGATGGCGCAAAGCTCCTCCATCACTCACGCAAACGGTCATTTCTGCATCTCTGCAGCTGACTCCAGGTCTGATCAGTTATCCAAACTTCTCTCTCACTGAAAGCATTTTATCTATTTCCAAAAAAGCTTTCACATACGCTTTTCTAAACTCAAAGTGTCTGGTAGGTCATGACGTGAAGAACAGGAACATTTCCCATAAGATAACACTGTGGAAGGAGAGAGTCAGAGAGAGACATGGGAGGAGTGAGAGCCACCGTGAAGGAAGGAGAGAAATGAGAGTTAGACTTGGCTGTACCAACCTGCATGATGATTCAGTCCAAACCACCACCATCATCACACAGATATCTCTCCCATCTCAGCTTGTATCTCCTCCATACACACACACACACACACACACACACACACACACACACACACACACACACACACACACACACGCACACGTAAGCTTTCCCTCCAGTGGAAATTCCCTCATCATGACTCCCGTTATGATAATAATTGTTATGTCCAACATTTCCATAGCAATGTTAACAAACATCGTCAGAACTGACGGGACGGCAGACAGCAGAACTGCCAAACTCTGAGAAAGATAAAACATCCAAATGTTTGTCAGTGATGCTATCGAACCGCTGCACTGCTCTCCGTCTTCGACCGCCTACTCTTACTGCAGTGAAGCTTAAATTAATCCTCAGACAAGGGATTTGACTGTTTCGCTTCGGTGGCTCTAGTGCTGTTATGAGGTGCTGAAGGTGCTCTGAGTGAACCCGGCTGTTCCCAAAGAAGTCTCTATGTTTAAGTCTAACATTAAAACAGCATTACAGCCACATCTGGTCTGCTGATAGCTCTCCCAAGGCATGATCTGACTCGATTTAAAGACCTGTGTGTGTGTGTGTGTGTGTTTGCACAGCATGTGAGGACCTAGGGAGCTGTATAGAATCCTGATCGATGTATATCCCAGTAATCTGTTACACCACACCTCTTCCTGTGTCTGAAAGGAAACCAAATGGCCAATCAGCACGGTGCATGTGTGTATGTTTGCATGTGTTTGTGTTCCAGTGCCACAGGTCAAGGTATTTAACAGATCATTGACGTTTTCTGTGAGATTAAGAGCATAATCACAGTCACGAGGGAACCTGTTACAGTACGTCTAGACTGGAGGGCCACAGGTTGTTCATTGTTACAGCTGTCCAAATGAGTTTAATAGTTCAGGTGACCCATTATTTTTTAAGAGACGATCTGCCGCTCGTATTACAAATAAAAGTGCACCGCGGGACAGATTCATTCATTGTACCGAACAGGGCCAGTGCAGTTTGTTCTGACTCGAATCCACGACCTCATATGATCTCTGGAGAGTAGTCATGTGTCAGGCCCGGGGGTCACAGTTCTGTTCTTAAACCAAGGTTATATTCAGAGGACTGGATATCAAGATGGGGGCCTATTTACTTGAATGACAGTTGCTTACACAGGCCAGAAAAGTTATTCAGGCTTCTCTTGCCTTTGGGGTCCATAACTAATGCACATTAGATCCATTCTCCAGCTGAGCCATACAACTTCCCTGCCAAGTCCCCCATCCTGCCCAGTTGAATGACATGTTGATGCCTTTCAAAACAAATCATATGTGCACTTTGTGATCTCATTCTCCTGTGTATTTAAGGTTTGGTTAGGTGTATAAAACTACTTGGTTAAAATTGTTGTTAAAAGATTTGCTGAGTAGGAGATCTGGTGTGAACAGTGTATCTCTGGTGTCAAAGTGAGAAGACTTGTATACTCAAACATCTACTGCGGCATGCATTTTTTTTCCTTTTTTTTACAAAAAGGCAATTTTAACTGCTGACCAGATAAATAGCACAAAAGCAACTGAAGGCAACTGCGGAAATAACTTGTTGTAACTTTTTAATTTGAACCCAGCATCTGCTGCTTCATCAGTTCCCACGAACATGTTCATATTCATGTAACAAAGCGTCTAATGGCCTACGAAAACAAAACATCAGACTCAAGGGCTGCAGTTTGTTACCAGTTTCCAGCTGAGCATGGCCAAAATCATTCCCAAACCCTAACCATGGTGTTAGTCATGTAACCATGATGACGAATGTCCCCTGACCTTATGACAGTAATTATTCTTACCCAAACCATGATCTTTCCCTGAACAAATAATTAAAGGAGCAAATTGTAAGATATGGTCAGAGTTTTTGTGACAAACATTCAAAAAGTTAATTCATGTTATCAACAAATCGTGAAGAAACAACAGTGTTGACAACAGTGTTTGCCTTTGTACTCTGTTGCATAAGTGGCTTGTTACGTTAGCATGCTAACCAGCTAGCCTCAGTCCACACTGTGTTGTAATACCACTTTCTACCAGGCTTTGAAGCCAGTTTTCATAGTGGCCAAACTGTGTAATTACGATGTCACGTGATTCACTGTGAGCTGAAGTGACTTTTCCTCATAAACACTGACACTGCTTTAGTAGAAGAACGAGCTACATGTTGGTTGTTATGAAGGAATATGCCATCTTAACGTGATGAATGTACAACAACAAACACAGTCTTTGTCACACTAGTAGCAGATACTGTATATCTATCTGATCAAACACCACATTTGTCATTGGTCCGTGTCCTTTCAGTACATCTGTTGTCCAAAAGTTCAAATAAAATAATACGAGCCTTGTGTTTTGGCAGTGTTAGCAGTGTGGCGCTGTGAACGATCTTGAACACTGCCCCATAAGATGTTGAAGACATCTTTAACTTCTTTCTCAGACTTGCACACATTGATTTATGACCCTTGTTTCTATGTATACCCTAACCATCTGCCGCGACTGCTAGATATGTATTCACCGCAATAAATAACCGCTTTCATTTAATATGACAAGCGAAAACTTTGGCTCGCTGATGCTAACCACGCTCACCCCGTTTCTTCATTTGGTGGGCTGAGATCTTGGCTGAACATCTCACTGTCGGTAGCCAAGATCAGAACATCTATACGTCCCGCCCGTTACTGCAACAACATTTTATGCTACAGTGAGCAGTGAGCGAGTTCAACTTGTCCGCTGCAAGCCTTACACAGTGATATAGCTGATACGTTAAAGTTGAGCAATAGTGCTGACACATGCAAGAGCGAGGATAAACAGATACGGAGCTCTGTACACATTCATACATGAAAGCACACACATGCTCTCAGAAACACAAGGCCGCTGCATTCCTCCGGCATGAAAGTGCTTTCATGTTTACAGCAGAACAAACAGAGAAGGGCTTCACCTCCTGTGTTTATCTGTAATGTGCTCGTTTCCATGACCGCCTTCCCTCCTAGCAGTAAGAAACAAAACATATGCTGTGGCGGATTAGAGTCTGACAAGCAATGAGCGTAAAAGAGCAACTGAAACATGTTTGTTGGTATCCGTAATGCTCATTTGCATCCAGCCTCTGGTCGCTTGCTTACGAAAGGAGGTTATGCCATAAATGGGATCAAATGTTTGGTAAGTCAAACACTGGTAACCTCAAACAATCACTGTGATTTATGACAACATAGGGTTTTTATGTTAAAGCTGCAGGGAATCATATTTTTACATTACCGAAGGGGGAAAATTACAATCTGTGGTGTGAAGAGTGTCTATAGGGGCGAAGAACACAGAGAATTTTTGCCCCAGTGAATTATATTGTCTTTCAGCCTTCGTTCTGGTTTCACGCCCCAGCATTGCTGTTTTATTTCAGTCTCACCTCCCTCATTAACCTGCTTCCAGACGCAGAAGACTGATTTAATCATTGAAAGACTCTAGTACATCTACTCAGCACCAAATACCAGACAGAAGTTAGCAACTAGCTGGTGAACAGAGTGGAACACTTGGCAGCTAAAGAGCTGGATATGTTTCTTAGGAGTCTGACCACAAATATAAGTTATTTGTCAAAAAAATATCTGGCTTTTCAACACATCAGGTGGCCAGAAACACAGCTCCACACGAATGCTAATGTTGCTTTGTGACTGCTAGAAGTATAAATGGGCAAATGTTTGGTGACGCATTATCATTACTGTCACGCAGTTGTTGCCATGGTTACAGCTTGCCTGTTTACACTGATTAGTTAACACATATTATCAGTTATCAGTTATTTTTATGCTACATTGATTTGTTTTTACACTATATTTTCAGGAATGGAACTTGAAAGCACCACGTCCATTGACAATATAGTGTAGGTATTTTGGCCATCGTTCCTTTCAGTAATAATATCATTAAACTGACAGAACTAAATGCTTCAGATTGCGGTCACTTCCCTAAAAAGATGTCAAATCAGGCAAAAAGCAGGAGGATCTAATCAGAAAGGTAGCAAAACTTTTAGGAAAGAGAAAATAGAAGCAAATGGAAGAGGGATTTATGTTGAAAGCAACCAGCACATCATTACAGATAGAAACAATGACCAAAACTATGAAAGTAACCCGAATTTTCCTTTAATAGCTGCGGCCAAGAATTTCATCTTGTATGAATGACACAGTGGTGTTGTGGCTAGACAGATGCTCCTTTCAATCTTTATCCTCGGCCAGGAAGATGAAGAAGCGAGTGAGTAATGCTCCCTTCCGCCTCATCAGCTGCATTGTTTGCCTTTGAGCAAGGCAGGAACCCCTGCTCTGCGGCCAACGCTCTAATAGCTCCCAGGCCTGAAGCTGACTGATTGTGACGCAGATTGCTCCTGGAAGAGAGAAAGTGTTCTCAAATGCCTCCCCTGGATGACTGTTTGCTGAAATACGTGTATATTCATGGCTTTGTTAGACAGTCCTGCATTCTTGTAAACCTCAGTGTCTTGTTGTATTGTCACAAACCAAATCTAGGTAATGTAATAAGTCCAAACTGGCAGCAGACTCTGGGAAAGTACAGTCCTCTGCTCTGTATCGGTTTGTAGTCGGTGGATGTGGTCGGGAATAGTGGGCAGTGTATGTAAGTCTCTCTCTTTCGTGTGTGTGTGTGCGTACCGTGCTTGTGTGTCGGGTTGAGGGTCTAGCCAGCTCTCGCCTCGCTCCATTTGCGATCAAACCCCAGCTGAAATAAAGAACACATGGGAGCTGTTTTGAAGCTCCCTCATTGCCGGTTGAAAATCGAAATTTCCCCCGCGACTTCTTGCTGTCTCTTTTCAACCCTCCGCCCATCCCTCATCCTACCCTTTGTGCTTGGAACTGTTCGCCCGGAACAGGCAACACCAATCGACCTCAAAATTTCCATTCGGAAAAGAAAAGAACAACCAAAATAAACAGATGATGAGGAAAGAGAGAAGAAAGACGCGAAACAACGTTTGCGTGCACAGCAGTGATGGGAGGGCAAATGCTGTGCCAACTGTGTTATGGTTGGCAAACCTTGAAGTCCCTGATCTACAGTTGAGCGAGGGGAGGAAAAAAAACAGAACTGGAGCGACGGGCTGCCGTACAGTGCGGTAACCAGCCTCTGTATGTTTGAACCATGGGAGAAATTTCATGTGGTTGTAATTTTCATATTAAAGTAATGGGGGTCTATCAGTGTCTGAGATGTACAGATGGGAGGCCTAAGCACCAGCAGCTGTGTGTGTGTGTGTGTGGGAGTGTGTGTACATTTACAGTGTCATTGAAGTTAGCATGTGTGTTAGGAGATAGACTGTAATTCACTTCGTAATAGCACCTAATAATGGCACTTGAGAAATGCCACAATAAATGGTACATTGGACAGGGTGTGAAGAGGAAAATAAAGTCCTTGAGTAATATTCTCCATTTCTGTATTACAGGAAAGCACTTTGAACATTTCACTGGGTATTAGGCTTCTACTGATGTATGAGTTTGCTGATGCACAGCACATTTGCAAGGCCTGTTGTTTTTATTAACAACCAAAACTAAGCATAATAAGACTCCATATAATTTGTCCGGTGTAAATCGAGTCTGTGGACCCAAGTCCCGAGCGTAAGTAATGTCCTTTCAAATCAATTTGGGATTCCAGAGTCTTGGATTACACCATTAATACATGGATGGATTACACCATTAATCTACTGATGGAGCCATTTTATGTTTATTTCCCCCATTTGCTTCAGTTGTTTGGGAGAATGATGAAAAGCTGTTTTTACTGTGAAGATCCAGAAAAGTTTGTTTGTGGTCTACGAAAACTTCCCCCAACTCTCCATCTGCATGGAGTTAAGTTATGTAAAGTCTGATTTTTTTGATTTTTTTCGTGAATTTAACTCGAAAGAATCTATAATCAGTATTTTTATATCAATTGTGCACAAAATGGACAACAAATAAGCTGCTTGTAGTGATGAGCCACCACATGGATCTAAAGCTGATTCTGCACTTATGGCCAATTATTGTCCACGCTGCTCGTAAAATAATAATCTAAAGCCATTTTATCATGATGTCACTACTTCTCTGAGGGAATCATTGAATCCAGATCAACTGAATATTTCATCACAGCAAGAGAATTTACTGATATTTTCATGGATATCATCCTTAGAACTTGTAATCCAGTCAGCCTGTGCCTGTGGTGTGTATTAATGATTACGTAAGTATAAAAACATTAACTGCGAGGACTGCGACCTCAACTCCCTACAATCATAGACAAAGTTCAGTACGGGAGTAATTACAGATAATGGTAATCATATTACTCATAATCAGCAGCAGTGTTAGCATCAAAAGTGTTTGCAGCAGTGTTAGCAAAGGAATGGTAAGCAGCAGTACTGGCAGACTGGGCAGTGTGTGCTGCATTAAACACACCAACCTATTTCGAATGATGTTCCCTGGATCTTATGTTGTGAGAGTACTGGCGAGCTGTCTGCCTGATCTCACTGACAGACTTTGTTACATTTTGTTCATTAGTTATTAGCTATCACGTCAGCATCTGTCAGGGGGTTTAGCCCTTCATTAGTCAGCTGTGTTTTCCCAGAATGCCTTTTCGGATTCAGATCATTCTCTGGCTAAAAGTTTTCCTGTCGCGGCCGAGGTGTTAAGGACAAGCCCTCTCCTTCAGTGACCCCTCCAAGCCTGTTGACACAGTGAGTGTCATGCTCAGGCTTCTCATTTATCTCTCACCACCGGAGTTTAAATCTGCCTCTATTTGTGTGTATGTGTGTGTGTGTCATCATAACTTAAGATGCTGTTGAGGACACATATCAGTCCACAGGGACGGTTGGTGCAACTGGGGACAAAGATTGATTTCCGAACCACTGGTCAGGTTACAGTTAGTCTCCAGGAAATGAATATAAGTTTATAAAGATTTCCATAATGTGACCTCAGTAAGTTTCTATTCAATTGCTGGTCTGATGCTGGTTGATTCTAAGACTCTGTATATGTCTTTGCTTTTGCATAGTAAGATGAGACTCTCCAGCATCTCCAAAGTTGATCATCAAGGATTCATCCTGAGAGACAAAAGTCAGGTGACCTCTATCTGTTATGTGACAACTTAATGGATTTGAATTGCTCTTATGTCAGTGGTATCAGTCGTGAGCATCATAGTGTCTGAGCTGCTTCTTTACTTTTAGGAAAACCGGGGAAGGGAAGTTCTGGCACGACCTTTGCTCAGTTTCTGTCTGTTGTGACTACATTTGCGTGCATGCGTCATGACTAAAGATATGCCCAAATCAATCTTCCCATACCTCTCTGTCTCATTCCAAAGACAAGACAACAAATACAGAGACTTTTTTATGTCCACTGAGATGTTATTCTCATCACTAATACATGTTAAATCTTTATACTTCATGTTGATACAACAGAAAGTTGAAACAAGATATCAGGTCTCGTTTAGATTTGTAGTGCGATTGAAGTGTTTTGGCATTAAGATGTTGTAACTCAAACACTCGCCTCGACTTCAGGCACGTTCAACAGTCGTGCTTGCACGTTCAAATCTTGGATGAGGATCTGTGGACAATTTTATGTAACCAAAAACAAAAAAAAATGAGCGTTGTTGATTAAACAAGCTTAATGCAACACCCCAGGCACGCTGCCGTTGCTTTAAACAAAGAAAGATGTGTGTGTGTGTGTGTGTGTGTGTGTGTGTGTGTGCGTGTGTGCGTTTGTGTGTGTATGTAGTGCTTGACTGCTGGAGCACTGCTATTTGCTTTTGACCTGTGCCAATAAAAATTTGATTCAGTGCAACTATCGGCTCCTTGAATGTGCAAACACAGATCCTCAGATTCATGTATCTGAGAGCTGAGAGACAGAGCGGGCAGGAGAACAAAACAAAGACACAGCGTTTATGTTTCCATGCTATACATCAGATCCCCTCTCATTATTCCAAACCCAGACTTTTGCAGGGTTTTCACACGTCCTTCATAAAGTATTGTGGTTTTGGTTGACTGTGCCCAGATGGGCCTTCTCCCTGTTGGCCATCCATGAGAAGGGTCCCAAGGCCTTCGCCAGAGTCAGACAGCAGGATTAGTGGTAACAGTGCTGTTCCAGGGAGATGGACGGATGAGATGGAAAGCTTGTAACTTCAAAAAAGCAGCCCTTCCTTGAACTTGGAAAAAAACAGACGTCACTTCGGATTAATGACGATGCATTTTTAATTTGCTCTTGTGGGGTTTGAACCGCTTTCAGGGGACCCAGGGTCACACAGATCGCCGTACCTTTAAGGGCCATGTCAAACTCCATTTCTTGTGAAAACATGAAAAATCCCTGTGGTTGTAGTTACGAGGTTTACACAACAGAGAGAGAAAGAAGGAGATGGAGGGATGGATGGTGGGGTGGAATGAGGGAGGGGAGGTTTGTGCTTGGCTGCTGGATGGGAGCCAAGGGAAGACTTGGCAGAAATTAGAAGATATTTGTGGTTGGAGGAAGGACGAAAGGTCTGGCTTCTCTGAAACAGAGACAGCGAGGGATGAGCTCTGCTGACCTACATCCAAGATCTTCAGACTCCAAACTGCGGTCTGAAAAGTACAGCCGAGTTTTATCTGTCACATTCGAGTCACTCCTTTACGGACTTTATGTCAGTGTTTTATGCAGTCGGCACTAATCCTATTTGGTCGCGCTTGTCTTCTCGCAAATCGTCATGTTTGTTTGCTTCTGATATGGAGTTTGACTTTTCCCTCTCTGTCTGTGGTGGGCTTGACTGAGTGCTAGAGGACAGGGTTCTGAGTGTCACTCGATCACTTGATTCACTGAGAGGGGTGTTTGTGTATGTGGGTCTTGCGGTGACTTACGGTTGTTCCATTTGAATTCATAACTTACAAGATTCAAGTATGACAGAGCTTGACTGTGGTTACGAGACATTTTCCCTGTTCAAACCATTACAGATTACATTACGATTTGGTAAATTATTCTAAAGGTATTCATTGTTGTATTTGTAGACATTCATTTAAAAATCCCAACAGCAATCAATAAATCAAATGCCCTAACAAATGACCACTAGAGCGTGATTCACACCCACCTTGCTACACAAAGAGCACACTGCTTCCTTTAAGCACACAGGCAAGTATGTGACCAGTGTTGCTTAGGTCACAGGTGCTTGTTGTCTCATACACAGTACACTGTGAAAATCAAGCATGACACAAGCTGATTTGATTTTAGTCCAGAGTGTCTGGGGTCATAACAAAAGTAAGAAAATGGACAATTTCCTTCACAAACAAGATGTGGAGTCTATCTCTAGGAGCATAGTGTTTGCCACTGAGCCGACTCTCCCTTCCCTCTCCTTTGTCCATAGACGTCTCCTCTGTGAAACCCGACCGCAGGGACAATCATCATTCCTCAGCTATTAGCACCAAATCTTTGGCTGGGCCTGAATGTGAGGAGATGTTGTGTTGTCAGCTGGAGAGCTCCGGTTTCTCCCCAGATGAGTGGAGAAAGGGGTCAGTGACGCCTGTCAACGACCCCCAACGGCCCCTGGTTTCCTGTCCAGGGACCACTCAATGGCCTCCATTACGTGTCATTGAAGAACCAAAATGGCCTCTGCTCTAGATTTCCACCCAGGGGCCTTTATCATGATAGTTGCTTGGCTGAAACTCAAGAGTTTCCATAATGAATGCCCGCTGGAAGCAAAAGCAAGCAGTTGAAGATATAGCTAAGATATGCATTCACCGATACAGGTAATTTACTATGAAAGGCAATAAGGTTCTTTGTCCGATCTCAGAGATTGAAAATCTTTTCAGGGGGTCAAATTTTTGCGTGCAGATGTCAACGATAGGCAAACTGTAACTTAAGAAGGAAATGGGAAGTTTGGCCTGCAGGGTGAAGGCCACAGAAGTAGTTTGGAAAGTAATTGTTGAGTTCGTTAGATCACTAAACGACTGACTCGAAATGAAAAAGGAGCCTATGATGCTCCAAGGAAGCAGCTATACGAGCAAGAGACATTATATTTAACACAAAGCAAACATTCTAGCTTTACCGTCTGCGAACTTTAAGTGTCTGGCACTACTGCACTTTGTTCTGTCTACTGGATCTGTTGTTTTTATGTTCTGCATGGCACTGCGAGGTGCTGTAAATGTCAGAGCAATTTCCATCTGAGGCGAAACAAATTCCTCCCTCCCGACTCTGTGGGAATTAAAAGGAACTTGAACTTGAAATTGTTGTCTCATTGCTGGAGAGCTTAGAGCCCACGCAGAAATGAAGAGATTTGGACCTATGGTGTGACTTTCTTCGTCTGTTGAAAACAGTCCAAGAAGGCTTTTCTGTGAGGCAGCAGTAAAAACTTTCCATGAGTAATGTCTTGCAGTTTCCTCGCTCACCTTGCTTATTTTGTGGGGCTGTTTTCTCTAGCCTCCTGGTCTCGAGTCAGTGGGTCAATATTTGCCTTTAACTTTTGACCTGTGTGTTTACCCCCCTTTTTACTCAATTACTGCCATCACTGCAGTCTAGTCAGAGAGGCCATTAAAACCCTGACTGAAAGATTAAGCATAGCAAAAAGTGTGAGAGCTGAGGTTTTTAAATAGGATCATCAGCGATGTGTATTGATTTATACAGGATACATACTCATATTTGGAGACACTCAGTGAAGTCAGTCAACCGTCTTTTCTTGGTAATTCCAAGTACGGATTCTCTAAAAATCTTATAGTCTTTAAAGCAAAACAAACTGATAACATGAACATGTTAGAGTGACTTAATGAAAGGAAATGAAACAGTGATTCACCCTGAATATCAAGATAAATGTTTTTTCCTACCCCACAGCAACTCATTATGTGTCATCATTACACGTTCACACTTCCTGTTATGTTTCAGTGGTCACATCCAGTTGCTGCACAGTAATAATTTTTACTTTTATTTTAGAACTGCTACACATACACTAAAGCCACGAGCAGCCATTAATCATGTCCTACATTATTGCACCCTACATACTGTACACTCATGGCATTTATTGGCATAACCAAAATCAACGCCTACAGTCCTGCCGACATCATTGATCCATATAAATAAATTTCTCCATGTGGGTGGTGGTCTATAAAAATGTGGGCCTCCTTGCCAACATGCATGTTAAGTTGCGAGAGTTGGGTAAGGATTGAAAAAAAATGTGCGTATCCACAGCCAAATGGTTACAATTATCAAAATTGTACGACACAGACACATCCCTCTTATTAGCAGAACTACACAACCACAGCATTAACAACCAGCACTAACAGAGCCTGAACTACCATGACTGCTGTTACAATTACTGCCACCACCACATACAGTATATCACATGTCGGTACAGTCTGCTGTTAACAACCCAGACTGCTGTGACCTGCTTTAAATACATCCCCAGACTAATAAGCTCATTACTGCTCTGCTGTTAGAGCAGTGGGTCAGGACTTCTGCACACACCGTAATGCCATGTGTAGATGTGTTGCACACATATACACAAAATGCATGCACGAGAACGAGCACACACACCCGCTTTCTACATGCTTTTGCACAAACAGAATTCCCTTTCTGCATGCCTCACATGTAGACATGAATGGAGGCAGACAAAGAAAGACACACACACACACACACACACACACACACACACACACACACACACACACACACACACACACACACACACACACTCACTCACTCATATCTCCTCCGGCCCATTTATCTGTACATCCATTCATCCCCGGCTCTACAGTCAGCCATAGCGTAGCTGAAACTATTTGTGTAGAATTAAAAGTGAAACCACATCCTCTATGATTGAATCTGTGGACCTGCTGGTTCTCTGGGTGGCTGTGCAAACAAACTGAGCTGGACCATTACAGACATTACACACACACACAAACACACGCGCACACACACACACACACACACACACACACACACACACACACACACATATACAAACATGAACACAGGAACACATGCTCGCATTCCCGTAAACACACACACCCACACACACGCACACGCACACACACACACACACACACACGCACACACACACACACACACACACACACACACACACACACACACACACACACACACGCACGCACACACACACACACACACACAAGGCACACACACAGGCACACAACTAAACTCCTTTCAAAGTTGGGTTTTAGGGGAATGAAATCCCACACCTTTATCTCTAAACCTTATTTGTTTAATCTAGAGCTAATCAGCTCCACACACACCCTCACACACAGTTTTACAATGTTTGTTTTACTGTACATACCTGCTTAAGGTGAGATTGGATCTCTAATGGGTTTGCTGGCAAGTGGACAACACAATGGGATTGCTAGCAAATTTAGTCAATGATCAGGAAGTATTTACAAATGTGTGACTGACAACGTCTTTTGCCAGGACCTGCATGTGACTTAACTGATTTAATAAAGAGTTACTGGGAAACAGAAAATCAATGCAGCAACTGTTGGACCCAGATCTGCTCCAGACTTTGATCTCCAGGTTTAATAAAACTGTGTTAAGACTCGGCAGCCAAGGGGCCATAAAACAGAGCCTTATCATTTGTGTGTTATTCCTCACATTGTTCCAGTCAGTTTCACTGCTCTGATAGCTCTGTTTCTGCATGGACTCATTTAGTCGGCTTATATAACTGACTGATGAGTGCCGCCCTCCTGCTTTTCTGTTCACTTTTATTCCTTTCTTCTCTTCCTTTCTTTTTCCAAACCAGGCCTCAGGTTTTCCTTGTCTTTCAGCCCGTTTATATTCCGTTGCTCTGTCTTTCGTAATCAAACCTGCATTTCGCAGGTCATCTAAAAAGAACATGCCAGCAGCTCAGCATGAGGAGAATCACATTCTATGGCGTAATATTACAACAAATTAACAAGCCATGACAAAAAGGGAGTGGCACCATTATAAATTGCTCAGCCTTCATTTTCTTCATATTCCCCGGTAGATTTCGTGCTCGGTGGCAAAACCAGCAATACAACACGGCCATTACATTTCGCAATCAACATTTACTAATAAGGTCCAGCAAAAAACTTGTCTGTTGCCATTTTGATTACAAATAAATACTTAGGCAGACAAATATTCGTGACATTCATGGACTAAACAGCCCTGAAATAGAATATCAAAAGCCAGCGAGCAAGATGAAGTCACAAAAATAGTCATTAGACAAAGAGTTGACTGACATAAAGCATTAATTTGAGCTAAATCTTTCCAGATGCTTTAACATGAGATGCCCAGAGGATTTGGGGGTCTAAGAGACGGCCAAGCTGCTGTCATTTGAAAGGAGCAAATATAATTATAACTGCTTTTACTTTGCATGATCAACCAAGAGTGGTTTTTCTTTAGAGAGCGGATGTTGGAAATGTTATTGAAACAGCCATCAAGTGACAGCGGCTTGGCCTTTTCAAAATTGTACAAAATACAGAAAAATGTGGGAAAATTGAATAAAGCACCATTCAGACTAATGTAGGATCCTCACAACCAACATACACACACACAATATTCTTGCAATTCCTGTCTATGAAGGTCAGTTGACACCATCATGCTGCCTGCAATAATGACAGAAGCAATGGATGTTGGGGATGGTTTGACAGGTCATTAACAGAGCTTTCACCTAGACAAGCAAGGTTCAAGTCCTACGTGAGGCCAATATTCATTGCTGACTGTTAGGAAGCACTTAATTGAGTACTTGTCCTGTTCTATCCAAAATTAAGTAAATTTGTAACATTTATTTTGAAAATCTATCCACAAGTTGCATGTTTGTTACTGCTAAGTTGTCCACAGACAAGGGTAGACAAGGCCAAATGCAACAGGGACATGATGGAATGGTGTGTCCTTGACATGGTTTGGCATGATACCGGGCTGAAATGAGAGCTTATTGATGCTTTTATAGTTATTTCCTTAAGAAAACTCTGATGTCTGCATGTGGAAACATCAGGATTCGGCAACACTGACAGAGCTTAAAGCTTCAAACGGCCCTGGCTTGGGAAACAGAAACTTCCTTGCATCAGAAAATTCCTTTGGCAAGCTTAATAGCCAGTTTCTAAAAAAAAACAGTATTATTAAGCCTGTTGACTATTTTTCAAAGCCAAGCATCTCCACATTCAGACACATGGAGGTTATGGAGATGATCACTATCAATATCTTCTGACACATAAATCCAGGACAGTGTACAGACTGAATCTAGTATGGCGCCAGCGTGGCGCAGGCTTTATTTACACTCTAAGATAATGCTACGCTGACATAAAAGACATGATACCAGTGTTGCACCTGCAGCACTTCAGATTGCATGTAAGAGGAACACATGTGAACTGTTGGCATAAATATAATCTGCCAGTGTATTCAGGTAGTACAGTATCAGTGTATTGTTGCTCCTGTGATCTCATATTCTGCCAGAAAGAGACCCAGGCTGTCACAGTGACCTTTGACATGGAAGCTGCTCTGTAATTGGCTTTGGATGCGTCTGTGGGAAAGCGGTGTCCGTGATAAAAGCGAGGAAGATGAGTCAGATGAGTCAGAGCGGGTCGTCCGAGTGGCAGCATATCTTGTTTGGACAGCAGTTTCCTCAGTTGCAGGACAAGTGACGGGCAGGTTAACTGCTGCTACCGTCAGCCATCAGCAGAGGGAGAGGAGAGGATGTTTGTCTCTTTGCATGATTATCTTTAGTTCTTCTTTTTCGCGCACCAACTCTAAAGGATAAAGCCGGGGTTTATAACAGTTTAGGGGTTATTTTTTGGGTTTCATCAAGCCAGTATAATAATGCCATTGTACTCAGCAGATTTTGTGCTGAGATGTGGGAATACAGTGACAAGCTCTAAAAATAAGTCCTATGGGGAGGAAACAATGGCGGCCAAATGGTTATACAGGTTTTGAACAAACTTGGGGTTAGCCCAACTTATTTGGAAGAAAAACCAAAGGAAAGTGGTGAGAATATTTCCCAAACTGTCTGTTGTAAACATCCATCACAGTTTACCAACCAACTTTTCTAATGTGCTTACTTTTGATTGTTTTTTCTCCCAAAAAAGTGGGTCAGAAACTCTTGCTGAGTTGTTTCTCATGTTTCTCTGCCTTCTTGACTTTGTTTTATTGCTGTGTTCAGATCTCAGCCATTTCTGTGGTGAGCGCAGGGTTATTTTAACTCATTAAATTTAAAAATCACCGCCACAACTTTGAAACTATTGTATAAACTAGGATGATCCTTCAATGTCTCTTTCCTGTTCTGTTCTACTTAAAGCTGACCCCTGTGGACAAAGCTGTATGAGCACCACTGCCTCGTCTCTCAGGGCCGACTTGCCCCGTATAGTTGTCTCTCCTCCCCAGTCCCCTGCTGGCTGGCACTTACATTGCTCGGGCCTCGCAGTGCCGTACCACCAGACAACAAAGCAGCATCGTTCCTCAGGCTGTGAGACTCTCCAATTCATCATCAGCTCTCCTTGTCTTAAAAAGTAGATCATTTCAAGAATATATTAACTGTACAGAAACCTGTCTTTTCACTGATGGTTTTGTTTTTGTATGTCATATGGGTGGCTGTTTGGTAGTGTGCATGTAGCATATAGTGGGTTTACCATGAACTTTTTGATGAGCTTGATGGCAGCAGTGGCTCATAAAACCAAAACAATGAGCCAAAAGATGCTAAAATGCTCAGCAGAACTGAGGAGAACTGTAGACTCCATCAACAGTTCTCTTTGGGTGTATCATGACAGCGATTATTTCTCACTACATTACTATTAATTTGATCAGTGCAGGTTGTCACATCACATGTTCTGCCTGTCTTGATATCAGCTGCGTCACTTTCTCCGGCTCTCTTCAGTCCTCTGTGGCCACCTCAGCTCCCCTGTTCTGGAGCTACATGTCATGGAAAGAAGACCCATCACTGCACTTCACCTGCTGTTTCCCAGCATTCTCTGCTTAGCTGCTGTAATCCTGAGGGCCATGGGCAACGTAAACACACACACGCACACACACAGTGGATCACACTCAGTGTGTGTCTGAGATAAAAGAGATGATGGAAGATGACTATTGTCTGTGCAGTGTAACACACTTGCAAAAAGACTCTCTCTCTCTCTCTCTCTCTCTCTCTCTCTCTCTGTGTGTGTGTGTGTGTGTTTATGTGTGTCCATGAAGGGCCCTCTCACCAGGTAGGCCTATTCATCACTGATGACGGTCTGTGTGTGCGGGGCTTAATGTAGATCCCCGGCTCACACACACGCACATAGCTGTACACGACGGGGCCACCCAAACTTTTCTGTGCACTCCTTTTTTTTTTTACTCCTGACAGGATTTTTCTTTTTCTATTTTTGTGGTTTCACAGACCATCTCTATTCATCGGAGATCGAATGCCTAAAATAGTGGAAAATGTTAATGCTTCTGCACACACGCGGCCCACCCAAGGACAAATGTTAGCAGATTAATGAAACATGCAAATATCCAGTGAGTTCATCCAGCTTCGTTCGCCCACCCCCCCCCCCCACTGTGTCTCATTCACATTCATAAGGGCCATTAATATGAGCGTCAAAGGGCCCTGTACTGTATGCACCATTTGAATGTTAATCCATGAGAAAAGGAGTATTGTTGTGCTGTAGCAGTAGATGGAAGTGGAGATGGAGTAGCTGGTGGTGGGGTGGGGGTGTGTCGGTGAAGAAACCTTGAAACAGTTTGAACATGTTAATGAACTTGAGGGGTTTTAACACCGGACCTGGACAATAAAGTCCCCCTGAGCATGAAATGTGAGGATGGACTTCCTGCTGCTCTGGCCTCACACACACACACACACACACACACACACACACACACACACACACACACACACACTCACTCACACACACACACTCCATCCTCCATGCTCCTTACTCCCTGGACCTCCTTTAAGATGTCCTGACCTGGGAAGAGGTAAAGGGGGGGGGGGTTGGATGCAGTGTCCAGTCCTTCTCCTCGACCCGGCTCGACTCAACAACAACAGCTCAAATGGCTTGCAGATGTGGCTCTGCTCGGCTAATAAATTCTTTGTGAACTCAGCTGACATGGGGGGTTTGGGAGTTTTGAAAAGGGAGGCTGCAGAACAGGCTGGACCCTTTGGGGGCTGTTTGCATTTGTGAGTTTGCATGCGCACACATGAGCGTGTTTGTAACAGCGTGCACATGTGTACGTGTTTGTGCGCTCACATCTATGATCTTGTCCATGAACCATTCAGGGTTTTATGTGCACACATGTATCTGTGTGTGTGTGTGTGTGTGTTTGTCTGTCCACTCTAGGTCTCACTAAAACATTCTGCTCAGCGTATAAATGTCTCTAGCTGCTGCTCCCATTGATTTATAGTAATCTATCACGTAGACGTGGAGGAAGAAAGTGAAGAAAACACCAAATCCTGTGTGCTGGCTACTGTTACAATCCAGGATACATTGCAGTTCGTACGTAAGAGGACTAGTGCTGCCTTAAAGCCAGTAGAGCCAGTAACAATAGAAAAAAGAAATATGCAAATATAGCTTTTAATTCCCTAGTGACACCACACACACACACCTGAATTTCTAACTTTGATACAATACTTTGTAAATGATTTATAATCAAACCATTTTTGATACCACAGGGGAAAACTGACAAAGCAAAATGATTTTAGTGATGCAGTCATGGACCTTAGTGGTCAGTCATCAACGCTATGGTGCTGACTACATTTTAATCCTTCATCACAAAAGTAAAACATGGAAAACACAGTTTATTATTTCCTGCTTCTGGTCCTTCCGAAAGACCTGATAACGTCAGGAAGACTCAAGACAATCTTGTGGCCTAAAATAAAATAAAATTCAACATGCTGTTATCTTGTCTTTACCAATGATGGCCACAAAGACTGCTGTTCAGCAAATGTTACACATCCTTGTTTTCCACATATACCCCTCAAATTCAGGAAATTCACTGGATTGACAAAAAAAATCTCCTTTTTCCACAGGAGAATAAAAAAAAAACTCTTAAAGGCTTTTTTCTCACTCAGCTATTCACTCTATTTGTGATTTCATCTTGCTTCTCTCACTGGTTTGAAGTGGACACGGCCACGTACAAGACGCACCAATCACAGTTAAGCTACGTTTAAATCAGAAACCGATGACAACCGATTGGTTGTTTTGTCAATGCTGACTAAACCTGCACTCACGCCGCACCCTGTTATCGAGAAGTACTTCAGATTTGAGCAGTCTGCAATAACTAGCGTTTAAGTAAAACGCAAATTTAATCCAATAATTTACCACCAGAAACTCTGTGACGAGAAAACATCAAAACTCTGAACTCAGTGCTGCTGTTCGTTTTTCCAAGGATATCCCTTGATCCTGCATGACTTATACATGTTTTTCCAAACCCTGAGTTCCCCACTTTAATGAATGATATTTGATTATATGTTATATAATCTAATGATGTGTATGCTGCTGCAAGCTATCTGGGTCACATGTCTTTTTTTTTTCTACTGTACAAAGGCCACTTTCCCACTGGGGATTTAGACTGTCAGCACTCAGCTTACACTGCTGGTTCACTTTTAACATTAACTGCACACACACACACACACACACACACACACACACACACACACACACACACACACACACACACACACACCTTAGTGTTACACCGACGGCATACAGACCCACTCAGACAGGCTTAATGCACACACACACACACACACACACACACACACACACACACTAACCCTTGTTAAACTCTTCAGACTTTGGATGGAGGGAATGCTGTTTGTCTCCGTACAAAACCAAAATGGCAAAACTGTGTGCATGTGCCAAGACGCTAGTGTGCCTGCTTTTACTCAGTAAACTCCCCCCATATTCCCTCTCTCACACACACACACACACACACACACACACACACACACACACACACACACACACTCTCTCTCTCTCTCTCTCTCACACACACACACACACACACTCCTCAAAGGAGATGTAATCAGCAGCTCCGCCTTTCATGCATTACCTCCCCCCCTCCTCCCACAACACATACACACACGCAGCTATCTGCTTCTTTCCCTTCCCTTCAACTCTCTCTCTCCCTTTTGTTGCAACTTATGTAAAGAGTGCGCGTCTGTGTATATGTTGTTGTGTGTGTGTGTGTATGTGCACGCGCATGTGTGGCTGCGTGTGTGAGTGTGTTCAGGAGAGAGAAAAGGCCTTGGTGACATTAAACACGGTTGACGGGGAGTGGGCAGAATAAACAAGGTCCCGAGTAGAAAGGCTGCCCTTCAAACACTCCATACTCAGTGCATAGGCCCAGGATCAACTGTGTTTATCAAAGTCCTGGGGCTACAGAGGGAGAGAGACAAAGAATGAGACAGGGAGAGGAGGGGGGGAGGAAAAAGGGCTGGGGGTTAGGGAGCAAAGGGGGGAAGGGGCTTAGAGTATTGAGGAATGAACGATAAAGTGAAATGCTGATCTAAAGTTCCTGACACACCGAGCTGACACTCGGCCCTCTGTGGTCCACGCATTAAGATTTGTGTCTGATCATCAGCCTGTATACTTTTTGTAGATTATTTTTGGATAATGAAGTTCAACTTGAACTACGTGTGTCCGTCGTTGTCAGCGCGCCGAGTTGAAGTGGGAGGTATTCGGTGAGACAGAGCTGTCTGACAGTTCATCAGTGAATCAGCACATTCATCCACTGAGTGTGGTTTGTCCTGATTCAAGTCGACCTCCTATTTAGAACCGGAACATCTGATTGCCAGCAGTTTTAATTTGCCAGACATATTCTCAGAGGTGGAAAAAGTATTCAGAAGTGCTTCACCGCTGGAAAGATGGCCCTGGCTTTAAAACTGGGTTGTCTATGCCGTTAGAAGACACAAATATTTTTGAAATTGGTGCCACATGACCAGAGAAAATAGAGAGAAAGGGCTGTGGTATTCCATTTTCGCTGAAATGGTATAAAACCTGCAACAATCAGAACCCGCTGCACTGCGCTGCACCGGACCAGCCACCGAAACAGGAAACACATGACGGTGAGCTGGTACCAAATAATATTGTATGACATCCAAACAGTACACTAAAATATCTTGCTGAAAATATTGTGGATGAGAGAATAGACAATGAACAGCATCATGGTTCATATTCTAACAAGAGTAAATGCCCCTGTTACACCAAATGACACCTTTCGTGTCATGCATCAGTAGTATTAACACTGAGGCATCAATGTTTGAGCAGCACTTCTGTCTTAGTTGGTCTGGGCGGATGTTTTAATTACATCATTGATAGTTTACTCTACAAAAACCTCAAAATTACAGAGACACGTAACTATTTCTGTCAACACTTGAGTCCTAAAAATGTCATTTTGCGGTGAAGTAAGAAAATATCAATGTGTTTTTAATTCAGATCAACTTGCTTAAAAAATGTTCTACAAATGATCTGAATCTAGGATCTGGAGTGTGTTCTAATGCTTTTTAAACTTTTACAAAGAAGATGTTAATCTTTTGACATAACTTCTCTTAGGTCAGCTCAGGGCTCTAAAGGACTGACAGTCCTGACTGAGACTGAGAGTAGGAACAGAAACATCTGATAGAGGTCTACGCTGATTCAAATCTCAGAAGCTGCACAGCGCTTTAAGGTTTGTGTATGAGACAAATAGAGGCAGATTTCTGCACTCTGCTGTCAAGGAACGTTTCGGGGGCTGTGGATGACTCTGGAACTGTGGCCTGCAGGGCGGTCACTGGACAGTGAGGCCTGTTGATTTAACAAAGATTCCACTCTCTCGAGTCTGAACCTCTCCGCCCCTCTCTCAAGCACAGATTACAGACATCTGGATCACAACATATGAATTAAAATTCATCCTACTCTGTTCTACCTCAACAGCTACTGTGTAGATGCCTCTGAGCAAGACACGTAATCCTTGGCACTGTGTTTAACCTTGGATAGATGTTTCCCTGGTTTTAGTCTTCATGCTAAGCTAGCCGTTTCCTGGCTCTGTAGCTACAAAGCATACTGATGCTGTCTTTTCATATAATACTTGACTTTCTTGAAAAATCAACTACTTTTCTATGCACAAAAAGTATTTTTCTGCCACTAGGGGTCTCTCTTTAAAAACAAAAGTTGTTTGCTGAGCATTGTGTGGGGAGGGCCGAGCAGCATGGGGGGCAGGACTGTGCGCGGTCGCTGCTCAGCTGATTAGAGCCGGCAAACTCTGGAGGAGGAATATACACCGGCAGTCACAAACTCTTTGATTACCGAGATTACTCTTGATCTTATAACTTTATCGCTGTTGACTGTGTAAACACCAGACCAAGAAACTTTGGCGAGCCTGTCTGCACTGCACACAGCAGCACACTGTAAAGGTTGTTTTTTTTTGCTCTGTCACTTAACATGGATACTGAAGTCAAATGGAAGGTGTGTGCGTGAAATGTTCAACTACTAGGTTACATAAAGATGAACAATTTTGAGGAACATTTCCAAGATCTGACAGCAGGACAGACTCAGAGTGCCTGCTGAGATTAGTTAAGGATTCTTACTTTATAAAAACGAGGCCTGACATGAGTACAGTTATGAAACAGGTTGGGGATGATCGTTATGAGGAGGTATTTACAGTCTGCACTTTACAGCCTTGTCATCCTGCAGCCTTTTGTCTTGTAAGCCTGTGTGTCAGGTTGGCTTTGCGCTTTATTCATACTTGCCTGCAAACCTCAAATCTTATCTGGATCCCCTCGGGCCCTGTAGCTCATGTAATCAGTCTGCAGAACAAGTGTGTCTGGGTGCATGTGGGTGTTCATCCGAATGCATGCGAGTGAGATAAACTGTGTGTCTGTGCCAGTGTGTTTCTCTTCACTCTTAACTCCGATCTCATATCCCAATCGCAAAACGTCCCGCCGTGAGACAGGAAATTGTGTTGGAGTTCAGAGTTTATTACACGAGGCCCAGATCAAAGGAAGAGCCTCGAAAAGAATCAGACAAATCTGTACATTTATGAGAGTGGAATCCATTTCACAGCATACATCACTCCTGCTCTGAGTCCTATAATACCAATGTGCTACAGCAGCAATATGAGCTCATAAAGTATAAGTCAGCCTTGGGATTGGGAGAGTTGAGCTCCCTTCTCAGAAAAAAAGGTCGAACTGACCTGTCTCTTTGAACAGTGAAGCATTCAGAGTTAAATGGTTGATTCACCCATATTAAAAAAACTATTTTTTCTCACTTAACTCCAGGGCTTCATTGCCAGGCAGATAGTGTTGGTTCCATTTCTCAAGACATCAGTGTCTCCACCCCAATAAATTGGCAGTGAACTGAATAAACTCAAAAATTACATTTAAAAGTTTCAACAGAAACATGTAATTTTTAGAAACAGTATCTCAGTTTTTTCTGAATGATACAAATCATGTGAACTGAGCTGCCTCACAGGGAATTAGCAAACTCTCATGTTAACATGCTAAATTAAGATGGTGAACATGAACATTGGACCTGCTTGCTAACGTTAACATCAGCATGGTAGCATTGTTGCTCTGAGCTATTCCAAAGTGTGGCTGTAGACTGTCTCGTCCTTGCCTATCGTGTCTGTCTCTTTACCAGCATTGAATGGATATATATGATAGAAGAAGGCAGACACACAGGTTGTGATGAACAATCACATTTTTACACAAGGAGACTTCTATCTTTCTACCATGTAAGACCAGTTTAAATGAAAGTGATTCATGAAACATCGACCATGAAGCGTTTTGTATTCACAGTTTTGTCTGGTAGCACTTTAGTGTACTAGAGTGGCAAAACGTCTCAGGGAAGTGAAATGTAAATAATAGCAAACCACAATCAGCACTCCACATTTTAAAGTGAGACAAAATAAAATTAGGTGAATGTTGCCTCTCACCTAATCCAAGCTGGGACACGTTCCAGACGCTGAAGAGACCCTGAACAGGATACACGGGGTACAAGAAATAGATGGGAAATAAAATAACACCACATCAGTGAACCAAAAATAAGCAAGGCAATCTGTGACCAATTTGGTGCTAAACTGATACGCTTTGGATAAACCCAGATCTCTGGCACGCAAAAGAAGACTGGAACAAAACCACCGTGGAAATTTGACCCAGACTGGCAAATCACACTTTAACTTCACTTGTTTCCATCATTCACATTGTCAGTATGTGTTCAACTTGTAGCTCTGGTATTTATGAAAAACACCTGAGGGCAGCTTGATGTCAAACTGTGGGTGGGGGAGGAGGAGGATGTTCTCATGGGATATGATGCATTTATTACCCTGTCACACACAATGACTGTATAAAATATGTAAGGAGCCTCTGGGACCGAAAAGTGCTGCAAATGTGCAAAAGTGCATCATTCTTTCTAACGGCCAGCAGAGGGCAACTCCACTGGTTGCAAAATGAAGTCAGGTTGTATTGAAGCTTATGAGAAAATGAACTTTATTTAAAAAAACTGTTTCCTAATGAGTTCATGGTCTCAATCAATAGTTGTGAGTCTCATTCAATTCGGCATGATGTACATTTAGTTTATTATGATCCAATTTAGAGTGAAATAGACAAATAGAGGTAAGGCTTACCTTGTTATTGCCAAGTCACGACCATGGCGGGTGCTCAATTTCTCAATCAGATCCGATCAGTTTCCCCCTCAGCTCTACCTTCTCGTCCAAAGAGACTCACTTCTGACTCCAAAGAACTAAATCAGCGACGGCCATAATGCCAAACTCGAGGCTTCAAAATGGTAGATTACAAACCACTCGGTTTACACATTGGGTGCCATTTAGCACTGGATGATTGTTCTGTTTTCATAAAGGTGTTTGTAGGCTGGTGATCGACTCTGCCAGTGAACTCCCATCAATCCAGATGGTCAGTTCATAGCTGCCTCAGCTTCTTCTTGGCCCACTTAGCTGTTGCAGCAGACAGAGCTAGATGTGGCACCTTTTTCTTTTTTTTTCTCTGCACATTCCCGTGCTCTGACAGAACAGCAGGCAAGTTACAGTTGATACTGCTCACAGAATAAAATTAGCAGCGATGTGGGGTATTTCCATGTGCTTTGTAGACTGAATGTTGTCTGAACCGTATTAGTTTACAACCGCTGTGTGTGTACCGTGCAGTCGAGCGCAGACAACAGCGGTATAAATCAGGTTTCATAGTTACAATAGAGTTAATCTTGCGCCAACAGGCAGAAAATACACACACACACACACACACACACACACACACACACATACACACAGAGTCTGCTGGAAAACAGAGATAACAATAGAAACGAGTGTCAGGTTGCCTAGAAGGTGTGAGACCTTGGAGTGATGCCACACACACCCACACAAAACCCACAATTTACTAGAGCCGACAAAGATGAGCTGTCACTAGTTGCATCTCATCACCTCTTGCGCTGTTTCCAAGTCAAACCTCTCATCCACCGCCACACCTTCACCTCCTCACGTTCTTTCTCATCGCCCCCCCCATCCCTCCCTCGTTCTCACCCCTCATCTCTTCCTAATACAGCCTCGGTAATCAAAGAGTTAATCATAATCCCCAGACTTTGCAGACACACAGGCCTTCTTTGTTTCAGTGCAGAAAAACAGTGGAGCACAGATAGAGAGAAAATCTTAAGTCACGTTCGTGGTCAATTAAGCTTTAAAAATATTTTAAATGTGCTGTACTGAAACAAGCTCTCTGCACTTCAAATGAAAATCATTAGAGGGCTTAGCCTCGGAGTAATCTTTGAGGGTTTAAGTGTTTTAGTGGGGGTCACACATTAATGACTTGTGCATGTGTGCGTGTGTGTGTGAACATTCGTTGCTGATCTGCGGGCCAAACCTTAACCAGCGACACGTTATGAAGAAAGTCAGTCAGACGTACGGGCAGTGAGAACATTTGGCCGCGCTCCAAACTAAATATAGGAAACGCACCATTAATTTATGGCAGGTTAGGTTGAGCTACAGCAATGCCGCTTTCATCCTCCCTGTTTGTGTGTGTGCATGCGTGCATGTGTGTGTGTGTGTGTGTGTGGGTGTCGAGTCCTTTCAGATGGCAGAATGATAAGATTGTTCTTTGCCATCCAATTACATCAGTATGAGCTGCTCATGCATGTGCGGACAGGTTTGACATTTAACTGTGTCACATGTCAGTCAGAGAAAACAAACAGCAAACTGCCTGCTGTTGTTACAGCGCACTTCAGCTGTTGTGCAATTAAATTCAACATTAAAAACAGTTATTGTGCTACCTGTGTTTATCGAGAGGTACGAACACTGAGGGAGAGAAGCGGACGTTCTGATAGCGACGATGCACGGGCGAGCTGTACCTGTCGAGAGGCAGTTGGCTCTTTTCCAGAGTGTCCCATGGTGCACCACAATGTTTCTACAGTAGCCCACAATGGATAAACCAAACACTGGTTCCACAGAGGGTTAGGGGTGAGTGATTTTTAGTGGCTACTGTAAGTGAGGGTGAGACGAGGGGTGTTCAGCTGGTCGCAGTCTGTAACCGCACTACTAGATGCTCCTAAATTGTACACACTGGGCCCGAAGGTTCAGGCTTTCATACCCCTATTCAGCATGTTTCTGTCCTGCTGCTGCTGATTTTGCACAGTTTATTCAAAAGACAGTTTTAACTCCAACAGAAATGTTAAATGTGAATACTGTTACACAGCTGGTAGCTTCCTCCGGCTTCCCGTCCCCTTAAAGTTCAACACCGTCAAGATGCCGTGCTAATGGCTTACAGTGCAATATCTTTGGGTGAGATCCACCACAGAGCAGATCCTCTGATTTCAGTCATTCCACTGAACTAATTTGAACTTGTGAGAAGACATTTTAACGTCTCTCTTAGAGGATATTTCCCCCTGCAGCTACTTGCCTCCGTCAACTTGCATTTTGTCAATTTCATTTTGAAATTCAATTTTGCTAGTTTTAGTTTTACGTCATGGGTTGCCCCCATTTGAACTTTCTGGCCTTTTTATCTCACTACACTCCACCTCTGACCAATCACTGTCAGTCGTCCCTCTGGCTCAGCGGCAGCTCAGGGGGGACATACTGACCCACCACATTAGATCTGCCCCCTCTGCTGAGTTTCACAACTCAAGGTCAGCCTCTTTATTTTGCCTTTGATTATGCTTAATTGCTCCAACTTTACTGGCCCTCCTAATGTTTGTGCTGCAAGTTTTTACATTACTCACAGATTGTATCTTGAGCTCTGTGTGGGTACATGCATGGTTTTTATTGTCTGCTCTGTTGACCTTGTTTCCTTTTGCCTACGTTTGGAAAGCACTTTGGTTAACACATACTGTCACTCATAGGCATAGGCACTAGCTCAGACCTGGAGTTTGTCCTTGTGCATTGCACATTGCCCACTGGTCCTCTGGTAGAGGTTACATTTGTACATTAGAAGAAGAAGAATTTTTATTTTGGTCACATAACACACAATGTACCACATAGTGAAACTGGTACACTGCATTTAACCTATCCCAAGGGAGCAGTGGGCGACGGTGGTGCCCAGGGACCACTCCAAATCTGAGCAAGTGGTCAAGGGCAGTGACTGGCGATGCTTCTTTTTTTTCTTCTTCTTCTTTTTCCTCTTCTTCTTCTTCTTCTATTAAATCAACTTTAGTGGGAAAACCTGTCACCTGTAAATCTTCAGATTTATCAAAATCAGATTCATTATTAATAACATGCTAAACATTAGCATTTTAGCATGGTGACAATATCATTTTGTTCTAGACATTGCTGTGGCCGAGAACAGCCTCACAGAGCTGCTAGCATGGCTGTAGACACAGAGTTTCTAACAAGTAAAAGACAACCCAACCAAACAAATATAACTTATTCACAATTATGTTCTATATAGTCGCTATTTTTAATGATTTTAATCAAACTGTACTTTTATGGGCGAGGGAAAAAGTAGAACAAGGGGCGACTTCTCCCAAAACTGCAAAGGAAAGTGATTCTTCTCTGATCCAAAACCCACGCTTTCCTGAGAAAGCAGAGAGAAGATGAAAGAGGAAATCATCTTCCACTCCTCTTTCCCTCTACCTCTCGCTCCCTGTGTCTTAACTTGTCCAGGGTTTTATCCTGCAGTGTGTACCAGGAAATTGCCCCATTCTCCAAAACAGACCACAAGTTTGTTTGTGTCTCTGCCTCCATACCGAAACAGCCAACCACACACACACACAAACACACACACACACACACACACACACACACACACACACACACACACACACACACACACACACACGAACATACAAACTTGCACAGACATGGACAGATATCCACATGCACTCTTACACACACGGCAGGTAAGTGCAGATATGCTGACAAATCTGTGTGTGTGTGTGCGTGTGTGTGTATTTTTAGCAACTTGCTTGTATTGTTCTGCTGTGTACTAAAGCTTTGGGAGGTCTGGTGACAAATCGCGAGATCCTGCGACATGCTTCCTGTTTACACTGCTCCGCACAATAACTACCCAGCTGACTCATTGTGTGTCTGCTTACAGTGTGTGTACAGTATTGTGCGCCTGTGTGTCTTGGCCTGTGAGCTCTTGCCTGCCCGTTTGTGCGTCGGCTTGTCTGCCTGCCGGTGATTTGTTACATTAAAGCCCTCTGCCGCCCTCCGTACTCCATAATGCTAATTCAGAGAGAAAATATTATTCCTCCGATAACTGGACAATGGCGAGCAGCATGGCAGCGATGTTGTTTCTGTTGGAACCAAACTGCTGCACATGTGGAATGATAATAGAGTCCGGCGAAATCGTATTGTATTATTCTATGGATCAGTGGAAAAACAAGCAATTGTGATATTACTGTCAGAGCGTGTTACAGCTTGGGTGATTCTGGGTTAGATTAAGGTTAGCCTGCCGCAGAAATGTCTTCAGTAAAGAAACAAGAAAGTGAAGTGAAATACGCGCAGACAGTGTGAGAGGGTTCGCCTCGACCGTGACAGGATGACTGTGTGAAGAAATAATACACAAGGTTTCTTGTCACAAACAAATACCAGAAGTATAAGATGTACCTGCCTGTACATGTCTTTAGCATGGCTCACAAGAATAAAACACAATAGCCATTCAGAAACAGCAGGATATAAAAGGATAAATACACTGGCTTTGTTTAATGTGGGATGATTTTTCTTTATTCCAGCAGCAACTCAGAACTGCTCTCGTCTATATTTATAAGTAGTGAAGTAAATTGTGTGTAATGTGAAATGGACTGCTCAAAGTTATGAAGTAGACGAAGAAGAGTTATTACCTGATATCTGTTTTTACCTGTTTACTGCCGTTCCCCAACCTGATGTGCCATTAGAAACTGTTTGGAAAAGGGCCAGCGCTTTGAAAAAACATACAAACTTGGCAGGTGACTGTCAACATCAATAACCAGCAGTCAGGAGCATGCTATCGCTGGTTGGTTGGTAAGTCGCTCACTATGCCAAGTTGTCTGCCTTATCAACCTTTAAAGTCTCAAAATGTAGCTAGCCACAAAAAGAGAGAGAGAGAAAACCATCAATTTAAGACTTTTTATCTCATGAAGTATTTGCTGTAACAGGACCAGTGATTGCCTCAGATGGAGATATGCAACCTGGCAGATCACTGAGGGATCCACCCACTCGCATCCACGTTTTGCTCATACAGCTACATCCCTACTGAGAAAGAAGACAAAACAGGACACGTTCCTTAGTTTAACTTTACTACCTTATATATGAAGTTATATATTGCCTGTCCAAACCCTCTAATGTCTCAGTCCTGCTCTAGTATGTGTCGTCTGTCTTCACCCTTCTTCAGCCAATTCACTCCATTTTGACCCAGAGATGATTTAAGCAGCCTAACTGAAGGGATGTGTATCATAATCTGTGGATCATTTGTTACATAAATGACCCATATGAACATGTGAAAGTGTTATCATGTGCATGCATGACAATCCGTCTTGTGAGGAAACCATCAAGAAGCTTCGTATCTGGTCACACTGACCGATAAAACACATTTTTGTCTGCACATGCTCGTGTGTGTTTGTACATTAGTCATCCCCTCAGTATTTCCAGGTCCCAGCACCCTGGCTGGACTCTTCCAGAGCACTGACTAATGGGCCCAGCAGATGCTCCATCAGCGGCAGGAGACGGCAGCTAAATTTGTCCCCCTTTCAAAAATAATGTGTGTGTATATACGGCGTAAAATACATGAAATACATCACCCAGAACATGGGAGTGAGGACGTCATGTCTGTATATTTCTGTGTGTTTTTGTTGGAGGGGAGCTAATGCAAAGATAACTAATCAGACGAGCGAAAGGCTTCTTGGGAAACACTGTCCGTCTCATGCCCTGTCAACCACTGTAGAGGAAAACAGAAAGTGGGGACCGGTCCTTTCCTTTCCTTTCCTTTCCTTTCCTTTCCTTTCCTTTCCTTTCCTTTCCTTTCTCTCCTCTAAAGTCACTCTCAGCTTTAAGTAGGCCTGACTCCACTTTGATTCCATAAAACAAGGACTTCTTTTTCAGGGCAACCCATCAGCGGTCCATCTGGAACAACTTTAAACGTCATTCCAACAACCTGCCAAAATATCTTTGCAACGTCAAAGCAAAGGAGAAGAAAAAAAAGAAAGAACACAAACTCAAAATCAGGCGGCTTCACGCGACCTGCATGAGACGTAATAGAGTGTCGCAGTCAGTCTGAGGGTTTTTGTTGGAATGTGTGCACATACATTCAGATGTATAGTTCCACTGCACAGACAAATAAAAGAGGGAATACATCTTAAAAAGCAAAAGTTGATTTAGAGTTACAACTTTGAAGGGCAAAAAAGACTCAAAACATGTTGTAACTGTTTCTGAAATGTCTTTTACATTTCGAGAAGCAGACTCAAACATATGAGTCAGGAATGGGGGAAGAAAGAGTGAAATGTGGAAACCGGAGGAATGTTGAAATCAAGATGTTTGACTCTGGCATGACAGTCAGGTTGATGAGAACATTCTCGCTCTTCCTCTGTTTATTGTTTTATCACGGCCGGGGCAATTAATCACCCATCTGCACACACATACACAAACACACACGAGTCTCTTTGGTTCAAAAGCCAAGTCTACTCTCATCTCGTTGAAGTTTCAGCCTGACACTTTCCGAGTGGCTCATTTTTCACTTTTTTTTTTTTTTTTTTTTTTTGGTGAGGTCTGAAAAGCAGCGTATTAATCTGAGTGACGTTCTTCTTTAAGAGATGCACCAGCGACCTGTGTGAGGACCGTGTCAGAGGTACAAGTGTTTAACCTAGCTCAAGTGTACACTTATAAGGCACGCTCGGTCCAAGCCAAACAGTCGCGCAGGTTTTGATTTCAGACCTGCTTCAGCCTTTAATGGCTAAGTCAACATGAAGTCAACAGCGGAGCATTACAGCTGCTGAGCGCTCAGGCTGCTTTCAAAGACAGAGAGGTGGACCCTTAACACACTGAAGCTCTTGTGTGTGTGTGTGCAGGTCTGTGTGCCGAAGGATGCGGTGCTGTGAGAATCAAAGCATAGCGATATAGGATTGTTTGGCTTGGACTTAAAGGTAGATATGAGAATTTTTTTGCAGTGTAAAAACAGGTTACTATAGCATGCCTCAGCACAGACTGGTGGTAGACTGTAGCTGATATAGTTTCTGTCGGACAGGGTTTGTGTTTAAGTTTCATTTCAAAGGTTTTTGTCTTGTAGATAAAAGGTCTGAGAATCATAAGCTGCTGTGAATTCTGGATTTCAAACTGAAAGACCTGTTGGAAGTTTGCCAAATTGCTCACGGCCTCAAATGTTGCAAGACACAACTTGAAGCCCTGACATGCAACTTTTCAGCTGGAGGCTGAGATGGTATTGTCAGACGAGCTCTCCTCCCCCACACTTTGTCAAGGTCCCAGCCCAGCAGTTGTCACTCATTTTCATGAGCTGTCTGGCTGTGAAACAGCAGATCGCCTGAGGCTGACAGAACCAGGCTTTAAGAAGAAGAGTCAACTGTGAAGAAAAATATAGGTTGCACCTGTGTGTCCTACTGCTGCTAGTATTAATGATGCATTGACCCCTCGTCCACGGCAGGAACTTGAAGTTGCTCTGAACAGAAATCAAAGTTTGAGAGTTCACCTCTCTAGCTTTTGTGGTATTTTTGTTTCGGGTTAATGAAAATTGCAAGTCAGCACTGTCTGAGAAAAATGAACAAGCCCGCAAGTCCACAGTGTCGATGGCTGCCGTCCAGGAATTCAGATTTGAACTTGTCCAACACACCCGCCTTATTCACCTGATTTGACACCCTCAGACTGCTACTTCAACTCAAGATGGCCCTTGGTATGTTGTGCTAGAAGCGCCAACAAAAATACATTTACATTCAAAAATACTCAGTAGCAATGTCTCTTTCCAGAAATCAAAACCAGTGTCACAATCATTGGCCCCTTATCCATGAGTAGATTGCACACTTCCTTCTGCGCGGTGATACAGAAAATAGTTCCGATGTGAAACTGCTCACAACTAGGTCTGTGGATTATCTTCAGTAGCCAGGTCATGATTTCTAGAAAAAAGACAATGTTGTTGATTTTTGGGGCACTACAATCTAAGTGCCATCTACTTCCATTATATTGCCAAAACTCAACGACTCACACCAGAGCAATGAGTATTTTTGTCCCTTTAAGGTCCTACAGTGGAAACAGGGCCACATTTGTTATTTACATATGCTGCATGATGCTAATATGCATATACACTATAAACTATACACTACCAGTCAGTGTGAACAAGCTGGCCTTGTTGTCAGTTGGGCGCTGAAGTAGTTAAAATTGTATATGTATTTATTTTTGCTCTGAAGGATTTCTTTGCCTCAGTTTTTCGATATCGTCACAGCTACAGTACAGACACTTATGAGACGTCAGTCAACGCTGGCTGACTTTTCTCCGGTCACAGCGAGCAAATGAACTCCACTACTCTCTCTAATTGCTAGTGGTGCTGAAATGCGCGCTAGTACTCTTCGATTCACATTGAGCTCATGCTCTGTTTATAGCCCCGCGCTGTATGGCACATTTTCTTCTGTCATCATAGCTTTTCCACACACCCTCACTAATAACTTATAGGGGCTGTTACTGATACACGCCAGCCGTGGCAGCACTGAAAATACATTTTTTTTTACTGTCAGATCTGTGCTGGATAATGCCAATTCATACGCTTTAATAAGTGGTGTTTATGGCACAGCATGGCCCATTGAGAGGTCCACTGCCTCTAATATATTTCTAACAAAGAGGCTTTTATTGATTGTTGCACTGAGTGGACATTTGTGCACCATGTACTTACATAAATACGCACACAAAGGACATGATCGTTTAAAAACACACACACACTGGTGCTTGCTTTTGAGTACGAAATCCAAGAATGGGAAGTAGTAGTAGAAGACCTACCTATGCAGTTAGCTTTAAAAAGGGATAATGGCCATTGGATTAAATACAAAACTGAATGTGAGTCATTATATTCTGCCCTGTTCAATTTAGTTACTGTCTCTACAGTGGGATTTGTGCGTGGTTATTTGTTTTTAAGTGTGTGCATATGTGTTTGCACAACTAGTATTCACCTGTTTGCTATTATATGTGTTTTCATACATCCATGCATTCATACTATATATACTTGTGTGTACTTGTGTGCTTGTGACGGTGCATGTGTATGTGTGTGTGTATTGAAAGCAGAGATGTGTGACGGGGGCTCCCAGCAGTCCAGGCCACAGCTGGTTGTGTTTAGATTGTTTGTCATGTGCTGTACTGCGGTCTATCCAGGCAGAACGACAGACAAAGAGACACACAGACAGACAGACAGACAGACAGACAGACAGGTAAATATACTTTAAACATATCCATTAACATGTCATGCAATTTTCGTTTCGGAGTTTAAAGCTGCCCGTGACACTGCCCGATGGTGGTGCCCCTTCATGGCAATAAGTAGTAACAACACGCAAGGGGGATTGTGACTGAACTGATTTTATGGACTTAATGACAAGCATAAGATCCCCCACTGGCTTCCCAACTGCAAATATAGAGGATTGTGATCATTGGAGGTACAAGCAAGCTGGATCGTAGGCTGAAAAAGTGGTGTTTTTACATATCCAGCAGACACAATGTTAAAGATCATATTGACACCATTCTTATGAAGACAAATCATTTTTCTTCAGAGCTTGTAGAAAGGTGCAGAGCAAAAGTATCTCTTAAAATCATTATTATGATTGTGATTCACTAATTTTACAATGTTTGTTGGGTCTCAAATGATCTTGAGCTTGTGTCCTGCACAGTACTCCCCCAATGTTACCTAGCTAATGTTAGCAATGTTAACCATCTAGCTAGCGATAACAACATTAGCTTGTGCAACCACTTGAGGGTGCAGATGATTGGAACAAAAGTGGAAAGGGGGAAATGCAATGCCACATGAAGGTGCTGAATGTTATCCATGACAGCTTTAAATTGTATTTGTCATGTTTCTGGTCAGCTGTCAAATGTTAATCGAACACTCTCTCACTTTTAGCTCTGTTTTTGGCCTTTGGCAAGCTCCTGGGTGAAATGTCTAGCATTTTAGCTGGTACATTCAACAGCCAGCTGCTTACTTTGTCTTTGCTCAAGGTGGTAGTCATTTTGTAGTGTTGTCTAAATTTTTTTTGCCATGGCTGGCACAACTCTTTGTTTAATAGCCTGGCACCTAAGGCCTATGTGTAAGCTGGCTGTAAGCTGTATTAAGATGCAAGATTTGGCTACGGTTGGACTTTTGGGTAATTTATGATAATTTGCTTTAGTTTAAGGCCCTTGGGCCAGCCTAGGATCTTCGTCAGCATCCAGAGTAACACCAGTAATCTCGGATGACAGCAGTTGTATCTCCATCACTCCTCACAAAGCTGTCACAAGTCCTGTACCTGTGTCAGATTTATTCCTCTCTAGCCATTTTTGCTACCTGGGCTAAATTCTGGCTTTTGGAGAACCTGAGTGGAGTTGAACTGAGGTCTCACAGCTACATATGAAGCTACACAGACGGACAGATTTTCTCTCTTCTGTCTTGACCTCACTTGCCTCCTCCACAGCGTGAACTCTTGAGAGTTTAAACACTTCATACAGTCTGAGGCAGAAGAGTTGACATACATCAGCTCAGCCAGTCACAGAGGGATGTGAAGGCAGACAGACAGGGAATCCTACAGACAGTGAATGGACAGAGAGGCAGACAGCAAGGTCAAGTTCAGGAGGAATAGAAAACGTATTCTGTATTTCCCCCACAAACACACCAGTACAGAATGTTCTTGGCCGATTGCCAGCGGGTGAATGAAGAGACCATCTCTCCCTCGCTCTCTCTCGTTTTCCGTCTCTGATTCTCTGTAGACCTCTCTCGTCCCTCACTCCCCTCCTCCCTCCGAGTGAGAGATGAATGGTTGACAGAGGAATGGAGGAAATATCCAGCAGCCAGATTCCTCAGCTCTTGTAATGCCATTCACACTGGTGTGAGTGTGTCACTGAGGTGTGTGTGTGTGTGTGTGCTGTGCATGCCTACAGCGCTATATGTCAAAGTGTAACTGTACGTGTTTACCTATGTGTGACACACAAAAATCTGGTCTCGTTTCATGATTGATGTTTGTTTCAGATAAACATTGTTTTGCAGCATTGTGTTTTTTCGTTAGGGCAATGCCAAGCTGGAGGTACACACGCACACACGCACACACACACAGGCACACATGTCTACACACTGTAATGTATGTTTGCATTTACTCTCACCCGTTTGACAATTGAGCCTGCCAGCTCTTATATAACCCACTGAGGTAGCATCAGAGGAGATTGGGCCATGAAGTAGAACACAGCTGGAAGGAAACACACACACACACACACACACACACACACACACACACACGCGCGCACGCACGCACACACATGCACACACACGCACACACTAAGGGCCCAGATAAGATTTGTAGCCATGATTTTCCCCCATTCATCGCAATCACTGAGCTGTAGCGCTGCTCAACTGAGGACAGATCTTCTTTGCAGGGAACATTAGGTGAGTCTGCGTGTGAAAAACAAGTGTGTGTACCGATGTGGGCATTTTCAGTGCATGTGTGTATTTTTTCTCCTCTTTTGCACATAGTGATGAATCCACAGGGCCCCTCCGGTGAGCTCAGAGGGGGCACTGTGAGGTTAAACTGCACGAGAGAGAAAGCCCTCTCACCTTAGGCAACACTATCTCTCCCCTCTCTCTCCCCTCTCTCTCTCTCTCTCATCTCATTCTCCACCAGCCTCCCTACCCCCACCCCCTCCCTCTCTGCTCAATCTTTTGCTGTTTATTTGTGCAGGTCTTTCAGTAATCAGTTACATCAGTCACTGATGTTTTGTCTCTTGATTGGCTGCAGTAATGAGGTCCTACAGGTCAACAGTACAGATCATTATCCCTCCGCGTGTGTGTGTGTGTGTGTATCCTGCTAATAAGTGCAAGTGTGCCAGTACATGTTGATCTGTACACGCAATGAAAAATGCCGGAATGCTGGCGTAGCCAATCACATGGTTTGCTTGCACGTCTTCAAAAATACACACACACACACACACGGAGTCACATGTGGACACACACAGTCATGTTTCTATCAACTCAGATGACATTACATTGACAAACATTTATATCCTGGCGTCTTATCCTGGCCATAACCATAACCACTACTTGCACAACCGTAACCCAAACCTTAGCCCTAAACTGTAATGATTTACATCAAGGGCACTGGGCTTTTGGTCCTTAAATGTCCCCACAACAAAAGTAATACACTTCCACCTCCAGCCACACACACACACACACACACACACACACACACACACACACACACACACACACACACACACACACACACACACACACACACAGATTGATGACCTAGTTAATGTGGTTGTGTGAAATGGAGGAGACCCAGGCAGGTCATTGCCTCCTGACATCCATCCGTCAACACCTCTCATGGGGGGAATATTCCAGCTGCTAAGTTAAACATACACTTTACTGTTAATACGTGTGTATGTGTGTGTGTGTGTGTGTGTGTGTGTGTGTGTGTGTGTGTGTGTGTGTGTGTGTGTGTGTGTGTTGGGGGGAGGGGGGTTGCCCGAGGTATGCACTGAAACCTGCCTTGCTCAGGGAGATGGATGAGTTTTGGAAAATGCCACATGGCCACATGTCTGAGTCTTGTGAGGATTCCAGGTCAGGAGAGACGAACCAAAACCTCCTCACACATACACACTCAGATCAGGCATGCCATTCATAATCATCTTGTTTGTAATGAATCATTTCATTTTTTTTCTTTTGTCAGTTGAACACAATGCAGGAAATCTTTATTTTCATCATAGATAGACAAGATTTTGCCCTCGTTAGCCAATCATCGCATTGAGGTGGTCACTATTGGAACACTACCTCCACCTTTACAGCTTTCTCCAGAAACTCCAACCTTATTAGTTCCACCAGTTATCTCATCAGTCTCAGCCTTATACGTCCAGCAATGAGCATTACAGCTACAATACAGATTTCACCTCTTCACCATTCTTTCTATAAAGCTGCTGTCCAGACTTTCCAGTTGAAGTCATCATACAGTTGTATTTGTATCTTTTTTTTTAATGGATACTCAATTATTTATTATTTATCTTATGTCAGTATTTATCACATGTCAGTGTTGTAAGTGATGCCACTGTAACATAATGTTTGGTATTGAAAGCTTTATGAAGGTATGATACTACGCAGCGTGAGCTCGTCAGATGCTCTGCATGTGGAAGTCTGTGTGAAAGTACAAATCTGCAGCTGTCAGATGAATCCGGTGGAGGAAAGGATCTTGTGAAATCTGGTGGGGAAAAAAGTACTGAGTCTCACAGAAACAGAATTACCCAAGACAGTGTGGTAAGACAACTCCACCTGTTTCCAATGCTCCATAATTTCGGTCTCAGGGTATTTTTTAACAGCTTGAAAATAAAGTGAAATAAGGCCTCCGATTGTGCTCTGAGAACACTGTTGGGAATTTGTTAGACAGAAACCCGGCGGATTCCTGTTTCTCTTTGCCTGTAATCACGTGAAAGTAAGAACAGACTCGACAGCATAAACAGGAGTGAAACAGGAGTGAATTACAAGCTGACAAAAACAGGAAATCTCTGGCTGATATATCAGTCGAACAATGACTAAAAAATCTGAGGATCTCTGTGTGCTCTGACAGCGCGTGGGCTGCGAGCATCACTTTATTCGAACATAAGGGACTGATCGAATTGTGGCCAACATCATCTTTCCATCTTTCGCCGTCCACGCACACACACATACAGTATTCTCCGAGTCCCCGAGCACTTGTTGTTCAACTAATTTAGCTGACTGAGCACATAAAGTCTGGGAAAACTCCTCGAGCCAAGGACGAGAGGACTTTGAGAGTCATTATCACCTCCACATCTGCTGGTTTCACTCAAGTCGAGATTCCCTCGGCACTAATACCTGTTAGATAACTTCATGCACAGAGAGGGAGAGAGTGGGGAGAGCAGAGGGGTGAGGAGGCAGGGGACGCGCCAACACTAGGGGGCGGTCTAATACAAAACATGAGGCGCGCTCAGTCTTGAGTCACTGCGTTCAGGCTGTATGGAGAGCTGTATGGAGACTGATCACACACAGACATGTTGCTTGAAGCTCCTAACTTTTGTAACCCACTCAGAAAACAACCTGGCACAAACAGTTCCCTTCTTGTTTATACAGATGATCGTCACTTCGTAATCACCCAAATTTTTCAGAGCAACTTTAAACACATGGTCATTTAGTGTATAATGGCTCTGTTTAGCACTCATTAAGCCATTAGAAAGTGCAGGGCAGCTGAAGGGCTGCAGAGGAGCGCTCAGCCAGTTAGACAAAAGGCAGAGAATGGACGGATTTATCCCGTCTCTGGCCTCCGCCATCCTCTGTTCAATATTCTCCCTCTCTACGGCTCTTCACGGTTACATAAACAGCATCTGAGATAGCCAGCCACATCCTCCACATTAGATTCCATTCAATCTGCACATAATGGCTGTGGTGTAGCCGTGCTGCAGCGGGGTGGAGGGCTCTCCCTCTCGCTCTTTCTCTAGGTTGGTGGGACCCAGCGGCGGTGCTGCTAAAGCGTCTGTTTAGCAGGGAAGCCAGCACCGCTTGATGTGGCTTCAGAGGAATGGGAGCCGCGGCCACAGAAGGAGCAGCATGGAGCTGCTTCGGCGAGCTGTAATATGAGTCTGAAAACAACACCAGGCACCTCCAGCCATGCTCGCTCACTGTGTGTGTTTACTTTTTCTAGTGTGTGTTCTTGTGAATGGCTGTGATTGCAAATTGCATACCTTCGGGGTTCCTGTGCTCATACTAACCGGTACACTATAAGTCTGCGTGACAATCAGTGTACGCTCAACTGTGTGTGCATGTGTAGTGTAAACTAAGTCTGTGTCAGTCCCTGTTTGTGTATATATACGCATTTGTGTAATTCGTGAGCGTGTGTATGTTCATGTATGTGTGTGGTGTGTGAGTAGGCATACATTCATGGATGTGCGTGTAGTGTGTGAGTCTGTGTATATTAATAGCTTGTGTGTAGTGTGAGTCTTTGTGTCTTCATGCATTTGCGTGATATGTGTATATGTCCGTGCATTTGTGTGTAGTGTGTGAGTCTGTGTGTGTTCGTGCAATTGTGTGTGGTGGGCGGTTAAGATAAGGTGAATGCCATTGATCCATGACAGGAAATGTGTCTGCAAACAACCATGTGTGCACAGTACAGTACAGTACAGTATAGTGTGTGTGTGTGTGTGTGTGTGTATTCAGCTTGATGCACAGAGTAATTGTGTTATCAGCGGAGGTGCAAGTTAAAGGTGTGCGCTGACTGAATGCGAGCGCCAGTTACAAGAACATTCCGTTCATTCAGTACACTGAGTACCTCGATCGTGCCTCCAATATAGAATTACGTTGCATAATACTGCATCATGTTGCACAAACGGTCAGGACAGTTTGATGTGCAGCTTTTAAAGAACAATTAGCTCATCATTTTAAAGATCAAAACAGTAGGCTAATGTAAGCTGATGTAACACACACACACACACACACACACACACACATATATATATATATATATATATCTCAAAAATATGTAAAGATTCTGAAATAAGTGGAGTAGAAGTATAATGAAGCAGACAATGAAAATACCAAAGTAAAATAGAAAAACCTAAAAATAGTGGTGGAGTAAATGTACTTGGTTACTTCCCACTCTGAACCCGCAGTAAAGATTACATAATGTAAAGATCTTTCGAGAGCGCTGGTGTAAACGGTCTGTCAAACCATTTTGGGGACATTTTGGTCACTTTATAAAACATTTCTGAGAAACCATTTAAAAACCTTATACGGAGGACATTATCAGAAATATTTTCAAAAACATATTCTCATAACTCAGTAGGAATGTTAAGGGAGCGGTCCTGAAACCAATAATTGCTAGCTGGGACAGCAGTTAAACTTTTATAGCGACTATAATGTAGTAATAGTAATGCAGTAGGAATGCTAATGCAGAGTGATTCGACTGCCATGTTGATGTAATGTCATAGCAGAGACAGTGTAGAGATGTTCAGTTTTAGTAATATTTTCAAGCGAGGTTAAGTTCATAGCCATCAGTTCTACGTACGGCATGTCCTCAGAGGATTCATGCTTTTCAGTCTGGTTGTTTAAAGGGACAATACACCCCAAAATCAAAAATATATACTGCATTTTTACTCTTACCTGTGGTGCTATTTATCCATCTTAATTGTTGAGACTCATGACAGCAGGAGCAGTCAGCATTAATGGCTGAGCTGAAATGTTAGCTAGTTGAGTTAGTATAGTTAACTGGCCACTCAGCCATGACTAGATGCTATTTCTGCACAGTGACATGGTTAGCAGGTATACTTCAGTAAAAGAAAATAGTTACATGTTGCTTAAACTGTTCACAAGAAAGTCTGTGGATTATCTTGATGAAAAAATAATTTGGGGGGCCTTTTTGAGCACCACAAGCCAAATGCCATTCAATTCCATTACACTGGAGAGAAGGCAGACTATGGCTCATATGTCTAAAACTTGGCAACTCACTCAAAAGCCATTCGACCGTCCAGCAATCATTTCTGACAGAGTGTACTGGTTTTTGTTAACTTCTCCAAATCAAATCCGCTAAGGTTAGCCTCATCCTTGAGAGCATCCCAAACCATGGGGAAATACATCACAGTTGTGAACGTTGGCTAATTTGCAACTCCACCAGCTGAGGTAGTTAATAATGTTATGACTCTTGGTCTTGGAAGGACTGCAATGCTTGGTTACTGTTGTACGCTAATCACCTGGACATGCTAACATTTATGTTTAACATTAAAGCAGATAAAAACACTTTCAAATCCACTTTTTAACACTTTCTTCCAACGTTTTGGGATTTTAAAAGGTTAAAGAAAAGACACCTACAAACTTTTCTCCTCACCAAGTTATAGACCTGTGCACACCGCTTCAAATGTGAAGAAATCAGATTTAATGTCACAATCATGATCGTTAAACTTGTTTGTGGGAAAACTTTGAGAGCTCCTCCAACTAGCCCCATGTGTAGTGTTACTGGCTGTAGCCTGACATGGATCTTCTTACCCATGTGCCCCTCCCCACCACCTTGTTTTGAAACCGTAGTCCCTGTTGTCCAGTCGTAAAATGATCTTTTAAAGTGCTCCGGGAATCTTTCATTCGACTGGCCGTGGTAGGAGGGGATGAGTAAAGTGAACGTGACCAAACTCTTAATAAGGCACTCGGTGATTAGAGTTGGTGATGTGATCGGAGGGGGAGCTTCTTGTGGATCATTTAATTCCATTGTCGTCACTATCTTCAGTGGGGTACTCACTTCGGAAAGTCCCACCACTCACCTGCTGCCGTATCACTTTCTGGGAAAAAATAACCTAAAGAAAATCTCCCACTATCTGCCTCCTCTCTTTATCCAGATCTCCTCAGCTGTGTGTTTGTCTTTCAAGGTGGGGGTCTGTGGTAGGACAAGATGTGTGTGCTTATGTGTGTGTAAAATCAAACACACCTGGTTGGGACCATACCCACTTCCCCACTGCAGTACACAATCACCTCAATACAGAGGCAGCAGGGGCTGACAGGAAACACTATGCAAAGCCTCTTCACTGTGTGTTTGCATGCACACATATTCCCATGCGTGCAGAGGAAGCTTTCAACAACTGGTGTGATGGAATCCAACTCCAGTGGCGGTGACCCCCAAGATTTACTCCCCCCGACCTCCCCTCTCCTCCCTTTCTTCCTCCCTTCTCTTCTCTTTCACCCTCTTCATCATATCACCCTTACACCGCCTGCCCTGGAGAGACAGCTGTGGAAGACATTATGCTGTACTTTGTGTGTGTGTGTGTGTGTGTGTTACAGAAAGATAAAAAGAAAGGCAGAGAATAAGGAGTGAAAGGAAATAGTGTGAGAGATGGAAAAGGGGAGCATTCGACACAGTGGCAGCAGAAGGCACACTGAACTTTTGCCGACATTCGCATACGTGTTTCTGTAGCCTCCTCTCTAAAACATTTGCATCTGGTTTGCAAACAACCCCTATATAGCCCCTTCAACATATGTCCTGCAGATCTACATCACTTGGATATGTGTGTGTGTGTGTGTGTGTGTGTGGAGAGAGGAGGAGGGTGGGCTCCCTTTGTGCTCATTTGGCCGAAGTTTTAAGAATCTTTCACTTCCTGCGCGCAGAGCAGGACGAGTGGTGGGTTGGCGGCTGGAGTTCATCCCCGATGTCTGTTTCGCCACAAACTGAGGGGCCATTTTTACCCACAATTTCAAAACTAACTATTCATCATAGAAAATTACATTTCTTGGAGAACAAAGAGAAATAAACATTCATATTCACTTTGTCTTAAACGTTCGAGTTCGCTTCGACTGAGAATCAAAGCAGTCACCTCTAATCATCCATATTATTGTGGGCATGGAAGCTGGACATTTGGGGTTTTATTCACGGGGGAAAAATGTGTGTGTGTGTGTGTGTGTGTGTGTGTGTGTTTGTGTGTGTGTGTACATATGTCTATAATCTCGTATGGGTTTATGTTATATGTGCAAAGATGATCGTACTTAAAGGGGAACTCCAGTTTTGTACAATCTGGGTCTTGTTTTTGTAATCTTGGCCACCATTACCACCAGTAATAATAACAGTGAGACTTGCTAATTTAATTTGCTGAGATCTGGGATCATGCTAAGAAAAGACACTGAGGTTAACCAAGAGTTGTCAGGACAAGAAAAATAAAGATGAATGATAAGATTATTGGCTGTAAGGGTGCTTTCATGCTTGTAGTTTGGTTCATCTGGTGTGCACCAAAGGGAGAAATGACAAATATTTGCATTTTAGTTCTGGCACGCTTGACTGCTCACACTGGCTCTTTAAGAATGACTCAAGAGGCGTTAACATGAAATTATACAGACTGACGGGTGACTCATTGATTGTAAAGATTCAGTTTGATTGTCAGCGTGCGTCATTGGGAACCACATGGGATGTTTGGTGTGAGACACCAAGTTGTGCTGCTTTCAAATGCTTCCTATGTTTTTTTTTAATTTTCTTGTTACGGAAAGAGCTCACAGAGAAAACTGATTATGAGCAGTATTACTATTATTAGACTGTTCATTAATCGGATTTAAAAAGATGCATTTTGTACAGGACTTTTCTATGGAGTGTTACTGTGGGACTGCTATATAAGACACCAGTTTCAACTCCTTTAGACTGATTGATTGATTGATCAGGGATGTGGAAGTAGATCCAGGGAGACCTTCCTTTTCAAGTGGCCTTGATTGGTTTTATTGTTAAACCCACACCAGGGTTGATTGTCTGCTAATACACACCAACTGTATTAACCAGGGTTCACTTTAGTTTAGAAACCTGCATTAAACCTGCAGTACGTAACTTTTGTTGCATTCCTCAGGCAGTGAGTCCCCTCAGCTCTGGCAACCGAATCATTATTGTTTGACATAAAACGCATCATTAATGGTGCACAGGTGCAGTGTTCATTAAAATGTTGAATTCCTGAACAGCTGGTTGAAGTTAACCTTGTAATTGGTCACACCCAAAAACGGTTATAACAAATATCAATTAGCGTGTAAGCTTTAGCGCTAGCTAGTCTTCTGTCAGTCACAGGACCATACCCTATTGGTTGTAGTGACCGGACAGTTACAGTACAAACATTGTTCTTGGTTTAATTTTGACCTGCCATACACACCGTAGTGTACACACAGTTTTCCTGTGTAAAAGCTCCGGTTAATAGCGGTTGCAACAATATTTCAGGTGTTTATTTTTACATTGTGGTTCAGGTAATCTGACTACACTGTCGTCTTGTTTACAATCCGATCGAAATGCTTGTGTTTCCCATCTCGGATCACTGCAACGACTAAATACAATAACCAAAATGATTTCCAAATTGAAGAAAATAACTTACTTTCCCCTTTAAATATCCAACCCCATAGACCCACGTGTGTGTTTGCAGGTATGAGTGTGTGAACGCGTTTCCTCCTGCGTGCGTTTCATTGGCATGTGTTCACAGTATGTGCTCATGTCAATGAGTTTGCAGTTAGCCGTGGTATTGTCTGAGCGTATTTGCAGAGTGTTAATCATTGTGTGAAGCAGTGTGTAGTTTGTGGCAGCACTCTGGATGTGGCTCCTTCATTAAAATGTTAACCAGGCCACACGGACAATGGACGCACTGTTCGTCCTGCTGTCCTCTTCATTCTGAGTTGTGTATCTCTTTCTGCTTCCCTCTCTCTCTCAATCACTCTCTCTGTATCTTTCTCTGTGCCCCCTTCATCTCCCCCTTTATCTTCTGAAACATTCATCGGCCTTGACTGCCATTCAAACCGCAAGCCCACAAACACAGACCCATTTTTTATTTTTTTATTTCACCTTCCTCTCTTTTCCCTAAGCTCTTTTGTCCTATACTCTTGTTTCTGTCCTGTGGTTAGTGTGTCAGTCCTCTTTAGATTGAACCTGAACACATTTCAACTCTGTATGAACCAAGCCGTCCTAAATCTGATTATGCTTAGGCACGCTAATGATACTGAATTACCTTAACATGAGTGAGTGTGTGTATGTGTGGGTATCCTACATACATGTCCATACACACTTGCACTTGCACTCAAAACACTCACAGGATGCAGTTCATGTGAGACATATTAGAGCAGCATGGGGGGATGATTTGTGTAGCATATTTTAAAGGTAGCTATTTAAAGACGCAATCTGTAAGAATTGGCAACTTGTTGAATTCACACACAACAAAGCATAAGCTAGTTAGCTCAGTTAGCAGTGCAGCTAGTGCTAGGGTTGAGAGCTTGGAGAGACAGGGAGGCATTGGTGTTTAGGAGCATAGGAGCTTATTGATGTTATACAGTGGAAGTACCATTGCCTTTTATACACTTATGGTTAATAATAATAATAAGAAGAAGAAGCATTTTTCATGATAATAGTAGCGTAGCATTTTGTAACTGTAGCATTAGCTCTACCTTAAATTGCCAGATCACTAGATATCTTGGTTTGTGGCATGAATATAAAAATGATCAACAACTTAATTCCATGCAGTATTTTTATCAGTCTTCAAAAACTTTGAATTTGCATATTTAAAATAAAGGTTTTTGGAAAACAGCCTTATTTCCGAGAAGGAAAGAGTTAAACAACTACACTAGATATGAGGCTAGGCAGACAAACAGCTAGCTTAGCCTAGCATAATGACAGAAAACAGTGGAAAACAGTTGCCTTGGAAGTTTCATCTGGCCAGTGATGCCAAAACTTCAGAAAGTTGGAAAAATTAGTTTGTAGACACAGAGATTTAACAGGTTAACTACTGAGCCCCGGAGCTGCTGCTACCAAGATTTTGTTACGTTCAGACTGAGCCAGGATAGCTTATGCTAGGCTTAGCTAACCAGCTGCTGGCATTGTTCCATTGCCTTAAAGTTACAGTATGGTATCAATCTTCTCATCTAACTCTCAGCGGGAAAGCAAACATGTATATGCTCCAAAATGTAAGACCATTATTTAAATATATGCACAAATGCTTTCCTGTGGCTGTGCATGTACAGTGTTTGTGTGTTTTGGCTTGTAAATCCAGCATATGTTCCAGCTCTAATAATCAGTGCAGCTCAACCGTGAGAGTGTCCGTGTTTCCCCAGGCCTGGCAGTATCTGGTTCACCTGTCCCAGAGGATCAGCACTAGAGCTGGGGCAGAAGCAAAGGGTGGGGTGGTGGTGGTGGGGGTTAGTCTGGGGGTAACTTGGTGTGAGAAGCGGGGGGCGGAGGGGATATGGTACCCCCCTCCAGAGACCGGCACTCTACATGTAGGGGCGTAACGAGGATCAAAGTACCCCTGACACCCGTGGGTCCCATGGGCCGTGTAGCCCTGTACCCAACCGCCCCCGCCTCACCACCATCGCCCCCACACTCCCAGGCATCAAAGCAGCTATCGATCGCGACTCAGAAACAGGTGGGTTGCTGTGTGTGTGTGTGTGTGTGTTAGCCTGTGTGTGTTTTGAGCTGCCTATCTTTCAGCACTGCAGCTGGGCAGCTATCTTTTGCCTGCTGCCACAATAAAAATGAGGAGACACTTCCTCTTTTCTAACCACTATTTCCTCCCAGAGCCGCTTCTTCAACATTAAAGACATCGCTCTCTCTCACACACGCACACACACACACAAGGAGGCATGAATCTATACACATTTAGATATACACACAGACACAGGCACACAGATCCACCCAAAAACACACACATTTTACATGATGACACATCTGGGTGTGGTGACATTTCTTCCTGACTCCACTCCACATTTGACCTTTGACCTTGTTGCCATAGTAGCATATCCATGACACGAACAGTGACTTGAACCAAACCGTCACAAGCTTTTTGTGGGAAGAAACATCATAAGGGGAATTCAAAGGGGATTAAAGAGGAAACTACATTGGGACTGTTATCTGTTATTCTTCCAGTGAGATGACAGAGTTGGTGTGAAGTGCATCATATTATGTGGGACTGAAAAGAAAAAGGAAGAAGGAAAACAGTATCAAAGATCTCCCTGTAAATTGAGCATGTCCATCCCACTTACGTGGCTGTTTTTCCTCTCTCTCTCTCTCTCTCTCTCTCTCTCACACACGTACTTCTCAGTCACCTACATTTCCACTTTGCAAATTACAGCCTGAATTACGGCCCCCACCAATCATGGCACGCATCTGTCACCAACCCACCAATCACGGGTGTCCGGGGTGCTTGTCGCCGTGTAGGGCGGTCGAGGCAGACTTAAGGTGGTCATTTTCTGTTGAAGCCTGTAGTTAAAGGCCATGGGAGCAGGAGGTCGGCCATTTTGGCGCCCTGCAGACCTTCGCAGAACTGGCAGGGCTTGCTGGATTTTAGACATGTAAATACTGAATCCATTTTGGACCATAAAACTCTTGACCATCTCATTTTTGTTATGAAGACTTGTTTTGCCAAATGCACCCCGAGGCGACATTTATCACTGACAGGTTTTATAGCAGCATGGTCCAAAATTTCTAAGTGGCAGATGCCAGATTTGACATGGGATCTCTCAAAATAGATAGTGTTGCAAACCTGCTATGTGAGTGATTCACCCACAAACTATGAAAAGAGCTTTTCCAAGCTGTGGGAGTGTTCAGGGATGTGAAGTAACGGACTACATGAGACTGAATTACAGTCACATTGCTCTACAATAAAAACTTGCAATCATATTCCCCTTACAAGGACAAAAATACATATGTACAGTATATTGAATGCGTTTTGCTTCTGTTCACACACACATCTGAGTGAGCACGTTGCACTTCAGAATTTTAGTCAATTGCACTTTACAGTAAATGAACCTGTCGCTGTAGTGGGATCATCTGGTTACAGGTCAAGTTGGTGATCTGGCACAACTTGATATATTTTGAATTCAACAGGTGTTCAAGTCTTACATGTTGCTTTTAAGGTCACAAAATTTGCGTCTCAACATGGACCAGTTTTGACAAGACTTGAGACTTGGTGTTGTCTTGATTAATTTTTTTTTGATCTGACTTGTCTTGAGACTCAACTTGTTTCGCTAAGACTTTGTACTAGGCTTGCCTTGCTTACAAGTTGCTTTATACAAAAATTAGACATGACTTGGACTTAATTGTGTGTTGACACCTAGCTTGTTTTGATCAGGACTCTTGACTTCACTTGGAAATGCCCCAGAAGACGAACAGTAAAAACAGCTCTGAACATCTTGTATACAGAATGTGAGTAGTCCTGAGTAATAATGACATTATGGGTTACAAATTACAGTCTGTTTTGCAAGTGCGCCATATGTTACCATTTTTAGTTTAACTCGCCTGACCTTGATTGTATGAGGCATCCCCTCAGAAATGAGCATTTCTGTGTGCGGGGATGGAGTTCCCTGTATAATCTCAACCAAGTGAGATGAGTAATCCCTCATCATGACTTACCTCACAAGCTCACAGCTCATCCTCAGGAAATTACAGAGCATCCAGAGATGTGTGTGTCATTTCACAGGAGTCCAAGCGTAAGAGTAAGTGTGTGTTTTGAGCGCGAGAGTGTGTGTGAAGTGGTTTGCTTCTGTTTGTGGGACTGTGTGTGCCTGAGAGCGAAGCTACTACTGGTGAGTTGTTGTGTAGTCGTGCACCCATGTGTTTGTGTGTGAGTGAGTGTGTGTGTGTCTGTGTGTGTGTGAGTGTTCATGCAGTCTGGGTTCTGCTGTGTGTGAGCGTGTGTGTGTCCTCCTAATCACAGTCTTTAAGGTTTGTGTGATCACAGGCCTTTGCCGAGCGAGCCCAACCAAACTACTGACTGACAAACCAAGATACGCACACGCACGTACACATGCACACATGCACACACGCACGCACGCACGCACGCACAAACAAACAACATGCACACAAGTCGAGACAAACACACAATTATGTGCACTTTCACTATCACTATCAAAATTACACTCAGTCTCTTATCGCTTTTTCACACTCACACACTCGTTCATTCTTCATGGTCACACATAAAGACCACCACACAAACAGAAAAACAAAAACACACACACACACTCCATTTCCTACCTCCCACAGTCAATGTCGGTGGGATCCAGGAGCTCCAAACGGACGACCCAGGTCGGAGAAGAAGGGTCGGTGGGCTGTTGGATTCGTTACGGAGAGTCATCTTTACTGAGATTGGTAACCTTCAAATGAGGCTAATTAGAGAGGTGTTGTGTCACTGCTGTTGAAAAGAGCCAATAACAGACCAGGATCCTCCTGGGTGTCTTGGGGTGGGACACGTTATGATAGGGATGTGGCGGGCTGTGTGTACGGCCCCCGCTGTCCTGTGGCTCGGGTCCGGGAAACACTGAGTGTATGCGCGTGTGTGGGCAAGCAGCTTCTGTGTTTGGTGGAGTGCTGTAGATAAAAAGTCAGACAGAATTAGTTTGTTGTCTTTTGCAGTATCGGAGGTAACCGACGCTCCGTCAACACACAGAAAGAAAAGCTGATGTGGATCCAGAAATGAGGACAATGTTTCTCTGCTTTCTTGCTCTAACAACATCATGTTCAGTTGCCGTCTTTCTTGTTTTTGTTATTTTACATATTTAATTTCTCATCTCTTTCTGTGCCAAAAGCAACTTCATCTAAAACTGACACCATTACTGGAACAACTACCAGGAGTACAAACTGTGACTTCAGCATGAGTCATGGCATTCAGAGCTGTAATCATGAGTCGATTAATCTGTTAGTCCAGTGTTTTAAAACCTCTTTGAGCAGAAAACATCTAAAACATGCAGGGCAGGAGGTCACCATGTTGAAACAACACTGGTCTACACAGTTAAAGTAACATGACAGACCATGCTCATAATGCAGGTTAGAAAGAGATGATCAGCATGGACAAGTAAGTCGCCACATTATTAGTATAGGCAGTTAAAGCTACAAAATATGTTTTTCGACAAAACACGACATATGAAGACAGCAACCCTAAATCATGGTGGATGTTTTTCACAATATTCTGACATTTTATTGGCCAAATGACATGAATGACAAAAGTATTTTGCTTAAAATGTCTTCTGCAGCACAGCGTGAACCTCATTCAATAATAGGTGTTGAAATGATTGATCATTGTTGGAGTTAATATTCCCTTCTCAACACTGGAAGAATAGCTCAATACTAAAAATATATATGGTTTTAAATCAAATAAAGTCAGATTAATTATCTGATTTGTACCCTTGACCGAGACACTGACTTGGATCAGATATCACTGTGTTGGTAGTGTTCCTGGAATATCATAATTATTGTTGCTGCATGACGTTTATTGATCAATCCAAAAACACACACAGAGAAGTTATCCTAAAAAAAACATAGAAATTATAATGTTGTAAAAGGGTGTATTTTAACCCAATCCATGTTTTTCTTAAACCTAACCAAGTAACCAAAACGTCACAGAAAACTGTAAAGACAAATGATACGTGAGCTAAGTTAAAATGATGGTCCTGGATCAACATGAACTCTGATGTTCCAGGAGCAACACCAACACAGCGTCATCAGATGTGCCGTCGCTGGACGCCATATGTTGGTTGCCTAACGATACACAGGGATTGGTTTATTACAGAGCACCAGTTTCATGACATTGTACTCGTATGATTGTATGTGTTGAATAAAGATTCTAAAACAAGAAAAAGACATTTTATTGTCATCATTGAACAGCAGCATTTTCAGGGTTCAATATTTGTAACTGTGGCTGTGTGTGTGTATTTTAAGCTATAAATCTCAACCCATAAATGTTCATTTCTGAGACATATTTTTATAGGTTTTGTAGTAGGCTTAATTAATGTATCTATAACATTAAGTCAACCAATAGCTAGAGTACTGCCACAGTGAACATGTGTTTAGTATGTATGTGTTGTTTGATTACAGTGGGATTGTGACACTGGTTTCCGTGGCTGTCACTGACAGAAGTCGAAGGTTAGACCTAGAGAGGCAGCGATAAGGAAGCCACCAGGAGCAAAGCGTTGCTCTACATGTGCCAAGAGGAGCAGCAGTGGAATGCCCAGCTCGAGTTTTGCAGGCTGCAGGGTGTGATCGTGAGGTCAGGGGTGAAGCGCTTGGGGGTGTTTGTGTTGGGGAAGGGTCTGGACAGGGTCAGAGGGTAAACCGTGGGGGAAAAGGGAGCGGTTCAGGGTGTTGTTTGATTTTTTGAAGGCGTGTATGCTTTTAGGGGTGTTGAAGTGAGGTGACTGTCAGTGGAGGCGTGTGTGACTATGCTGGTGTTTTGTTTTGTAATGATACATTTTTGGACATACTAAGAAACACAGTATGGGGAATACACATGTGGTGTGCTGTCAGCAGGTCAGGGAGATAACCGCCAGCCTCCTGTCAGATCCCACCAAGTGGCTGACCTGTCACTGCAACCTGGAGGCCCCGCCCACCCATATCAACACCACGGGCGAAGAGTGTTGAGTCGTCAGGAGTCTGGATAATATCATACACACACACACAAGATCTCACACACTCACACACACACACACACACACAGTCGACAACTCACCACATCAAACTCCGCCACGCCACAGGGATACCACGTTTCAGTGATTCAGTCCTTAAGATCGCGCATCCAAATCCGAATATAGATCTGCTTCTGTTCCAGTTCTTTATCCTCAGCGGTCGTGTGTGTTTCTGGTTAGATCCTCTTCTCTTCCTTGACGTCAGCAGGGCCGCTCCCCTCAGGTTACATTCAAACATGCACACCTGGGAGATACTGAGCACAGACCGCAGTCCTGTGCTGGTGGCCGTTCCACAGGAAGCACTGCAGGGAAGTGCCTTGCTCAACAGCACCTCAATGCCCGCTATAGAAATCTAATCTCTATCTTTAACTGTGGGTTTCCACTCATAAAATCCTCTGTCTGACCGTCACATCAGGTCACAGTGGCCCTCCTCTCTGCCTGAAAGTGTTTTTGATCAGATCCCGTCTTCTTCCTTGACGTCAGCGTGGCTGCTTCCCTGCCAGGCTGTTTATTTTCATACAGATCCCAGCAGGATGAGAGTTTATGTGACTCTTATGCAGAACAAATGAGAGTAGAGGAGTTCCGCAGGCCCGGGGGAAAGGAAGCAGGGGCTGAGAGGCCTCCAGATACCTGCTGTCAAGCTTTTTCACGCTCGACTTCTCCAAAACAGATGCACAGGCAGGCAACTCATATTTTGGTACAAGAGGAGATATTGTTAGACATCTGGTTTTACCAGCATTCACATTTGATTGATCCATTTTGTCACAAGCATTGGTGGACAGAATACCATCAGCACCTGTAAAATATATTACAGTCTGATACAATACCCATGAAACTAATACGATCTTTGTAAAATTGTGTCTGATGTAATCTGTCAGTGTATTTTATTTGTGCATTATTATTATCATCAAGTGTCTTTTTACAGTACTATGCACCTCATCAAAGGAATGAATAGACCTATATGTATTTTTCCCTCAGATGCAAATACAAAAATAGAAGTGGAAATTCAATGTTTTCTGTTAGTTTCGTGGGGGGTTTGGGAATGAAAGCATAATTCTGATGCAGGGGGGCACGAACAGGAAAAGTGGCTGAAGCAAACTGAGTACATTGTTCAGAATCAGAATCAGAACCAGAACTGGCTTGATTGGCCAAGTACATAAAAAAAAGAATTTGAGAGTAGCGTTGTAAAAAGTGAATGTTATACTTGAGTACAAGTAAATATATAAATAAAAAACAATATTTTCCCTAAGTGGAGAACAAGTACCTCAAAATTATACTAAATTACAGTATTTGGGTACTTAGTTCCACTCCATCCCCAGTCCTTACACAGAAATAGACATCTGAGCAATACCATTTAAAAAACAACCATAAAATACTACATCATGTCTGTTCAGTAATGTGTATGTTGTGCTAAATTATCAACAGGGCATCATAAATTCCTGTCGAATCCGATGTGGGGTTAGTACAGACTTTTGTTTTGAAATGTTTGTGTCGACACCTTTGGAGTTACATTTACTGGGGAAGTGTTCAGCACTTCAGCCTGCACAGAATGGGGGTCTCTAGAGATCTTAGAAAAGCTACTGAAACTTTATTTTCTTTTTATTGTGATTAAATTGACTTGTAAAATGGACTTGCGTTCATACAGCACTTTTCGGGTCTATCAGCCACTCGTCAGGTTCCACTGATGGAACATCCATTGGAGCAATTTTGGGTTCAGTGTCTTGCCCGAGGACACTTAGCCAGAGTGTCTAAATATAGTGTACAAAAAAATATACAACGTACAAGATATCTTCCATGCAGCCATGTGCCATTTTTATTTGAGCGTCACACGTACACACAGTATATTATGATGATCCTGTGGCAACAGCATGTCACAATGACAGCATGATGGAAACTGGTAAAGGAGTATCTTTAAATGTTCAGCTGCACAGGGACTGATGACAAGCATGGTAAACATCTTGTTCAGGAATATTAAGCAGAACAACATGATCCCCTTGTCGAAAGGAACACCCTGAGCACTAAGCTGTCATGTACATTATCATCTTTTGAAAAGATTAACACACAGACGCACAGGAACACGTATCTATACAGCATTTACAGTGTTATTTCTGTATCTTGCCTGGTGCCATTGGTATGATTTATAGCCTCTGTCCTTGCACTAACAACACAGCTGAGAATCCCTCCCTGTGATCAAGACATCACGTTCAACACGTAGCCTTTCCATAAAAGGAACGTATCTGGTTGTATTTACCTAACCATCTCAAGGTACAACAGCTCTTGCTAGGTGCTGAGGTTCAAGAGGAGTCACTGCCCCAATTATTACAGTGAATTGCCCTCTTACAGTAACATATTTTACATCCCATCTCTGGGGTGACTTGATGAGTAAAAGCAAGAACAATTTCGACACACCAATCTCGAGTTTGCACACGCCAGACCTTGAATATGAGTCATGAGTGGCTGATTTATTGGATAAATCCTTTCAGAGCCTTTAGGGAGCCTGAGTCAGGACCCGAGCAGAAAACAGGATGTGGTGCTGATATAATAAAAAAAGACTTATGACATATGTATACTGAGAAATATGAAGCACATTTGGGGCTAAACCATGTAGCATGTTGACATGTAAACATTAGCCCCAGAACAGAGAGAAGCTAAGGTTAATGAGAACATCACTAGTTTCACAGCTATTTGGTCATAAAGTCCTGGACAAGATGAAATTATGACCAGGAGACGGGGGAACCAAGTTCATAAAAATAAAACCTCTGAAGACCAGCAGCGTGTGTCCCAAATTTCACAGTAATGCAACCCTATGACGGTGGAATAGGAGAGGTGAAAGAGCCATTAAAGTCAGCTGGATACTGGAAACCTTATATACAATATATACACTGTCAATATATTGGTTGAGATCTAAATAAAATATTCCCTGTCAGCAAAGGATCACTACAGTTTTACCCTAAAAGACTCACACCTCTTACGACCTGCAAAAGCTTTTTTTTTATATGGGCCTGTGCCATTAATTTTTGTCATAAAGATTTACAGTCCTTTGAAAAACTGTATAAACGTTTGCTCCACCAAAAAAAAACAAGCTTAACTGGATTTAACATGATTTATTTTCCATTTCATCCCTGTCCCCCCTGTGCTGAGGTGCTACAGATACAAGAGCAGGCAGAGGAGTTGCATCATGTGGAAAACGTAGCCGGTGTGTCTAAAGATCATCAGATCAAGGTGCATTGAGAGGCCATTTGTTTCCTCTGTATATTTGTGTGTGGTCTTGTAAACACACTGCACAATGCTGCCGTTGTCATAAGTTACATTATGCCAAGCGCAGCCGATTTGATCATGTAGCAGAGCGTTCAGCCACCAGTTTGACTAAACAAATGAAGGTGAGTACCTCTGTAACCCAGATACATTAACACGCACACACGCACGCACGCACGCACACACACACACACACACACAGGCTTTATATGAATTCATGCATGTACATCTTTCTCTATACCTCTCTCTCAGATGCACTCTCTTTCCCTTCATCCATGGACCCTCACGCACTACACGACACCAGTCCACCGGCCCCAGGGCTGCAGTGATTGATGACTTCAGCCAGGGCCAGGCTGCAACCACAGACACACACAAACACACACACATTACTCACCCCAAAGATAAGCAAATGGTCCGCAAGCCGCCAATGGCCCTAAGTGCTCCGCAAACACAGGTAACGCTGGCCTCATTTCAAAAGGGCTCATTACTTAACCACAGCCGGCTACCTCTACGGAACAAAACAAAACAAAACTGAGAAGAGCAATATGTCAGTCTGCCTTCATCTCTTGATCTGGTAACACAAGGTCAGATCAAATCACTGGCTATGTTTTTAGCAGCGTTTCTGGGAAGCCTCAGCAGTGACATTCACAATCTGATGAATAAGTCAGGGACTCATGATTAACTGCCAGAAAGTTGTGAGAGTTGTTGCACCTGTATGGTCTGTGAAGACGGTGGGGTGGAGATGGTGACAGTACAGTACATGTCGTGTTTCAACAAGCAGAGGTATCAGGGCTAACATACGACATGGAGGAACAGGTTGATGCTCCTTCCAAAGCTCTGATGGTACAATACCTCTGACAGTACTGTTACAGGACTGAGGCTAGAGAGAGGATAACAGGACCAGATGGTACCAGGAATGCAGTCGACCATCGGTCAATGCCAGGACCGTTGATGATCATTTGTGGCCGCAGTTGTTGAGGTTGTCTCCACCCCAGATAGCATAGTGGTACCAGGCACCCAAATCCGGCCAACATATCGCATAGAATGATTGCACTTGGACCGTCTGCTCCTGCGTGCCGCATCTTAGCCACAAGCAGGTCTTATGATGGTCACATGTCAGCCAAGAGCGAAACCGAATAAACCAGAAGATTCAGCCCACCAGAGTAGAATTAAGTGTGGTGATTTGGGCCAGTTCTGGTTAAATTGGTTCGCTCTTGGCTGAGATCGGCCGTGCTATGGAATGCTTGTGACTCAGTTCGAGCGAACAGGTATGTGGGTCAGATGAAGGTAATTGGTGTGGGCCACAACAATTTTGCTATCTGGAACACAGTAAGCACGTCATCCCTTGCTGGTTGCTTTTTGGCCGACTAAGCAAGTAGAGTCAGCGGCAAAGCATGTCTGAGGGTGAGGAATCACTCTCACTGGCTGTTCAGGTAAGTGAATCAGTGTACAGGAAAGAAACGGAAAGCCCCTTGAACCTATTTACTGCGGTTTATCCTTATTATTCATTTCCATCTCTTCACCAGTGCCATTTAAAACTTTTTTTGTCAGACATATTCTTGATTAAAAGTGGCTATATGAACAAGAGTGGTGTTTGCATTATCGCTGTCCCGAGTCTTCCAGTGTCCCTTGATGAATACGATATTTGGTGCCATTTCTTGTTAGTTTGATGTGTCTGGGCCATTAAAAGAATGGTTTTCAGCACTTCAATAGAGCTAAAAAAGACTTGGAAATATGCATAACAGGGAAGCTGAAGCAGATAGACCTATATTGATGTATTTTTTCTCCATTATTTTGGATTGCCATTGGTATCCACCGAAACTGCATTGGATGCAAGCTGTGTGCTGTGGCCATTGTCCACAAAGAAACAAGCTACAAACTCTTGAGAGCTGGCATTTAAGTTCCTGAAAAGATTGATTTGTCTCTAAACTGAGGGACAACAAGGCTAACAGGCCTGCAGTTCGATTCTCAACACTCAGGACTCGGCAGTTAGAAGTCCTACCGTCCATCTGCTCCATCCCCTTCTTGCACAACAGGCCGGTGCAGGCAGATGAAAGACATGTCCACAACGAGCCCCGGCTCCAGCCCCCCTCCATCCATCACAATCAACGCCAGCATTGGGTCCAATTAGGCCCCCGGAACACTCAGGGCCACGGCTTGATTGTTAACACTGTGAAAACACAGGGAGAAGGAGGGGGCGCAGGGGCTGGATGTGGGGTGATGACGGGATGCTGAGAGCTTAGGGGGAGTTTGGGGGGAGACGGACGGGAAGAGGGGGAGGAAGGTCAGATAGCTGGCGGCCCCATTTCCTCTCTAATGGCCTCAGAACGAGGGAATATGAGGGAATGTTGCCCCGTAAAGCAGGTGACCTGCAGGAAAGGGGGGCAGCCACACCCACCTCCAAACTCTCATTTGACTTGGACAATACACACACACACACACACACACACACACACACACACACACACACACACAGACATCTGCACACAAGCCATTAAAAGTAAGAAATGGATGGTCATGCATGAGCACGATTCTGCATGCAAGGCGCATAAAAAGCACACACAAGGGAGAGCCATAAACACAAATTATGAGCACAAGTACGCCAGGGAGAGGTTGTTCCTGAACATAATCATGCTTGTAACACACGCAAAAAAACATTCAGTGTCATTTCCAAGCAATCCCATAACCCCCACCACCACTAATCACGGATTTGTCTCAGTTCTCTCATTGAAAAGCCATTAAAGAGCTGTGGTGCGCTGTGCTTGGCTGTTCTAGTCGGGCTGATTTCCATCTTCCATGAGACTTACAGTAAACAGCAGAAAAAAACACCTGGATTTGGTTGCAGGAGCTCTTCAGAAATCCATTTCAGAATTTTCCGTGTGAGAATTTAGCATGCGTTAGTCTGATGAAAGAGACAAACTTGAATTCTGATGGTGTGAGCTGTAACTTTCTCACATACATCTGGAGACCTAGAGAGGAGGGAGGAGATGGCTAAGTTCAAAATGAACAGGAAGTAAGCTTAAACATTGTTTGCAGCAACTTTAATAGCCTAAGTAGTAAACTTAGTCTTGTAGTACAAAGTGGTATGACACGACAGGATGGGCCGGGGCTAGCCGGTTAGCATGCTGACTTCAGCAGACATCAGCACAGTTTTTTCTTCACATGGTTGATAATGTTAGTTCTTTTTTTTAATGTTTTAGTCCAAAATACTGGTCATATCTTGCATATTCTTACATATTGCCTGGTTGTATGTGGTTGTTTGTGGTGGTGTGTTGTAAACATTGACATTGTGCTTCTCTATATGCTAACATAGCAAAATGAATGGGGAGTATCACTAACTAGTCATCTGTTGACCATGTGTCATGGCACTTTTTTTAGGCTATCTTCACTGAAAATGGGTCATACAGTTGCAAGCTCACATTTTGTCAGCCTCAGTTAACTACTAAACAGAGACACCTGACAGGTACTGGGTTTAAGTATTCAGCCAATAAATCTCTATGTACAGAGTAGTTTATGTGATGCAAGTTTAGAGATGTTTAAAACACCACTCAGTGGGCCTGAAATATCTGGGCTAAGTTTGAACTCCAGGTTCCTGGAATTTGCTGTGATGTAAATCTGATAAGGACATCAAGTTATCATCATTACTTCTTCTAATAATTTATGACACTGCCAAGAGCTGCAGCCAAGACGTAGATCTCCAATCACTGTAAGAAATTCAGGTCAGGTACTTAAATCTCCTCTTCTCTCCTCTGCAAGATAATTTACCTAAAACACATGTGACTCTGGTCCTTATTTTAGCCATTTGTACTGTATGTTCTTGTGGATTTGGTCGGTTTTGATGAGATGGAGCATATGAGTTGTGACACACTGCTCTCTGGTTAGCTCATTGACTGAGTCAAGGTCTGTTTTGAACCGTTTTTCTCGGGCGTCCTTGCCGCATGTGCCAAGCTCTAAGCAAAACCTGCTGTTCCTACCATTTCTGGTAATACAATCTCACTTCATTTGGGTTAATAAGTGAAACCAACTGGGTTCTGTCTCTGTTTTTTCTTCTTGTGTGAATGTGGGTGGGTGAGAGCATGTAAAAAATAGCATGCCTCATACATGTCAAACATACGTATGCATTATATATGTATCAGTGGAGATATAGGTGTCCCGTGGTGGCTTTTCCAGAAAAGAAAAAAAAAGGTTACAAACATTAACCTAACCCGTTTTTTGTCCTTGCATGTGCGTGACTGAATGTCACTGAAGTTTTTGGGTAATAAACGATGACCAGATGTGCTATTTTTAACCAGGCTCCTCATTCCAGTGAAGGCACCCACACTGTGACAGTAAGGCCTCTGTTTGTCCCGGGGCCGGAAGCAGGCGGTAGTGGTGGTAGTGGTCTGTATTGGTTTGTGTGTAACTTAAATCCATCTCTGTGCATTGGTCTCTTCCTCTGTCATCCCCCAGTCTCTCCCGCCTCCCCTTCTGGAGCTGAAAGTCTGTTTTTTTTTTCTTGTCGGGGGGAATCGGAGGTGGAAGCGTGGGGTTGGGTACGTGACGGATGAGAGAACCTGTTTGGTGGAACTGTGAATGGATGTGCGGGTGAAGCTTATACCCCTATCCTCTATACAATGCGGCGTAACCAGCCCCTGCCCTGCCCATATCCACAGACAGCCGTGTCTGACGGGCCTGACAACAACACTAAAGGTGTGGAAATGCGATTGTGAGGCCGTATTTTCCGTGCCTTCACGCTCTCAGTGCAAGAGGCGGAGGCCGGACAGCAGGGTGCGTGTGTCTGCTCGCATGTGTCAACACACATGATTTAATGGAACTCTGGAGAAGACTCAGCTTCAGTTTGTGATTAAGCTCACTATAACAAACATATACAATCAAACCAGGCGTACAGGTCTGTTTGGCCAGCTGCCATACTGTTATGGGAAAACCCCCTCCACCAAACTAACACACACACGCACACACACAGGATGTACTGTACAGCTTGCATAGAGGAAGGCTGACATGTCACGCTAAGGAGTTAAAGGGTGGTAATGATTTGCTATTAGACCAAGAGGAGGGTGTGCAAACACACAGAGTTCCCTGGGAGTCTCTTCATCGTTTCTGGTCCACTATGTGCATGTGTGTCCTTCATGAATTCCTTCACATTCCTGAGGATCAGTGTTAGGAAGCTCAGTGTCCTGCCAGCTGTGGGTTGATTTAATGCGTCTGCCACTCACTGTTGCAGCACTCTTGCAAAGTAGCTGTAGCACTTCCTCTGTTTTTCCTTGCTAGCACCTGGAGGGGACGGGGGGGACAGGGGGGACGGGGGGGGACATTCAGGCTCATGCTCAAGCACAGTTCAGCAGGGCCTTCAGGTTGATTACCAATGTGATTTGAATGTGGCTGGAGACTTTTTCTCTGTATGTGGTCATAAGAGTGTGCGTGCAAATTATGCAAGAAACTGAAGGAGAACCGCAGGAGAGAGCCGAGGCACAACGAAGCGAACAATGACATTGTGGGGAAGAAAAAAAAACCTGCAGCAACAATCACCTCAGGTGTGAATCCCTTTCCCTCGTTGGAAACACAGAAGTGAGTGGCACACTAATTGTTAGTTGGGATTCAGATAATTGAGTTGCAGCAATTTGTGGGTGCATTTAAGGCGGTAAAACCTTCGCCAGTAGGCCGATTTCCTCTGGAGGAGGGGGCTCCAGGAGTTCTCTGCGAGGGGAAATCCACCCTATAAAAGAAATTGTGTGTTACTGTGAGCGCTCTTATGAGCTTGTGCCGTTCAATCCAGACGTGCAAGCATGACAAAACCCAACCCGAGTTTTGAAATAAAGATAGTACTTTGGTCTGAAGTTACATTAAATGTTGCAGTGAATCATGAAATTGAATGCTTGAAGGCATTTTCCTACTGTATCACTGTTGTCGGATGAAAGGTGAACTTTTCAGGCTGCTGTGAGAATGAGAGTCACTGTGTAATTTATAATAAATGTATATTACGGTATATAACCTGGGAACGTTGTTCAAGAGGCAGTCTGACATGGTTAAATGAGCATACCCAATATGATACATGGGCAGCTTTTCACATTGATTCAAAGTTATTTTTGGAATGAAACAATCATTTTTGGATCCTTTTTATTGCTCAGTTTGATATCTCCAAGCTGCTGTACTTCCTAAAATATCTTAATTTAATATTTGTTCCAGGGCCGTCATTGAAACTGACGAATCATGTTTTTGTAACATCATAGTTTAGTGACTCTGGGGAAAAGACCTGAAAAATATATTTACAGGGGTAAAGCAGTAAAGTGCTTTAGTTACCTTAACCTAACAAAGTATTTTAGATCCCTAAACCTCACAAAGTATTTCAGTTCCCTACACCTAACCATGTATGTGTTCATTAAACCTAACTAAACAGCAAAAGGAAACTGTAAAAACACCAAAAATAAGAGAACTTACTGTAAAAATAAGAAGTTAACTGCATAATCATACATTCCAAACTAGATTTGATCCTTAGTGTCCCGTTTCAGCGTCCAACATGTGGTGGCCTCAACCACAATAGCATGATTCCAGTGTGGTGTCCGTCGTCGCTTGTTAGGATACGATGAACGATGGCCCTGGGACAACATTAATTATGATGTTCTTTCTACATCTCTATCAGACAGACCCTTTTCATGAACTCTAAGAAAATTCTGAGAAATTATTTCTGCGTAAGAAAACCACATGAGATCAATAATTTAAAGCACTGCAATCTTCATGACAGCTGCAACATTTTTTTGTGGACAAAACGTTTTAACTTTTGGCAGAATGTCTATGAGTGTAACCCTTGCCCGGTACCTTTACAAAACAACTCCATTAATACAGATGTAGACAGTCACTGGACCATCTCACTCCACAGTTGAGGGAGAGGAAGTTGACCTCTGACCTCTCACCTTTGTCCCCTGGATACAGCCAGGGTTGTGTCCAAGGTTAATCTAAACACCTAATAGGTTTATTGGCATTATCTTTCCCTTGCTTGTAGACAGGTAATCACATATGTGTGGTGTTTGAAATGTGTGCAAATGTGAGTTTACAAACTTTGTGCACACGAAATCTGCACATTTCCTCAAACTCTGTCAAACTTAAGCAAATTGACATATATTTAGCACATGTGGTTCGTAATTATTTAGTATTCTTTGCTGGAAACAAAAGTCTCCTCATAAACTCGAGCTCATGTTTTTGTTTTCAAGAGAAAGTGATTTCTAAGAAATGAGAGAAGGAACGCACAGCAGCACGTCTTGAATAAATTATTAAGCGCCGTATTCTGCTCGTGAACTTCGAAGCAAATCACATAATTCAATAGGAAATCATGCATTAGTGGGGAAAATTTCATTTGGATCAATGGAAGGTATTGATGTCACCATTAATGGCTGGGTGGATTGTTGTAACCCAGTTTGCGATGGAGTGGAGGGAGCGGGAGAGCGAAGGGGAGGGGGAGTTGGGGGGGGTTGAGAGAAGAGTCAGCCCTGTGTAGAGGCTCTTTGTCTGGGATGGACTACAGAGATGCGAGGCCTGGCCTGGTTCTGGGATCTGGAGGTCGGCCAGGGCTTGAGGGGGAGCCAAGAGTGCAGAAGTGGCCGATCGGTCCCATACTGACACAAAGAGGCCTTTCTCTGGACCACAGGTCTGCAGCGGCCCGGGACTCGCACTGGGGACGTCAGACTACAAAAGGGAGGTTGACACACACACACACAGTGAACACACACATACCCGGAAAGACAGAAGGGCACTCAGGAACATGCCGTTGCATCTCTCATAAGTTTATTCCTTTTAATAATTTCATCAAAGGACACAAAGCTTCCTTTAAGGCCAGAAAAAGACGTGGCCTAAATTCCTGTACTTGCTGTAATGCAGATGCTATAAAGTGATGCCGGCTTTGATCAAATGCATGTCTGAGGATGCATTCATGTGCGTAGAGCATACGCTATGTGTGCATGTGTGCATCTCCCTTTTCACTGTTATGTAACACAGACTCATATGGGTCAGAAAACCACATTTTTGAGGGGGAACCTCTTTTCTCTCTGCCTCCCCCCCAATTCACCAACCCCCGACCCTCGTCCGTCTGCAGCTTGTAAATGAGCAAGGTCTGGCCCGGGTTAAGCAGACCCAGCCCCCCTGGCTAGTTAATGAAGCTTAATTAGCTTGATTAAAGCCTATTTAGGAGCTGAGGGTAAAGGGAGAGCAGTCCCTGTAAAGAAGACCTTTCACCTTTGAGCTTTAGCCCCTCTCCTCTCAGATCAGAGCAACCTGGGAAGGGACACTAAAAGAGGCCAGACGCGTGTGTGTGTGTGTGTGTGTGTGTGTAGGTGGACGAGTAGTGATTGTGTCCTGTTGACGCAGAGCAGCCTTGGCCTCCCTGCTGTTTTAACACAAAGTGTGCGCTCACACTCACAATACTCACTTGGACTTTGCTGTCAGTCGTGTACGCCGACCGACTTCCCTTGATCACACAGCTCGTTATAGAACATTAAAAGAGATCATTCAGATGAAGAGTTTCCATATGTAGATCATACAGCATGGTCAGAGTCCAGTCAGAAACTCCTGAAACCACAAAAATGAAGACTCTGGCTCAACTCATAAGGTGTTTTGAGGCCTCCTGTAGATTTTCTGATATTTGTGTTGCTCATCGTATCCCAATACTTACAAATACACCATTTTATTACATGAAATGACATGTAAGCATTGTTCCCGGTGTTTTACTCTTGGCACTGCAAGCATCTCAAACAGCGTGTATAGATCACGGAATGTAATACGTACAATAGGATAAGATTAGCTTTAATGATTCCTCTTGGGACATTATGTCGTACCATTACAGCAGGAAATAGTAGAAGACAGGGACAAGGAATATCATATGTATGGTGGGAAGACAGCCAGATATGTTATATAAATGTAATCAGCTGACAAATTGACCGGGAACATGTGCAGCGGGTGAATTATTGTGCGGATAACAGCATCAAAAGAGTTGGACAAGAGCTGAGCACAATGGAAACAGTGATGTGATGACATACATGACTGAATGATGACTGAATGAATGAGAATTAATAAAACTGAAGTATACAAGCTGGTTGGCTCACTGCTTCCCTTGCTCAACAGACCAACTGTATGTGCTCACATGTTTGAGATGACTTCAGCTATGGTTGACACTAAATTCACTCGATGCCTCGAGCTGTGTGCTGGGACTCTATTTTTGCTGTTGCTTAAGTTTGGTGCTGTTCTGAGCATTATTTGTGGCTATGAGTGGCTTTTTGATGGCGGTTTCTTGGTTGGAGGCGACTGCAGTGTATTGTTATCGTGTGGTCTTTTCTGAGGCTGCTAGTCTAAGAAACAGTGATTAGTCATGACTGTGAATGAATCCAGTCATTAATCGATATGTTGGTATGGCGTCCCAGACCTCTGAGAAGTGGACATCCTCTGCTTCCCTTTTTTAAAAATAATAAAAATATAAATATAAAAACTGAACCTCTTGCGGCCCATGGTACCATGTTTTTTTCAATAACAGCAGATCAGAGCAAGACAAACTTATTCTGACATCCAACAAGTTTCACCAACTATAATGAAATATTGCGCTACCTTTTTCAGCGAGCCTGGCTGATGATAACGACACAATATTTTTCTTCTCGTTTGTAGAACACTGGTGGAGATATCTGTGACATGGCTGAGGTCAGACCGGCCCCGGAGGTGATCTGTGATGTGACAGTTGAACCACTTCACCTGGTGTGTGTGTCTGTGTCTGAGTATGTGTGTGTTTTATAGCCTGTGAAATGAAGATGGGGGGTAAGGTGATGCAGGGAGGGGGGAGTGGGGTCATGAGATAATCAACCCCTCTATCTACTCCACCCGCTGACACGTACACACATGCTGCTTCTCTTGGGCCTGAGATAACCAAGTCAAAGGCCCGGGGGGGTCAGGGGTCAAGGCCCCGGCTCATAGGGAACACATGGAAGGGATAAAGAGGCTCTGGATTCCATAAAGCATGAGCCAGGGCGGACTTATTTATGGCCGCACGGAAAACATCGCAACCCAACTCTCTTCTGTCCTGTCCAGTCCATTCTCTCGCTGATGGAAAGAGGGATATAGTGAAAGAGAGGGAGAGTGAGGCGGATGGGAAGAGAAAACAGTTCTGGTTCTCTGTATGTGCCGTCCAAACGGCTTCATCTCAAAGGAAAGAAAAAAAACAAAAAACAGGGACATTTTAAACAGTCAAACATTGTCAGCCGTGAACTGAACGAGTAAAGAAAAGCCATGTGGGAGCGCACTAACACAGCGGGATATCGTGACAAGCAGTGGTTTTGATTTAACCCGCAGAAACTAATGGCGCGTTGTTTGCTTGCTAAAGGCACATGGCATGGCTGGCCTGTGTTCGGTGCACATTAAGTCACTGCATGAAGTCACTCGCAGACACAGAACATTACCCTCGAACACACTCCAGTCATTTTCAAGTTCTGCATTTGGGCGTTCTTCATTTTTAGAGTGATCGGTTTCCTGTGCTGAGTTTTTGAATATGAACAGTTACAGTTAAAGTGTCACTGCAGTTATTTTATAAAGACATGATGCCACACACGTTCCTGTTTGTTCCAACAATGCAGTATGTTAGGGATAATGTCCGACAAGTCAGATCCAGAATAAATAGACACATACCTTGGTAACTTGCCAAAGAAAAAAATGAAGACCTTTAATTTAATATTTTCATAGGTCATAACCCTGTTTCTCAAATTACACCTAAAGGTTTGACTAAAAGCTGGAACAGTCATTACAGTCCCAAGAGGTTCTTGTGTGTTATGTAAATGTTGTTCACTACTCCAGTAAATAGGACGAACCTTAGATACGACAGAAGCTAGCTAGCTAGCCAGCCATGTCACTGTCCCCAAATCAATATCAATAATTTTCTTGAGCAAAAGATGGGCCATGTGTGCTGTTTGCCGCAGCCTGAGATGGTGATATGATCTCTTGTGTTCAGAGGTGGGTGTTAGTTACTTACTGCAGCTACAGGCACCACGTTGTGTTCAGATGATGACACACTGGTCCTGATGACTTTTTGTGTGGAGAAGCATGTAGAGAAAACAACACACATAACCATCTATATTAGCATCTATATATTAGAGGGAGCGCTGGGGAGACAGACGGTGTTTGACCACTTGGTTAAGGATTGAAAGGATTTAAAGAGGTGATGGGAACAAATACAGGAGAGTTAAAGAAAGAAAGATATACACCAGGACAAGAAAGACTTGACAGTGGCCATCTGTCCTGTTTTGGCCTTTTTACTGTAGCTCAAGCAAGGGTGGTGGACACACACACACACACACACACACACACACACACACACACACACACACACACACAGGCACACATATCACGGTCATTACTATTCTATTTCCAGTCTGTCCCCTTTTGTCTGCCAGCGTCTAAGTGTGTATGTGCGTGTTTGTGGAGTCGTGTGTGTCCATGGGTGTCGTCAGGTCGTCGGGGCTCATCACCTAAGGGTCCTGAGACAATGGCGTTGAGATAATGAAGACAGGAGCCAGTAACAGAGGCTGATGGAGAACAATGCAGCGGTAATGGCTCTGGCACAGTGAGTGGAGTTTACTGGTCCTCACTGGGACGCTTCCTTCCTGTCCTGCTTTATCAACACACAGGACAGAAAACAACAAATCCTCCTCCTCCTCCTCCTCCTCACAATGACTGGAGTCTTTTCTTCCCCTCCTTTCCCCTCTCATCATCTCTCCAAGTGTCTGCAAATGCTTCATCTCATCCTGTTTCATTTCCCATCTTCTTTGTTCTGAAATCATTCCTCCAGTCGCTTTCCTGTCTTCCTTTCTTCTACAATATTCACTTATTTTGACCTTCAACTCTCCTTTTCCCTTGTAATTCCCCTGTTTCCCGTGAGTGAAAAATACATTGTATTGCTCAAACATACTACAGATTCTGTTCTTTTATACCACACAAATAGAAAGAAAGAAAGCGGAGTAAAAACACATTAAATTAAGGTTTTACAACTCATATTGCTGTAACACACTTTGCCTAATAAGCCTTCAATTTTCAAACCGCTTAATTTTTTCCTTTTCTTTATCCTGTCATGTTTTTTCTCATACTTCTTGTCCTCTCCGCTCACATTTTGTCTTTTCTACTCTCCTTACATACTCACATCTTGACTCATTATTTTTCTGTCTGTCGTCTTATTTATCTTCTCTCCATCCCGACCCTCTCAGCAGCACACAGGAAGAAGACACTATGGTTCCCCTTATCGGTGTGTTTTCATTCTCTGAGGGGAAGTGGGAGACCTCTCCAATAGGGGATGCTGCTCGTGCCCCCCTTCGCTCTCGCTCTTCGTCCTCATCCCCTTGTTTATCTACACTCACCCTCCCTCTCTCATTTCAAAGCACCCCGAGGAGGGCAGGGAGGGGAGTGGAGCGAGGAGGACCTCTCTGGGGTTACCATAATAACTTGGCTCGCTCCGAGCACATGAGCTCTGCTGCCTGTTTTACCCAAGGCAGATGGAGTGTGTGTGTGTGTGTGTGTGTGTGTGTGTGTGTGTGTGTGTGTGTGTGTGTGTGTGTGTGTGTGTGTGTGTGTGTGCAGCCCTGACCCTTTATCACCATATTACAAAACACTGTCTGATACTTCAAAGAGGATGGAATTGTTTCCCTAACACCCTCCGGAGAGACAGAGAGAGAAAGAAGGGGAGAGCTGGTTAGAGCGGTAACTCCCAGGATGTTGTGTTAGCAGAGGACAGGAGGCACTGGGTGAAAGAGACACAAGAGGGTGGTGTGGAGGGGGGGGGAGTGTTTCGAATATCTTCTTGTCTTCATTGTCTCCATGCAGGTTCCTACTTAGGAATTACGAATACAGAAATATGGCACAAGCAATATACTGCAGCAGTGGAATAAGAACATACAATCCTGGGAACTTACAGTGCTAATACTTCTACCAAGACCGCTGCTAATCTATATCTACATTCATTTTCTGACATGATTCTGAGTACCTGGCAGCGTGCTAAATGAAGTGGTCAAGACATCCTTCTCTCTAGCTTCTTCACCTCTTCCCGGGGGATCTGAAGGCCTTCAGAGGTCAGCACGTTCACGGTCTCCCAGTTTGATAAGTGAGTTAGACTTGGTGTCCTTATCAATGCCAGAATTGTCTCCATTAGCTCCTTCTGACATGAAGTAGGCTACTGTTCTACCTGCTGGATACCCTGCAGGATGGCTCCTCACCCCATCTTGAGCCTCAGCCTCAGGCCACTTGAGACCCCAATCTATTTCTTTCAACCACTACTAGAACTTAAATCGCATTGAAAGTTTGATTGCGGATTGATTGATAATTAGAGGCCTTCACCTTCAGGCTTAGCCTTTTCTTTTTCACAACCGTCTCGTTCCTGCATCAGTGATAAAACAGCACCACTCTGCCTGTCCATGCCATGTTTCATCTTACCCTCAGTTGTAAACCAGAACCCTGAAATATTTGAACCCTTTCACCATGGGGCAGCAACTCACTCCCACCCTGAAGGGAGCAATCCAGCATTGTCTGCCAGCAGGCCCAGGCTTCAGACAGGAAAAGTGCTGACTCCAAAGAACCGCTCTCAGCCACTCACGGTCTCAGTGTGTGCTGGTGCTAACAAGTCCATGAAGCCAGGATGCAAACATGGCAGAACTCAACGCCAACTCTCGACTTGCTGCCAGATCTCCACGGCTGCACCCACTGTCATTCTGCGGTGGCAAAACGATGTTCTAGCTTGTTTGTATTTCTTCAGTCAATCACAGGCATCTAGGACAGCACAAAGCCGCAGATGCAGCAAGAGTTCCCATGCGAAACAGTCAAGGAGCTTGTTTTTCTGGCATATTTTCACTTGGGGAGGCGAGCCATGACGTTAAAATAATTAATCCCTGCAAAAGAAAAGGTAACAGCTGTTAGCGTTTTCATGTTTGTACCATTGTCCCACAACCAAGTCAGGGCGAGGCTCACCGCTTAGGTTGCCAGCTCAAGGATGTTGATGCTGTTCAACCTTAGTGGTGAGGATTTTTTTTTTAACAGTAAAGCTCACATACTTCTCCCAAAGACCCGACTCAGTCAAATCCAAAGTGAGCTATTTGAAATGTACATATTTTATATTCTGCTCTGTAATGGGTGAAACTGTTTCCCACGCTGGGGTTCTCTGGATGAGTTGATGGTCACTTTGTGTTTTGCAATGCTTTTGGTTTGTAGAACTTGAGGCCTTGAGTCATGCAGCTCCCCCCCACCCCCCCGAAAATAGATGGATGAATGGAGGTATAGATGGATGGATGGATGGGAGGTTACATGTCCGTCATTTAGTTAGTGAGACATTGTTTTTGGACAAAGATGTGCTTTCAAGACAAAGACATTCTATCTGTCAGTTCCTTTCTTCACTTCCACTCAGTGCTACCTGTTGATTGATGGCATAAAACATCATTTGGTTAAAGTTTAAGCTAACATGCAGGGTTGCCACCACTCTCCTCATGGGTGACACACACACACGCGCGCACACGCACGCACGCACGCACACACACACACACACACACACACACACACACACACACACACACACACACACACACACACACACACACACACTCACATGTACACACAAGCACATAGCGTGCTAATCTCTTTAGCATCTCCATGGAGACGTTAGTGTGAAGGCTCCATGGGGGTTTAGCAGTGCCCTGTCCTCAAACCACTGAGGCTGGGACTTTGGGAGAAAGCTAGGCACTGGGCCATGAAAGCACGCCACTTTGTGTGTGTGTGTGTGTGTGTTGTGTGTGTCTGTGTATACGTGCGTTTGTGTGTACCTGCCTACATGCCCTTTTGCATTTTCATGAAGTTAATCCTGGCTCGGCCAAGCGAGTCTAGCTGTGCATAAATAATCACTTTAGGAGAAGTTCAAACAGCATCAGTATGCATGACCCTCCATCTCCCTGACACTAGCAACCAGGACAACAGGCCTCCGAGCCACCGTTATCCTCTGGACCAACACATGTCTGCTGGCTGCTAGCGTTACCCCTCGTGAGGAGGACAGAAAGAGAAGGGAAGATGAAAGGAGCGGTACAAAGCGTAGGCATATCGCTGAAAACACAAAAACTTAGTGATCCAGTCAGCAATGAAGCAAGTTGTTGTGGGAAACAGAAAGGATGAATATGATACAACTTACAATGGGCAGATAAGAAGAGTTTTTTAAGCAACTTCTAACTTACAAAATCTCAAGAAAGAGAGAGAAAATAAAGAAAAGCAAGAAGGAAGGATGACCAGCTGGAAAATAGAAAGAAATGACAGAATGAAGGGAAAGAAAGAAAGACAAAAGAAAGGAAAAAGAAGCGGGAAAAGACCGAAGAAAAAAGGTAAAGAATGAAAGAACAGAAGGAAGAGATTTGGGGCTTAGAGGAAGATACTTCCTCATGGTCTCCACTCTCACTATTGGTCCACGGTCCGCTCCAGTGATCTAAGCCCGGCTCCCCAGCTCGGTCCCAATTGGCCCTCCATGGGTCAAATTAGCTCCAATACCTAGAGCTTAGTTGGGCTTGAAGAAACAGCTGGCACCGCGTGGGGCCTTGCAGAGCCAAAATGGCCGAACGGTAACAACAGTTATGCTCACACAACCCTAAACGTTCCTCTCCCACAACCAGTTGAGCCCAAAGTGGGATATCTGAAACATAAACAGGGAGATGTTATTCTGTTCTCTAATGGGTGAGACTGTTTCCCATGGTGTCCCCGTCCCATCTGGATGTCTTGATGGTCACACGGATGGTCACAGTATTGCAGCATAGTCTGGGGCCTGCTACAGCTGCAAAACAAATGTTATTGTTTTACAAGAAAACAAAGTAAATCCCAGAACAACATGGTTATATATACCATGATGATGGCATATGCTTGCCTATTAGAGGCTTTTTAAATACCACATCCAACATCCAGGATTTAGATTTTTTAGCCGCGATAGCAGCGTAATGCTCGTAAAGGTGGTGCCAATTCAGTCCACTGGAATCATAATTTTGGAAGATGCTGTTTGGTCAGCAAGAGAATTGTTCCACACTGAGAGTGACCGTTGGGCAAAATTTGGGAAGCACGGCTTAGCAAATAAGGCTTTCGAAAAAAAAAAACCCTCACATTTGTGCATCCCTTTGTGCTCATTTTTTCCGCTTTCCTTGATTTTAACCTTGTTTGCAGGGTTAATTCAAGTACGTCAACATGTATTTGTGTGTACTTTACTGCATTGCTTTCATCCGATCCATTTCAATTAACAATCTGTATTCTTCATAATCTTTTTTAAGAATTACATTTGTTTGCTGTACTGCTTGTGTTTGTGTGGACCAAACTGTCATTCACAGAAAAAATACCCTATTATAATTTGACTTGCACACTATTTTCCAGTGACTTCAACTGCTTTCTGTAATCTTTACACGGCATTGTGTTGGTTAACTCACTCAGCTGCGAACAAAGTTTGGACAAAACAAACAGTACTTGCCAATCCTATATTCAGCATCACGTGTAATGTTTGAAATGAACAAAACAGCGACAGTTGGGAAGGATTTGTATTGATGGACCGATGAACAGATGATAGAGAAAGAAAAGGGGAAAAAGGGATGAAGAGGAAGGAGATACTGGACAGGGGCAGAGAGTGGAAGGAGTCGGGGAACATGTGCTGCTGTCAGTCTGTCTCTTAATCCCTTTGGATTTTTTCTGCCTCCCTTTCCCACGTTCTCAGTGTTAATTGATAAACACAGAGAGGGAACGGGACCCCGTGACTAATCATTCTGGCTGCTGTTGTGTGCTGCTAGTGTGTGTGTGTGTGTGTGTGTGTCTCTACAGGTCACTGAAGTCTGCAGGCCCCACTGGAGTGGCACTACTCAGAAACTGGCAGCATCACTGGTCTGCTGCTGTTTCGTGCCAGCTTCTTGTTGTCTGGTTTTTCCCCGAAACAGAACCACAGAACCCGGGCAGAACAAGCCAAAATACAGTTTGTTCCATGACTCAGTGAACACTTTGTCTGATTTCAGTACAGCTGGGATCAAACATCAAGCATATTGATCGAATACAGTAGGTGTAACTGTAATCTCTTCACCGTTTACATCAGAGCAAGTCATGAAATACGTTTTCTTCATGCACCGAAACACGGCTCACGCTAACTTAGCTTTCAAACCTCTTATCCAGTACAGATCTTTATGAGGGCTGAATCCCTGGAAAAACAAGGCCTAGTTTGTGTGTGCTTGTGTGTTGCGTACTTAAATCCATCATATGTACTAAACAAATACACCCTCAACAAGCTTTGCCAATGTTACCATAAATTCAAATATGGGACCCATAAATGTCATTTTTTGCTACTACAGAACCTCAAGCACCAACTGACTCTCCGCCAGTTTGGACTGAAGACCACAAGTTTGAAATCTGGTGTGAGGAGTAAGAGAGAAGTGTGTTGACAGACTTATGCAGGTAATGTAGGTAAAAATAATGCAGCAGAGAAAGACAAGATATCTGATTCTGCTGCATCAATAACGCAGTTTCCTCCTTACTTTTCTTAACATTGGTGACATTAGTGAATTGAGATGTCCTGCCCAGCCACAGTCTGTTTGCCCTACTGCCATCTGGCAAAAGATACAGAAGTACCCACTGCTTTACCACCAGACTACAGGGCAACTTATGTGCTGCTGATGAACCGCGAGACTCCTCAATTCATCTTCCACAGTCTTCTGTAACAAAGAGATAGTTTACAGTTTAGCTGTGTCACAGATCTGTAAATGAAATCTTTGCAGGTAGCTCAACGTGGTTCAACCAGACATACAATCAAAGTGCAGAGCAGCTTTCAAGGGATGCAAAAAACACCCAAACATTACGACTAAATGTCCAAGAACAATGCCTCTGCTCCTAAACCCGCTTCAACGACATGGTCAGGTGGCTGCATGAGCTGGATTTCCTTCTCTGCTTAAATCAGCACTACATAGACGGTCCATGTGAACCTCTGATCTGTTACATCTGGTGAATGGATATGCTGAAAAGCAAATGATCTGACCATTCTGTGTATGGTTGTGTTTTTTTTTTCCTTGTTCCGGTCAAAAACTCTCTCACATGACATGATAAACACAAAAGAAAAACGACGTTCTGACTTTGACACAGTTCTGTGTTTTATGGCAAACTAAATTGATGGTAAGAAAACCCCAAGAAAAGATTGATGTGCACTTGGAAGGTAGTGATTATAAATTTACAGGAAACCATTTGATCCTAATCGTCCTTCTCATTCAAAATAACCCCCTTCAACTGAAATGTGTTTGTAGTGAGTCATGGTTTAAAATGGTTTCAGTTTCAGTTCACATTGCTTACTAGACATCATCACTTGAGCATCATGTGTTGTCTTGTGAGAGAATATTATTGATTTTAGTGCGTTTGTTTCGACCATTGACACTATATTTTGTGAATAAACAACATCATGCCATGTAACTCTTGACAAGAGAGCAAAAAATATGTTTTTTAAATGTCAAACTGTTCCTTTAAAGACCACCAAGACACACAGTCCCTCACAGTCACAGTCTGTTAAGGACGTGTAAGGATATCCAGCAACACTAATGCGACTCAACTAAAGGAATAATCTTATTGCATTGTGGTCAGGGTCTGCACAGACAACTGGCCAATCACATGTCACCGTCTCAAACACACCCCTCTCACTCTCCTTCCTCACACACGCGCACACGCACACACACACACACACACACACACACACACACACACACACACACACACACACACAGACTCATAAGTTGCCCCTTAGTCATTCTCTCAACCACAGGACTCCCACTCACACGTACTACTCCCACTCACCCACACCCACACACTGACTCACTCACTCATTCACTGCTGACTCATAATCAGGAAATTAGCGGACAAGTTGGTTCAAACAGTGCAACGGTTCATTCAATGGCTGGCCAGCGAAACTTGAACAAAGCTTGAACAAATGTTGTTTTCTTCCCTCTTCGCATCCTGCTTCCCCTCGCGTACTTGAACAATAAAACCCTCTGACCACCAAGAACAAAAGGAAACCCCCAAATGAGAAAGGAACTCGAGAATTTACAAAGCTTATTTAAACATGTTGACATGTGAACGGATAATTTAAGCATTTTGTCTCGATGTTACGAAACGTGGTGAGCAGTTGTATAACGAAACCCATCATAAAAACGGCTCCATTAACATCACTTCAGTGCAGATGTTTGGACTGAGGTCAGCAATGAGTAAGAAGAACTGACGGACCGACAAACACACAGTTGGACTGCAGGAAGACAAAATGCAAGAGTGGCTGACAAATACAACAAAATTAGAGAAAAGGCGAAGAAACAGGCAGGCAGGCAGGTACAAAGTCGGTCAGGATCACTTCACTGAACTGCACACCCCTTTCTTTTCTTCTTAGGCCTCGAACTCCTTCTGCGTCTGCATGTCAGAAAACATTATGGAGCGTCACGCACAGATGTTTTCATAGGAAATGTGAAACTAAAACAAAAACCCGGAGACAGTTATGACTCTTCTAACTGGGGCTTTCGCCATCCGAGTCTTTGTTTTAGTTTCATGTTGAGATTCGGCCTCACCACAAGGCTGCTGATACCCTTCCCTGCTTAAATGGTCGTTGACCCAAATTACAAACAAAACATACTTTTCTACTTATCTCCAGCGGTATCTGGCCAAGCATACTTTGGGTATTTTTGTGCATTGTTCTGAGGTTTTGAGATATCTATCTCTAAGATTGCAGCAGACAATGGACAGGAATGGTTTTTCATTTTATCAAGCAGCAGTATCTCTCAAGAGCCAGTGTCGCTGTGGATAATTTGTTGAGTAGAAAGTCATTCCAAGTGTTCACAGTTGTTCTGTAACTGAGATACTGTCTCTGGATAATAACAAAAACTGGCATAAAATGAACCTTAGCATCAGTATGTGAACCCCAAGGGCGGGGAAAAAAAGCACCAAAAACTGCAGATCCTCTTAAAATCTCCAACTTTCTCATCTTCCAGCAGAAATAAACATGTTTATAGCCTGTTACATAAAAGGGTTTCTGTCTCTAGCTTACTTCCCCATTCTGTAAAGCTTATTTCCCTTCCTGGATATTCATATAACTCACTTGTTAGAATTATATTACAGCTAAAATGTATCCATCAGTTAGGGCGTCGGTTCTTAAGAGCGGCAGCTAGCCGCTGGCCGTCTAGCTAGCTGTCAACAACCATATTTCATTTAGCTTGGCTCAGCTCCATGCACTCCATCTATCTGTCCATTTTTGTGTAAACTGGGAGCTAGGTAGAGTCAGGTGTGTCAAGATGGTGATGACTGGAGCCACTACACTGAGTTTCATGTACAGCTTTTTTCAGCAATCTAGAGGTGATTCATTGAGACTGTGACCATACAGTCTAGCCTATGATATCAACATTGTTATTGTGTTAACAAATGCATTTAACGTGAAGCACCATTGTGCTTAACTGCAGCCACAGAGAGCCACTGGCATGGTCGTTGGCCTCATCAGTGTAATGAGAACAAATAAGATTGAATGAGCCGAAATGTTTTTGTGTAAATGCTTACTGTTTGAGTAAAAAGATAACTGAACTGATAGGAATCAAAAACTATGACCAAAATTATGAAAATGAGATCCGTTTTCAATTTTACATGGAATATCCCTCTACAGCAAGTATCACAATTGTTCTGCATTGTATGATACAATTACACTGTTTCACTGATTATCACATTTCCCCCTATGTTTTCAACTGCACTGCAGCTGTCAGTTGAGAAACAGAAAGTTAGTGAAACAGAAACTGAGACGCAGACAAACAGGCAGTTACAGGACTGGTCCTGTGCTGCTTTACAGCTAATTGGAGCAATCATAATAAAGGGCCAGTAAATCCCCACCATTACCCTGTTAAGGACAGGAAACAGAGGCGGGCTTTTATCGCTGCTTCTCCCCACTGCAGCCCATACCTGCGGCTATGTGTCCACGCACACACAAGCATGTATGTATGTACAGTTATACACCCAGATTTCCTTTCCTGGCTGTTTGGGCTGCATTAGCTCAGTCTATTTTTAGTTTCCTGTGTGCTTTTTTCATTACTGCATAGTAAACAGTACCTCTGCTCGTAACTAAGAAGGAAATAAAGATTTCTACTCCTGGACAGGATGGGGAGCGCCAAGGAGCTTGTTGCTCCCAGTAATAAGTCTGTCCCCGGGGGTTGGACTGGGGTCTCAGGGGGCCTCTCTCACTGGAGTCTGGATGCCAACTCAGTGTGGAAAACACACCGCTCCGTACAGGCTGGTGGTACGTCCATGTGCTTTAAGTCGTCTCTTTCTTTACTCTTTTTCTTTGACTCTTCTCTCCCTCCTCTGTTCAACCTGTCATTCCTATACTTGAAGGGGGAATTCCCCTATTCTGTGGCCACGGTGGTTGCCTCTGAATGGGCCCGGCTGGGATGGGAGTGCAGGGTGGAGGTTTTGTGAAAGTGTGTGTTAGCGGGGGGGGCAGTAATGGCCCAGTGAAAGGCCCTTTTGTAAGACTCCTGCTGTTTGACAGTGGGGCTATCCTCCTAGGACTCATCTTCGGCCCTGCCACACCCACCCAGCCTTTCATATGGTAAGGCCTCCTAATGGCTTTAACGCTCTCCCGATTGCTACAGCACTGCCGAGCAACCAGCAGGCTGCCCCCTGGCAACCAACAGGGACTACCCAGCCTGCCCTCCTCCACCCCTCCCTCCCTCGGTAACCAACCACCAACACTGCTGCCCCAGCAACTGCTTCTGCCCCACTGAACCTGCCCCGGCAACTGCTTTTGACTCTCAATCAGTTCAGGTTCATTTCTGACTCTCTTGCTGGAGGGGCTGGGAGGTGGGAACAGAAAGAGGAGAATAGGGATGGGCAGGGATGTGCACGGAGGGGTGTGCATGTTAAGGGGCGCTGCTCCCACCCCTTGTAACACGCACATGCTCGAAAATCAAAACCCAAATATTGAATGTGGAAATTATGGTGCAGAGAGGGTAAAGTTTTTGAGTAACTCTTCCCTGACGCCAACAGCCGAGAATCCCCAAATCCAAACTGTCATTGTATTTCTTCTAACAAGAGGCACTTGCATATTTATGCATGCCTGCAAGCGTGCACACACACACACACATGTTGGGAGACAAACAGTGTGGAGAATGAAGAGTTCCTGTCAGTTGGGGGTAGCGCACACACATTGGGACTTGGTTAAATTGAGGTTGGCCTTTCCACCGGGTGCTAGGTGCTAGATTTGCATTTGAATCCAATTGTGTGTGCCTGGATTTATGCCTCTGTGAGGGTGCCCAGCAGTGCTTTATCCTGACTTTCTTTCACCGCTCCATTCTCTTTCTCATCTTCCCGAACTGTGTTGTGCTCCTCATTATTATTATTATTATCCCCTACGTTCTTCACACTTGTCCCGCAGAGACACACCCCCTCATCTCCCGTTGAGTCCATGCTCCTCACAAGTTCTCGTGAGTCACTGATTTGGTTATAACAAAGAAATAAACAATAGTAATTAAATTAATCTGCTCTCCACAGCTCTCGCTCTCTCTCACACACACACTCGGCATCATCTGGCAGGGCTCTGAGCTCGCCAATCCAACACATGCAAGCATGCATTCCTGGTAGATTACTTGTAACCTGAACACCATATTTGTTTACTTCAAAATCATTGCGAGGACAGATAAAATAAATGCTGCACTGACTTCTTTCCAGAGTTGAAAGAATCATATGATTATAAACCACCGTGCAGTGCTATGGTGTCTAATAAGCCTGCAAATATTTTAGATCCATCACTCAGACTTTCTCAGTTTGTATTTTATTGTCTCACCAGTACTTGAACACAGCCTCACCGAACCACCCCTTGCATTATTTGGGTGCAGTTATTTTTTTATTATCTGCCTTGTTGGCCCCTGCAGTATCAGTTTGACAGAATGATGCAGAGAGTGAGGCTGACCAGCATACCAGATGAGCTGGTGCAACATTTCAATTACTCCTCAGATGCAGTGATGTTGCGTTTGGTTGTCCTCTCGCACTCAGTGGAAGGTTAGGCCTGTTTACTGGAAATGTTATCTGACACAGTGACTGGGAAAAGCTCAACCATAGGTTCTTGACATGGAGCAATGCTACCCCACAAAATTGGTTTCAAGGCCTAGATTAAAACTCACAACCAAAGATGGGCTCAGACTACAGGAGTTTAATCCTGCCCCTGTTGATAACTGGAGGAGAAAAAATACTTTGGTTCTATTGGTACCAAGGTTCAGCCCAGATTATCAAGTAATGTGAGGGGCGTAAAGATGTAGCCTTAGACCCCCTGAGCTGCTTGCAGACTTGTCTGGCCCATCCAGATAATACCAAATGCTTAGAATTTACAATGTGGATAATGTTTATAACAGTATTTCACAATAGCCAATAAGAGAGGTAAGGAGATGGAGGTCATGTTAGCCTAGAACAGGGGTGTCAAACTGATCCAGTAAAGGGCCATGTGGCTGCAGGTTTTCATTCCAACCAAGCAAGAACACGCCTGATTTGGATCAGCCAACCAATCAGCCAACCAAGCAAGAACACACCTGATTTGGATCAGGTGTGTTCTTGCTTGGTTGGAATGAAAACCTGCAGCCACATGGCCCTTTACTGGATCAGTTTGACACCCCTGGCCTGGAACCAGTCAGTGATTTGTTAATTCTTAACAGGGCGAGGCTCTAATATAATCAAACTAAATACTATATATTAGCATGTTCCTATCCACCTTATTTCCCATGATACCTTTTGTGAATGATGGGCCCAACCTTGTAAACTACTTTATAGTGTATGTAAGTTTCAATATAGTACAAAATGTTTAAAAAAAAAAAAAAAAACTATACAACTATACATATTTATAGCGTATAGTTTATAGAATGAAATGAGAGAAAGGCAAAACCTGTTCATAATTCATAATCTTCATGTGTATTCTATTTCTCGTAAGGCATGGTTATAAGCTCAAGTCAACTATATCTTATTATGACTGTTCTAATTAAATGCATCATGGACATGGTCATTAGGTTATAACAGTGCTGCCATATAAAGGCTGAATACACTCGTGTCAATCACACATCAGTACTGGAGACATGGATCTATTCCAACAATAGACTGATTTCTTCTTTTGTAGGGATGTGAACGGTCTATGTGAGACTTAAACAGTGGAAAGCATGTCGCTGTAGCCTGCTGGTAGAAAGAGAATGCCATTGATAAATATAGCAGAAAACAAAATACAGCAGAAGTTAGTAATGGAATGGCCTGAACCTGAATTAGCGCACATTCCTTCCACGGCGAAATGAACCACTGGAGACATAAATCCCCCCTCAGCTCTCTTTGACTGATTGACAGGGAACACTCCGGCATGAATATTCATAACCACAGTCCCACCAAGCTTTCTCACAGCTAGAAGAAAAGTAAACTTTGCCAGGGGAGAGAAGATCGCTGCTGGCTGCTCACTTCATGTGGAAATGTGGGGCTTCTATTCATCTCCCTGCAGGCATTTCCAAAAGAGAAAGAGGAAGGGGAGAGTGGTGGGCCATGGGTGGTGATGAGAGGGTGTGGGGGGGTGTGTGCCTTGAGTGAAAGTTGACAAGATTTAAGGATTTGCCTGGCTCAGGCTTTTGTCTCGGCCCGCATTTGAGAGTGAATATACACGACTCTACATCTCTTATTCACGTGAATTAGCGATCGTAGAAACAGAGGCTGCGGGTGTTAAAGAAAGGCAAATTGAGAGCGACTGGAAAAGGAGAATATCTCTGGGCTCTCTCGGAACACGCAAACAAGACAAAACATACAATTACTCGCTCAAGGGGAAAAAACAAACGCTGTAAAAAAAAACTGTATTGAGATTGATGTGTTGAGGTGACGGGTGACAGCTGAAACCCTGGGAATGGGTAGTGCTGCTGGGGTGGTGGGTGAAGGTTTGGGGAGGGGGGGTGATGAGGAGTTGACAGAGGCCTCTTTGCAAGTAAAAGACCACTGTGTGTAATCGCTTTTAATTGGAATGTATGGAAGACAAGGCTCTCCGAGGGGATCAGCTTGCCTTAAACCTGCTTAATTATATGGGATCATGTTGGACGGTTGGGTCCGGGGTCGAAAATACCGCCGTGAGGATGAAGCGATACAAGCAGAGGGAGAGAAAAGCTGAAGAGGGGGAGAGGAGGAGGAGGAGGAGGAGGAGGAGAGGAGTTCTGGCACGGCATATTCCCTATATGGGAAAGTCATTCTGGTGTCCCTATAGATGAGATTAAAGACATCAGATGGTACTTCATGGTAGTTTTTAATTTCCTGTGGTATCACCATCCCTCTATAAGCCCTATCAATAACCTTTAAGGGGCTTTTACTGGTATATAATGTTTCTAAGGCGCTCAACAGTCAGTTCTTTGGTCACCATATGGTCTTTTATGGTCTTCTCCAGCCTCTCTACGCTGTCACTGTGACATTCCTATAACATTTCAATTTGACGTGCTCGTACACTGCGTCTGGGCTGTTCAGTGTTGAGTTTATAGCGTCCTTATCATAACTTATATCCAGTTCTACGCCCTATGCTTTTGCTGTAATGCCTCTGTAGGAATTGTAAACGTGTCCGTGGTGTCTGGTGATGAGTTTAATGTGACTTTATGGAAATTGATGGTGATTTTATGTTCCTCGGATGACTTTGGCTCAATTGTAGCCGCTGACATTTAGAATTGTTAGGTGATTTATTTATAACAAATTTCTTAAGCGGATTACAGGATTATTGTAGACCTCATGAGCTGTTTTAGTCTTAGTCCACATTGGAAATCTCAAATATTCAGAGGGTTAATGAAAGTTTTGGAAGTCAAATCATTATTCCAACCAAAGAGGGTTTATCACAGCATCATAGCATGGCCGGAGGTTTCCAAAGCATGATCAGGCAGACCCAAAGTGACCACACCATCACAAGATTAATACATCAAGTTTAGTTCACTGCGAGATAGAAAATCAACTGCATCAGAGATACAGAATTTGCTTAATGAACAACTTGTCCAGTCAAAAGTCGGATGTCTTCAAGTATTCCAGACTGTGATAAGCTTGTTTTTTGTCAAATTTGAATCTGAAAGTCAACATTGAATAATCATTTCAACCCCAAAATGATCTTTTCTTAAACCTAACTGAGTTGCCAAAGAACTGGAACAATGTCACAATGTTAAGAACATTAGAAAGGCTTTTTGGAAGTCTCATGGCCATGCTGCAGGGTACCTCAGTATGAGATGCTGAGGGATGTGACTCCTGAATATCTTGTTATATATATATATATATATATATATATATACAATTTTCATCAGATCGTCGTATGTTTTCTGTTAGGAAAAGGACATGGGGTGCAGTCTATCTGTGTAAAGTCTCTGATAAACACAGACATGACAATTTCTGAACACATTACAGTATTTCACATGACATCACATGCGCCTGCATATGGAAGTTCTTAATCAAAGCCATGCAGAGCAACGCGGACCAGTCGAGCCTGAGCATCACCGTCGCTCACTAAATGGCAGACTGACGATGAAACAAACTGGGAGCTCACTCCAGTAACCGCCACGTCATAATATTGATCCAGCTCTGATTTATCAAGGCAAACAATACTCCAGAACCTTATTTCCCAACTCTGAATGAAACCAGCATTTCATTCTGACTTCCTGATTCTCTTGCACAGTCCTCACTCATGCTTATTTATCCAATTCACAGCAGCCTCTACTTAGTGGCGTTCTGTAATGACTGGGAGCCGTTGCACAGCTATGCACTGGTTAGATCCAAATAAAAGAGGGGGGATATTGAGTATCCTGCCTTATTTGCGGTGTGGGCAACCCCCTCCCCTGGTGGAGGCTGTTTTGGCGATGAGTGGGGGGGTGAGGGGGGTTTATATTATAGGATATTAAATGGTAATGATGGGCCTTGAATCGCTGGGTCCATGGGAAAGTGGTCGTTGCGTCTCGCTGTGGCCCGGCGTCGGTTCTGAGACTATGGGAGCCAGGACCGGGTCACCCTGCCGCAGAGATCATTACAGGGCAGGGGGTGGTAGCAGCAGGGGTGAGGGGATGGGAGAGAGATTGAGATGCCAGACCCCATCGACCACTTCAACCCCCCCCAACCGTGGTCCTCTTTCTAAACCCAAAGTCTGCTGACCACCCGTGTCTGCCCTCTGGAAAAAGACTAGCCGCAGTCGCCGGGCTCTACCGACACCAATCCTGACTCCACTGCCATATCGACCAAGCATCCGGACAACGTGTAGCAACCGTGATGAGGACAGGAAACTGCCTGAACCATGATGACAATGAGGAGGAGAGAGTCCTCATCTCAGGAGCATCCAATGACAGGACTGGAAAGAGATGCTGAAGCTGCAGAGTGGATGGTCACAAGTCACAAAACAGGGAAGAGCGGGAAGGAAAACAGAGAGGGAGACAGGAATAGAGACAGAGAGAGGACGAGTCCCTATTTCACTGCATTACTTTAATTCAACCAAGAGTTCATCATATTACTGACAAAGCCCATACTGACATCTCCTCACACTGTGTGTATGTGTGCATGAATGTGTTTTAGCAGAAGACTTCTCTGTCTCGGAGACACACAACTCTAACAAAGTGTGTTATGTAAGCAAGCGTGAGTATGTTTACGTAGATGAGACGACGTAGTGCATCACTCTGCGTTAGACGGCATGAGGCATGTTTGGTATTGAGCTCATGTGTGTACAAGTTTTACAAACACAAATCACAGTCTCCTCTGCAAATGTATACGCTTGAGGTTACTCTAAAATACAGCATGACGTGTTACTGATGAGGTAAGGAAGCCTGTCATTTCTGTCTGCATGCAACAGCCTGCGCAAAGTTTATAAAAGGTATAGTTCAAAAGTTTAGGTTGGTTTTTGGATTGTTTATAAAAGTTGTGTTGTTGACCATCAATTCTGTTGATTATGATAACATTACTGTCTACAATGAAATTGCCACAACTATGTTGAGACCAGAGAATCCAAAAGTGGGTGCTGCAGCATGAATGGGGAAATGGTGCTTTGTTATGCAGGCGTGTGGTTGAGACTGAAATTAAGGAGCTCAAAGAATGACCCCAGAAATAAATACATTTAAAAATGAATACAATGTTTTATTATGAAGCAGCACAATCAGGAAATGTTGGGCCTCGCAGGCTCGCCTTAGATAGAAATTGGGGTTGAAGGCTAGCTGCGGTTGAAAATGTCACTACAGCCTGCTTGGAGGCAGAGTGGGTACACCTTGGATCTACTCCAGAGAAGGTCCATCCCTTGGCTTAACTCAGAACAGTAAATCTAGTAATGGAAATGCACATTGGCACGGCTCGGTTTGACTCGCCGTCTGGACTGGTCGTCCATCTTAATGACAAGTGAGACCGTTGATGTCAGTATAAATGTAAAAGCATGTAGTCTGTCACAGCCAATATGATCCTGGAGTAAATACTAGAGATAACATTAGTCCCTATCATCTTCCTTCCAAGCAGAAAAGCCAGCGTATTACTCATTCCAGCCTCTGATTTTCTATGTTTTATATCATTGTGGATTTAGTATTTCGTGAGAAAACAGACAGAGCTTTCAGTCACATCACATGACCTACATCAGCAAGTTTCCCAGTTCCCAATAGATTTCAGGACAATTTTGTTTCTTAGCGTTTTAAGGACTTTTTGCTCATGCTGCCTTAAAAGTTCCCTTATTTTTGGGATTTGTGGACTTCAAGACTAAACTGCAATCTGACACCAATAATTAATCGACATAATCATTAGTTGCAGCCCAACTTTTGCACTTTGAAGTTTACTCCCATTTCCCTATATATTTGTACATGTGCAGTTTATATCAGTGTGTGTGTGTGTGTGTGTGTGTGTGTGTGTGTGTGTGTGCACGCGCGCTCGTGTGGGTGCACTCAGTGTGGATTCAGAGATAGCTTTGGAGGCGTATTGGGTATCGAGGGGTGAGGAGCTCCTCTGAAGAGCTTCATTCACAGAGCCAGGATACTGATAAGAAGCAGAGCAGAGCCGCCATGAATCCCCCCTCTGTTCAGCCTCTGTGTGTCTCTCTCACTCGACTCTCCTCTAGCTCTTTATGCTCCCTGTGAGAAAGTTGTTGGGATGATGAGAGGGAGGAAGGTGGGGAGGGGGGAGGAAGAAGCCCCGCAGGCTCTCAAAGTTTAATTAGCGGGATTTGAATCAAGAAGTAAAGAGGGGGAAAGAGAAAGAGAGCGGTCAACGGGGCAAATGAGAAAAACATGTCCATCTGCAGCTGTCTGCTAGAGTCTGTTATTGACTTCAAATCATATCTCTCATTAAAAAATCTGAAAGAAAATGCAAACAGGAACTATCTGATTCTGTGTGTTGTCAATATTAGAGTAAACAGCTTGTCTCTGTGGTACATTGTCAAAGCAAATACTGTCTTTGCATGCATAAGTAATAAAACAGAAAGTTGCACGTAGGAAGATTGTGTAACAGGTTTAAGAGCTGTGATCCCGACTGGTGACCCTTGGGAAAAGCTGCCTCCACTATTGTTCCATGATTATTTGTCAAGCATAGCAAGGGGCAGCCTATGTGATGTGTTTATGGCTGACCTGCCTCAGGGAGGGTCCTACGGATTAAGACCAGAGTGGACTCGGGATGGTCTGACCACTACAGATCAACTCTGACCTTTAACCTCTCACACTGGATAAACCGCGCATAGATGGACTCCTGTGTAGACAGTCAGAGCACTACGTTAATGTTGGTGTTTATTCATTAGCTGCTGGTGGTTTTTTTGCACGTACAGCGGTTAGATGCAAGAGAGAGTGTAGGTGACAACAAACCAACAACTGAATAGGTCACTTGCCAGTGACTTCTACTACAACAAATGTCACTGTTCCCAAAACACCAAGACCACTGCAATGACAGGACCGCCATCATTTGCTCTCATTTTGGTTATGTTCAGGAAAACATTGTGGTTTGACATAAAATAAATTAAGAGTTACATTATGTACATGACATAACTTCACTGTATGAGCAAGCTGAAAGTTGCAGCAAGTTGTCTTTTGGACAAGAAGAGCGGTCCCTTGGGTGAAAGTCTTCTGCTTGTTTAACTCTCTACCTGGACTTGACTTCCTCCTTTGCTTCCGTGACAATAACTACAGCCACCAGAGGTCACTGCCTCACATCAAATCTATATTCTATATGGGTCGTAATAAGCTGCTTGCACAGATGACCTATATACTGATGAGGACCAGCTGGTGACTAAGGAGGTATTATTTCTCCGATCATTGATTTTTTTTTTAAAATGCCATGGCACAGTATGTCATGATGCTCCCCAGGTTTTTCAAAGAGATAAAAAAAACATCAAATATTGTTGATCCAAATTTGTGCATCAAATCGTTGATGAGCTTGTCAGTTTTGAAACTTGGCATTCAACTATCAAGTTTAAAATTCATAAACTTTTACTCAACCGAGTAATTGTCAACTGATACTTAAAATAATTTCTATTCAGCTGATAGTTAAACTGTTCATATACGGTACTTAAAAAATGACACTTGTGTATCGCCGCTGATACTTACATGCCAACTGACATTTCAGCTTCTTAAAGTACACGCAACTGAACTGTCTTAACTGCCTCCACCTCGATGGAACACTGAAACTGCTTTCAACACTTGCATATCAATGGACATTTCAGCTGCTTTCACCTCTTATGAGTCAACTGACGGTCTTTTTGAACTGATGATCATCGGTTTCATCTGCTTTCACCGATTTTGACCACAACGGATACTTTAACTCATTTCAGTGCCCACCCTTGAGCTGACATTCAAAACCTTGCAGGTGTCACGTGGTCGCCTTGGAAAAAATTACAAAAAACTAAAACCTTTCCAGCTCCTCTACAGTGCAGGAACTGCCCACTGTTCACACGCAATTTGATTTCAGTGCTGACACTGAAGCCAACTCTTTTATGAACACCTTCTAAATGACATTTCAACTTCTTTCGTGGCTTAAAGTTTTACTGAATCAACTCTGTCAATACGAGGGACAGAGTGTATTACTCAGCGAAAAACACTTAAACAGGCACATCAACTACATTCAACTGAAACTTCAACTTCTCTCAGTTTTTCAGCTATTTCATGTGTAAATTCTATTTGTCCATATTTGTGTAGGTGACTGCATGTGCGTGTCTTAAAGCGCCATGTGGTATACATACAGTTGGGTGATTCAGTGGTATTCAGGACTGTTATAACGCTGTGTAATGTGAAACCAAATGAGATTTCAGGTTACAAATCCTTTGTCACTCTGCTAATTTTCTAATATTTTAAATGTACTAGGAAGAATGTCAAAACGTCCATTAGGAGTTTTTACTACTACAATTCTTTGGTCATGAAACATCTGCTGCAATACTTTGTCATGAATACTTCACTGACAATATTTTGTCATCTGAAGCATCTCTATAGCAACAGCGTAATCATCATCCCAGCCCTTAAGTCATGGGAATAGTCTGGTCCAAGTCTTGGTTTGGCTTTAAAAAGGGCCAGAGTGACTGTGTTGTCTCTGTTATTTGAGCTGTGAGAGATCTAGTGTGTGTGAATGTGAGTGTGTGCGTACGTGAGTCTGAGTGTGTGGTGACCATTGTCCAGTATATCTTTCCATCCTGCACCTGTACCAAGGACATCACCCTACCTTGAAAGGACCACACAACACACACAAGTGCGCACATACCCAGACGTTACGTAAAATTCAAACACACACCAGAAAAATGCATATATAAATGCATCTCTCTCTCTCTCTCTCTCTCTCTCTCTATATATATATATATATATATATATATATATATATATATATATATATATATATATATATATATATATATATATATCTATATGTATATATATATATATATATATATATATATATATATATATATATATATGGGGTTCATTCGGACATTTGAGTAGCTGGAATCCCCCACGGGCTGCCCGGACAGGGTCAAGCTTAGTCATATAGGAGGTCACAGCTGCTAAAACACACAGCAAACAAAATTATTCCTGTTTGTTTTTGAAGAAAGCCTATATTACCCACAGTCAAACAAACTTCATTCAATCCCCCGACCCCCCTGGACTCTCAATCAACCCACAGGCTTGGTCAGCACATTTCAGCCCCATGCTGAGGCAATCTAAGGCCTGGCCTGTGTCGGTTCTGCTTGGCCTAGCTCTTGCCTTACATAAGCCTGGTGCCCCCTCCTCACTCGGCCTCCCCCATCGCTTTAATCAGCACATGCATGGATAAACTCAGCTCTTAGTGACTGACAGGCGGGCTGGTTTGCTGTCTGGTTGATTGAATTGTTGTTTTGGCCACTTAGCAATTTGATTTGACTAGCTAGCAAGTTGCTGCCATTTCATGAGCTAAGCTGCTTACTCACTGAAAGACCAAACTGGTTTATTGACTAATTGACTGGGTGCCTTATGGGCTGACCGGTTAACAGACTGAATCACTAACAGCTGGTTGTCTAAATGGTGTTTTGGCCACTTTGTTAGCCGACGTGGCTTGATAACAAGCTTACCAGTAATTTTTCATTTAAGGAGCAAACTTGCCTGACTAAAAGGGCGACTGCTTTATGGCTAACTAGTCAGGTGACTGTTTCCACAGCTGCTTGACTTGTTTGCTCACTGGCTAACTGAATGAATCACCAATAGGCTGGTTGGTCGAATATCTGGTTGAGTGGCTTTTTTTTGTCTTTTTGTCTAAATGGTCTTTAGGCCATGTAGCTGGACCACTTGGCCAAATGACTAGCTTTCAAATTGTTGACCATTTAAGAAGCTAACATGCCTGACTGAATTGATGACTGGTTTGTGTCTAACAGGTGGGGAGACTGCTTCCATAGTTGTATGACTGATTAGCAAACTGGTTAACGAAGTGAATGGCTAACAGGCTGGTTGTCTAAATGGTCTTTTGGCCACTAAACAACTTGGCTTAATGACCAGCCAGCTTGTTATTGGCCATTTAAGGAGCTAACCCACCTTTAGCACCAACTAGTTTACTGCTCTGTGGTTGGCTGACTGTTTCCAGAGCTGCTTGACTGATTAGCTAACTGGTTCACTTACAGTAACAGGTTGGCTGCTTTCTGGTTCTCTAAATGGTCTTTTTGGCTACTTGGCTACCTGGCTAATTGGCTTTCCAACTATTTCTTGGCCAATTTATGGAGCTATCCCATCTTTGAGACCAACTTGTTTACTACTAACTGGTTGATTAGCTAACTGGCTGCCTGACAAAATAGCTAAACTAGTTGGCATACACTACCACATTGTAACCAGCTGCCTGACTGACTGTTTGACAAGCTGTGACCTCCTCACAGAGAGGCTCCAGCCTCATTTAGTCTCATTAGTACCAAGTCTCTGGCTCCCAGACAGGGACAGCACTGCAGCTCCCTGGGGGAGGGAGGTGTGTTCACTGTGTGTGTGTGTGTGTGTGTGTCTGAGAACTCCTGTTGCCGGAACACGGCGTGTCTTGTCTGTCATCGAAGCACAGATGTCCAGCGGATTACATCACACTGACCGCACCCGGATCTCCCTCACATCCCTTATCCCCTACTATTGACCCCCTTCTCCCACTGGCCCATTCAGAACCCCTTTACATTCACCCAGTCATAACCCCTTAGACCCACACGGACAATGAGTTCTGATTTATGACTCTCACCACTGCTTTCCCACCACCTCCCATCGCCTGATGACTTCATCTCCCATCACACCTCACCTCATCTCCATTAGGCTGCAAGGCTTCGTGGCCCATGATGCACTGGAATGTGTGTTGCCAGGGCTGACCGGGGCAGGGTCGAGATGGAAGTCCTCAATCCTTATTTAAGCAGGCAGGTTCACTAAAAACACATTCTTTTTCACAGTAATAGCCAGGAGGGTGAAGGAGAGTTTATGCACATGCTAAAAGATCTGCTGAAGGGTATGTTCACAGGTGGAAAGTCTTAATGTAGCAGTACTACTGAAAGTACCTTCCAAAGTAAAGGTGATCATTTGGATGAGAAAAAGCTGAACTTTGATACTGATGGCAAAACCTTTTATTACTTTTAATCCCAGCACTACTAATCCCGGCTCTACTTATTAAGGCATCTTTAAAAGGCTGAAAACTGGTGCCAAGTTGCCTTTAACTTTGACACAGGAAGCATCCTGACTGGAAAAATCACAAACTGGCATGATGCAAGTACATCCCAGGACAGGAAGTCTATACAGCGGGTGATTAAAATCACCTGGAACATCATTGGTACCCATCTACATAGCATCGGCTACATGTGAGTATCCGCAGTAATCAGCTTCATTTCTCAGACTGTGAGACTCTTGAACTCATCATCAACCCTCCAGCATAAAGAATAGTTGTTTGTTTTCCTCGTGTTGCATGAAGGCACTGAAACTGACATTTTCTTGTACAACCACATGTTGTAGGCTTAAAGTGAAATACATATGAAGTAATAACGTCACATAAAACAAATAGGCGAAGGACAACATCAAGTCAAAGAAAACACACATTCACACTTCTCTAAGGCTATCAAAAGATTTATTTAGGCATGCAGAGTTTGCAACAGACATTTTACATAATTTCAGGGCGAAGAGAAGAAGCAAAGAATTCCTTCAAGCCTGAAAGATAAACTCATTGCTGCTCTTACTTGAGGCTGCCAAAACTCTGGAGTGACATAGTCCAGTACCTCCTCAAAGTTTATAAAAAAGGCTTACATTTATCTTTTCTGTCTATACTCTCCCAGCCAGAGTGTCAATCTGTTCGGCTCCACTCACGAATACATCATCCCAACTATGAGCTTACTCCCTCCTTATAGCCCTTCATCTGTGACTTTGAGGTCCCAGGAGACCTGAGGGGGGAAAGACGAGTAGGTCTTGGGGGATCTGGATGAGGAAGAGGAGAAGGAGGCCAAGAACGCAGCCGATGGTCCCTGAGCTGGAAGGTTGTCCAGTTACATCTTGCTCTGTTTGTTGTCATGTAGCGAAGTGATGTCATGATTAAAAGCGTTGAGCTGCTCAAATGAACACTGGTGGAAAGCTCCGGATTCCCCAACGGGGAGCCAGTGATCATGGCGGGGCCTGGAGAGCTTACATTCATAAAACCAGTTTGTTGTTTTGATCCTCACATAGGTTTCCACCCCGGCTGTGACCCTAAGCTGTGTGTCCAGTGTATCACAATCCCAGTTCTCTGACACACACGGCTGAATGTGTGTATCCAAAGTAGAACAAATAAATTAATCGAATCAGGGTTGCAACGCGCACACAGGCCCGCTGAAACATCTTCCTGCCGGACAGTGCCGTCTTGTTGGAGTTAGCCACAGCTCACATTCTGACAACAACAGTCTTTGTACCCTAATCATTCCCATAACTTCGCCAGTGAGAGTTCTGTTCTGTGGCTCCCCTCTGTGATTGTCTCGAAAAGACCCCCAGAAGGCTTTTGCCATGACATATGACTGAGTTGTGCACAGGACAGATGTAAACATGAAGCAAATCATGTAGCTAACACTTGAAATAAGACAAAACTAGCAACACTGGGACAAATATAAGTATGAAGGATGATGTCAGGTGATTACAAGACCCCCCTAAAGGTCTTGTCTTTGACATGTAATGTAAAGTCCTTGCTTGTGTTAGTTAGCTAATGGATGAGTAATGGGTGTTATATTAGCACAGAGAGAGAAGACCTTTTCCCATGACATGTAGTGTCAAATCTGTTCCAGCTTACAGTGGATGACTGATGGGTGTTTAATCAGCGTGGAGTCCTTTTGAGTCATAGTATCAATTGGCTGAAAGGTCCAAATGTCCTGCAATGCACAGAACAATCTAAAGCTGGTCCCGCGTTGATCCCACTTACCCCCGTCCTCTGTCCTCCATGTTGACCCCAGGACCACTCTCCGCTTTTCAGAGTTGCCCTAATGGCTGAGCATACTCTCTGTCTTTCTCTCTTTCTCATCCTGGCATTCTAACACAATACGGTCATGTCCGGCCCATGAATCGATGGCTCTGTTCGGGGGCCATGAATGGACGGGCTCGACAGAGAGTGAATAGAGCGCTGAGGAGAAAAAGAGCAGTTTATGTGCGGAGAGTTGTAGCGATGAAATAAATGGATGTAATGGACTTGTGCAGATGGAAGACAGAGGAGGTCAGGGAGAGTTGGGCAGAAAGATGAAGACAATAACTACGCTGCACCCCACAGGGGCTTCTGGGAGGAGGTCAAAGGGCGCCGTGCTTGGGCGAGATTCATATCCGAAGCCCTGTTGGCCCTTAAACTCCGAACGCTGGTACCAGCCTTTATTGCTCCAGACGTCCTCTCTCACAACCCCCCCGCATTCCCACTCTCTCTTTCATTTTCCTACCATGCATAACGTTCCCTTGCTGTCTTGAGTGTTTGTCTTGATATAGATACGTGTTTATGAATGTTTATATCTCTTCTAAGTCTCAGGCAAACAGATTACACATTATATAACAAGGAAGCCCTACAAAGTATATGCTTCAATATGCTTCAGATGCATGTGTATGTGACTGCTCTGTTAATCTCCACAGCTCCAGCAGGTTTATATTGCCAGTGCAACCGGAGCCCGTCAGACAGAGGGCCCATGTCTACGCCATGCCAGTCACGCGGAACAGGGAAGTAAACTGGGGGATAGCCTATATAACTAACACACGGGGGGGCTTTTGAATTACAGCCTCGGTCGTTGGCGCAGGTCTGTGTTGGGTTAAGTGTCGGTTTTGCATTCTGGTCAGGGAAGGATCGTAAAACTTGAGGATGGTAACTTTAAAACCCAAAAATCACCCTCTCAAAAATTCATAAATTATGTAAATTATGAGTTTCAAGAAGATGCAATGAGATCTTAATAATCTTATGGAGAATAACTGGATCCATGCAGTGAGAATAAAACTATCATAAATAAAGAGCAAATGATGGTGGTGTTTAATTCAATTACAGCATGAGATCGTTGCACAAGTATCAAATATATGCAATACAGTTTGTAGGCTTATACAAAATAATGTGGTACTATAAGTATAATTAAGGAAAAATGAATGAAAACTTTGTATGATAAGAAAAACTGTCTTTGATGTTATTGCCTTCATACTGTGGTTTAACTGCACTGAGATCACATATCACATCGGTGGCGGAACATAAACTAAGCATATTAAAGATTACATTTGAACAGTTTTTCTGAGACTCAACATTGTGAAGTGTTTTTTTGATTGCATGATCTACTGGCTACAGAAAAATGACATCATCAGCATTGAGATTTGGTCTGCCTCCGAGCGTGAAATCTCCCAGGGGTACTAAGGCTGACTGATGTCTTTTAGTGTCTTATAATACCTTATCATGGTCCCTCACTGTAAATATATATTTATATTTATAATATACTGGGCCTCTGAACACTTTACTTACTTATTTACTGATTTATTTTTATACCATTCTTTAACTTAATACTCTTTGTTGTTCTTGTTCTTTCTAGTGGAATATTTGTTATGGTATGTCTATGTTTATGTTCATGTTTACATCTATGTACATCGTGAGCAAAGAAAAAACAACCTCTCGATGGTGACTGTCGGATCAACAGAAAATTCAACATGGCAGATATTACACTACGCATTCCCCTTTTTCTTTCCAGGACTTCTGAAATTAGCTAGAATTATATTTCTTTCTCTTGCCCACTGAGGAGACAGCGTAAGAGTACAGTAGACTAGTCAAGTCTGCACTACAGACTTTACAGTTTGAGAAAATGGTTACGATAACTAAATTGGGGGAATAGGCTAGAAAACTTGTTATAAATTGGCAGAAAAACAGGAGAATTATGACCATCAGTGCAATGACAAACAGGAGTCTCCCAGGAAAATCAGAACTGGTGAACTAAAGTAGATACCAAGGGATTGATTGCCTCTGATCCATATTAAATAACGTGTCAGCAACAATCTCAAAGAATATCAGTGAGGAATGTTCAGTTGTGGTTACAACCCTTTTAATATCTGCGGTTCATTGTTGGAAATGTTGCAAATCCTGCACTCTTTCTGCCCACCATTCACCCTGACCACATCCCTGTGACTTGTTTGCTTTCCTTCGCTTGATACTTGATCCAGGCAATGGTTTTTATCTCTTTCGAAATGTATTTAAGAAAAAAAAAAATCATAGTATACATTATAAAGACAATTCCTGGGCAGATATCTTGACACTGCATCTGTTATATCAATATCATCTAACAGAACAGCCACATGAAAAAATACCCTCGGTGAGAGAAGGGCAGGCTGGAGTTAAAGGCCACCGTGAACTCTAGAGCTCCATGACCCAGACGTGGACCTCGGGGTATTGCTGAGGTGTATCAGTGTTGGTGGTGTTTGGCTGTAACTGAGCCAGACTGACAGCTGCTGTCTGTCTCCTCGCTCTCTGTCATCAGCCCCACTCATGTACCAACACTGCGTACATACCGAGCACTGAGCACCTGGCTATACGCGGGACACACATATTTATATATAGATGTGTGTGCATGTGTGTGCATGTGTGTATGGAAAGAATATAAGAATATCACACTCAAAGGAAATTGTGTGATTGTTGGAATTCAATTTAAATGTCTAAGTACAATGAAATCTTCCCTCTCTTGTTTTGCTGAAGGATCAAGCGATAATAAACGATTGATTAAAGATTAGTAAATCCTGCATAAGTTTGAAACCTCTTACACAGTACGCAATCCTTAATATGCGCCATCGTTGTTATGCTTGACATTGACTCCATCCGTCAACTATGTGTGTATGTGACAGGTTCAGTGTTCCTAAGGTCATGCACAGTGCTACGAACATGTCTTCAATCGCTAAACGTGTTACACACCCATTCTATATTTAAGAATGCCATGGCTGCTTTGGGTTGTGCAAAGGTCAGATGATATATGTGCTGTACGTACATCTGGTCATACAGCTATATATTCCACTGACTGTAGTGGGACAAACTGAACAGGGTCATGTCTTTCACTGCCATCAACACCTTGTGTCCCACTGTGATCAGTGTAGTTGTGTAGTCATAAGTTATAGTTATAGGTGAAATGCCGTTGGGGTGGGATTTGACGCTTAAGGCTCTGAGTACAGCAGAGATTAGACGGTCACAGGAAAAGTTTGGATAACAGATGTTTATTCATACAACATATATGAACTTTTGAACCAATGTGTGGAAGAAGGCCATTTTTTGTGTGCAAATGACTGTCACATTGGTTCTACTTCCTGCAGAACGACTTGTTGTATAACCAAAAGAGCACTCAATAAAGTGTATACCTTTGCCAAGGCCCAGCAGTCCCCTTTAGTACTCCTTCACAGATACTGGCCTTCTACATACAACTGATTGTCAAAAAACAACCTATTACACAAACTTCCATGTCACCTTTTATCGGCTCCACATCAAAAGTTAACAGGGTCTATCCTGGGCTGAGACCCACCCTCCATCCAAGTTTCGTGGAAATCCGTTATCCGGTAGATTTTGTGTAATCCCACTGACAAACCAAGAAACCAACAAATAGACACAAGTGCAAACAGGACCTCCTTGGCAGAATTATTTAGTAAAAAAAGAAAGAAAAATAACTTAAAATAATGAGCAAAAATAATAATAATTATTATTATTATTATTATAATTATTATTTATAGCAATATGCATTTTTATGTGAGCTACACAACATTGGACTATGGGCATTCATGATTGCAGTGTGTAAGAAAACAGGCCACAGTGAAGTGAACTACTGAACTATGTCTCCCTGTATATCCACTTCTGCATACAGGCACAATGTGCGTGTGTATGATAATGTTAATGTGCTGTATGGACTATCATTGGATGATGTTGTATACCAATACTGATTCTCATGCAACGCGTACGAGCAAGGCAGAGAGAGAATCATATTTGAATAGACAGCGGCAAGATGATTGGCTAACAATGTAAGCATGTCCCTGTGCTATTGGATACGATGTGAGCAGTTGATATCAATCAAAAATTAAGGCAGGAAATTATACGTGAGCATGTGTGAGAGGAGTGAATGACAGTATGGAACAAGGAATGAGCTAACTTCCATGAGCTAAAGGTACATTTTAAGGCTGAGCCGTTAAGATTCTCAGGTATGCCTGATAAAGTGGCCAAACATACTGCATCACCTGGATCACTCTGTATCTGATGTCAGCATCAGTGGCTTCAGCGTAACCTCTCTAACACTGGTTAGACGATGTAAATCAGAAGTGGTAGTGAGTCGTGAGGTCGGGGCTCTGGAGTTATGGAAAGATCCGTTTCCACACACAAATCTCTCTGTCTGGTCTAATCCCCATGTCGCCTCTCCCCTCAGCAACAACTCCAGCCTGTCCTCTGTTAGGGCACAGGGCAGACCCTGGAGGGTCAGGGGTCAAGGGTCAGGGCCGCTCCTTGGGCTGGACAATAGCCAAAGCGCCACCTGGAGTAAATCAGCGGGCGACTCAAGCGATTGTCCGTGACAGCCACCATTACTGAGGCCGAAGAAACACAGAGGAGGCAGAGGATTGTGGGTAAATATTGGAGGAGATCTCCGCACACGTGCACACACACATTCACCAGCTCTGTCTGTGCTGACTGTCCGAAAGGGCCACAACTCACCGCTGCCCTGGCCTCACCTCCAACTCAACCCCCTCCCTCCCAACCCCATGTTTGTGATTAACTGTTGGAAGTGGAGAAGGTGAAGGGTCTCGAGAGAACGAGTGTGTCATGGGCCGGTGGGGGGGGGGGGGGGGGTTGGTTAAAGCTGAGGTGTGTGTGTGTTTGTGTGTGTTTGTGCTGGGTTGGGGGTTTCACTGAAGGGAGAGCTTTGTTTTTGGACTCGTATTTCACAGAGCAGACTTCTTGTTTGTTGGTTCAAACTTGCTCCATGTGTTGAGCCTGAGGTGGAAATAGTCTGTCTGTCCTTCCCTTTGCATGTTTGGACAAATCAATGGATGAATGGATGGTTGAATGTGGACGCATACACGTTGGTCCACCTTTTAATATTTACTAGTTTACTTTACTTTTTATTAACTTTAAAGGTAAACAGGAACATGGCTCTGATCATTCTGAGTAGTTCAATTTAAGTTATTAATAATAATGTAATTGTATAACTGGGGTAGAAGTTCCCATAAAGTAAGTTTTACAACATTAATAACAATATAAACCACTACATATAAGCTGTAAGCTATAGCTCCAATAAGATATCATACTTGGTTATAAACCCTCCTTGCATGTTGATATATTGATGATGTGTCCATCATGTTTTGTTGCGCTCTATAGTTGTTTATAGGGAATGAGGCTGTAAAGAGTTAACTTTTGTAAATGGATGGCCAGTTTATTCATTTTTGATTGTGCTTTTGTCAATAATTCACACTCTATGCGTTCAGCCTTGATTACTGCAGAATTCTGACATGATTTGACTGAATTAAATGTTAAATTTACTTATTAACATTTAGTTGTTCAGTTTTAATAACAGTGTAATAAATTCATTTTAAGTTACATTTACACATGTATAATCCATCATAAGTTTTGAATTTAACTCTAAATGCTCTTTATAACTTGGCTCTACTACATTTTGGAAAAATATTGCCCTTTTTACTTCACAACATTTACATCAGAAGTGACTCTGCCGGATAACATTTTACATGCAACACATATGATCATCTTAGCTGGATAGCAACAACCACAAACTTTTGTTAAAATCCATATTTGAGTGAGCATAAAATCATATTTACGGAGGTAATGAATTCAATTCTTGTTGATTTTCTGTTTATTCACATGATGTCATTTCATTCTAATTAAAATCGCCACAGTTAACTTGTTAACTTATCATTAGATAAGCTGAGTACCTGTTTGGCTGCTCCATCATGAGGAAAACAAACAATAGCTTGTATTGTACAAGAGTCACTCTCTGACGTGTAATCTTGTGTTTCCTGTGTTTTCCCTGATGTTACAGCAACTAGAGTGGGTAGAGAAAATATGACTCCTTGGAACAGCAAACAAGTTATATAAATATATTTACATACCACAACAAAATATTTAACATTTTTTACACAAGGAATGTTACACACGTTACTAAGCCTTTATCCCAAAAGGAAACAATTTTGTTCTCTCACTTACTTTTACTTGTAATGAAATCTTTATACAGCTGGAAATCACAACATTTACTTAAAGTGAACATTAGAATGTCTCGTCCATCACTGGACATATGAAAGTAGTCTTAACATTGGGACTGAAACGTGTCAAATGTCATGCTGTTACAGTCAAATTTTACTGTTTGACATTTGTAATCATAATCATTCATAAATATCTGGTCAGACGGGCTGACAGAATAATGGTGGAAATCACTAGGATGGTTAAAAAGTGATGTTTCAGTTGTGTCGTGTCCTTTTGGCCTCTTGTTCTCACCAGTTGTAAGTATTTACGGATTCCACTGCTTCCTACTGTATGTCCGACTGAAAGCGCAAAAGAAAATGTGATTTATTATTTTTTTAATTTAAGCTTCAAGCCAATTAAATGAACTAGAACGTTTGAGGGTGTGTGGAGTTTAGATGTCCATTGTGTGTTTGGATATTTGATGGATTTCGCCGGGTGATGGAGGCTGAGAGGGGAGGGGTCGGTGGGGGGGATAGCATGTCTCTGTTTTGGATACTAAGACATAATGATAACCACAGTGGTCTCTCTGGCTCCAGCTGAACCCCACGAGTTGGTCAGCTTCGCCCACCGCTGGGCTGCAGCTATGTGTCGTGCTTTATGTGTGTCTTCTGTGTGCTGGCTGATACTGGGTCGGTTTATTGCAGGGCTCAGACTGCGAGGAGAAAAAGGGGGAAACAGAGGTGGGTGAGACTGTGGGTGAGACGGGGGAATATAGGGCTGAGTAGAGGGAAACAGACATTTGATATGTGCTTATTGGCTTTTGAATGATTTGTGTAAATACATGTTGTTGGTTTTGGAAGTTTTTTATATGATTATTATTATAAAGCATATACTGGTGGAAAAACATTAGAGAACGTTAGAGATTGTAGGGTTGGCTGCTCTCTGGCTAAAATAGTAATCATGTGGACAAGACAGAGATCTGAAGCACTCCAAAAATGTGTTAGCAAATTCTTTTTTAAAGCTTTTTTTTTCTGTTTTGGCATCTTGCCTTTGTTTGAGAGTGACAGTGGAGACGCAGTGATGCCAGACTCTGCAGGTCCTCCAATGGCCTCTTGAGGCTGGCTCGGAAACGGAGTCAATCCCCACACAGCCCCATCAAAATCTCCAAAATCTCCATGTTTCATACGGTCTGTGTATGAAGGATCTTAACCGCTAGCCCACAGCTATGTGAAATTAGTCTTTAGTTTGTCAGGTTTGATCAGGTTTGAACATGTACAGTGGCAGAAAAGCAATTCAGATCCTTTTCTTTCTGTTATTTGTAGTAAGAGGGACACCAAAATGTAAAAATTAACAATTAATCCATCAATCATTCCATATGTTCAATTGTGTTTATGTTGAAATAAAGTATACATTTAATTATTGCAACTGCTTATTGCTACTTAGCACATTTTTACTTGCACGGAATCAATACAGCTTATCTCATATAAACAGCTGCATCAGATTGGAGACTGTTATATTATTGTTTCCATACAAGACTTTATCTGACAGACAGCTGCCACATTAATCTAATGCTCCTAGCAGTTTATTTCTAAAATGTAGTGGATCAAAAGAATAAAGATAAACATTACGTACCAAATAATTGTATTCAAGTATCTACTCTCCACCACTGGTTAATACTGTAGCAGTCCCGTTTTTTAAAACTTCCCATCTTGATTTGTCTTTTGCTGAATTTCAAAATCCGTTTTGGACTGATTGCAGCAGACTGAGATCACCTGTGTGCAGGTTGGGGAGACTGACTCCTAATTAATGAGTGGAAGCACCTCGGGGCGACACTGCCCTTAGTCTCTATCTGCAAATGCATGTTTATATGTCTTTATATGCATGTTTGTGCATCTACATGTCAGTATTCATTTGTGTTAAGGCCCCTGTACTTGTTTTCCTATCTGTCTGCATGTCTGTATGGCTTTGTGTGTCAGTGCCGCAGTTTTATTTGTCTCATGCAGCAGTGGGCTCACCGAGTTACGAGGGGTGGATGCTGGTGGATGGATGTTAGTGGTGTGGAATCCACTGGGGCTGTTTGGTCGATGATGGTCAGAGGTTTGAGCAGCCCCCCTCCCCCTTCTCGCGGCCCTCAGCCACCCTGTCATTAGGGTGACAGTCAGGTCCTGTTTAGCCCCAATTGGCCGTGCTAATAACAGTTTTAATAACCCGGGCCCATGTAATATTTCACTGCTGTTTGGACCGCGGTGTCACGCAAAGAGCCCAGTGATGGAAAAACAGCTTCACTGCTGCAAGGATGGAATGACTGGGTGAACTCTGTTGGGGAATGTTTGTGTGTGTGTGTGTGTGTGTGTGTGTGTGTGTGTGTGTGTGTGTGTGTGTGTGTGTGGCATCCATGTTTTTGTATACGGCAGACTGACCATGATATAAATTCTGCTCTGCGTTTCAGCATAGACTTGTTTGTGTGCCCTTATTTTAACATGTGTACGTGTGTACATTTTTCCCAAAAGCACGTGTCTGTTCCAACTCCACTCAGTCCTCAGTGTAGGTTTGCGTGTATGTTTGTGTGCACACCTGTTTCTGTGTGTGTTTGTGCAATAGATTAACTCACTAACTGCATGTTAATCTTTGTGTGTAGCGTGTTATATAAGGCTGTTCCTGTTTCGGCAGTGCAGCAGGGAGCACTTAGAGCAGCTGTTGGGTTGATGTAAACACAAGCATGTACATTACTACACTTCAAATCTCAAATATATAAATATATAAAATATATATATATATATATACATATATACATATATACATATATACATATATACATATATATATATATATATATATATATATATATATATATATATATACATACATACAATATCAACCATAAACTACATACATTCCAAAACTGGGTTCAGATATTACACGTTCACGATGCAAGTGAAACTGGACGAAACATCAGTTAGTATCTGTTGATATTGTTCTAACCAGCACAGTGTAGGAACTTTATTCATTTTTAGATGATTTACACACTTACTGTAACCACTGACTTCCAGCGGTCAGTACTGATGCAGGTGGTAATGTGCCAAAAGCGCTCGTTGTAGAGTCCAGGATAGTAAGGGGGATAGAGTTTCACTGGCGGATAGAGGTTCATTTATCCGATGGTCACGCCGGCGGCCAGACTTCATGTCCCATTACAGACCTGCAATTAATGCTTGCTTGTTTTGAAACTGAACCATAGATGTTTCCCAACCATAAAGAAGGGTTTTTCTTCTCTAACCCTTGTTTATTTGCCGTAACCTCTACCTTCCCCCGACCTTGCACATTTACTGGAGAAAAGCTGCATGTTAACATCATCACTCGAACATAGCCACATTAACAATCCTACTATGCTAATGTTTAGTTTGGTATATGTTGGTTAACATGCTAACATTTGCTAATAATCACTAAACATACAGCCAAGGCTGATGAGTATTCTATGTCATTAGGTATTTTCAGGGTTCATAAACTGTCACCACCACCACAGGTTCCCACAATTTCATTATGAAGCGCTTACATGCCTTAAAAACGGTAGTTGCTAACAAATGGCTAAATGAGACTACAGATGCTGTCGGGGACAATAGATGTCATTATGCTGTGATTCGTCTGCTCACTAAACCGTCTAGACAGGCTGACTTTAGTTACAAACTACTCTAACTTTAACTTTACAACCTGTGGATTAATAATATCATATTAAAGTGTGGTAAGATGCTAAGTGTTGGTATCATTTAAGTCACGCAAAGGCAACGTAATATGTTTATAACCTTACATTAACTTACTTGTAGCGATTTCATTTACGCCCACATAAGCATAAAAGTGGTGTTCATCTGTGAAGATTAAGATTATCTTGCTGAACAAATCACGTAAGTATGAGAAACTTGTGTTTTCTCACCGAGGGAAGGAGGGCGATGCTAATTTCCGTGTCAGCCTTCAAAAACGAATCAGCCCTACAGCACTCTATTGGGTTTGCAAGTGTTCAGACTCACATTATCTGAGCAATGTCAGAGCTTCATATCCACGTTGACTTAGGATGAAGACGTCTCTGTTGACTCTACTGTCTTGCAGTAGATTTTTTTTCACATTTCATTCTTCCTCCACAAAAAGCTCCGGATGATTTAAAATCACTCCTGAAATTGCTTTGTGACTTAATGTCTTCCACAATGTTTCCAACTCATGCTGGTATAAAACATCCACCCCAAGTCAGGATAATGGATGGACTGGAATTTTTTGTAGGATGACAAGCTGCAGGTTGCTTGAATCATTCCTACTGGCCATGAAACGATTGGCACCTAGATCAGCTACAGTGTGAGAGATGGGGGACAAACCTGCAGCTTTGCTCTGTGCAAAAATGAATTCTAGAGCTCAACTGGAGCATATCTGAGGATTCAGCAGTCTGAGTTCGATAAATCAAGTGGGTATCGTTTAAAGTTACAGATCGTTTTAGTGTAAACTTGCGGTTGCTGCACATTTTATCATTCTGCCTCAGTTTGAGAGAGAAAACACTGGCCGGGAAAATACAAAGACTCCTTAACTATCAGTACATTTAGTACTTTTTTAAGGTAGACTGAAATTGGTTCCAATCAGCCACTCTTGATTAACAATTAAAACGCAGGTTTGGAAACACAACTACAGACACACACACTCCTCTAGCCGCTTCAGCTCCTTCCACCCGTAGTCCTGCCCCAGCCAAGCAGAGGCAAAGAGCGAGACAGTCTGTGTGAGCAGAGTGAAACCTAATTCTCTGGCAGCCCTCACCCTCAGCCAACGCCGTGAAAGATAAAGACTCAGGGGGAAACTGGGCCTGGGAATCCAGCTAGCGTTGGCTTTTATTAAGCAGCCCACATCACAGAGGGGACCTTGAGCAGGTCTTAGCCCACCAGGGAGGGCTGGAGACGGAGGCCCGTGGAGAGAGTCGGCCGGACGGCGGCTGGGGAGCATCAGGGATGAACCAGGGAGCTCTTTCATTCCCTGCCAGCCTGCAGATTGCTTCCAACTGGACCCACAGACAAAACACAACTTGCCACAAGAGAGATAGACAAACAGCCAGCCAGAGAAACCTGACAGTAAATCTCTACATTGATACAGAACTGAAGATACGGTCTTAAAGGACCATGCTAGCACCCTGGCGAGTTTTAGCCTAGAAATCACGTACTTCACATCACAGCCAGTTTGTAACCATGTCTTGACTTTAAGAAATGTTTTCTTTGCCATTCCAGGCAGAAATAGTTTCCATTCATTAGTGAACTCAATGGAACCAGCATACTCTGGAAACTTCGATCCACTACTGTGGACATCAGGTCTGCACTGATCTTCGTTGTTGTCAAACTGTCCAGTCCAGTGTGGAGGATACAGGGGAATCAATCGGTAGACGTGGAATATAATATTTATCATCATCTTTCATTTGTGTATAATCACCTTTAACTGAGGATCATTGCATTTTGTGACGGAGCATGATCCTTTATATGTGAGGGTTATACACTGCCTTGTTTCTACAATAGCCCAGAACGAACAAACCAAAAACTGACTCCAGAAGGGTTCTTTTGTGTTTTAGAGAGCCCTGCGAGAGGATGGGACGAGGGGTACTCAGTTTGTTCCAATCTGCAACCTCACAACCAGATTCCACTAAAGCTGACACACTCAACTTTTAAACCGCATTAGTGTTTCACAGATCTGCTTAGAGATTTTAATGCTGTACAGAACTGAAAGTGAACAACTGGCTTTCATTTGGTCCCAAAGGAGGTAAAATAAAATAATTCAGTGCTTTTAAAGGGCTACACAAACCATCTGGCATTATTCTTGTGAGCAACAGGTTAAAATAAGAATGGCCAAAAGTAAAGCAGCACTAGCAGAGATATCCTAACTTGTCGTTCCATGCATGAGGAAATGCCTCAAACCCTCGATCGAACACTTCCCATAATGTAATCTGAATGTAATCTGATAGCATCTTCCATTAGATCCTCCCTGTCTGATAAAAACTGACGTCTTGTAACGTGTACACCCCTGGTTCCTCATGTACGCCTTCTCTTCAAACACTTAAGTCTCAAGTCTAATTCGAGATAAATCGTATATTTGGTAAATGAGCTCTGATTGGCTGGGAAGCCATGCGTACTGACATCTGTGATTACGATCACTGGTACAGACCTGCACATACTTTTGCATTCACATTTTTTCATCCAATTTACAAAAGTCTAATACACCTGTGAACAGAATGAATGCTCTCTGCGTAGAGAGAAGTCAAAGGATTCAAATGTTTATTTATCTTAAAATAAACAGGTTGAGCGAACACAAAGGAGAATGGGGTCGACGTCAGCCCTGAGCACCAGGGGTTTCAAAGCTAAGCGGCCTGTCGATGGCTTCTCGAGCTGGTGTCCATGGGTCATGAATCAGCCGCCGGGTCTTTTGAAGAGAACATGAGCAATTTATGGAGGTTTGCACAACAGAACCCAACACTCTGTTAAAAGGCCGCCTGGACGCCTCTTTAAGGATTTGGTGGGGAAGCAGCGTAAGAACCAGAGCCGAATCAATTAGCCCTACTGTGTGATTTATGGGAGAGGTGAGTGACTGAGCCTGCCTTTTCTCTGTGGAGGCGCACACACACACACACACACACACACACACACACACACACACACACACACACACACACTAACACCTGTCACACACAGGAGAGGGGATAGAAGCCTGAAGCCTGAGCCCAGCAGATTAACCATGCCATCACCCTCGCACATTAATCACACACACACCTGCATACACACATTATTCAGTTATTTTCGGTGTGGAAATTCTTAAATAAATGCCACCTTCCTAACAGTCTGAACTGTAGGAGCGTTGGGTGCAGCACACATTATGTAACACAACATCAGTGGACGAGCATTCACCTTCAGTAAGTCCACGGCCGGTGTTCTCAGCTCTATTACTAAGCAGCAGACGTGGGCGAGTTTTTAGATCCACCCTGTGGTATGTGCACTGTTTTCCACTCTCCATGTGCTGTAGATTAGTCCCTTTGTTCTCTGTGGTGCTGCCATAACACTCGCTCATTAATCACACTCTTACAGTAGTCCGCTCTTCCACCATCCCTCCCTCCATGGCCGCCAGCTATTCCCAGGGTGTGAACTCTTGCCGCTGCTAAACCGCAGCGTTATCCAGCCGGCAGACAGGAGGGAAAGTGGGTCAACAGAAACCACACTGGAACCACCTGAAAGCAGCAGGAATGCAAGACCACCTTCTATTCCTCCGGCTATATGGGTGTCTGTTAGGACTCACGCTGCATGATGTCAGAGTTAGTAAGAGGCGAGCAAAGAAAAAAAAAAACAGGGTTTAATTTTCAGCACTTCATAAAACACAACATTTTATACTAAAATCACATAAAGTTCCCTTTAATGTGAAAGTTTACTGACCCATCTTAAATATCACACAGCTAGCAAATCATTTCTCGTCAATGTAATTCTTGTTGATTTAAAGGTCAGATTTGTAGGAGTGCTTTATTATTTTTAAGTCTCATTCCCAACTTCCCAACTCACTCCCCTCCTGAGGCTTTGGGGTGGTGGCTGATCCGACCTATAATCCCAAACTGTCGGTATTGGACGAGTTACGAAAGAGACTCAAAAATCAATCCTGCAATACTGAACAATGTTACTGCAAGTGGTAGATTTCCCTCATGTTATTCAGGCCATTTCTTGTCAGATTCTCTTGTATGCCTTTGCACCAGTCCACCTCACTGTCAGCGATCACATCTTTGGGTCTCGGGCCAGGACCTGGCATCGCCCTCTCAAAATATGAAACATCATAGTCTGCGGTCTCACCAACTGTGTGTGGCTCCTTAAGGATGATTGAGCTGTTGGCCTGCACCACCACCGAGCCGATGTCTTCCTATCCCACATCCCCTCAAAGCACACTGGCTGGAGAGGAACACACCGAGATTTAAAGACAAGATAAACAAGATCGTTGCTAATCGTAGAAACAAAGAGGCACGCGGCTTTTCCTGCATCCTTCCACTTCCAGACCAGAATCTTAAACTTGCTGTGGGTTTCATCTTTGAGACGGGATATATCCTGGAGAGGAAACTTTCGGGTCGAGCATGTGTTTTTATCTCTTTAGTTCTGCAATGCTGTAACACATTACACTTTTTTAAATCAATCATCACTACTGCTCTGTTTGCTTTGTGAACAAACATTATGTTTATTGGTCTCTGTGCACATGCAAAACCTATAATCCTATCCTCTCATGGCGGTCATTATAATGCATTTTCAGATTGCTCAACCCTCAGCTCCGATAATAAATCACTGTTAAAGTGAAGCCAGTGGTGCAGAGCCAGAGTTTCAACATGGGGCCCTGTGCTGCACTGACATATTGGACCTTTTAGAGGCGACTCAGAGCTGTCGGAGTGTTTATGTCACTGTCCAACGGTCTCTGGCTTATTTCTATCAGAAGCTTTCAGACTTTAAATCAGAGCAGCATGCAACAGGGGGTTGAGTTTCTCCGTGCTGGAGGCCCTACAGTCCGAGGGCCTCGCTCGCTGCCTTTGTTTCCGTCGCTCAGCCATGCCCACACTCTAACACACATGTACACCCACACACACACACACACACACACATACCCTAAGCCCCCTTCCCAAAATATCTCTTGCACGCTACACTCTTGCCTTTCGTTCCACCTCCACCCCCTGCCTCTTTGTCGTCGCCCCCCCCAACTGCCTTTGCCGAGCCAATGGTGAATTAGCATTTTTCCACAGCTTTACTTTTGTCTTAGTTAACCCTCCCCACCACCACCAGCACCACACTGCCCCCCCCATCCCTCTCTATCTGCTGGTATGTGGCCCATCATTAATCTGCAGCACAGCCCGAAATGACCCCTCAAAAAAACCAGCCCACGGGGGCCACTGCTGGGAAAAGGGGGGCCCTTCACTACTCATTAGGAGCCAATAGATGCCCGCACCCCCCCGCCAATTCTCGCCATTGCTTGCTCACTATGTCTCGCTAATCGCATGCGCTCATTAGCATGGCGCCCCCGTTTGGGTCCTGCCGTGCATTATTGGGTCAGGCAGGGGAACGGACGCTTCTCTTTTTGTCAGAGCTGGCTTTTAGAGATGCAAAATATGATACCCACTGAGCCCCTTCACCTTCTCTTGCTAGCTCCTCAATCCCTCACCGCTGCGCGCCCCCCCCCCCAAACACCACTGCAAACAAAAGTCCCTGCTATGAAGCTGCATCCCAAAACAGCCCAGCTCTCATCCCTACCCCCCCATCATCATCACCACCGCCACCACCACCAACCCTGGTTAAAGGAAGTTTGCCCCTGATCCAGAGACCCGCTCCAAGTCTGTGTGAGCGCTGTGCCAGTCTGCAACCCGCCCAACCCCCTCCACCACCCACCCTATTCTGCTTCTCAATCAGACGTGTTGATGAGACTTGAAGCCGTCCGAGCCTGGGCACACTGCACAAGTCACAAGGCTCTCAGCTGAGTCAGTCTCAGCCCTCCGTCTGCCACCCAGACTGTGGTGGACTCAGCCTAACACCTAACAAAGCCAGCACAGCTTTACTTCACTGCGGTTTTTAAAAGGTTTAGCTCAACTCATGATGATCAGCAAAGGATGAGGCATGGGAAAAACTTACGAAGGGTGGTAGCACACATGGACACACAGGCACGCTATGCATGGCCATACACACACACACACACACACACACACACACACATATGTTCCTTGATATTGATGCCAGTAAACAATAATGCAACATGATGTAACCAAAATATTATTTCATAATTAAATTCAATAACTCGCCAATGACGCCCTGGATTAAAGTGTAAATCCCCCCGATTTTACATAAAGTTTAGTGTGACAGCTGGGGCCCGAAAATTACAGTTAACCCCATATTATTTCTCACCGCCAGATAATAACAGGCAGACAACAAGTGTGCCGACTTACTGACTTTAAATTAATAGTGATATACTATGTAATTTTGCGTTGCGTGTCGTGCTTTTTCTATCCGGCTTTTTGTGTTGCGTGTGAGACTCTCCAGCTCTGCCGCAGTGAGTTTAACGACAATAGTTACGTTTTCCATTGTTGGAGTGGAAAAAACAAACACCCGGATAACTGCATGTTCATTTTCCTTGGTGATTCGGATCCCCATCCACCTTAATTCTCGGGAAACATGCAATTCAAATGTTCTTATTCCTAAAGCAGTTTTTAAAGGTGATAATTCTGGTTTATTGCAACACTGCTCTGGAGTTTTTTGCGGTTTCAGCCATCATTTCTTGTGGTTATGATAACATCGTGCTCACCAAGATAATTGCTGACATCTGGGATCACAGTGACAGGGTCCAAAAAAAACAAGTGGTCAGACGATCGGGCAGGTCACGAAGGAGCCAACAGTTTTGCTAAATTGGAAGCAAAACTGAAAGCGAGTTACCCAAAATGTTGTAATGAGACGAACAATGAAGCTGGTCTATAAACTGTGATGGAGGTTTACAACGGACCATAACATTTATCTTCGTTTTTTAAATGTGTTTGTTCAACCTCAGAGTGACTTTCAATTTTCTACCTCAGATCTCTCAATTAACATGGTGAGTACATTGTCGTTATTACTAATAGGTATCATAAGATAGGGCCGGAGTCATAACAAACTGTGATTGTTTGTACAGTATTACACTACCTTTCATTTAAAATTGGACTTTCAGCCACATAGGGGGCAACACAACAAGCTAAAAGTCGATGTTTTGACAGGGAACATCTCGGCAATCAGTTTCCCATTTACACATGCAGCAGAGCAACACTGGAGTGTCTGACCACCTGATGAATGTTTTAGTCTCGAGATAAATATCTGACTCTTTTCATTACGAACTGCAGGACCATGTTCACCAGGTGGTCTCTAACCTTAGTGTACAGTGAATGTTTTTGAACTTTTTGGGAGCAGTGAGACTGAACCCTAAAACCAAAAAAAAAAACAGTGAGCTGTAAATACTCTGTGCGTCACCTGCAGGCTTTGAGGAAATTTAAAATTCATTTTAACTTTTCCTTCCAAGTCTTGACATTTCAAATCTTTGTTTAATGTCATACAGCCTCTGTTTTATTTTTAAACATGTATAATGTCACATATTATGTTGTACTGCAGCATGAAACATCTTGAACATTAATGTGTATGCTAATATGCTAATGTCCTAAACCTCTCCCAGCACAGCACATCATACTTGAATACACTTGTACTTGTCAACCACAAAAAGACCCCCCCCCCCCCAACGGGATACAGCGGAGCCCACAAAACACTGTGTCAAACTGGTCATTGATATCCGGCCTCTGCACTGTGCATCTTTTCTCTTTGGGTGTCAGAGAGGCCTATTGTCTGTCCCCCCCCCAGCCCTTGAAAACCACCCACACTCCCACCCTCGGGCCCAGATCTGACACGGCTGACCTTGGTGTCAACCCTTTGCACCCCACCCTGCGACCCCTTCTCCAAGCCGTGGGTCTTTTTTTTTCCTGTGACTGCTGCATTATGGGAAACACAGTGAGCGAAGAGAGCGAGGAAGAGGTGGGGTGAGAGAGTGTGTGTGTGTGTGTGTGTGTGTGTGTGTGTGTGTGTGTGTGTGCGCAAAGGGGGGGTCACATCCCCAATCAGTGATGTAAAACAGAGCCATTGTCAGGGGAGGGAAAAAAAACCTCTGATTAATGCAACGGGGTGTTTGTTTGAGAGATGAAAGGGGAGAAAAGGGGGGAGGGTGTGGGGAGAGAGCGAGGGAGAGAATGTCGAAAGAGAGAGAGAAGAATCAGGGCATGAGAAGGTTCTCGAAGCATTCGAGAGTCTGTTCAGTGTCCAGAGGAGGAGATCTGGGGGAGAAATATTTCACAGCTGACAAGTGTGTGTGTGTGTGTGTGTGTGTGTGTGTGTGTGTGTGTGTGTGTGCAAGAAGAGTTAGTGGTGTGGATGAGGGGCAGGAACTGATGAAGTGTAGCTAGAGTGTGTGTGTGTGTGTGTGTGTGTGTGTGTGTGTGCATGTGTGTGTGCGTGTGTGTGTGTTGAGGGCTGGAAATATGTTATGTAACCTTCTCTCAGGGGGGAAAAAAGAGAGACGAGGGTCAGACCGAGGGAGGAGAAGAGAAGAAGAAGAGAGGAGGAGTGTCATAAGTGAGGAAAAAGCGAGGGAGAAACAGCTTTTCCTCTCAGTTTTTTTTCTCTCTCTCTGAGGTATGTATGAGTGTGTGTGACCATCAGAGGCCGACCTCAGCTTCTCTCTCTGTTTCTGCCTGCTCCCTGGTTTATTCTGTATATCAACACAAATTCCCTCCTCTCCTGCTCCCTCCATTCCTCTTGTCTAAACACCCCAACACGTACTATTCCTATATATAAATATGGCAACACACCTCTCCCCATACTGTCCAGCTATCACATAAACATATTTCTCATTTTTGTCCCACTTTCTTTCAGCTCAAGGTTGAGCCATGGAGTGATCTGTGAATCCATCACTAAGTCTGTGTAGCCTTTTATAAGATTTTAATGAGCTAGTTTAAAATCAGCGAGTCATTGAATAACGCTGCGCCACTGAAACTTGAGGAATGTCTTAGCTGGTTAAGACAAATGCTAATGCTAACTGTAGTACTGTAAGTTATGGAGGGTAGCAACATCTATCTATCTCTGTTTAGAAAGGTCTGGCTACACCTTTCTCATTCTGGTATAGGGGGTTACAAACACTTTAGATTGTTTGCTTTTCAAGCCAATCAATTGCTAAACTGAAGAAGCAGCAATGCCTGTCGCTGCAAAATAGTCATGAGGGGAAACTAGTTTTGCAAGTGGGGAGGTGAGCACTGGCATTAAAATGTCTAAATCCCAGCAACAGAAAAAGTTACAGCTGCTGGCTTGTCTATGCAAGTTGGTACCGCTAGCAACCAGATTGGTGTTGTAGCAGCTAAAGCATTATTTAGCATGTAGGTGCTAGCACAGGGGTTTCGTTGTCACTGCCAACTGAAATAGGCTCCCAATGACAAACTATTAGGTTGCAGATTGCAGCCAACTGAATACCCCTCGTCTGCCCCCTCCCCCTACGACTACCGCAGAAAATATGAGCCCCTCCTCAGAGCCAGTATTTGGTTTGTCCGGTCTGGGCTACTGCTAGTTTGTGTGCACACCATTTCTAAGCTAACGTTAGCTATTGTTGCTCTCTGTTAGCAGAGATGAGAGAGGCACCGAAACGAGGCACATGAGAACGTACATGAGAGTCACATCCATTGGATTTTCACGGAAAATCCACAGTCCAGCAGCATTAAACAACAAATCGTCCACAAGCTTTTAAAGGCAACCGCGGCAGATGTGGAAAGTTTTTTTTTTCTTGTCATGTTACAATCCGCTCACACATGGCCAGTAAATGAGTGATTAAAATGGGTAAATTGCTACAAATTGTTGTATCGAACAAGCTTAGCATAGTCACAAGTGATTTTGTAACACTGTTTTAATAAGCTCTCTGATATATAACTGGAAGGTAGTGTGGTAAGACTTTACGAGTACAACTTTCAAGTGCAAGCATGTGGCTATTTCTGGCAGCCGTACAAACCCATGCAGACTCGTTTGAACAAATCAAACTCAAGTATCAATAAAAAAACATTGTTCTTTAATTTTTGGCCAGTGTATTAACAACCTGTCTGTGTGAGAGCCATTTTCTGTGGTAGAACTAGATGCAGAAATTTGCTCTCTTACATAATAATTAGGTTTGAACTGCGACTGACTCCAGGCCCTCGAACAAAACACTACAGGCTTAAAACTCATATCTGTAAATACGACACGGTGGCCTCATAAATTGTCAGAACGGAGTCGTGATTTTTCACGGAGGGCCATATGGTCGACTGTGATACACGTTTGGCTCCCAGCTCTACACATCCTGCCCAAACCAATTCATTCAGATCCCTTCTTGGAAATCCGCTGTCTCTTTCAAAGTGTTTCATTTGCCGTGATCGAGCCCTCATGTGTTACATTACACAACGTTTTTTATATGAAGTGAATGTGTTAAAGTCGCTTCGAATAAATGAATCAAACTCCAGGGGCCGGACCCCGGGGGGAGTGTGGGGGTTTGTTGGCTACAGTTGGACCACAGGTTACTGTCCAAATCAAAACGTAGTTCTGTGTTGAGTAACCACTCTTGGGTGGCGTCACATTTCTGAGGGATGTGCAATGTAATGCCCCAGGGTCGATCGAACAGTGCAGTGTAATAATGAAACCAGATGATGTCATTTTGGTTTTATTACATAATCGCATATAATTTGCCCTTTATTTAACTCATTTTGTGTTTGATACTGTTGTTCTTGTGAACGCGCTTGTTTTTTCATTAGTCCTTTTGTTATATAACATATTTGTCATGCGGTTCATGTGGTTACTATTTCCAATTACATATACGTACATTTGGATGCATACGCGTGTTGGCCGTATAGTGCTTGTGGGGATGTAAACTTTTCTCTCAAGTTCACTCTCCAAGTGTGGTAATCTGGAGCAGCCATAAACACTTTGCCTTCAGATCTGGTTGCATACCATGTCGCACAAACTTTGTTTTGTGCACACACCAGCCCTTAGGGCCCTGAAACGTTCACATGAAGAGGCATGCTTGTCTTTGCCTTTTCTTATCACATCCATCATCAGCTGTCTGTTGCAACTCATCTTTAACAAGTTGAACCAGGAGGAACAGATTAAGGTATTCACAATGAACGGGGGAGAATCGCACAAAAGCTGCCAAGAGCTCAAATCCCCTGGTGAAAGTGAAATAAAGGAGTAATGGGAAGAAAGCACCTTTGTGGACATTGCCCCCTTTTTCCTTTTCTCTTCATCCCCAGCAGTGCTCAACTGTTAATTATTGCAAAAAAAATCATCAAGAGCTGAACTGCTCAGTGCTCAGCTTGGCTTCATTAACAGACCCAGCAGCGATGGGAGAAGGGGTAGAGGGGTAGAGGGGAGGAGGAGCTGGTTCTCCTAAGCCCCATCAGTGTGTTTATGCTGTAACGGGGAGAGGAGGGGAATTTGGAGGGGGCGATTGGAGGTTGGACTTTTTCTGACTCAGAGCCGTGCTCCACGGCCCATAATTAATGGTCCCTGATGGAGGTGGGGCCGGACAATAGGAGCCTTTCAGCAGGGGCCGTGGGGCCCCCGTCCCATACCCGTCCTGGCCCGTCCTGCAGGCACATTGTTGCCCCGCTGTAACTTCTGCCAGCTGGGCCTAGAGGGAAACTTCAACATAGTGGGTTCCAGAGACACCAAGGCGCAGGATCCTCTCTGAGTGTGTGTGTGTGTGCGTGTGTGTGTGTGTGTGTGTCTACGTGCATGCACCGATGCCTCTCACCAAATTGGATTACAGAGCTAAAAACACATGAGCAGTAATGAGTGCAATCAGACAGCAAGAAGATGAGGCACACATACGCATACAGACACATTACTCTATCATTATACTGGTGCTTTTTATTACTCCAAATTGCTGTTTTGCATGTATTGAACAGTAAAATAACTCTACAAACACTCAATGGAGTTCTTTAAACAAGGGGAAAACACAAAGTTAAGTATTATATTTATATCTGGTTCAATAAAACTTTTATTAAGTGAAGTCCCAAAGCCAGCACTGCTATGACCACTCAACCTCAATCGACACTTATAATATGTAATCATATTGTACTGCTGTTTCTCTCCTTTAAAGGTTTAGACATCAATTAAGAGCTTAATATCTGCTGGTATAATAAGTTTTGCCCTTGATTTCTAAAAACTGTGCTGAGCACTAGGGGTCAGTGTTCCTACAAGTAAAGAGTGTCACAGGAGCACAACTACCCATCATCCCCCCCAATGAGTCAGACTGACTCTCTGCTCCGTCACTACAGACCAAACCAACAGCCGAGGTCTGGCAGAAAGGCATTTGCCCCTGTCTTGTCTGTAGTAGCCCGTCTAATGATGTCCTGTTGCATAACTCCATTCTCTTTGATGATTTGTGATTTTATTATTCTCTGGTTTTTAATTATGTTGTCTGTGTCCTCGGCTTACCCTGAAATGCATCACAATAAACAACTCAGCGTAGCCAAACAGATTGAATCTCTCACGCTCACCTTTCACTGTAATCATATAATGGGTCATGATGCATGCATGGAGGGTTGTGTGGTTGTGGCACATTTGTACATTTAAGCCCGTGTGTGTGTGTGTGTGTGTGTGTGTGTGTGTGTGTGTGGCCTATGTATATTTATACTGACCAATTTATGGCATCCATGTCATGTAATATCTTATGTACATACAATTTCTCAAGTGATGTTACAGGTAATTATGTTATGTTATGTTACTGTCATCTTACTGTAAATGATGCCATCCTTTATCTTTTTATGTATGTTATGTCTTGTTATAAGTTATTTCATGTCACGCTGTCTCATATCAAGTCATATTACAGAATGCCATCTCATGTTACATAATGTTATGTTACATAATGCCACATTTCATTGCACATTATACATTTAATAATAATGGATTGCCATTGTCACGTCATATTGATCAACTTTTCCACTGGCGGGAGCATTCCCACTCTGCCGATGTCAATACATTTGGATGCAGCGGATGGGAGTTACCTAGGCTGACAGGGGAAACAGGGTGGGACCTCGAGCCCCTTAATCTGTCCTGTGGAAGCCTTAATCCCATTACTGTGCGAGGGAGCAGGAGCCCCGGGACGCTCTAGCTCACTGCCCACAGCCTGGCGACAAAGCTCACTGTTGGCCTTTGAAGTGGGAGTTGACCTAAAGGGACTCTCGTCTGGTTTCCTGGAGGCGTGACAGCAGCAGTTACAGACCAGCGGTTATCTCAGTGTAAGGACAGCAGCATTTCCACAGGGAACTCCAAGAGGATCTAATCTGAGTCACACATTTACATTTTGAAATTCGAGGGTCAGTGTAAAATCCAGCACTTAGAAAACCATTTGAGGTTCCTCACACACATGCATCTCATTAAACCACTTAGCCTGCTTTTGAGAAATAAAACTGCATTATTCTTGAGGCAATTAAAATCTGGCAGAAATAAATGTTTCCATATTTTCCCATGAAAATCTAATTAATTCGAGAATGTTTTGAATCAAATGACATTATCATCATACCACAGCAGCTGTCCCCTCAGTCCAAGACACCACTAATACCAGTGTTGCAGTGGAAACAAGTAAAAACATTTATCTCACTTTATACTTTAGACCTTACAGTTCAGAGTCATTATCACCTTAAATATAACCTGTTAGAAAACATTTTTTATTTTTTTTTTTTCCATTGGAAGTGAGTTCAATCCAACCAAAATACTTGACTGTTTTTATAGGAAATAATAGTCATAACACATCCTGGATCCTGCCCAGTGTATTGTTTGTTTCTGTTTCCACTCATATTCTCTGCGTTGCCACACTGCCATTTGAATTTCCTCTCCCATGGTGCTGCTGGGTCTGGGGTTGGTTTTTCAGAATTGTGTATTCTTTTGGACTTTGATGTGTCCAATTGCCTCAAATAGCAAAATTATATTATGAATGACAAAAGAAAACATCTGTTTCATTCTGTTCTCTCCTGTGTCTATGCCTCACTCTATGTGTGCCTCGCTGTGAGGCCTTCCATCGGCCTGATTTCTTGGAGTGCTGCAAGGTATGTTGGCATAAATCAGATCGTCAGTCTGTACTGCAATGGGAGGTGTGTACGTGGATGTACAGTGTGTACCACTACATGCCCGACGTACATGCTTTATGTGAGTGTGCCAGCACACAAGCCTGTTTACGTGAGGATGTGTTGGCTGATCTGCCAAAGGGGAAGGCAGTCTGTCTTGTGAGCAACAGGTCTCAACCCGTTTGTGTATAGGCATGTGTGTATGACAGTGTGTGTGTGAGTGTGTGTGTGGAGGTCTGAGCCGGCGGCTGCAGTTTCACAGGTATCAGCCTGTGAAGGAGTTGGGGGAAGTGTGGAAGCAAGTGCTGGAAGCAGGCTGACCTGGACTGTTTGCCTTGGGCTAAGTTTGAATAATTGAGTTTGGATTTTATATTTGTGTTTATGTCCTTGGGTTAGCATTTCACTGTCAAAGTGTACATGTGTGTTTGCAGTTTAGTCATTTTGGGGGTCAAGCAGGAGTCAAAAATATAAACCTCATTAAATCCCCATCTCCTTCAAGCTAAAGGGCGGAAAGGATAACCACCTCCTTCCTTTCTCCTTCCCTCTTTTCGAAGCATCCTCCTCCTTTCTCTTCTCCATCCAGACTCCTCTCAGGTCCGTCGAGGGACGGCATGGCATGTGGATGTGTGTGGCTGAATGTATTTGAGTCTACGGTTACAGAGCTGCGGCCGTGCCAAGCTCTCAGACAGATGCTAACTTTAGCATAATGTGTACATACGCTGCTTGTATACGCAACCACAAACTCACAGGCTGGGGCTTTATTCTTTTGTTCTAGCCAAAGCAAAGCGGAGCAAAAGGATGCAAGGAGGAGATACGGATTTTATATTATATATATATATATATATATATATATATATATATATATATATATATATATATATATATATATATATATATATATATATATATATATATATATATATATATATATATACACACACACACACACACACACACACACACACACACACACACACACACACACACACAGACGTTCTGCGAGAGAGATGCCTAAATTGCGGTGAGACTGTCTCTGCGTCACACGAGGTCACTCACTTTGTTTACATAAGCATTTAAAGGTTGTTTTTTTTTTTCTTTTCTTTTGTGGCCTCCACTTCGCCTTCTCAGACTTACATAACCAGCCAACTAGGTCAGAGCTTCTCAAACGAGCAGGAACCAAAAACAGGTTCGGGGGAAATCCTGAAAACTTTGCAAAGAAAGAGAAACTTAATGGTATGGAGTATTGTGCTTTACCTTCATAGATTCAAATATTTGGTGCATCTACTGGACAGGCTCTCTCTTGATACAGCCACTCCTTACATTGTGTCTGTAACCAGATCTGAGGCTGGAATTTGAGCGTCTTCGCCTGTTATACTCATTGTAGGATGCTCTCATAAAGAGGGCCATTATGAATCGCTCATATCTAGGTCACAATTTTGCGGCCAGCTTTCAAATGTGGGGCCTGATGATAAAGTACTTAGCCACCCCTGGTGTGGGTTTCTGTCCCTCTTGAAAAATCTGCCTGCGCATGCAGAGCTGGAACTGTGTTACGGTGTCAGCCTGTCTCGTGTCGGGCAGGTGCGGCGCAGACGATGCAGAGCGAGTGAGAAGGTACGGTAAGAGGTCAGTGTCTTTGCCAAGAAGAGATACTTGCATTACCAGGAATCCCAACATGCTTTGTTCTGCGTCCCTCCATGCATGCTCACTCACATACGGCATGTGCTGGTTCTAATTGTCCATCCTGTCTGTCCACATTAGCAGCCTGTTTGTTCCACGGGCCTGACGTTTGTCCTGGGCCCCCGTTAAGGACAAGCCCATCCCCGAGATTGTGGGGGAAGGATACCAGAGGGGACAGCACGAGGGGGTGGGTAATGGCGGTGAAAGTGTGTGTATATGTGTGTGTGATGGGAGGTAGAGTGGGGGGGTCTTGCCATGGTGCCTGGTCCCTAATGGGATCAGAGGGGAGCAGCAGCATAAGGGGGATAAGGTCAAGCTGAGGTGCTGCCAACTCCGGTTAACCGCAAGTGGACCCAGCTCCAGAGGGACAGGTGCTCTCTCACGCCATCGCTCCCACTTTCTTTCTCCACCCGCCCCTTCCATCTCCCACTCATTTTTCTCTCATTTTATTGTCTCCCCCCCTTCCCACCCTCCACACTCCACCCTGCTTCTAAACGCTCCTCCTGTCTCCCATCAGCACTCCATGATGCAGCAACAACGGACTAGACTTTCTTCAAGGTTTATATCCCCCTTAATCAAATCAAAATAAAAACAGAACAAAGTTTTGCAATCAGTCCTCAATCCTGGGACCTTTTGTTATTCTCCATGGTTTAAAATGCCTCCTTTAGGGCACATCGTCTGCTAGTTTGGCTGTGAGTCTTGTCCTTGCGACACACACGATGTCCAGCTGTAGGTATTTGTGAAAAACCTGGAAAATATGGTCATTTACCCAATTGTCCTGAGTTAAGTGCCAAGTTTTGTGCATATTAATGACCACAAAAGAGACTTTTACAATATCTAACCTGGGTGCTGACTTTAGTTTCCAGAGAAATAGTATCCTTTGTGGTTCCTGGTTGATCTGTGAGAGAAATCTTAAATTAGTTATTTAGTCTCGCTGTTTTCAATTTAGAATCATTGGCAAATGAATCATGAATCATCTCTTTCCACCAGCTTGAACAAGTAATCCAATTGTTTTGTCTCCTTTAATGTTACAGTGACTTGTAATGGGGCGATTGGGGTCTCGGTCTCAGTGGCTCCATTGCCTTATCGCTTGTTCTTCACCACAGTGAGCAACGCTTACGGCATCAACATCCCACACCGAACCAGTCCATCACTGATTTTTGGTGAAAATGGATCATATTTTATGGAGATTGGTTTTCCCTTCTCATGACCTCCGACCGCTATTCCCTAAAATCTCCGTCTACTTCCTGTGAAGGCATAACACAAATTTGTCCCCACCAAAGTCGTTTTAAAAAACTAACTGTGATCGGACTTCACCCTGGTAATGTATGTGGCATATGAATACATTATTCTCAGTGATTTACTAAGCATATCATAAGATAACACAGAGGTGCATTACAGGGGCCTCCCTACCTCCGAAAAGGGCGACTCCGTCAATACCGACTCAGTAACAGTTTTGCAGAAGTTAGAGCTGCACTTCAGCCTGTATCTTGAATCTATACAGACATCTAATCTGATGCGCAGAGCCATCCATTCAACTTCTACAAAAAATGGAGAGCACTAAGGGAGTACACGAGCTGACAGATGGTTTTATGCTGCTGGTACGTGTGTCAATGAGGAAGAGTACATGGGAGGAGAAGGCTGTCAATCACCCGTCCAACTGAATGGCCCATGGCTTTAGCTTTTTACAAGATCGAATTCTCGCAGATTTTCCCATGTCAGGCTGCAGAGTGATGCGGGCAGTTGTGCAAGAGGATTCCTGACATGCATCTCTCTCTTTGTGTTTGTTTCCTGGAGTTTGTCGGGCTGCTTGTCACTGCACGCATGCAGTGTGTGCCCACGTCTGTGCGCGAAAAATGCCTGCAGATGCTTGTGGTGCCTGGGTGTGTCAGTGCACATCATTGCAAACATCGTCAGCCTTTTCACGCATCGTAATCTGTGTTTGTGCCGGAGCGATTAGCGCTAAGACTTGAGGAGAAACAGCTCAATACAACACACTCAGGAAGGGGGTGGTTGGCTGCAGCATTTTTACGGTTGCGTCAACATGAGAAGAAGTGAGTGAAGAGAGGCAGCGAGGGAGAGACGGAGTGTGTTTGTATGCTGAAGAGGAAGCCACCGTGGTGAGATAAACAGCTCTTATCTGTGGCTGCGAGTGTACTGCAGGGCTGGTTGAGAAACCACAGTGTACGTAAGAGAGAGCAGCCAGGTACACGGGCTGAGTGTGCTGATGTGCGGCAACGATTAGCACACCAGCTGTCGTGTACACACACAGACAGTCGCATGCAATCAGACATGCATATGAACACTCTTCACAGACAGACAAAAACGTGCATGAAAACATGATTACACACCTCGCAGAGTACACCGTCCGCCCAGAGCCACCTATTGAGATGAGATTAAATTAGCTCGTGCACGACATTTGCGCCATTAACTTTTTTTATCCACTGTCATGCCTGTCATCCACTCTTGTTGTTCACTGACAAAAGTTGTTTTGCTACTTTGCATGGACTTGTGACTTCACAGTATGTGTCTGTTCTGACTGCTACTATGCATCCCTGTCAGTACTTTTATCTCTCTGATGTCACTGCTGTGTTGTGTTTGCTGCTCTAGTTTGATCTCACTCATCAGCAGGCAGCTTTTTTTTAGCAAACAAAGCCTTAAAGGAGACATATAATGCTCACTTCGAGGTCGCGCTTTTATTTTGGGTTACTGCTACGTGCTGTCATGTTAAAAAAGGGCGTCAGTTTTCTCATACTATGCAGTGCTGCGGGACTGCAGTCACCCCCTTTCTGAAACACTCCTGTCTCTTTAAGCCCCACCCTCCCAAATAGCCCAGTCTGCTCTGATTGGTCAGCTTACACAGGTTTGAGCAAAGCACTGTTCTCTGTTTCTTCTGCTGGTGTTTTCCCCTTCCAATGAGCAGCATTTCCAGTGCCCGTTAGCGAGGGAATATCTGGATTAGCTTCAGCCTCACTGCTCAGCAGGCCACTGTGGTACAGCTTTGTAATGGTCTGCCTGTGGTGTTTGTAGCTGCGTGAATCTGTCATTAGCACCCAGCAGCTAGCTTACCTAGTAATCTAATTCCTGCAGTTTGACTATTTCTTGCAGCAAAGCGGGCTTCATATAACAATAAAGCTAACACAACATGAGCTAGCGCTGCAGTTCGAACACAGAAAGCAACATTAATATAACATTTACCAGCATCAAACCCAATAAGAGTCATTTAGTGGTTTGCTTAGTATTATAATACACAAGATTCCAACATAAATCCAGTGTCACCCCAGACTGGGACTAGACACATTAGCCAAGCAACATGCTAATACCTAGGGTAACACATTAAATAAACAGTAAAGCAACACAAAACTTGCCAGCAACAGAGCTGTTCCCATGTTTAGCTCATAGCCTTGTACTGGCTCTCTGAAGTAAAAGGGTTCGCACAGACACAGAGTTCCCCAGTTGTTATGGGGATGTTTCCATCAAAAATAAACATCATCCCCTCAGCACTGATGTCCTCTGAGGCCAAGGGACAATATAGTGACTTGTGCTGGTCTGTGCAGCCAGCAACAGAGCAACTGTGCTGAAGGACCTAGGATGAAGTCTGGAGGCTCAGATCTAACCAGACATTTGACCACGATTTTGAATGCAGGTTACAGAATTCCACTACCATTGACCGTCCCTGATCAAGGACCGTTATGCTCTCCTTTGCTGAAACTTTAACAAGCATTTCACTGTTTCACATATAAACATCAGCTCAGCAACATCATCAGCCATTATGTTGGATAATGGGAAGTGTAAGACTTTTTTGAGCTTAAAGACCATGTGATAACATTTCTATGCAGACAGTTATACAAAGGTTATTAAAGAAAGTCTCTTCAGAGCTGCTGAGGTAAATCTTTTCCTTCTAAACATTACTGTGATTGTGAATTCATACCTTTACAATGTTTGTCAGGTTCAAAATGATAGTTGTGTTAACCTCCACAAGACTTGTGTTTGGTCCCAGCTTCTAAGACGGTTTATCAGCAGTTGTAATCACGTGGTATCCTTGTTTCATCAGCATCAAGTATCTTTGTAGTTGCCAGTTTGTGGGAAAGAAACATTAAATGGCTGATTTCTATAGGCTGCACCCTGCAGTGTTAGTTAGTTAGTGTCATCAGCATTGGCTAGCTTTAGCGTTCACGTGTTGTGACGTGAAAGCAATAGAAGAGGGAGATGGAATGCTACATTTAGCGACTGATTGTTATCAGTAACACCTTAAACTCACACTTAAAGTCAGCAGATTTCAGCATCTGCTCCAGCATTTATGACTGTTCTTTTTTTTTGCAAGCCCCCAAATTTCATAAAAGTGCAGTACTAGATCATTGGAGTTTCTTTTAAGCGGTCAATTATTAGGCTGTACTTTTGTGTGTGCATGCCATGTGCTGTATAAATACTTTCGCCTTGCCTGTCCTTCCAAATAGAAATGGCCTTTCTCTCCGACAAGGTATAATATTTTGTCCATGGAAATATGCAGATGATTATTTTAGCCGGTGCGGGTCTCTAACCACCGTGTGCCTGTGTGTGAATCTCACCTACGTCACAGCTCTGTGCTTCAGACCATCTCATGTCTCATCCGTACAGTTCACGAACAAGTCAGCACCAGCTCAGCACAGACTGTCCTCATTCACAACAATATCGTACTTAACCATCCAACCAGGGGCCTTGACACACCAGAGGCCTAGCGAGTGTCCAATAGGAGGCGTTAACAGATCGCTGCCGTGTTTTCCCAGGGAGCAAAGGGCAAATTGATGGGTGTTCGAGATGGGGAAGCACATATGTGTTTCTCATTCATCTGTCTGGCTCTGTTTGCCAACACTGAGCCAGCACAGTGGCTGAGCGACAGTCTGCATCCACACATAGAGGTGTGTGTATGTATGTATGTATATATGTACTGAAGTGCCATCCCATTCCTAACTCATAGAATTCAATATGATGTCGGTCCACCTTTTGCAGCTATTACAGCTTCAACTCTTCTGGGAAGACTGTCCACAAGGTTGAGGAGAGTGTTTATAGGAATTTTTGACCATTCTTCCAAAAGCGCATTGGTGAGGTCACACACTGATGTTGGTCGAGAAGGCCTGGCTCTCAGTCTCCGCTCTAATTCATCCCAAAGGTGTTCTATCGGGTTCAGGTCAGGACTCTGTGCAGGCCAGTCAAGTTCATCCACACCAGACTCTGTCATCCACGTCTTTATGGACCTTGCTTTGTGCACTGGTGCACAGTCATGTTGGAAGAGGAAGGGGCCCGCTCCAAACTGTTCCCACAAGGTTGGGAGCATGGAATTGTCCAAAATGTTTTGGTATCCTGAAGCATTCAATGTTCCTTTCACTGGAACTAAGGGGCCAAGCCCAGCTCCTGAAAAACAACCCCATACCATAATTCCTCCTCCACCAAATTTCACAGTTGGCACAATGCAATCTGAAATGTACCGTTCTCCTGGCAACCTCCAAACCCAGACTCGTCCATCAGATTGCCAGATGGAAAAGCGTGATTCATCACTCCAGAGAACGCGTCTCCACTGCTCTAGAGGCCAGTGACGGCGTGCTTTACACCATTGCATCCGACGCCTTGCATTGCACTTGGTGATGTGTGGCTTGGCTGCAGCTGCTCGGCCATGGAAACCCATTCCATGAAGCTCTCTGCGTACTGTACTTGGGCTAATCTGAAGGTCACATGAAGTTTGTAGCTCTCTAGCAATTGACTGTGCAGAAAGTCGGCGACCTCTTTGCACTATGCGCTTCAGCATCCGCTGACCCCTCTCCGTCACTTTACGTGGCCTACCACTTCGTGGCTGAGTTGCTGTTGTTCCCAAACGCTTCCATTTTGTTATAATAGAGCTGACAGTTGACTGTGGAATATTTAGGAGCGAGGAAATTTCACGACTGGATTTGTTGCACAAGTGGCATCCTATGACAGTTCCACGCTGGAATTCACTGAGCTCCTGAGAGCGGCCCATTCTTTCACAAATGTCTTGTTTCACAGTCTGCATGCCTGAGTGCTTGAATTTATACACCTGGGGCCAGGCCAAGTGATTAGAACACCTGATTCTGATCATTTGAATGGGTGAGCGAATACTTTTGGTAATATAGTGTATATATATATATATATATATATATATATATATATATATATATATATATATATATATATATATATATATATATATATATATATATATATATATATATATATATATATGTGTGTGTGTGTGTGTGTGTGTATATATATATATATATATATATATATATATGGTATATATATATGTGTGTGTATATATATATATATATGTATGTATATATATATATATATATGTATATATATGTATATATATGTATATATGTGTGTGTGTGTGTATATATATATATATATATATATATATATATATATATATATATATATATATATATATATATATGTGTGTGTGTGTGTATATATATATATATATGTGTGTGTGTGTGTGTGAGTGTGTGACGTGTGCATTGCCCATACACAGTCGCAAACACATACACAGAGCCAAACACAGTGACATACGGAAAATTGGATGCGCAGCCACAGATGAGGAGGGAAACACACTTGGAACAAGATACACACCACAGAGTCAGCACGACCTGCATGTAAACATACACAAGCATTTAAGTGATGTCTTTGCCCCACATTTGCCAGTGCAGGTACAGGAAGTGTGCCTGCATGTGTAGTGTTTTGTGCTAAGAGCGTGGTTTTGCATGTGGTATGGTATCAGCATAATCTCTGCTCATATGGGTCCACATGTGCTCACTCTGTTCTTTTCCTCTCCAAACAGTGCGTGTGCAGCCCGGGTGTACTGCAGCGGTGTGTTTTGTGAGTGCTGTGTTCAGAACGTGCACCCGGCGCTCCACCACATCACTGAGACATCAGCGTCGATGTGCATGTGTGTGTAATGTGGTTTCGTCCAAGCAGCATCACAGAGGTTTCCAGTCATTCTGCTCTCCTTCCCCAACAGATAAATGAACTTAGTGTTCTGATGTTATCATGACCTATCTTCATCTCTGTTTCCCTTTCTTGCTTTCTCTCTTTCCTTTTGAAAAACTAAAAAAACCAAAAAAAAAACCAAAAAAAAAACCACTGTATCACCGCTCACATTTGTTTAAGTTTCCTAAACGAGCAGACTCGGAGGAAAGCAATGTTATGGTGATCGTAATCACATTTTTATGGTACTTTTTATGTGCTATGGAACCATTAGGATATTCCTGTGTGGGTAGTTTCTGTGAGTCACTCAATAATAAATTAATAACAGCCTCAAGTTTTTCTCTATTTTCTGGTTGATTCCCATGACATTCTTATTAGATTTGAGACTTTCGAGATGCTTTCTATATAACTTTGTTATACGTTTATTTTAGTCGATTGTTGTTGGGATTTAGAGAGTCTCTCTCTCTTTCCATCTCTGTTTCTTTTTCCATCACACCTCTCTCTCTCTCTCTCTCTCTCTCTCGCTCGCTCACAAAGCAGAGCACTGCTGCACAGAAACCAAACCGGAGATCATTTGAAGAGGTTTCCTCTAGCGCTGTGAAGACAAACACCACAGGTGATATGCACGAGTTGCGGTGTGGCAGTGACGGCAGATCACATGATTTACAGGCTTCTTTCGTTCTACCTTTTTTTTCTACTTTCTATTAGACGAAGCTTGTGCATCTGATCGATATTTCACATAAACGCCCTGTGTTGCAGTACATGGAGGCGTAGCTCGGCTTGACATGTGAGAAAACCACTATTTAGAATCTCCTACACAGTGCAGACATCCTAGACAGACTCCCTCGCTTACAGTAATTCATTACTTGGAACATGCGGTTGACTCATTAATGGGAAATCATCAGTTTTTCATCTAAGAGATCAAAAGCCGGTGCCGTCTACTAGCATGTGTTCTATGAGGTCAACTAATAGTTTCTAGAAGAGCTCAGCTTAGTGCTCTTACAGTAAACACTTGTTAGTTACGACTGCCAAACTGTTTTCCTCCAAACAGCTTAGGAAAAACTTGTGTTGTTGCTCTCCATTGGTTCCAATGTTTGTCATGGTTTGTTGTAATTAATGTCTCTGTATTATATGTCTTCTTTAATTTCATGCAACTTTTGAGACTATTTCTTATTAACATGAAAATTGTAATACCTTTAAAGAAGCAGTCTGGCTCGGCTGACACTTACTGGACACAATCCAGTGATTGCAGGAATCACATCAGTTTAATGTGTTGTTCCAGTTTTCAGAGTACGTATTTTCTAAATCTGGTAAGTAGGAAAATCACAGGTGCAGTCATTAACTTTAACAATGGCTGAATTCCATTCAATTGCTGCGGTTCTGGAAGCCCTACCCTGGTGCACGCTGGCCCATTAGCATTGTTTACTGGGCCACTTCAAAGGAAAACGGAGCTTTAATTAATGTTATTAGTTCCACCTGTACTTTTCCTGCTATAACATGTTAACGGCTGGAAAATCACCCCCCATATATTATTCCCAATAGCAGACACTGAGTAGTTTAGTCTGTAGCGAGCAGTGAATTGAGACTATCATCATCGTCAATTAAATATTGCATCAAATGAGATGCACTGCATTTGGGATTGTTAGTAAATAGAGTATAATAACTCAAGCTGTCTACTCGCTGGGAGTTCTGACATTTAAATAAAAATGGTGGACAGCAAAAACAATGTGCTATACATGTATGTGTAATTATTTTTTGATACAGACACAACATCTGCTGGGAAAAAAAGCCCTACAAACAATCCTTGGATGAGCTACATTTTGGCATGTTCTGGCAGGAAACGCAGAGGTGCGATTAACACCATCAGTAGCCAGAATCAGAAATAATTTATTGATCCCCTAGGGGAAAGTGCTTGCGTTGGCGCAGTCGTTAACTTTAATTTGATATTCTAATTGCTGCATTGAAGCTGTGCCAGTTCTCAGGCTTCTTTGGTTTTGTGCATGGAACCATCGCATCGTCGATACCGACATGTCCAGCGCATTGAGGCACTTTAAGGACAAGCTATTATGGCTTACGTTCAATCGCATGCCCTGTAAGTTTGGGTTAGTGAGCCCCAGCTCCTTCAGAAAGTTCATCATTAAAAGGAACCCCTCAGCTTCTTCCCTCCTCATTCCTTCATGAAGCTGTCATTCCCTCACACTATCCCTTCCTTTCCTCGCGTATTCCCCTTCTACCAGAGAGAAAGGCCCAGCATTGCACCCAGTGTGCGGGCATATTGATTTTTACGACCCCCTCCCTCACCACCACCACCACCACCTTCCCAGTCCCATAATGGACCCCTGAGTAGAGCGGGGCCCTTTATGAACTTGGCAATCTTCCTTTTTTTTTTTTTTTTACAGTCTCCTAAATGAATAGGATAGTTTGGAAAAAAAGAACGAAGGAGGGAGGAGAGAAAAGAAAAAGTGACACAACAAAAGAGGTGAGCAGGGGGTCCTGAGATGGAGGCAGGAGGAGGAGGAGGAGGAGGAAGGGGGCCGTCCTCTCCTTACCTCCTTCAACAGGGCTGTTTCTCCTTACTCAGCCTTTGATGTTCAGTGGTAGACCGAGGGTCTGTCAAGTGCACTGGGGGGGAAGAGTGTGTGTGTGTGTGTGTGTGTGTGTGTGTGTGTGTGTGTGTGTGTGTGTGTGTGTGTGTGTGTGTGTGGACGGGGTTGGGGTTGGGGGGCGTGAAAAAGCAAACTTGATGGGCTTCGGAAGTGCGGATAAAAAGAGGCACAGCTGGACTGATGGGAATGATGAGAGCCTCCTCCTCCTCCTCCCTTTAACATGCACACACACACACACACACACACACACGCGCACACACACACACACACACACAGGTGCACACACAAACACACAATGAAAGTTTCCTTTTTTCGGTGTGTAGCATACACATGCACAATGAGTGTTTTTTTTGTCTAACACATACACAATCCTTCAGATCCTCTTCTGTTTGTCTCCCTGTGACACACACGCAGGAACACACACAGAAACACACACACACTTGGCTCCCTGGTGTTGTTGTCTGTCACTCTGGCCTTGTAAAAAGCCCCTCTGTTTGGGCTCCGCCCCTCATTCTCTGCTAATGGTCAGGTGCTTCTGTTCTTACCCACAGAAATCAATCAGCAGTCTGCTGGTTGTCTAGCTGCCTGAATAGTGTGTGCGTGTGCATGTGTGTGCGTGTCTTTTTCTCCCTCTGACTGTATAACTGTAGGCGAGTTATTGCAAAGCCGATAACTCTTAGAAAAGAAAGTGCTGTCTGCAGAGAAATGACTCACCGTAGTTTAAACAGTTTCTCACTCGGCTCATTGTTCCTCCCCTCGCTATCTCCCAGATTCAAAACATTTCATCTCAGGCAGGCATGAGTCATACCTGCAACCCACATATTGATCTGCTTTTTAGCCAAATCTTTAATTTGCTGATTTCTTCTTGGCAGAGCTACCGTCAACCAGCGAGAAGCAGGCCAGAGGATCTTAATCTCTGCTGTATTCAAAGAAAGTCGGGCCTTTTATAAAAACACTGAGATTAGCAGATTACTGAGAAACACATTTGTTCACATGGATCTCCGAAAATTGGTATAAGTGATAAACATGAGCCTTTTAGATAGACTGACTGGTTCAATCTTTGAGATAACTTGTGTTTACGTATTCTGTAACAATCCAAAATTAATTTACAGCCCTTAATCAAATTGAAAAATCTTTTTTTTTCCTCTTTGTCGAAAATAACTTTCAGGTTAGCCTTAAACATGTTGTCCATTGAGAACTCTATAGGTCATGTTTATCTATAGGTCACTTGTTTTAAGCCTCCTTTGAATGGCCAGCCAAGCACAGTGGTTGTTCATAATTATAGTAATATTGCCTTAAAAAGAGGGTTACAGAATTCAAAGTTCAGTTCAACTTAAAATGTATGTACAGTGTGAGAGCAAATCCTACAGTCTTGATTGGGGACATGTTGGTTCTTGTTGGAATCAAACCAGTAAAGTTATGAGTTACTTTATGCTGATTTAAGTTAATAACAAATGGCATCATTCTTCCCCCCTCCAATGGTTTATTTTGACTTGTCTGGAGAAAAATACGATTTTAGGACACAGTTCTGGACTAAATGAATTGGTCAGATGGATGTTCTTGGCCTGGGGACCAGGCTGGCACATGGACACGACCAGGTGCCCACTGCTCAGGGCCAGACAGCACTCTTAAGCCCGGCCACCTTTCACTCACTTTAATAGGTGGCAGAGTGAATGCCGAATTGCGCCCACACCAGACTTTGGTGGGCAGCAGGCCTGGACGAACAGAACCTCTTATAAAACTGAGAGAAAGGGGAGAGAGAAAGTTATAAAATGAAAGGCTCACACCGTAAAGCACCGCTCCAACACTGAGAGGAAGGCAGAGAATCACCAAAACAACTCACCCACCCTCACACACACACACACACACACACACACACACACACACACACACACACACACACACACACACACTAACTCACACTCATCAGCCTGCCAGCCCCCCGACATTTACATTAGAAGAGGAAGAACACAGTGGGCCTGTGGAGGGATAGAGGGATGGGGAGGAGAGGTCGGACACGCTATTGGGAGGTTGTAAACACTGTAAGACAGTATCTCCATGGAAGCCCGCACACTGCTCTGAGGCATCTCACCCCCCCTCCGTCCAGCCGCCAGCACCCCCAAGCCTTTCCAAAGCCAAGTACCCTGACCATCGGGCCCCAAATCGGCCCCTCGCCTCGCCTGCCAGCCTGGCTGTCCAGCACAGCAGATGTGCACAGAGGAGTGGCCTTGGATGACTGGATCCCCTGGGCTTTACAGAGGGCGAGAGAGGAGGAAAGACGATGAGAGTGGCCTTGACCGAGGGCTTGTGTGACCAAGGTCCTAGATTACATCTATGATTTCTCTTATTAGCCCTTCTTTTCCACCAGCTATATAATGGTGTACAGGCGATTGAAAAAATTGGAATGGTTGTTTTAGTTTAATGTTTTAAAAGCTGCTATCTAATTATTCTTAACTTTAACTTTAATGGATGAAATTACCATTGTTCATCGCTCGCAGTGGAAAACTCTAGCACCCAATTTTCAACTATAGTTATCAGGATGAAACATTAGCAGTTAATGTTTCTGCAAACCAAAGATACGTTTCAGTTTGTACACTGATGTGTACAAAGCATGTCTCATCACGTTCAGTGCACGTTTGTGACCGGACTTTCGTTTCAAGTCTGCGAAACCAAATTTAGTGGCTTTTTAGCATCCATAAACCATCTTCTGGTATTAAGGCCCATTACTTTACTGTTTAGGTTTGCCAGCACTGCATCAGCCTGATTTTGACACTGAAGGTAGTGGTTGAATGAATGACTATTGACATATGTATGGCTATAATTCATTTCTGTGGCAGGTTGAACTGTGTTACATGTCCTGTCCTGTTTGTCCAGTTTGATGCTGTTCTATCACTTTACATACTGTAAAATGTAGATTTAAAAGGAGCTAGTTGAAAGAGCTAGTTGAAAACACTGAAAAAAATTAACTAGCTAGCCCTGTCCTGTCCCAGTTTTGACATATTGAGCCTTTAAGCTCACTGGTCAAACACATCAAATTGTATAGTTGTATTGTGCTACACTGTGACTTTGTGAAGTTTTGTGAGCCCTTGTAATGTGGATATATTAACGTTGGACCAGTCATACCATCCAAGCTGCTGCTGGGCACCTGTTGGATTTGAATGTAAATTTGAATCCCCATCTGTTGTGCTGGACAGCTTGGCTGGCAGCGCTTCACATGGCTGCTATATGTGGACTGCATATTGAGCTTTGATGTTAAACACCCAGCGTCTGTGTGCGCCTCACTATGTGTGATCAGAGGCCATACAGCAAGCTATACAGCCCCTTGAGCTCTACTCTGCGCCGTGTAAAGGAAGGATGTGAGGATGGAGAGGAGGAGGAAAACAGGTGGGTTTAAATGGTGTTCAGGCTTGAATGAGCCTCCTTTGAGCCCGCGCTCCCATTATACAGCAGCTATTATGCGGCCCTCAGCAGCCGAGCCACTACATGGAAGTTCCTTTACAGACAGACAGGAAGACAGACATACTGATGCTGACTGACACTCATTGGCAGCATGGCAGACAGGCTGATGTGTTCTTTTCAGCTGACATATTTCTATTTCTTGATTTTCTCAAAGAATTCTGAATGGTAAAATCCAAGTTCAGCATTTTAGCAACGTGTCGACCTAAAGCACTTGTAATGAGGTACAATTTTAGTTTGCAGTGGTCGTCACCAACTATAACGCACCTTTGATTAAGGATTGTTCTCCCCTCTCTTGTTTCATATCTTTATGTATCTCTCACAGAGGGGGAAAGGGACATGGGATGGAGTTGCTGGTAGATGGGTGGATGCCCTGTAAAACAGATTCCCATTCACCAGCTCCATATAAAAGGCCTTTTATTGGGAACTCTGTTCGTTAGCCCTCTCACCTCCTGTATTTGCCACTTCACTCCCGGAGAGAGAGTGGGAAGCAGTTGAAAGATACACATGAGGAGGGAGCGGGAGAGAAGTAAAAGGGTAGTTTCGGAAAAAACAGGCCTTGGGGGCTTTTTTTTTAACACAAAAGGCAGCGCTAGAGAGCGAGGGAGGGAGATTGAATGCTTGGAGAGAGAGGGAAGTACAAGAGAAAAAGAGAGAGGGTTTACAGAGCTGGAGCGGGCAGCGCCTGCCAGGCGCTGAGGAATTCATGGTCGATTTGTCCTTGTTTGCGGCCGGTTGGCAATAAAAAGGAGCTGAAGAGGAGAAGGGGCTGGACCGGGCTGGGGGCAAGCAACAGATTGCAGATGCCTCTATTGGAGAGGGCTCCTTGTGAAAAAATAGGTCCCCCTCTCTGAGTCCCGAGCCACCCTTTAGAGAAAAGAGCCCTTCTCTACTGTAAAGGAGCGCTCGGGACATTGTGGGGCTTGTCAATGGCTCTCGGTTGGGGCACCGGGAGAATACAAGGAGGCCCAGTGTTCAGCGCCGCAGCTCCTTCTATAGAGGCCAGAACCGTAATGGGGGCCCCGGGGGCTCTACAGGGAGTTTAGAGGGCCCAGTTTCAATGGAGACCAAGTCTTTTTAACTAGTACATTGTGCGACTTTCTCTCCCTCTGTCCTAGAGATTGGAGAGAGGGAAATTCCTATGCAGATCAAACAGAATGTCTTCATTTCCAAATGAACATGGGATGGACAAAATTTGGAGGGACACAGTTGGAGACATTGAGGGAGTATTGTTAGTGCAGAGAGGCAAGGGGTTAGGTAGGTGTGTGTATGAGTGTATTCATGTGTGTGCGTGTATGTGTCAAGTGTTGTTATCACAGATGGTGGTCAGCGACTGGTCCATCTCAGGTGAGATTAGAGCCAATCACGGCCTGTTAAAGCACCTGTCAATCAACACAGTGGCCCACTGGACCCAGGGCAACCTCCAGCTGTTTTCCAGTGTGTGTGTATACTCTGTGCGCTGATTCTGTGTGACCGTGTTAGGTAAGGTCAGTCATGAGTTGTTACGATTCTGTTTTCCCATGAAATCATTATTAAAAAGCATATTTAACCTGTTAGAACAGAGTGTAATCACTTGCGGCATTGAAACAGACACACATGAACTTACGAAAGGCCTGCATTTCAGTCATGCAGGACTTGGTTACCCACAGCTTGGAAAAAGACAAACTTTACACAGTCACCATGACCGCTTCAGACTGCTGTCGAAAATGCAGCTGATAAACAAAGTGCCGTCCAATAGAGCAGTTGTAGGATTTCCCCTAACCTCAACCACCGGTCTGAATGCCTTTTTATATCTCTGTTTGTCTATATCTTCTATGTGTCTGTATGTTTTCCACACTCCGTAGTTAGTTACAAATGAATGCTTAAAGATCATTCCTGTGTTCTGGCCACTGGTCATGAGAATATTCTACCGGCCCAGAGGATTGCTGAGATCTGGGAACATGACAACATCAGTAAAACAACGATGCACCTTTTTGGACATTTTCAGAAAATTGTTGGATATAATTCCAACGTCGGAAAGCTGTTGTGTGCATGAGGGCTTCAGATCATGTTAACTGTCCAAGCATAGTGATGCCTATGGACTCTGCCTCTGTATCTGTGTTTTGAAAGGGCTGGTTGTCAACTGACATAATTTGTCGCTCATTGACTTTGCAACAGTTCTGGCCAAAACAATACTGGGCACATGTTTAAAGTGCAACATAGAGGGGACTGTCTGATAACTAAAAGTTATGGACACAGTTTATCTCACAGTCAATTCTCTGCCTTGACATGATGTCCATTCCTCTATTTCTTGTTACTGGACAATGTTTTTCCGATACAATCCCTACAGTCCCTACATAGATCTCCCTGTGGCCGCTCCAAGCTCCGAAACAACAGTGGAAATGGCACCTATGCCTCAATGTATAACAAAAACTGTGCATCTACAATTAAAGCAAGTATGGCAGGTCAAAGGTGGACCAGGAACATGGTCTGTAAACTGCCATTGATGATTACAATATACAGTTTGGGTAATGATTCCGCAAGTTTAGTTGATCTATAGAAAACCTGTCTGACTGTCTGATGAACAATGTTTCTGCTTTATTGAATTCAAGTCTTTTCATACCCAAAAAAACACTAGTCAGTAGTCAGTAGACACTAGTTGGGGGAGCAAAACTTTATCATCACATTCATCACTGTCTTGATGGCCAATAATAAAAAAAAAGCACATGCAAGCGACAGGCTGCCATAAACTGGAAGTGTCCCAATAAAACTCGCCCATGGTGAGGTAACGGCCTCTTTACCCTGAAATCATGTGATACACAACTTTTGAAGCCATCGTAAACTGTTGAAGCTATACGCACACAAACACACACACACACACACACACACACACACACACACACTCATGTCCCTAGTTGAAACGGTCATCATCCGTGAACTCCTGAACAGGAACCAGCTCTTCCTGTAGAATTCCCTCATCTCGCCAGCTGTCTGCGTGTGTGTGTGTGTGTGTGTGTGGCTGAGTGCTCTATCTATGCATGCGACAGAGATACAGGGAGATGAGAGAGCGTGACACCTCTGACTGCCGGGTTCCTCCAATTGTTAGGCAGGAAGCCCCGCTCCGACTCCAGATAAAAGAGAACGAGGAGGAAAATACAGACGAAAGACGGAGGGAGAGGGAGGGCAGGGAGTACATAGAGAAGGCTCACTCGTCCTCGGGGAGACAGTAGAGCAAAGGTGAGGGCTGTGGAACAACAGAGAGCCCACGAACAACAACAAGAATAACAACCGCGTGGTGAGTCAGGCCTGTGGTTTTGGAGGCTACGCTCAGCTAGTTCCGTGAGCGTGTGCTGAATGGAGGGTCTCCACAATGACACACGGTCTCACGACACCTGTTCACTATCTTCAACATTCACAAGAATTTATGGCAACAAACGTATGTGGGCTCATAAGTATGACTAGCCACATTGCCTGTAAAAACGTCAGATCTTGGGTTCCTTTGTTCCTTCCTTTATGAGTGTGTGTGTGTGTGTGTGTGTGTATGTGTGTGTGTGTATGTGTGTGTGTGTTCCACTATCTTCACTGCATGTCCTCATAAGGATATATAAATTCAGCAGATCAGTTCAAGATCTACTTTTGAGTAATGTACATATGCTATAGCTCTTGTTTTGAAAGCATTCTCAGTGGGTTTTTCTTTGAACCATCACGTCAGCTTTTGTGCTTTACTGAAGGAAACCAAAGAAACTACATAACTACCGAAACTGACAACAATGACAAACGTTTACCCACCTTCTCCCCTGAAATGTGATGTTATTGTGCAGAAGTGCAGATTCTACGTCTGGTGTATATTTTTTTTGTCAGTCATTGTATTAGTAAGTGTCCCCGCATACTGGAATCTCCCGTGTCATCACTATTACCAGTGCTGGTGTGATTAATAAAAATTCACAGAACCTGCGTGGGGCACTTGACTCAAATGATACAGCTGACGTGGCATCTGGTCAAAGTTACAACTGTGTGCGGTTGAGCTCTATTACCTTTGTTGTAGTCTGTTAAATTAGAAACATTGTGTCAAACACTGAGTTTAACTCAGTTTTTGGGGCTCTAACACACTGATATGATAACAAATCATGGAGGAAGGCCGTATCAAACATTTTGGGGAAAAACTTCTGTTTGCTTATTTGCTTAGAGTTTTGTGAGGAGAGCTACACATTTCCTGTGTCTGCCTTTACATATCATGCTACAGCCACCAGCAGGTTAGCCTAGCTTAGCATAAAAACCAGGGGATACAGTTAGCTTGGCTCTGTCCAATAGTCTAGTAAAGTAAACAATAGTCTACTGGCACCCCTAAAGTTTGCTGATTAACACATAACATAACATAACAAAAATGTGTGGTTTTTCCATCACTTTGGTGCTAAATTGAACTAACTAGCCGCCAGCTGTAGCTTCATGCCGACCAGAAATACTGTAAGGAACAGTGACATCAAGTGGCAAGGAAAAAAATAAGCGTTTTTGATAAAATTAGACTCTCAACATATTAAATGTGACGACTGATCTTTCTAACTCGCAGGTAGTTGCTAGCTGAGGTGGAAAAGTGTTAAGCAGGAAGCTGGTTTAGCTTTAATGGTGTTAGCAGCTGATCTATTGTTCCTGGAGTTGCTTCCTCTGATTGTCTGCTTTTACACTGATAAACAGGCAACAGACACCACACAAATACAGTGTATCCACACACACACGAGCGCGCGCACGCACACATAAATGCACGCGTCCGAGACACACAAAAACTCATTATCACATGCAGCCGAGTATCGTGCATACACACACACACAATCCTAGCTGCTGTCCGTCTGTTCAACAGGTCATGTAGATGTGACCACTGTCACACCGGGCACACTGAGTGCTTGTGCGCCACTCTCCCATCGCCGTAGTTACCCGCTGATGGCCACACATTATCATGTCGACAGCGTGTCTCTCTGAACGTGTGTTTCATCAGGCTCTGAATTTAACATTTCGTTCTTCCCCGCCTGAAGTACCAGCCGGGTCGAGTCGGTGCCAGCGAGCTAATTAAACTTTTGTCAATGAAGCTGCAAATCAGAGATAAATATGAACAGACAACCTGTGTTTATCTTAACTCTGTGGTATGATGCGGTACAGCCCCACTCATCTGCCTTCCTGGGCAGGGTTACACCAAGAGCATCAATAAATACAGTGTGACTCATGCCTTATGTTTATGTGTCTGTTTGTTATGTTGTCAGGGTTGGACCAATTATAACTTTTAATGTCATCTGTTGCCGATACTCATCTTCAATAATAACACTCTCATAGTCATTCACGTGAGATATGATGGGAGGTCTTTTAAATGTGTATAATTAAATGTAATTTAATGTGACAGTTTTATTGGGCTCCAATCAGGTAAGCATGAATATTGATTTTTGATATTTATAATTGGTAGCTCAGGCTCTAGTGGAGTGAACTTTTGGCCCATCATGGTAAGCAGAGGGATGTCTGAACATGACAGGTTAAAATGTAAATACTGTGATTTGGGGAATATTTTGCTGTAAAAATGACATAAAAGACATGGAGTATTGGCACAAGACCATCAGTAACTGGCTGCTTTTTCATGAAAAAGATGATTGAATATTAAAGTTGGTGATACTCTGCATTTCTCCGTGTTTCGCATTGAGTTACACATTCCTTTATCATCATGGCTGTATTTCATTCTGAGTCAATCCAGCAAACACTGATCCGTGAAATAATATGCATTGAAAGGTAAAATGGAAGCTGTAATAGGAAATGACTAAGCTATTAAAAAAAAAAAAATGGCACAGTATGTACATGATGAGTGTTGAGTTGCAGCAGTGTGACACACAAAACTACATTTCCCTACCGCATTCAGGTAGCATAGCTACCTTTAAAAACATCGAACCAACAGCGAGCTAGTTTTTCTGCTATGTAGTAATGTGGAACTATATTTTAATTTCTCTTTAAAGCAACATTAAGTAACTTCTTTACCATAAAATAACAGCTTCACAATCATTTTGATGGCACAGCGTTTTGTTTTAAGGTCAATAAACAGAAACAGCACATTACATTTAACATAAATGTACTGCAGCTAGTTGAGCTTAACTTGAGCCTCATGTAGCTTCTCTAGCAAAAGTTTTAAAACAACTTTTCCATCTGTGTGTGACCTACTGAAGATTTATCTCTTCGGTAGGAACAAATAGACTCTGGGTTGAGTGCAACAGGGGAAACTGGAAAGTATTGGGGGACAGACTAACACACTGTTGGTTTTTGGTGTTTTCGTGGGATTCTTGTAAAGAGAAACACAAAACATCAACCAGACAACGTGTCCCATAATTTTCCAACACTTTCTCAAGGCGGCTTCCTTCTCTAGATTATAAAAACAAGTCACACAATGGAAAGTCTCAGAGTGCAAATGCAGAATCTGAATTAGCCTCTTATCTGAAATGAGTCATGCCTCAAACAAAAGATGGGGCAGAACAATGGAAAGTCTATCCGTGGCCTTGAGACAGGTTTCACTGTAAGAGCTATTCCACTGCAGTCACCTGTTTAACCGCTGACAGCCATTTATTAGCTATGTAACGCCCTGATCCTCAAACATGTCTGGAGCACAGTCCTCTGTGCGGGCATGTGTATACAGTATCTGGGTGTGTGTGAGTGAATGAGTGTGTGTGTCGCAGGGGGTGGGGGTGACAGGCTGACAGCTACCTGCAGAAAGGTGTCTCAGTATGTGGGTCGTGTCCATCAGCCTCTAATCCTCTGTGATGCAGACCTGTTTGAACAGCCAGCAGGTTCTCACCAACACAGTTATGTAAGAGCTCAATGGACGCCAAACAAAGACACCGAGAGAGATGGATGGGTCGAGAGAGGGAGAGGGAGCGCGCGAGAGAGAGATTGGTTTGCACTTGTCATAGTTAATTTACCTGAGCTCTACAATTAGACAGGAATTCCTTGGCACTTCGGGATTTTTCTTGTGTCAGTGGGTGTGTGTGTGTGTGTGTCAGGATAAAAAGGGGGTGTGTATTAGGGTTGTGTTTGTGTGCGGTAATGAGCAGGTGCTTGGCTAAAAAGTTTGACTAAACAGAGTTGGGCAGCTGGAGATTCCCCCATGCTGCTCCAAGACTAACATTAGACACGTACTGCAGGTTAATCGGATGCCACATCTCAGTAAGAGGATGGAAAATAACCAGTACCACACCTTCTGACTGCGCTTAACTCTGTCTGCACCGACTGTTATCCTTGGCACACCACTTTTACTTCCTATACTTCAAGTCTTGTATTCAGCTGACACGGCATTAAAAGCTAATCAATCATGTGCGCATGCTGAATGGGATCAGAATGTTGCCTCACCCTCAGCTCACCCTTGACACCTTCCATAGACAACCAACCAACAAATGTCCCAGTTCCCCTCGAAGCTAAGTGAACAATTCTGCACACAATTTAATTTATGTCCTGAGGCAATTAACAACGCTTCTGCAGAAAGTACTTTCGCCCTATATGTGGCCTTACAGAATGTAAGGCCATCAGGCTGTGATGTTTGGAAGGTATAATGTTCACCAGGTTCACCATCTTAGCACAGAACATTAGCAACTTTGGTTTACATTTGATAATTAGCGCGAGACACAAATGCCAGTAGTTAAAGTATTTTGGTCATGGTTTGGCAGCTACAGTTTCAGATTGCCTTTCATTATTATACACCACTTTTCTAAATATGAACAGCTGAACACATGTATATATATTTTACATTAAAAAACAAAACAAAATAGCTAGACAGTCAAACATCAAAACATAGCAGCTAATCATTTACTAGTCCAGCAGCAAGAAAAGTTTGGCTTCTGTCTTACAGCCTTAATTTCCAAAAGCTCTCTGCAAAAGCCAGTCCCAGATTTACTCTTGTCAGGCCTCTAGCACAGTTACTGTCTCTTATGTCCTACTATCTCTGTCCTCTTCAGTCCAGAGACCGCCCATTCTGTCACCATTCCCCAACAGCAGTTCCGGCTCCTGTGCTAGCAGTGTGTATAGACACATTCACCTGTTGCTTTCAAGCTCCCAGTCCAGGCAGAGTCTGCCACCTGCTCGGCTAACTGAGTTAGCCGAGCTCACTAGCAAACAGTAGCTACAGTTAGTAGTTACCTTAGCAACAAGAAAAGCTTTCTTTCCAGCAGGAAGCTCCGTGAATCACAGTAAGTTGAGGCAGAGCAGCCCGAGGCCATCCGGCTGAAAACAACTGCACCAGAACAATGCAAAACCCCAATGCATAAAACATATTTATAAATCATCAGAGCCAGCCGCTCCATAATAAAAACACGTCTTACCGTCATGCAGTCACGTCTACCTCTTCATCCTCCTCTTGCTCATATTCGTCACTGTCCTGTCTCTCTCCCGGTGTGCTGGCTCAGCTGTGTCGCTAACATTAATGCTAGCAGGATTAGCGCTAGTGCTAGCTCAAGCTGCACTTGATATTGAAAACAACTCAGTCAGTTTGCAGCATTTTTCACCGCCATCCAACAGCGCTCTCTTAGATATCTCTCTTTTTCTCCGCTCGCCCCTTGTGTCTCTTGATGCCTCGATTCATTTTTTTCTAGCTTAAGTTCAGTCAACTCCCAACTTCCAAAAACACGCAGACGGTCTACTCGAGTCAGTCTTCAAATTCCCAGAAGGCATTGCTTCATTTTAACTTTCGCAAACAAACAATCAAATTTAAAAAAAAAAAAAAAAATCCAGGTAGATTTTGTTTTATTTCGAACTATGCACGGTTTAGAACATCTGAATGAGACATTTAGCTACAAAACAATGCAGACTGATATAAAAATTTGTGCTAGTAGAAGGTAACCATGACTGTGATATAGAGACACATATGTGGTGTATAAAAACTGATTAAATTTGCAAAGGTATGGTGAACTTGGTGAATGAATTGACTTGTTATTTAGTTTATAGTCTTTGTTTGTGTTTGGAAGAAAATGGAGTTGAGAGAAGTTATCTTTGGTCTGCTCTCTTATTGGTTGGTGGGCCCAAATGGCCCATGAGAGCTAGTGGCCTGTTTTGCATTTCCCTAATTTCCAGATTATGAGTCATCACTGGTCTGGATCAAAATGGTGGAAAGTGAAACTTTTGAGTGGTATTGAGTGCATGGGCCCACGTTCTGCATTCAAGGTGTTGGAAATCAGTTACATGCAATTCCTTTGTGGTCCTCAAACCTTTTATTTGGAAACAAATGTGCCTCATGTAACTTGTCGTGGATTTGAAGCCAGTTTCATGTAAATCATTCATGACTGACTGATACTATTATCTTTAGAGCTAATGCTGCAAACAACACCAAAAATCATTATTATTGAACATTAAATGTTTATGTTAAAATTCCCAGCGCACTCAGTATTGAATCAATCAACACCAGCACAACTTGAGAGCACCATGTAGGCCGTTACCAAAATGGCTTCATTATGTAACATCATGGATACCATAGATTGACCATTGATTGACGCGGCATTCAACCATGTGACCTTTTCACTCTGTGATTATCACAAATCTCTTTCCAGGTTATCAATCACTTTCCGTGAGGATAAAGGCAATGTTAGATCTAGAAATGACGGCAGTGTTTTCACAGGGATTAAAACAACATTCCTGCTCTTCACATTTTTCTTAGTGGGGTGATAAGACTGTTGATTCAGTGAACTTGCCAGGCCATGTTCTCCTAGAAAGTGATTCATCTTTTTAGGGAGAGGTAATATGGATTCGAACAGGAGTCAAAGTGATTTCATAAATTTTCCGCACAGTGCTTAAGTATATATGTTTGGCTTCTACAGTTGCCAATTTACATTTCAAGTGCATTTTCACAAATGACCTCTATGCCCCTCTGATTCAAAGCACACAGATACACACTAGCCTAGACTGACATACACAGTGACACACACACACCTGGGAATGACATCACTGTGTAAAGAGACCTGATAAGGTCATTTGTCAACAAAAGCACTGACCTGTTGCATAAGAAAGGCAGACTGAGTGATTGACTGAGACAACCGTGCATGCACCCACACACACACACATACACACCCACACACACACACAAAGTGGGCTACAAGTGGTTAATGATTACAGGTGTAATGTGATAGGCTTTGCTATTGCACCTGTCATATCAAGGATAGGTCAGCTCTCGCCTGTTTCTCACAAATCAACATTGTTTTCACTGGCATGCAACGCTGGGCCCAAACAAAAGCTAGTGTGTGTGAAGAGGTGTGTTGATGTCGGTTTTCTGTGTGTGACTGCCAGTGTGTTTAAGGTGTGGGTTTGAGAGTAGCTGTGTGTTTGTAAGGTGGCAGTGTGTTTATGCAAGTGGCTGCCAGGAGGACAAAGAGAGACAGAGAAAGAGACAGGCAGACAGACAACTGTGTCATCCACCACTGAAGCTTCAGTTCACCAAACTGTAAACGATTTCTAGGGAAGGTTACTCTCAGTCATCAGACTGTATGCTCTTTCTCATGAAGTTGGCTTGTATAGGTAGGAATTTTAGTCGAAAAACATTCAAAAATCATCTCAAATTATCAATAGAATATGAAGAAATAATTGTTTTTAGCATGCTAACTAGCTATCCTCAGCCAGTCTCGGTCCAACACTCCTGTGCTAGTGATACAAACAACAACCCTCTGCTGGTGCCCTGAGCTCCCATTCTGGATGGCTAGATGCACGGCTAATGGCGCTACCTAGCTAACAGCAGCTACTGTTAGAGGTCAAACTTGCGATATGCTGCCTCCCTTTTTGTTGAACTTTACAACTATGAGTATGAACTTTACGGGGGGGGGGGCAATTCTTACATACTGCACCTTTGAATATCACCACAAAAATATGAAAACAGTTGTCATGGTTCAAGTAAGAAAAGACAGGAAAAAAAACATTGTACTCCATTTTTTCACACATAGGCCTACTTCTTCGTTACTTTCATCGGAGGATATCATATATGACGTGACAGTTTCCCAGTCTGCAACCACTTGCTCAGTGTGAAGGTAATAATTCACTAGTTGATCAGGAGCAGTGGTTCGCAAAGGAAAACTCTGGTTAAAAATAGTTGCAATAAATCATTTTGGCTAACTTGGGGATTTGTTTACAGCCAGTCATGCTCAGAATGTCATGTTCCAAGGTCTGAGCAGTAACTTTGGTGAGTTTAATTTTATCATAACCACTAATGGCCTGTGGTGGAAGACATACTCAGATGTTTCACACAGTTTAGAAATAGTCTTTGAAAAAAGAGATCTACATTCACAGTTTGCTTTTAAAAAGAACAAGTAGTGGAATCAAAATAAACTTGAAGTGCCATAACTAAAGTTAGTATTTTGAAGACAGGCCCATTTCAGAATCACATGTATTGTCATCATAAATATTAAACACCAAAAAAAGTTTACAAAACTTTTTTTCACATCTCACTTTACACAGTTAGGCTTGTGACCTGACATCTTTGAGTACATGTAAACAACAAAAAAGCCCAAAAACACCCCCTTTGAAAGCCAAGGGCAGGAACATGAGACGACTAACAGTATTAAGATAATAGGGTTTCCTTCATTCCTGTTATCAGGCCAACTTAATAACCACAGTGTTCTCTCACACTGCTCAGCGTTAATAGGAACATACCTGTGGCTGCTCATATTTCATCTGTGTGACAATATCCAAGGTCTCTACTTAGCCAAGACCTGGAATCTACACGATACAACACGGAGCAGACAGCAGTGTTTGAGCAGGACCTACTCGAATACACAAAATGGGTGTGTAACACAGGGTACATGTATCAGCCTGCGGTCGGCTGTGTTTGATTTGTATTATTCAGTGTAATCACATACAATGCTTGTATCTGTCACAGAGCCATAAATCAGCAAAGAACCTGTGATCTGTATCACGTCTAGACTGCTGAAACTGTTCTTACAAACCAGACTGGACAGTCAGAAAGGCCTCATGGACAACAACATTTTTGTTTAATGTCCCCATAAAAACATATACCAAAGAAAAACAACCTGAGCTGAAGTGACAGTGTCAGACCTCACAGACAGGGCCAAAAGGGTTCATTAAAGAGGTGGCACTTCATTTTACTTAATGATCAGAGAAATGGGTGCAGTGATTCAGTTGACTGACAAGTGGCCATTTCTGTCATTCCAGGCATAGCAGAGACAGCAGAGATCTGAGCTTGCCATGTTTCTCCGAGCTGCAGACATGAAACAGTGTGGGTGGGTGGGGGTGGGGGAGGACAGGTGTCGCTTGTCACGTAATCATAAGTCCTTAAACAGTGCAAGCTAGATAGTTTAGTTTAAGGTATGGCAACAAATAAATGCTTATATGCTACTCCACCACTTTCAAGGACATGACTTGTCGCATAGTGTAAGCTATTGTCGATAAAACTCCAGAAAAACAACCATATAGGATGCCATATTTATGCTTATCGGGGGGCATCAGCCTCTAGTGGTCAATGCAATCTTTACGGCATCAAAGGAGGAAGTCAGTCGACTTAGTACTAGAGCAACACGGTTGGGGAGGTGACCAAACCCTAACCAAGGACTGTCACCCAGGATATCAACGGGTTGTTATTTTGACTTACGTAACTGAAAAACCTCAACTAACCAAGTAGTTTTGTTGCCTAAACATAATCAAACAGTGACAGTTTCAGAGCTTTTACCGTGAGAACCAGTTCGTAGAACTCTCCAGCTGTCTGATGTGTTGTTTTAGGAGTCATTGCCAATGGACATGTTCAGCTGTTTATTATAAGAATTTGTTGGCTTCCTGATTGATAACAGTGTTGTGTGACACTCCAATGCTTTTACAGCTGCAACAGATTATCAACATCATCACGGAGAGCATGCAAGCGACCTGTTTGCTAACGTTAGTTGAGATTGTGCTAGCTAATATCGGCTGCACTTCTTGTAAACAAGAAATGTCTGATACAACAGAAAGTGATTAATTCAATAATAAATAAAATCTTTTTGCCAGGTGCATTTAAAAACGCCTGTCATGGTCCAAAAGGGTTAGGGTTAGGGTTATTTAATGTCCATCCAAAGGGTTTCACAAGTATTTATAAAACAAGCTAACCATTCAGATGCAATGGCTACATCACAAGGTCAGGGGCACGTTTAGCTGTTCACAGAGCTCAGAATGCTCACCTTGAACACCTGAACACCTGACAGGCCCTCTATATAATCCACAGTACATCCTTCCAGGGCAGACGTATGCATGTGTTGAAAATAACAGTGATATGTTTGTTTCCCAGGCAAGTGCAATGAGTGTGTGAAATGCAGGTCAGATGAGTCATCGTCTTCTCTGACAGCGCTGTCTGTTTTTTCACACCTGAATGGAAAAATACTCCTGAGTGTGCACGAGAGAAGACACGCGCATGTGCGCATGCGCGCACACACACAGTCTGATTCATGCGCTTTTATGACTGCCCTGACAGCAGGGCACAAAGCTATGCTGAAAGGCCCAAGGACATGCAGGAGTTTACATGCTCACACACACACACACACACACACACACACTTCATTTTCCCTCCCAATTTTTTAACTATCAAAGAAACTGGTGGTATCACAAGTATCTTTCTACACTTGGTTTCTGGCAAACACACACACAAACACACAATTTCTCTCTACCATTCACTGAGTTCCTCACTATCACACACATACACACGCACACTTGCTGAATTGCTGGTGCTATATAAAGACAGCAGTGTTTAACCCGTCCTTGAAACTGAACAGACGGCCAAAGACGCACACAAAAACACACACACACACACACACACACACACACACACACACACACATAGTGCCATGACTCGGCCTCTACACACAGTCTATATTACATGCTGCAGTGTTTATGTTTAGAAATGACAGCTCCGTCTGGCTGAGCGTCCTATATGCATGTGGTGGGCATGTAGTGCCAGCCCGTATATTGAAATGACCACTCAGGCGTAAAACCGTCCACGCAAGCACACACATAAGGTTTCGCTCGCTTCCTAAAATCCTCCTCTGTTCGGTGTTTCCCATGCTCGATGTTAATGTTTCAAATTAAAATTGAGTGCTTTCACTGTGCCTGGGTCTATTTGTGTATTTGTGTACAGTAGTGTCTGGTTAAAGGTTGATCCTCCTCAAATGGCCATCATCAGTTCATCTGTCAAACCACAACCTGGACACACACACCAGCCCAAAGTGGTTGGCACAGTCTGTGTGTGTTGGTGTGTGTTGGTGTGCGTGTGTGCAAGTGTGTGCAAGCGTGTGCCACCCATCTGGTTTATCCACTGTGAGGCCATTTGCTATTTCTAGAGCAGAGCTGCACTTTTACTTAGCTTTGTCCTTTTGCTGTTGTTTAGTTAGCTGCTTTGTGTCTGTTGCTCTCCCACTGTCATTCACACGCACACACACACACACACACACACACACACGCACACACACACACACACACACACACACACACACACACAAACACACACACAGCAATACATCAAATCACATGTAGGGACCAGAAACACTGGCAGGAGTGCTGGTCAGCTGTTTAAAAGAAGTGTGTCATCCTCACTTTGCCACACTTCTGTTTCTGTTTATGTCTTCTGTATTCCCTCTCTCTGGCCGTTCTGTTCTTCTCATCTTCTCCCTCCTCCTCCTCCTCCTCCTCCTCTCACCTTCCCACTGATGTTGTGACCCTTGACCTGCTGTTGACCCTTTCTGGTTTCACTGGTGGCATTCCAGTCATGGCTGCTGTGTGATGCCTGGATGTAAACACAGGTTAATATCAAGTTTTGTTTTTATTATTATTATTATTATTATTATTATTATTATTATTATTAATTAATCTATTTCATATTAACTAAGTAGATACTTTGTCAGTGGGGTCTTATATGACCCCTTTATAGGGCACGGGTACACATGTACAATATAAACAGTGGCCTCCCGTTCACCTCCAAAGTATGCGAGCAAAGGGGCAAATTAATCATTCAGATCTGGTGGTGAAGCAAATTTGCATCATGGCTTCCTGTAGAGTTCAACATTGGTGAACTTCAACTGGCAAAGTTGAAGCCTCAACTAAGTTCTGTTGTGACTGTTGTATGGTTGATGCTCGCAAACATACTGACTACAAACCAGAGGACTGAGTTTTGTGTGCCTCTCATCCTGTGCTCTCCACACTCAGGCGATAATCATTTGCCTGGATCTTAATATTTGGGACTGTTCCCTGAAGGTGTAATGTGTTGAAATTGGCCACCTGTCGCACGTCACTCTAATAATATAGGGGGCAGCATATCACCGAACACACTGCTTGCATGCATCCCCCAACGGAAACCAGGGAGGGATATCAGACACCTCACGTCTTGCACGTACCTTGAAGTAAAAGTGTTATTAGGAGACGAGAAGGTCAGGGCTAGATGGTTAGCGTGCTAAGCGAAAAACTCTTTCTACCAGTGGTCCAAAGCTCCTGTGCTAGCAGTGTTAACATTAACACTCCCCTGTAGTCCTGCTAGCTGCATGGCTAGCTGAGCTAATGAGCTAACGGTCGCCAAAGTCACAGATGTGTTTAAATATTTTTTAACTTAATTCTTACATAAATATAACACATGGCACCTTCAAGTAAAATTAACCTGACCTCTCATTTCTGTGCTAAATCATTTTTTCATTAATATGTCAAATGAACACTTGTGCGAAATTTGTGAACTTGCTGTCCTGCCAAGCTTAAAATGAGAAGAACGATGACCACTCTCATATCTGTCAGTTAGCTTAGCTTAGCATAATGACTGGAAGGAAGTAGGGGGGATCTAAGTAAGTGTAAGTGCACCAGCAGAAACGTCTTGGAGCTCGGTCACTGTGAGATTTAACTTCGGCCAGACCAGCTGTTTCCCCCCTGTTCTCCAGTCTCTACGCTGAGCTGAGCTAACCAGCTGCTGGCTATATGTTCATATTCACTGTAATTTATAAATCTGTGGTCATAAGGCAACACATCTCATAATCGACACACGCACAGTACATTAAAAAAAAAAAAACTTGCTTAATGTTCATATCTGATAGCTATAATCTTTACAACACTAGTTTCAACAATGTCCAGCACTTTCTGTGCCTATAAATGACATTAACAATCAGACTTTAAAAAGTCAACATTTGCACTTTTCATAATGCTATAAGTGGTCTGCTGAGCTGTGTGTATGTGCACATTACTGTGTTCCTTTGTGTGTAAATGTACCTGTACGTGTGTTCCTGCATGTACGTACTTGCATGTGCATGTCTGCCGCCACAGTGAAGGTCACAGAGATTATCAGCAGGGTCGTGTGTGGGTTGATACGTGTGTGTGTGTGCGCGCGCATCTATGTTGTGTACTTGCGTGTGCGTGCTTTCGAGTGTCTGTGTGAATTTGTGCAGATTACTTAATGTCTGATACGTGTTCTTCTGTGCAAGCCTTCATGGACGACAACTGCTGGTGTGTGTGTGTGTGTGAGAGAGAGAGAGAGAGAGAGAGAGAGAGAGAGAAAGAGAGAGAGAGAGAGAGAGAGAGAGAGAGAGAAAGAGATATTCCGCTGGGCTGTAGATCATTCACAGGTACGACAGGTCAATCTTCAATCCAGATGGCCTCACAGACTCCTGGGCTGCTCTCCAAACAGAAACACACTTCACTACAATGTCACCTCTCTTAGAACACACACATACACCGAGCAAGTGCGCCTCATTGTCAGTCATTAATTTAAATCCTATATTTACTCATTAACACTTCGAGACTGTTCTCAGCCGTGTAGTGAACAAGGAAACATTGTTAGGATAAGGCTTTCGGAGCGAGAGGCGCCTGTTACTCACTGACACACTTTGCAACACAAAGCAATCACACATGGATCCATAAAGAAATAAAGACATACGGACACACGTGGACACCCACCCCCACACACACACACAGCTTTTCCAAGAGCCACTATCTCCTCTTTCAAACAACACCGCCAAGTATCTTTGCTGAGATAGCCTGGACAGGGTAGTGCAATACATGTGTATGGGTGTGTGTGTCTGCGCCCATGTCTGCCGTTAAAGTGTTTATTACCGCAGAGGTCCTTGGGCACAATGGCCTACTTCGCTATAATTAGCATATTTGTTATCGTACAGTGTGCTCTCCAAGGGCACAAGGGGAGGAAGTGAGAGATGGAAATGTGTAGGGAAACAAAATTTAAAAAAAGAAGCAAAGATATGGTTTGACAGAGAGATAACAGAGTGACCTCCAGTAAACGAGCGGTTGCTCTGTCACCAGGAACACCAGGAGTATGATGAACGCAAATGGAATGAATGGAAATATGGAAATTCGATGAGCACTGACAAAGATTTAAACCGGACCTCAGCTCTAAATCAGACACAAATGTCAGTTTTGGCTCGTCCATCTCGTCTCATGAGTCAACGGTGATGTTCTCAACATCTGTCATCGTCCTCATTTCTCTTTCCTCTATTTCTTTTTCCATCCTTCCGCTCCATCTGTGACTCCCGGACAGTTGTGGATGACAGTGCCTGATAACAGCTGGCTTACAGGAGGTCACATCTTACGGCAAGAAGTCCAAAACAATGCAGACATACCTCTCTGTGTGCAGCATGAGCTTTATTTTGATAGAGCTGAAACTGCCAAAAGAAGTGTCCTTTATATCGTCTCAGTATATGAGTGAAGACCAAAAACTTATTTTGTTAGTGAAATCACAACCTCTGCCAGAGAGGTCACCAAAGAGGAGGACACCATTCATAAAATGACCATTTTCACATGATCACAATCAACAGTGACTTAACCCACATAACATGCGTTACATTCTACTTTTCCACTTGTTAATACAATTGAAAGTAATGAAACCAGATAGACGAGAAATGGTCTCTGCCAGAGTATGACAACACCATTTAGGCAAAACACACACAGAACTGCAGTAAGCTGCAGCATAACAATCAAATCAGTTGTAATAATAACAATTTCTTACATTCAGTTAGGATTTTGCAGAGGATTATTTCATACACTCTTTTGTGTTCATATCAAGTATCTGTTGTAGTATCAGTTCCTTTTATATCTATATTTTTGGCTATATAGCATCACCTCCTGAATTACAGCTCTAGTTCAGTAGTATGAAGAGCAAGAAAAGTCTAAGTTGGGGGCTGAAAATGTAAAACTTCATAGTTTGAAGCTGTAGTCACTAACCAAACTGCCGTATTTGATGAGATTGTGAGGTTGTGAGAATGTTCGGTTCATATGTGACATTATCTATTTATTTATGTGAAAATATTGTGACATTTCTGTGAGGGTATTGTAGTTGTGACCCTGATGTTAATGTTTAAAAATGAACTGGACAGAGAACTAGAAATGTAGCCTTAAGCACAGATTTAAACCAGTTACACACACAGTCAACATTCTGTGCGCTGCACATTTTATGTGTGTGTGAATTTGTGGGTGTGTGTCTTCCTTTTTTACTGTCCTTCCTCATAACAGGATGTGACAGATATGGAAAGTCTGCTGGATGTCTAACTGTGCGGGTTGCCCCTACACACACACGCAACCACACACACACACACACACACACACACACACACACACACACACACACACACACACACACACACACACACACACAGGTCAGTCAGGCCAACACGGCGATCAGATGTCCACCTTTTCCATGTAAATGTCGCTTCACATCTGGTTATTTTGTTCCTATTAAATAAGGCCTGCACTCCTCACAGAGAACATCTGTACAGCCATTAAAAAGGTTCAAGTTCCCTTTTATCCTCATGCAGCCTTCATAGTGAGGCTGGAAATGACTTTGACGTTTACAACGTCTAACAACCTTCAGTGAGACATAAACATGACAGGCACAACAAAGACTGATGTACACTCAGGTTCACAGGGCTGAATACCTATGATAACAAAAGCACAAATGGGAAAGCTGCATGTATGACTCATTCATCGGTTTGTTGATTTACACATTTTTGTTACAGATAGGATAAGCCATCATTTATGTCTTTGTGTTCCTCCCTCCCACTGATGCATGTTGATTAGATAGCACAGATGAATGAAACAATATTTCTGATGTCCGACAAGAAAAGATCATTTCAGTGTGGCGTGGGAGGATTTTACTCCCAACAATCCGCTGTTAACTTGTGTAATAAATTGTTCCCAGCTGTGTTTGTGAGTGGATCAGTGACCATTCGTGCAACGTGAAACTTACCTGGAGATTAAAAAAGGACAGAAACTGTTACAGGATGGAACAAAAAGGAGCATAACACTTAAATTACTTTGCTTTTAATGAGATGGGTCTTTTTTTTGTGCAATTCAAAATCACTCCTACAAGGTTTTTGCTTATCTGGTGCCTGTATTGATGAGATAAAAAAAAACATAGATTTGCACTGATGTTGGGAAAATATTATATTTATGTGACTAAAACTACCTTTATAAAAGATTGCCATGATGGTTTCTTGAATTCTGGTGGAAAATGGAAATATCCAGCGTCGAACTCATGTACTTTGTGTGCTCAGCAATCCATCCCTTATAACAGTATCACGACTTAATATTTGCTCTACCTTTGCTACTAAAGGGGACAGCCATACCGCTTAAGGGTTAAGTGTTGAAGAAGTGAAGGCTGCATATTTAACCGACAGGCCCGGCCACGACGGGGACAGAAGGTAAGCAGGCTGAAGCGTTGTTCCCCCGGCCTGCCCCGGCAGCCCCCAGCAGGACCATGAAACAACACGGGCCTGTCAGCACCTTCAACCGTCCACATCACAGCCAGGACACTGCTGTCAGCAGGACGCTATACACACTGACGCACACACACACACTCATTCACATACCACTGCCAGACACACACACACACACACACACACACACACACACACACACACACACACACACTCACACACACTCACACGGAGAGGGGCAGATACCCCCACCTACACACACACACACACACACAGCATCAGAGGAGTGTTTGGTTAGCCTGTTTGTGCCTGTTGTCACCTCTTTAGTATTCCACACAACATTACACACACATACATGGTCTGACTCAGTCTTTACCAGTGTCCTTATCTTTATGTTAATTATCTGCCTTCATCTTTCCATTTGACTCTTTTTAAAGTAAATAACTGCCATGTTGATCAGTGACATGATCAACATGGCAGTCGACCAAGGACGCCTCCAAAAATCTACAACATGCATTTTTTTTTAAATACGCACAACTTCACTTTTTTCCAACCCAATTTATTCCATTAGTGTCCTTCCTGCCCCCACACCGCTACACTCATCCATCCTCCACCATGCATCTCTCCAGCACGTCCATATTAATTACTGTGCGCTCCGCTTACAGCCAGGTCCTGCAGTGGCAGCAGACCACAGATGGTGCTGAATACTGGATGGAGCTGGCGGTGCTGCGTCATGGAGCGCCGGCTGGAGGAGGTTAGATCAGGTGAGGTTTTTCGCCTCGTGACCCCATTTGGCAGACTTTTCCTGTTTCTGACCGCTGATAATAGTGATCTCAGAGGTTAGTTCGGGTTTATCACAACTCGGGTCTTGTTTGTGTGGTTTTGGCCCTCGTGTGATGACATCATATCAGCCAAAGTAATGTCTGAAATTTGCACAGTATCACTGCCACAACAGGGGTGAGAAAAACAAGGTTGTAAACAAGGTAATGGTTTCGTCAGATTATATGTAAGACACTTTAATTGGAGCTTAACACAAGAGGGAAATGTTGCCCAACTGCCCGCATTACTATGTGTCAAAGTTCAATAAGGTTGCATGCTGAAAGGCTAGCCACAGCCCCTTCTGTCTCGTACTACCACTCTGTACAGCAGAAGACGACGGTCTGGTTGCCCCGGTAATTTCAGTTCACCCTGTGCCGTTTTTGAATATCACTCTCTTCAGAGTTTACAGTAATGGGACAGATGGAAGCTGACATCGCTCCTCGTTGGTTAGATTTTAACCCAAATTGCTTCATGTGTTTGTGTTTACCCAAGCCTGCGAAACTGCAGCGATACCACAAGAGCAGGTGGCTTTTATGTGCATATGACTTCATGCTGAAGTGCTGAGCTAGGACTGTAAAGTTAACCTTTACTTTCTAGGTTAGAAAATCCAACCTAGGCCCTCATTTCCTCTCATATCAGCCCTGGACTCTGGACTATAATTGACCCGCCCTCTGCAGCGAGCCTCAGCCCCACTGTATCGGCCTGAGTCACCTGTAATCACACCGGAGCGGTTCAGAAACAAGCTGCCAGCTCCTAGTAGCTTGGATGCGCTTGCTGGGAGTTTAACAGGGTAAATCACTCTTATATAACTCTGAGTGTCGGGTGTTATTGAGCAGGACGACGCTGATTGATGGTTAGAAATTAGTCTCCTTGACACCACCGTATATTTGTCTGATAACTACTTATCTACAGCCATTGCTCTTATCGGCTGACCCACATGCAGGCCTAAGCTCACCGTCAGAAGACTAGTAAGAGGTGTGTGTCTGTGTGTGTCTTGCCATACACACATATATTAGCTATTACACAAGCTGCAGATATTTTTGCTTCATAGTGTCAGTCAGTGTTCCACTTTTAGACTATTTTCTGTGTTTTGAATGATGCGACGCAGTTCTGTGAGTATGATACACGTGTACAAAGAACGTTCGGGCGCTCATCTGAATAACTGTGATGCTATGAGATGGCCTCGGTGCAAGAAAAAAAAAAAAAGAAAAAGGCTGAAGTGATATCCGATGAACCTTGTGAGTCCCGAAACAACACAGAAAAACACTTCCAAAATCTTTTTTAGCGAAGCCACAAGACGTGCCCGGCTGCACATTCACAAGCAATTAAGAGTGAGTAAAACTTTCCCAATACACACACACAAAGCGTTACATGAAGCATGAAAGCCTGTTTGTCCGCAGGGACGGCTCATAAAGTGAGTCAGGCATGACTGGGAGGCCTGAGACCAGGACGCAGCCACATCAGGGAGGATTGAGTTTCCATTAGCAGGCCGGAGATCAGGTACGCAGCAACAGATTTAAAAAAGATGTAAGACGAAGACAGACAGACAGACAGACAGACAGACAGGCAGGCAGGCAGACAGGCAGGCAGACAGGCAGGCAGGTAGACGCCCAGAGAGACAGCTGCCCACCATATTAAATAGCATTAGCCAGACTATCTTCTCATAACCTTTTACCCCCCCAGGCCAGAGATGTTCCTCACGCTGCATTATGGGTTATGACTGGTCTGACCACAACCAGATACAGTTATCCTGCTTTTATTCCACTCCCCCAGGCCTTTCTGTCCCAAATGGGCCTCTGTAGCCATAGACACAGGCATCGTACAAGGACAGACAGGAAATGTGGATCCAGAGTTAAATATAAAAAATAAAAAAAAACTGACAGACTCACACACGAAACCTGCAAGGTGATGGCCAACAACATCTGCACATATTTCTGTGCTTTGTCAAGTAGCATCTTTTTATTGTTTAAAGAAGTCGCCAACAAATGACGGTCAGCTCAGAGTGTGTCAGTCCATCACCAACCTGGAGGCTGTATGAAGAGCTGCTGACACAACACGCAGTCATCTCATAAATGTGTCGGTTAAATCTTCAATGTCGTGAGTGATGTGTTTCGATAAAAAAAAAAAAAAAAATGAATCATCCTTTCATCCTTTTCATTTGTCTTCTTATCTTTCTGTTGAGGCGGTTTTGAGACACTTAATCGACAGGAGGAGGCTGTAAGGAAGTGTGCACACAAGTTTCTCTGAGTGGTGGAAGAAATGTTTAGTGTCAAACCTTTACTTAAGTAAGATTGGTAATCCAACAATGTAAAACTATCGATACACTAAAATGTATCGTATCGATGTGTACTTAAACCTACTACAAGACACTTTTAACTGGTTGTGAAACAGTCTTAATTTAAAACTTACTCTTTGTAGTTATTATAGTTAACTTTATGCTTGTTTGATATGTTACAAAACAATTTCTTCTGACAGAGTGCTGAGGATGAACTGATGAGTGTCACAGCTCTGTAGTCTGGTGGTGCGGCACTAAAACAAAGTTAATTACATCCATCATTATCATAATACAGTTATTAATCTTACGTGGCTATGCATACAGCAAACAGTTTTTGGCGTCCCAACCGGGAAGGCAGCAGTGCTAGCCACTGGGCCACTGTGCAGCCCTCCATCATTATCATAATACAGTTTTTTTTTTTGAAATACATTGCCTCTTTCTTTCACTCGCTTCCAAAACAGATGCTAGCAGTTTAACATGCTTGGATCTGCAGAAACACTTCTGCTTTTGTCCACAGGGGCCGCCAGAATCAAAGAAAAATAAGTTCCTGTGGCAGCTTTATCTATCAAAAGTAAAAGTACTTGATACGTAGAAATACTGCCTTCAGAATATGTTTTTTTTTAATGTATCATGTGCAAAATATTACTGAATTATTTGCATTTGCATTTTTTAAGCACAATCACAAATCAAGCTAGTTTTACTTTTCACTCTGAGATCAACCTTAAAGTCACAGTATGAGTTTTGAAAGCACATGGAACACAGCTCTTATCGGGAAACGATTACTTCATCAGAAACAAAACTCTTTTGCTCACTTCAGCACGCTCAGACATTCTGTTGCCACAGCCTTACTCAGTCTGGTATGACCCGTAGCTGATATCTTCTGTTGGTGAACCTTTAAGTGGGTATTGTTTAGTAACTGACATTACTGAGTCAGTTAAGTGATGTAATGCCTTCCTCCTGACTTGTAATGCCATCATTCAGTCTTTAATAGTTTCTTTTGAACACAGTGGTCGATATTATACCTATAACAATGCAACATAATTCGTATGCTGATTGTACAATATGCTTTTTATGACCAAAGTGACCAAAGGCTGACTGTGCTATAGATGTAGAAGGGTACAAGAATGGGTAAAAGTACAAAGTAACACAGAGCTTGAGTAATGTACTTTCCACCCGTAGTGAATATTGTATGCTTACGTATACAAACACATCTTACAGTGTAATGAATGTATAAGAAATATGACTGGCCCCTGGGACATTTTTAATATCCTGTGTTATCATTAATTATCAGTATCATCATAAGGTTCATTCAAAGCCAAAAAAACATTGTTCTTATCTTCATAGTTTTGTCTTCTCTTTGGAGGGATAACAGAGGATGTTTCCAATTACCCCCCCTCAAAAAAAACATAGACAGCCCATCTGCTGGGACGAGGATAATCACTATGCATTGTGCATGCAGGCATGACTGAGAAACTAGAGTCTGAGTCAGAGCGCAGGTTTGCTGGGGGGGGGGTAGATAAGATGCAAACGGCTTAAATCACAAGAGCCATTTTCAGTTTCACTCTAATCTGAATACTGTTTCAAATAAATCCTACCAGAATCTTCTGAGAAGGAAGATAAAAGGGTGTTTCTCAGTAGAGCTGCAAAAGCATGACAAAGCTCGTTCCCTGGTGGGCCAATATGAGTCAGTAGTTTGAGGGTTAAACCATACTTTCAGTCCCTGCATGGTTTCCCATGCAAATGTGTGATATGCAAATATGAGATAGCGGAATGTATTAGGCAACATGTATGAATATACTGGTCAGTGGGTCGAAAAAAGGTGGAGCGTGGCCTGGATAAACAAAAGGTTTTCCGAAAACAGCTTGAACAGGTAAACAAAAGCATCAACAGTCACACACTCAGAGATTTAAGTAATTGTTAGATGCCTGAAAAACGTGACTGTAACGAGCTGGGTTTCATGTAATTTGGGTGATTTCGTGAAAGGTGTTGGAAACCATTTGTCATATCCACCTTATTCCTGGCTGCCGTGGTTACTTGTGTGAATAACGCTTTCCGGCATGTCTGTTATTATCATACTTCGTTACTTGGGAATTCAACGGAACAATGTAACAATCGTGGTAGCAGCAACTTGCTCGCTTGCTTGAACTGGGAAGTGTAGTACTGCTTGTATTACACTATGAATAAAACCAGGCTCTGTGCAAGCATCCACATACTGCCCACTTGTGTGCGGCTACACTACAACAGGCTCCATAATAACTCTGTGGATGTGTTGGCAGCTGACAGCAGTAGAAACAGAACTTCTCCGCTTGGTGTAAGTACATGATGGTCACACGCCTCGCGCAGAAGCACTAAAGTATCTTCTCACACTGTATTGCTTGTTTTCTCTCGTTTCCCGCGGTGTTTCCATTCATGCTGAAGGTCACAGTGGGCAGTGATTAGAGCGAGCAGCCTATCAATAGTCTTGATCGCACACACATCAGACGAGCAGTGATTCAATTACTTCTATCAGACGGGTCATGTTAGCCCGTTTTGTGGCTGAAACAGGTCAGAGGTCAGCATGCTGAGCTGACAGTGAGACGCACTGTAATGAGAGTAATGTGAATGTCCTGACTGCTGGATGGTGTAATGAGCTTAATGTCCATTTGTGTGTGTGTGTGTGTGTGTGTGTGTGTGTGTGTGTGCTGGTGGCCTGCCACAGAAGGTAAACTGGTACTCTGACAACATCTATCAAGTATACCAGGGATCCGTTCGTGTCTTGTAGTCACGTTCACAGGAGAATTAGAGCAGCGAGTGGGTTGGATTAAAGTGGTTTTTTTTTCCTGTACAGTAAAGGGAAACTGGGATTTGGTGTTGCTTTCGGTTAGCACATCAATCTTTATTCATAAACTACGCGGGGAATCAAAACCTTTGCCTCGCTGGAGTTGGATAGACTGACATTGAATCCAAATTACGAAAAAAAGGTTTACCTCCAGCCACATATCTGGTCATATAATTCAGTTTTGGTTTTATGTAGTGATAACCATCTCTCTGATCTCTGCCTCAGCCATATGTCTTTTAATTTTTTTCATTAATATTTTTCCTTTTCAACCCTCCGAGGCCTCCGGCTATCTCTCTTATTCAGAGCAACTTACGTTACATCCACACTGTGTCATGTGTTTCCCATTTCAGCCAGAGAAGACCGCATGGACGGCATGTTATGTAAAGTGAGATTCATCTTACGGCGGGTTTATCACAGGATGCTACAGCTAGAGGCTCTTGCACCGCCCTGTGTGGGTGGGACTGAATGGCAACTTTCATATCAGTGACATGGACTGCAGGCGGACTGTAGGCAACTCACCGTACACAGCAGTGTAATGGAGCGTATATTGTGGGTCACAAGGAAATCCCAAGAGGGAACTGATGACCTTGTTTTTCTGGAGTGGTGAAAACATCTTCTGTTGTAAATAAACCAAAGGTATACAATAATTATTATCACACTTTACACACACACACAACAGAGAAACATTTCCCAAAAGTCTCGTCCCCTAGTTTCCTGGAGTTCGTCCAGTAATTGAAAAATTGAGTTAAATCAGAGTTATTCAATAAATGTAAATTAACTCAAAATGGTGGACTTTCCCCTTCAATCTACCCTCCCATCTTCTTTTCTATCTCGGTTTACATCTGTGTCGGTCTTCATGTATGCACGCTTCCCTCTCATAACCTCTCTCCCTCTCTCTCTCTCCCTCTCTCTCTCGCCCTCCCTCTTATGCGTTTCCATGGTCTCATGATCAATTAGCACACAAAAAAAAAGACGAGACGAAGGTGGAGTCAAGGAGACCGTAACGTCCAGCTCTGTCAGGGCTGCCGTTTTGACAGCGGGTGCGGCCTGAAAAGTCAAGAGCAAAAGAGCCAGCGTGTGCGTGTGTGTGTGTGTATTCGTGTGTGCACATAGATCATGTGGCTGTGCTTTTATAGCCCAGTGATCCGGTCATATGATGGTCGACACCTTAGTACCACACATTACCTGCGAGGTACATACGCTCGAGTTTCAGTACATACTTTACATTGACAGGGTAAACAGTGTGTTGGGTAAATGTATTTAAAGCGAGACTAAACATGTGACACACTGACAAGAAGACATTTTTGCATAAAAATCTCCCAGCTGCAGAGGCAGTGGAACAGTTTCCCACTGAGTGTTTGTCTTTTTATGCACTTTGTATCTTCTCATAGAGGAGAGTCTTTCTGAGGGGGCAAATTCGTTTCTTCTTTCGCCAAGCTGGATGTTTCACAGTTGCTTAACGTTTGTTGATGGAACCAGCTAGTCAGTTCATTCACAAAATCCACAATTTGGTTAATCAATTGATCTAAAACGCCAAATATTTGCTGGTTCCAGCTTCTCAAATGTGAAGATTTGCCATTTTCCACAGTTTTAAATATCATCTTATCTTATCTTATCTTATCTTTGGAGTTTTCTACTGTTGGGTGCCTGCTCTGAGAATGATGACTACAACAGTGACTATAAATTAAACACCACAACTGTAACTCAAGTAGTGTTTGATGAACCATAGAAACCCTTCCAGCCAAACAAAATCCATCTGAAGTCACTGGTGTTATAATATAATATTGGTTTGTCACTGTAGCCTACTTATAAATGGCATTAAGGAAACACTTTTAGATGGTCTACTATTATCTTAGTCTTGGTTATTTATACAGCTAGTATAACGTATATTAGTCTGCAGTTTCACATAAAAATCATCACATCAACTGATACTGCAAAGCTGTTTATGGTGCTGATTTGAGTTTCTGAAGTTGACCCGTAACAGAATGAATGAAATTAATCTTCAAACGTCGACGACTCTCATAACAGCTCATCTTTTTGAAGAATGTTGTAAAACCTTGTCCTTCTGGGGGGGGTTTCGTCTCTTCGGTGCAACGTGCAGCAGTAACAGCAGCAACCGTTTGCTGATCGTCTCGGTCCATCATGACTGTTATAATGATCGTTCTTGGCCCGGACAGTCATTTAGTCAAGCAAAGCAAGACCTGTGACGACATCGCTCTGGACTCTATTCAAAGTTGGCATTTTTCACATTTTCTTGACATTCCTTACATTAAACGATTTAAGATCATCAACAGATGAATCGATAATGAAACTGATCATTGGTTGAGCTGACTACTCAATCTTGTTTCAGTGAGTTTTTTCATTGTTCTCTTGTAAGGAACTTTAAAAAAAAACAAAAAAAAATAATCACAGAAATGCTGTTATTCTTGTATTAGAAGCCAGTGTATAGATAACAGATGTGCTTTGTTGAAAATTAAATTAACTTGAAATATTTTCAATGTGATACAGATTCAAAACACAAGTATGCATGGTTGTGATTCACTGTTACTGATGTGGCTTTCATAGAAAAAACATGTCCTGTGATTGTCAGACTGAGAAACTCTGTCACCCGGACAAGAATACAGCTTTTGCGGGGGAAAAAAAAAATGCTTCGATGTCCTTCTGAGAAACATGTCCCTCACTGTGTGAGCTTTTCTAAAAATTGACAATGTTTGACACCAACCACCCTGGACTGTCCTGGTCCGGGTGACTCCACCTATCTGCACGCACTAAAACAAACACAGCGCACTTTGCAAATACTGCTGACCCACTTCCACACTGCGATGTCATGTGTGTGACAAAGTCCCATGTCATTCGGCTGCCCCGCCATGTTCCCCAAGGACGCAGATAGACTGACAGTGCATCGATGTCTGCAGCTCAACAAGACGTGTGTGTGATCTGTGTGAGAAAGACTAGTCAGTCAGTCAGTGTGTGTGTGTGTGTGTGTGTGTGGGTACACACACTGAGGTAAACTAATTACCATGTGCTGCGATCAGCTGTGGGCCCTGAGGCCTGCAGGGAGAATTCCTCTGTGGTCAGCCGACCCCGGTTGTCCTGTCTATCTCTACCTCCATCCTTCCCTCTCTCTCTCTCTCTCTCCTTCTCTCTCTGACACACACGCAGACACAGACACACACACACACACACACACACACACACACACTGTGAACTCAGTCACCCCCACTCATGCCAGTCACTCAGGCACGTCATGTAGAGGCCCAGTAACAGAGAGACTGCGGGAGAGGAACATACTCAGGCTGTCATTAAGTTCTGTGCTGAACAAGCATAGGAAGACGTCAAATCCAGCACTGTGGGAATGAAAGCTGGAATAAAACTTGACTGTGTGGAAGATTAGCCACCGACAGAGTGGCAGAGTTAAGTAACTGTGTCCATGAGTTTTCATTTGGATACTCTCCAGGGAATTCAGATGTTATCTAAGACACGAATGATGTATTATTACTATAAGAGCCGGGTCTAGAGTCTCTCGGCTTGCTACTTATCCTCGAGCATGTTAATGTGTAGTGGATGTTGCATCAGAGTCGAAAGCTCATATATACACAGCACGAACACATAAAGTCCTCGGTACGTTACCATGTCAGCTGTAAAGGAAGTCCAAAAATCGGCTGAACAAGGTGAGTTGGAGGCAGGGTTTTAGTGGCAACCAACCTTCAAGTATTTTCAACAAGCTACCAAGAAATGTTCTGATTGTTTTTCACTTTATATATTAACCCAAAATGTGCCCTACATATGTCTTTGTAGCAATTCACATCATCATAATAACTTTTTTATTGGTCATATGTGAGCAGATTTCTCTCTGTCTTAACAAGCCTGTGGATAATTTGTTGTTTTGTGCTGTTGTTGATTGAAAGACCGTGGCTGGATTTTCCACAACATCCCAAAGAATGTGACTATATGGTTGGTCAACAACTTGATTGTGCCAGCATTTAATATGGAGTTATGGCAAAACAAATTTCTTTGGATGGAATTCCAAAGAGATCATGATCACTTGCAGGGCAATGTGACGAAGCTTTCTTAACTGTGTTGCACGACTTTAACTTGGCTCCCCTCTGACAGACTATAACCTGCTCCACAAAGAGAACTGGTTTACAGCTTCAGACATTAAACTGTGTGAACTTATTTTACCGTTATTTTAGCAACTGAGATAAGGTAATGAACTCGCTAACTCTCAGTTGGCAAGAGAAATCAGAAGAAAGCGAGAGTTTGAAAGCTAAAGTATCTGACTAGCAGAAGCATGTTCCTGGCAGGCTTGTGTGTTAGCATTTAGCTCACCCCTCGTAACAGCTCACCAACTAGCCCTGTGAGCTTCAACACTCAAAGCTTTCACAATTTTGTAAAAAATAAAATAAAATAAATTTATAAAAGACTCAGTAATTTACTTTCTACACATCCACTGCAAAATGTCTTGGTTATAGGTAGGCCTAAGCTAGCATGATGATGTTTTTTTGCTATTGTTATGTGCAAACCATCTTTAAAACTGTTAGCATAGTCTACATCCGTGGGCTGTTTTCAGCTAAGAGACAGAAACCTGCTGGTCAACCTAACAGATCTGTTTTGGCAGTGTTATTGAATGTCTTTACCATGACATAATAGTGTCATATTCCCTTCCAATGTAGCATATGCCAACTGAACATGACTGGATTATTGGCCTGTAAACGTGAGGCCCCAAAGAGTGCAAAATAAAATACAGATGGTCAGCTCATTTTTAAGTGGCCGAGGCGAATAAAAACAGACCTCCCTATGTTTATTTTTAATTTGTCACTGTGTTAGAGGTGATGCTGGCCATGCTGCTCATCGTGATACCACAGGTAGGCTATAAAATGACTGCACCTGTTATGGATGATGTAAGATGTCAGCATCTGTCTTGTGTATTTATCCTGTTGTTGACACTAGCTCACCTAGATCATGTGTCTTATACTTAGCTATCCTAAGGGAAAAGCAAATATATCCCCACGCTAATTAAGAAGACTTTGCTGTGTCAGCTCGAACTTAGTTCAAGTTCAAGCTTGTCCTACATATGAAGGACAAAATCTTGCATGCAGACACATCTATTTCCAGCAAGTCAGGTTGTCAGAGGGCCGTCGAGACGAGAGATTAGCAGCTGTCATGGTTAAAAAACACAGGGTCTGCAGCAGCATGGCTAAATACTAGCATGAAGGAATCCAGGCAGCCTCTCGCTGACCTCCACGACCCTCAACACACACACACATACACACACACCGGGCCTCTTTCCCACCTGCTGGGACTGACCGTGTGTCACCTCAGTAACACTAAACCTGTTTGTGGTTTGCCTAGCACTCCCCCTCTCTCTCATGTCTTCAGTTTTTTAAGATTATTATCACCACCAAAGCCATTTACCCTGAAACACAACTTAAAAAAGGAAATTGATGTGCAGCAATTTCACTTGCATTTGAAATGTTCAGTTCAAGGGGGAGATATCGAGATATGGTCGAAAACTTTAGCTTGTAGTTTGCAAGGCATTTTATCTGGAAAAAGCTGGAGTTAGATTTTTGTGCTTTTTAATTGATATTGAATATTTTCATAAAGAAATATATCATTATATCAAGCAATATATATATATATATATATATATATATATATATATATATATATATATATATATATATATATATATATATATAAATGTTGACACTTGTCTTGAGGCTAAATTAGTCCAATTCACGCTCCAGAAAATAGTCATAATATGAAACTTGCTAGCATTAGCTTGGACAATAACTGACTAATTACTTTGTTTGCTGACCAGCTGGTAGGCTAGTAATAATCTTAGTAGCCTAATAAGATAATCAGAGCTAGTTTGATGTCAACATGGCTAGGAGTAGGCTAACATGATATTCAAGGGATGCACACAGCTAGCATCCACTGAAAATGTTAGCTGTACAAAGTAAATGTGCTAATAGAGCAGCAAACATTAGCGATACCACCATTTAGCAGCAATTTGACATTGTCAAGTAACGCTCAGATGTGTTGGTGAGAAAATGATTAGGTCTCTGTCACCAACAACACTAAGCCTTCATTAGCGTGCCTGTTTGCACTGAGGCAAACTCATTAGCTAATATGTCTCTTAAAGTGTGTTTCCATTAAACTGTTTTTCCCCGTAAATGAAATGCTCAAGTTGCTCTCTCTGTCTAGCCTCCCGCTCTGCTGGCTGTGATGATGGTGAAAGGAGGCTGAGGCGATCCCTCCACAGCAGGAGGAAAACCACACAAGGCAAACACACGTCCTCCACCTCTAACGCTCAACCAAAACCAACAAAAATAGTCGTACGAAAGTCCCGCGCCCTGAGAAGCACACGCACACACACATATATTTCGGGTCGAAAATAATAGGCAGTAGGGTGGCAAATAGCAAGACATCCACCCTCAAAACATATAGCTCCTGACTTGTGACTGAAAGTAAGACTTTTTATGACCCGTGCCACTGAAAACAAGTCAGACCAGAAGTAAAAACCGTTTCCCTGAATTTCAGAAACATCTCCGCAGGAAAGGAAGAGCCCTTCAGTGGTTCTTTGGTTTTGTGAGTGGCTCTATATGGAGCTACAATAACCCTCAATCTTTCATTTAAAAAGGCATGTCAAATAAATAACTTGTGTAACCTGTTGCCCTTTCTAAAAAAGGGTCTTCAGAGACACACAGGCGGTTCAACTTCTACAAAAAAAAAAAACATTTTCTAGCGCTGCATAGGACCTTTCTTGTTTCTGTTGCAGGGACAGAGACACAGAAAAGGAAATATGAACCAGTGAACACAGCACTGCAGAGAAAGCCGTGTGTTCCCCTGACTGCTGATGCGCTGATAAAGACTGAATGGATGCGGTGTTGTTTACACAGGGCGGCTGAATACACGGTGACGTGATTTGAGTCGTAAGAGAGCTCAACTGTGGAACCAGCATGTGATGCTTGGAGACGGACTTATTTCCCATGATACCTCTGCAAAAACAGCAGTCTGGCTGGATAATCAATTGTCGCTATTTACAAGGACTCAGATGACTTCGGAGCATACGTGCTGAATGTGTGACGTCTGGGTTCAAGTCGGGTCTGGGAAACCGTCACACATGATGACACATCACATCATAGAGCAGTCATCCAATGCTTAAAGCTGCTCAAATTAGAAGTTATTAATGAACTGATTCAATAATAAAAAATCCAGTCTCCAGCTGCTTCAGAAATGGAATAAGTGACTAAATGAATAAACCAATCAACAGATAATCGATAGAAACGACATACTACAAATAAAAATTTTCAAGTTTTACAAACTAGGGGTGTTACAATAGAGAGTCAGAGTCTGCATCCCATCCAGTGGACCACCATGGGAAAAAAATTCTGTATGTATGGTGGTGAATGGCAAGAGACAAGAGTTACTATTTGATCCTATTTGAATTGTGCATTTTGTGAATTTTTTTCCATAAAACTATTAAAGCATAAGACTGTGATAGCACTTAATTAGAAAGACACACCCAGCAGTTGTGTTGTGTGATGCTGTCTCATTTAACACTAACCAGCACCCAAACCGTAGCTGACAAAACTCTCCTATCCTTGTCAGTATGGTGCTATTTATTGTGATTTTCCCATTTTTTAATATATTTCCTGTCCCGAGGTGACAGCCATGACGCTTTCAAAAAAAGCCAAATGGTCTTTCCTATTATTTACAACAAACCTTGACTTCTTTACTTGAACTATCAACATCATGTAACTTGTTGATGTTGAATAATTTTGATGCTACAGTGTCCTGTAACAAGATGAATGGTGTCTCTGTCTCAGCCACTCTGCCCTCTCATCACTTGTTTCTGCACTATGTATCGATCTATCACTTAAGTCTCTGTTTGAGTAAAAAAACAACTCCTAATTTAACGTGGACACAATTTGACTCTCAAAACTCGACCTATGAGAAAACATACTGGAGGAAATGACTCACCGACTGCTGCCCTTGTTGAACAGGTTAGATTGTAGCTAAGACGATTGCGGCTAGATAATAATTTGATCTCTCGGGCTGCTGTAACAGACAGCCTTATCAAACAATTTTCTTGGTATTTATTCACAATTATTTCCTTCTGAGTTGACCCTTCAGCTGCTGGGAACATGCTCGTGTTCCCAGCAGAAACCAAACACGCTCCAGCTGATAACAGTGTTGTTAGCTGAGGGCAAATATGACTTTAACCCCCGAGACCTCTGGAGGTCTTGCACTTGCGAGGCTCGGGGTAGGGATGAGGGGCTGGTGGGGGTGTCAGAGGTTAACACTCAGGTCACGCCAATGGGTGCAACCCCTCTGCACACACAAACACACACACACACACACACACACACGGGTTAGAGACAGTAGTTGTGTATCTGACGCGACTGACAGATGTTACTGCCCGGTTCCAGCTGTTCCCTACCTGTCTCCTCAGGTGAGCGGGGCGGCGTCGGGGGCGCTAATGACACACACACATGTTCACACACACTCATTTACGCACCCGCTACTGCAGTTATCACATCGGCAATCTCTGACTCACCAGATTTATGTGTTGTGCGCCAGCGCACACACACACAGCAGCAGCAGTATTTCAGCTTGTGTATGTGTTTGTGTGTGTGTGTGTGCGGGACGGGGACGTGTTTACCATTTGGAGGAATGTACAGTATTTGGTAATGTGAAAAGCAGCCCTCAGTGGTCAGGAGTCGTACAAACACACTCTGTTTTATTGGATGGGCCTGAGATTCCTCTGTGCGCACCCAGGGGCAAGAGGGAGGAATTTAAATGCTTTAACATGCTGTCTCACTGTTGGGGATCTAATACTACTGTGTGTGTGTGTGTGTGTGTGTGTGTGTGTGTGTGTGTGTGTGTGTGTGTGTGTGTGTGTGTGTGTGAGTGAATGCCAACATGTATTTGTCTGCGTTTGTCCTCTAGACCTCAATACAACTCAAATTTTGCCTCACTGAGTCTATTCATGAGCCATAAGCTACTTAAAGTAGTGCCAAGTTGTGAGTTACATGTAATTTAAGTAATATATTTATCCAAAATCTGATTATTCGCTGCAACAAATGGCTATCTGATCTTTTTAGAATTGCATTAAAGTAATCTCATTTAATTTCCAACATCAGTTCCTATTATTCCAGAGTCATGTGAGCACTCTGTGTACATTTCCTCATGTGTGCGGTTTCTGTTTGCAGAGCGAAGGCCTATGGCTTTAGCGAGTCAATAACTATAGTACAGCGTGTGTGTTTTTAAGTGTGCGACGCCCTCGAAGCGCGGCGTTGCGCTCGGACACAGTCGGCCTGTGGTCCCTTTGAACCCGATGCAGAGTGGCAACAAAACCACCTCGGTCTCTTATCATGTTACATACGTGCATGTGGACACACAGAGTCATCTTTATGTAAGAATCTAGGTCAGCGTCGTAACCAGGAGTCGAGCAGGACGGGAGTGAAATCCAGACATGAGGTGGAGCGAATTCACACAGCTGGTAACTGGATTACAGTCGCCCGTGTTTGCAAGGTTTTTTTGGTTCGCATTGTTGTTATTTGCGTTTTCCAACCAGCGGCCCCTGTTGCAACTCAGCTGTCCAATCTGTCTCTGCCTCTTTATGTTTTTTCCTTTTCTCCTCATGCACCACAGTTTTTTTTTCTGAGGGTTTCCTTGTTTTCTTAGACAGCTCAGGGTGTTATGATGACCACTGCTCTTAAGGCACTGTAAAGCCTATAGAGACATGATTTGTGATTTTGGACTTCAGTAATAAACTTGACTTTCATCAGAGCACATGCTGAGATATTGTGCTTTTCCCTCTCGACATGTTAGAATGATTTATGTCTTTTTTAAGGCTTTCGCTGGCTCCGTTCTCTTTCGCCTAAAGGTGCTCACAGCTCCATCATCTGTCTATTCATCAGCCACATGATGATTTTATCATTTTCATTTCTTACTAAGTGCATGAATGTGACCCACTGCGGGCTGGAGTGGGGGCAAATAAACTTTTTGAAAAGCATTTTATGAGAATCGGGCCTGAAACATCTTCATAGATGAAAATGACATGATTTGTATCGTAAGCCAGCACAAGATGTTCACTTTCGTCAGCAATGAAAGTCATTATGATATAAATAGCTCCTTAAAACATGTGTAATATCGCTTGTATAATCTTTTAGCAATAACTTTTACAGCCATTTTGAAAATCAAAGGAACATTAATTGATTTTTTGGTCACTAGGAGGCAGCACAATAAACCAAAAACATACCACTGACATATTATCATCTTATGTAGTTTTTGTGTTACTTGTTAGCAAACGCTCCTGGGCTAAATATTTGACTCTTTGGATGCTAAGTGCTACAATGCATCCACTAGCTAGTTGCTAACTTTGTCTGTCTGTTGTCAAGGGCAACAGCTGCTCTTTGTGGATTTTGCTGACGGACACAACCTCCAATTATATAATGTTACAAGAAGGATAGTACAAGTTCTAGAAAGTTCCGGCAACTGTTGTAAATTAACGTAAAGGTTTTGATGGATCTGAATGAATCTGACATGAAACTCAGAGCGGCGTGAATTACCTCGGCTAACTAACGCAGCTGTGGTCGCCTCCTCTTTAGCTCGACCTTACCCCCTCTCGCACAAAGTCTTCACACATTTTGCCACTTGGCTTCAGTTGCTGTGACAACCTCACCTCTTGTGGAAAGACTTTTACAAGAGGGTAAAATATCCCATCAGTAAATGTCAACCTCAGCGCTGGAAACTGCTTCTATGAATATGAATTCACATGCCAAGATGTTTGACAAGGAATTAATGCAGAGCCTAGAAGAGAGGCTAAAACACTCTGAGCGGTAATGAATGACTTTATACACTTCCCTAGAAATGAAAAAACAACTTTTTTTTTTCATTGGCAGTTTATCCAACGCCCCTCTAATAAACAGCAGCAGAGGAGGAATTCAATTGGAGGTTCTGGCTGTGGCGATTGCTCTGAGAAGCAGCGAAAAAAAAACCACCAAAAAAAACGTGCCGCTGTGCAAACACGCAGTGACAAGTTTGCCACTTTATCAGCGGGGAGATCTCAAACTTCTCATTTCCTCTGGAGAGCAGGGGTCCTTGTGGGACCGCTGTGTGGATATGAGGCGAGGAGGGGTATGATACTCTCCCATCAATATTATTTCAGTGTTATATGGATGTTAATGCCTCCAGCTGTGACTGACCGCTCGCTAAACTCCACCAAACATTAACAATAGCATAGCAACCGCAGCTACACATGAAAGGCCTGTCAAGCTTTGTATATCTCCACATGTTGAAGCGGTGCGCATGGGGCTCCCTTCATAGCAGCACTTGACTTTTAGATTAGACTAATGGATTTAACTGTGTGTTTATCCACCCTAATGAAAGACACATCATTTGCACGTCTGGCTAACTGATGTTAGCTATTCTCTCCTGCTGTTTTTTTATTTTTATTTTTTTTAACTTAAAGGGATATTCCGGCGTAAATTTAATCCATCGTCTAACACACAGTGACAGTAAGACGCCCCCTCGAGAGATCAAGTTTTGTATGTATTCTTATGTAGTTTTAGCAACCTCAGAAAAGACCACTTGCTCGTTGTGGGGAAGCCCTGATGAGTCGATTACTGGGTGCAGTTAGAAATGCTCAATTCCGTTCTTTTCCCTGTCCACTCTCGATGATAACTGTTATAAACTGGTAGGAAAGACACATGAAATTTGATTGCATTTCCATGGATTAATAATCATACATTTTCATCCTTGAGCTGCAGAACTCTACTGCACTCGGTAATCGACTCACAGGGCTTCCCCACAAAGAGCACGCTGCTGCAGGAGAGTGGTGAGTTGTGTTCTCTTTTCAGTAGAAATCTGGCAAAGCTAACAGATGTTTGATGCCTCGAACTATGTGCTGGGACCCTATTTGTACTGTTGCTGAAGTTTGGCGCTATTCTGAGCATTATTTGTGGCTATGAATGGCTTTTTGATGGTGGTTTCTGGGTTGGAGGCGTACACTGCAGTGTATTGTTATCATGTGGTCATTTTTGAGGTTGCTAAAACTACATAAGCTAGCAGTTGGAAAACTAGATCTCTTGAGGGGGGGTTTTACTCCATCTCACTGTGTTAGATGGATTAAACTTATGCCGGTATATCCCTTTACGACATTTTGAGGGTACAGTAAAAGGTCATTCATTTCTCACCTCACAATAACAGCGTTCTTAATCAAGCAGCAATTGTTACTTTCAAGGTGTGTGAAGACTGAGTGGACGGCAGTGGATACAGTATGTCGATGACATGCTGGGTAAGGTCCTGGCTGGCAGGGATGTTGTCTTTGATGTGCTGTACAACCAGCTTCTCTAAGCACTTCATAAGGATGGGGGTGAGTGCCACAGGGCGATAGACATTAAGACTAGACACTGCAGACTTTTTAGATCCAGGGACAATGGTGGCCGTCTCGCAAATGTTAACCAACATGCCCTTGCATGTGCCTTACAGGTCATTTAGTTTTTTTAATTCTAAAAGCCTTTTCTCTTGTAGTGTTAAAAGTGTGATATGGAAACAATGTTTTCAACTCACGGAGCTAATGTTCCTTTAATTATCCACAGCCATAAAGTCTGCTCGCTGTCAATTCGGCTGCCAAAACTGACGGGTCCCAGCTAGCGATGATCAACCCCGCTTTTGTCTTGTCTTTCCAAAGTCAGCGGCACATTTACTTAGAATTTCCAGTGGTAAATCTGCCACTTTTATCATTTTTAAACCGCATGTGTACTGTGCAAAAACGGAAAGCTTGACTTACGCAGCGGAGGCTACTAATGAGGGCTTTTGCTAAGGGTCAATTAGAGAAGCGTGACTGGAGGCTGGCAGTTCAGAGGAAGGAAAAGAAATACCCTCTTCAACTGAAAATACATATCCTATATTGTAAATCATGCTCACATTACTGCGAGAAGAAAACAGCTTCTTTGATGAGATGCTTGTGACTTTGTGCAGGCCTAACTTTCAGTAAATGGGGTTTAGGACTTTCCAAAACAGTCTCTCTTGGAAATAAATGTTGCATAAGGTCTGGCCCTGGGTAAATAACTGATGCATTGTACAAGACTGACACACACATGGGAGTAAGAGAGGCAGATTGTGATTCAGGTCAAGCAGTCTAAACGCTTCAGGACTAATGACTCACCATCTGTCATTATGTTCATTATTGCCATCAGTTAGCGTTACGACATGCAGAAATTTGTCGCTGTCACGGCGCACTTTAACCCGCTAATCAGGTAGCCCTGGTTCCTGGTTTGGACTTGTCTTCAGAACTTATTATGTTTTTAAGAGCAAGTGAACACTACTGCCTATGGGAGTGAAATTAGTCTTGTCTTTGTTGTAGTTCAGCATCTTAAATCATGGAAGATAAAGACAGATTTGTATGTATTGTGACAAGAAGTACATTTTATGACTGAGTGGATATAATTATACAAAAAGGAAACAAACTCGACTTTCCTTTGATTTAGGACCCATTTTTTTTCCTGATTAGTGACATCCACTTTCCTGTTTTGTTTGGACTTTGGGTGATTCGAGGCCATTCTGTGTTTATAGCGTGACTCAACTTTTTAAATAAGAGATTATTAAGGTCAGCTCCACCAGCTACAGTAACAACAGAGGTATGCACGCGTGTGTGTGGGTGGGTCACTGTGTGCATGTCCAATCCAAATAAATCCAACAGTGAATATGTGCAGGGGTGGTCATGACTCATCTTTTAAATACCAATGTATGATTTGAATGAAATGCACCATTGAGAAATCGGACTGTTGCCGGGTAAACTTCATGGGAAACAGCCAGCCTCCTTCCGCTATTCACCTGCATGGCACTCACCAGCGAAAGAAAACCCAACTGTTGAATGGCTGCACACAGGCACAAGATTTAGATTGATCATTCAAATAAACATGAGTTTGTTTATAAAATGAAATCTATCTTTATTTACAGTAAACAGAGGTGTGTGTATGCACAGTCCCAGATGCAAAACACACACAGACACAGATGCACATACGGAGTGTTTTCTTGCTCCCCGATGGTGTTTGAGCAAGCAAGTACACACATACACAGGCTTTGCTCAGTGTGTGTGTGTGTGTGTGTGTGTGTTTACTTGTATATGTGTGTTGCTGCAGATAGCTCCTCCTCTCTGGTGTATGAATGAGTGTCCTGAGAGTGCTAGATAAAGGTGGTCTGTGCAGCAGTCCTGCTCCACTGACCCTTAAAGGAGGCATTGATGGGTGGACCGGCCGGCTGCTGCAGCTCCAGGACCTGCGTCCGCCGGCAGCACAGCGGCAAAGGATGGAGAGGGCGAGGGAGGGTGGGTGATTACAGGGGGGGGGGGGGAGCAGGTCTGAGATCTGTACAGTAAACCTCCTAACAGTGAGTTTGTGAACATGACCATGGTTGCCTAACAGCGGCTCAGTAAGCGTACAAACACAGCTGAGACCTCTGGTATGTGAGGCCACCGCGGGTTTGCTTGTCCTACACATGGACACCCATGCAAACAGTGGAATGGTTGTAAAGAGCCAACGTAGATACAAGTATTTTTGTACTGATGTTCATCTACCACGGTGGGATTGAGATGCTAGATGCAAGTGACCCCTCATTTCTTCCATCCCCAGTGGAATGTACTGTCGAGTTCAAACACAAATACATTTGCACAAAATGTAAACAATGACAGCTCTAAACATTAAGGTCCTATTCATGTCAGCTGACAGATTCGAGTTTTAGCAACATCAGACGCAGAGACGTCCAGTGAAACTAGATGGCGATCAGCTTGTGATGCTCAAAGTAGCAGAAAAATAAATACATTTGAAAAACACAACAGGGCTGTCTCGTTCCAGAAATTGTGATCCTCCTCAAGATAATCCACAGACCTAGAACTACACCAGAACTACACCCCTCAAACTCAAATTTGTGGAAAAAGCCATTTTCACGTTGGACTTTTTTTCAAGAGAGGGCAGACACCTCTACAGCTGGTAACTCTGCATAAATGTTACTGCAGCTAAGAGGGAAAGCAGTTCTTTTTGATTTTGGGGTGAACTGTCGCTTTAATGGTCCATATTCCCATATTCGCATTCACACAGCAGTTAATCCGGCAGGAGCAACTGCATCGACCCTTGTGTCAAGAGATGCCATTATTTAATGATGTATACACAAAGTAACATTAGCATCTTTGATGCACCTAGTGGTTAACAGGTTGAATCACCTGAATATACTTAACACAAATACGCATAAATTCAAGGAATACGTTTTGGTACTGATCGCTTTCTGAGACTGAAAACAGTGGGAAACAGGTTGCTTGGCTCTTTCTGAGGGTAACTTTATCTGCCAACCAGCACACGCTTTACAAAGTAACAAGTGTTATCTTGTTTAAAAAACGTGTAAAAACGGCACATTGTTCCCAGAGTTTTTTCTCAACCTAGCACAGTGACCCTTTTGGAGTATCCGCTGGCCGCCTGGCAACCTCATGGGGACAACAAGTACCCAGGAATGTTATCAGTCTTCTCAGATCACTTTCGGCAAGAAAGTGAATAAGTGTATTTCCCAAAATGTCAAAGTACCAAACCCGATTAACTGAATTATGTTAATCGTCGACCTGGTCTCAGCTTTCCTCGAGGTCTCTCTATTTTTTAGAGTAATAAGCCCTCATTCAAGAATATGAATCTTTTCATCTTCTATCTTTAACTAACTTTTCAATTCTAGTCTGTGTGTATCCACTCACCTCTGTGTGCCGGCAATGGCAATTGGAGTCAATGGCGCTGTTTCTAAAATGTTTTTCTTGCGCAGTCTGAACACAACTCAGTCATATCATGGCAAATCACAAAGTCACAGGTCTGATTCCTAGTGAAGTCAGTTCCGGAAAAGGGTTTCAGAGAAACAAAACAGCGCACAGTCTCACCTACAGATCATCTATTTGCAATAACAAAGGCAGTACTCATGCTGAATCATAGGACGTGAATTGACTTCACCAGGAGTGAATCTTTCATCATCACGTGGGTATGATGAAACTCTCGACCCAGAAGAGAATAGACGTGTGGTTATATGTTGAGAAATGAAACACAGCAATCTAATGAGCTCAGTGGAAAAAACTGGATCGCATTAGAAAGAGAAATAGAAACATCATTAGTGAGCACACAAACACTCATTTCCTCTGGCTGGCCAGCAGATTGTATCAACATACGGCTTTTGTTTGAAAGCCACAGATATGAAATATGGACGTGAGTAAGAGCACTGCAACTAGACCGAGAAGTACTAACTAACACCCCTTCTCCTCTGTTAGCACCCCCCTCCAACCACACACACATACACGCACACACTAAGATACAAAGATACACACCAGCACCACATCCGGGACAAGGTGACCCTTAGCCCTCTTTAACTCTCTGCCAGATGCAGGTCAAACCTCAAAGGCACTCTGAACTTTCTACCTCTGAGAACCAGAGACGCCTCCATACATTGTGTTTGTTATTTCAGATGCACTATTGACCGTACATAATGCATTCATTCTGCCTTATGGATATCAAGTGATGCATAACATCAGCGTGCAAAAAGATTCAAGATACAAATGATAATGATCAACGGTCAGATTTCCTTGACTGTGTTTGAACTGTTAAGAAGTTTGTTGCAAGGGAAATAAGATGAAGAGGCTTGAGGCGTGGAAGCAGCACCTAAGCACAGCGGTGCCTTTGACTCCAAGCTAGCATCAGCATGCTAACATGCTCGTGATGACAGTGCTCACGTTCATGTTATTATGTTCACCGGTTTCACACGGAAGGTCAGGGGATCATCAAAGTCGAGATTCATCCTCTGGATACCATGAAGATATATGCAAAATTGTGTGCCAGGTGGTTTGTTACACAGGACAATCTGGGAAATCGCCTTTAGAAATTGTTTGGAAAAGGGTAGGCACTGTCAAGAAACACTTGACGTGAACCATCAAAGGCTAACTTCAACCTATCAGATCAACAGTGGAAGGCAGTTGGTAAATCAAACTCTTTCTGAAGCCAGTCATTAGAAGAGTGAAGACATATAACCCATCCAGTGTTGTTCTCTGCTCTTCCTTTGATGAAAGATGCTCTCCAGTTCTGATATATCTGTTGCTATAGCAACTGTGCTAACCTCTCGAGGAGCTGCCATTGTTGCTTTCAAACAAACAGTTGCTTCGCTTTTCTGTCGTCACAGCTAAAGTAGTTCCTCATAGGAGGCTGATTGTCAAACCACTGCAGTTCAGCCACAAGCGCACAGATCACAGTCATGTGATCTTGCAAATCCAGCTGCTTCACAATGTAACCACGCCAATGACACAAGTGGAAAGGTTGACCTGACATGGTGGATATAAAGTCAGGGGATCAACAGAGTCATCAGGATTCATCCGCTGAGGAGTGCTGATATCATTGCCAAAGTTCATAGTGATTCATCCGATAGTTGGTGAGAAGATTCAGTCTGGAGTGATGGACTGACAGACCAGCATGATGCGTCCATCCAATTTGATCCATTTTCTTCCACTTTTCCAGGGGTTGGATCGCAGTAGCAGCAGGCTAAGCAGGGCAGTCCAGACGTCTTCATGCTTCCCAGCTCCTGCTGGGATGAGGAAACCATGCTGCTTGCGTAGATGAAAAACAATGTTCGAACAAACGTATTAGACGTCCAAAAACCTTTCCAAGCGCCATTTATTTAATCTGAGAACAACATCATTTTCTCTGATTGATTAAGAATAATACAAAACATAATGTTTCAGCGAGGAAATGACACATCAGGCACTAATCAGCGAGGAAATGCACAATGGGAGTCATACAATGACACCAACATACCGTACAATCTGGTATGCATAATAACAAATAAATGGGATTTAACATTATTATTACTTGGCAGGTGTGCATCAACGTCCGCTTTAATAAAAAGCATGAGTTAAACAACTGAATCAGTTTGAAAAGATTTGACAGAACTGAAAAAAAACAGTTCTGTGGTTGCAGCTTGTCAGAGCAAAGGTATTCATGTCGTATGAAACAAAGAAAGCTTCCTTCCTTCCTTCCTCTGGCCTCTGCTACAAGCCTGGCCGTAGCGCATGATGACTACATTATATAGTATATCTTCATGATATGTTGAATAGTGTGGTGTGGATGCTGTGGTCGTAAAGAGTGTCAGCAGGCTCTCTGTCCCCGCATGACAATACGAGCCTGGCCCCGAGCCCGGGTAATCACCGAGCGGCCGGGCCCATTCACAACGCCAGCTATACCCGTCCCACACAGCCACTCAGTCAGCATAGTTAGGCTATTTGTACAGTATAAACATTTTGGATGATTATATGTAATTACCCAGCCCAGCACGAGTGCGTGGACATCCACACTGACTCACAAACGTACACACACACACACACTCACGGTCAGTCGGACGCGTGGACTCGCACAAACTCGCACACAGCTGACCTCAGGGATTCTCTTCCACGCGTGTTTACCGAGTAATATGGCAAATGAAAAGAAGTCGGGGACGCGGTCACTGCCAAGATCCTCTCCAAATAAACACCCCCATTAAATATTTTCACGTCAATCTTATTGCCATACTCTAGGGGTGTGACGAGATCTCGTGCCACGAGATCTCGCGAGATTAAACTCGACGATATTTCTCGTCGCGTTAAAAATCTGTCTCGCGAGATTTGTGAGCTATGCAAACCTCTACCCCTGTACCTCTACCAGAGAAGCTGGCTCTGCTTCTACCAGAGAATTTTGACTGGCTGTGCTTCTACTTGTGACCTGTGGGGGAAGTAATGCGCATTTGCTACGTCTAGCCTGCCAGAACCTAAAGAAGGAGAAGGAAAAGAAGAAGAGGAGGAGAAGGAGGGGAAACAGCAAGCAGCCAGAATGACGTCGGAAAATACCGGTATGACCATTGAAGATGCCCCCGCCACTTTTAAATCGTCTGTTTGGCAGCATTTTGGGTACCCGGCGGAAATGATAAATGGCAGTAGAGTGACTGATAAAACACAGACAATATGCAAACATTGTATGAAAATAATGCCGTACACCGCGGGTAATACGAGCACGATGCGGAGTCATATGCAGCACCACCACAGCTCGGTACTCAAATCAGCTTCTGCACCTGTGAAGAAAACACTAACAGGCCAGACGACGCTGACAAATGCATTCGGACCTCAACTTCCACAGTCAAGCGCCAGAGCCACAACAATAACAAGAGACATAGGTGTTTTTATCGCAGCAGATATGAGGTAAGACAAAACGCCCGAAGTATTGATACACTTGACAGCTGCGATGTCAGAGATGCTGAAGACCTTGTGAAGCTGCTGCATCCTTTGAAGACAGCCACCACAGTGTTGTGTGAGGAGAGGAGTCTGTATGTGACATCTGTGTGTGTGTGTCTCTTAGCTGCTTATCAAAATTAACACCAGTGTTTCTTCTGTTTAAAGACCACAGCTGAGGAGAGGGAAGAAGGGGCAGCAGGTGGAGCTCACTGTCCCACACATGGTAGAGAGGAGGCTGTGAGAGATGATGAGCCCGAAGTGACAGAACCTACTCCCAAAAAGACAGCACTTGAGGACCTGTTAGGAAACTCTTTCTCTACTGAGCCAGAGATGTCCAACAGTTCAAAACAGGCTGAGAGGGAAGTTGAAAACTACAGAAAAGAGGCCTCTATCCCTCTCAGTGGCTGCCCTCTTAAGTGGTGGCAACAACACTGCTCCCAATATCCTTTGCTGTCTCACCTTGCCAAAGCGTGCCTTTCTGTCCCTGCTACCTCCGTTCCAAGTGAGCGCATCTTTTCAACAGCAGGAGACATAGTCAATGCGCAAAGATCCCAACTGCTGCCAGACAATGTGGACATGCTAATATTCTTAAAAAAGAACATGGCTGTGTAGTTGCAGCATGTTGTTACACTTGGTCAGGCTTTGTTTGCACTCTGTATTGACAGTTAATGATTTGGTTTTGCACATAATATTGTTTGCACTTTGAAAAGAAAAGGAGGAAATATTCAATTTTATTATTTTTTTATTATTGTTTTAACTTTTATAAATTTTAGTTCTAGTTTCAATTTGTGAAAGAATAAGTTTATTAACAGTTAAAAGAACATGACTGTGTAGTTGCAGCATGTTGTTACCTTTAATACTTGGTGCATGCAAGTTATAATAAAACATTTCAAAATGCTTGTGCAACTCAGTAAAATAAAAGTCTGTTGGTCCAGTCATATATTTTGTCATTGTGGTTTTCCTAAAATCTCGTCTCGTCTCGATCTCGTGAACCCAATCTCGCGTCTCGTCTCGTCTCGTGAGCTGAGTGTATCGTCACACCCCTACCATACTCCATAATTTTATTCCCTTCTCCCTCCCTCCCTCCCTCCCTCCCCCTGCTCTCTCGAACCGCAGCGCTGACCGTGAAGCTTCATTCATCACGGCCCGAGATCTCATGTGTGGCTCTCTCTGTCTTCGACGCCATTGGTCAGAAAAGTGTAAGTGGGCCAAAACGCACGCAGTGTCAACGCACACTCCCTGCATTCACATTCACAGAGGTCCCATCCGCTCGCCCCCACAGATGCTTCCTTATCGACCTCCGAGCTTGGCTGCCAATCACGTGTGCCGAGGCCGCGCCTGGTTCTAACTAAAGCCCCTTACTGAACTAGATAGGACATGTTAAATTTTACAGCTGCGTCTCTCAAATAAACAGGCCAGAGACTTTCGCGCCTGTGCTCTGCCTCTTCCTTTTCACCTTGTGCGAGGCTCAGGCCGTTGTCGCGCTGGGCTGCAGAGGGCTGAGCGGGCAGAGTGAGTGACACATATAGCACAGAGATAGTGATTGTTATTTTCAGGTTCCTCTCCTACGCGGGCACTTGAGCTGTTTGCTAATCAGATCTGTTTTCAGAAGCTGCTCGCTGACAAAGCGATCTTGTAGATAGACGTTTACTGTTGAAACCACTGGCCCGCATTTCACCCTTTATCTCTCCAGCTTAATGTAGGGCTCTGTGCTGTACATTTGAAAAAAGGGGAAACAAATTATCTTTTATCTTACAAATGAGAAGTTGAACGATTGTTAACAGAACACGGCCTTTTCTAATACAGTACACTCTGGAGTTCAACTGCTACAGCCTTAGTTGTTCTAGGCTGACGACGAGCTTATGTTGCGCTAGCTGGCCGTGCTTATTTTAAAACTAAGAGGAGCTAATAAAACACTATGAGTTAGCAGTGAGAGTGAGAGTTTACATGTTTTTCTCTCACACATGAAAAGTTGAATCCATAAGTAAAACTAGTGGTAAAACACGCCACTGCAAGGTTCAGTAGACTAAAGCCTGGTATGAGCAGTAGGATAGCTTACATGGCTTATGTTAGCTAAGATTCGCAAGATTTAGTTAGATATTGCTGTTTGTAATTTACATGCCTTATTTCACTGATTTGTGGTACTGTAACACCATGTTTTAGCATCATTCTTGTACTGTACTCTTCCAAATAATATAGCCTTGATGAATAACTTACAATCACGTAGCCTAGCTTGGATTGCTTTACAAAATGAATGGCTGCATAAGTACAACGACAGAGGTACAAAAGAAGTATCCTATAGAATGACAGTAAGACCAACATGTGCAATTGATACAAAGAGATACTGATACTAAGGCTAAATTTATTTTTAGATGATAATGGTGGTCCATGTACATTGTGTGTTATTTCTATAACCTTGGTTTGTCAAGGCATAATTAGCTTTTCCATGGATCAGGGAGTCTTTCTGCCCTGTGGGCCGGGTAAAACTGTCTTATCTTGTATTGTAGGTTTATCGTTGACTCTGTAGCAGATTAAAGGGCAGCCAAGAATATTCTGACCTCTGAAATAAAGCAGCCAGAGACAGAATTAGAGCCACACCAGGTTAGCCTGTGTGTGTGTGTGTGTGTGTACCTCATTAACCATACCACAGTGAAACTTCCGCCCACGTGCTCAGTCTGGGCTGCATGAATCTGGAAACATCCTTATACAGAGCTGCTTGCCTAAAAACGGCCTGGCCTGGGCCCTTAATGGTATTTACACCCTCTGTATTATTTACATTGGGAGAGGAGTAAAGAAAACACGTTTTATGAGAATGTTCCGCCCGCAAAGACGTGATGTCAGCGCCGCGGCCTCATATACAGGGGTGGGGCGAGGTAAACAAACACTTCTTGCCCATCTTTTCTCTCTCAGTTGCAGGGGTCACAGAAGGTAGGGTGAGGTGCCACTTGCCTCTCTGCTCATTGGCTCTGTTCCCTCACTGTTGATTCACAGTGGAGCTCAGAGCTGGGGCCTGAACAAGAGCCAGGGGCCAGTGTTTGTAAACTGTGGAGAAACCAAGGGAAGTACCTCATCCGACACACACACACACACACACACACACACACACACACACACACACACACACAGACACACAGCTGAGAAAGCTAAGAGAAGCGTCTCATCTGCATCGCTCACACACACACAGACACACAGACACAAACAAGCACACGCGCACGGAAGAGCCACAAGCATTGGCGGTAAACACTCAGGACTCAATGCACTGTAAATATTTACAGCTCGGCAGGCGTTGAGGAGAGAAGAACATGGCGGACCGAGCAGCTCCGGCCGAACGTGACCAGTCTCAGCCAACTCCCCCCCACCACGAATCTCCATCCTCCCCATCCCCCATCGCCTCTGACCATCGCCGGACTTCGAAATCCGCCGGGCAAACAACATTACCTTATTCAGCATCTGTGCGCTGTGGCTTACCTTGGCTTACCTTGCGGCCGCTGGGGAGGTCGCCTCAGCTGAGTGTGGGGCCGGAGGCTGCTTCCTGAAAAATCAAGTGAAGATTGTGTTTTCAGCTCGTCACAATAAGAGAGGGCAGTGGTAATCTGACAGCAAATGTCGACTGTGAGCTCCTGGTGACAGATGTTGAAGGCTCAGGAGACAAAAAAGAAAAATAAAAGGTTATATGTTCAGACTTCCAGAAGAAAGTCATAGTTTTAGGAAATAGGCAGCTGCCAAAATGAATGATGATGAGAACTGTCTGTATGTGGAGATACAAAAGCAGCGACAGCAAAAACCAGATGTGCTGAGTTTTCCTTTGCTCCCCAACATATCCTGGATTGAGTTCACTGAAACGTGCAGTAACAGAATTATTCGCCCACCAGGAGGCAGCACAACAGGTGGTAAGCACAACATGGAGGCGTTTTCACCAAACGAATGCTGTGGTTATGGTGATCTTGTCAGCAATAATTTAACTATTTATAAAACGATCACACGCAGCAACATTAGCGTCTATTAGGAGTCATGTTTCTGGTCATCTGACAAATATAGGTCGCAAATTCATTCTAATTTTAGCTCTGGTTTCGTCTCCTCCGACGCCTGTTGCTTCTCTCAACACACCAGCTAGCCGTTAACCTTGTCTGCCTGCCGTTCGGCGGTGGACAGGTAGCACACAGTGAGTTTATAAGACTTGTTTTTCACTGAGAGTGGCTTCTTGCCACCGCTGTAAACAATGTTAATGGGAGTGGTGAGGCCAGAACCAAAAAAACCAAAACAGTAAAGTTGATGGCCAATATAGCAACAGCAGTGGGCTGAGAAAACTCTCACACTGGCTCGTTCATAAATGGGCTAGCGCCAACTTTATCCCAGCCTGCCGGTCCTGCTCTGGACACGGGACCAGACGAGGTTGAAGTAAACCAAGTGATCATCATTCACTGTTAATACTGTTTGTATGTTCCAATGGACGTTCAACCCAGGAATAGTAGACATGCAAAGTGAATTATATAGCCCCGGGCTAAGGTTAACCCTGGGTAAAAAAAAAAAAAAATGTGCATCTGTAAGTTATCTGAGGGTCAACTGTAAGCTGAGGAAAGCCCTGGACTGAGAATGTTTGGTGTGAAAAGCCCTGTGAAGTAAGCAAACTGAAACAATGTACGAAAGTATACCAACATTAGCTCCCATTAGAAACTACTTTGGCCCATTCATACTAGAGCCGAGCAGGGGTCTGTTTCATTCCTTGTGAAATAAAGTTGCGTGGGTGAGCTTAAAAAGTTAAAAACTCACTCGATCAATCATATTACAAATAACCTTCAGTCTTTTCTTCTTGGTAAGCTTCACTGTCGCCTTCAGAAGGTGTCAGATAACACCTGCCTGAACAGTAATCGAATACGCAGCTTGTAAGTGAACCTTTGATTAATTTTCATTGAATGCTGCTCGACAGGCTGACAGCTCTGTTTGTTTCAAACTTGTCGCAGTGCCAGCTGGGTGTGGTTTTCAAACACACAGACAAGCACAGTCACAAGCACAGTCACACACACACACACACACACACACACACACACACACACACACACACACACACACACACACACACACACACACACACACACACATTGTTTCATTGTGACTCCAGAATAGTGTCACATAGTTGACAATCACAGATAAGCATACAGAAGGGACTTTTGAGGGCTCTTCAATGATTTACGGTGATTCAGGGCCCAGGAGAGAGGGAACTTTGGGGGGTTACCCCCGCTGAGAGGATGTGTTGTTAACTTTCACTTTGATTCTAAGTAGCAATTATACCTCATTAAAGATAGAAAGGTTTTACTTAAATCACTGTAATCTAATACATTAATACTAAATCAACAAAAACAAAACCTGGGGGAGGGGGGGTTGGATCAAATGGAAAGTCTGGGCCTTGTGGCACAAAAATTAACATCCTCTGCTCTCCACTTTCTTACTTTGGCGAACTGCCACCCATCTGGCACCCATGCAGGCTGAAGCAAAGTCTCAAAAGCATGTGCTGTTACTGCTTGACCCCAGGTCTGGGCTTAGCATGCCAAAACAATACCAGGACGAGCCGAGCTTCCCAGTGCAGCGGTGGAACACAAATAGTAACTTCTAGAAGCCGCGACTACAGAGGAGAGGGGAAACTGAAGGAGGAGGAAAAACAGCAGGACGAAGAAGAGGTGGAAATGGGTGGTGGCCAGGAAGCGGGACTCTTCCTGCCCTAATCACAAGTCAGAGAGTGTTTCCTTTCATTGTAGGAGCTCCAGATCCATTAACCAGCGAGACCCCTGCGTGCACATACACACTGCTACATACGCATCCTTATATAGAAGAAGTTAATCTTTTATAGACACAACATATATGAACGTTAATACACTCAATCAAACATTATATGCAGGCTTGTTGACTGACACAGTGAGCCGCACACACTCATTCCCACACACTGTGAGTCACAGGTACATGGATCCTACTTGGCAGGGCCTGCCGCATTGTGCAGCCCTTTGGCTCTGCTCTGATAAACACTTCATTATGAAATCCTGAGGACACAGTAAATATTTGCCGGGGCGCTTATCAGCCTCCCTTATCTTGGCGTGAACTCCAGGCACCACATGACTCCTGGGCCCTTTATTTTCTTAGTGCCTTTGCTACCACTGATAACTTCGCAGAATAGCCCAGAAGAAAAAAGTTCCTCTTTGAAAAGCTCCTGGAAATGGAGGCATGACAGCAACAGCGGCTTCGCCGCACCAAAATGTAGGCCAGGGCTCTTTTATTTGGTCCAGACGTGACCGAATGTGACACTCCAATCAGGGCAGGAATGGGCTGTATTTTGCCCTGCTCCGGGCTGGTGGGTTGCAAAATAACCAACTGTCCCCATTTTACCTGGTGAGGTGACTGATAGCAGACATACATTTACAGCTGCAGGGTTAATGAGTTATGGGTTAATGGCTATGGTTCAGTTCCCAGACTGATACATCCACCTCAACCTGTCTGACCTCAGTGAACAGACACAATAACAGCGTTCTGACTGGGTTACTTTAAAAGATGAATTAGTGAAGCAAACAAATGTGATCATTCAGATGTGATCTGCGCTCATTGATTTGTCACGGCGGTGAGTGGTCAGGTCTGGCTGTGAGGCTTCCAGAATACACAGCAACAGTGTTCATCATACACTCCTCCATCTAAGTCCTGGAAATGTTTTAGTATACAGCTCGTTCCACTTCTACTTTTAAGAGTTGGACATTGTACTTTGTTCTCTGGCCTTTTCATTGCTTTATTATTTGATTGTATGGCTGCAGAGGGACTGGAAATGCGACGAGACAGAGAAGGATGACCTGCCACTAGGACCAGGACACAGCCTCTGTACACCGGGGCCAGCTAAGGTTTCCCTTATAGAAATCAGTTAAGGCCCTTTGTCAGAGGATGTTAGCAGTTCCACCAAAGACACCTCCTTGGATCCAACATAATACACTGTGTGCTCACATCTTTTACTCTTTATATTTGCTTTTAAGAGGGAGTGGAGGAGAAGTATAAAATAGCAAAATACGTACAGTACTTGAGTAATACTTAGTAACATTCCACCACTGAAACTATGTGTATTTCCCACCCTGTTTATTATCTCATGACCTCTCAGAGTTATCTTGTGTCTCCCGGGAGGACCCCTAGATTGGGAACCACTGGTCAACATAAATTTGTATTATATTCTGTTTGCATTGTTGAATTAGTACTTTTTCTGAGGTGAGGGATCGGACTACTTCTTCCACTGGTTAATCATCCATACTTCATGTGGCTGCTCTCTGAAGATGGATTTGTGTACATTATGTAAGTGCACAGCATGTTAAAAGATTAAGATTGTTTCCTCATAGCCTGAGCCACCGACACATTACCTGACTGGGCTCTGCTTCTGGGCTCCTACACAGCTTCCATTTCAAAGGTGCAGACGCATCACCAGACGCACTTTGTTTATAGCAGAACATTACACATTATGTAATGTTTTTTCAGTTCATTCAGGACTATAAGTTTGTGTGGCGTTGTTGCTTTTTCATGTTCATACCGAGCTCTTGACCACAGCCCACCTACAGCTCTTTGTTCTTTTGTTAAGACAAGGAGACAGGAGTTCATGGGTCATGGTCTTCTCTGGAAACTAACTGGTCAGTGCTTTTTACTGTATACTGATGACAAGAGGCCAACCTCATGCTGCACCAGTCCCCCCCTCACCGCCGAGGGTCCCAGGCCAAGTAGTGTCACAAGGCAGCTGGAGCTCTGCAGCGCCCAGGACACACTTCATCCCTCTTGCCTCCAGACTTTTTCCACTGGAGGAGGAAGACAGTAGTTGTGCTGTAACATCTGTGTTTGCAGCGTAGGAAGCACAAGTGTCACACTCTCTGCAGCAGCTCATGTTTATAAGAAATCACAGCCCTGACACGCTGAAGCTTTTTCAAAATGATTTTTATTGGGAGAACTACAAAAAATGTACAGTACAAAGTTAACAGTCTCACACTCAATTTGTAGTGAACTGACTCCCCCAAAAAAATATTACAACTCTCGTTGTCTTTTTGTCCGTTTATTGTTACATTCAAAAAGCTTTACTTCTGATAAAGTAGTCAAAAGTACATAGTGCGCATCCCCCTGTACCTACTATGTACAAACCAAACGTGTTCATCCACTTCCCTCTCCAGCAAACTCAAGACTCAGACTAGATTTCAATATCAAAAAAAAAAAAAGAAAAAAAAAAACTTAACAGGAAATCAAAATAAAAAAGTAGAGGAATGGGGATTTAGAAAGGTTACGGTTGTTTTTTTGTCAGAGTGTCTGAGTGGTAACAACCTTTTTTTCCTCAATAAAAATAGTTTCAGAATCCAACACTACATTCAGTTCAACCTGTGTATAAAATATGCCATGTAGGAAAAATACTTTATTTGGTTAATTTTAAGGCATGTCAAGATGGTGAACCCCATAGGCACTACACAATAATACTGGGGCACAAGGGATTGCTACATTCTTTAGCACGTGGCTGGAATCACAGTGTGACCTCGTGCAAACAGAGAGAAAAAACAAAAATACTTTTTGGTTAATTTATTGACTTGGGTTCTTTGTCACTGAAGTCTGATCTAGATCAACAAAAAAGAAGTAAGGTTTGGACGGTCTGTACAACCACATTGTTTATACATTCTACAGAAACATCTAAATAGGGATCCTCAAGAGAGATAGAGAGAAAAAAAAAAAGCCTTCTACAGCACTGACACACAACCTCAGGAGCAAACAGCAATCACGCAACTTTTTTTTTTAATAAACGTAAACAAGGAAACAAAATTAATGAAATAAATATCACATACGTTCTCTTAAATTAAGATTTTTTTTACTCATTTACAATAAAAATAACCAAGTGAAGTTACAAAAAAAGGAGAAAAAAAACAAAATATATATATTACTGTGAAAAGAACATACACTCCACTTTATGCAGATTAATAATGGCGATCATAATTTAAACATAAAAGAATATAGATCTATTGCTTCATCATACTTGATAAATACAGTATGGACACAAAATTACCAATGTAGCCTATACTTTTTTCACAAGATAATAAATAAGTTAAATAGTCCATAGCCAGTTATGCACAGCTATGTAAATCACTCAAAAACAGCTAAAAAAATATATATTCAACCATCAGCAGTGATTTCCCCGAACAAACCCAACTCAAGAGTGCTTTTAAACCAAGCAACAAACTAGACTAACCAAACGAACCACTGGGTGGCGCTGGGAGGAGACAGGTCTGGAATGGAAGTTGAAGCTTTCAGAGAGGAAAAGGGGGGGAAAAAAAAGAAATAACACACTTTGATAAAGAGGAAAAAAATGTTACTTTGAGTCAAGGCATATTCTTGGCAGGATGGGAGGAAATCTGAAAACCGCTTACAGTCTCTTCTTGTCAAGTCATGTTACCCACACATCTAATCCCAGGAAAAAGTGTGGCTTGCCTGATAGAGCAAAAAGGGAGGAGGGGGCTGCCGTGAGCCCTTGGGCAAGGCACTGATGGAATGCCTTCTGTTTGCTATCTAAACTTTTTAATACAGCTATATTACATACAAAAGGAAAAAAAGTTTCTAAACTAATGCCAGGTCAAGGACACTTTTAAACTGTTCGAAGCTTTATTGATCCCTGTGGGTGAAGTCGTCTCCTCTTGCCCCCCTCCAGGGAGGTCAGAGCAGGGTCAGCACCCGTGGAGCTGCTAGGGATTCACTGTCTTGCTCAAAGGCACTTCGGCAGGGTGGCTGCTGATGAAGTTGGGGGTAGAGGGCACCGGGGGGAGTGGGTGAGAAGGCTTAACTGGGATCCTCTGCTTTAAGGACAGTCTACCTCAGGTCTCTTGAACACCCCCCCTTCCCGGGCCCCTCCAACCACCCTGCCCGGACCCGTCCATAAATCCACATGAAAACACAACATGACTAATCATCTGAAATCGACAGCCTGCTGAAGATTGGCAAACGTCTTCCAGCGTCCAGACTCGGGGACTCGGAGCCGCTGAGGCTCCCGGAAGAGCTGAGGGACCCGCTCGCATAGCTCTCCCGGTCAGAGAGCGAGTCTGGCGGGCTGGGAGGAGGCTCGAACACCGGCGACTCGCTGAGGCGGCGCAGCGCCTGCAAGTGGCTCATGTTGTAGGTCGGAGGGGAGGGCGGGCACACGCTGCTCTGCATGTTCCCGTAGTAGGCACCGGTGGAGTGGTTGTTGGCGTAGCCGCTGGGGGTGTGCACAGCCAGGGGGGCCAGTAAGGCTTTTAAGTCCTGTCCGGGGAAAGAGAAGGCACTGTTGATGCAGGACACGGAGTTGGGGGAGAGCACCTCCTCGTAGAAGCTGGAGACAGAGGTGCAGGAGGAGGCGGTGGTGGGCGGCGGAGGGGTCCGGGACGTGGGGTTGTCGAGCAGGGGGGACTCGAGTCCGTGGTGGGTGGAGAAGCCGGAGAAGCTCAGGCTGTGGTGAAGCTTTGGTCTGTCCCTCTGGGTGTAGCCAAGCTGCTGCGGCGGCAGGACGTCCCTGTGGCCGTAGCCGCACAGCTCGCGAGCCGACCTGGCCTCCCCCGCCTGCACGTTGGCGTTGGCGGCCGGAGCGGGCCGGCGCTCGTCGGCGTTGTGGATAAAGTGACACCGGGGGCCGTAGGGGCAAAAACCGATGGTGTGGAAGGTGCGGCACGGCTCTGTTTTGTACTTAGGGTGGCGGGACAAGCTCCTCAACTCGTGGTAGCCGTGAGCGAACTGACATTTCTCCCCGTACTTGCACGACCCGTTCTCCTCGAAGGGCCGGCACAGCTCGGTCTTGTAGCGGGTGGAGTTGATCTGCGAGCCGGGCTTCTGCTGCAGCACGGCCCGGTCTCCGTTCTCGCTGTAAGCGCGGTCGCGGAACTTGTTCTCCTTGTTCATGAGGGCCGTGGCGCTGCTGCTGCTGCTGCTGCTGTTGCTGCTCGGTGTGTTCTCCTTCAGGCTGCCGTAGGAGCCCATGGAGTATTTGTTGCCGTTGTTCATCGCCTCCAAGTTGCTGGTTGAGTTTCTGCGGAAAAATCCCGGCGCGAAGGAGCCGCCGGAGCTCGGAGAAGTGACCGGAGCCCCCACCGCCTTCTTGTCCAGCATGCTGTTGATGTGGAGGGCGTTCATGTTCATGCTTTTATCTTGCTGTGTGGAGGAAGCGAGAGAAGGAGAAAAAAAAGACGGCAGAGTTAGCGATGCACCACTCGGGTCCACATGACAAGTTTGAAAAACACTTTGCTGCAGGGTCCACAACTTGTTGCAGCTCCACACATGTGTGCTAACTTGGAGCACGCCGAGCCAGAACAGCTCAGCGTTCAGCGAAAAAAAAAAGAAGAAAAACAGCGAACTAACATCCTAACTTCTCGTCACAGTCTTACCTTGTAAAGCATGTCCATGTCGTAGAAAGCAGACAAGACCGTCGCAGACATCTCGTTTCCCCAAGTTGGCTGCCGCACTTCTTCTTTCATGGAGGACCGACCAGGATCCTTGAATGCGACGAGCGGTAGTTTGTGCCACGACTGGTGTTGGGTGTGGAAAAGAGTTGCTTTAAAAAAAAAAAAAAGTTTTACGCGCAAGCTTAAAGTCCGTAGAAAAAAAGGAGGAGAGAGAGGGGGATAGCTGTCTGTATTGTTGAGTTGTAGGTGGCTTTTATATTATTATTTTTTTCCTCCCCTCGAGAAGCGCTGAGCCAGAGTGCTTCACTGTGCGCTGCAGCCTTTTTGCATGGCTATAAATGCGTGTCGGTGGCCAGGGAGGGGCGAAGAAAACTTCCACTCACCGGTTGGCCGCCTATTCTTCAACACCACGCCTTGAAATCCAACCCCAGCACTCCCCCACTCCCCCTCCACCACCTCCTCCTCCTCCTCCTCACACCCCGCTAACTTCTTTCTTTTTCTCTTCTCTCTCTCTCTCTCTCCCTCTCTCTCTTTTAATCACACAACCAATTTTGTGGAAGTTGGTTTTGCTTTTTGGGGCTGACTCTCGCTGAGAAAGAATGCAAGAGCCAGTAAAGGGACGTCTGCTATGCACTGCTAAGCTGACACCTGAAGCTCTATGTGTTTATGTATGTATGTATGTATGTATGTATGTATGTATGTATGTATGTTATGGGGGGGGGGGGGGCTCCACATTTAAATAAATTGTTCCTCATGCTACCCCAAGCAAAAGAAGTGACCCCAAGGTGGGGTGGGGTGCAGGGGTTTGAATAAGCGACCCACCGGTGACAAGGGCCACCCCTCTAGCCCTGTGGACCACCGCACTTGGAAGCTGACACATGTATTTGTAATGGAAGGAAACTCTCCCTCTCCCTCTCTTCTCTCTCCCTGTGGACGGGGTGAGACCACAAGTATGAGCGGAGAGGAGTCCAGGCAGAGTGCAGCACAATTTTTAGAATCCGCCGGTTGCATAATATACTTCCACAGTGCAGCAGCAGCAGCAGAGGCCCATTCCAGCCTGCTACACATGGAGCTATAAGACAAGTTAATGCCCCACATGACCTACTTTTGTATTGTCTCAAAACTCAACCTCAAAGATGTCGATCTCAACCCTTCAAATTACAGAAATCTGTCCTCTCCCCTAAAGCACGGCGCGTCGAGTCGTTATAGACGAGGAATGGATTTACTCTGGTTAAATCTTTTGCAGCCTCTCTTCTAAAGTTCCTAACTTGTTTTTCTCAAAATCTCAGAGCCCAGACTGCAGGAATGTGGTTTCCATGTGGTACAGCAGAGCAACACTGCCCCCATGAGAGCACCATGGGAACTGACTGGGAGGGAACTGTGGCGCCACCTGCTGAGCGCAGCTGGAGCAAGAACTTCAAACTTGCACTCAGGCTCATTTAGCAGCAAAAATATCACATTTTACTGCAGAGAAATTGTCTTTAAGTGTCCTTTTTCTTTTCAATGAGAGGGTAAAGTACAGTTCCAGGCACGGAGAAAGCCTCCATGTTTTAGGATGTTTTGGTCATTTGACCAAAAGCCACCCAGTCACCACAGTCCCTCCTTTGTAGTCAAAAGAGTCAAAAGAGCGCAGTGCGGTCGCAATAAGCTGCCCCTGTCTCAGCATGATGTAACCCTCCCAGGACGGCAGAATGTTCACATGAAAATGTCAAACTACTCCGCTCCGCTCTTGGAGTCATGTCAAGTTTGAAAAAACCACAGTGGAAAGATTGCAGAGTTGGCAGCAGAGGACGGGGCACTATATCAGGGCTCGGCGAGGCAGATATTTTGGTCGGGGAGGGTGTAAAAAGTTTGTGCGACACATATCACCAGAAATTGCCGGTTTGCGAGACACTGGTAACCATTAAGCCTTTTTTTCCATATAGGATCATAATTGGAAGAGTGGTTATTAAAAAAAAAAAGAAAAAGATTATTATCCCTGTGACATGATTAAATATTGTATCATGTGCTGAACGGTTTTGGTTGGAGAGGCAGGGACGGAGGGTTTTTTGTATAAAAAAAAAAAAGAAAGAAAGAAAAAAGGGGGAAAATAGCAACAGGCGAAAAACAAGTGACATAAGAGCTTGGAATCTACTACTACCAACCCTAAAATTAGGCTGAGGGCTGCCCCAGGACTATTTGCGCTTTGCAAGTTGTGATAAATAGTTTAATGTGAAGGACAGACACGCCGAGGCTCCTGAGAAATCCCTTGAACATGTCCTCGTCCGCAGAAACCGCTCTCCCATCACACGGCTCTGTTTTTATAGGGGGATGTTGAGCTGTTCCAAAACATTACGTCAGATTTACTGTAACAGGGAACATGGCTACCAGGGAGGGAGAAGGGTCCAGCTGTACGAGAGGGCAGCATGAATCCACACACATATTCCTACGCATGTGTGCGCACACACAGAGAGAGAGAGAGAGAGAGAGAGAGAGAGAGAGGACAGTAGTCCATTGTGCCGTCCTAATTACATAACCAGGAAAAGTAGAGGGAAGCATAAAAACACAGTCCAATGGGAAGAATCCTGCAGTAAATTAAATATCACAGGAAAATAACACCTCGTATAAACATACAGTAGAAGTCAGAGCGTGTACTGAAATACAACTTTGGTGACGTGTCAGAGAAAACACTTGCTTTCACAATCCCATGCCTCGGTCATAAAGCTCGCCCGTCGCACAATCGCACCATTGAAGTTGGTTCTTGAAGCTTTAGGCGCTGAGTTGTTTTGTTCCAACCCTTAAATCCCTGCTGGACGTGCAGAGAGCAGAACAGCCTGTGTGCTCAATACTGACACTGTTGAAGTTTGTCGTGTGACACATTCTCGCTGATAAGACGAACAGGGCATGAAGTGTTGTTTTGCACAAGCTTGGACTGAATTATTATTATGACATCTGCCAGACTTCCCTACACATCTTTACACATTGTTATTGTTGTTATTATTATTATTATTGTCTATTGCTATTAGTTTAATCAAGAAATTCCACTCTATGTTTCTATATTCTTTTGAGGGAAGCATGATATAGAGTCAAAATGTGGTCAAGTTTAGATGTAACATTTAATTTGAAAAGACATCAAGGAACAGTCAGAAAAATTAAAACACATTTTAATCAATGAGGGTTAGACGAAGACGAAGTAACAAGTACAGCGTAAAAAACCTAATTGTTTTCTTCATTCCCTTGATTCAATAATAAAAAGACCTGACCACAAAGCCAGTCTGTGGTCTCATGCATTGGGTCAGTGTTCCTGTCTTTTAATATGACGATTTATGAATGTATCCCCTAAAATTCAAAGCACTGCCGTTTCCTCTACCTCAGCCTCTCGAGCACGTCCAGAACCAGAGTGGCCCTCTGGTGCCGCAGCACCAGCCGGGCGTGCTCCATGGTGCAGGAGAACTGGGGCAGAGCTGGGAGGGAGTCCAGAGCCTGCTGGGAGCTGAGAGCCTTGGCTTTGGCCTGAGTTGACAGCGTTTGGATTTGTTGGACCTGGTCTGGATCTAGGGTGCCTGTAACCTGCTGGAAGGTGATGAGGAGGGAGCCAAGTTGTCTATGAAGCAGCTTCATCCACTGGACCGGCTCAGCCCACAGGTTCAGTTCCCCCTTCTCGAACAGGAAGTCTTCTTCATCCTGGTTAAAAGTAAAATGGGTGAGTTTTTAGCCACTTGGGGGGGGTCAAAACAAGCTGTGCCACACTTAATCAATTACAAAACTGACATCCTGATTGTGTCCACCTGCTTGTTCATTACCTACTCCTCTTTGAGGGAAGGTTCATATCAAAACTGGGGTTGATAAGAGCAGTGAAACTGACTCAAAACATAAAGCTGCAGGAAGTAAAACCAAAACAATGAGCTAAAAATACAAAAAAACAACTCAACAGTCCTGAGGGGAACTACTTCATTATGATGATTATCTGTGGGTTTCTCATTATGAGCCTCACTTCCCCATCACATCCTTTGACGTATACCGTAGTTATTTCAGATACACTGATGAGTTCAGCTTGAAAAATACAACACTGTTTACTTTACAGCTGAAGACATTTAGGAGCACAGATCAAGCACAGTTTAATTTCACTTTACTCAAATGTGTGTCTAACAGTGCCTCTCAGCTGAAAGGCTGTCTTCAAAGTCTGGAATAGAAAGAATGAACCAACTGAATAGGAACCCAAACTAAATGGGTAGACTAGCAGTGTGTGCCTGGAGAGCAGAAACCTTGGTGGCATAAAGCATTCAGCCAGTTTTGACTAATCCTGTGAGCAGAGCAAAACAAGAGCAACACGGAAAATACAATGTAGGGCTCTCTGGCCTTGTGATTCCGCACTTTGCAGACACCATAATAAACCGACCTGGACTACAGGCTGTCATTCAGTATTGTATTATAAAGCTCAATGACAAAGAATGATATCCCTCTAACACGTGCACAACACGCGCCTTAAAGGGTAACTCCAACAGTTCTCCACTCAAAAGTGTGTTTGCAGGTTTTGTGGAGTACGTCTTTTATGGCTCCAGTAATGTCCCTCAGTGGCTACATTGCATTGTGGGTAATGTAGGTGCTGGCTTGTGAAAAAGCAGTCCACTGGCCTAGCACTGCACTCCTATAACACTGTTGGATACAGCAGAACCAAAGTTATTTGTCTTTTTATTCCACACATCCCTCTTCCTTTTCAAAAACCTGGTGCCTACATTACCCACTATGCAATTTGGCCCTGAGGCATTGATATTTAAATTAAATGTAGTTGTTATAAAGTCAGTTGATAAGCAGACTGGCACTTGAGGAGGTGTCCTATTTGTTCAAACTCTGGCGGTTAATGAACAATCCCTGCTGTACCCACGGAAAATAGAACAGTGACAGCCACCACGTCCATCTGTCATCATTGTCACTTGAAAGGAATCATCGCGAGTACATGTCATCTATTGTAGTGCAAATTAGTCACACTGTTCCTTTGTGCTGTTTGTGATGTTCTTGTGCCACGGTGTAACAATGTGAGCTGCCAATATGTATCTGCTGTGAGGTCACGGAGGCTCTTGTTTACACCTGGTACTGACATGTGTCTTTGGTGATGTAATCAGGCCAGATGGGCTCTCATGGGAGTGCACACCGAAACACTGTCCGATTTCCGTTTGGCCTGAAGAGTCGCTACATCTACGCAAACAGAAAGGATGTACATGTTGCTTGTGGAGCGGGGAAGTGAGATCGCAATCGCAAGTGGTCACTCATTATACATCTGGGGACACATTCTAACTCCAGGCGTAAACAGGGTCAGAGACAAATTCCTGCGCAGTCTTGAGTTACATGACGGATTCTCACCAGAGTGGATGCCTCGTCTGTTACTGCCTCATCGTTGCTCTCTTCATCTCCCAGCAGCCACTCTGTCAGAGCGAGGACACCCGCTGGTACCTGCCCCCACTGCTCAAACAGCCGACAAAGGAGACCCACGCCCGAGTCCAGGGCTACTGGAGGACACACGGAGACACCTGCCACATCTGAGGACAGAGAAGACAACATGGTCATACAGTTTGTAAGAAGAGTTTTACATTTAAAAACATGCAAAACTAGTTCACAGATGCACAGTGAGCGGTAAGGAAGCACCCAGAATATGAACGACACAGATGACAAACTTCTTTGGTGCAATCGATTTGGTCAGGTTTTCCACCCCTCACCCACACGTCTTCTGTTGCAGATGCAGTGTCATTGGGTGACTGAGTCAGCTGAGAAGTGGTTGAACTTAAGGTTGTTTCACCTTTAGTCTAAAGTTCAGCTTTGGAATGACCAGAGGGCCTCTGCCTGGGGATCTGGGGTTATGTTTAAGCTCATAATAAGGTAAGAGGTCAGGAATACAACTATGGGGAAAGAACCCTGCAAAATTGTGAGATCTAAAAATGTCAAGTGCAGGACGGCATTCACCAGCTGTTTGCCAGACTATCGCTAAGTTTAAAGTGTAAAAAATATCCCTAATTAACTGGATTAATGTTATTGGTGTCATGTTTTGCAGTTTGAGTTCTACTAGTTTGGAGTAACAAGTAAGTAAGTTGAGTTACCTTGGCAAAAGTTTAACCTTGATGTTGAGTGTAAATATGTAGCGACAACTGATCTATAATTATTCATATTTAGTAATGTGTATATTGTATAACTAGGCTAAAGTCTGAGCTTAAATAGAGTGGCTGGTGTGCATGTCTTTCTGATCGAAACAGGTCAAATATTAGCAAGCTAATGGAGGTTTCTGTCAGCTAGCTGAGCTAGCTGACAGCCATATTGGACAGTAACTAGGTGTAACTATTTTGTAAGGGTTTGTATAAGTAATCTCTATGAAAATTGGTATCCTAATTTAGTGGTATGTAAATCCCCACCTTGTAAACACTAAAGTTACATTATGACGAGGCAATTTTTTATGCTTAAGGAGAGCTGATGCAACTGCCTGAAAGCTTTTTTCCCCTTAGGGCAGTATGAACCACTTCTAATAAAGTTATGATGGTTACTGATTGTAATGTGAGCAGCAGTTACTGCAACGGTTGACCTTTTAAGGTGCTTAAATTTAAACTCTGGTTCATGCAAAATGCCTTTTCTAGCCGTTGAACAGGGGAAAACATACTAGAGTCAGAAGCCAGACAGCTCTGCGGTGAACAAAATACACCTACACTGTTGGCCTGGGGCCAGATCTGTCAGTGTCTTCACATGCATGTAAGTCACAGTGAGCTTCTAAGAGTAACCTGGTGTGATAAAAAAACATGCCAAAGAAAACCTGGCTTACTCTACTAGGATAAAAGTTGTAGAAAAACACGATTACCATGTCTACATGTCTGCTGCAGAAACCAGACTTCTTGGCCATGAACACAATATGCAGGTTTCTGTTTGTCTGTCTACAAGAGTGGATGTGCATGACATTAACCCATCCCTTGGAGTGTCGCGTGATGTGCCTGTATCCACAAAATTTAAATCCAAACTCTGAATAAAACTCAAAATAAATACTCAATATAACTCTGAAATATAAAATAAATCAGTTTCCACAGTTAAACAGAAGACGTTTTGTATAATTCAGATGCGTTTGTACTCTGGGGAATACTTGCCTGTCACAGATCCGCAAGTCCAAAAACAAATGAAATAAATATTGCCGGGTTTGGTCAAAACTCTGGCAGGAGGCGGTGAAGGAATACCTCACTCTTATATGTAAGCAATTTTCTACCTTTGCATGATTTCGCTCGACAACCATGTTTCTGTGTGTGTGTGGTTTTGTGTGTCTGTGTGTATGTGTGTGTGTGTGCAAGCATTGGTGCTTCTGGAGTTAGGACATTTAAATGATGCAGGGCTAACAGTATGTTCCAAACTTAGTGTTTGTGTGTGTGCATGAGTGTGAGTGTGTGTGCATGTGTGTCATCTCTGGGCTTGGACGGCATTCTGGGAAACAGAACTATAACTCATATAACCAACCACCATCAGGGTGTGTGTGTGTGTGTGTGTGTGGATTCAAAAACTATTCTGCACATCGCACCAATACGCACACATTGCATTTAACTTCCTGTTTACGTGTTAATGAATGGCTCGCTGAGATATATGTGAATACAGTGTTCATGTGGACTTTTCTTTTACATGTTGTGGCCGCCAAGTGATGACTTGAAAAATTAATGACATGTTTTGGTAGCCGTCTACAAGAAGTCTTCGGTCGCTGCTTCTACCTTCACATTTGTAGGCAGGACACACTTCAAACAGAGGGAAAACATAACGTATGACTTCATTTAACGACTCCAGTTGTCCATGCAGCAGCCATCCGACACAGAGGTTTTGTGTTGGTGAGTGCGTGAGAGTGTTGTTCTCCCACCTTGACCATCCTCACCACAGCTGACACCCAGATAACACCAGGGACTTCAAAAGGCTTTCAGAGCAACTAGCCAAAACACTACCAGTATGGGAAGAGAGGAGGGGGGGGGGCGGAGGTATATAGACCCCCATCGGCACACATATAGTATAAAACACACACACTCTCAGGGTTGGGAACCCAGATTGTTTTTCCTCTTCAGAGAGGAGGCGTAAAATCGGAGCCGAGTCTGAAGTCTGAGCGGAGAGGGAAACCCGCTCTGTGAACATTAGAGGCTGCTGATTGTACCGTATTAGAGGAGATTTAAGACGCTAAGAGCTTGAGTGACAAATTCCTTTCTTTACCGAGAAGCCGCCTCTCTCTTGGACAGCTCTGCCTCTGATGTCAAGCCTTTACAGCCCCCATAATAGGAACATAATAGGAAATTTTAGCTGCATTCAATTTATCTACTTTTCTACGGAGGTTTCACACATCGCTTAACGCAATTTCCCTCCTCGAGCTTTTGGCGCAAAATGCTCCTTTTTCTCAAGGGGATTGTGTTTCAAGCCATTACTGGCATGTGGGATGCATAGTGTGCAAGTACTGTATGTGTGTGTGTGAGCGTCAGCTGCCATGAGTTTAGTCCTAAGTAGGTACTGTTTTGCGTTCGAAGATTGCGTGAGTTTATGTCAGACTGTCATGTCTCTGCAAATGACAATATCAGTGCCAGTTGGTGAATGAAGGAGTGTGAGTAAGACGGGGCGAGGCCCTGTGTGCCTAAGTGTGTGTAAGTGTGTGTGTGTGTTTTGCAGTTGGCATTGACTGGCACACACTCCATCGGCTGGCACTCTTCTAGTACATTTGAGCTGGGCAGGGCAGGAGTGTGAGGGAAAAACTTAACCTTGTGCCACTTATGGAAACAGTATAACAGTCGTACCATTCTGAGCTTCTGAAGAGATGTTCCTCTTCAACTGGACCAAGATCTTTGGTTCCCTTGTTAGAGACTCCACCATGCTTTTTTTAGCAAGTGCTTCATATGTTAATCTGTGGGAACCGTAACAAGCCCATTGCCGTGCACACAGTATCATCTTTGCTGAAGCAAACCACCATCTGACAAGTGGACACAAAATCCAAACAGCCAAATAGTTTATTGTTGCAGACTTTAAGTATAGGCTGCATCCCAGTCCCATGCTACATGCTAACTCATAGCAGGTTTTGACTATATAGTGGTATTACTGAATGAAGAGGTTGAGTACTGAACTAACGCCAATACGATCACAATGATGACATACTGATGTTTAGCAGTTACCATGCTTAGCATGGTCAATAATCTCTGTTTAGCATGTTAGCATCCTGAGGAGAACACTGATATCTGTACCAGGTCTCATGGAAATCCAGACCACAATTCACCACAAATATGAATCTGGCCCTACAGAAAAGGTGGACCGTCCTCTAGGTACCATGGATTTCCATCAAATAGTTGTTGAGATACTTTAGTCTGAACCAAAGCGGTAGACTGACACAGACATCCCTAGAGTCACACAACTATCATGCCTTAAAGTCAGAATGTGGACAAGAATAGAGACTAAGAGTTTTAATTTTTGAGGTTAGTGTCAAAAAACCTATATATTTGGTAAAACCATTGGGCTGTCCTTAAAAAAAACAAAAACCTTGAGGTTTCCTCATTAGTCCCCAGAGTTTTTAAACATACTCGCACATCCAAACTCAGTAGCTCTAATGAATCTGATCTAGATGTCAGTTATACAAAGTTAATCTACTCGTAAATGGACTTTGAGTCCGGCTACTTTTGTCAAACCACCATTTCTAAGGTCAAGAATGAACCTTCATGACTTTCTTTGTGTTTTACATTTGATTCATGCCCATCACAGCATGTATGATAACAGTGAAGCACACTGATTAGTATGCTAATGGTAAATACAGTAAGAAAATTAATTGCATAATACATACAATCAGTTTAATTGACCATTGGCTGGGTTTCAGACATCAATGCTCTGCTCACTGCTGCAGCCTCACTGTGTCTGATCAACAGTCGTGTCATTAAAGTCACCAAATTAAATGAAGAGGGTGAAGAAACCATAGCTGTTCAGCAAATCCTCACTGAGCTCCTGCAGCTGGGGGGGGTCAGATGTCCCATTGAGAGTCGGGGGAGGGAGAGGATACGATGCGTGGGTGGGCGGGCGGGTGGGCGTTTTCGGCGGGCTGTCAGGACAGTGAAACGAGAGAAAACCCCCACAGTGTTATATTCACTGTACCTGCATCTGAGCCATTTTGGGTTAGAAGCTGCCCCTTTACATCACTGCTTCAGCTACAGACATCCTACCTGTGGACCAGAACCTGGACCATCGTACCGATATCTCAGCTGACAAATGCTCTGTCCAGGCTGTATGGAATAAAGACCTGATTGTGGGGCAAAGACTTCCTATCCAACAGAGGCTCCAAAGACCTACATACGTAGAATTTAATCTCTGATCTTGGGGCATCCGAAAAGCCATTCTATCGTGCTTGAACATGCATCGCAGTTGTTCGAAAACAGCCGTTCAGTTACGAACAAACGTGACGGTTGACAAAGACGGGATTTTCGCTTAACAGCTAAAATAAAACCACAGCCTGAATCTTTGCAAAGGCTCAAAGGAACATGCGAGGCACACAGAGTGCATGCTGCAGACGCTGCAGTGGAGCCGAGACACCAGGAAGCATAGGTGTGAGATGGGGAGAGAGGTGTGAAATAAAAACACACACTTTACAGCCCTGACTTCCTCTGGTGGCTGATGAGAACCAAGAAGGCCGAGAACAGCAACAAAAACAACAACATCAGCGACAGGAAACACTACCTCGCATAACAACAGCACAAACTTAGTGAATGTAGAGCATTAACATAGATATAATGGTCTGAGATTATGCTGGTTAGTTGAAGCTCAATGCAGCAGCGTTTTTTCATGAGACACAGTCAGTGGTTTGTTCAGTCAGAGGATCAAATACAAGTCAAAGCCTACCTCAACAGGGGGCCAACGGGGGCTCCCATCTGTCTGTCATAGAAACTCCATCCTTACAAAGAGCACCAGAGGCAAAGACTTCCTGACTTACAATCCTGAGTACGGATCATTTTCAATTCTCAAAATTCAACTGAAAAGCAATTTTCAGAGGCATCATCAGTGTCACATCTTTACACTTTAGAAAGCTCCTCCAGATCCAGAGATGAAACGATGCCGTTGCTTTCTCAGGCTGAGCAGCGCTTCTCCTATGATCTTGTGGAAAATGGGTGACGTGCCCCTTTAAAAGTGTTCTTTTGTCTTTCGGGCATAGGTGTCTTTTATGTAAATGATCCTTATGGTTTTATTCATGGAAGAACATTTACAGAAGGCATAATGGCCCAACTTGGATCCTGGAGTAAGAGAAGGAGCTGTGGATCAGAAGAATAGTGGTTGTTGTCATCTTCGTGCCACCCGTCAACATGTTCACATTCTGACCTATTACTTCTCATTAGTGATTAATACAATGACCACATAAATCTTGATCATCGTGTAACTTGTCCTTAAGTTTTTATCTCAATCTCAAAGCAATAAAAGCTGCTTCTGCCTTACTTCCTGATACTTTAGGTGTCAAGACCACACTTTGCCATGATGTCACTCACACAGGGTGAAAACATTACCAGCCAACAGTGCCGTGTGTGATAATAATAAATGACCACAGCAAGCGTGACAGTTCTGCTTCTACCACAGATTTTGTGATGTCCTTCAGAGTAACGAGATAGGTTGGGTCTTTCATCGTCATGCCCAGTTTGGCAAACACAAGACACTCATTTACCTCAGTGTTTCTCTTCTGCGGGCTGCTGCTGTTATTTTGTTTTTCTTTTCTTCCTCAGTATAGCTAGCTGGACAACTTTGTTCCAAGCTCATGAGGCTGAACACAGCTAAGTTACAGACATGCAGCGTGGAGCCGAAGACCCTTTTAAACCCGGCATTTAAACCCAACTCTGAGGGGACATGCAACCTCAAATTCAGAAACACTTAGTAACCCTGCCCCTCAATAACAATGTTATCGTCCATCATCAATCGCCAGATCATCAGACATCACCCAACCCTAGCACACACTACATTTATTAAACTAAACACATTTTAATCTCTTTGTACAAAGAAGGTGATACATTTGAAAGATTACAAGGTGGGTGTTTTATTTCTTTCCGCGAATATCTAACCAGCTGCTGAGGTCTTCTCAGACTTGTGGAATGTTAAAAGTGATACATAAATCTTATTAGGTCTGGTCCAGATAAGATTGCCAAAGAGTTTTTACATCGAAGTGACTTATTCAGACAAGACAGCAACATATTAAAACTGCTAGCACATTGTTGTAAACAGGCACTCACGAACTCGAATCAAAAACATTACCTGACTCTGTGTGAATTCTCTTAATGAAGTCAACTCCACCAGTGCCCCGTGAAGGTTAAAGAGAATGTTTACAGATAATAATCATTCACAGTGAACAGAGGATGCACAATGAGGCTGTCTCAGTTTCACATGGTTCAGTTGTGAAACACACCAAGAAACTGTACTCGTATTTTATCTTCGAAACACATCACAAGTGTCACGACCCGCTGCTGTAGACGGCGATGAATACACCACACACACACACACACACAGAGACACAGCCTGCAGCAACCAGTCATCAGTACAGACATGTGACTTTATTTCACACCAGACGCTAGATCATTAAAATCTCATTCCCCACGCTGCCTTTGCTGTTCGAGGATGGCACAAGTGGTGAAAACCTCAGCTCTGTTTGTGCGCTTTCACTGGAGGGTGAAATAACAGCTTATTTACTCCAAAAGTAAAAGGTTAAAGCTGCAATTCAAAAGTTAAGTCGTTCCCTGGTGACAGCAAGCGCCTCCGCTTTCTGCACATTTTGCTCTTTCTTCTCAAATTAGGAACACTTTCCATGTTCAGCCAGTCTACATAAACTAACACAAACCCGGGTTTAATGGTCGAGTGAGTATTGTGCTAAAATAGGACACGGTCTGTTTAATGAGTGTCCTTCAGCACTGGCAGGTCGGTTCATTCAACTGCGTCACCCACTGTAAATGAATGAACTGGGGGAAAGGACACATGAATGGCACATATTCTGCACAGGCATGTGTTGGCTTTACAGTAAGCAAAGTAGGTTACCTCAGGCGAGCTGCTGGATAATGGTTCACTGACAATGGCCTGGAAAACATGGGCATGTCAGTGTGTGAGTGTGTGAGTGTGTGAGTGTGTGAGGCCACGGCTGCATTTCTCAACAGGGTTCAACTGTACTTGAGAGTAGTGGATGTCAGTACAGTAAACATGAAGTTATCGCTAGCAGCCATTTAGCGTAGCTCAATAACAAGACTGAAAAGGAAGAACACTGCTAGCCTGCCCCTCTCTGAAAGTAGCACAATTTGCCTTTAAACACATCACAAGATAATAATATCTTAATATCTGTACGGTTTAATCTGTGAAAAAACTGCAGTGTAAAAACTGCAATTTTCCATTTTTCTCACGTTTGAGACTGTTTTTGGCAAGGATTAAACAATAACAGCATTTTACACTTCATTTATATACAGATCAATTCGCTTGATTAGCTTCAGACAGAGCCAGGCCAGCCGTTTCCTCTGTTTCCAGTCTTTGTGCTAAGCTAAGCTAAGAGCTGTAGCTCCAAATTCAGCGTAAAGACACGAAAGCTCCATCAGTCTTCTTATCCAAGTCCAAGCAAAAACTTTGATCAGGGGAAGGAAAACTAAATATCAGCTTTACTTTTGTAACTACTCACGAGTAGGACATTATGTTAGAGGCATTCTTCCCAGACACCTTTTGAATTCAACATTTGTATTACAAATCTTATTTTAGCTTTACATATCGAAAAAAGAGCCACCTAATTCTACCCATTTGACATCCAAATAGGTGAAGAATAGGGGGTTGATTTGTCAAAAGATCGAGGGAGGAGAGGTCTTCTGCCAATAACAGTAGATACTGCCAAAGATAGTTTTAAGATATAATACAGTCTGCAGCAGCTGTGCGTTCAAATGTTTAAAAATGACCTATGTTATATATTTAATGTAACATTTCAAACAATGTTCAAATCCAAAGATTTTACTCAAGGTAACATTGCGCTTCACTTGGTCACCTGTCGCTCTAACTTTAGGGAGAGGGCCAGGGAGTGAGGAAGGAAGTCAATTCATGAGACTAAACACAACATGAACAAAATTTTAATATATTATCTCATCCAGGAAAAAAATTCTGCCTGAAGCACGTAAATGGATTTTCATTGCCAATGGTCCCGTGATCCTGTGCAAGTCAAATCTGCTGTTTTGGTTGAGAGGTGGAATGATATACTGTGCATTTAAAGTTACACACAGGCCTCATTTTTCAAGTGGAAAATCTCATACAGGATCAATGAATAATGTCCAAGATATCTGACTTGATATGTCTAGTTGTTACTAAATACAAGTCTGGAATATCATTTGTATTCTCCTGTTGTCACCTCAAGCCTGGTTTTCACAACTTAATGTTTTGTATTATTCTACTACACAAAAATAGTTGTTCTTTTGTCTTCCCAATCAGAATTGTGATCAATGCCCTCTTCCAAAGCGACGTCCAATCCAAATCCCTCTGTGCTCTATATATAAAGTGATCCCTCTGTTCCTGCCCTGAGTCTGTCACAGTGCTGGAGGTCCAGCGAGGGTGAGCGGAGTTCGATTTCAGACCCAATTAGTCTAGAGGTATTTGGGTGATGGTGGTGGTGGTGGTGGTGGTGATGCTGGTGGAGGGTGGGATTGGGTTAAATTAGATTTGCTCTTCCTGTCCAAGACAATGGCTCCACTGTGGTTCACAGCTTCATCTGACCTGATGAGAATCTGCTCAAAATTTCTCTCCCACACACATTAAACAGGTCTTTTCAGATTTCACCTGCTCTAAAATCTAGTTTTAGTCTAGTAGCGTGTGTAAGTAGGTAAAATGGCACTATAGTACGTGAAACAAAATGTTGCATTCACACACTTTATTACAGGATAAGTGAGCCCTGCTTCCCTGTTTTTACCTGAGAAAACCCAAACATAGTGAGTGCTTCAAACTAATTTGAAAACATTTGCCAAAATAAAAAAAAAAGAAAAGGTAAACTTATTCACATTTTTGATGAGAGTTAATAAAAAGACTGATTATACTATTCAGAGCCAGGCTAGTTGTCAGTACTCTCTCTGGAAAGAAACCCAAAAAGCACAATTCCCCACATGTCAAACTATTTCTTCATGCTTCTCAGATATACTGATTAAACTGTCAGTATGTTTTCCTGTTGTCTATTAAACTGAATTCCTAATTTAGCTTGGTATTGGGTTTAGATGAAATCTAGTCTGTTCAGCAGGAACATTATCAGCAACAAACCGCCAGTTTAAACATTCCAACTGCATTTTAAATCTCTTTCCTCTCTAAAAGGGAGGTGGGACGAGTGTTTTGCATGTTGTCCTGTGTGTGTGTGTGTGGTGCAGAACCCGTCTCAGTTCCCACATCTCTGCCTGTCTTCCATATCAAAGGGCCAGGAGTCGTCACCTCCATCTGAGGCAGCTAACACCTCAGATACTTGACTCTGCAACGGCAGGTCATAAAACACACACACACACACACACTATGGGCCGACTAGCTGGATTTCCTGCAGGGGATGGGAAAGACGCTCACAAACAAACACACAGGCTCTCACACACACATATTTACAGTGACGTGCACGGACACAAACACACACAGTAATGTTGTTTTTCCACTGGCACAGCGTTGCGCTATATAGCTGTGGTGTGGAATAGCAAGCCAGGCTATTCCGTTTCTATTTCCTGACAGCGGGGAGTCAATGTGCTGACCTGAGATATTATACAGGTCACCAAGCCAAAAGGTATCACCACCGGAATCAAACTCCACGTCTGCCACGGTGGCCAACAACATTACCAGCACGACACTGGAGCTCTTAAAACGCTTTCAAAAATCTGACATGTACCATAAATCTGTGTGATAGGAGCAGCTATACTGAGCAACAAAATAAGTGATAGCCTGTGTCTTTGTTAAGTAAAAAAAAAAAAAAACCCTTCTTCAACCGTAAATGTGGGTTTTTTTTAAAACGGCAATTGACTCCTTCCCCATGCCAGCCAATGAGCTGTCTTAATTTTTGTGTGTCATGTTCAGCAACCTGAACTGTAGAAAGCAGCGGATCACATACCTCATCAGACTACAATCAGATGAAGTTCAATTTGATTTAGAGAATCAATATCATTCTGAATCAGATATTTCATTTTTTTTTACCTGGGCCGATGATGAAAGTAGCTAACAAGTGAGCCATCTCACTTCTTTCTCATCTCTGTTGAGTGGCACATGCTCAGTTCTGATCAGGCCACTTATTTTTTTGGTATGGACTAACTTTTTTTTTCATTTACCAGTACTGTAACAAAGTTTAAAACAACAGTATCAAAACAGTGGAGAAAGAAAATAATTATGGCTACTCAGATTAATTTAATCAAGTAATTTTTTGGGGTACTCAAGTCTGTAATTTTACTTATATGTTGTAAGCATGGGATGTAATGTCTGCTGTTGATAATGCACCAAACAACTGTTAAAAAGTAACAGATAAACTGATGAGCATTCGAGAAAAATACCATGTGGTTGAGTAATATTTTGGAGTATAGATTTTCTGCACTCTCTCCACCTCTGATCGTGACAACCTTAGGCGGCAGCGAGTGCAGTCATACAATCATGATGACTTCATTAAATACCACAGCTACCCAAGTACCAAAATGTCCTCTCAGCTCTCTGTCCTATATTTAATTTTAGAAACATCACTTAAGTCTAAACTTTCAAAGCAGAAAGATGACATATTTTTCCAAATGAGGGTTTTGTTTGTTGTTTTTACAGCCAGTGGGATGTGACCTCTTTTGGGTTTTTCTGTTGTTTTTCATTTACATGAGGAATCCAACGTTCCTGGCCAAGTCACTCATTCATTTCGTACGAGATTACCAATTTACCGTCTCATTTCTTCCGTCTGTGTTGTTGCGCTGCATTCCTGCTGTGCTTACGACACATGTTCAAATAAAACAAGGAATTCGTTGCAATTTTTATGATCAGCTTGGAGGCTGGAGTAGGTTTTGGAGTGAAGAGTGAAGTCACACATGAAAAAAAAAAAGGAGATAAAGTTTACGGTAAGTAACACACACTGACTCCCACGCACACGCACAAACTGTAATCTGCAAATGAGTAGTGAATAAGGATGGACAAAGGAGGACACCCCACACACACTCATAAGGACACCCAGCCTGTAATTATGCCTATTGTGTTCTCTTCCTGTTCTACAGAAAACCTCTCCATCTTAGTCATGCTGTTGAGCTCCTATCTGATTTTTAGCTGATGGCTTATCTGACCCTGTCTGGCCTTATGTACATAAACACATATAGAACACACACACACACACACACATTGCTTTTGGATAAAATCCTGGTATCAAAACACTTTCAGGAATTTTAAATGGGCTTTCCTTGACCTCTCATATCATGAACCACCCTCAGCCTTTAAAGGAAAAGGTTTAGAGTTTTCCCACTCATCGTAAATGGTCAGTAAATACATTAAAAATGTGGTCAGCTAAAAAATTCAAACATGTCCATGTAAGCCTTTAGCTAAAATAACCCTGACGGGAGTTGAGTCTTCCCCTATGACTCTGCCCTCCTATCAATAAACAGCGTTGCTATGAGAGACTTTTGAGGACATGTTTTGCCGTCTCGTGTTATGTTATGAGATACCATCAGTGGCGACAGACACAATAAGGGTGGCTCCTGGAGGAGAGCTGGGAAAATACAGGAAGTGAGTGTTGTGAGGACAGGAAGTCACGCTGGGGCGGGTTTTGCGAGGGGGCACTTGAGGGCCGGCAGCTGTCGGTCCTCTGATAGTGTGTGTGCGTCTGTGTGGGAGAATTGTGAGGCTGTTTCTGTCATTAGTGCGACTGTCATTAGTATGTGTATACTTAAGAGGTACGGTAAAGCCTGCCATCATATGATTTTTTAGAAAACAGAACTCAGAGCGTTTCCCGAAACAATGACACATAACCAGACACACACACACACACACACACACACACACACACACACACACATATATATATATAAACACACACTTTTCACTCTTGCGTCTCAACTGCCAAACTAGAATTAGTGCCCTTCATTCCTGGAATGCTCCCCAGCCCCTTTGCACGAAATGATGTCATCAACCCTTTTATGGCATCAGCATGTGTTTACCATTTTTATGTGTGTGTGTGTGTGTGTGTGTGTGTGTGTGTGTGTGTGTGTGTGTGTGTGTGTGTGTGTTTATAAGTATGCATTATCACTGTTGTCTTACCAGAGCCAAAAGTCAGTGGACACCCCTATAAATTCCAGGTGCTGCAGACACACCCGTTAAAAAAAAAAACAAAACAAAAAAAAAAACATAAAATCCAGGAAATAGCTGTGAAATCTCCATAAACAAACATTTAGAATACAGAATGGGTGTTGAAGAAATCACTGACATGAGGAGTGTCACTGTCACAGGATGCTAAATTAGTCAGTTTGTGGAATTTCTGCCTTAATAGATCTTCCCCACGTCAGCTCTAAGTACAATGATCTTTTGCCATACAGTGTGTGTAGTCTCTAAGTACATTTCTGCATAATTGTGAGTGTGTGTGAACACCTTGGCAGTGTGTGTGTGTGTACCTGTGCCAAGCAGAGGTGATGGTACAGACATGAAGTCAGAGGCTGAGTCTCGCACTTCCTGGTCTTCATCCTGCAGCAGCAGAAAGAGACTCCTCCACAGAGACACTGTAGTGGACAGACCTGACACACACAAACACACACGTACACGCACGCACACACACACGCACGTCAGATGAAGATATTTTAAATGTTTCTTCTTTTAGTTTTTGAAACACGAGTTTGACTTTGTCGCTATCGACTGGAGGTAAACATTTCCTGTGTAACTGAGACTCACCCAGCGGCAGATGAGGGCTGCTCAACACGGTGGCCGCACAGTCGACCAACACCTTGGCGGCGGTCAGCTTCACCTCTGTCGGCTGATCTTCGCTGCAGCATGAGCACACTAGCGCTCCCCACTGAGATAAACAAGCCACTGCGCTCGCACCCTGGATGATGGATTCATCAGAAAAAACACATAGAAAGGTTTAGGGAAGTGTGCATTTCTATGCCGCTGGCGAGGAAGGAAATTTGGCCAACATGACCACTGGCTACTATGATGATGAATGTGTTTAATAGCCAATATTTCAAGGGGACAAGGTGGCAGTTATCCTATCAGGCACAGTTACAAAAAGAGCACCGGGCTGATGGGTGGTTATAACAACTGACAAATTCTTCCAAGCCTACTACCACACTTTTCTACGCCAGGTGAAAAAGATTATTAGTACATGTTTGGTCTTTACCTGAGGGTTAGAGTCCACCATTTGAACCACCAGTTGGGAGACCAGGGTCAGGGCAGCACAGTGGAGCTCCACACTGAAACACAAAATCAAACACCTGATACCAGACTGCCAGACTTGGTTAGCTTATTTTTAATGTCTGTCCAGGAAGAAGGACCCAAACAAGTGTCGAGGGACAGAGGGTGTTAGACAGATGGTAAAATCATCCGATATCTCTCAGCAATACATTGATAAATAAACCTTACTCGACTATTTACTGATGGAGGTGAAGAGAATTTCACGTGGGGCGCTCAGAAGTACAGTGAGAAATTTTTTTTTTTTGTGTGAACGTACCCTTTAATTTTCCACGTAAGTGCCATGACTGGGTCTGACAATGATAATGTGCTCTTCAGGTCCTTCAGTGGAAACCATTACTCACACATTACACTCCAGCACCACCAACCCCACACACATCACTCATCTGTATTGACTTACAACCCACAAAAGAAGTGTGCTGTACTCACCACTACATTATGGATCACAAGAGCCCAAGTGCCATTCAATCACACGGCAGACAAGGGCAGCCAGCAACCCAATCTCATCCCTGCCCGGCTCTAATCATAACCCTGGGGCCGCTCCAAGGGGAAAGTGGATCCCCACGTCCAGAGATTGCGGGCCAGGAAAAGGCTTTAGAGGGCTAAAAGCCTTTGTAATCCTATCCTTATTCAAGCCTGTATTCTCTTGTCGAGGTGAGAAAAGTACAGCGGTGGCTTGTCAAGGAAGGTGTGTGTGTCTGTCAATGCATGTCAAAGGGCTTACAGTATACACACACACACACAAATACTGGAACAGTACGTGCCAGATCAGTTTGTGGTCAGAGGGGGGCCTATGACTCACAAGTGTGTTGTAAACTCTGACAATAATAATGGTTTGAGCCTGACAGGTGTGAATAAGCTAATGTAGGAGTAATGTTCTGATGCCTTTCAAGAGCACAAATATCAGCTTTCATATACGTTTATATTGCTAATTCTTTAAAAAAAAAACTACCACGTCTCTGCGGCTGCTGGACAATCTGGCTGCCTAACAACTGCAGCGATACACAAACACCCACTCAGAATGGAGCAAGTTAACTCCAGGTGTGCCCAGGTGCAGGGTTAAGGTGCAGCCAGTGAACCTGAGTGCTGCTCCTCCATGAATGCAGGCTTGACAGCCAGCCTGACACAGCAGCGTGAGGGCTCTTTCACAAGTGGAGGGAGCCAGAAAAAACAGGGAAATGGAGGAGGAGGAGTGTGTTGTTGCATCTTGACCTGTAAAACATTCATGTCCCCCCCCATCCATCACAGCTAAAAGCAAGTCTGGGATTGTTTAAGGACTGTTTTGACAGCAGGTTTTCAGGAGGGAGCAAGCGTTTTGGAGTCCCACATTTGACTCCCTTTGCCGAGATAAATCATGAAATGAAAAGTTACAGGTGCTGGCCTGTTGTATGCTGTGGTGCACAGGGATCAGGGCCTATGTACAAGATATCTGAGGATCCTTTAGAAGACCCAGAAAATACAGTCTCAGATCATTTTGATGTTCATTTATGTGGCTGTGTTCAGAAAACATCTAACAATAAGAAACGTTATATTTCCACTGCAGACAAGTTTTGGCCACGTTACTCACAGAACTGTAGGAATGGCAAATTCACTCTTTCCATTTTTTTCTCTAGTGCCAGCATGAGGTTTTTTGCACACTCTTTTTTGCCGTGAAGCTTAAGAAATGTTTTGTGGAGTACGAAACTCCCCCCCCCAACTTTTCCTGGGCATGGAAGTGAGTAGATAATGACAGAATTCTCATTATTGAGTGAACTGTTCCTTTAGCTTCGATTAGTTAAAATCTTTTATTCATCCAAAACCTTTTGCCTCCTGTGACCTCTCTATTGTTGCCTGTATCAGCGGTTCTCAGACTTATTGTCGGCAAGGGACCCTAAATTGACATGTGGACCCCCATCTGATAAGTATTTTGCTTTTAGATGTTTTATTACAGAAAGTGTGTGACACTCATGACCAAAGAGCTATAAATCCAGTCATTGTGTTACATATGGATGAAATTACAGTGAAAATAAGTTATTCCCATTTTAGCTGAGGACCCCCTCGAACTCTCCCAAGGATCCCAGGGTAAATAGCCGGGTCTGATATTTAAATTATAATTCTTTTTTAACCATTTTCTGGGAAATAAATACCATTCAGAGCAGCAGCTTCCAATTCTGCACAAGGCCATACATAATGAATTGTCTGTACAGTGTGTTATCTCTACCGGCTGGATGAATATAATAACTCATTCTGCCTGAACAGATGATCACATTACGATGACTTTGGGGAGATGTTTAAGATGATTTGTACATTTAAATCCGTCTTCTCTAACCTGTGAGCAGATTTCTGAGCCAGAGCGAGAAGGTGCAGCAGGACCCCCTCCTGGGACAAAGCCTGAACGCCGTCCCTCCACCGGAGTTCCCAGCTGGAGCTCAACACACACAGCACCGAGAGGACCTGAGAGCAGGAAGCAGAAGCAGAGACAAAGGGACTGTCAGGGGAAGGAGAAACAAGATATTAATGTTGTCATTCTTTTTTTTCCACCTCCATCTCTCTCTCTCTCTCTCTCACACACACACACACACCCATTCAGAGCTACTGGTGAGGGAAGTTGCTCAGGGCCATCCATCAACACAGCTTTGGTGTCCTCTCTGCAGGGCGGCTGGCAAAGTCTCCCCGAGGGTATTTTTACCACACCGGTCAGATCCTCCCTATGCACACCCAAACCACGGGTACACAGCTGCCTCACTCTCTCTCTCTCTCACACACCAATACATGCATGTGTATGGATGCACAAGCACTCGAGCTCACACGAAGACGAGCAGCGTTTCATCCACTATGTGCTCTTTCCTTCAGGCCGCTCCTTGTTTTTGTCTCCTCTCGGCGTCCGCTCAGCTTAACCTCCTAAACTTGATTTTCTGCCTCCTCCTCTCCTTGCTGCCCCCCCACCACCCCCCCACCCTCTCACTCCTCTCCATCCTTTCAATGCTGTTTTCTTTGCCCGGTCACTCCTCCAGAGAGGGAGGCAGCTGACCGAGTCAGAGGAGGAAAAGACTAGTTTTCCGCCGCGTGAGACCCCCGTTAAAAACACACATCCAGCCGAGAACACATGTTGACATTCCTGCTGCATATCTCAATGATTATTATTTCTTTCAAGGCCTCAACCTGTTATTAGAGCTTTAAAATAAAGCCTGCTTTATGGGATCTGTGTGGGTGGAGAGCAGGACGAGCGGGCGCATGCAGTGTCTGTGTGTAAACATCTGTGTGTGTATGTATGTGTATATACTGCATGTATGTGTGCATGTGTGTATTTGTGCATGGGAGCAGTTAAAAAAAAAAAAAGAAGACAAGGTAGCAAGGTGGACCTCCGTGCTGCTGGTCTGTTGTTGTGACCACTGACCAACTCCGAACGGTCTCGCAGTTCAATTTAAAATAATACATTTTAAGCAAAGTCAAACATACAGCGTGCGTATATGTGAATAATTTAACAGCAAACAAAACTAATAATTCACCAAAACACAGCTGTTTAGAACGGCTTTAACATCTAGATTCCGAAGATTTCATTTTTGTTCTTTACTTCTTTCAAGTTTTGTCTGTTTTATTTTTATTGATTTATATTCATATGTGTAAATGCCCATTTGGTAGTCGCTTTGCTAACGGACTCTTTTTTCCCACGGACTGAGACTGATCTTGAAAACGACTGCGTACATGATGGCCGAGGGCGAAATGAATGCAAGATGTTTTCTCAAATGTTTTCTGTAACAACTTCAATGTGATATTACGTCAATTTTTCTTGTCCGTCAACGCAGCTCTTTACGAAAACTGCAAGAAACACTGGCCCAGGAGAGTTAGTCTGTTATCAGAATTCCTCACAATAGCACACGGCGTACACACACAGCTAATGTCGTCCATAATTCATGCTGCTGGAGACATGTCAGTTGGAAACGTTCTAAGGCACCAACAAGCGGGGCCAAACAACCAAAGCAACCCATCGAGCTCGTCGGGGAGTCTGTGGTGGACATAGTGTATTTTATAGATAATATTTCCCCAAGTCCACTGGCTCCTCTGAACTCCAATGAGAGCAAATCAATCACTGAGCCAGAGTCATTACTCATCTGGTCACTGCATTTTCTCTCTCTTTATTGCTCGACTGAAAACATACACAGTTTAAATCCCAGCTATTGCCTGTGTGTTTTTCTGCGTTAATCCACCCGTCTTTGTCTGCCAGGCATTTTTGACTCCCAGCTCCGACCCCAGCTGGTCCGACTGGTCTCCGCTGCCTCTGACTTTTACAACCCGCCTTTAATGAGCTCCCGTCTTGCAACACACTCGACTGCCCGCATACTCAAATATACACCAGTAACAGGAAAACATGCCAACTCAGGCGTGCAGACTTCCATAGCTGTAACATGCAAATAAACAGTGACGCCCACCCTGCATGAACAGACACACACACACACACACACACACACACACACACAAACGTTAATAAATATAAACTTTACACTCCATCCAGCCTTCCCTGCGCTGCTGTCTAGCCCCCTTTTTAGCCCTGACAGGCTCAAGGTGTTGCTGCTTTTCACTGGTATTTTCTTGCATCTTGGGCCAAAGTCGATTCAAAGCCAAACCATGTACGACTCTGACCGAAGAGGGCAAGACTGCCAGAGTAAACTTCCTTACATGACTTTTATTTAAATGTCAAAAGAATCATAACGGATTGTGTGCAAAGCCTGCTCTTTAAACTACGGCTCCATAGACCAAGTTATCCAGTAGTTGCTCTCACAGTATCGTCACACAATCTCTTCCTCCTGTTTCCTATTTTGCACACTCATTAAGCTTGTGAAAGACAATATAAGATGTGACAGACAAAACTAAGCGATGACTGTCTGGATTTCTTTTGGTAAAAACAAAGATTCAGCAGGACACAAATTAAAAACAGATGACATGCTACAAATTGGCACTGATGTAGAGATGCATTTTTCCATTTGTTAAGCTTTGCACATTCATATGGCACCAGGTAGCAGGGAAATGTGCCCCAAGCCTGAAATATGCACAGGTCACAAAGCTTATTGACACACACTTATTCTAATACGTTCAGAGCAATGCTCAGAGCTCGTTGGACTCCATGATTCGCCACGGTCTGCTGTAACACACCAGTCCAACTGCTGGAAGAGACATTTCAACAAACTGCTTAGATTCAATAACTTTTTCATGTCTATTATCATAGTTGGTGCTCAAAGTGTGAACACATCAAGTAGCTGTCATCCTAAAAGTCTTGTGATTCTATATCGTTTATCAGCTGCTGAAGAGGTTGACGTTCTGCCACAGACGTGCAGTTTTAGACTCATTGTTTTAATCCGATATCAAGTACAAGTCCATTAAGTGCCTATTTTATTGTTTTAATAAGTCCGCCTGTTACAGTGTTTTTAACCAATCCCTTGCAATCCCTAACCCCAGCTACAGTCTTCATTTCTGCCAGCAAAATTGCTGATTGCCAGCTAGAAATTAGATGCTGTTTTTGTCTGCTTGTGTCTGAAATCAAGGGTGCTGTTTTTCACTGTCATCTGATTGTAATGCTGTTTGCCTTATTCCACTTATCTGTTCCTGATTGTATGAACAGATAAAATAAAACCAAAGCATCTCCATGTGTTTGTAACAGGATGTCCACATTAATCATGTGTGCCGTGTGGTCTTATTTGGCAGAAAATACATCACACAAGTAAATAGTTGACAACTGGTAAATACCGCAGGTATTTCAGAGCCATGTGTCATTTCCTAATTCGATTTTTACTGGAACAAGAATCTTATTTTGTTGACAGGAACTGAAGGAATAACTTCTGCGTCACTTCTAGGAGGTAGAAACAGGAGTTTTGCAGTTTATAGTAAAGTACACAAACCCAAGAAACTGTACAAACAGCCTTTTATGGTCTTGAATATGTGTTTTTATCTTTGCATCTTTGACATAAACTGAATATTGTGAGAGAATGTGCAGAGTCATGCTCTCAGGGCCTTTCAGGCTACCATCTGTCTCGCTGAGTCGTCTAACGCAGCAGATTCCTTCAGCACATGTGTTAAGAATAAGTACTGAAGATGACAGGAAAGTTTACTTCAGACTTTGGATGCTTCATCACCAACAGACCGACACTCATGTCCTTGGCCTACCGCTGCTGCTCTCCCAGAATGCACCACTGTTGGAGTCCAGGGCGAGCTATGGCAACTGGCCCGCTGGGTTGGTGTGTCCTTGGCGCAGGGGAGGCTCCACTTAACAGGGCTGACACTTTAAACATTAACTGCTGGCCTGTAAAGCAGCGCCTGGCGAAGAATGTACAGGCAAACACACACATATGCAAAACCCACCCCAAAAAGAAACCTTGAAAAGCAACATACACATAAAACACACACGTGTCGGCAGCAGCGTGGACATACAAACACACACACACACACACACAGCAGCCAGTCAGTCAGTCATAGCAGTGCTGAGTCATGTCAGCTCTGGAGGAGCGTTAGCGACAGGAGTAACTGATCTGCTGTCGTCCACGCTGAAATAAGACCTTCTGTCCCCGCGCAGGAAATAGGCTGCGTTTTCCCCTCCAAAACCTGTTAGAGTGGAAGCTGACAAAACCTCTCATGAGTGTGTGTAAGAGAGAGAGAGAGAGTGAGAGTGAGCGAGTCAGCTTGCTGCCAGTGTGCTTGGCGTGTCCCCCTGTGGCCGATTAGCCTCTCACGCGAGCCTCTGCGAGATGGATTCAGGCATTTCATCAATTTGCAGCAAACGTCCCTGTGGCTCAGTAAAAAACTGCGACGAATAGGAAAAACATATTTCTTGGAAAGAGTTCATCATTGTGTGATGACAGGCCTCTGAAATTCTGCTGCTTATGGCCTGTCAGAGACTCACACACGAGGCATGAACAAGGGATTATACACACACGCACACACATCTATAAAACAGACAGACACATAATACAGGCTTTCAAATGAACACAGCAAACAAATGCACCTCCTCTGATGCTTTTGTGTGCATTGGTGTGTGTGTGCATGTGTGTGTATGTGTGTGTGTGTGTGTGTGTGTGGTCTCACCTTGGCCAGACACTGGGGGTGTGTCTCGTGAAGAGCCAGGCTGGTCAGGTTAGACAGGGTGGTCTCGTCCAGCCACTGAGGTCTCCTCTTCTTCTTCTTCTCCTCCTCCTCCTCCTCCTCCTCCTCCTCCTCCTGCAGCCTCCTCAGGATCCCCTCCAGAGCCAGCTCCCTCACCTCGTACTGTGGGCACCGCAGCAGACACTGAAGGAGCTGGCCCGAGAGCTGGGGGCCTCCCCAGAGGTCAGGGATCTCCACACCGGCGCTGAGGGCCAACCGGGCCAGGCTGAGCAGGTACTGGGTGCTGCCGGGCCCCAGGGCAGAGGAGGAATCGTCGGAGCTGATGAGGTCTGAGGCCATCAGGATGGACAGAGCTTCCTGACGGAGATCACCGACTTCTGGATCTGACAAACACATGAAGCACCATGTTAGCTGACAATGAGGTTTGAAAACACATATTGAAGACTTTAAATTGCAAGCAACACTGATATGCATTAATATTAGCCATGTTATCTTAGCATCCCTCTGTTGACATCATGCAGCTTTGTGTTGGTTTACAGTGACTCTTCCTCTGAGAGGATGAATGGACCCAAAGCATGGCAGCAAAAATGCCCCCACATCATAAAAGAGCCACTGTTCTGTTTCTCCAATCATTCCTTCAGGTTTTTCTTGGCCTTCCTTCTAGGAAGCCTGTACAACAGAAACCTCTTATTTCTTTTGCATTTCTTATTCACAACTCACAAAACAAAAAACGACCCAATGCTGATTTATTATGTTGTTGAGAAGCAGTCAGATTGGTTATTTTTTACACAATTATGATCTTTAATGGATTTTATTTAGTACTTTTTGGGCATCGTATACCTTTTTAAAGAGGACACAGACAACTTTTTAGCATTCCAAGTGTTATTTATGTTGACGCTGCTGTCGCAAAGACTTGAGACTAGATCACTTTCAGTTTTCCTTACAGTTAAAACTACCAGCAACACAGTGAGTTTATTCACTAATTTGGTCTATAATGGAGATGTGATGCCAGAGCATAATGGTGCCAGGCTGACTGGGTGATCATTCATTTTCACCTTCATTTTCTGTGAAGAGAGTGTTTTTGGACACAGCGCTGCGCGCTAAAAGCAACATTTATAGGGAAGAAACAGGGAACACTCATGGTTTCATTATTCTACAGCCATGTGTAATCAACATTTACTTCATAATGATGTGTTGCCTCAAAAAGTTTGTCTCCTGCCAGTTTAAATAAGCAACATTAGAGAGATGACAGGAAATGAGGGAGAAAGAGATAGGAATGAACCAGGGCTGGCCACAATGCCAAATACTGCTTGAGCAGCACAGCTAGAGGAACTGCTGGACAGATGACGACAGTGACATTACACATTCCCTCTCTGATCAAGGCATCAACAACAACGCTTTATTTCCTTCTGAATCCAACCAAAGCTGAAACTTTCCTGTTTCCGTTGGGGAATAATTAAGTTGTTGCTCATCTCGACTCTATTAAGCCGTGCCATGTACATTTAAATATTTCCCGGTGGCTTAATGTCCTCAGAGGTCTGCAGTCCAATGTCTCTACAAGCTAAACAAACACACACACAGTCCTTTGTGAAGCAAACAGATGCAGACAACAGGCCAGACTGAAGAAGTCAGTGTCCTCTGTTCCTTTCTATTTTCACTTTTATAGGAAAGGCTGCGTCAGTGTCTGTTTGGAAATGCCCATGCTGGTGCCAACTCAGCCACCTGTGAACATACACCCATGGGGAGTGATGGACACGCAAATAAACACAAGACATGTGTGCACACACACACACACACTTCCTGTGAAATATAAGTATAATCCAGAGGCAGGGCAACTATAGAGAAACCCAATGCCATTCTAAAGCTGTGCTCCTCCCTACAGTGTTGCTCCAAGACTGCACACAGACCCTGCTTTGACAGCCAACTCAATTAGTTTACCACACACACACACACACACACACACACACACACACACACACACACACACACACACACACACACACACACACACACACACACACACACACACACACACACACACACACACACACACAGAAAAGCTTATGAAACCCAGTGCAACTCAATCTGGCCCCGCAGTGCCACTCAAAACGTGGCCTGACAAAAGAGCGGGAAATGCCGCATTCCTCCAGAGATGGGCTGGGTTACCGTGGAGAGGGGCCAGGTTACTATGGAACCTGATCCTCAAAGGGGGGTCCGGGGCCAAATAAGCATACCTAATGGTTATAATGGGGAGGGCAGGGGCACAGTAATGACACCAATGATGAAGGGAGCAGAGAGACGAGGATGACTGAAGGAGAATGTGAGCGTGTCAAAGAGAAAACGGCTGTCTGTCATGGTGGAGCGCAGAAAACACAGAGTGTCTGTGTGTGTGTGTGTGTGTGTGTGTGTGTGTGTGTGCGTGTGTCGCAAGGGTTGTGGAAATAGCATGCTACATTAGCTCGTCACACTGTAATGCTATGATCCTGATTCATATCTGTCTCGTACACAAAGACACGCACGCAGAAAAAATCATTCTACATTCTCCTCCACTCTAAAGGGAAGCGAATGAAGAAGCGATGAGGCCCTGAAGTACTTTCTGTTGACTGACTCAAAACGCACTTACTAAAGAGTGAAAGAAAACAAAATGCAGAGAGAGAGAAAGACGGAAGAAAAAAATCATAAATGTGAAAAAAAAAACAGAAGACAGAAAAAGAGCTATCGGGGGAGGAAATACAGAGTAAGAGAGCCAAAAAGGAAAAACATCATTAGTCAGGATGCAAAGCTGTTTTTTATGATGGTCTTTATTAAAATAAAGTGTGCGGAGGAGGAGGAGGAGGGCAGTCAGGCATTCCCTCAGCTAATGAAAGGCGTTCCTGTGAGGGCCGTTTCAATGTGATTTTTCATGTCTGATCATAAACAGCCATTGTTCCGCCACAGCTGTGTTTATTTAAATCTCTGTCTACAACACTTGTGTCTCTTTATGCCGCTCGAGTGCAAACCTGCAGCTGGACCACAGCCAGGCTCCATTACGTTGTGATTACTATTTGATATTTTGGGATACGCTGGGATGAGGCCTGGCTCAGTGGATTACAGTGTGATCAAAGCATTTAGATCGTTCACACCCGTGTGTTAATATATAAAGTGCAGGTCTTGGTGCAGTTTATGTGTACTGATCTAAATGATGTTTCATATACTGCTACAATCTGTAGCAGATGGATGGCTGACTTCTATCTAGCCAAATTTAACTAGTTCAATTCTTATGTGGTCTATAATTGCAACAACTATTTGGTTTCATTCAATATTGATTATTATGTCTATTGTTTTTTCAGCTCGGGTGGGTATTGTCTTTTAGTGTACTTGATCAATATCACCGGTGCTCAGTAGATAGGCACCGATGAGGTTACCATCAGCCTCAGCTGGACTTTGTTTTTAGTTAAAACTTCTTCATAGACTTCATGGCTGACTCTGTCAAGTCTCAGGTTTCTGTATTAAAATATGACAATATCATTTCCGCATACTTTGCATAGTACTTTGGCGAAGTAAAGGAAACTTTTTCAGTTTCACAAAGTAAGAAAATAGAAAAACTGATACATGCGATCGAGTGAAATTGCAAGTCATACAGCTTCTCTTGAGTACAAACACAAATATTCATCAGGTTGACTCTGAGGCCCTCCTGGAATCAAAACATGGAAAGAAGTCAGATCTGGTTATGGTCAGTGGTTATTCTGATTTCCACGGTGCAGTTGTCTTGTGTTAGTCCAGAAACCTGAGACTTGAGAGAGTAATCCATGGTCTGGTGTCTTTAGCGTGCCGGTGTAAATGAAAATACAGTAGAGGAACTAAAGCACGTTGGAAGTCTATGAAGATAGCCCAACAAACATTCAAATAAAATGTGAGAAAATGAAAACACTCTCAATAAAAGTGTTGCTTTAGAAAACTAGATTGACATCAGTCATGTGTTTTAGATAGATAACTTTACTAATCCCTGAGGGAAAATTAGGTCATCATAGCAGCGGTACAAGTACAAAATCAAAATACAATAGAAATAAGGGAGATTTGAGCAAACCTGAGAGAGGATTTATGTCTGAGCAGGAGAAAGGAACACATGTGATGGCCTGTTTTACAGCATAGGTCAAATATTTAAACTAAATAAAACCACAACATCTGTTTCAAATAAACCTGGTCCAACCTCACTGTTCAAGGTAAGATGGGTCCTGAACTGCGTTTGGATGGCGGTTGGAGAGTCATCACTTTGTAATCCAAACTGAAGTGTGACTGAGCAGCCGAGTCCACTCCAATAACACCAACAATTTTAGTGCCGGGCTTTTAAAGAAGTGTCAGTGGGAAACAGATGCAGGGTGAATGAACATGTGTGATGTTTGAACATTTTACGCAATGCTTGAGCACAGATGATGACGGTAAACGCAAGAGTGCTTGTGTGTTGTATTGAGCAAATGAAGAGTTCGGATTGTACTGATGAACCACAAGTACACGAGTGTGCTGGATGTTTACTTGGGTGTAGGTGTGTGTGTGAGTGTGTCCACAGCCCACTTAAAGATGCTGGCAGAGACACTTTGCTGTGTCAAGCTAGAACTTCGGCTAGACGCTTGCACGTGCTCTCGCAGCGAGCACACAGCTGGATTTCACATCAGCTTCCACCGTCATTACCCAAACTGTGAAAAACAAACCCCAGACGCTACGTGTGTGTGTGTGTGTGTGCGTGTTTGTGTGTCTGACAGTGTGAGAGCGCTGACCTCCTTCTCATGCTGATTGAGCTTTACAATTTGCTGAGGTCCCTCCCCTCTAATTACCCTAAAAGGCTCTGTCCTTACATGTACACGGGTGTGTTTGTGGGCTGCTTATTGGCCTAAAAGTGTCTAAGTGTTATAAATAATAGCAAGCTAGAAAATGACAAGTGTGTCCACCCGCCAGTCGATAGTTGATTTCCAAATTCTTGAGGAAGTTGAACTACTTCAAAAAGCGTAATTTCCTACCCAATAAGACTACTTGATAACTCTTGATGGATGCTCTGCTCTCCATTGATGATCCCAAATATTCAAACAATGTTCAGTTGTTTAATGTTCAGAATTCCATGATTGTAATCAAGGCAAAGGTGTGTTTCATTTGGTCAACTGTTGCTTTAACTTCCGGGACAGAGTCAGAGCGAGGAGGGGAGTGACATGAATAAAACTTTAAAACATCGCCTTGTCTGCCAACATTTCTGACTGAGTCACACAGATGCACTTCTCTGAGCAATGGTTGTTCAACAGTGAGGACAAAAACTCCCATAATGCCGCGCTACTTAACGTCAACCCTTTTGTTTTGATTGAAGACCCTCTTGTGGTAGAAATTGCGTAGACATTGCATGTGTATATAATAGCGTGTAACTACTAAGCATTTATGGAGAAAACTTTGAGGCACTAATGTTTTTTATTGTTGCCTTCTTGGGTGTAAACTGCAACCATTTGGCAGTCCAAGCCCCCAGGTTGGGAGTCATGGCTCCAAAGGGTGTCATGTGTGAACAGGACGGTCTAATTTCAAAGATGGAAGAGGAATACGACGTTCTTCTCTTGCCATGGTTTGTGCATAATTCCACAGAAAAAAAGCACAAAGTTAAACGGGGGCGAGTATCTAAATATGGAACTAGATGGCTAACCGAGTTGTCATGAGCATCAATCTCATGTGCTAAAGTTGCTAGCAGCCTAATTATGGTAACACGCTTTTCTGTGTACTAAGACGGATTGAACTTAAAGGATGAGTGTGGATAATTTTTGTGTCAATGACATGCTGTGTAAGTAAGCTGAGAGCATTTAAGGACGCCGTTTGAGTTTTCTATCCAATACTTAAATGTTAAGATGAAGCTAATATGAGGCTTATGTAGACTCAAACCGAGGATATCCTGGAACCCTTGCTGTGTTTCTTTACCAACTCAGGCTTTAACAAATTGACAGGAATAGTGACTCATCAGAGTTTACCATCAGCATCTGTTATCACACTGATGGAAAGGCATTAAATTCCAGCAAATTCTTCCCTCTCTATTTGTGTCTGCCTTCTTTCCTCTGCTTTCCACACACAGAACCTTTCAGTTCTTTTTTACTGGCATGGCAGGAAAGCAAAGAAACAGAAGACTGGCGGAGGTAAAGATGAAGCAATGGACAGTGGGGGCTTTTTTTATGAGTCCGCATGGATCAAAGGGCTGGGGCGCAGAAATGTGTGTAGGCGCACACACACACACGCACACACACAAAGACTTGTGTTCAGAGCCGAGAGGAACTGGCTGGTAAATGCAAAGTTCCTACTTAACGTGGGGTGCCAGTTAAAAAGGAAAAAAAGAGAAGTAATATTGAAAAAGCCAATTGTTCACCTCCTTTACCCTGGTGCCAGGCACTCTTATTAAGAGCCTCCTGCTTTCATATAAACTTGCCCAACCTGCGGCTCCTTCACTCAACATCTGAAAAGAGCAATTACACAAGAGGAAAAGGGTGAGGGATTGGAAATACGAAGTAGAAAGACAGACCAGCGGAGGACTCTCACACCAGCAGAGAAGAGGTGAGAAATGAAGCCAAAGACGGACTTATGATAATAATAGAGAGGCATTAGAGGTCTGTGAGCTGGAGGGAGCTTATTTAGTTATGTAAGGAGCAGAGCCAAGTCGGGCCAGGCCAGCTCCTCCATCTACAGGCTTGTTTTGAGAAATCCTCTCTATTTCCACTGTCAAGACCAACATGTGTTCAGCACATGGCCGACCGAAAACATAAGTGCCTCCCCCGCCTCTCCCCTTTTTTTTCCCTCTCTGTACAGCACTCCAACATAAACTGGGTTATAGGCACAATCCCACCATCTGTCAGAGATCGCTCGCCATCGGTTTCACATTCCTCCACCGCGGAGACCCCCGCCGGCCTGCGCACATGTGCACACAACCACACCACGTACTCAGATGCACACACACATGCACCGCACACACCGGGGGGCTTCTCTGAACTACCCGAGACATGAAGCCGTCTTCTGTCAACAATCAGTCTAAATGGAGAGCGCAGCGGACAGCCTCGCCAGCAAACGTTTGCGGGGTCGCCTGTTCAGACGCAGATAGTACAAGTTCGCAGCAAATGGAGGGAACACAGTTGCTGTTTACTGAGCAGATAAACTCCCCAGCAACTGGCTGTCATCGGCAAAAGACCGGCAAAATCACCACCGAGAATGAGAACAAACGTTTTTAAAGCCACGTTTAAGAACAAAAGCGTTCTAGTACTCTCCACTCAAAATGAGACTTCAATATTAGAGCTGCAGCTTCTTTCATTATCAGTTATTCTGCCTGATTTTTTCCCCCTAAATTGATCGTTTAAACAATAAAATGTGAGAAATGCTCATCACAGTTTCCCATGGTGCATAGCGTTTTTAAATGGCTTCTTATGTCCAACTAAAAGTCCAAAACCCAAAGACTGTTCTTCAGCCATCATACATGACAAAGATGGTTATGGTGATTTAACCTGTTGTACCTGTTGTTGTGACCCCTTTCAATGTGATGGCAGAAAAAACAGACAGAAAACACAAATATCACATCTCTTTGGGCGTTTGACACGTTTCTGTTCGGTGTGGTTCACATGAACTCTGGTGTGTTTGGCTGTTGGTTCAGTTTGTTTGGGCTCGCGCAAAAATTGTCTGTCGGTTGTTTAGTCTGCACCTGATTTCGACCGAAACCGCCTAAAAAGGCGGCTCGAGGTCTGCTTCCGGGTGAAATCTGTTGTGGTTTGTCTGTGTTGTGAAAGCAAAACAGACCAATCACATGCTTTTATGTTGGATCATGTGTGATTACCTTCGCCAAGGAGGCTGTGTTTTCACCCGTGCCCGTTTGTTGGTTGGTTGGTTTGTCAGCAGGATTAAACAAAAACTGCAATAGATTGCCCTGAAACTTGGATAGAGGACTGTTTTTTTGCCATTTTCATTAATTTCTCAGGAAATAATGCATAGATCTTTATTAAAAACAATCAGGTGTATATCAGTGGCTGGTATCTATCCATCTGGTACCATCTTATATGGTAAAAAAATGATCTTAAGCCATCTGTCTGGCCTGTATACAGTATAGTTAGTTGTACCATGTGACAGAAGTAAACATCACCTAATGGGTGCAGGAATTCTCCCTGATATTTGAGAAAGTGAAATAAGAGTTTGCATTTGTGGGCTGCTCTGCGTAATTTGACAATCACTCAATAAAACATGAGTCAAACTAAGTGACCCAACAGAAACTCACCATCCAGAAGACTGATCTTGGGCCCACACAGGCACACCAACACATCCAGAAAGGCTCCTCTGGTCACCACGCAGCCATTCTGTCTGAAATGGGAGCAAAAACAAAAATGGTTTGTATCTTGCTCGAGGGCACTTCCTTGAACCTGGAAATTGAACCCTGTCCTTCTGACTGATGGATGACCCAGTCGACCTCCTATATTCATTGGACTTAAAAAAGCTATGACAGTAAGTCTTAGCAGCAAATCCTCATATTCGAGAAGCTGGAAGAAGAAATGTCCATTTCAATCAAATAAAAGAAGAACAATGAATTGAAAATAGTAACTGTGGCTGCACATGTGTTGGAATATTAAGTGGTTTTGGGCTGTGCATAGTTCTTTTTATGGTTTGCGTTTGGGTTTTATTTAAGAGGACATTAAGGTTTTTCAGAGATTGGCAATGCACATGATGGTATTAAAAAATGTATTGCATGATTTTATTTGAGCATCTATGATTGGTTTTGACTTTGTGGAATGTTTATTTTATCAATCTTATTTTAACTGTCTAAAACTCATTGTTACAGACAGGATCTTGGAGGCATTCCCGGTCAATTAAACATCAGATGATTAAAAAAGTAAAAAAGAATATAAAGTAATACATTTATTGACTATTGATCCCAGTATTAATCCTGTTGGTGCATGTGGACGTGATCATACATAGTCTCTCCAAACAAAAAGTCAGTGTATTTCTGTGTCAACAACTGCAGAATAGGACATTGATGTCTGTTTGTTTGGGTGTGTTTTTTTTATTAGTAGTGAATCCTAAAAGCCTGAATCCTTAATGTGTGAGACCATCACATGAGACGCCTGCAGCTGTTCAAACATAGATTTGATTAATACACACACATGAACAGGCAGAGGCTTGAACAGAGGAGCCAGTTGTAATTATTTCCTCCGTATTAGTAGACACATTAATTGATTTATCGTGCATCCTACGAGTGCTAGGTTTCACAATAGTCATCATGCGGAATTATTGTTGTTATTATTGGTGGACGATGACATTAATGTGTTACATCTGCCTATGGCCTTGTGTGCGAGTGGAGCAGCATGTGTGGGCGAAGTGAAGTGTGCGAGTGTGTTCACTTTATGTGTGCGTTCAATCGAGGGTATGACCACAGTGCTGCGAAAGCCCGCAAGTGTGTGTGTGTGTGTGTGAGAGTGCGTGTGTGTATGTGAAAACAAGAGAGACAGTGTGTGAGCTTGACGTCATGTTTTCATCACTCAGATATTAATAACATGAACCCCCCCCCCACACACACACACACACAAAATCCCCAACACGCTTAATGTACACACAAATACACAACACAACACAACACACGTGATGGAGCATGAGAAGAGGGCAGGGGGAGTGTGTGTGTGGCTTAAGTGAGAACAGATTTGGGCAGGGACGAGTCCTGTGAAGTGGGTTGACTGTGTTTATGTGTGTATGAATGGGGAGGTAACGTTATAAAATAGGCTGTCAGGAGTTGAATCATTAGATCACAATCCAAACGATACACTGGAGAGGTTCTGATGTGCCACCGCAAAGCCAAAGTCAACTGCAGGGATCTACACGAGCGTCTGCAGTCATCGTTACGCCATTGACACCCTCCTGGAGGTACAAAAAGTCCAAAATGACACAGCGCAGAGATGGTGTGAGGCCAAAACCAAACACTGACTCAGAGCAGACGAACAATGCATTCCATCCTTTCTGGAAGGTGGCCGCTTCAAATTAGTGGTGTTCTGGAAGAGAGAGGAGGTTTTCTTTTTCCAAAAACAGAGATCCTTTGACCTGTGTTGTCCTTAGATCTGGGCACTGGGCTCCGTGGTGCTGCATGATCAAACAGACAGACGAAGGGTACGCTCTGCTGAGCAAGAATTCACCTCGTCATCTTAATAAAGGCTCATCAGTGTAACCAAGCGAAGCTAGCAGGGCTAGTGTTGCTAACCCAGCGACCCTGTCTTATCTGCTGCAGGCCGCGGCATGGGGAGAGACTGGAGACCCAGGTCTGACCTCAGCCAGGCAGGAGGGGGCCCACCGGGTAATCTGTGCCCCATCTTGAGGCCACAATCTTGGGTGAGAGGGCCAGAGGTAGAAGGGGTTGAGGGGGAAAGGGGGGAAGGAGGAGGGCTGCGGATAGGACAGCAGGCGGTCTCTTTGAAATGGAAGCTCGGGCAGGACATGAAGCGGACATGGCCAGGGAGGGGATGAACGGTGAGACAAGGCGCTATTCTTCTGCAGAATCAGTTGGAAGAGCGGGAGGGATGCTTATCTGTGCGTGCATGCATGCATGTGTGCGTGTGTCTAGGATTACCGAGAGGCAAGCCACATGCGCTGATGGAGGGCGTTGCTGATGCCATTTCCTCCTGGCAGGGGTCTATGTGAGTCAGTCTGGTAGGAGCGCAGCAGAAACAGCACCTGCAGACACACAAATACACACTGTTGAATTGATGCACACGTGAGAACTGTCATCTTTTACATTCATGTATGAGGGGGGGACTATAAGCCCTTCAGGTTATAGTCTGCACCTTGCTCAATATATTGTGGGCTAATTTCCCTGTCGTGGGAATTATGAAGGATTCTCTTATCTTACATTATGAGTAGAAGCACTACGTGGCCATGTATTTCAAGAGTGAGGCAACAGTTTAAACAGTTTAGTAACATTTAGTATCTACATTAATAATGAAACATGAGTATGTGACTGATTCAGCTCAGTCAGCGATTAATGGACAGCATTGTTTGCATGTTTGCTTTACAGTAATTACACCTGTCACAACATTAGGCAGCGAAAAACCTTGTTAGTTTTTACAAGTTTGAAAATGTTGAGACAAAAAACCCAGTCAGTCACAATCTGGTGCTAATGTAAAAAAAAAAAAAAAAAAAAACACACACACACACCAGGCTGAAGTTAATTTCATTTAACCACATGGACATGTTTTACCCAACTGAGTCTGTATCAACTAAAAGCCAATTTAAAGTTTGTATTGATGAAAACTGTACAAAATGACTGTGATCTGACACAAATTTCTTGGAGAAACCCTAATTTGTAATCATACAAGCATATGGGCTGGGCAATTCATCAACATAATATCATTATTATCCTGATATAAAACTATATCAGCTTAGAAGGTGGATATGATTATAGTGTGATATAAGTGTTGTCTTTTCCTGGTATTAAAGGCTCTACTGCATAAAGTGATGTAATTTTTTTTTTGTGGGGGGGGGGGGGGCTTACAAGACGCTTCTACTTGTTCTAACACTGGCTTTTACTTACTTAGGGACCAGTCCCAGTGAGTCCCACGGCGCACCTGGTAGGTGATACTCTCCATTCTCTAGGTTTTTAGAAGCTGAAATATGATCAACTTTTCAACACAAGGCGTGGAGTTGTGCCACCTTTCCGATTAATTACATATGATGGCTGGATGTGAACGCCAACCCTGCTCCAGAGGTTGTACTGCCCAAAATAAGGTTCTCCAAGGCTTCCAAGTTTGTGAGTAGTCTGTGCCTGCAACGACAACTCTCTGTGCGATCATCCCCTTGGTCATTATGTCCACATTACTGATGCTTATTCATAAAAATCTTATTGTGTTACTACTTTTGTGAAAGGGCCAATGGTCAGCTAATATTATCACAATATCAATATTGAGGTTAAAAAATAGTGATATCTGATTTTGTTGTTTTGTTGTTTATGAGGATGAAACATCAGTCTTGGCCAGTCTTGACAGAGTCTCACCAAAATTGATCCAAACACAAAACATGTTGAGTCAAACAGCCAGAGGCATGTTAACACTACACAGTAATCTCAACAAGTGATGGGTGCTGGGAAGTATCCTTTAACCATACAATAAGCACGCTACCCCCCTCTAGATAACCATCCTTCCTGTCACTTGACCTCCGACCCCTGTGGTGGAAACATGTGATTTGAGCTGATACTTAAACACCTGCAGTAACTGTGCTGTAAGTAATGGTGACAGAAAAACATTCAAGAATTCTCAAAAAGTTTCCCACTGAACATCAAATCATTCCTCTCATTGTGGCTGATGTGACAAAGTGTGACTGAGCCAGTTTGTAGCAGGTGGACTGGTGGTTGGGAGTGTTCAGAGGCCAGGACACAGGCTGGCTGGATGGATGGCTGGCTGGCTGGCTGGTTGGCTGGCTGGGGTGTGTATTCTGGGCCTTGGTAAGTATACTCTTTAAGCTGGGGCCATGGCCACAGACCAGTAGGAAGCCATTCATTACGCTATGCAGGGAAGGAAACGTGGGGAAAAACCAGGCCGACCACGTTGCACCAAACCTGGCCACTGAGCTCTGGCCTGCCCCTTCTCTTCTCCCTGCAGTCTCCACGCCCAGGCAACACCCACTGGCTCGTACAAACAGCTTCCACACCCCTGGGTCCCTCTAGCTGTCACTCTGAGGGCTTTTCCACCTAAGTAGATCCAGTGCTGGAACCAACTGCCGGACCAAATACTGAAACTTTCCAAGTGATTCTACTGTCAAAGAACAGGTTCTAGAGGATCAGTCACAGTTGAACTGCTCCCTGCAAATATTCGCTAAGCTTCTTATTGACTTTCTTAAATCTCACGTGATGGAACAATCCAAGAATATGTCTCCAGTTTCAGAGTTGGCTCCAACCGGTTTTGGTACATGCCCAGGTCACAGCTCACCTGTCGAGAACCTTAATCTGCAAATGTACATATTTGACCAGTTGACCCAATGATCTCTTGGTGCATCTTGTATTTGACAAGGGAATAGTCAAAGATTCTAGCAGTGACCCATCACCCCATTCATTCAATACAGTCCTACAAGACTAGAATAGTCCTGATTACTCACATTGGACCAATGACATCACATCTGTTTAAATTCTGAGTGTGGAGAAATTCTGTTGGACTGGCGACAAGTCTTGCAAAACTCAAAGCAGCAAAATCAGCCACATTTTGGCCTCTTCTACTGGCTGAAGTACAACCAAAGATGACATTTTGAGGGAAGGGTAATGTCACCATATAAACACAACCAACATCACATGCAATCAAAGGACTCATGGTGAGTTGTGAGGAAAATGAGAAAGGTTAACTTGAGAAGAAACAAAAAAAAAATCTTGCAGCCTTGGATGGTGTCCTAATATGAAGTAATTTTGACTTGGTGGTCAATCATCTGACCTGGCATTTAAACTCAACTACAATCATGTTTGAGGTGACGTGGACGTTTCTGGCTTCTCCTCAGAATTGTCTACCTCAGCTGTTTTTGCACACAGGCTGTTGAAACCTGCAACGCAAAGTAGATACTTAGTGGTTGTTGGCATGCGTTGTGTTGATTGCCTTGTGTTCGGTGCCATTACATCCACTTATGTAAATTAGTTGACTCATTCAGAAGCACATGGTGGATCATCAAAAGGTTGCCAGCACTGGCTCCAGCATCGGTGCCCTATGTCTTCATTCGTCCTCCCCCTCCATGGCTACACCTCATCCACCGGGCTGGGAAGTCCCTGCATGGGAGGCTCAACCGGCTCAATCCAGCCCGGCATGGAGAAAACCGGAATATTTATAGAAAATGCTGCCTCCCTGTTCCTCCTCTCAAAGACAGAGCACAGAACTACACCCCATGTGGGAGGAGAAGCTGGAATTGGATTGAGCTCAAATGAATGGGAGATGACAGGACAGCAGCTCAGAGACCTGGTGTAGGCGCTGCTTTCTTCATCTAATCTGTCCCTCCTCACATTAAAAGATGCTCAGTATATCTACAAGTGAATTTAACTTGAGAAGGTTTGCAGCATGTAATGGTGAACCAGGGGAGTTTCTGTTTACATTCGGTGCTACTCACCAGAGCACACCGTGTGCATCCTCGAGGCCTAACAAACATGTAGAATGCATCACCTCTAATGAGCCTTTTGCAAAGTTTGGAACTTAAATTATTTACATCCATGTTCACTACAAAACTAAATTATGAAAGAGTTGTCCACCCTTGTCTTACAATGACATATACTCTCCAGTTCTGATATAACTGATGCTATAGCAGATACGCTGACCTCTTAAGGAACCGACAGCACTGTTTACAAATGAACAGTAGCTTCTCTCACTAGTTGTCACACCTACTTTATTAACTCCTATAGGTGCAGGTAGTTCCTTAAAGGATGTCGCTTGGTTCAACCACTCTATGTTAAGCCACAGGCTCATAGATCGAAGAATGGCAAGATAGATTCACTATATCACACGATTAGGTGATCAAGCAAATCCAGTTACCTCACAAGGCAACGCAGTATTTGATTTACAATACAATAATTACATAATTTTATGGAGACGCATGCTCTCCTATCACTTTGTCATCCCATTTTCACTTGAAAGCAGCATAACTATTCATCATGTTTTAAATAATTCATAAGCTAATTTGGTGATGGGCAGGTGGTGTACAGTGGCTTTATCATAGAATTTCTGTGGCTGACAACATTCCTCTGCTGCTGCTGGAAACAGGGTTGAAGAAAGAAAGAGTGAAGATGTGGGCCTTCAAACCAAAACAATAAGCTGAAAGTTAATTAACGTAAATATATTTATTGGTGCAGTTTTAATTCCCTATCGTCCTGTTTAATTTATGACCAAAGTAGCACAATCAACCCCCCTCTGGAGCTTTGGGCTGCAACTTCAAGGAGCCAAAAAAAAAAAAAAAATCTGGTGCGGTAGTGCTAAATATGAAAAATATCAAAACGCCTTGTTTTCTGGTGAGACGTTTAACTGCGTGTGTGTGTGTCTCTCTGTCTGAGTGAGTGTGTTGCAACAAGCCTTACTCCTCTTTTGGGCCTGGTAAAAATAGTGGTGGTGGATGTGAGGTCCCTTCAGACTCTGTTATCAGCCTGCCCTGCTGTCCCTCCCACTGCCGCAACCACAGACTGACCACACGCTGCAGCGAGCACGCACGCACACACACACACACACGCACGCAAACACAAACAGAGCAAGTGCAAGTGCAAATAATTGCACACCAATTCATGGCTCAGTCCAGTAAAACACATGCACAAAGAAACATATAAATCGGCATTCACATAAAACCAGATAGAGGTTAGGCGAAGTGTGGACGCGCCCAATTAGACAAAAAGAGATCCCAATAAAGACAGGCTAAATATAAAAAGACATAAACACACTCTCTTGCTCTATATAGCCGTATTCTCGCACAAACAAAGCTTACATACGCACTCTACACAGTCCGTTACATATGCATAGGCACATGGGTGTGACGGCTAAGTATTTTACTGGTGTGTGAGCTGTGCGTCTGTGTGTGCATGCAAGAGCTGTGTTACTACATCTTTGTCAAAAAGTTACAAGTGGATCTCAACTGACCTTAAGAGAGCTGTTTGTTTTTACCATTATGTCCAAAGACTTGAATGTATTTTTGTACTGGCAACATGAACTGTGTGTGGAAGGGTGACATTCAGTAGCACCTTGTCATCGCTCCTGCTAGTGTCCACAGGAATATATGAGCCACTACAGCAACACCACTTAATTCCCAGGGGTCAGTTCACTATGAGTTTCTTCATCTCAAAATTTGAACTGAAGTTACATCATGACAGAGCCTGTATACTCAATTTTTCTAGTATTTAACAAATGACAAAATGCACCAGTCGAAACAGTTCTCAGGCTTTTTTATGTTATTTGTAGACTCTGCTACAAGCCTTTCTTCTGACTACAATGAAATATAATCTGGACAAAATATCTCAGAATATAGAATGTGGAGTGTACAGTATGCAGTCCACAGTTATTCTTACTTACTTACTCTGACAAAAATGGGTTAAGGTCAGTGTCGTCAACTCAAGATTCTCTGTGGAAATTGTAGAGGAACTGCAAGTAGATGATGCAATTAGGTTGGAGTATATTTAAATCCATATTATAAATCAGAATGATACCACCACCAGGACAACAGTGAATAGTGACTATGTCAATGAATGCAATGAGAAAACAGAAATATGCACTGTGGAACTCAGTTTAGACCGTAGATAAGAATGGTATACATAAAGCGGCAAGTCCTCAAGTGATGCTACTCTTGAGCTATATCTGTAACCACAGTGCATCGTAGACTCCTTTGTGGCCCTGCTAGCTTACATTGGACAACTTGTACAAACACCTGGGATCCCTTTGGATTAGATACATCTCATGTCATATTGAAATCAGGCTGGCTGGATTTGCAGGCCCACACATTTTTCACTGGTTGAACCCTGAGGGTTTTCTCAGAAAGCCCAGGCAGACCACTGGCCAAAGGCAGCCGTCGTAACAACAGACCAAAAGATAATTATTGGAATTGGAGGAGAGGAGGGAAGAATGCATTTGGGAAAAAACACAAACATTACGGCTGCCAGAAGGACGAAGACCGCGATATTCTTAATTCTCAAGTCTCCTTCTCCTTCGTCTCATTTAGCCTCTGTTGTGGAAATACACAAAGGATTACATCTGTCGAGTCCTCAAACCACCACCGGCCGCAGCTTTAATACGTCTGGCCTGTACCAGGCGTTGTGGGCCAGGGCTGTTGCTGGCGCGTGTCGAGAGCGGAGTCCGGTGTCGGGTCGGGTTAGTGCCGGTCTATCCGATGGGCTTGTTAAGCTTGATTCTGGTTGTATTCAAAGCGGTTTGGGGGATGCTGGAGTGAATTAAGTGATGTTTTAGGACACTTTATCAAAAGACAAGGGCCTTACTCAGGCCATCCAAAGGACTTTCATTCAAAATCTCGTATTTTGCCTGAAGTTTAATGGAGATTCTCACCTAGCTGGACCAAAGAGTTTTTCACCCCCAAAATACTGCAGTGTCTTTGTCTGTAAAGGCCTGGTCACACAGCATCTAAAATTGATATTTCATGGAAAAATCAATTGGATGACTCAAAAGGAGTCATTCACTTCTTTTCCAAACTTCAGCGGGGTCAAGGGGTAACAACTAGTGAATTATTTACAAAAGCAGCATAACTAATGAAAAAAACAGAGGCAACTATTCATTGGCCACTTTAAAGTTTGAAAGAAAGGGAGAAAACAATCTTTGATGCTCACATGTCGATTGGATCCCCATAATACACAAGGACAGGTTAACACGCAATTATGAAAGCTCATTTTGGAGCTATTTATACATACAAAGTTAAATGATCGATATATTGTCATTTTTTTTTTTAACTCAAGGGTTCAAATAACAAAATGATATTCATGAGTGGGATCAGCAACACTCCACTGGGTCTGTTAGGGGGAGGTGAAAATAGGTATTGTGATTAGGAATTTGTATTTCTGGCAAGATGTTGATGGTTCAGTAAGAATCTTGGAGCCACCAGAAGTTCTGATTCTCTTTGTGGTTATGCAAAGTGAGGCCATCTGCAACTGCTTCAAACTCGAGTCCGTCAATAATACAAGGGGTGGTTGAAGGTATAAGGAGTCAGGTTTAGAAAACCTAGCACACACATTTTTCAAATCCTTTCCCAACCCCTCCTACATTTAATCACTTAATCATGGGTAATAGGGGATCGACATTCTTTTTCTGTATCTTGGACCTCCAGAAAGTGGTCCACAGCAGCTATGATATCATATGATAAAGAGATGCACATCAAAATGGCGACAAACTGAGCTCCTTTATCTTGGGGAAGAGGTAGAAGGCTGAGGGTGCCCAACTGTTGAATAACTGCATTTGTGGTAAGCAGCCATCACAACTGTGGACGTCTCCAGGGACCAGCATAATCGGCCCCTATAATAGTGTGACACATTTCCAGGTAGTCCACCAGCAGCACTCCCTTTGTAATCTGAAAACAGAAGCCATTACCTTGCCCACAAAGCTCCCCTTTTATGGTTTCTTGGGAACTCTCTTTGATGAGAATTTGGCTGTTTCCATTGTTTCAATTATTCTTTCATCTCTGGTTGGAAGTGGTTTACCCATGTCTCTTCTCCTACATGTTTACAAATTGCTTGAGAAATATCTTGGGATCCATCTCAGAACTTGAAAGATTATACGCTGACATGTTCCTGATACCTTGGTCATTGGGAGTTTGTTGCGAACATCTGCATGGACATGATCCTGGTGGATACCCAGCTTTGTGGCAACATTATGTCATTATGCCTTTGTATCAATGTACCTTTGTATTGATCAATCTGTCTAGATCCTGCCATTGATCTTGTCGATGGTCTCCAGTGTAAAGAGTGACTGGCCTGCCAGGATGGGGGGTCATCTTCCAGGCTCTCTCTGCCACACTTCTACATCATGCTGTAATGACAGGCACCCTCCCCTTGTGCTGCCACCATGTCCTTGTGGATCTGCTTGGGCGATTAAACCCTAGAGACCGCACAATGGCAGATGTTATTCCTTTAGACAGTGCTGCCTTGCAATTTTCAATGAAACAGAAATACCACAAAAGCTATTATCTTCAAACTTTCTACATCACTCAAAGAGTTGAACTGCACGTGCATGGAAGGCAAACTGTGTGACTAACCTCCTTCAACCTTCTGCCATAACTCATCAATCACTCCTGGCAAAGATCAAGACGTATCTGATTCACATGTTCAATTCAGCATACAACTACAATTCCTCGACATGATGACATCAAAGAACAGCACCATTGGGGAGCATGAACTGGGGCTGGAAGTGGGGTTGAATGGAAACACGTTCTTGTGTGCGGTTTTCGGACATTTTCACTGTGTGTGTGAGAAAGTCAGCAGGGTGGTACAGGCTGCCTGAATAGCTGTGATGGTTCCCAGCTCCACACTTGGCCCACTAACAGTTGTTCTTTGACAATAACAGAGGAAGTCATTTCTCCCTCGAGCAGAAACATCTGCTACCTGTTACACACACACACACACACACACACACACACACACACACACACAATGAAGCATATTAACATACATTAGGCATCTCCCAAGGCTAAACACAATGTCCTCATCACCTCAGCATAAACACACCGCCAGTGTGTGGTGTCCGTGTACAGACGCACAGTAGAACACACACTCTCCCGCTCTGTCTGTTAATTTATCTCAAAGTCTAAACATCTTCCCTCCCCGCCTTACACGTGAGTGCAGAATATTTTAGACACACTCCACACACTGCGTGGCTACTATCTCCTCTATCAGTGTTTGTGTGTGTGATGCTCCCCTCCACACGTACGCTGCATACCTCTATCTCTCTTTTACTATGTTTAGACCACTTCACCTGCAGCTCCTTACTGCTGGCTGCCTCCATCTTTTCTGTAATGCCCCCACCTACCTACACGCTTGCTATCTATAGCCTGGTTACAGATGGTCCCTACAGATATACACACACACTATCAGGACTGCTGTCATGAAAACCTTTGAATCAGATGTTTCTTGTCAAAGTCATGTTGAAAGTCTTAACAGTGAGCAAAAAAAAGTAACTATCAGCTGCTGAACGTGTATTTAAGTTTGGCACACACTGGGAAATTAGAAAATAATCAATTGCAATTTGCTCAGTTCACATATTTTCTATCTGAATGTGTGATTTCTGGAACTGAAACTGTGTTTAATCTCACAATTATCCCCTTCTTCATTCAAGTTGAAGGCAGTAAAACAATTAAAAAGCTGAAATGTTCAGAGCCTTTCATACATAGCATTGGCAGTACAATTAAAGCTTAACACTGAACAGAGTATACTGCATGTTCAAGTCGAATATATTAAAGGTCCAAAGGAGGCATTCAAATATAAGATGAGTATGTGGTTTTCCATTACACCACAGTATAAAGAGGCACATTCATCTTATTCTGTTAATGATTCTTTACTCCCCACAGTTTTAAGGTATTTAACACTTAACACTTGTGGACAACTCATTAGTTATTAATAAGATTCCTGTATTTGTGCGGAAAAATGTGTTATTTCTTGTGTTGCCCCACAGAATGGATGTATTCAGAGGTCCAGTGAAGCTAGACAGACAGCGTGTGTGGTGAAACAGGCCGGTGTGCTTTCGCTGGAAGGAAAAAGGAAATTGAAAAGCCAAGGAAGGGCTGCAGGCATCAGCTGTGCTATATCCCATACACGCTTCTGGAATCGACTTCAGCCTCTTTTTTGGATGTGTAGAAAAAAATAGTGTTGATAAAGAAGAGATAGAAACGGCTGGAAATTTGCAGTAGCAAAACTCCAAAAATTGTGTAAAAATAATTTGGCTGCTCCCTCTCTTTTCAGCATTAACAAATAACTGAATTGGAAGGCTAAGGTTAAGGTTAAGTTCATTCTGTATTTGGGCTGCATTAGACAGTTGTACCAAATTAATCAGCAATTTTTGGTTTTGAATTGAATCGTTGTTTGAGTAATTAAAACAAAAAAAAAAACAGCAAAACATTTGCTTGTTCCTGGTTCAAAAGTGAGGATTTGGTGCTTTTCTCTGTTTTCTGTAATAGCACACTGAGTTTATTCACATTTTGTACTGTTGGTCAGGCAAGATTAGCAATTTCAATATGTTGCCTTGGGCTGTGCCAATATTTTGACATTTTACAGATAAAACAATTAGCTGAAAAATTAATTGGGAGACTAACTGATAAAAATGTGACTGTGTACTGTGACTGGGAACATTCATTGTCTAGTACATTTCAATAGTCTTTTGTCAGTCTTCATACAAATTTAGCACAACCATACTTTCATCAAATGTAAGAATGCACTTAAAAGTAAAAAAGCTGTATCTAGTAAAATGTTTAAATGAATGTGTCTCATGTTGCGGTCTACAGTGACCAGAAAACAGGTAGCTTGTGATACAGTACACATGACACACAGGAAGATGGAACACTTGTGAAAATGAGACACAGAGAAAACATGACAAGACAAAGAAGTCGCCTTGTGTTACACCATTTGTTGCATAAGACTAAATTACACAGAGCAGCACACAATATGATATCACTCTTTTGTATACGAAAGGGAGCGAGACAGAGTGAACGAAGAAAAGTAGTGGCAGCGGGACAGAAAGACTGGACAGAGCAGCAGAAAGAGACAGAAGAAAAGTTACCAAGGAAGAAAAAGCAGAGACAGGAAGCAAAGAAACACGGAGGGGAAATGGATGGAGTCGAAACTGAGGAGACAAATGCGGAAAGAGATCAGCAGTCATCTGGAGAAGCGCCACACATGGCGGTCATGACAGGAATGCAAACTAAAATCCACTCTTCTTCTGAAATCTCCTCTAAGCCTTTAAGAGGCCCACCTCCCCTTCTCCTCCTCCCCCCCTCCTCCTCCTCCTCCTCGTCATCCTCTCCATCCTTTGCCTTCATCCCACAGCGGACCTCCCTGCAGTCCAGACCGCTACCAAACCATAAGTGCTCCATCAATAAGAGGGCAGAAGCGGTGCAGTTTTCATTCTTTGTGTTGACCCCTCGGCCCGGTTTGTACCGCTTCATACCCCCCGGCTCCCTCACCGAAGCCCATCAGTGGTGTTCAATAAAAGGCCGGGGAAACTCCCTCTCCCCTGCTCCTCCGTGTGTGTTGATATTACCGGCAGACTGTTTGGTTGTGTTTGTCAGAGTGTGATGACAGAACTAAACACTGGTATTTACCCTGCGATAACCGCCTTGTCTGGACAGGCTCTGTGTAGAAACTGGGTGTGTGGGACTGACTGTGTGTGTGTGTGTGTGTGTGTGTGCATGCGTGCATGTGTGCATGCTGAGGCTTCATGCACCATATCTGCAATCTCTGTGAGGGTGTGCACATACACATGTTTTGATAACTGCTTTGGCAAGTACATTTTATATTATGTCTTTGTCAAATGAAAACCTCAAGTCCAGTTGTGAAGGCTTTCATGTCTGAACCTGAATAAATCCATGAACGGAGGACAGTTAATCCTCAGAAAAGGCTGTATATACAAATACTGCACAAGGTTGCTTTTTATAGTTCAGTTTGTGCTTCGGAGCAGCTATAAGGTGATACCAATATCACTTTCACGCCACACAATTATCATGCATGTGTGGGCTTTTTTGTCAATATTCTGAATTGGACACATTTACTTATAATGTAACAGTGGTTACTTTTTAAAAAATATCTTTAAATGAACTGTGTTCAAGCGACTCTTGATTGTAGACAGATGTTTTAACAAGCTAACGACGTTAGCTTCATCGCATGTCAAAGCATCGCACCTGATAGAGGCCAAAAATGTGTGTGTCCCACCGGTAGTTGTGATTGTGTAACAGCAAAGTGGAGCTGTAGTTGATAAAACACCTGAGTCTGCTAAGGCGTCATTTGAGCTAATTTTACCTCTTCACATTTAAGACAATAACCAGATGTTAGCGACTGTAATGTTTCCTCAATCCTGTTAAACCTAAAGACACCTAAAAACAACTGTCCATGCAATAAAGTTGAAGAGCTTCAAGAACTACAGCGACTACATTAAACTAGACATTTGCGTAAAATGCTGTCATACGTTTATGACTGAAGTTGAGTTCTAGCCAAAAATGTGGCCCTGACTTTTGACTTTTGACCACCAATATCTAATCAGTTCATCCAGGAGTCTTGGTGGACATTTGTGTCCCCCCCCCCCAAGTGTTCTTCAGATATCTTCACAAGAACAGAATGTATGGGCAGCCTCTGGCCCCAGCTAACGCTGGCATGGAGGCATTATGCTTTAAGAGATCATGATTTCCCAGGGTCCAAAGTGACACCCTCAAAATTCTTTGTCCAACCACAAGTCCAAAAGCCCAAGTATCTTCATTTACTGTCATAAATCACAAAGATAAACAGCAAAACCTTTACATTTGAGATGTTCAAACCAGCAAATATTCAACATATTTATCAGATGATTGGTGATCCGTGACAAATGAGTAAACTCCACTCACAGAGGAAGATCATGAGATGCAGCTGAAGGCCCCGGAAAAAAAAATAACAGAGCATTTGTGTATGAAAGCAGAACGTACCTATGTGCAACATACAGTAAATTCCTGAACCAACAAACAAGAGTTTGATTCCACGTGAGGCTCCCATCGCTGAGTAAACAGCTTGTGGTCATTTCAGGGACTTGTGATTACAGCGCTTCCAGAATGTTATGGCATATGTTATGTATATATGAGTGTACTGGTTTACGTTGCTCTGTGTGTGGGTGCAGACCTGCAGCAGAGTCCCGTGGATGTGGTTGTGCTGAATTTTGGGTCCGGGCTCAGGGGGAAGCTCCTGCAGTAATGCCTGGACAGTGGATGGGACCTGGGTGACGAGCACAAAGGGGACGAGGGCCCGAGCCGCCATCTCTCTGGTCCGATACACTGCCGAGCGACCGCATCTGAAGAACACACACACACACACACAGCTGCAATATTATTGTCATGGAAAGTTATTAAAATCATGGAACATGGACAGCTGCGTTGTTGTTTTAATCTTTGAGTCTTGCATTACGTCGCATGTTTGACTTAACGGAGGAAGTAATGAGGTTTCCCATTATCACAGCTCATGGGTTGTTATTGTAACTGTAGACTTCAATTTATTTTATAGCTGTAACTTTGTTATGAAAAATCATGTTATTACGTGTGTATTATTATTAATTATCGCCATTATATTTAACTCCAGTAACTTTACGTCATGGACAAATACTCAAGTTAGGAATGACGGCCAACGACTTATTTCTTTTGGACAGTCGCTATATACGTATACGTTATGTAACATCTCCATCATTCTCCCTCTCTCTGTCTCTCTCCCCTACTGCAAAGGATCGCAACTTTAACAGCTCCCAGGCCAGCAGATGACTGATAAAATCCAATTTAAATATTTTCAAATCGTTACTGAACTATCAAGGAAACAATCTATTCCCCTTTTTTTCCCCAACCACACAGATATCTCTCCCTCTTTGTTTTTTTCTCACACACAGTAATCCTCTTACAGTATCTGCTGGTGATGAAGAATGTGGCCAGTCACCCTGAGTGCAGACTAAAATTAACCTTGTTTACAAGCTGATAGTCTTTCCTTCTCCGGTGTCATAACAGTGCCATAGATGACAGGAGGGAAGGACGTGACCAAGAGCTGAATGAGGAGAGGGGAGGAGAAGGAGGGGTGAGACGTACCGAAGGGGGCCGAGAAAGAGCTACTGCCAGTGAAGGAAGTGGGGAAATCTTAAGCACATGTTTATCTATATTTGCAAAAAAAAAAATACAACTACAAAAAAACAACAAATCAGTTCCCTCTGGTTTAATGTTGATCAACATCGTGTTTTAAGATTGATACCACTTTCATGCATGTCTGTTAAACACAAGGTCACAGCCAGCAGCTGTTAGTTTTCGGTGTTTTGCTAGATTGTGGGCGTCTTCAACATTGACCTTAAAACGACAGTGTAGATGTTGAGATATTTCAGTGTGAACCACAGTGATGGGCCAAACGACTGACCTTGTCATCCATACAGGCGAAAACCCTTGCTATGGAGGACCAGAAGGGACAATTAGCAAAAATAAACAACTCCCACCATTCATCTTTTACATTTCCATTACACAGCACCTCTAACACCAGTAGTTAATGTCTGGCTTTCAGATGGTCAGGTGAATTTGGTGCACAAATGTCATTCACGCAATTGGCACATATAACTACATATAACAGTATGAAGATCTCAGTAGACATCAACATTTATTCAGGAGGCCTGTGAAACCGGCTGCTACTATTCTTGTTGATTTAGGTGCAACTTTGCTTCAGCCAAAGAACTCAGGCAGCCTGAAAGTCACACGGCAACACGTCTATAGAGAGTATATACAGGACACAGCATACAGGGCAGGAGTCAAACGAGGATGTAGGTGTATGTACAGCATGGTGGCAGGCTGTTTATAGGGTGTGTGATGGCATTAAAGCTGGCAGTGGAGGCCAAGCAAGCAGCTCAGCCTCACTGTGGAAAATTCAGCAGATGCTTCCCGAGAAAGAAGAAACACTGATCCATCACTACAACGGTATGCAGAGATGAAAAGGATCCATGCTTTTTTTTTCGGCTTTGGTAAGAGCGAGGGTGAGATTTGTGCGTAGACTCGAAACATACAGCATTGTGCTATCCATGCTGAGTGAATAATAGAGTGTGTGAGGAGAAGCACTGATAATGCTGATAATTTGTCAAAAACATCCCCCAATAGTCTGCCTGCTCCAAGATGGGGGCGGGGGGGGCGGGGGGGGGGGGAGAATAAGAGATGGCTTAAATCAATGTGGATTTAAACAAAGAGAGGGCTGTGCAACAAGTCAACTGTCAACAAATGCTTTTCCACCTGCTGTGAGCATGCCTCTCTCCCTCTCACACACACACACACACCTATGACCAGACATGCATCACAGACAACAGTTTGCATTCCTGAGCTCTGCGCGGTTGTACACGTGAATTTATGTGCACAAACGTCCCTCGCAATCGTTCACTCACACACACACGCACACACACACACACACCTAATGACCAAAACCCATGTCCATCCCTCACTTTCCACCCCTCCCCGCCTCCATTTGGGGCCCATATGTTAACTATCTGTGCTAATTTGTCCCATTGAAACACTTTTGTAAAAGGAAATGACAGTTTGGAAGGGTGTAATTTTAGAAACGGGGCCGTCCCCTGTGGGGTCATAGCAGACTGTTGACTGGCATGGACGAGACTCATCTGGGCCTCATTTTGGGAGAACTGGGAGAACAGTTTCCTCCACAGAGACTACAGCGTGTTGGGTAAACAAGTAACACAGTCTGTCACTGAACAGTGACATGAAGAAGTGACACAGTTACACACAATCAGTCTTTAACGTTACGACCCCAACTCTTTTTGTCTGACACCTCATTGTTTAGTTTACAGTGACAAGTCTATATGTAGAATTTGGACAATTTCTGACTTTGGCGACCCCCTCAAGGTAGTATATAAAGGAGGCACTTGGCAGCTGGACCGAAATTTGCATGTAATACATTTCTTCATCCATCCAAATCCACAAAAAAAATGTATGAACGCAGGCTCCTCACGTCTGAACATGCCTATTTAGACAAGCGCTGTACATTAACATGAACATCACCACAGCTGCCGGGTTGTTTGGAGCACGTCCTTGTCAGTTTAGAGCGTATCAGGGCATTGAGGTGAAGGTGACTGACTATGTTCATTATTGGGTCACCTATCTGTTGTTTTCATTTATATTAGTAACAGACAACTTCTGCAACCTTGCTTTTTCCAATCTGAGTCGCAGCTACCAACAACACTTTGTCAAAAACAAAATGGCATACGGAGAGCAAGGTCTTCCAAAACTCAAATCAGTCAGATTATAACATTTTATAAAAACAGAAAGATTTAGTAAATATTCACACAGGAGGAGCTAAAAATGGGGATTGTTTGACACTTCTGTTAGTAAAATGACTTCCAACATTAAACCTGGCAAAATCATTCATCATTCAGTGTTAAACTGAGACTTTTTCATAACCAGTTAAAAGTTCCTTGTGGTATAAGTACGGTACTTAAATATATGTACTTAGTTACCTTGCCTGCTAATGGCTGCTGTTTTCACATAAAAGTATACGTGGTGTTAAAAAATCTGGTCACAAACAAGACGGTTAAAACCATTAAAAATGCTTTGCAGGCTGCTGCTGGAAAGGAAATGACAGTGGTCCTTTTCAAAGCCTCACTTAAGTTTAACGTGCCCTTTCAAAAGAAATGAGATATGAGGCGGTGAAGACGAGTAAGGAAAGAAAGGAAGGGAGTGAGGCAGGGAGGACGAGGAGAGATGCCTGGACTGGATATCGTGGGGCATAAATCACAATCATGAAGGCAGAGGGAGAGGGGGAAAAAAGGAGAGAAGCTGAAAGAGAGACATTTGATAAGACAAACTGTTCGACAGATATTAAGACGTTGGAATGAAGCTGCCATTAATTATTAGTCTGACTGTAACATCCTCCCACTCTTTGTCGTCATCACCGTCATTCTGTTCATCATTATCCAGGCAGGTGTGACGCATGTCGAGGGCCAGGCAGCGAAGGAATGTGAAAACATCTCGGTGGTGGGAGTGTATGAAGATAAAATGCAGTGTGCTGTGATGGAGGGATAAAGTGGATAAATTATTAGGCACGGTGCTCCGTCCTGTCAACAGAAGAGGAGCTAAGCTGCATTTAATCTTTGGAGGTGGCCGGGTCAGATCGTATGGAGAGGGGAAAGAAGAGGGTAAGGAGGGTGGGGGGGTGACAGTCGTCGACCTCATCAGACACGTCCGCACACGCCTGGGCAAGATGAGTCGGGGGATGGGAGCTTGGTGAAGTGAAACACGGCTGGAGCCAAAGAAATTAGAGCTGGGCTATATTTAACATTTCCAACATGTGGGCTTCATTTGGGTGGATGTGTGTGCAGCATACCTTCACTAACAGTCAGAGTCAGCCAGAGAGTCAGTCCTCCAGTTATTGACCTGATAACTACATCCACAAGAGAGGAGTTGTTGTAGGAAATATCTAAAGATTTGACTAAATTACTGAATTGCAATGAAAAGTATGGTAAGTTTGTCAATAAAATGGTTTGGAAGAATAAAGGCTTTTGTTAGGTTGCGCAAGTCCACTGTGCACGTTTGCAGCTTCAAATGGCAGCTATTCACGTTTACTACTCTGTGATCCCCACTTCAATTTCCATTTGTCACCTTCTGACCAGAAGGTCGTTCAGCCAAACAGGATGAGAGCGTTTGGTGTCTCACTGAGCGAGAACTTGCCCGGTTGTTAGTCACAGCTTCATAAAATGTTACATGTGGTAATATTACGACATGGCTCTTCTGGGAAGCTTTCCAAAACACTCGTATGATGATGCCACCCGACTGTAAACATAGATCTTTTTCATAATATCCATACATTTGAGCAGTTAGTTGAAAAAAGCTGTGGTTACAGTTTGTCACATTGAGATAAAATGGAAAACGTTAGTGTTTCTTAAAGCATCATGATGTAACTTTTTTACCTTCAAGAAATCATGCTGCTGCTACAGTGTCTTATAATAAGGTGAATGGTGTCTCTGTCTCAGCCACTAGCTAACATCAGTGAGAGGGCAGGATCGCAGCGTTACATACCGGTACATGTTTACTTCAAGACACAATTTCTCAACACAAAACATTGTTATTGTTGTTGAGTTTTGCTCGTAGTAAGCACCGACATTATGTCTGACAAATGGTTACAGATCTGTGATTTGTATTTACAACACTGTGGGGGCGCCAAACCACACAGAACGCAGCTTCCTACAAAATGATGCTTTCAACAACAGCGACTGAATGTCGCATTCAAACATGTTTTATTCTCATGAGCATATTTAGTTAATGAACCACAGGGACAAATGTTGCAAGATGATTCGCCATATTTCTAATGGAAAGGTCATGTGAGCCTACAGCCATGCAAACAGCTGTGAGCCTGTATTTAAACATAACAGCACCTAAATGGCAACAATGATAACACGCTGATCTAACCAGGTATAATATCTACAATGTTCACCGACTCAGTTTGGTGTGTTAGCTATCATTTGCTAATTAGATGTAACCACAAAGTACAGCTAAGGCTGAGAGTGAAGTCATTAGCTTTTCATGTATCTGGTCATCAAACAAAGTCCCGGATAAATCAAAATATTGAGAGCTGGTTAGATTCCAGCCTGTCTTAAAACAACTGTCACCATTATTTTCCCTCCTGTTTATACTGCCAATGAAGAGATTCTTTTTCAATCTAAAATGTTTTAATTCTCCACAGTGTTTCCTTGCTGAGCTGGAGTGGATGGATTGTGACGCTAGGGAGGAATTTTACGACTCTCAGACTTTGAGTTAGACAAATCAAGTGGGTATCTTCCACACTGCTGAAGCCACATATTAACTTTAGATAAACTCAAGAAATCTGTTTTTATATGGTAAAAGAACTGTAAGGTTTGTCCCCCATCAATTACATCACATTAGGAAGGGATCCTAAAATGACCAGTAAGAGCAGGGTTAGGATAGAGATTAGAGCACATGAAGCCATTTTCATAGTACCATCTGATGGTTATTGAAGAATTTTCCTCAAGACCACAAATTTCAACCGCATGGTGGTGCAAGGGGTGAAGTCAGAGGAACATCAGGACTGATCCTCGTGAGACCATGAATATCTGGAAATAATTCAATTTTAGTGAGATAGTTCAAGTCAGTCTAAATAGTTCACTGAGCAACTAGCTGACTCTTTTCTTGGGCTGCTAGAGTGGCTTGAAACATCTTGAGAAACGATCATAATATGAATATTAAGTTAAGGAACTTTTCGATCTAATAACCTCAGTCAGCTGTAGCATTAGAAGAACATATCAGTAATATCATCCTAACAACAACCAAACGGCCAGAAACTCTATTCACAAAGCACATGCAATACTATCTTAATATATCACCCGCGTGGGCTTTCCGAGATCTACCACGCAACACACACATACAGTAATAATAGACACATGGATGAAAAGATACCCACACTCAAGTTCTGTTATCTAAACCGTCTGTGGAGCATTCCAACCTCAAAGTCCTTGCCAGCTGCCCTCCACCCACCCCCACCCGCCCACACCCCCACATCTCCTCCCAAATACTTACAAACAAACAAAGTCAGACACAACAAAACACACACAACTTAATCTTACAGCGCAAAATTCTTGCTCATAGCTCAACAGACTATCATCAGTGGAGATGAACATCATTAGTCATACTAATGGAAGCCTTTGTAGGGTTTTACCATGTAAAGGTATGTTTTAAATCTTGGGGGATGGTGTAGAGAGGGTGTCTTCCCCTCATACAAGCCGATTCACTGCTTGATTGTGTATGCCTAAGAGCACAAGTTGTGCCAGGAGTACCTAACATGTGAGGAAGATCACGTTATCTCCCCCCTCTGCCAGCTTTCCATCCACAAAACATCACCAGCTGTGTTTGCTGGCATGTCAGGTCATGTTAGAAGCTACACCTCAAAAACTGAGCATCAATCTCTTCAGTAGGGGTACATGCTCTACAACCCAGACGGCAATCGTTGGATTTTATACACATACGTATAGGGTTAACATTAAAAGTAAAATGTTTAGATAAGGTATGTTGTTGTGGAGTTTGCGGGTTGTGAATGTGTTATGTTAACAATGGTCCTCACAACAACAGTAACACAAGGGCATGTATGTGAGAAGTACAAGCTTCAGATCTGTTTGCAGGTGCAGAAGTGGATGAACCAATAATATTTGTAGCTTTCTCCATCTCAGGAATGTAAAAAATGAAGGCTGTAACCACAGTTTCCCATTCGCCTGCAAGGTTTACTCCCGAGTAAACAGTCAATGAGGTTCAGATAAAACCAGTCGCAATCTAATCAACCTCTGTGACACGAGACGGCACAAGCAGCAACACACAAAAACCCGCTGGATACAACACCAACTAGACACGTGTTTTGTCTCAGTGCACTGAGACACAGAATCAGACAAAAAGCCACAGACGGACTAGAAATGTCTTGTTTTTAGCCTTCATCATGGATGGTGACACATCAGTTCAACTTTAGGAAGTGTGTTGCAAAGAAACAATGTTAGAGAGGAGTTCATATAAAAGACGCAGAAGCACCTGTGCAAACAACACAAAAGAACACACACACACATCCACACACACAGTCCTGTTTAGACTGCAGGTGTTTTGTCTTGCTGCTTGTTCTATTCTTAGAATGAGTTCAGGTTCAGAGAAACGTTGCTTCAGAGGTTTAACGTGGCTGAGAAAGCAGGTGTGTGACCCTTTTACATTCGATAGAACATTCCCTGCGCTAATGTCGCTTTATATCCACTGTATGATGCAGCTGAGTTGGCTGGAAACACATTCTCATTGATAGTAATGAAACAAAGGAGGAGCTGCTGATAGGGAGAGCACTGCACCCATTCACATTCTGCGTGTTGTACTTCTGGGACTCTTACAGCAGCGAGCTCCTGGTTAAGATTCTTGTCCAGGGTTACTTCAACTTATTTATGATAGAAGGAGTGATCTCACAGATGCATAGTGGCAGTGTGGAGTGAATGAATGCAATCAAAACCTTTTCCAAAGCAAACTTTACAAGACAGGCAGAAAAAAAGAGATCTTGTCTGTGATTTTAAGTAAGATAACATGTTTGGATATATTCTGACAAGTTTGAGTGGGCCTTATATTTGTATGTGTCTATCTACCATTTGCATATTAGTTGCACAGATATATCGGTGATATTTACCTTGCTGACAGCTACTGGCCTAACAGCAAATAAGATCACATTCACAGATATCAGTGGCCGATCAATATGCGCTGGTACATTGATGCGCTGTGGCGCGTGAAATCACTGCCATCAGCTGCTCTTTGAGCAGGTGGTTGTATAGCAGGCTGAAAAAGTTATTTATTCATTTGATTAAAGACGGATTCTTTTTCAGATGAATGAAGGTTAAATTAAAGGTTGTTTCACAAATTTGTATGATAAATATGTGTTCTTTTAGAGATAGTACAATGAAGGGCAGTAAAGAACAGTTTAGGTATTTTTATAATACAGATTTATTTGGTTATGCTGAATAAGGGTTTTGCAAAATAGTATAGAATCAAAGTGAAGTTGACCTTTGACCTTTTTTATCACTCTACGCATATTTGCATAGAATGTTGTCATATATGACTTGAGTAATGGTCATAGATGTGGTTTGCGAGTTCACAAGAAGGAGCTTATCTCAGATATTAAGCTAACATGGAAAATACCTTTCAAGAGGGCAAATGCCAACCATTTCTACATGAAAGTTTAAATCATTTGATTGAATAGCTTTTAAACCTAGGGAGGAAAAAACTTAACATGCTCGGTGTATGAAGACTCTCTATGTTGTGGCACTGACACCCACCTCATGATGAAGGGCATGAAGGGAGCCAGTCCCAGAGGTGAAGAAGATCCATCCATGGGAGAGGGGTAGAGCCGACTGAGCACCAGCAGCAGCAGGAACAGACTGGGGTGCAGCTTCACCTGTCCACTGTCACTGAACACAAACAGCACAGACATCACACTTTAAAAACAATGAAAAAAACCCTTATCACCTGAAATGTCCAGATGACAGTAGTGCAGAATGAACCTTTTTTAGATTAAGGAAGTGCATTTGTAATTTCATTAATATTTAACTCTGGGACCTCTTTGCATTTACCCTAGAATCCTACAAGGTTTTTGGGGAGGATTTCTTTGCTTTCTGTTGAGTTCAGTACCCTCAAACAAGGAAAACAATAAGACTTTTGCCAAGAATGTGACCGATCTTTTTATTTTTTATAGCACTGCATTATATGAACAGTTTGACACTTTTGGAATATTGTTTGCTTTCTTCCGGTGAGTTCCATGGGCTAAGCTGATTGCCTGATAGTTCTGGTTGCATACTCAGTACGCACACACCAGAATGGTATTTGATCTGCTTGTCATACTCTCAGCAACAAAGTGAGGTTATTTCCCACAGTGTCAAGTTATTCCTTTATAGTCCCAGATTTTATTTTAATTAAAAAAAACTGTAGCGATGGCAGTGTAAGAGAAATAAATGGCTGCACTTCTAGTGTGTTTGTCCATTCTCCATTTTTTTGAATCAGGATTAAATGTGGCTGACAGATGAAAACCACCTAATAATCAAAATTCCTAACCAAAATAACCCTTAATTCCTCCGTCGCTCTTTAATACACACTGGCTTTCTAAAACCACCCACACTCCAACACAGTCATCTCCTCATCCGTCCTTGAGCTGAGCTTTTCACCTCCCTCTTTTCCTCCGTCCAAATCTCGTCACTGCCAACTGAGTCAGAATGGAAACCGACCGTCTCTGCCAGCGGTTTCACAGTTTCACTCTGACACACTCGCAGTGAAGGCAGGAGGAAGGGAAAAAATGGAGAAACGGACAAGAACTCAAGCGACGAAGTCAGGAAAATGACCAAAATGTTTGAGTACCAGGTATTTATTTTGGAGAAGGACCACGCTTTGCCTTCACATCAGCTTCATTCTTTCCTGTCCTGCTGTGAAAGTCCGGCTCTTTGAGGGATAAATGGAGCAGAAATCAACTCAACCCAAAACCTTTAGTGAGTTTTATACATCTGGGGGAGTAGGAGGATTTTCACTTTATCTTGGTTATTAAAACCAATAAAACTTTATCAGCAGTGTGTTTGGTGATAATATCAGACAACAGTGTTTACAATGGGGGAAGTGCCTGCAGTTGAGCCTTGTGTAGGCTTGTGATTGTGTAAGGTCTGTGTGTTTTATAAGTGTGTGTCATGAGGATCTCGGAGCACACAGACAGAAGAAACAGACCCCCTGCAAAAACAACTTGTGCTTTTCATTACTTCATTCAACACAAACACACACACACACACACACACTCTCATCCACCGGGACCGCCTCGGATCTGCAAGATAGGAAATGCAATAGCAGCCCAATTAGTTACTGGTCCAATGTGTTTAGTGTCACAGTTTAGTTCAGCACAGCGGGACAGGATGTGATGTCAGAGAGACAGCAGGAGGGCAGATAGAGGGCAATTGCAAACATATTAGGCCTTGTTGGGATACAGCTGGAGGCAGAAACACTTGACAGGATGAACAAGAGACGCTGCGGCATTTAATGGCGCTCTCAGATTCCACACTGAGGTCTTCCATGAATGTCTGCCCTCAGTCCTGAAACTCCTTAATCATCTACAGCACACAGTGGTTTGATGAAAGGGTTATTTCTGTTGAACATTTCTTTAAAGAGAGTGGAAACAAGACTCTGACCTTAACTATTTGTTCCTCCACTTTTTAGAAAGCAGCGAAAGGGACACAGTAGCAGAGACACACAAGAAGCTCTAAAGTAAACTGAAGCTCTAGCTTAGCATTTAGTTAGTGCTCAGGCAAATAAATCATCAGGTTTGTTTAAAGAATTAGAGAAAAGTACTTGGAATATCATATGAAAACTGTTTTCTTTGGAAGTGAGAGCAGTGTAGATAAGACAGTATGTACGGCAACAAATCACTGTACAGCAGAATGAAATGTGGGAGCTGACCTGAAATAGTTTCAGAGATAAACATGGTTAAGTCTGCTACGCTGAGATAACAGGATTAGGAATTTGAAATTATAACTCGACAGGCCATGAAAGCTAATAGAACATTTTCTAACTAAGTTGATTTCTTTAGCTGTGTGATAAAGGCTGCAGTATCCTCTTGGTCACATGAAATGTGGTGAATCTAAAGCTGGTCTGTCCCGACCACGGAACCTGAGTTCTGGATTGAGAGAACCGAGTTTTGTGAGAAGAGGTAAAGGAGAGGATGCCAATAAATCCCAGAGTTGAGAACTAAAACAAAGACAAGATGGGTGATGCTTGTGTCCACAGTTTCAGTCACTATTGCAGGAGGAAGAAACAGAACTCAAAGAAAATATAAAAAGGAGGTTTTGTTTTTCACTCAAACAAACAAAAAGATAAATGTTTTCTAGCAACACACTGTGTGGATGAGGAGGGGACAATTAGACTGTTAATGTTACTGATTCTGGTCATTTATAAATACATGTTTACTTTATATAAATATTTGGTTTTAGTTTCTCATGTCGAGCGATAGACAATCTGATCTGTCGAAGGACGTGCACCCTGAACCAAGGTGTGGTTAAATAACAGACACTGATCCAGGATATTCTTAGCTGAGTGCAGATGCTTCAAATTCTGTTAAAGCAATCTGTTGTTACTATATGAGTACGCATATGTGTGCGTTGTGTCATATTACATCCCATGTGCATTTCTATAGATATGGGCAGCCACAAGTCAGTGTATATGCACGAACATATCATACAGTATGATGTGTTTTTATCTCCCTCTATCGCATATCGACGGTTGACAGTAGGTACAGCATGTATATGTATGTTTTTATGTAGACTTGAAGTGTAAAATGGAACCAAAAAACAGGTTGTGTAAAGGTGTGCTATTGGAGAAATTAATCAGTAATATTTAAGGCAACATCCAGACTGAATTATCTAGAAAGGTCGAGTGTGTGGGAAATATGGCATGTAGCCTTGAAGTTGTAGAATGCAACCAACTGAACACCCCTCAAATATTAGCATTGCATAGCATTTTTGCCATTAAATCTCCCTAAATACTTCACCCTGGGGCTTTAAAATCAACAGTCCGAAGTCTATCCAGTCTGTCGCACGAGGTGCAGATGAGCAATCTTGGTGTCTTTACAATCTACAGCAGAGTTCTTTGTTCTGCGTGGATTCGTGCAGCTCAAACACTCTTTCAAGCCGTTTTTACTGTATGTCAGTTTTCTACCACTTAACTATCTCTGGACACAGGATTGTTTTTCATTCACAACTCTTCTTTACGATGTATGTTTGGGGAGAGCGGATGGATTACAGAGTACATGCAAATACATACATCTCAAATGACAACCATACAGTTCAAAATCTTATTCTATATCCTTTTGTATATTGTGACCTATTTTGGGTATGTACTTGTACTGTAACCTCAACAGGACTCTAAACTGAAACCACTAACAGTGGCTCTTTTACCCCCTATTCTGCTGTTTTTTGCTACAGTGTGGTGTGGTTGGTCTTTTTGGGTGGCACGATACACACAGATGATGTGGGAAGTCAGACAGCCGGGATCTGGTTCCGTGGGAAATTTGCAAATGTTTTAACAGGGGTCGAAGGGAGTGAGGGGAATTGTGAAAGAGCCGGTCTGAAAAAAAAAGCATTCAATTAATTGGATCCATATTAAGATAAGGCTGCCTGGGGAGCTGTTGGACGACTCAAATGCTTTTAAAAAGGGAGTCTGGGCTGGGCTGAAAAAGATAAGGCCAATGAACCTCCGTAGACTCAACTCCCCACTGCAAAAAAACAAATCTAAACCTCAACATGGCATCTGCTTTATTCAGTCGTAAAATCTTATGCTTTGAGTAAATAGTCTGTCGGTTGGGCAAGTGAAAAAAAAAAAAAAAGCCCACATGAGAATTTGTCCTCCTAATAAAAGCAGGAAGCCTCCCAGCACTTAAGCACTACAGCTTGATCAGCTTAAGAAAACAAAAAAAACCTGTCCCGCATCGCTTAAATGTGGTAATATTAAACTTATAATGGCATTTAGGGAGTGTGAAAAGCCATGGCAAGGGCTGAGCGTGCGTGTGTGCGTGTGTGGATTAAGGCGAACCAACTCACCTTTCCACCGTGGCTGCAGCCTCCTCCAGCTGGTTCAGGAGGAACGGATAGAGGGCTGGAAAGCGAGTGAAAAACTCTCGACCTGTCATCCTGAGGGGAGAGACAGAGAAAGACAGACAGCAGAGTGTTTTTTAAAAAACTCTGTAGTTTTTGGTAGTTGTTCCATCCAGAACTTTGGAAGAATTTTATGGCCTTTTTTTATTTTGACTCTACAGCCAAGCAAGTACATTGTTGAGGCTCTATTCAGGGTAAAGTCATCATGCTACCAGTAACATGCTGCTGGCTTGTATTTAAAAAAAAAAAAAAAAGAAAAAAAGAGAATAGGAGATATTAAAAATAAGATGTGATGATGCATTACATAAGCAGACAGAGGATCGGTCAGAGCAGTTAATACAGTTCCTCCTGAGGGGAACATGACTGTCCACAAATATCTATTTTATATTGTATCTATTTTTGTAAAGATATTTCTCTAAATAGCAGGAATTGTCAACCTCACCTTTAAGAGCCACGCTGCTAAAAATATTGTGTTGTTCTTCAAACTATTCTGATGCTGCATTTCGATTACAAGTGGGCATTTGCAAAATACAGAGCAAAGAAAGAAATGACACAACCGGGCGGTAGAATGGGTCGTCCACTAACTGGAGGGTAGTTTGATCCGATGCTCCAACTACATGTCAAAGATTCTGAACCCTTACTTGCTCCCATAACTGTACCATCAGTTTGAGTGTGTATAGATGCAAGTCCATTTACTGAGTCTGTTGCAATCAAAAGTGGGATGGTGATCCCACTTTTGTTTGCAACACACGAGTTCCATTAACAAAATCTGTAACCTGAAAGTTGAAGCCAAGACAACTCAAGAGCTGCAGGAGACATTATGCACCTGCTCTCACTGACTATAAAGTCCTCCCTCTTTATATTCCACTGATTGTGAAAGAGTGGTGTAGTCTTCATTACAAATACAGATAAACTGGGCACGAAAATGTATCCCTGATCTTGGAAACAGTCCATCTACACAAACATCTTATTTGAAAGCTCCGCTTATTAGCTCACTGAGGAGCTTTTGACAGCATCTATAAGCAAACTCCGTCAACTTAGGGCGACTCCGAGGTGTAGATGAATGCTAAGGTTGGGCGACAGTGAAAACACTGTCAGAAAGAACACAAGTGTTAAAAATGCCATTAGTTGAACAAAGTAGCTCTAACTGTGTTAAAGTTTTGAGCGAGTATACTGTATAAAAATCCAACATACAAAATCTCTGCAGGGTTTAAACACCAATTGCCGTCATGTGCCCATGTTAACAGAGAGCGCAGACATAATCAGGGATACTTGCGGATTTAGTTTGATCCGACATGAATTTCGGCTGATTAAATTACCTGATAGATAGCCGTGATTTAATCTCAATGTTCCAAATGCTCTCCCTCATTAAAACTGACAAGAAATAACAAGAAGCAGATGAGGGGGGAAGGACAGAGAGTATATAATCAGATATTGTGAAGCTCTGTTAGGAGATGGAAGTGTGCCAAATATACTCCATCCAAACAGATCCAGTCTTTGTGTTTGGCTCACCTTGGTGCAGCTGAAAATAAACACATGTGTGGCTGCGCTTATATATTTACATTCACAAATATACAACTGTCAATAAAATGACAAACTTTATATTTAACACTGGCGGTCTTGCTGCTGTGACCGCCATTCAGCCTCGGAGCCAATAAAGTTTTTATTTAACTCCGCTCGTCTAAATCAAGTCGCTCCTGAAGGGAAGAGGTCTGCTCTGCCAAGCGCATGATCACAAGACTGGAGAGATCTCATACTGCTTTAGTCACAACTGACACTGGACTAATGCACAACACACACACAAACACACACACACACACACTCTGGACCTGGTTCAAGTTAACAGCAGGCACTGTCATGGTAGGGAAGTGAGTCATGTGTGTAGTTTTTAAAACCCCATTCAACCTGTGTATTACACACTTCTCACCTCTTGTGACCTGAGACAGACAGATACACACACACACACACACACACACACATACACAGATAAAGTGTAAGGAAAACTACAAACACTCACTGAATAGGGAAACAAACACAAAAATACTCAAAGGAAAATTTAAATGTGAGGGTGTTTGATGTTCACTTTATACATGTGCAAAAACAGGACTGTGTTTATTATCTAAGGGAGTCTGTGTGTGTGTGTGTGTGTGTGTGTGTGTGTGTGTGAGAGAGTGTGTGTCCACCCTCCTCTTCTCTCTCTAATGAGTCTCTCAGTCTGACAGGACTCTGCTGCCTGCAGGACAAAGGTCAGAGGTTGTGTCGGAGCAGATTAGATGGGGCAAAAAGGGGTGAGGGTCACAGAGGAAGAGGAGAGAGAGAGGAGGAGGAGGAGGAGGAGTAAGTGGAAGGCCTGGTTATATTTGTGGGCTAACAACTGTGTGTGTACACTCATTTAGGCTAAATAAGAGGAAAGTACATTTCATACTATACTGTTGAGACTCTTTTGCTGTGTGCTACTCAAGTCTTCTTGCTACTTTTTTTTAAAATAATAAAACACTTCATATCCAAGAGTTATTAGCAGTCACATCAACAGACATCATCTCTCAAAACATATCAAGTGGCTTCAAGTGTCCAAAGCCCAAATGAGCTAAAATGATCGAATATTTCACCCAAAAATTCCATTATCAGTTACAGGGTGGTGGTGGGGGGGCTGGAGCTGATCCCTGCTGACATTTAGCAAGCTGCGGGGGTTCATGCTGGACAAGTCCCCTGTTCATCAATGGGCTGACACATAGAGACAAACACCCATTCACACTCACATTCACACCTACAGGCAATTTAGAGGGGCTGATTAACCTTAATCCAAAGTTGAGAGGCATAACTTTTATTTTTTTTCATTTTGTTTCTTCATTTATCATAACAACCCCATGCATGCTAGCTTCAGTAGACATCTCTGCAACGCATCACCATAACGTCAACACTGTTGTTTCTTTTCACTCTGTTGATATTAGTTAAATTTATTCAATGTTTTAAACTTAAATTCAGGACATTTCTTAGCACATCACCTCTTTAAGCAGGATTTGTAGCTCTCTTTCAGGTGTTCAGGAAAGATCTGACGCTTTATACACAACTGACAGTGGGTGATACAAACAGTCCTGCTGAGGTGTCTCTGATCGAGATACCCGCACTCTGAAGAAAAACATTTGCCACCATGCTTAAAAGCACTTCAGTAAACAAAAATGGAAAGGTCATCAATAAAGGTGAATGGGAAAGCCAAACACTTACAACTCTGATGCATTTATTAATTGTCTGCTTTAATAACAGCATTTTGAATGACTTCAGGAAGGCTGAAGAAGGCCATTTGGCAAAATATCCCTCATAAGATAAAATAATTGAGTTATGAGTTTACTTTGTTTTTTTTTTCCATAGCATCTAATCTAGGTAACATCAATATGGACGTTCTCGCATGTACAAGACCGTAGGTAGTGCAAATGAAGAGTTGATGCAAGCTCGAGATAAAGCTGGAGGCTTTGGGGCGGAATGCAGAGAGCAATCTTCTCTCTGTCAGCTTTGTTTAGAGATGCATTTATCTCAGCAACGATATCGGATCAACATCGATGTACGGTCACGGGGCAGCAAAGCCGGTGTCTGGGTTTACTTGAATCATGACCCACAAGCAAACAAAATGTCTGGATTCAGATAACTACGTAAAAAAAAAACCTAAAAAACAGCTGAGATTCCCACAGACAGCAAGAAGCCCCGTCTCCCCACACACAAATACACACAATGCTGTAAATAAACTGGTGTGTGTGAGAGGGAAATGTGTTTATGCTTCAGTGTTAGTGGACCAAGAGGCCCGTACACACACACACACACGCACATGGCCAAATATTAGAGTGGACAAGCTGTCACAATGCATTTTCTACAGCCAGAGATCACAACTACAAAATCGTGGTAATAACACAGACCAGACTGAGGAAAAGACACAACTATAAATGAGCTGCAGCTTTCCTGCTCAGACACGCACAGTTCTGTACCAGTTTCAAGTCAATACAATGATTATACCAGAGCACATCAGTTGCCCTGAAAGAAAATCTCCAACTGAACATTGTAAAGTAACATTAAAATACAAGAACAATTTCTCATTGATCACAGCACACACACTCTCCCACGTTAATATAGAAATCACCCCACATATTATAAGACAATAAGAAAGAAAGCAGCAGAAAAGGGGGGGGGGGATATAACTGAGAGCTATACAAAGGGAGGGATAGCGGACTCAAAACAGAAGTAAAAACAGACAAGATAAACAGTGGCAGCCTTGGCTTGGTTAACAGCATTCAGAGGCCTTCAGAGAACCAGCCAATAGAAATTCAGCACGGGGAAGCAGACGGAGCTTCCCGGAGCAGGGCCCAAAGCCATGTGAAACCTAACCCTGGATTATCTGTGGGGTAACAAATCACTTCTGAGCTCAATATAGACCTCAATACAATCATCATATAGTCCTACAGCCAAGCAGTACAAGCACATTATTGTTCATGTTTGTTTTAATATACCCTGAATACTAGAAGGATCTCTATCACCTCCAACAGGGGCCGGTAAGATATCAGTCACATAAATGTTTTATAAACTAATGGTTTCAAGCTGTACAAGGTCACACTGCACATTTATTTTCATTTGCGAAATAGTGGTGTGGTAAGAGGTTTACAGATGTAACATGTAAGATATGACCAGAATTTGACATACAGGGAGTTGCATATCACCAGAGGAACAGGCAACTGCTGCTCATTATACAGGAGCATAGAGGGAGCCACCATGGGCAACAGAGCTCTAAAGCCTCCACGTGAAGATAGCTGGACACCAAACTGAGACTAAACACAGCCTCCAAGACCGACGGGCGTCAGTTTGATGACATGGGATTTTAGGAAAATAGGTGTAAAAATATTTCCTGTCTTAACATCTTATGAGATTATTTTGTTGACTTAACAAACTAAGTAGCAAACTCGCCACTTGCATGCATCTCCCAGCTGACACAGCACACAAGAGAGGCTATCAGACCATTGCCTGCTGTCATACAAAGTGGTAATGGTAGAGGAGGTTGCAAGCTGGTTAGTGCGCGACCTTCAGTAGATATCGCTGCAACACAATTTCTAGACATAAAGCTGTGATTGTGACGTCCTTTTAAACCTGTTGCAGCACCACCTACTCTGCACCCAGTGTTGGATAAAACAAATCATAGAACACATGGAAAAACACACTTGACCAAGTCTGCTATCATTTCCATTATCAAGGTTTCCAAATACTTGGATGGCTGTTTGACAAGGCACTGGGAGTCTGTTATAATTTAAGACTCTCCTCCAGAAACCCCAAACACGATCCATAATTTTTCAAACAATCTTTGGCAGCTGAGCAGGCCGAACAACTGATAACCTTCCAACTGAAACTGAGACAGTTAAACTTCTGAAGTGATTCATCACCAACTCAAACCCATATTGACTCTGTGTGTGACAGTGGCAGACAATCATATAAACATCTCATAAACCAAAATGAGATCTCCATCAAGGGACAGCTCCCAGAACAAAATGAGTTTGGATATGGAACGCAGTCACTTTTGGTTATATAAATTTCTTGTTATCTCATTTGTCCTGAAAAGTTCTAAGGATATTATAATAATAAAGATAATAATTCAACAATCGGTTTGATCATTGTTTTTAATGTGAATTAATTCAGACTTTCAGTTCTTTTTCTAAGCTGAAAATCTTTGGATTGTGGACAAACGACATTTCAGGACGTCATCTTGGGCTTTCGGAATACACTGATCAACATCTCCCACCATTTTTCACATTTATATAGATCTACAATGAACAGATTAGTTGAAAAAATCAACAGATTAATCAACAAAGAAAAACAATCATTCGTGTACGTAAATGATGTCTGTCTGTGTCTTGTCATCCACATCACCAAAGTGACTGTGATTCACTGTATTGCAAACATAATTATCTATGTGCCTATTGTTACAGTTGAAGTTTTATGTTTGAGAGACATAATTTTATTAATATCATCATATAATATTATCACCACTAACATCACCTTTGGTTTAAATAAGAACTTTTTATGGCCCATAGCCCATTCCCTTTTTCCCCGCCCTCACAGGAACATTCCCTAAAATTGTGTGACAAAGTACATTTTTGTAATCCAGACCATACTGCTCACAGATGTGCCACCAGTGAACAGCACCAGCTCCTCATAAGACCACACACGCTGAGTTTTGTTTGTAACTTTACTTTTGATGACATACGTTTGTGACAAATCCTGCTATAATGCACTTGTGGTCTGATCAATCACAGCCTGCTGGTATGAATCCAGGCACAAGACAGCAGTGATGGGACGATCCCACATCTTTTTATAGAGCATTCATAATAATAATTTTATATTTTTGTTTCCATTTTCTTTTTCTTTTTAAGTGAAATGGCCCTTTATTCTTTCCCTCCAGTGTCCTTCCATTATTGTGGGTGCAGCAGCAGTGGAGACCTGCATCTCCACAAGCAACAAGTGGGTGTGATCAGTGAAACCTGCTTTTAAGAGGCAGCGATGTGACAACAGTGCCCCCCGGTGGTGTCAAACAACCACTGTTAACACACCTGCTGCTTATATTTAAGGTTTAAATGCTTCAAATGTAACTTCTTACATTTCGTGCTTTCTTGTGAACTGGTTGACTGTCACTGTACTATGAAAACATAGATTTATTAGATTCTCTGCAAGACATTCCAGATCAGATTCTGAAATAATGTAACTCTGAAAACAAGTGAAACAAAGTAGTGATTATCAAACTCTACCCACTGACTGAGATTCCTTTGTTTTTAAGGATTTTAAAAGACAGTATCGAACAATGGCCACATCGGCTTGATACAGAGAAGTTTATGCACCAGTAATTTGGACTTTCAGACCTTATTTTTGCGTAAGTGACTGATACGCTCTGATTTATGCATTTAATTCTGCATCGATGCGCATGAGAGTAAACTTGAGCTAGCAGAGCAGAGGTAGAGAGGGAGAAACAGCGGACCTGTTCTTTTTTGAGTGCTCGTCCTTCCCTTTCTTCACTCCAAAGATCCTTGTGATCAGAGTGCTGAACAGGAGAGTGGAGGAGTTCCTCACCTGGGACACAAAACAACAGAGGGAGGGATGATGGAAGACAGAGAGACGGTGTGTTCAATATCAAAAGTGACCACACAGCAAACATAAGCATCACAGATACAGTGAAATTAGTAATACTCACCTTTTTCATCACTATTAGGTTTTGCAGAAGCACACTGCCTCAGACTGACACCAACGTGCCAGTTTATTGGCTAGACCAGACAAATAATGCAGTCCAATAGCAGTAAATGTCTATGAATATTCCAATCACTTATTGTTAACTTCTTTGTCTTTTCAGACAAATACTGACTAAATTTGTTCCATGTTTAGTCTACCATCAGTTACATAAATGCATTTGCCAGATATTAGAATCACCTCCCAGGAGAAGTGTTGGAGTGGAAAACAAGCATGACGCTGGGGGCACAATTTAATCTGTCTAAATTCAAACAACGGAGAAAAACAGATGTGTTAAACATGGAAGTGGAAACTCACTGCCCAAACAGGAGAGGTGAAGCCCAGCACAGCAGCCTGCAGTCCGTCTGAGACAAAGGGAATGATGTTTTCCCCCAGACGAGTGTCTCTGTACAGAGCCCGGAGGATGTTCAGCGCGTGGACCTGCGGTGAGGTAAACACAACGCACAATGACAAAGACAATGATTTATTTTCGAAAAACATTCACAAAATTACTCAAAAACTAAACATTTACGTAACCGTAAAAAGCATTACATTTGTCAACAGGCCTCCACAGCTGATGTGCTGAACAACTTACTACTATTCGTCATTATTTAATGAGCTGGGAATATTTATAAATATTACACAACCTTCAAAAGATGACTGACCTCATGTTCAGGCTGGTAGACATATTTAACAGCAGCAGCCAGATTACAGCACAGTTTGGCTGTTATTCGTTCCTGATGTATTTTCAAGAGCTGAACAGTCTCCACTGTGCCATCCAGCTCCATTATAATGGATGTGATCCAGTTTGTTTTATTTTCAGAATCAATTAATACTTCACTGAACTGCAAGGGAGCTTAAACTGTATTAGGGCTACAAGTAAGGAGCTTGAGTCCCAGCAGAACTCCTTGTGATGCTAATTCAGAGATTTTTCAGGAAGCAGCTCTTCTAGGTAAAATCTGACTGGATATACGATTCATTTATGAAGCTACTGGGAGGTCGAACCTGAGGGACAGTGGAGCTGTCGGTGTTCCTGTCAACAGAAGGCATGGCTAAAGTGATCAGCTCCCTCATGGTCATCTTCAACAGGCTGCAACTGGATGACTTGGGCTCAGAGGAGAGAAGAGCCTGCGGAAGAAAAAAACAAAAGGGAGAGAAAAGAATGAGCCTCAAAGCAGATCAGTGTTAATGATTCATATTGTGTGTGCAGATGACTGCACTTCTAGTAACAGTCAGACTCAAAAAGGATCGAAAACAAAGCCAAACCAAAACTAATTTATTTTTTCCTCTTCCTTGTGAAAACTTGGTTCCTACACTACCCACAATGCAACCCAACTGCTGTCAGTTTGGTTGGAGATTTGTTTGACGCAGATATTTTTATTTTCAAACATAGACATAGTCTTCAGTCTCAACCTCTGCTTATTTAATAATTAATAAATAGTGGACAGAGCCACTTCCATGCCATCCACTGGTTTTTAGACTATCTTTTGAAACCTGAACTTTAACACAATATACCGGTGGTATAGTGCTCTTATGCTGTTTGGCTGAGTTTCTATGAAGTCGAAAGTCTACAATATAGTAATGAAATGTTATTTACCTGTCAATTTATTTCCTAACAAAGAGTCCAAAAGATGTTCGATCACAGTACACATGCAACATGTTAACAGCTATTCAGATATACTGTATGGATATGCATTTTGACAAATAATGGCAAGTAACGCATTTGTCGATTCATTTCATAACAGGCCACATGAACTACCGTCAGTTAAGTGGTTTAGATTCATTATCATCTTATTGTTTGCAAAATTGCACTGGTCGGGCTCTGAACTGAAATGATTTATTCCCATCGCTGTTTACAGTATAGCGGTATTTTATCACATAAAGACAGCTTTACAACTACATAAGTTGGTCTATACTGATAGCTCAACTGAATGACATCATTTGTATGTGCCAGGAGTGGGAGCTGGGAATGTGGGAGCCAGGAGGTGACAGCAGTCGGCTGCTGTGTGTGAAAGGAGTTATCTTACTGTGGGAGCTGATGGGAGCCAGCTGTGTGTCTGGCCTGGGTTATGGTTAACAGTCAGGCCTGGGAGGGATGGAGAGATGGAGGATGGAGCGAGGGAGGAGAGGAGGAGGCACTGTCTGGCTCTTATGAGCACTTGGGGGGGTTTGGGTGGAGAAAAGCGAAGAGGAAGAGGAGGGCTAGCCCGGTTCCTGTGAAGTCTGTCCCAGGTCGGTCCAGACCAGCATGAGGCGAGAGCAGGAGCCAGCCTGCCGGATCTGACTCTGTCTTTCTGTGTGAAGGAATGCAGCTTAAGGCTCTGCCAAGGTGTCGACTTCTGCCTCTCTCCAGACTTCCTCCGCTCTGCCAGGCTCTCCCGCTTTCTTCTTATCTCCTTCGTCTCCCCATCTCCTTTCATCCACATCTTGTGTCGCCCGTATTTGTTTTCTATCGTGATTTGCGCTGCCTTACTACTCTTTCTTCTCTCACTTTACAAAATCTCCAACTTAAGCAGTCTAACCATCTCTTCATTAGAAAAGCATTTTCAGATAAGCCACGGGGAAGCTCATGGAATTTAACGTGATAATAATTCCAACAAATAATCAACGTCTGCTGCAGGAAGACAACTGTTGGACATTTAAAACCTAGAATCTAGTTCCAGATTTCAAGAGTTCTATTTCAAAATCAAAATTAAGAATGTAACCAGGTTAAATTCAGCAGGTTCAAAGATCAGACATTCTCTTTACAGCGCACGTGCCTGGTTTATAAACTTGTAAAAAACAGAAGGGAGTCGGTGATGTCGGTGATGTCAGCGGTGCAGCCATGCATCTCTTACCCATAACCACAAGAAAGAGCACCCCCCCCCACTCCCAAATTACTGCTATGATAAAACATGAACTCTGTCATGTCTAGTTTTAATATCAGTAATCAGAGGAAGTGGGGAGGCAATCTGTGGCTGAGCAACACACTGAGTCAGTCAAGTGTTAAGGCAGGTTAGTCAGATATTACAACACATTGTTAGAGGTGTGTGGGACTGGTGAGTACCAAGAGGGGGTCAACCAAAGGACAACGTGTGTGTGTGTGTGTGTGTGTGTGCAGATATATGTGTGTGCATGAATCGGTGTGTTTGTGTGTGTTTCTGTGTGTTTATGCGATTCACTGAGTAAAAAAGACAGATGGATTAAGAGACTCAGTGTTCTTCCAGCGTGATTGCTCCAGCGGCATGCCAAGAACTGCTGATTGCACTACTTTTAGGAGTAAACAGGAACACAAGGACACACACACATGTTCACACACAAGCGTGCACAGAAACATAGGGTTGCTATTGTGAAACCTCAGAAAAACCTTCCAACATTCATTCGCTAACCGTAACCACTATGCGCATTTAACACATGCCATATCATAATGCTCATTTTGACTAATTTTATTTTTTTTTACATTAACCATAATATGACTTGTGTCACAGTTAATGTGAAGCCCTATGTGAACATTATGTCAAGTTAATTTTATTTTTGCGGCCCAGTATCACAGATCACATTGCCTCTGAACATCCTCTGTCCTCTTAAGACCCTCAATTCAAATGAGGAGAAACTTTGAAAGAAACCTGAGGGAGAGCTACAGAGGAGGGATACCGATCCTCCTCCTTTGAAGGACAGGTATGCAACACCTTATCTAAATCCAGAAAATGACAACGAATTGACATAAATAAAAATCAAATTGCTTATTTGCCTTCAGTCTACTGACAGGTATGATGACATAAAAAACGCTCAAATAAAGCAGTGACCCAAAAACTGTGACTTGAGTAGCACCAAAGGATCCCAAACAGCAACAAAGGATGACTGTGTCCAGAGAGGGCTACATTCAGTAATGATGGAGTAAACCAATGTGACCACTTCACCGCACACTCTGAAAAAACTAAATGAGAGGAATGTGATGTTTACTGACAAAAGATCTGCATCGCCTGCTTTCTGAAGGCTTTCAAATTAAAACAACAGGGCCTCTTTCCAACACTTAAAAATCAACGGAGCGAGTCCAGAATCAAGACGGATACAAGTGAGCACCCATTTGATACTCCTTAGTCTGATTCTTATCATTTACATTTTCAAAGCCATGCTTACACACCTGGATGTAGAAGGGTATTCCAGCGCTGCGGCGTGTGGCACACAGCTTAGATGACGGGTCGCTGGATTTGACCTCTTCTAGAACCTCAGACAGCCAGCGGGCCGGAAGCTGCTGCAGGGCCTGACTTCCACTCCTTACAAACACACACAAACACACATACACAATATCAAATACACAAAATCTTACAGCAGATGAATCACTATGAAATTCCACATGTTGACTCATTCAGTTAGATATGAAATAAATAATTCACTGTGGATCTAGGTCTCCTGTGTAGCCTCCCTTTTTGAAAGTGGTTGATATTACATGGAACCCTGCCCTAAATTGTGACACATTACTACTGTTCTCCACACCATCTGGTACGCTGAGTGTTTTTAAAACAAATGCTAAGAATACAATCTGAAGCAGGTCTGACAAACACACACCCACAAGAAACCGCTATGCCCTGTTCTGTAAGGAGCAGCTGTTTGACAAGAGCCGGTGGAGCGGAGAGGACAAATGAAAACAATCCAATGTGAAGGACCGGGCGAAAGGCGCAGCGCTGCCACACACACTCCACTGCACTTCATCACACACCCTTAACACACACACATTCACTGACATCACTTATTTTACATTATATATTCTTAATTAATTGAAAATGACTTTGTAGAAATCTATTTACACTTTGACATTAATAGTGGCAGAAATTACAAACCATGCATTTAAATGCCATTTACTTTATTACAGCAGATTTAACACCCTAAATTTTAAGACCTCAGCCTAATTATCTAAGTACCTAAAGTTACTGCTGTGAGATTCATTGTATTTAAATTCATTTCAAGTGGCAATTTTACATTTCATCTCATCTAGCACTATACTTTGCTACAGGATCTACTTTTAGTGAAAGCATTGCTAAACTAATAAAACGTTGATTTTGGTTTTGTATTTCAAAGCTACTCGTTCACTTTCATTCCACGTTGAACAGTACCGCAGCACAGACTGATGGGGCCTCTGTGGCGACGTGCTGCCAGGGGCAACATTCAACGTGGCTGGAGTCTCATACAACCCGACACTCCCCCATCATCTGCGCTTTTCACAGAAATAATCCTGCTATTATCCTCCTGAGGGGAAAGAAAAACCAATCTTTTAATTCTCAAACGACATGAAAGAATTTCTCACTTTCTTGTGCCTCTCTGTTTTTCCTCAATGGTGGGTTGTGGAGGATGTCTTTAGCCCTGCGGCAGGTGACAAAACCACAAAACCGTCGCAGCAGTGTTGCCTTTGAACCACCCAGGGCTGAGCAGTTAAAACAAAACTCACTTGTTTTGTTCTTGTACAAAAAAAAACAGTCCCGCAGTGTGTTGTGTAATGAGGACGACATTCTAGTGGTTGCGTGTAGGAGTGCTAGGAGTGTGTGTACTGCTCAGGGCACTTGTGGATGCGAGTGTGTGTTTTCAAGAGGGGGAGAGCAGTGTGTGGATGGTATGCAGGCCGTGTGCTGGGTTATGGGGTGTTGATTGCGGGGTGCTTAACCGCGGCCTTTTGATGCTCTGCCTCGGGATCTGGCTCTGGTGTGTTCCACTGTGTTTGCACTCTCTCGCTGTGTCTCCTCGTCTCTCTCTTCATTCTGCCCCATGTTCTCTTTCTTTTTACTTTTGCATCTCTCTTTACGTTTCCCTTTTTTTTCCTGTCGCTTTAGACTCCTGGTTTGGCACGGGCATTTATATCTGCACTGTTTTACAGCAAGGGTTCCCAAATTCTGTCAGACGCAGTCCCACAGGCGTACAGGCCTGTCAGATGAACTCGAATACCCCTTCAACAACACCACCCATGCTTAACTATTAATGATATCAAAGTGGATTAAGTTCCAATATTGTTTTCACACAAACAAAATGTCATTTTTTTTAGGTTGGTTTGGTTAAGTTTGCATTTGGTCGAAATGGCTCCTGTCACTGTACAACTGCCCATATATCCATTACTTTTAGCCATATCGGTAGTTAATTATTATTAGCTATTTTATTATTCTTTAATTATTTAGGACATGATCAAACTACTTTTGATTTCACCGTTTTGATTGAGTGACCCCTCATTGCACGTTAAACTGTAGAAAGGGGTCATGGAAGTTGCTGTTTTCGAGCAATGGTGGTGATGTTAGATTAAATTTAATTCCCTTTCTTTCTGGTGCATCATCTGATGTTATAGCTACAGGTGACAGATTTCTCTTGGTTTAAACATTTGGGAAACAAGTATCTGAGCTCTGTCCCAAGCAAAGAGACATCAATATTCTTCTCTCAGAGACAAAAAAAGCAGATCAAACAAAATGTTGAACGGATCCTTTAAACAAATGATGTATTGTAATGTCACACAATAATAAAAATATATTAGCTTAATTTATTCAATATAAATATTCTAAGCATTGCTAGTTGACACACTGTGTTCCTCCATGATCTGCAGGTACATTGTTTTAATGCCAACAACTCTGCTGGCCGTCAGGAGGGCTCCACCAGTGATACTGAGAGGACTTCTTGCTAATGACAAGGCACACTCACACACACTGTGTTATGATGGGAGCTGGTGCCTGCAGCCATTCAGCAGTATTACCTTTCAGCCCTTTGCCCTGAATGTGAACACACACACCTGCACAGCATGTCGGTGAGGCGTACAAAGCCCACATAAGCCAGTTCAAAGGCGCCACGATGACGGGACTGCAGGAGCTGCTGACGGAAGTACAGGCCGACTCCCTCCACCTGTAACAGAGAGAACCAGGGAGGGAATCAGCGACTGAGCGGGTGTGGAGTTATGTATGCATGACTTTAAAGCCTCCTGCTTTCCCCTCCAGCAGAAATGAATGTGACCAGTTACTCAGGTTCAAAATGACATAACTGCAGTCAAAAAGATTAAATGTCAGCCAGGCTGCACACTACCTGAACATTTGAACAGTGCAGACACTGAGCAGCATCAGTGGCTGAACAATGAGGGACTAGGGTGACACATTTCTCTGTTCCAAGAAGTAGATGTTTTCCTGCATACCGATGTGACAGTAGCTTCCTGTCTATGATCATAGTATTAATCTGAGGAGTCAAGAATGTCAAGATGTAGTGTAGTTTTTCCAAGCACCTTTCCACAGAGAATTAAACAAAAAAGTCTGGCTGTAGACGGGTCACTTTTAACTTCTTAAGTGATACACATTACAGAGGTAGATTGTTCTATGACTGCACTGACTGTACTAATCTACAGTCTGAAAACCCTAGTGTGATAGGTGGGGTATCACATGGAGTAAAAGCCTGTCTCAAAACTCATGGAAGCATTTCAGTGGCTCACTTTCAGTTGAGCATCATCACCTACCATCACCATGTACATTTGAAGCCTTTAAGCTTAGGGATTACGGTTTCATGCTGAGACGGTGTTTATTCAGTCTCTTCTTGAAGTCATGGCCGCGACTCGTTGTGATGTCTCAGGCGGCAGCAAATTGCTGAGAGTCTGGAAATTATTGGGTAACATGTCAAAGCACAGAAACTAATGTGGATAGATGACGAGTTAAGTCTACTGGTGCAAATCCCCACAAAGAGAACACTTTTCATCGTTCTTGTGGGTGCAAAATCCCTCACCGCGATGGCCATGACTATTGGTCTGTGAGAATATGTCCACTGGAACATGAAAACAAAACAGGGGAGCACTAAGATCTAAATAAAACCTCTCTGGCAGACTTTGTTCTTTGAGTTAGAGTATCAATCTTTTTAAAAGTGTAGGAGAACCTGCTGTGAAATAAAAACAGATAAAAGGCCAACTCCATAGTCGGTGTTTGGTTTGTCTACTATGGGCTACTACAGAAACACAGCAGCACAACATAGCGAACCCTTTGAAAATCACCCTCTGTGGATATACTATAAAAGACTCTTCCTAAGAAACACATAATTCTTAGTTGATCATAAACTGATAAAAACATAGTTATGAACATCATATTCCATTTTTGCTAAACACACAGATCCCATGTAAGTCACATAATTACAACAAATAATTGAAAAAATATCCCCCAACCATGCGAATGACAAAATTCCAGTCCGCTCGATCAAACTCTAAACTGCATTATCTAATCTCACTTTATCTTTTTACCTATTTGGCAAGCAAAGTGAAGCTGCAACACCGGCTACACACTTAAAGACTACACTTAAGTTTTCAGCCAGTGAGTGTCGAGCCTGTCAAGCGTGAGAGCGGCATGTCAGTAGCGTGACAAGTGTGTTCAAAAAAGGATGCTGAGACATCCACATAATGGCCACTGTCAGTAAAACCATCCAGTTAGTAATAGTGTTAGCAACATTATTCTAACTATACACATACACACAACACACACAACTGAGTGCCGTGGCAGTGTGTAAACTGGTGAGTGTGTTGCAGGTGAGGCGGCAGGGCGAGGCGGACGCAGGGCTCCAGCGCCCTGTCATTAAGGCTGTGGTATCACCGCCACCGCAGAGGCGGCCAGGCCTCGACTTAGTCAGGGGTGGCATGGAGGGCACAGGGAGGGGTGGCGAAACATTGATGCAAAAACACCCTGTGTGAAAAGGGGGAAAAAAAATCCCAACGGCCCCTCAGGGGATGTGGGGTTAGACACAACATCTAAACTAACACAGACGCAGACCCACAGATGAACGGGGAGTGCGTCAGTCACTGGAGCCTTCAGGGACGATGTCACTGACTCAAGGAACAATGATGTGTGAAGACAGCAGGAGAAGGTGCTAAAAACAGGAAAAATAAATAAATGAATAATATGTGTAAAAGCAAAATATTGCAAAAGAGAAAGTGTCACTAAACGTATGGCTTGGGCAGCTGCTTTTTTGGCCACATGACTGGACAATAAACTCAACTGACCCTGCCGACCCAAAGTGGACTAACTTAAACACCAAAGTATGGACTGAGGAAACCACAGTGGTACCAAGCCCAATGACTTATCACATTGCTGGCCAGAGTGGACTCCCAGGACAGGCCTGACCTCACGGGGGTAAAAATGGCAGCGACAGTCACTGTTAGAAGGACCGTGGCTGCCGGGGCCCAGACCGCTGCGGTGCTGAGCTGGGCCGAGCCGGGCCGTGGCTTCGCCTATTTAAAGTTTCCCTCCCGAAGGTTCCCGTCTGTGTAACTGTTTTAAAAGGGCCGAGCAAGCTTCCTGCGCCGGGCGGGGGATGGTACGGGGGGTGACTTTATTTAGACGTCAACTTCCTGTTTGCAAACGTGCCCGTTTCCCAGAAAAACTTCCATGTGCGGAGAGGGAAGTTTCCCAAGTCTAATTACATGTATGGCTCGGGGCCGTGACAGTGACCCAAATAGCCAACTTCTCCCCCGAGGCCGAGGGTTAGACAGCACTCTGATAATGTTGTTGTTGTTGCAGCAATCTGCAAGAAGAATTGTGAAGTTCTGGTGTATAAATGGTTCAGACTACAGAAGAACTGAAAGCACTCATTCAGATTCTTTTACTATTACACAATAAACACACTCAGCTGCTCAGGTTCAGCGTGGCTGGACTGGTCAGGTATGTTGACATGGTTAAAATTAGTTGTAATTACAGTTAATTAAGTTAAAATACATATATTTTAACTTTAAGTAAGACTTGACTCTATGAAGCAATTCAAGCCTCAGTTGCAAGTCGCCTGAGGGTTTTTATGAATGGATGGAATGTATCCATGCACATCTACTCAAGCGTTGTGCTTTTGCACAAGTCTGAGGTACTCATACTTTACTTTAGTATTTCCATTTTCTGCTACTTTATACTTCCATTAACAACATTACAGAGGCAAATGTGTTTTTTTCTCCATAACATTTATTCGATATAGCTGTTATTTTTATGTCAGTTAGATATGACTTTGCAATTACTACTTATTACTTTTCTAATCATTGGAAAAATGCTCAATATCTGAACCATCAATTGGCCAGGCAGTATATACATTCATGTAAATACATGTATACATGTACAGATATCCATTTCTCAGTGACACTGAATAGGGAAATCGAGTAACAAAAGGTGAAAATGCAGCATTTAGGTTTCAAAGGCGGTTGCTGATATCATGGACCTACTTGCTACCAAGTTACACAGTCTTTAAGTTCGACAGAGCCTACAAAGTCTTTAACTGTGTCCAAAGTCTCCTCTTCAATCACTCATGCTTTATTCGCTTTAACCACTGCTAACTGAGCAATGAAATGTGATGACATTTGCTTGTTTGAATCATCGTCAATTTTCGCCATCTTTGACAGGTACAGGAGATTTTCAGAGAAACGATGTGTACATGATATGAAATGATTGTGAACTACATTCAGAATTCTGTCACACAAAATGAATTCCAATAATATTTTGCACTGGAGAGCAAATATAAAGTAGTGCTGGACAAAGCATTCCTATTGTGTTAATAGCGGTATGTGTGTGTATGTGGGTGTGGGTGTGTTTCTCCCTTAGCTGCAGAGCGGCCAGACAAATGGTCTGGCTCCTCTGTGTAACCAGGGCTCCAACCGATCCAGGCAAAACTATGCCAATAAACACCAGAGCTGTCAAACTCCAGCTGACCAGCGACTTTGGTGGTCCGTCAAACTCAAACAGTACAAAAACTTGTATTGTCCTGTCAGGATGTCAAAGTGCTACACCTTCCTTTATTCTTTGTTACAATCAGCCAGTGTAACAGTCCGGTCTCCCTTCTTTCACTGCTATATTAGACAAAAAGTCCAATCACAATGCATCATCTTTACAGGAAAAGTCTCAAAATAATGTGGTCACTGCTCATTAATGAAAAGGGAATATATCAAACCATTACCATTTATGCCCATCACAACTATTGCTGTTGCCATGGTGCCACACAGTGACAGAAACATCTGCAGTGTTGCCAGGCCAACAAGGATGTAACACAGGATGCTGGCTGAGGACCGCAGGAGGTGTTGAGCTCACACACATTTTGGGAAGAGATGTGTTTTGGTCACACACACAAAGTATACACATACATTTGCCCATGCATGTCATTGCTGTGGTAGGGCAGAGTGACTCTGTCCACAGAGACTTAACCAGATCCAACTTTCCAAACACTACTGGAATCACCCCACTGACTGTTAATGCTAACACACACACTATTCGCACATGCACACACACAAAGCGTGGAACTGATGACAAACGAATGAAACAGAAAAAGGGATGCGGTAAGGACGGAGTGAACAGGAGTTCAGATTTTCCTCTTGTCCATGCAGCCCTCAGCATGAGTTTGTTCAATCATCGGTTATGTAACAAGGAACACTGCCATAGTTAGCACATTGACCAACATGGTGTCCATGATATCACCACCAATTATCTCTTTGGGACACTGTGGTTGTGACGTCATTATCGAGTCAGTTTCTGCAGGGACAGTTAAAAACACCCTGGCTGTATTCAGCCCTACTGTGTCCATCTGGTTTAGAAGAAATACTGCGTGACTGTTGAAAAACTTTAATGGAGCTGAAGAACTCAGTGGCAAACTGTAACATGTTGAACTGAGACCAAAATATGCACATGCATCTGGTCAAAGTTCAATAATCAACAAGCTAGGCTAAATTGAGCTAACTGCCTGCTGGCTGTAGCTTAACATTTACTTTATAGAAATGAGAATGATATCAAACATCTCATGAAAGGCCTAGTCCACATGTACACTGACGTTTTTGGAAACGAGTTAAAAAAAAAAAACAGGAAATGTGTGAAATATGTAAAAAAAACAAAAAAAAAAAACAATTGCTGATAAATAATATATAGTCGAATTTGTTGTCTACTGCTACCCTGTAGTAAACTGACTGATGATGATACATTCCTGCAATTAAACATATTCCCAGTAAAGAAACTACAGAGTACTAAACTGTGCCTCCCTATTACACAAACACAAAAACACACATTCAGCACATAGTACAGTGTGATACTTCCTTCCTCTGTCAGAGCTGTACAGTATATGCATTGGTCCACAAGCACACACGTAAACATACGCTTTACCCCCTACACATACAAATGCAGCCTGTCTGGTACCCTTGTTATTATGGATGTCCACATGCTGAAACACTCAGACAACTATTCCTGTGTGAGTTTGTCTGTGTGTCAGTCTGTGCATGTGTATGTGTGTGTGGGAGTGTGTTGTTTGCAGCACTCTGTGTTTTCCTGCTGGTGGTGGAAGTGATTTGGAAAGAATGCAGTGGAAAGGGAGGGCCGTCGCGGCCGTTAAACCAGCAGGGTCGGGCCTCAAATGAAAGCGTGGCGCTAACGAGGGCGGATGCTAATTGAAGAGCCTCCCAGCGTGGCAATACAAACACACACAGACACACAAACACACACACACACATTCACATCATTCCACAATACAGTACATATACACGCATACTGTGAAAAACAATGTCACCTTATTATATGGAATATATAAGCTCAGTTTGTGTGCTGTCTACTGTAAATATCAGCTGAGACAAGGTTAGCGTCAAATCTAACGTCGCTGTTTTCCAATAATCGTTACTGGATGAGAATGGCAACTACTCTATGTAATCAAGGTGGGGGGGCTGGCCTGTGTTCCTCAGCAGTACATTACCACAGATCAGCTGTTCTACAGTTGGTTGGTTAGCCATGCTAGCCATTGCATTCCCAAAATGAGGCTTCAAAGCAGTGAGAATAGTGACAACACAGAGCGGCGTAGTGACAGCAGATGTCTGAAGTCCATTCTGGCAGGCCCTTCTCACCAGGGGGAGCAGAGCATGTAAGACTACATCAGTCTGACCATATCTCTCCCAATACTGACTTACAATACCTGTGTTCACATCCACACACACTGGGAATCCAGATACCATATTGTCTAGAACTCAGTGGGATCAGTTTTATGTAACGTAACATGAGTTCAGGAATAATTCAAATCTGAATCAGTGGCCCGCTGTGATGGAATGCGCACTGATTTTTTTCCTGACGTTCATAAAGAAACTGTATTTAATGAGAATTAATCACATGATTTGAATAGCAGCCATTACAGCGCATACCTTCGCATAGGCCCAACAGCCTGCTTTAATTCAATCACGCCTAATTTTATATCAAACTTGTAATCTCTTTATAACTCTAAATTTCAAATCACCATAACTGTAAAATCAAAATTTGAATTAACTTCCCAGAGAAATTGCCAAAAATGTCAGAAAACGCATTAAAAACAGTTACACAAGCCCAAAAACTGCTTCAAAACTTGCTGGATGCTACAGTGTTTGAGGCAACAGGAGAAGGAGAGTGAGAGTGAATCTGAGTGAGTGTGTTTTGCACATCAGGATCTCACCTGCTCTTCTGTGATGAGCCCAACGTGCGTGTGCGCGCTGTCATTGGTGTAGTGCAGAGGCAGGCTCTGACACAGCTGTCCAAGCAGCATGGCCACTTCCTTCATGCTCCGCCAGCAACATACCAGCACCATCTGGGCTGTCACCCTGTAGCCCTCACCGCCTGAAGCCAATACATACACGAACGGTGACACACACACACACACACGCAAACATGAAAAAATTGACATGGGAAAAGTTTGATCACATTCTGGTTTATTACCTAATACGTAAACTAAAATGTACAATACAAATTTTAACGGGGTGCAACACACAAGACAAATATCTTGTGTGCTGCACCCCGTAAAAATTTGTATTCATTGGAAACCAAAAGATGGAGGTCATAATATGTGTCTGGTCACACTTGTTTAGGTAATCATTTAATAAGATTCCTAGAAGTACTGGACACGAAGACATAAGGTCAAACACTGCCCCCCTCAGGACATCGCTGGAACTACACACACGACTGACTTCTCCCAGCTCCCTCTCTGAAAGTTACTGTCTGACAATACAGACAAAAAAGTCCAATAGACTGTCAACATTCCAGAAATATGAAAAACAAGATGATGGGAAATTCTGACCCTTAGTAATCAGTCAAAAGAAATTGATTGTGCAGCTGACAAGATATGACAGGAGGAATATGGTACTAAGAATTTTAAAGTACCTGAATTGGGACCATGGGCTGTGAGTACAGCCGCTGCAGCTGCTCCCCTTTGGGAGGAGCATCTCGCTATTTGAATACATCTAAATGGGGGCAATATTCTTTTGCTTAGAGAAATGAAACATGAACAGAATCTGCATAATAAACTCACCTGTGTCCAGTGACGGTGTGTGTGTGGTCTGGCTCTGTGTGTGATCATCCTCCTGGTGTGTGTCCAGCTCTCTGGCACTTGTGAAGAAGTCGTTGGTGTCTCTGGGTTGAATCTCCTGCAGGATCTTCTGCAGACCTGCGGACGTGTCTGTCCAAACATATACACACACACAAACATCATATTCTCAATGTTTTCTGCCGGCTCCTCCTCTGTATGCTCTGTATGCATTTTTTCTATTTTGTTACCGTATCATTCTCCTAACCTCCATGGATAACTAAAGGTCCAGTGTGTAGGAGTTACTAACCTCAGAGCAAGGTTACAGATTGCAACCAACTAATACTGTCATCTCACCCTGTTCTTCCATAACTGCTAAAGACTCTAAACATGTGAAAAGCTCTTTCTAGAGTCAGTGTTCTGTTTGTTTGTTCTGGGCTACTGTATAAACATGGTGGTGCAACATAACAGAGAAATCAAACAAGCATCTACCAAGGTAAAGAAGGGTTAGACTGAGAATTGTTCTTACATGCAGCAATTGAGTGTATGCTTGCTGTAAAATTAGATTACCTGAGTCTGTATCCATGGGGATGAGACCCTCTGGGGACGAGCTCTGGACAACAGGGGAAACCACATCAGACATCCTGTAGCACACAGCGATCAGCTCTGACACCAGACATCTCCACTGCTCAGATTGGCTCAAAGTCCTGTACAGACACATATACATTTAGTAAACAGGTAAGCATGTAGCCAAGATTGTGGGTGATTGGTGAATTTGCTTTAAATACAATATGTTGTTCTCAGGGAAGGAGTGGAGAGCTTTCTTCCACTGTCATTTAAGATGTGTATGTCTTGCTGTTATTCATGTGCTCACTCAGTGTTGAGATGCTGAAGGACAGCAGTGATGCAGTGGGCTCTGCCATAGAGAGGACAGGAAGCAGCTGCCTGCAAGAGAGATGACTCAGCTCTCGACACCTCTAACTGCAGACAGTGCAGCAAGAACTGAACCACTGTGGACAGAGGAACAATGAAATCCTGATATTTAACTCATCATTATGTATTTACATGCATACATGTATGAAGGGTGACTCGTCTGGATCTTACCAGCCAGTGTGTTGTGTTCCAACATAAGGGCCTCAGAGGGCTGAGGCGGTGGGGAGGGAGGCTGGAAATCGAGACCCTGCTTTTGCGCACACTGCAGCAGAGCCTGGCTCAGGTCGGGCTGGTGAAGCAGCATGTTGAGGAGGTGAGATGCCGACACGCTGTCAAAAGGCCTGGTGCTGGTGCTGAGGTCCAGAGCAGCCTGAAGGACACAACGCATCCTCTCCTGCACCTAACATCGGAAAGAGACCAGAGATCAGTAAAACAACATGAAAACACGACTATAAAACTACATGAATTCAAGTAATGCACTTAAGTACAATTATGAAGTTCCTGTACTTTACTTGAGTATTTCCATCTTCTGCTAGTTTATACTTCCACACCAAAAAGATTGTTGGCAAATATTGTATTTTTTCCATTTAACTGACAACTTTAACTACTAATTACTTTGCAAACTACATGCGGATTCGGAGCCTTTGCATAACATTTTTTTAAGTCAGTTTGTTGAACAGGAATTTCTTAAAACAAATACACATCGATTCTGAAAATCAGCAAAATGGTTCATACTGGATGCAATGATCATTCAACCCATCGTATACAGTATACATACATGTACATATACATAAAATTTACTTGTACTGTTGATACTACCTATTTGAATTTTGGGTACATTTTATCGTAGAAATGGTAACAATTTTATGAACACAACATTTTTTAATCTAAAAAAATAGGGCTATACAGTTCTATGAAACCAATTTCAGCAAAAAAACAAAACTATGTTGACAAAGTCAAAAAGATGCCAAGTTCGGTCAGCAGGTTACATTCAGGGTCTTGACACTCATATTAACCTGTAGTCCCACAACTGATCGCGGGAGTTGCCGTAGTAACGCAGAGGCCAGTTGTTTGACTTCCAGGAAGTTGCTGGCGATGCAGTAGAGGACATTCTGAGCATGTGCAGAGGTCACAACTTCACCGAGGGCGAACGCGTCAGGCCCTGAGGAAAATAAAGGTGAGGAAACACAGGAGGAGACGGTGAGTGATGAGAGGGAGAGCAGACACTGAGCCAGCTGGAGCGTCAGGTTGGCATCATAGTAAAGAGCCTGGCTAGTGATGGATACACTGCTGCTTCAGGCACTGACACAAAGGTGGAGTCCAGAGCTGTGAGCTGGCCACTGCTATTGCAATGAAATGTGCCAAAAATCATCACTGTAGCGTCCTTGAGTAAAGCAACAAACTCTCCGGTGAACTTCTGTAACATGTATATCCACTATTAGAGCAGCAATGATTTATATAATAGTTGTCAAATTTCACTAAAATCAGTCTGCAACTATGTTGATAATGGATTAATCATCTGGGTCATTTATCAAGAAGAAAAATGTCAAAAATCTCCTGAATAAAATCTCAAAATATCTCTCTAAATGTGAATATTTTCTGGTTTCATTCATCAGCTATGACTTTTATAAACAAAACAACCAATTGATTAGTCAAGAAAAATAATCAACATATTTGTCAACATTGAAAGTAATAGTTAGCTGCAGTCATTTAAAACTGCCACTGATGGCCAGTAGGTGTACCTGTGCTGAAGGTGAAGAGCTGGCCCAGCAGACACAACAGGTGGAGGGACATAAGGCATTTAGAAAAGGAAGCTCCAGGAAGCAAACCCTCCAGGAGACTCACACACAGCCAGCGCAGGAACTCCTACATCACACACACAAGCCCTTAGATGTGTTTATATAACACAGAAATAGACTCAGGTAGACCTCTACATTGTCATGTTCTGTTTGTTTCGTATACCTTGTACAGATGTAGCGTGTGTTGGTCTCTGTCTCGCTGCTCCTGGTCTCTCTCCTGGATCAGCCTCTTCTGCAGCAGCACAGTGCTGTCCTTCATTCTACACAGCAACTGTATAGTGCAGAATATCAAGCTCCATCTGATCCACCATTTGATCATTACATAAATGTGAAAGGGTGACTAGCACTGCATATCCCTTTGATCAAAATCACATTACTTCTATTCCATCAGTCCACAAGTCAAATTCAGTAAGGAAATTAAATTAATAAAAAAACAACTGAAGACAATGTGAGATAAATAACTGACCTTCTTCAGTAAGCTGACTGTCTGCTGTCTGACTCCTGGAGACTGACTGTTCAGATTAGGTGGCAGGAAGTGGCGGATCAGATCCATTTCCTGTGAGGTCAGAACTTCAGTGCTGCGATGACTCTCACATACTAAGCCCAAAGCGTCCATCCTCACCTGATGTCACATAAATATTAGGTATATGTCACACAAATGTATGGAAAGATAAAAACGCTGACTTGTCCTGAGGATAAACAAATACTCACTTGATCATGTTTGTGTACCAGTGCTTGTTGGAGCAGGGAGAGGGGCACCAGCCCTCCCCACAGCCCCTCCTCTGAGGATGGAACAACACCCTGGGCCCTGGCTGCCCGCAGGCACGTCATGAGAGCTCCAAGTGCACCCCTGCTGCCCGAAAGACCTAACGAGGAATTAAAGACTGTGTTCATAGAGAAGCAAAAAGTGTGGGAAGAAGCTTTCATGGGATATGTTTTGCCAGTAATGAAGGTGAGATATATCAAAATGAATAATCTGGAAAGTAATAAAATAGTTGCATTTATGTGAAGACATCTGTGTATTTGATCCTTCACCTGTGCTGCATGGCGTTGTGTCCTGTAAAGCCTGCACCATGTGTGCCAGACTGGAGGGGCTGCAGCGTAGCAGCTTAGGCAGGAAATAGTCCAGGATGTACGTGGTCTGGTCCAGTCTGGCACGGCACAGCACCTGTAGCAGAGGGGTCACCCACGTCTGGTGCCAGCGCCCCATCCACTCCTCTGGAGCAGTCTTGTCTGCTGCTGCAGCCTCACTGGCCAGCTGGGCCTTGTGGCTGACAAAGAGCCTCTCCAGCAGGTCGCTGGCATAAGGAGCAAGCGTCTGGTCTCCCATCAGGCCCAGCAGGCAAGAAGGCAGCTGGGGCTGGATGTCAAGCAGGTATCCTGCCCCGTAGAGCTCCACAAGGCAGCCCAAAGAGCCATACTTCCCTCTCATATGCCACTCCAGTCCCAACAGGCTTTGGGTGAGCTCTCTGATGTAAGAGTCCTTGGTTGGATTGCAGGTGGAGGGGTTGGTGGTCTGATGAAGGAGGAGGAGGTTGCGGAACAGGGAGCGGGTCTGGTGGCGGACTCCATCCAGTGGGTGCTCCCAGTGGGAGTAGATGTGCTCCAGCAGTTGACGCTGTAGCTCCGAACCTCCACTGAGGGACTGCAGGAGGTGGGGAGGGCAGGGCTGCCCCTCCCCCTGCAGGCAGTCCAGGGCAGCACTGCTCCACAGGGTCAGCACCCGAGCCACCACCATGGCTGTACTGGACTCCTTTATACTACAGAGTAGGAAAAAAAAACGACTTGCTGTTTACCTAGTAAAAAGACTTGTTTCGCAGATATGAGATCACACAGGTCAAGCATTCAGACATAACATTTTCAAATAAAATAAGCATCGAGTTATCTTAGTTTTCAGACAGATTTTGATTGTGTTTCTTTTTCTATGATGAACTTATTACAATCCACATTATTCAGTAGTGAATAGGGATCAGACTTACCTGACATCTAGATCCAGCAGTGTGTTTGGGACCAGAAGCAGCAGCTTTTCCCACTGTGGCCCTGGGAGAGTACCCTTCCAACTCAACATGGCCAGAGCCCCATGACACAGATACAGAGAGACACCCGGTGGGCGATCACCTGTACACAGACCCTCACACCTCTGCTTTAACCAGTCAGGAGCTGAGTCCAAACCCTGAGCTGAGCTACACAGCAAACTGCACACCTGACACACAAAGACAAGAACACTTAAGAACACCTAACACTTGACAGGTAATTTACAGCGGTACAGTTTATTGATTTAATTTAATCAATTTATAATTAATGTATCTAGGGAATACAACAGCTAAATGTGAATGTCACTGCATTTTCTAAGGGGCTGTTTGGTTTAGATTTGTAAAACAAACAAACATTTAACTAGTCTTTTATGCAACTGGGACAAACACCATGCTACACATCATATTTGCTGTGTTACATGTTAAAGGAAGATATTTATTTTTTTAATATAATTACTTTAGTCAGTCCAATTGAAACATTAGTAAAACGTTCTTAAAATGCATTAAGTTTAAAATCCTGATTTTTTCATTCTCAACTTACCACAGAAGCAACTTCATCTCCACAGCCCATCACAGACCTGATCAGCAACACTACAGCCATTCCCGCTGTACTCTGGACAGACTGGATGAAATCCTCTGGAAACAAGGATAGGAACGGAGGTGGAAAGAAGTCAGAAGGAAATATGTTTAAAGCACAGAGGTGCTCGTGGTTTATCTTATTCAGGAGAATAAGTTGACCTCAATCAAAATTTGAGTTCGATCAAATGAGACTCAACTGAGCAAAGAACTGCAGCCGATCTTCTCTGAACAGAATCAGTATAAGTCAAATTGTTTGTGATCTTCATTTCCTCCGGAAACAAGTAAAAGACATTTAAACTGAAACATCTAAGACAATGATAAAAGACTGTAACATACAAGGCTTCTGTAATGATCACACTGACGTAGAGAAACTTAAATCGGGAATATTCTTATTTTACTTCAGCGTCTATAAAACACGATGAAACCTTCTCTTAAAAACGAAAACAGCCCTAACCCCATCAGTATGCCTACCAGTAAACTCTTTAGGGCTGAAAGAAAGAGTCTGACACTCGTGTTTTGAAGACAACCTACTGTTTCACATAGCTGAATGCATCAGAAGCATTTTCAGATGCATCAATATGCCTTGATGCTCATATTCTAAACTTGTTTAAATTTTGTAGCATCAAATGTGACCACAACTGATTTTCTGTGGCAGTGGTACCCGTTTGTAGAGCGCTTAATGGGAAAAAAACCTAATAAGAGACAGCAAGCGGGTGATATCACAGCTGAATAATTTGTTGTGTCAGGTGTTTCTCCATGTCTGCGTCCTGTTTCTTACCATCAGTGAGGATGTGTGTGTAGCAGCCCAGGAGGCAGCTCAGTGTGTCGCCCAGTTTGCAGGGCCTCTGTTCAGCCTGCAGGGCAGTGCTAATGGTCTCTTGGGATCTCTGGATCACCAGCATTGATGTCTTTACCGCAGACAGACATGAGTGCATCAGCTGGGCCTGGGCAATGTGACGTCCTGCTAGACCACTTGGATGACAGCAGGGGGCGACAGAGACACATGGATCATCAACAAGCTGCATCTGGTCACCAAATTCCCTCATGTATCACAATGTACACAAGAAGCACACTTCACCCACTCTGGAAATAAAGCTACAACAGCTGTTACTGTTCCATGGCTAGAATAAAGTAAATTCAACCTCACTGTGTAATACAGTACAAATCAGCTAGTAAGGAAGAGAAATATGAAATATGGAATATGCCTCTATACCTGTTCTGTTGGAGGTATTCACTCAATCCCTTGTGAAGGAACTGCAACACTACATGGGGCAGAGGAGAACAATAATATCGATGAGAGGCTTCTCTAAAAATTAGGCATTCCTGACTTAAAGTTTTTCTTCAAACAAGTGAAGTAGGACACTAACCTTCTGGCAGCAGTTTGTTAATACATCTCTCACCTTAAGACAGAAAAGTATGGAAAGGTAAGTATTCATTTCATCAGCAGGAACTAAGATTTATCTGTTGTCTGCAGTGGTCGAAAGTAGAATAAGTCTGCAGTAACAGCACCACTCACCAAGAGCGAAGCCATCCAGACAGGCAGTGATGGTGTCTACGATGTGTGGATATCGGTCTGAAGTTGGGTTGGACACACAGTTGGACAAGCAGGCAGACAAACTGTTTACGGTTCGCTCTTGTAGCCACACTGGTACTGAACTTAAGGCACTGAGGAGAGCAACACAGAGACATGTTACATAAAACACTGTAAGGCTAGAAGTAGATACTAACTGGCAGAGTTAGACGAAACTTTTCAAGTTGGGGAAGTCAGCCATAATTTTAAGACTCCTAAGTTTTGGGTCTAAGAGCCATTCACAAAGCATTTTAATGCTGCAAGTTGCTACTAATTCAGACCATTTACTCCATCATGTCATTATATTATTATATCGTAATGAACATTCAATACGTTATTTCTTGTCTTAAACTTGCCTCTCCCACTTTTTTGTCTGGGAATTTACACAGATATTAAATTTACATTATGTTGAGACAAAGACTCAAGACAAAGATTCTATGATTCACCATTTAAATCCTTGTTTCCATTTGAATGCAAATCTAATCCATTATGGGAAGCTGGTCGCCTCACTAGCAAGTGACCACTGAAATTGGCTTAGAGGCTGTGTTCTCGATGTCATTTTCTTGAACAGATGTGTTTCAGACTAAGAATAATCAAAATCTGCCCTGAACCTGGCAACGGCACGTCGTAGGGGGTTCTTGGCTTGCAGAGAGGTGTAGACCAGCGACAGGGTGTGTAGACAAGCCTCTAAAAGAGCTTCATCAGGCTGTTCTTCAGTCAGCACCTCCAGCTGTGACCCCGCCTGGTGCAATATGGACACACAAGGGTCATATTCTGCTTAGTGGCCGTCCATATAATTTGTTGAATAATGGAAACATGATGCTTTTATAGCGGTCACATTGTTAAATCTCACATTGTTTCTTAAACCAACCTTTTTAACCAGCTGGATCTGCTGCACTGGCTCTGTCAACTCCAAACAGGACTGCAGGGTGTGGGCAAGCTGCCTGACTCCATCCTCTCCTCCATCAATAGAGAGGGATGCTGGGAAAGATCACAGAAACCAAAACTGAAATATTATGCCTAATACTAACGTATTACTGGGTGCACACATCTGGATTAAGTGCACAGTTCCCTATGTTGGCATGGAAGCACCAGCTGGATTGATGTCATGTCCTTGTTTTGTTAGCAACAGTTTGTTGCTTTCATGAGTAGTTTGGTCACATTACCTATCAGCTTGTGCAGTTTGTCCTCATCCAAAACCACAGCCTCCACTTTGGCTGTCTTCTTCTTCACCACCATGACTCTGCCCTGTGTGAGGAGCACAAAAGACGCATTGTCTGTATGCCTATAAGTGCTAAAACAACTTCCCAGCTGAGAAAATATCTGAGACATGGCTTTGTTATAGTGTGTACAGACTAGACCCAGACTATACCCTCACACCTGATTCTCTCTCTCTCTCTCTCTCTCTCTCTCTCTCTCTCTCTCACACACACACACACACACACACACACACACACACACACACACACACACACACACACACACACACACACACACAGAATCATTTTATGTCCACACTGTATGGTTTCTGCACATTTCGCTTTACCTTGGCTACCTCCTGCTGCTAGGACTGATGTTAGCCAACTATCGCTAGCTGTCTAGCACTGACTCTACGTCTAAAATTTAAAGACGAGACAGGCAAAACAAACACTGAAGCAATAAAACACTGAAACGCTCACAAAGCACAAACAGATAAATAAAAATGTAAAGTTAAATTTCAGTAGCGTTCACCTCAATTCAGCATGTGGTTTACTCAGCTCTTCTCACTCAGCTTGTTACTGTAACTGAAATGAAGCTAGTCGATAAAACATATCAACTTCCGGTAAAAGATATTTCAGAATAAATTACTTTTCAAACACCAGTCCCAAAAAAAATGAAAATGCCCCTTGTATTCAGCTTTTTGCTAAAATTTCGACTTTGAGTTGTATCTTATGACTAAAATAAAGTAGCTGTGCACAAAATCAGTGGTTGAACAAGCTTTACAGTCGTCCTTCAATTATATAAAAATGTAATTTGAAGCCTTACTTGTTTGACTTCCTGTCTTGTTCTCGACAATTAACAGCTTGATGGTCCATGCTGCACATTTGAGACGTCACTTCCGACAAATTGACTCATATGACGGTCGGGCCATAAAATAGCGCTCCGGCTTGTCATTGGTGTGGATAACACGTCAATCAAACACAGACTGTGAGGTGCTGCAGCACAGGACACGCCTACCGAATATGTGATTGGCTGTATAGTGCGAAGCCACGCCCTCTAAATCCATCCCGTCTCCAACTTTTTGCCCGAGAGCTGAAATGACATCCTTTTGGAAAGAGAGAAATTCCCCGTTTTTACTCATGAATTAGAATTTTCTCCACAAGAATGACAGCAAATGTATAGACGCGTGTGTCGACATGGCGTGAAGACCCTTGTGTAGTTTCTATCCATCAGATATTATCACGGTAAGTCGAGGAACTTTGATGAAAATTGCAGTTTGTTTTTTTTTTAATTAACGTTAAATAGGAAACGGCGGAGGATAATTGGAACTGTTTTAGCTAACGGTCCGTATGTAACAGTTAGTAAGAATGGTTGAAACGGTGTTTTCATTCACCTGTGGCACAAATTAGGTTTGCTGAGTACCAGTCTCTCAGTTGTCCGCTATTCGGTGTTAACAGTGACGTGAAAGTTATGATAGTTGAGGACACAGTAGTCCGTATTGTTTCTCCTTACTCATTAATTCTCAGTTTTTTAAGCGAACAACTCCACTTGAGCGCCACTTGAGTATTTTGCTAGCTGGTGTTAGCTTTGTCCTCAGATATATAGCACTAAAATCTAGGCACCAAAAAATACAGCACGTTTTGTCAATTAAATGTCAAAATATGACCAGAAAAACGTACATCAAAACTGAGGAGTTATCAATCTCTTGAAATTCAATTGAAAGAACCACAAATAATTTAAAGATGCGTTTTTGCCTCAGAATGCCTCATTGTTGACTAGATTAGATCTAATTAAAAGTAAAACTTTTTGAAGAATTCTGACAGTGGTAAGAAAAAATACAATTTAAAACACATTTTAAAACAAATTTGATCTCAACGTTTAGTCAGTTACTTTAGTTTCCAATGAGAAGTGGATTTTCACCACATATTTGTAACTCATTTAAATACCTAAACAGTGAGTAATAGAGGTCTTACAATTTGAATGGCTCACGAATACATCACCAGTCGAAAACACAGGGAAGCTCTCAGACAGCACATTCAGCTCCACTGTCTCTTTACAATGACTTTACTCAACAGGAAGTCTGGGAGAATGGGACAAAAAGAAGCTCAGAGTCAGGGTCCAGGGGTTAAATGGCCTTTAATGTTTTCCACCAACCACATCCTTTTATCATCACTGTGGAATGACGCCTGGGCGAGAGGGAATAGATGAGCATGCAGACAAATTTTTATCTTCCTCAATCAGAAAGAACTAATAGGATCTTATTTACAAGAAACGTGAGCTTGTTAATTCCTCAGAAGACTGACTGAAAGATTCTTCCAACAAACCACTGGGAATAAAAAAAAAAATACCCTTCTTAAAGCACTACATAACAAAAGCACTTTAAATATGATAGTAAGAATATTACTGTGTTTTATGTTAGTTTAAATAACATGTCTTTAACTAAATTCGTGTCCATAAACTAGACTATAAAGAGGATGAGAGAGGGTGGTCTACATAGTAAAACTTAATTAGGCTTGTAACTTTAAACCTACTCCTACATTGTGAATCACAACAATGCATTGTAAATTGATGCACATTTAAATGATACCTTGTATTTTAAAATGTACTTTGACAACATCTTTTTAGTCATTTTAGAAATGGTTATGTATAATATACGAACAGTTATTACTAATCCTTGACTTGTAAGGCATGGTTTTATATTGGTATTTGCAGGCCATATATGTCATGTTAAATTCATTGCCTTGACTTATTTACGTTGTTTTGTTTTGTGGGATGAGAGCTCTTTTTTCTTGCCTTCTTTCGTCAGTGTTTACCACAGCAAACAGGCGACAGAAATAAGCCTGTGGAAACCAGTTTATGGCCTTCCTCCACACATGTTTGCAGTCTCTTTGTGAGGAGGCCAGGCTGGTAATGAAAGGTTATTACTCTGGAGAGAAACCCGGGCTTTCTATCTTCTTCCCCCTGTTCCCCTCTCCTCTGTCAGAGATCCTCATTTGCCTCTCTCTCTTTGTCTCTGTCTCTGTCTCTCGCTCTGTATTTACTGCCTGTTTTCCTACCATCATGCTGGAAAACATGATGCAAGACCAATCACGATGAAGGTATCGAGGTGTTTTGGAGCAACAGTGGTGTTTTTCTGTTTGGCTCAACTAAATGATACGCCCACTGCCCACACTGGTCCAGCTGGGCTTGACCGTGGAATATTTCAGGTGTTGGCTGGTGGCAAAACATCTGCACAACAACAAACCCTCTGTCTGTTTTTTTTTCTTCTGAGCGTCTACATATGTTTCTGCGTATTCAGTTAGAGAAATTTGGTACAGTATGTTGGTTTGTAAGTACAAGACATTAAAGTTCTATCAAAAACCAGTGACATTACTCTTTCCCCATCTGATAAGAATTTTGCTTTTAGATGTTTTATTACAGAAATTATATGAACGTCATGACGAAAATAGCCTAAATTATGATACTTACGGATGAAATTATAGTGAAAACAAATTTTCCCCTTTCAGCTTGGGAAGCCTTGAAACCCCCATACAGACCCCCGACCCCACTTTGAGAAATGATTAATTCACTTCTTGCCTGAAACCATTATCCATCAATATGCATCAATCCTCATGAGTTTAGAGTTTCATACAGTTTAACCTGAAGACCTGAATATGCTCAATAGCTGCATAAAAAGGACTTTGATTGTCCTTGGGGAACCCGTCTTTTGCAATTTCACCGCAGTCCCTTGTCAGCAATCATTCACTGCTGAAGGACCATTGAGCAAAACACTGAATCCCAACCAGGCTCAGGGACAGGCACTGCCAGCTGACCCTGAACCCCAATTCCTTGTGGAGAGGGAAATGAAAAGAAAACTATCTAACAGGAAACATATAATGGGATCTGTCTATGTAATATTATTATTATGTGTATCACTGCTGTGTGTGTTTTCCAGAGGCTCAGACGGTATGGCGGAGGGGGAGGAGGCCATGAGCCAGGAGGATTGGAAGGAGAAGTGTATCGTCCTGGAGGCGCTGCTTATGAAGTTCAGAGTGCAAATCATCAAGATACGTGAACTCACTGCTGACAAGGTTGGCTCAATTATACTTTTTTTCTGTTAACCTTAGAGCCCAACAGTACTGGATTTATGGGACTTATACCAGCACCAGTATTAGGAAGCAAAAATTATCTGATATCCGTATGTCAACTGATATTTTCATATATGCAGAATATTAGCATAAATACATATTTTGTTTGCAGTTGAGATCATTTATTATTATTATCAGGTGTTATGGAGGCAGAACATTGGCAGTTAACAGTTTAACAATAAAGTTTATTGTCCAAAATAACATCATTGAAACATGAGAATGTAATAGTTATCAGTTCCCCTTAGCATCCTTCTCTGCATTATGTTCTGCATTGTTCTACAGATACTGTTATACTCTTACTGTAATATCTCTGATAGGCCAGTAGCGGCCAATTAATATAACACAACTGGCGTTATGGAATGCATTGATTGATTATAGGGCTGCTTGAAATGGGCAAAAATCATGTATTGGGCAGAAATTGTTTTTGTGATATGATTCATGATTAGTGCGTGAGGATCATTTTTGCATCACAATTTTCATTTTCACTGAAAACACTATTAAAGTGGGGCGGCTGTAGCGCAGCGGGTAGAGCAGGTCGACTAGTGATCGGAAGGTCACTGGTTCAAATCCCAGCTCCGGGCAGGGCTGAGCTGCATGTCGAAGTGTCCTTGAGCGAGACACACCCCACATTGCTCACTAGTGAGGGCCCTGCGATGAGCTGGTGACCCATCCAGGGAGTACCCTGCCCTCGCCCTGAGACAAGGCTGGGATTGGCTCCAGCAGCAACAACCCCATGGAAAGGGATAAGCGGTTCGGACAATGACATGACATGTCATGACATGACATGTCATGACATGACATGACACTATTAAAGTCATGATGATGTGACATTTGTTGGAGTCTGAACCAAACAAACATGTTTTCTTACATGTAGAGAACAACATTTGTCGGCCACTTTTTAGTTTTTGATAATATTTTGATTAATCGTGCAGAGTAATTCATTTATTTAAAACCTTGGAAAATGCGTTGAAGGAGAACTCTCATTTATGGCGGTGACAAGGTTCAGACATAGACTACAATAAAGTAGATACAGCTAAAAAGTCAAAGAAACAAGGAGGCAGCAATTAAGAAAGGCAACATGGTGCAACGCTAAAATTGACAATTTGACTGAGAAATACCAACAATAGCAGAGATGAACAAGTACATCCTTATCTGTGTCTGTATCTCTTGAACCAGTGAAGTTATCTGTATCATATCTGCACTCTGAATGGGCAGACTGGAATTGGGTGGGACTTACCGGAAGGTGTTAACAACTAACTGTTGCTATATTTATTATTCATCTGAAAACTATTTATAAAACAGACTCAGTTCTATGTTTTTGATTACAAGATCAAGAGAAAGTGATCCGAATATGTTTACTGACAGAACAGAAGTGATGTGAACAAGAAACAGGAAAAAGCCAGGGAAAGTAGGTTTGTCTTTTATTTTTGGTTCACACTGATATTATAGGATTAAGAACAACCAAAACTGTGCAGATTTATAGGTGATACATATGTATGTGGTGATTTGGACTGCCTCATTTTCCCTGAATGACCGAAATGCGCTTTGAACAGAGAAAGAGGAAGGAAGAAGGAAGAAGAGGAAGACAGTAAACAAAGTGGCAAAAGTTTATTTATGATGGATCAGATTAAACTCACATCTGATGGTTTTATTATTTGTCATGGAATAATACTGGTGGTGCTGTTATTTTGGTTTACATGGGTGGTTTGTTTAGCCCTCAGTGTATTGATTGTACAGAAAGACTATTTCATCAGAGAGCCATTTGTTTCACTGTCCCATGAGATCAAATCACTGCACTGATTGCTGTTGTTGGGGTGTTTTGTGTTTTGGTAAACCACTCTGCATATCATTAGAGATGCAATAATTAGCTGATTCATTGAAAAGTCTTTTTAGTCATAATTATTGACCAACTATTTTGATAATCTTGTTTCAGTCATTTTTCAAGAAAAATGTGAACCATTTGCTGTTTCCAGCTTCTTTAGTTTGAGGACTTGTTGCTGTTCTTTGTTATTTATGATAGTAAATGAAGAGTCTTTAAGTTTTGGACTGTTGGTTGGTAAAAAGAGGCACTTTGAAGATGTCACTTTGGGTAAATTAATGAGCAGATTAACAGATAATGAAAATAATTGTCCCCCCCTCCTCAATAACGGCAGACCTCAGTTGATTTCTGGGGTAGCTGCTAGATGATGAAGAGAGGACAGGAGGAAGCATAATTAGCTGAATGAAAAGCAGGTCTTACTGTTCCCTCTGCTGTTACAATCACTCTCCACCAGACAGAGCTGACAAAGGACAACTAATCTCAAGTAAAATTTGGACAGTGCACCAAAAACTCAGCCAAAATAAGAAAGTAGTCGACATGTGGCCCTCATGAGTACATTCTCCAACAGAGAGCTGTGGTGTGTCTGGTGGGTACAGTGCAGGCTGTCCCTCCCTCCCAGCTTGCCAGCACTGGGCTGGCCCAAACTGTTCAGTGGCCTAGATCTGAAGCTGCTCTCCAGGGAGGCTGATTAGAGCTCTAATGTAAACAGCAGTCTGACCACAGGGCTCCGCCACGCACTGCATGATGGGACTGACCCAGCTCCAGTCAATTACAGAGTCAATGTAAGCTTAGCTGGACAGCAAAACAAACTCCTGGAGAGACTTGGAAAAAAGATTGGCTTTGGTGGGTTTTTGCAGCCCACGTAGCACATGTGAAAGTCTCTGCTGCCGTATCCATCCTGTTTGGCAGGTTGAATTTAACTGTGTTTCCACTCAGCACTGTTTAACACACCAGGCAACTCAGAGTGACGCAAATGTGTTTTCAAGAGAAGACTCTGCACCACTATAAAGTTATGTAATTCACCCCAGCTTCTCCAGCTTAATTTTCCTTCTTCAGTGGTATTTACTAAATGTTAGTTTAGTAGATTGGAGCTTAGTTGCCTTGTCTGCCAGTTTAAATTATTAGAAGTCTCTAAACTGGAGTCAACACCTCATAGCCCTCAGCCTATACTACTGCTTTTCTTAGGACTGTAATATGTGATGTTTTTGTAAATCTGATGAAGAATAGCAGTAATCCTTTACCACACACTGATTTCCCAAAGATCAAGAGTTCGTCCAGAGTTCAACCACAGTTCACTGTGTTTCTCAAGGACAAATACTGACAAAAATACTTCTAGACCACAGAGTCTTCTAATTATGAAATGCAAATAACTGCAAAGATTCCATGAACCTGCCAGGAATTAAGCTGTACATTTTCCTGTAAACCCAAACTTTGTTGAAATTAATTGTCCAATATTGGATTGTTAATAAAAAAGACAAAATTCAGGTACAGTCTTGAAAAACTACGGTAGGATACACAGAGACTACACTTGAGTGCTGATATTTTTCCATCAGAATTAACACATAGTTATTTTCACTCATGTAGGTTTGTTGTGAGACTGACCCGTCACCTCGTGCTCACTGACCTCCTGATGCTATGAGCTCATCATGTTAACATCCAGAGCACTGCTGCTGTTTTTTTTCTTCTGTGGCTCCCACCGCCTCAGTCAGAGCTTGTTGTTTCAAAGCTGTGCGGGGGCGTGTGTACGTCACTACAAAACCCCCTAATATCTCACTGTGGAGGTTGCTAATATGTGGATGAATAAGTCATTTTCAGTGGCGATTATCTCTGTTGTTGAGGCCGCTGGTTCTGTGGTTGGTGTCAATTCATTGATGCAACTGTAGCGTTACAGTACCAAACATTTATAGCTGGAGTGCAGCCTGTATTATTTAAGCCTAAATGCCAAGGGGCCAGACTTTTACATTCCCCTATGTCTGACCTATAGAATACATTTATTAGCAACATTTTGATTGCTGTATAAATCAAAACAGTTTGCGGAATTTTACTTTCAACTCCTGATTGTTTGAGCAGTTGAGGATTAAAATGAGATACTTCTCCAGCTGATCAAGAATTGATTTAATCTTGCATCAGAATCAAATGAAATGACCTGAGCCAACTGGCAGTTTTTCTGCTGCTTGATAAGCAAATTTAATCAAATGATGCTTTGCAAATTATTATGATGTTTACAGTTTGGAGGGATTAAGACAGTTTCTTTAAAAGTCAGTATGTTTGCTTGTAAAATCTTTATATTACCAAAATATAAATGTTAATTATTGGAAATAATTATAATACAAATGAGTCTGTGTAATTGGGTCAGGTGAAAATGAATGGAAAATGATTCCGGATAGACTTGGCAGATTGCTGAAGTCCTAGAAAGCAGCGAGCGAGGATGGAGAGGAAATGAGAGGAAAAAGAAAGAGAGGAAAAAAATGAAACCTTGTGTAAAGACTGAGCTGCCCAAGGGAGGAAATACCCAGTTTAGTAAATAGTATGTGTGTGTGTGGTGTGTCGGTGAGGGAGTTTGCAGTTATTCTGTGTCTGCACGTGTTTGCAGGTCAAGTCAAATTCATTTACAGTCTGTTTTGAGAGTTTATTTTGCACAAAAGTGAAAACTGGTGTGGGTGCAGTTATTTAGGCGGCATGTTAGTTTTGGCTGGTGGGAGCTCCAGCTGTAACAGTAGGCTACACATCTCATTATGGAGACAAAGAGACCGTGTGTTATATTTTCTGTCAGCCTCCCCCCTTCAACCAAACACACTTGCTGAATATTTTCATTTTATCTCTCTGTCTGTGAAACTCACTCCTGTAAAGAATGTGTCAGTATTCAGAACTAGGTGAAAAGCTAATGATAAACGAACAGATTCCAACTCTTTTATAAAAAGCGGTCACTGTTAGTGTTAGCATCCGTTACTTAAACAGGAGTAAGTGGTGCATTGTTTGGGGACTATTTTCAGCCGCAGATTAATATACATGTGTTGCTATAGTGGGTAATTGTTCGTATTAATGAAGAAACATGTAAACAAGTGCAACAACGTGAGTCATTAGGTATTAATATACAGTGCTTTAAGCTTTGGTTTCATAGCCATACTTAATAATAACTAATTTATAGACTGTTTCCTATAGACATATCCTGTAAGAATACATACATAAAATACACAGTCATTTACTGTATCTCCTGACTGTACATACAGTAGACACACACCAAAACCACAGGGGTGGAGTGGCCTATTGTGGTTCGGTCTTCAGTGCTGAGTGATTCCATATTTGGAAAGAAACAGTACGTCCACCCTTCTTGGTAGGTGGGGTTCGCTTGCCGAAAGCTGACCTATCATGTGTCATGATATGACCTGTCAGTCACAGTCAGCATTCAGATTTATTTACAATGTTAGATTAAACAGATTAGATTAAGCATACATTTACTTATGGACGAGAGACAAGCTAACTAACGTTACAGTTTAACTGAGAAGGACACCATTAATTTACCTTTCGCGTGTATACAGTCATGCGCCTGTATGTCCTGTGTGTCAAAGGAGACCAGTTTATCCCTCTATTTGCCCCCAATTGTCATTTAATTGTATATATTTGACCATTAACAACCTCTAACTATAGTTTCAGGGTGTTGGTGAACATATGTGCCAGATAATAATGCCTAACTGTAACTGTATTTGGTATTAAACCTGTAGGTCAGCACCGTGTGTTGTAGCATCTACAGAAAGAGGCTTTGTGAGGTGGCTGTCTGCCTGCGGATGGAGCGATATGGGGGTGGATGGAGTTCAGGGGAAGGTTGGCCACAGAGCGCCAGTTGTGGAATTCCAGGAATGGAAGTTGAGCTAGAGTTTGGATCTGAACAGGGAATTGACTGCAGAGGTGATAGAGGGTTTTTAGAGCCTCGGTCACGTGTGTGTGTTTGGGTCAGGCTGCAACACAGGAAAGCAGCAGGAGTGTGTGAGTACATTTTTAGAGAGCAGGTAATGGACTGTAACTCTGCACTGTAGTGTAAACCTCTGATTGGTCACTGCACAGGATATGACGCACACACACAGGCCCTATTCATCCTATGTATAACAAACAGAAAAAGGAAAGCATACACAGTAGAATATCATCATCATCATCATCATCATCATCAGACATGTGTTTATGGGTTTTTATATGTTGTTATGTCTGGTGTATGTGCATACAATTGTGTGTGTGTCGTCTCCAGCAGTAGCCTACAGTATAGTTGATGCCCTGTAATTAACATGCTGTTCTCTGCCAGATGCTATATCTGTTTTTAGAGAGGCACATGTGGTTTGTGGTGCAGCAGACGATCTATATAGAGTGTATGACTGATTGTGCATGTGTGTGTATGTGATGTATGAACCTTTTTCATGTCTGAACTTAAAAGTCAGTTCAATTGGCAAATACTTTTTTAAAGTGAAAGTGACCTCTTTCTGTAGTCTGTAAGATCAAAATAATGTCAGAAACAGATGTAGATAATTCTCTCAGGAAAGTTGTCTATCTGTGTTATTGTTTTATTTGTCACTTTTAAGTTTGTATCAGCGTGAAAGGAGATAGTTAGTCACAGTATCTCCAACTGCAGACGTGAAAAAGAAGTTCCAGTGACATAAGTACACCCACAGGAGATGTATAACAGACATTTCCAGGCCAACTAGTAGAATCAGATTTCAAAATCATACTGAAATGTCAAGTGGAACCATTGGCTGTGTGAGGGCCATGCTGCCACTTTGGTCCAGAGACCGTTGTGCAGTGGAAACAGTGAGCGGCTCTTGCAGGGTGTGGCTGCTTTTGGACTGAGCTGGGTCCACTTCTCCTGGTCTCTGGCAGTCAACAGAACCAGGGAAAAACTGCAGCATGGCCATGCCAGTCTCCCCCAGCAGCTAAATACAGCTGTTGCCTCTTTACAGTTTGGTTATGGAACAGGGCAGCAGATGCATTATCTAATTTGTGTGCTAATTTGTTGATTTCTACAGTGCATGTAAAAGAACCACCAAGTACTGGCAACAACATAGAACATATGACACAAGTGTGTTGGCTCTAAGTCATTTTCCATTTCTTGAACAATCTAAAACAAGTCAAATTGCTCGGAAAATTAAGTGAGGTTTAGGAATTTGGGTGTAGGAATGCAAAAAAAAAAAAAAAACCTGAATGGAACCAAAAGCAATCTGTTTTTATCTCAAAACTGGCCAGAGATGAAATTCTTGAATCTGGGTCATCTTGATTTAAAAAATGTTTTTAATGCATCCATATTTGGAATTTGTAGTAAGAATAAATCTTTGTATCAAATATTACTGTAATCGAATAGTGTATTTCTATTTTCTGCTTCTTTATGCTTTCACACCACTATATTTTGGAGGCAAATGTTGTACTTTTTACACCTCCACTTAATTTATTTAATAATTTTAGTCACTCATTACTTCGCTGATTCAGATTATTCAGTGTTGAAGGGTTATGGGTATGGTAACACATACGCGAATGCAGGCGAATGAAAATTGCCCGTAGGTGTTGAATGTGGGAAGTCCAATATGTGAGGCACAGAGAACTAGCTGATTTGTAGTTTGCTGGTTTGTAGTCAGTTTAAGCGTTCAACCACTATGTCTACGCTATTGGTTGTGGCTGCAACTTGTCTGGTTGAAGTTGAACTCCATGCAAGCCAAGATGCAGATTTGCTTTCACCACTAAATGCAGGTGGTTTTTTGCCCCTGTGCTCCTCAAGAATGGAAGTGAATGGGAGGAGACTGTTGATTTTGTGTATGTGTGACTGCGGCCTTTGACTGAGGCATAACCACAGGCAGTGAGACCACATGCTAAAATTGGGTCCAATAAATGTCTAGGTTGATAATCGGTCCATCCCCAAAAGTGTTAAATTTTTGCACCTTCCTGAAACTCTGCACGGTTTTGTTTTTTTTGTGTTTTTTTTCATAACTGTGCACAGGTAACTGAAAGACAAACCAAGCAATGTTGCCATTTACTGAAACAGCCTTTTTGACAGATTTTATTAAAGCAGCCATTGCTGGGTCTTGCATGTTAAAGGCCTAATTTGCTTAATTTGCTGTATATACAATATAATACTCCACAGTAAATTACTCCATTCATTGTCTTTAGCAGTCTTTTTCTTAGCTACATCTGATTCTTCGGTGAGTCAATCCTACATCCCAACATGGACTGTCAAAAGTTTCCTCTGATCTAGTCTTAATTTGTATGTGTGTATGTGCACATGCAGCAGAATATCCTAACCATGGTGGTTGTAGATTTGCTACACAGAGAATTTCCATCAGCATTCCTGCATATTTTCCTTCATAAAGCCACTGAGGTTTAAGAGAGTTCCCTCAGAAGACACTGGTTTCTCTGCAGCTTCCGCCACTTTGAGCCGAGGAATTTCAGAGGAATGTTGCTCATAAAGTCATCTCTCTCCTCCACTCCCACAGGGTTTTTCAGCCTAGTGTGTGTGTGTGCGTCCTGTGTGTACGCCGTCCTGTGTGTATGTGTGTGTGTGTGTGTGTGTCTAAGCTGTGTGACCTTTGGTGTTGCTGCAGTTTTAACACACTCCTACCAGGTTCCACATACCTTGCTCTGATCTAAGCACACAAAGAGCTGGTTGTACCTTTATAGATGTGGCACCTCATCAACATTACGTAACTGGTTAAAGGTGCTATATGCAGCACTTCTGCAGAAATAAAACTGCCTCATCAATTCTAAGACATAAGTATGGGTGTTGTAAACAAATGAACCCACTGCCAGCAAAAAATGGCACTTTCTTCTTAGCAATGGAGTCTGCACTGAGTTTTATAGATAGTGTTGGCGTTATTGCCTTTTATAGTTAGTTTTTTATTTTTATTTTTTTACATTACTGTTCATTTCTTAGGGCACTAACCACCTGGCACAAACAAAGCTATGGATAGTAGACAAAAGAGAAGGAGAGAGACGGGGAAGAGAAGAAGCATATGCTATGCTATCCTTTGCAAGCATGATGCTAATTAAGCAATTGTTGACAGGATTTTAAATCATGATACCTTGATTTAATGTCACATCACATTGGATTTGTAACATCCACAGAGAAATGTATACTACCTGTATTAATAAACTGTGCTTTCTAGCGGGCTCCAGGACTTCTGTCAGGTTGTGATGTCACAACTATACACTCTCTGCGGGTGACACAGTGGCTGGGGCCTGCTTAGGCCGGTGAAAGCCAACCAAGCACAGCAGACTGGGCTTTTCGGGAAAGGGGCTATAAAAGAGATGAGCTCTCAAACAGAGCAGTGCTGCAGCAGTTGACAGTCTGAGAATAATGTGTTTTTTGTAAACATATTTTAGGAGCCACCCAAAATAAAAGTATGAACCTGAAAATTAGCATAACATGGGGCCTTTAAGCATAATTCATAACATTGAACAGTAATAAAACTACCATTAATCCAATGACGATGCAATTGTTGAAAGTAGAAAGTAGAACACATATTTACTTGAGCATTTGATGAAAAATCCAGCTATGGAAAATAAAAGAACAACACCATTATAAAATATTACAAAATATGAGTGTATCGTGCTTCAAATAAAAGTATTTAGCTTAGATTCAATCTGAGACTTTAGAATGGATTTTGTATGAGGGAGTAATTGTTGCTTTATGCCTAAAACGCAAATGTGCATCTGAGATCCATCTGTGAACTCTGAGTATCCTAATTGTGATTCTAAGCATTCTTTTGCCCAGCTGCAAAGCATCTGCTCTTCTCCAGCGTAGCGGCGTTATCTCACTTGGTGTTCTTATTCATATCTTGCATGCTGTTCTTTCTTTGTCTTTACTTGGCACTGTTGCATTTGAAACTGAAGTGGAGTTGATATATCACTGCCATGTGGATGCAAACATTCAGGTCAAAAGAGTTGAGGGGAACTGAAGCACTAATTTCAGATCAGATACTGCAGGGGAAGGGAATGTTAGGTTTTAGGTTTTAGTGTATGTGCTTGTATTAAGTAACAAGAGTAGTAAGTACAATGTTCACTAGAAAAGAGGTCAAATTTAAATCATGTGAGATAAAATGAAAGACATTTGTGTGCTCTTCCTTTGCCAGATTCAGCAGTTAGAGACGCAGGTGATTGATGCAGAAAAACGTGCCTTCACTGCTCACCAACAGGTAAGGACCCCTAACAAACTGTGTATGTGTGGCCTCATGTGTTTGCATGTATGTCTATACATATACAGTGTGTGTTTGTGTGAATCCAGGTGCAGTGGATGGAGGAGAAGCTGAAGGCTCCAGACAGTCAGTCCGGGGACTCAGAGGTGCGCTTGTTTCAGCGGTGCCAGGAGCTGCAGGCCTTGGTGCAGGAGAAGGAGGACGTCATCAGCCAGCTGGAGCAGCAGCTGGAGGAGCAGGTAACACTTGTACACGTGAAGAATTTCATCACAGCAACAGATGTCCTGCCAGTGGATGTTTTTTTTTTCTTTGTTCATTTCAAGGTGCAAAAGAATGTAGAGGAACATGTGGCATTTAATTCAACTTCATGGACTTCACTTCTGAAAAGCAGCTCTGGGAATGTAGACAATAGTCCTGGATAAAACTGCATTGTCCCTATCAAAACTTCACTATATCCCTAGAAGCAAGAAGAGCAAATTACTTTTCTGAGTTTATCTCAAGTGATATTCATAATCAAAGGCTTTTGTTTAATGCTTTTGACTTCCTTGTGTAATTTAGGATTTCTTGTCCTCATTGAAGTACAATCTATCCACTGTTTGTGTCCAGAATTATTCTATGCCTGCTCGTGTTCAAGCTGAGACAAACATGACTGATGTTTGTGCATCTTTCACCAGAAACAGATTCGACTTCAGGACGCCAAAACAGTGGAAGAGAAAGCAGCTAAGATCAAGGAATGGGTGATGCTAAAGTTGTCGGAGGTAAATTCATCATGGCATTCAATATGAAGTTGTAGAAACCGATTCAAATGGATGGAAAAACATGTCAGCTTGATGTTGAGTTAGCATCACCAGTATCACATCCCCTTTGATAATTCTTGTTGAAACATATTTATTGTTAAGTTTGAGGTGGAGAATGCAGCATTACGAGAAACCAACAAGCAACAGGAGGCTCAGATTGAGGAGTTACAGAAACAAGTGCAGGGTAAGAGTTGTGTGTTCAAATGTGTTTTTGTGTCTAATTTAGCTTGATATTGTCATGGTTTTGAACTTTTTGGTTTCAACTTGGCTGCCCCTGTGTATCTATCTGCATTTGGGTCCTACTTGGAACTGTGACATATTTTCTCCATGAGGACACTAAACAATGTGTTTGTGTGTCTGCAGCCTTTGAGCAGAAGTGCGGTGGTGGACGAGGAGTCCTGTGCAGACCAGGTGAGGCCCAGCGCCTCAGCAGCCTGACATTTGGCTGCTTCCAGGTGAGGGGGAAGAACCCTCAGGTCCTTACTGGACCAGCACCCTCCCAGAGGACCCTGAGCACCCAGGAAGAGACTGAGGGCAGAGATGAATGTGGTAAGTTCCCAGAGGTACACAGACGTGGAAACATATTCTAGGAGTAAGTATATTTATAGGAGGCAGTGGCTGAAAGTATAGCTTCATAGTGGAAAATGGAAGGTTTTTAGCCATTTGGACATAATGTGGCACCTTAGGCAAAGGTTTTCACTACCATCTTATTTTGACACTCTTTGTATCTCACTTAGAAAATGTACTTGTTGATTTTGTGTAACTAGAGGGCAAAGGAAGGATTTTTTAAAAATGAACTAGCATTATATAAACATATTGTGTTTTAAATTCACACAATAAAGAACCATTTTTTCTTCTTATGGTTAGAACTTGTCTTGATTACGTTATACTTGTTAGACAGATCACACAGTGTGTAGATAGTTGTCAGAAATTACACACTAAATTATTTAGCTGTGAGGCTCCAGAGAAAATAGTAATTAGTCATAAGTAAAATACTGTATATGAGTCATAAATACACAAAAAAAATGATGGCACTGGACTACTTTTATATTGCTACTTATTCATCATTGGATCCATGTTTCATGTTTTCTTTGTCAGAGAAGAGCAGTAAACACACAGCCTTCTCTGGGACAGACAGCGAAGTCCAGAGACCTGACCAGACTCTGGAGGAGGACAGTGCATCTGAAGGTCTGGCTGAGAATACTTGTGGGCCTGAGTCTCGTGGCGTCTCCTCTGTGCTCTCTAGCGCTGCATCAGAGGGGGAGGGAGGAGGAGGGAGCGAAGGCCGAGGAGGAGGTGGGGTGTGTGGTCTGGAGTTCAGCCGCCCCAGCAGTGAAACCTACCTAACTGCTTCAGACGACAGCAGCTCTCTGTTTGACGACGACATGCAGCGTGCGGAGCGGCCCAGCTTCAGCCTGCTGGGCTCATCAGATGGGACTCTGGGAGGGTGTAAAGAGGGAGAGGAGGAGGCGCACAGGGCCAAGCTGGAGGACTGCACCTCTGAGGAGCTTAACAAACGTTTTCAGTCACAGAGACTTGACTCCTCATCCTCCTCAAGCGACGCCAACACCCCCAGCCCCATCCTCACACCAGCCCTCACTCCTAAACGACCTAACCCACCCCAGGACTTACGGGACAACCCCGCCTCACCCAAACAGCCCCGATTGCGAACCCCAGCAGGGTTCGGGTTGATGAATGTGGCTCTGGCCAAGAAACACCTGAGCCAGCCGCCGATCAGCAGTGAGGCAACACACGGACAAACACGTAATGCTCTCAGCATGCTGCGCCCCCTCAGGCCACAGGAAACTGACCTCGACTTGGACCAGGAGGTTGGCATGGAAACAGGCAGGGACACACCTCCTCAAGCACTCCCCAGCTCCAAATCCCTGCAGCTCTCACCTTGTCCACCTGAACTGGGTGTAGAGGTCAGCCCAGAGAGGCAAGACTGTGACAGCTCAGCACCAGGCAACAAACCTCCTACACCCCCTTTACACAGGCTGCCCTCCTGGGTAAGAGAATCTAATGTGTGATTAAAACCGAGATTTAAAATGCACTATGATTTAAAATGCACCTGTACTTTACACTTCATTGAAGAGCATGTAGATCATTAGGAAACTTGAAGTCCCTCTCCAGTCAAAAATGTGTTTTTGTTCTTGTTCCTATGGTTGGATGTTTGAGGTAAACTGTGCAGAATATGGGTTAGAGTTATAAGCAAGTTTGACACTTGAATTTCCACTGTTCTCATTTAGAAATCTAGTCTTAAGAGGCAAGCCTGACATATGACTTTTGTTTTCTAATCTTAACTAAGTAGTTTTTTTGCCCAAACTTAACCAACTCTGTACATATTTAATTTAAATACCTAAAAAACTATAAATTCACGAAGTCTGACAGTAAAAAGGTGTTAAACAATACTCTAAGCACATGCATGATGCAAATTCTTGTCGCCCACTCAAAGCTCATACCCATATTCCACTCAGCCAGCTCATCACATTAGTGCTACAGTAATGAATGCCTGAAGGTTTTCCAGCAGAAATCTTCACATAAAGCACCCAAGTGGCCTTACAAGGCAGAATATCACCTTTCATGTACATGAGGTCAAATACACAAATAACTGAAAAAACAGTGTGCACTCAGAGCACAGACAGAGAAGCTCACAGAGCTTGATAAAGCACACACTGCTGCATTCTGCAAATCCTCACCAATCCAGGTGACATACCAAGTTTTGAGGGAGCCCACTCTGAGAAAGAGGAGTAGGAGAAATATTGTGGACTAAGAGTGTTATCTGCTCATAAGGTGACAGGTAACAGCCAGTACAGGGCTTGTAGATGAGAAGATATTTAACTAGTGGTAGAATAGTCAGTGCTTTTAAATACTGATTTATATTTCAGTATTTTTTCTGTATAGGAGAGTCGTATCTATGCTGTGGCTAAATCAGGAATCAGACTGTCTGAGACGTCCTGCACAGACCCTGCCAGCAAAGGTGAGACAAGGGAAAAGAAGTTTTTGGGTTGTTGGTTTTTTGTTTTTTTTTTTACCAGATCTGTCTCAGCTAACTAACCAAACTGTGATGTGTGTTGCAGACCCGTCCCTCCAGTCCTCATATCCTGCCTTTGTAATGTACACATCCCTCATCTATAAAAATATGACTACTCCAGTTTACACTACTCTGAAGGGGGTGAGTTCAGCTTTACACTGCAGGACTTTTACATTCATTATTAACTCTCATACATTTATGCTGCATGTTTGACCATCTGTGAACACTGCTGTAGCACATTTACCAGTTTACCAATACCATGTTAACCAATGCCTGGTCCAATCTTGCAGAAAGCCACTCTGCTGAGCAGCAGTCCATTCTCAGATGAATCATCCAGCTCTGAGGAATCATCTAGTTCAGAAGAGGAGGACGGCTCCCTCTGCAGCTCACACACCTCCTCCAGCTCCCGCAAGGACAGCACCCCAGGCAGCCCTCGCTCTCTCAAAAGAGGTACAGGACACCTACAGTATACCGGGAGGTTTTTGAGAATAGCTGAAGAAGCTGATGGTAAAACTGTCTGCTGTGTTCAACCCACAAACACACAGTCACTGCACATTTACATTAGAAAGTCATGGTGTGTTTGCAGTGGAACAGTCAGCGGTGGATTAACAGTGGTCATCATGAAGTAATTCATTAATCAGTATCTCACACATGAGTTTCCGCAAAATAGAGTACCTGAATTTGTGTGAATGTTATTTGTATTACTCTGTAATTCATTATCGGCAATCCAACATTTATATTGCGATGTACCAATGTTCATGGTTTTTAGTTTAGAAATATCACCCTTAAGAATCTGTGCTTTTGTTCTAAAGCAATATCTGTTTGATTCAGGCTTTCTAATGGCAGACAGAAGGCAACTCCAGTGGTTTCAAAAAGAATCAACTGACCCCACTTCCCAGTTGATTTAGCACCTCAGCAAATGGTTTCCTCATGAGTTTATCGTCTCAATCACTAGTTTCAAGTCTTTTTTAATACAGCAACATGTTCATTTTGTGCTTTATGGCCAAAGTCAGGGTAGAATAGACGATAAAGCAAGGTATGCTCTAGGGCATGGCTACCTTGTGATTGACAAGTTGCTATTGCCACATGTCCTCTGGTTCTCAGTCAGATCCAGTGAGAATATCCTCAACAGCTCCTCCATTGCATCCAAATATGGGCACTTCTGTCTCCAGAAAAAACAAGATAGCAACTGAAGTAATGCTAAACTTGAGGCTTCAAAATGGTAGTCCACAAACCAGTGACAAGCACTGTATCTTACATTGTCAACTGCTTTCTTCTCCTCCAGCTGTGTCCATGTCTTCAATGACCTCAGAGAGTGACTATGCCATCCCTCCTGATGCTTACTCCACTGACACAGAGTGCTCCGAACCAGAGCAAAAGCTCCCCAAGACCTGCTCTGCAGCCAGCGACAACGGCAAGAGTGTGAGTCAGTGTGCACGTCCCTGAGTGTATTCACAGGGGGATTGCCTTACATGTGATACAACAAAATCACTGCTGTGAAGATTACAAGCTGACATGTTGTCTTTAGGGCTTTCGGATGCATTCTAAATCTCTAAAATTTCTGAATGTATGAGTGAGTTACTCTTTTATACTATGTAATGTATATTGTGCTGAAACACAAACACGTACATAAAACTGAACAACAGTTATTATAGGAGCCGATGGAGAAGTCAGGCTACCTGCTGAAAATGGTGAAAACCTGGAAGAAAACTTGGAAGAGACGCTGGTTTGTCCTCAAAGATGGAGAGCTGCTCTACTATAAATCACCTGTGGGTTTTATTCTTTATAATGTTTTTAGACACCTTCAATACATTTCTACTATTTATCATTAGTTTCTTGTTATTAATGTGGTAATAATTGATTGTTCTGTTCCGCAGAGTGATGTGATCAGGAAACCTCAGGGTCAGATCGAGGTCAACGCCACCAGCAGTATCGCCCGTGGAGAAGGAAAACAAGTTCTCCAGGTATTCAGCTGTTTTGAGAGTTTTGTCCAGTATTGGATATGTAAATCTACTTTAATGAAATTACATATAGTCAGACCTATACCCCTTGAGTCACAAAATATAGAAGCACAATTAAAGAAGATTCCCTTCCTCATCCTCTCCTTCACTCTCCTTCATGTGTTTCTTGTGTAGATAGTGACAGGAAAGCGTGTGTACTACCTGAAGGCTGACTCTCCTAACCTACTCGAGGAGTGGCTCAGGGTGCTGCAGAGTGTGCTCCGGTTGAAAGCCGCCAGTCCTCTCTTCACACAGCCGGATATTCGCCCTGGCATGAAGGGACTGCTCATTAAGGTCCAGCAACTTACCATTATGACCTGAAACGTGCCACTAACTTCCTTACTTACTAATGCTTTTGTGTTCAATAAGATTTCAGATGCATATCTGTAACTTATATAAATCTATCACCACATGGTCCCTGTTAGATTGTCACTGTAGTTGTACTTGCTATATGACAGGTGAAGCACGGCTACTCCAAGCGGGTTTGGTGTGCTCTGATTGGCAAAACCTTGTACTACTTCCGCAGCCAAGAGGACAAGGTAAGACTCTCCTGGTCTTAAGATTAATAGGATATTGAGACAGAACGACAATGCACTTGTCACACTGATGTTTTTTGAGGTCAAACAATAAACTTGAGTTGGTTTATAAAAATATTTGCAGCTCAACACAAAAAAACTGTTTTGTTATTTGTTGTTTTTATCTGAGTGTGTGCATTTCTGTGTGTGTTCCCAGTTCCCCCTGGGTCAGATTAAGCTGTGGGAGGCCCGGGTGGAGGAGGTAGACAGGTCTAGAGACTCAGATGATGATCTGAAGTCATGTGGGCGGGGCTTACAGACGGCACATTTTACCATAGCCATCCACCCACAGGAGCAGGGACCGACCTACCTGCTCATCGAGTCCCGCCATGAAAAGGTCAGCAACGCTCTGAGAGTGCATTGTTTTTTCTCATCATTGCAATTTTTCTATTCTTGACTGTCAAGAGATTCATGATCCAGAGAGTGATGCTTTATTTCTTTTATTCTCTTTATCTGAAGTTTAAGTTTCTGGTATGTGGTGCTTATTTACTCCAGTGTGTCACAGCAAATTGACGTGCTACCATATATTTGTTAGAGATTTAATCTGCGGAAGCCCTGAGCGGCAGCATCAAGTGGGTTTTTTTTTGTTTTTTTTTTGACATTTTTTCTCTGTTAGTTTTTTAAGCAAAAAAACAAACATGATCCTCAATCTTAATTTATGTTCTCATTTGCCTCTCTTCTGAGATTCTAGTTGATCTGAATTACCAAAAATAAAACGCTTTGATGGTGCTATGAAAATGTTACTTATTCTAAGTTTAAACTGATAACTGATCATAAGGACTTATTATGTTCCCAGTAAGAATTTAAAAACATGTTGGTTGCTTTTTTTTACATGTCTCTGGTATCAATGATATTATCGTGTGTGGTTCTGTAGGATTCATGGCTATACCATCTGTCTGTGGCAGCCGGCACCACAGTCGGTAAAGTTGGCACAGAGTTTGAACAACTGGTGGGAAAACTTTTCCAACTGGATGGAGATCCAGGTAAGATCACTGATTATTTGTTTTTGTTTTGTATTTTTTTTGTTGATGAAGTTTCTCAGTCATCCAGGTCATGGTAATTCTGAGAAATTCTAAGAAAGTGAAACAAGTCCAGTTGCCTATGATAAAGCCTACAATTTGCACTTAATTTGTGCTGATTCATAGATATTTTACTTCCAGGTCTCTCATTCATCTAATATCATATTTGTGTCTGTTTGCCTGTTATAAATGTTTATTTTAGCTTATTTTCTTCCCTGTGTATGGACATGTGCTTCCTATTGCCTTTGATTACTCCAGTATTGTGTCTGTTGTTCTTCAGGTTCTCAGAGCTGGAGACATCCCATGTTGTGTTTTAGTAAGGAAGCTCTATCGTCTCCTCTCACCACTCTGCCTTCGCAAGCTCTGCAGACAGAGGCTGTTAAACTCTTTAAGGTATACACACACACACTTATAGATATACAGTATACAGAATGAGTTTGTGTCACTATGGAAGATCAAGTAAACTTTGCAATTTGTATCAATAAGACAACTGATAAACTGAAATTTTGTAGCTGTTCACATATCACATATCTCAGGTGCAGATTATCTCTCATCCTGCATCTGTCTTCTTAACACTACCTATCACCTCTCTCCTCAGACATGTCAGCTCTTCATCAACGTGGCCATCGATGCTCCAGCCATCGACTACCATGTCTCACTGGCCCAGAGTGCCTTGCAGGTGTGTCTGGCCCACCCTGAGCTTCAGAATGAGTTTTTCTGCCAGCTTATTAAACAGACCCGCAGGAGGCAGCCTCACGGCCATTCTGGACCCCTGCAGGTGCGTATTCTTACCACACGGTGGCAGCAGCAGCATATGTTGTGTTCTGGAAACACTGACAATTGAAACAGGAAGTACAATGTGTCTGAAAAGGGTTGGGATCATCAGGATTCACTTAGTAAATGAATAAAACATTTAACTAGTTTTTTTTTAGCTTTTCTGTCCATTTTCAGTAGACATAGCTTTATGGTCAAACCTGTACTTTGGAGAGCCATGTTTCTCTTATGTTGGCATGTAAAGAGCTTTTCATAAGTTCACAAAAGACTGAAAAGGCACTCCAATATAAACCTGCTTTTTAGAACCAGAAACTCAACACCCACAGTCACCCTGTAGTCATGTGATCCTGTAGTAAACTTCAAAAACGATGTTAAATTCCAAAGTATGATTATCTCCCAGCTAGCTACATAGTTTTAAGACAACAGAACATGTCATTACACAACCCAGCAGCTCCTTTGTGGTTGTGTATCAATGAATGAGCTCAGTTAAGGTGATTAACTGGATCACAATTAGTTGTGACTATGACTGACTTTGTCTCATGTTTGTGGGAGTTTATAAAGATGGTGTGAGGTAATTCTGTGTTTTTCTCTCACCCTTAAGGGCTGGCAGTTTCTAGCCTTGTGTGTGGGACTGTTTCTGCCTCAGCACCCGTTCCTCTGGCTGCTGCAGGTTCACCTGAATAGACATGCGGACTCCAGGTGAGAAAACGTCAGGGGCTTCGACATTAATATGAAGAATCAAGGCACATCATTTAAGAATGGGCAACAAAACAGAAGTCATTTATAAACACTGCAAATATCTGACATTTTTGTATCTTGTTCTAGGGCCACAACTAAAGATTATCATTATCATTATTAAATCCTGTCATGTGCCCATTATTTTCTCATTAAGTATATAATACTCTTACAGATGTTTCCAAAAATGTTCAAATCTGTCAAAAAATCTGTCATTTTATTCAAGATAACAGTGCTTCTTTATTACATTGCCTGTGGCTTTAACTTCCGGGAAAACACCAGCTGATACATCAGAGAGTGAGGAAGGAAGCCAGTGAACGTGACTAAACAGAACGTGACTGAAACTCTAAAACATCACTTGAACATTTCTGCTTGAGTCATCTGTTAAGTATTTAAAAATGTCTTTGCTTAAAAAAAATATTAAAAATTAAATTATTATAAAAAAAAAGAAAAAAATGCCAATTACTCTGTCAGATGACTAACTCTTCACAGGTACTGCATTGTCCCACATAATATAGCCGGATAATACAGACATGGCAGTATCACTGTCCCACACTGTGGCAATTTACTGTCAGTTTAGTGACTCATGCTGCACTAACTTCCTTTGCAGCCTCTGTACTTCGTCATTCAGATATAATAAAAACAACAGCTTGTGTCATTGGTTCTTGTTGTCCTTGTGTTTGATTACAATGGGGCTGTTCTTTGCATTACTTCCCTGCAGGGATACACTGAAAGATAAATCAACTTGAACTCACTTTGTATACCTTCATTTTGGTGAAATAGAATTCATTATGCACTGTTCCAATTAAAATAGTTACATTTTTCTTAAAGTTTTCTAAATTGTTTCCGCGGCTGTTGATGCAGTATCACTTAAATACCACTGTGTCGTTATATCCCTGTTGTTGTTAGGACTGAGGTGGGTAAGTATGCCATCTACTGCCAGCGCTCCATGGAGCGGACCCAGCAGAAAGGCGAGAGGCAGTCCAGGCCGTCCCGAATGGAGATCCTGTCCATCCTGCTGAGGAATCCCTATCATCACTCCCTGCCATTCAGTGTGCCTGTTCACTTCCTCAACAACACCTACCAGGTACTAACACAGCACAGTAGAACAGAGATAATAATAATAAACAACAGTGAAGCCTCCATGCTTACACTGTGAATCTTGCTGATGCACTCTCAGATCAAAGGCTAAAGTCACACACAGCTCACACATTTCCACTGTAAACAGTCAGTGTGTTGATACTGTCATACACACACTCACATGCCTCACTGCTCCACCCAACCTGTGCTGTCTGTCTCCTGTGGGGGTGTTTGTTTTTGTCTCTTCCTATTCTTTGTATGCTTGCTTTCGGGAAGTGATGACATCATCTCTGGACTTACATAAGATACATACATCTGTGTCTGAATAAAATACAATAATATAACAAATGCTGCTCTGTATAGTCTTTCATAGGTGATTATTAAAAAGTTTCAAAGTAGCAGAATTAGAAAGGAAACCTACATATGCACTGCAAATACAGTGTGCATGACATAATGTAATACAATAAAACAAGATTATAGATTCAATAATGTGGCTCTGTACTGTAGATGGTAATGATTGTCCATGACAAGGGTACAGACTGAAATATCTCAACAAATATTCCATGTATTGCCTTAAAAGTTGGTAGATATTTGTGGTCCTCTGAAATGAATTCTAATGACCTTGTTTATCCGGAACTTTGATGTCTTTTTCAATTACTTAATGCCTGTTCATATCATGAGATTCATATCAACCTCAGCTGTACTTTGTAGAAGTAATATGTATAAACAAGATAGATAGATCCTGAACATGCTTTTGTTAGCATTTAACTTAACGCACCAGTGAGCTTAAGTTCCACCAATAACACATTGTCATAACTGTCATTAATGAATGCTAAACTTTGAAAAAAAAAAAAAAAAGCAAGAGGGACCATAACTGTTTTGATCATTTTCTTCACTGTCATGTCTTGTTTTTAAATGTGTTACTCTAGGTGGTGAGCTTCGATGCTTCGACCACAGTGGATGAGTTCCAGTGTCGCCTCAACCAGGACACCGGCATGAGGAAAACTGGGCTGTCTGGTTTCAGCTTGTACACTGATGACCCGACTGGGCGAGAGCTGGAACACTGCCTGCAAGGAAGCATCAAGGTGCATCTTTTATTCAAGTGATATTTTTTTTCAGGAAAGGATCTGTTGAATTGCTTAACGCTTAACACAAATCTGTCACCTTCACGCGATCGGCAGATTTGCGACATCATCTCTAAGTGGGAGCAAGCGTCAAAGGAGCAGCACACTGGCAAGTCTGAAAACACCAGGACTGTGCGTCTTACCTACAAGAACAGGTAGAGAAGGATTCATCTACAGTAATAGAAGGTCAAAATGTTGATTCAGGCTCAAGATAGGAGAGTGGATATTTTGCCAGGAAAGATAGGGAGTTTGCTATTCTGACATTAACAAAAACTATCAGATATTTTTGGATTGTTGTCATCAGTGCTTTGCTGATCGTGTTAGTTAAACTGTATTAAAGACAGTTTGTTCTGTTCTCTTGAGAAATACAACACAAATATAATAAAGGAGATCAGCAATGTTCCATCCATCAGACAATTAACTCTGTATTTTCCAACCTCATTCTCTCCTTCTATTTGCTTTAACTATCTCTGTCTTTACCTTTCCATCCTCAGGCTGTACTTCTCTCTCCAGGTCAGGGGGGAGTCAGAGAGGGAGAGGTTGCTGCTGGCTTATCAGACTAATGAGGCCATTGTGGCGGGACACTTCCCTGTCAACAAGGAACTGGCTCTGGAGATGGCTGCCCTGCTGGCTCAGGTCTGAAAGTAGATCTGTACAGTCAGTGTTGGGTTTAATTAAAAAAAAAAACATGCAAGCAGTATAGATAGCTCTGAGATAGTTGGTTTTGGTGTAACGATGCCTCATGTCAGCATTATTTTTGTTTCATATGTTTTTTTTAATTTTAAGTGACATGGTATTCATGTTCCAGGCCAGGCTCTATCCTAAAAAGCAGCACAGTACAACATTTACTCTATGTGTCTGTGTTCAGGTGGAGTTTGGGGATTTTGAGCGTCCCTTCTCTGCTCCTGGATCAGCACAGACCAAGTCTAACCAAACCCTGAAACAAGTTCTGGACAGATTCTATCCCAAACATTACCGCAGGACCACGTCTGATGAGCAGCTCAGGTACCAGAACACACTGAAAACTGTCTCTGGCTATTTTATATACTATGTTTGTTTTGTATAAACTTGACATGACATGATTTTGGTAGTCAAATGTATTGTCTCCTCCCTCCTCTCAGACAGCTGCTGCAGCGTCTCTCCACCCGCTGGGCCTCTCTCAGGGGTCGAAGTTCACCCGAGTGTGTCAGGATCTACCTGACTGTTGCCAGGAAGTGGCCTTTCTTTGGTGCCAAATTATTTGAAGCAGAGGTAAATCAACTGTAATCTCCTGTTACATAAAGTAATCTTATCATCAGCCAAGATTTAGAGAGTGTTAAAAAGTATTATTTGTTTTATTGAACAAATAAAGGCCAACACATAAACTAAATAAACTCTCTGTATGTAAAAGAAGGCAAATAGAAAGGACAGAAAAAGAAAACACTTAACAATGAGTGCTGTACTCGTGCACAGGTGTTTCTATTTTTATGTCACTGGTAAACCAAAGAGACGTCACAGCTGTGTGTGACTGAGGTGTGCACACAGTGATTAACAGTACTGTCTGCAGTGACTGGATTACATGATGTTGTGCTTGAAATCCTTGGAAATAATCACAATCATTAATAATCAGGAGTTACAGCATGCTATCTTAATATTAATGAATCCATCCAGCGTGTCCACTTCATGTGTCGCCAGTTCAGTGAGGATCTAGAAAAGTCATAAAATCATGTTGTAGTATATTATGTAAATGAATCTGAAGTAGATCTCACTTTCTGTTTCTCTGTCTGTTTTCAGTCCATCACTCCATCTCCAGAACAGGATGTGCGTGTTTGGCTGGCAGTGCATGAAGATGGTATCAGTGTTCTAGAGCTCAACTCTGTTGTAAGTATCTCTGTGTATCTGCCTGCAACTGTTTTTGCAGGTGTTGGTGTAAGGTGTTTTTACATTGAGCAATAACCACATTTTCAGGTATTATTTTGTCTGACATTGGATAAAAACATTTAGATTTAGTGTATGCAGATTGCAGATGCAGATTTTTTACATACATGTTGCATTAGTTGGATTAAGATGTACAATCTTATAACTCATAATGCACGTACACTAGATCACATATCACAAAATTGTAAACAAAAATACATGTGTTATATTAACGTAGCTCTCTAAAGCTCCCCGTGGCTTTAGTACCCACATTGTTCTCTGTCTTCTTTATGTCGTAACACAAATATCTGTGCATCTGTGTGTTCAGAAGCCGCTGACGTCCCACCCCTACAAGAACCTGATGACGTTTGGAGGCTGCAAACAGGACTTCATGCTGGTCGTGGGACAGAGCAGCAACAACAACGCAAGCAAAGACAAACCGACAGAGAAACATCTGTTTGCTATGGACGCCTCCAAGGTGTGTGAGAGATCAGTATATGATTCTTTATTTATTTTTCTTTCTTTTTTTTTTTATTTTACCAGGAAGTCCCATTGAGAGCAAGATCTCTTTACAAAAGGGACCTGGCCAAGGTAGCAGCTGTACAAAATCACAACATATAAGCATGTATATATACATGATACTGTATACAAAAGTCACGTATTCAAGTACTGAAACAGGCCTTTCAAAAAAACAAACACATGCCTCCTTCACCACATTCCAATGATGTTTTCACAAAGTTTCATTAAATCTCTACTGTGGAACTGATCAAGATGTTATTCACCTTCATTAGATTTCACAAGCTAAATCATCTGAATCATTTATTTCACTACACTCCATCAAGTATCTGACAGGATAGGTACATATTACAAACATATGTTTACATGCCAGTGCCAGCCTTACAACAGTCTGTTTAACCAATACAAACGAGCCCACTGAGAACTGTGTTAATCTAGTTTAAAGGAGCAGTTCAACATTTTGGAGACAATGCTGGCTAGCTTTCTCAAGAGTTAGATGTGCAGACAGTTAAATATTAATCTGAAGCCAGGAACAAAGAGATAAAACATCAGCAATCACTTATACGGTGATATTCATTTAAGAATGAATGGTCGAGTTTAACACGTGAAACTCTTTTATTAAATCTGAATATCTCCAAGAATCTCCAAATAAAAGTTGTTGTAATAATTTATCATTAAAAAGGTGAAATTGGAGGAATTTTGAATTGTTGAATGTCACAAAATGCTGTGTAACTTTAGTCTGTTGTCCTCTTGAGAAACTTTGTTTCTGTTTATGACATTGTGGACCCACTTCCTCTGTAGATATGAAAGGTTAATTCTAAGGTAACAAAAATACAATTATTCTTATATTCAGGTGATTATATACTTATGGAAACATAATTATGATAATTATTCATCCTAATTATGATTGTTATATAGTTATATTGTCTTGATCATACAACAAATCAACAAACTTTGGATTGTGAATTGAAGTGAATTCACAGTAACTCATACATGAAGATCGTGTGAACACACACGCATCACATTTGGCTTTGTTTCGTCAACAGATCAGGGAGATTACCCTCCTCATCTCCAGTTACATCAACAGCGCTCATCAGCAGAAGGCTGCTGCCCATCACCTCTCGGCCCCGGCTCTGATGGTGGCTCAGCCCATCAGCCTGAAGAGCAAAGAGCTGAGGAGCAAATCCCCACCAGCACTGGGTCGTCCCAGCAAGGCACCCACACTGCTGTGACAGCACAAAAGTGTTGTAAGAAATGTTCAAGTTATGGATTTGAAAGTGAATTTTCAGCTGCAATGGGCCTGATTCCATTTTCACACAGGCTTGACATTTGTCTCACTGCAGCAGATTCATTTCTGGAATATGGAATGGTCACTTGTCTGCTTGCTGAACGTGTCTGAACCATTTCTGTTCATTCCTGCATCATGTTTGAGTTGATTTAACTGACCAGCTGAGGTTGCGGCAGTTTACTGACATCATCATACAGGATTTCTGGAAGCTGGTGTCCTTTAATTTTAAGCAGTCAACTCCAGAAAGGTGACTTCTTAGTGCCTCTCTCACAGAACACATGACGTTTACATCTGAAACTGGAGCTGTGAGCTGTGTGCATGGTACAAACATGTTGAGAAACAACCAAGAAACTTTGCTTAAACATTCTTCAAGTAGATTTTTTTGTCCTCATGAGAAATGTCTTGCATTTATGTGCTGACACCAAAGAGAAAAAGTCAACAGTATTTATTGACAGACTGAGCTAGGGTTCTGAAATGTCACATTAATCTGTGTGCTGTGTGCATTTCCTTGTGTAAATATGCCATTTGATTTTTATCCCCGCCTTAAAAATAATGCACACTTTTACACAATATAGAAGTGGTAATGTTGATTTGTTAAGGAATCATTTAGGAGGAATAATATATATTGTTCTGCCCTCATGTAGGGCTCAATAACTCAACCAGGAACTAAAACCTTTACAGTGTTAGATATTATGGGATAATGAAGGACAGTGAACACTACGATGAAAAGCTGGAGATAATAACAGGTGACCAGACTGCAGCTGGAGAAAGTGGTTCAAAAAGTGTATAAACTACAGTGAAAATGCTGTATAGTATAGTTTGCAACGCGGTTAGTATGGTTAATGAGCTGTAGACTGTTTCAGTTGGTTGTGTTGGATAAGTCTGAAGTTTATAAGGGGAAGCAAGTTTGGACCCTGTGTGTTCTTAGTTACTGAATAGCCAGGAGAGTGGTGAATCTTTAATCATCTACAAACCTTTCTAGTGGAGGAAAAATCACCAATCTGTATTTGACGTGACATAGTTAAGAGAAGGAACTCAGGGTACTCAGTATGGTACAGGTAATCAACCCCGTGTTTACCAATGTTGATAAAGAGGAAGATGGTAGGGGATGTGACAAATGTTGAGGGAACAGGATGGTGATATGCGTTGTGGTTGCTGATAAAAGAAGACGGCATCTTAAATGAAGCAACAGGATCTGACGTAGTGAACGATGTAACAAGATGAACTGGAAAAAAAGGACATTTTCTGTATGTAAGGTACTTTAAAAAGCTGATTTCTCTCCCAGTATTATCTTAAGCCTGTATAGAGTGAGAAATGTCAGGTGTTATATTTATTTGTCATTTAAAATAATCAGGTGTTATTGTTGTAAGTCAAATGCTTGAATAAACTTTAACTACAACAACAAACTCCTGGTGTCTCTTTTCAGCCATTCGTATAGAAAGCGCTCATGCTCGGTAAGCTCTCCTAATCTATAGAAACCAGTCTATCGCTCACTTTTTCCGACATCACAGTTTCTCTCACTGCAGAGCTGCCGTCCAGCCTCCTCATTGGTGCAGACGTAGCTGACGTGCTGATACCTGCAACAGGTGCCTGACAGCAGATGACACACCCTCATTCCTGTAGTCTCACGGAGAGAGAGAGCAGGGGGAGGGGTGGATATATGATACTCAACCTGTCTGAACTAGTTAGAGACATGCTTTTGTTCCTGTGTTGCTATGGAGAGGGGGGGGGGGGGGGGTCAAAAGTGGGTGAGGCAAGGTAACTAAGACATTAGAGGCCAATGATTAATGAGAATGCTCTGTTGGTTCACAGTGTGCATTATCAAAACTATAGAAATGGAGAAAAACACAGAGCAAGTACACATGTTCCCAAATTGAATGTGTTGGTGATTTGTACTATTGAAATAACAACTTTTGAAACGTGAAACACATCAGATTTATAATCATCAGGCTGTTGGGAGCTTTTATCTCACTTGTCTAGCCTTTGTGGCTGTAAACAGCAAGAGTTAGGCTTCAGCAGGACTTTACTGCGACATACAGGTTAAACAGGGACTGCCTCAGAGTTTCCTGTTCTCAGCTACAGCACAACCTCACAAACCACGACACTGTGACACAATACCCACATACATTTCTCTTCAAAGCAGCACAACAGCACCTGTTTTCAGCTCGTTACGCCACCAATTCCCACCTCGCCTTCTTTCCTTCTTTGCTCCAATTAGAGGATGACTGCTACTTTAGACTCACTGGACTTTGACTTTTCACCTCACTTGTGAATAAAGGCTGCAGCAGTGTTGCTGTAAACTCTAGTCTGTTGTCTTTGTTGTGTACATACGGCAAGTGTCCATTGAGGAGTGAGTCAGAACCTGATTGACAGGTTCAACGCGATGCCAGACTGTTTTAAATGAGCAGTTTAGAATGAAAAACTACCTCCAGCAACTCTAAGAGATGTTTTCTGACAGCAAGTCTCAACCAGGTAGTATCACCGATACATAAAACACACATATTCAACAGTCTCAGGTGTTTTACTACTTTCATATAGGTTGGGAAAATATGATAAAGTGTACTTTCTGCCAGAAAGGTTTGTTGGTGCTGTAAAAGTGGCCAGTGAAGGCAGGGACTGAAGTGTCCTTCAAACAAACACAGTACCAGGACAGTGACACATTCTAACAGGGCTGCCACACCCTCTGAAAACATCTGGGTAGAAAAACTGCATTCAACCTGCCCGACGTAAACAACAGGACTACTGCAAGCCATCATTATTAAAAGCAGACATCTTTAAAGGACAAAAAGTTTAAAGTTTGAGCAAAATGTCCTATGAAAAGTGTCTGTATCATCAGGGTTGAGTATCAGGACATTTTTATGTGTATATGGGAAGAACTACAACATGCAAAATGGTGCCCACAATGACTTCTGAAGCTTCTTGTTCCCTTCCCCCATATGACCTGCTGTAGTTTTCCACTGTGCCCAAGGCCATTCAGAAAAAACAAAACAAAAACTTTCATAATATTTTATTAAAAACACTCCAACAAACAAAACAAACATTGGTAAGAAAGAAACTGTACAATCTATGACATGGAATTTCAAGTTCTAACATAAAAAGTGGCAAACATGTTTTATAAAGCACAGTTCTTTATGGCATACAGATTGGATTTTTGCATTTCATGATATATAAATAAAAAAAAACAGCGGTACCAGCAGTGCCAACAATGTAAAACCAAAAAAAAAAAAAAAAAAAGCTGATTGTTCCTTTACAAATATCCATTCCTCAAGTTAAATGATGAAAATGGCACACTCCCACTGCAATAAAGGTAATCCAAAAAAGATGACGTACAAGCCGACTCTGGAAGGACTGCGATGAACACTTTACATGGCTTCCATCTCCCTTTGCTAAAATTGTATAAAAAAAATAAAAATTAAAGACAAAAACAGGCTGTTAAAATGACAATTCTGTGGTGCAAAAAGTTCACTTTCACACAGAGAGACATTCAAAAATAAAGTCACAGGAAGTTCATCTCACCTGAGCTTTGTTGTACCGCTGGCTCTCTCTCCTCTTGGCAAAGAACTGTACACACACACACACAAAAAGGAAATTAGGACTCAGACTGAAAGCTCAGATCAAAGAAAATCAATACACTGCATTTAAACTGAAAAAGCGACATGTAGGCGGACATGTGGACTCACCAGGACCAGCAGGCCAGCAATGACGGCCAGCACCACCACAACGATGACGGCGATGATGCCACCAGACAGGTTCTTCATGGTGAACGTGGGGGCCTCCTCATCCACATAGTACACCAGGATGTTCTCCATCTCCAGCTTCTGGCTGCCAACAGTCGGCTCAAACTTCTCCTGGTCCTTGAACATGGGGAGCACCTTCACCTGCATGAGGAGAGATTTGGAGAAATGACAGGGTCAGTCGATGGACCACACCATAAGCGATATCTATGTATAAATAAAAAGTTACATACATCCTTCTCCATGTAGTAGGCCATCTGGGTCAGGTCATGCTGGCGGTTGTCCTTTTCCTTTTTCACATCCACAACAATCAAGCGGGCTTCAGGGTCATACTGCAGTGTGACAGACAAAACACCTCGTTAGTGCTGTATTCTAGCAACCCTCATCTGAATATTACATACATTACGTGCAATGTTACAAAAATAAATGTTTTTTTTCCTCCACTCACCTCGACGTCCCTCACCAGGTCCTTGTTGAAGTTCTTATAACGCTTGTGAATGGCGTCCGCAAGGGCACTGTATTAGGGCAAGAAATTAAGATTACTACCAAATACTGAAGCTCTGATGTTAACGTGGTTGTGCTTTTTTTTTTTTTTTTTAAAGATGCGATAATAATCTGGACATGTAAATAAACTCACATCTTCAACTGCTTGGCATCCACTGGTGTGTTCACCGGCTTGTGTGTCAGCTGAAGACGAACCCAGCTGGAGAAAAATTAAAGACAAGAAAAAGAAAGGTCAATACTTGGCACCAAACATTTCACTGGAATCAGCCACTCCTCCACATTGATTAGGATCAAATACTTACTAGGTCTCCACGAGCTTCTCGCACACGAGACTTTTGTCTCCCTTGTCAGTACGACGAACACCAGCGCTGTTGACACACCAGCACTCCTCTGTGTTGTTGCACTGCTTGGCCTTGAACTTGCCGTCGTTTTCGCAGTCTGGGTCGTAGATGCCATCGTTGTCCACAAAGGCCGTCTCGTCTGGCTTTCCTCCAATATTAGTACGGGTGGACAGACCCTTCTTAGCTCTGTACATCTCAGCCTTCATCAAGAAGCATTTGGGGATCACTGAGGGAGAGACGCACACAAAAAAAAGGCACATCATGAAGCATGAATGACAAAAAAATGGAGGCTTCATCTTCAGGCCAATCACAACACACACATACACACATCTTATACTTACATTTGGTGCAATCCAGCGTTTGTTTCACGTTGTCACCCACCAGAATCGTGCACGTACATGGGGTTCCATCACAGACGGCCCACTTCGAGGTTTCACATGAACCTGCACAGAGAAACAGAGGGGTTTGTAATTCAGACTGAAACAAAAACGAACTATATATTATTAAGCAATAATATTAGCAGTTCCTGACAAGAACTCTTTATTCGACTCTCAAGTTAAACACCACTTCCTTGTTTTTCAAATGTGCTGCGATTCTTTTAACGAAACTATGCTGTGAAAAAATGTAAACTAACTAAATAAAACAAAAACGTATCACAGGAAAAGGATTAATTGTGTTGCCAGATATGTAGCCCTAGATATAAAAAAATAAAAAAGAAATAAAACGAAACAGAGAGGGCCTAGAGCCGCAGGTAGAATGGCAGGTTCCTCTATCACCTGGGCGTTGGTTTCTCCAAACAGACGAGTCCTCAGAGAGCTGGGCGAAACCCTCCCCACCCCCACCCAGCGAACAAACCACCTGCGTTACATATTAAAACGGTTTAAAATGAGACGTTTTTCGATAGTAAAGTCATTTTAGACGAGCTAACTTTACACTGAAGGTATGAAATGTGATTCAGAACCAAAAAAAAAAAAAACACCACGAGAAAAAGTAGTTTTTTAAAAGAAAAAAAACAAACAAACAAAAAACCCCGTATGTCTATTTTGTAACCAAAGCTGTTAGAAAACACAATTAAGTTACACCCGAATAGCTCAAACAGCGCTATATTTGGTTGTCGTCTTGTTTTTAAGCTTAATAAAGTGTAATGAATCAAACTACTTACAGCTCTGAGCTGAGGCCCCCGCCGCAAAGGCAGCGAGGACGAGCACAATCCAAAAATTCATGATGAAATTCAATTAAAAGACGAAGAAATAAACGGTTTTCTCTGGAGAAAAATAAAAAGTTGTCCGTCTGCCTCGGAGTCCAAAGATGAAGTGAAGAATGGCGTTCGAGCACACAAAGCTTCCTTCTTGTCCTTGCAGGTGTGTCCTGGTCAAACCTGTCAGGTGAGAAAATCCAACGAGCACGCGCACACGAAGGCGAGGAGTCAAAACAGCAAGAGCCCCAGCAGAAGTAGGGCAACTGTTCAGGGATGGATATCGATTATTACCCTATTGATTGTCGACGTCGAACTGATAGATACGTTTTGTGGTGTGGTTTTATAACATAAGCAGTCTCATGACGTCGATCCAATTTGCATAGCCAACGAAGAGGGGCGGGGCGCTAAGTCGAGCGCACCTTGCTTCCTGCGTGCCCATATTTGGTCGTCCTCGCTCCCTGTTAACATATTTTAGTAAGTAAAGGGAAATTTTCCAGAACTGTCTGTCATAGTGATATGAGTGTGGCAGAGAATGAATGACAAAAAAGTTTTAAAAAACTAAACCAAAGTGAGCGAAAACCCTAAAATTTCTATTTTGTCTTAATTTTCTGCCAAACACTCATTATTGTGAATATTTAATTAAGTATTATTATTATCATAATACTGTTATTGTTAAACTGTGTCTTATTCTGTGTGGCTGTTGTTCATACTGACCCTCACATTGAAGGAACCACTGCAGGATGTTAATGATTTTATATTTGGTCATTTGATGTCCTTTTTTTCTTGTGTTATTTATTGCTTTAAACAGTTCATAGTTTATCTAAATGTATTCATATATTCCCAATATATAGAGACTTATGTACCATGTTTGTTACCTCATTTATCAGATTTTTTTTTGCCAAATTCAAATCAAAGTTGTCCAAAGTTACTTCTTTTGCTCATATTTTATGTCACATGCGTTTGAGAGTTTGAGCAAACAAGCCCAAATATGTGTCTTGTTTATAACAAGCCGAGAAACACTGTGTGACACGAGGACATCATCAACTGTCCCAGCAGGTATTTTACATGACAGAAACCAGAGGCAGGTAACACGTTTCTGTGTTATGTTGTGAGTCACACCCCGCTGGTTGGCACAGCTGAGTCACAGCCTCCGGTCTCATAGAGATTAACTGTCTGAGAAAATATTCTCACAATCAACCAACACAATACTTACAACCTTATTCATTAGTCAGCGTCAATCAGGAATCAGATGGGGAAAAGGAAAGACACGACGTAGAGTGGTAAAATAAATTGCTGTTTAACGAAGGGAATAAATGTAGTTGTACAAAATCGCATGAATTTAATTGATCAGGATCGGTGTTGAAAAGAAATAGTTTGATATATTCAGAGTCCGCTTATCAGCTTCTTAGAATCTTGTCTTTAGCAGCAGAGACAAGTAAAACCCTGTAATTGTTGTTTACACACTTTTTTGTACAGAAAAAATGAGATATACAGTGTTGATCAGTGAGCTTAAAAATGCTAGTGGGCAGATTATTTTTTATCTTCAGACAAGGCTAGACTAGCTTTTCCTGTTGCTTTCCGTCTTCATGATAAGATAAGTTTAGTGTCTGCTGCACGTCACCAAATATGGGCCAGGTAGACATGAGAATGGAATTGACATTGTCATCTACTGTAACTCTCTGCAAGAGAAGTGAATTTTGTGTATATTTCACAAAATGTCAAGCTGTATCTTTGAAGACACTGAAGTCTGTCGCAATGCATGTCACAAGTCTTCAGTGTTGTACACAGCCTGGAATTTAATACAGAATATTGTTGGCCTTGTGAGAACAAAGTTCGCCCAAATACTTAATATATTCATTTTCCTCAAGATGTTCAACACCTGACTTCTTTCATCACAACTGCATCCATTGTGTATTTGAAGCTGGATGTGAGAGGAAGAAATGTGGGCCAACATCATGCAATAATGCAAAAATTTAGGGCGTGTGTATTGTTTTGTATTCATGGTCTATTGGGAGAACATCATGTAACAGACTGACTTCTCTTTGTTCCATGTAGAACACATCTGGTATTGATTGATAAGCACAATCATGAGCCTTACACCAAATCATTCACTTGTTTTATTTGGGCGCTCTCCTGTTCTTTGCACACAGTATCACTTGTCCGGTCCGTGTACTTTACCTCATGAATCTGCATTAAATGTGCCAGTCATGAACAGCCACAAGTTTCACAAAAAAGGAAAAGAAGGCATGCACCAAGCACAAAGTCACTTTAACTTGTATGTGTGGCCCACTCAGTGTAAAAATACTGCCTCTGCAGATGTCGAGGTGTTGTAGTGGGCGAGGGGCTGAGAGGAAATGTGTTGGTACACTGAAACATGATCATACATGCATTACATTTTATTCTATTAATACGCATTTCACTGCCTGTCAGATTTCAAGGGGTTACGTAATCCAGGTAAAAACCAGATCCTTTGTCTCTAGGCAATTGCGTAAAAGATAATCGCAGGCCTCACATTTGATGTTTTCCATAAACCACAAATGTTCCAGGAAGGTGTTGCAATGGTTAGAGCTCTTTCCATGTAATATCATTATTACATCTGGTGCAAGTTGAGGCTCATGTTGTTTTTTTTTTGTTGTTTTTTACCTCAAATGCAGAGATACTTCTTCTCTGTTTTGCCCACTGTAATCCTGTTATCCCCGTCACAGTGCCTCTATTCTCCCCCGAACTTCAAAATTCAGAACACAGCAAAAGTGGCTGATTAGGCTACTTCAGTGGTGTGACTACAGGGCTAACAGAGGGCGTAACCATCTTGAAATAATGTCTGAAAACATAGAGGACATTTTCCTTTTTACCAGTTCTGCAGACATTTTATGCAACAAATGATACAGCAAAAGAACAGCACACTGCACACACCAAAGTACCTAAACAGCTTTTCTGCAGCACAGATTACCACAGACAAAGACTCAACCAACGACATTAATGACTGCTGTGTTTCACTGAGGTGTAGCCCGAGCCCTTGTTGTGTGCCTGTCCTTCACTGGAATGCAGCCAAACCTGAACAGTGACATCTGTTTTTGAAATTTTGCAGTGCTCCAAATCCTCACCAAGTACACACTTTATACATTTCCCTATAGTGCAGTGTTACATTTTGGCATTTAGAATACAAGACATGAACACACTTTGATAATCTTGTATTAACAGAAAGTTACAGAACTCTGAAAAGCACTTGTGTGTGTTTAGCTACAGTACATTTTGGAGTAAGTTAATTCTAAGTAAATTTTTGTTATGTCTGGAGCAAAGGAATCAAACAGTGCTAATTAGAAGCTACAGGGTGCAGTTGTTCTCATTCGGCACTGTCCTGAACCAAAATTTAATCTCAACTCTCTTTACAGTGGATGGGTATCTGTAAGTGCAGCTAATCTCCACTGTTGATCCTTTTAAGGCACCGATCTCAGTAGAGCTGTAAGTCACTCCGCAGTCATCCTGACCCTGTATCACTGTAACATAGAGCAGAAAAGAAAACATAATGAAACTGAATAATTTCTGTTATCAGTCAGTTAATAATACAAAGGTAATCAAACTACCAGTATGACGCGGGGGAAAGGTAACATGGACGTGCTTCAAAATCCTCCATTATCAGATGAATTGCTGTCATCACAAGTTCTTTATCATGAGTCAACAAAAAGTCGTCCACAAAGAAAATTAATAAAAACATATTTCACACACTTTTCTGAGATGTTGAAGAAAAGTTGTACAAAATACTTGTGTTACTCCACCCAGATGTTAACTTCCCTTTAATAGGCACTGTCTAACCAATGCTTTAAATGAATAACACACAGTATGTTATTTCTGAATGACACAAAGATAAATACGAACAAATGAAGAGTGGAAGATGTGAGCGTGCTTTCTACAGTTAAACTCAGTGTGCACCCAGTCTGAAGGTGCAGTGAAGTGAACAGGAATGTATTGAATCTGTGACCTTTGATGCCATTTACTGACCAGGATAAGAGGCGAAAGATTATTTATTAGAGTCTGTGCTGTTCTTGGTCAGTTCTCTCTGTTCACTCTGAGTTAAGTGTAAAAATTTTAAAAAATAAAAGCGTTTACAGTACCCTCCAGAGGAAGACAACTCGATGGTGCTGAAGACAAGCTGTGGATCTTTACTGAGAGGATGCTGGTCCACATTTCCATTGTTCTTGTACCAGATAAAAGCAGCTTTGGAGCATCTGGAGGAGATATGAACACATTTTACATTTAATTTTAAAATTGCAGATGAATTTCAACCATCACTGCTCTCACAGCAGCAGTGATGGTTCATTAACACTGCCAGTTGTTGGAAGAATTCAGGATTAAATAGGCTACTTTTAAAACTTGTTGGTTCAATCAGTTGAACAGTAAAACACTTTATTCATTCTGTTTATTATTATTGTTAGTTTCTGTTACTTCATACTTTACATATATAATGTTGCATTACACTGCACGTTGTGTATTGTGATACTACATGAAGCTGGTAACACTTATGTACTTTTACTTGTGCACTTGGGAGTTGCTGTCTTCCTCGATAAACAACCACCATTGCTAATTAAAACCTATGTGACCTGAGCAAAAAGAAGACAATTTTCAATTCTCATAACATTGTCATCATCAAGTCAACTTTTTAATCAGGAGCACTTATCACTGAATGCAAACTAACATTCCCAGCAGCCTGCTAACATGCTAAGCTAAGGTGTTGGACATCTTTAAGCCTGCTAAACATCAGCAGGTGAGCATTTGCATTGTGAGCTTGTGAGCGAGTACAGGTTCACAGAGCAGCTAGTGTGGCTGCAGAGTCTTGTGGAAATGTCACTATTGACCTGAGGAGGGAGAAGACAGAGACTCAGTGACAAAACTGCATCTTTCCATCTGCCAGAAAGAAGCTTCCATAACACCCTGCAGGATCCTTAGCTGCTTTGACGGTCAGCACTTCCTTGATCAGTGCAGAATTGAAACTGCTCCTTCCAGCCACTGATAAGAAATAGTGTTACAAGGGCAAACAACTGAACAGGCCAGAGTGCTCAGACACTTACATCTTAACAACAGGCAATATAAACAGTTTCTACTTTGCTCGTAGGTTCCTAGGTTCCTACCCACCTGTGGAACGAGCACATAGACCAGCTCAGTATCTGTGTCTCATCGCTCCGGAGTCAGTGTGTCATATTCTGTATGCAGGTTGGAATGGACGGTTAATTTCTCAATATCTAAAGGTGCTCTGTGGAACTTCTGTGTTAGTGCTGGTCATTAGTTTATTATAGCAGACACTGTTCCTAAACTAAAGGTAGATACTGCTATGGGTACATGAGAAAAGTGATATGACATCTCCATGGTGTGACTACGCTGTCAAGTTAATTACACTGGTATCAATAGTGATTGTAATGTGATCCGCATGTTTTTTTCGATACAAGCTGATGTCTATCACCAACACAGAAGAATCAAACCGTAAAGGCTCCAAACCCATTCCTCCCCTGATGAACAGGTGAATGAAAGTTAATTTGGTGCCCTGCTTTCTTGACTACAGTGAAAAGGACAAACAGGCCCTGGGGGACTGGTCCACTTATTGTGTGAGAGCTGACACATAAGCAGGGGAATATGGGTGTTCCCCTTGCCAAAGGTTTAAGATATCAGGGCAGTTCATGGGATGGTGAGGTGGGCCATTGTCCCGAGCCCCAGGGGTGGAGGAATCAAGACTGAGGTGGAGTAAAAGGAAGCGGAAGACGCTGCTTGACAACAGAGATTCGACTCTGCCGAGAAACGAGAGAGAAGACGAGAGATATTGGGAGGGGAGTTTGCGCTTTCTCCCCCATTATGGACCCAAAGACCACCAGGAGACGGGGAAATATGCGGTGAGTGAAAATCTGCCACTATCTTCGGTACTTCATTTTTAACGTCTTTCTTATGTCATTTGGTGAAGACTGTGGTTCTTTATAGTTTGCGAGACTCATTAGTGAACATATCTATGAATCTATTTCATGTTACCTTGACCTACATTTTATGTTTCTTGATATTCTTATTGTATTCTTTTCTTTTTATCAGTCATCAGTTTTTGTATGATTTAAGCATAATAATGATAAATTGCTATACAGATCCCTTTTGTTAGTATAACCCTATGTTAAGTATTTCATTCCTTATATGACATATTAAGTACTCACTCTCAATCACAAATGAGGTTATACAATAAAATAAGCTAAAAATAAAGCCTAAAAGCAGCACCATAACTCTCAAATGATTATATACACCACTGATGTACACAGCGTACATTGGTAGTGCAAGTCATTGGATCATTTTACATGCATTATAAAAAGGAGCAAGACCGTACTGTCCTGTATTCATGAATGATGTCCTTTGACAGTCAGGTAAACACTTCTCTGTCACGATGACTCCATAGACAGTGTGTAAGGTTGTCAATAGGTTTATTAGTCTGGAAAGAGTGAAACCTTATATGAATACAAATAGGCTAGCCAATGCCTGGCTAATTAATGAAATCAATATCATTTTGATGTATAAAAGATACAGTACACATAAATGACAAAGACAGTGGGCTACTATTGTGCATAGTTAGCTATTGAGCTAGCACAAAGTGTAGTTGTTGCTACTAAAGGTAAACATACAGTACTTCTCTTACAAAGAATATATTTTTCATAATTACTGTGTTGGTAAAATGAAATATGCATACTAAAGATGCTGCCACAAACTTTAGACATGGCCAGATTGCGACAGGTACCAAGTCTCAATGTCAACAACACTACTCTCTATGAAGCACTGAGTACCTGACTGTTCATGTGAAAGAGGCAAGTGCCCAAATTCTCCTGGACGGCCACTGGGAGGTCTTAACTGTGGCCACATGCGTAAAACTGTAACTTGTAGGAAGATTGTCCTTGGATATTAAAAGAAAGGCTCTCTGTCTTTCTCCCAGAGAGTTATATGAGAAGATCAGTACCTGTATGCTAACAGTAATGCCGGAGGGGGAGCTTAGCTTAGCAAAAACACTGGAAACTGTGGGCTACAGCTAGCCTGAATCTGTCCAAAGGGAAATGAATTCACCTACCAGCATTTTAGCAGCCCACTAATTGCAAAGAATACCACAAAATTACTTCTTTACACTTTGCTTTTTGTATTCAAATGAGATATAACATGTAAAGCCTTAGCATTAGTGGAAGGCACTTGGACTACCACTTGATCAGATGTGGGGTGTTTCTTACTTACATGCATCATCCTAAGCTAAGCTAGGCTAAACTAAGCTAACTGAGGCGACATATTTAATGGCCATAAATCGTCTCGTCTAACTCTATTAACACAGGTAGATAATAAATAATGGACTTATGGGGTTTAGTTTTGGGAAAAGCAGAGTTAAACAGATTGAAATAGAAAATAACAGAGCTGTTAAATGTTTATAGCATCATTTCAATAATATATTGACATTTTTTGTGCATCTAAAAGTGACAAACAGTAGCAATTTCCTTAAGTTTCAAATGCTGTAAGTGTTGCAGATGATGACGAGACTCCATGGCAGCTGTCAAACTCATCACTGTCCTAGTTGCCGTCCCTCAGGGTGGATTGTTATGATTTACAGTAGACAGCTCTGCATTTATGTAATGGGAGTCTGCCTCTGAACTCTCACTGTCCTTCCAGAGCCTTCTCCTGAGACACAGACAATAGTCCTGCATGGCCGGGAGAGAGTGGTGGCATTTAGATGGTAACCTTATCAGAACAAACAGGGATTATCATTATTCTCATAATTCAGTTTGCTATTTCCCTGAGCCATTGCCTGTAAAAAAAAAAAAAAAAAGGTATTGGGGTGACTGACAGATCCGTATAGAGCATTGTGGGAAAACAAATTTGAAACCAGAGCCCTCTGGTGTGTCTGGGCAAATATCAGTGAACTCAAAGCACCTTGAATACAACTTATTTCAGTTGTCTCCAAGGAATCTGTAGAGACAGGGGGTGTCTCGAAAGTTTCTAGACTCCTAAAAACAGAGTGCAAAATGAGTCCGATCAGGTTATTCAGCAAATTAAATGATATGATTAGACACTGAATCCAAAGAGTCCCATGTTGTGCCAACTCCACAACGCTTCTGCGTTCATGAGTTCAGTTAAATCTAAAAAAGTTTTTATTGGCTTTACTTACTTACTTACACACTTAAGGTTTCTTACAGTTTTTATGAGGCAAACTCTAATTTCCTACCATTCACATTTACAAATGTATACAAGCATGCTTTACCACTAATTGTTAATGGAATAGAACAATCACTGTGCGTACTGAACTTCAGAGCAAGAGCAATCTTTTGGTTTTCTAAAACTAATTTTATAGTGTTGTCATGTATTTTGACTAATTGGAAGTCAAGAGGATGTATGGAATAGGATATCGTATGTTATAATGTCATATTAAATCTTGGGGAGTATTGTGCAAAAATATACAAACATATATTAATACATAATACACATTTTACAGACTTGTGTGCCTTTATCACATAAGAAATAAATGGATTTTGTGAATAATACAATTTCAAAACCTTATACTTGAAAAGTAGATCATATGCTTCTTATTAATTATATTACTGATGTGTCACATCAAGTAAAATCAGAAATTCTGTACATCAGCAAACTCAGCATTGCCGGTATCCTTTGAACTCAGATTAGCAAAAGTAGATGACAGTAATCGACCTCTTTGGGTGGTGAGTCAGGATGAGACAATAGACTTATGTGTGTTACACCACCTGTAACAGCAGACCATTGTTGAGGGGGGTGAAAGTAGGCTGCAGAGACACAAAGTACAGTAAGAACTTACACTTTGTAGCAAAGGTTGAATCATGACTTTACTTGCTGTTTCAATTTCCTCTGCATCTTGTGCAGAATTACGTGCTGTGTTTTACTACAGCAACATCAAAGTGGGTGGAACTCGTGCCTCTTTAACTTTGCAAGGACTGGATATATCCTCTTACTTTCATATCATTGATATCTCTCCTGTACTTAGTATTCAAGATTTCAAGAAGAAGCAAATAGGATGCCCATGGTTTAAGAGAGATGTAACACTTTAAAGGGCAAGGGCCCATTCTCATAATCTTCTTTCCTTTGCTGTCACAGGTTTCTACTCCTGTGGCTGATAAGTCTACTTGCACTGCTGGATACTTGCTGGGCAGGTATCTTACCTTCAGTGAAACTGATGCATCTCACAAACAGCAGACATCAAATTACAAATGCTCCCTATTTAAAAGAATTGCACTGACAGATAATCCGATTCTGTATTCCTCCACCCTACTTTTCCTTTTCAGTTGCTGACCCGAGTGACTGCAAGGCAGCAGGCAGCATGTGCCACCCTCAGGCCGAGTGTCTGAAGGTCAACAACAACTTCACCTGTGCTTGCCGCATGGGCTACCAGGGCGATGGTTTGCTATGCAGCGACATTGATGAATGTCTCAGTGGCCTGCACAGATGTCACGCACAAGCCAGCTGCAACAACACTTTAGGCAGCTACAGCTGTGTCTGCCTCAGCGGATACATTGGAGATGGCACCAAGTGTGACGACATTGATGAGTGCCAAAAAGAAAATGGGGGCTGCCATGCCAGTGCCCTCTGTAGTAACTTTGAGGGTGGGCGAAAGTGCAAGTGTAAAGTTGGCTACGAGGGTGACGGCTTCCAGTGTACTGATATTAATGAATGTGCTAACCATAGGATCTGCCATTGGAATGCCACCTGCACCAACAACCCTGGGTCCTATGTGTGTACCTGTAATGCTGGCTATAAGGGCAACGGAAACTACCTGTGTCTTGACATTGATGAATGCTCAGAGACTCCTTATGTGTGTTCTTCCTCACTTGGTTACAGAGGTTGCAAAAATCTTCCTGGCACCTACCGCTGCACGTGCAGCAGTGGCTTTGAAAGTAACGGGCAGAGCTGTGTGGACATTGATGAATGTGCAAAGAACATCTGCAGTCTATATGCAGACTGTGTGAACTCCATGGGGTCATTTCAGTGTACCTGCAACAGAGGTTTTGTAGGAAATGGACTGACGTGTGCAGACATAAATGAATGCAATGAAGATAATCAATGCGACCCGAATGCCGCTTGCATCAACAGGCTGGGGAGTTACGAATGCTCCTGTCTGGGAGGTTTTGTGGGAGACGGCCGGCTGTGCGAAGACATTAATGAGTGTGGAACACCCAACATCTGCCCCTCTACCACTACCTGTGTCAACACTGGTGGGTCATATTATTGCGACTGTGGCAAAGGCTTCATCTTTAATAACTCCAAGTGCCATGACCTGGATGAGTGTGTGGCAGGCCTCTGCAGCCCCTTTTCAACATGCACAAACTCACCTGGCTCCTTCACTTGCCAGTGTAAAGAAGGGTACAGAGGAAATGGGTTCACCTGTGTGGATGTGGATGAGTGCTCGCAGGAAAAGCAGTGCCACTCCAAAGCCCGTTGCATGAACCTTCCTGGCTCTTACAACTGCACCTGTCAGGTGGGGTTTTCTGGGGATGGGAAGATCCAATGCAGTGACGTGAACGAGTGTCTGGTAGATAATGGAGGGTGCAGAAACAAAGCTACATGTGTCAACAACCAGGGTTCCTTCACTTGCCAGTGTGAGTCAGGCTTCATCTTGGTTAACAAGACTCTATGCCAGGATATAAATGAGTGTAAGGAACTAAAGAGTCCGTGTAGAGTGAATGAAGAGTGCAAGAACACCGACGGATCATTTGAGTGCCCCTGCCTGGCTGGGTACTACCGCCCTGCCAGCAACATGGACTGCGTTGATATGGATGAGTGTAATGACAACCCTTGCCATATCAATGCCACGTGCCTCAACACCATTGGGTCCCACACTTGCACCTGCAAGCGAGGTTTTACAGCAAACGGCAGCCGGTGTGAAGATGTAGATGAGTGTTCTGCAGAAGGTACATGCCACCCACGGGCGCTTTGCACCAACTTCATTGGTGACTTCTCGTGCTCCTGTCAGCAGGGTTTCAATGGTGATGGCTTCTCCTGTGAAGATGTGGATGAGTGTGCGCTCTCTGATTCCTCCTGCCCAGCCTTCTCAAACTGTATCAACTCGCCTGGTGCTCATGTCTGCTCTTGTTTGAACGGCACAGTTGCGCTGAATGAAACCTGTGTGTCACCAAGTCCGCTGTGTGACCCTGCCTGCCACAATCATGGCCTGTGCCACCGTTCGCCTGCTGGATACCAGTGTGTGTGTGACCTGGGTTTTGTGGGTGATGGGCTGACTTGCTCCGACATAGATGAGTGTCAAAGAGAGAACATTTGTCCAGAAAACAACACAGAATGCATGAATATCCCAGGATCGTTTTCCTGTGTCTGCCAAAAAGGCTACGCTCTCAACGGATCACAGTGTTTGGGTAAGGGTGCTTTTTTATTGTAATTTTCGAATGCAAAACACTTTCAGTACCTTGGGGAACACTTTAACTATCAAAAATCAGATCCTTACTCTTAATGAGAACACTGAGAGCATTTTTTCAGAGAGCCATCAGTGACTGCTTTTAGTTTGGAAGGTGAGTTGAAGCTGATGCTACACATACTAGAAATGGCATGCAGGAGGTGGATTGAAAATATTTGATTATTTGATATGGCAACTTGATCTAATTGAATATACTGGGCATGCAGAAATCACAGGAACTATGAAGCAAGGAATGATTCTGTCATATAACTTTTAGATACACAGGAATACTGTCGAAGAACATTTTTGTATTTATTTTTCTGTTATAAAATGAAAAAAAAAAAATTCCTGCGGGGGTTGGGGGCGTAGACAGGAAAGAAGGGAACAGAAAAAGAGGGACACACCAATCACTCCTCCTCTCTATAAGTCAGAAGAGTTCCCACAGATTTTAATAAGTGATTTGTTGTACCTCACATCTAAATAAAAGCTTGCCTGTAAAACTCAGCTAACACGCAGGAAACATTAAATCTTTCTTTTGATGGGATGTTGTTGAACTTACTTATCTCCCTCCTTCTCTTCCTTATGTCTCTCCCTGTTTCTCCATCACCTTACTAGATGTGAATGAGTGTGAGACAGGACAGCAGGAGTGCAGTGAGTTTGCCCGGTGTGTCAACACAGTAGGCAGCCATTCCTGTTTCTGTTTCAGCGGCTTCACAGGGGACGGAAAGAACTGCTCTGGTAGGTATCATTTCCTCTTTATGGCAATCTGTTACATCAGCTGTTTGTTTTTTACTCCATAAGTGGACTCTCCTGTGAGCTCTCTTTTAGCACCATTTGGGGCTGTTTGCCTGACACTGTCCCATTTTGGATAAATTATAGACTTTGATGAGTGCCAAATCCAAAATGGAGGATGCCATCCAGTTGCCAACTGCACAAACACACCTGGATCTTTCTACTGTGCCTGTCCGCCTGGGATGGAGGGCGATGGCTTTGACTGCCAGGATGTGAATGAATGTGAGCAGAACTCCACCCTGCCACACAACTGCAGTGCCCAGGCCTCGTGTCGCAACACAAACGGGTCCTACATCTGCCACTGCCTGGAAGGATACCAGGGTGATGGCTTTGTCTGTGAGGATGTGGATGAATGTCAGCTGGCTACAACCTGTGGCAGCAACATGACTTGCAGCAACACCCCTGGTTCCTACAACTGCTCGTGTATCATGGACGTGGTGTACGACGAGGGCACATGTGTGAGTGAAGACACCTGCCTGAATGCTAGTAGTGTCTGCCATCCGTTTGCCGCGTGCCACCCACACCGGGGCTCCCTCTACTGCCAGTGCGTTGTTGGTTATGAAGGAAGTGGCACCGAATGCTCCGATGTGGATGAATGCGACCAATCGCAAAATCAAGCATGCCCTGCCTTCTCATTCTGCCTCAACACTAATGGCTCTTATGTCTGTGACTGCTGGGAAGGTTTTCAAGACAATGGGACACATTGTGAGGACGTGGATGAATGTGTGACAGGGGACTTCACCTGCCCTGACAACAGTACCTGCTCTAACACAGAGGGGAGCTACCGATGTACCTGTGATGCAGGCTTCTCAGGCAATGACTCTCTGTGTTTGGACATAGATGAGTGCTCCCTCGGCCTCATCCAGTGCCCTAATTTCTCCAACTGCCTAAACACAGTTGGATCTTTTGTCTGTGAGTGCTGGGAAGGCTACCAAGGCAACAACACAGACTGTGAGGATATCAATGAGTGCCTTCTCAACTCTACCTGCCCTGAGCATAGCACGTGCATCAACACCAACGGAAGCCACCTGTGCATTTGCGATGGTGGGTTCTCCAGTGTGGGTGATTTGTGTGCGGACATTGATGAATGTGCCGCAGCGGAGCCGGGAGAGCTTTGCACTAATGGCACGTGTATGAATGCCATCGGCTCCTATTACTGTGAATGCTTCAAAGGATTCTGGAGCAACGGGACAGATTGCATGGATGTAGATGAATGCTCAGACTCCCTTAACTCCTCGGTGTGTCAGCCCCATTCTACATGCATCAACATCCCTGGGTCTTTTCATTGCCCTTGTAATGAGGGATTTTTTCTGAATGGCACGGAGTGTCAGGATGTCGATGAGTGTCACGACTCAGATGGCACCCCTTGCCCTGAGAACTCATCATGTAACAACACAGCGGGATCCTTCTTCTGTCTATGTTATCCTGGGTACAGGCCCACCAGCCTGGACTGTGAGGATATCGACGAATGCAAGGACAACGCCACCTGCCGCCTTGACCAGGTGTGCACTAACCTGCCTGGAGCGTACAGCTGCTCTTGTCCACTAGGATATCACGAGGAGAATCAGATATGCGTCGACACCAATGAATGTGAGGATTCGCCGTGCCACCCCTTGGCGCGGTGCTGGAACACCCCTGGCTCCTTTTCATGCCACTGCCCCCTTGGATTTGCGGGAAATGGCTCATGGTGCAAAGACGTGGATGAGTGTGTCGCTCTGACCAAGCCCTGCCACCCTCTAGCTCGCTGCCATAACACCCCAGGGTCATTTGTATGTGTGTGCAATCCCGGCTTCGTGAGTGTTGGACTACTGTGCATAGATGTTGATGAGTGCCAACAGGCTGATGGACAGTGTCACTCTGCTGCCTCCTGCTCCAATCATGTGGGAGGGTTCAAGTGCTCTTGTGGTCACGGCTGGAACGCTACCAAACACAGTGGTCGTGGAAATGGAGGATGTGTTGACTTGGATGAGTGTGTGTCACCCACGACGTGTCCTGGGGAAACATCTTGCACCAACCTGCCAGGCTCTTACAGCTGCTCCTGTCCCGAAAACAGCACAGTGTGCAGGATGATGACTCAGAGGGGTTAGCTATGCCTTCCTAAATCACCTGTCTTGATAATCATACCTAGACATCTGCATGTGTCTGCCATGTTTTTTGAGTACTTTTTCTGTGTAATTATTGCTTTTCTTTGAATGTGAAAACTATTTTGAAAGATCACAAAAAAATCATTTACACTTGAGTCACCTAAGCTACATTTTAAAACTGATGTTTTGGTCCTTCATGGTTCCTCTGCTGCCTCACTGACTGACAAGCTAACATTCCCGTAAGACATTAAGCTACAGTTCGCAAAGCCCGCAACCAACCTTACCTTTATCCACAAGTGTTTTGTATGTATGGTATCAAATCCCAAATCCTTCATCACATAAACTCTCAGGAGCTTTGGTGTCATCACTATCCTACACAGTGTTTAGTGTGCGGATAGTTTTGTCCATTAGCAAAGAGGGCATCAATAGCCTAGCTTACAGACAAGGCAACTGGGCATCCAAATGAGAAGAATTTGAACAGATTATAACAAAACCAATATTATTATTATTATTTTTTGTTTTTCAAAGGAACAGTACTACGGAATTACTATACAAAAAGACAGCTTTAACAGTCCACATGCTAGCAGCTAAACAGGTTTGTTTGGTTAATGACAATATAATGTAGCTTATTTACCACTTAACTGTCTGTGCTTCCCCACCAGAGAGCAACCTGTACCCCTTCGGAGCAGAGGTTGGTGATAAAGGGGTCGAGATCGACACAGAAGATGGAAATTCCCCGTATATCACACCAACAATATTGTTCCCCTTTATGGGAAAATTGTACCACAGGATTTATGTGAGTTTCAAAGTGCATTTCACTGAAACATTACAACGATTAGAAAGATAGAAAGGAGTCCATGTTATGATATCTCTGTCAAGGTTGTATACTGATTATTTTTAAATAATGGGGAATGTTGAGAAATATTTGCATCCGAATGTTACATCTATCTTGGAAGAAATTCTTAAAACAGTGCAATCCAAAATGTCTCAGTCTCTCTTTGGGCCATGACCTAATCCTCAGGCAAATTAAATGTGTATCTTTTGGCTTGGACAGGATTTTAAACATAACCTCGATGGCAGAGATATCAGTGATGCCGAGTGGAATATGACAAACTGCTCGAGTGTGATACTTGATAGCACAGCAACTTTAACATGATTTATTACGCTTTACCAAAACAGTCTGTGATCCCCATGGGGCTTAAATGTTTCGCTTAAGGACAGCAGTAATAGTGGAACATGCTTCACTTCAATAAATTGCAAAAACAGTTCTCTCTCTTACTTCTCAGTTTTCTGATAACGGCCTCGTCCAGTTTCAATCTGTAGCTGAGAATGAGCAGCACCTGTTCCCGGCTCCTTTTGCAAGTGGTTTCCCTGAAGACATGAATGTGTCGCTTCTGGCTGTGTTTTGGGATGATGCCGACCTCACTCAGGGGGACGGACGGCTGTTCTATCAGGTCAGATGTCACCAGGGATCACGGGCTGGCTGGAGTCAAAATTAGACAGGAATTAGTTAGTTTAGTTTACTTAGTAAATTAATAGTGTTTTTTTTTTATGCAAACATCAGAATGATTCACAGCCTTAAGCAGCAACTTGTGCTTTATATTACTGTTCATTGTCTTTTGTTTCTCCTTTTTAGGAATATCATGAGTTGGATAAGTCAGACGTCTACTCCCAGATCGTGTTTAATCGTACAGCAGACGAGGTGACAAAGTTTGAGGAGCTGAGAAACAAGCCTGCCTTCAACCCTTCCTGGATCCTCAAGATCACCTGGGACCATGTGATGCCCGTCTCCTATCAGAAGATCAACATCTCAGAGGTACAATGATCCAGTATTGCGTTAAACTTTGAAAACAGAAGCAGAATTAATGTATCTAATTTTTCTGAGTCGGAGTCTATATATTTTTTCAGTACCAAAATCAAGACAAGTGTTGCAACATGTGTTAAATAATAACAGATTCATGTTTGAAGCAGTACATTGCAGAAATGACGGCTGGGCTTTTATTTTCATCTTTGAAATCTTAAAACATGCTCTGGGTTTTTTCTTCTCTCTCCCACACAGTGACTATTTAGTTTATATACTTGTATAATCCTGATACAGTGTATTAATTATCAACTGGGAATGTGACAAAATAGCTGACTAAATATCTGTGTCTCTATAGGATAAAACACACCATTAAGGATAAACAGAAGGATTCCTATCGTTGTTATTTGAAACCGAAGGTCTACCTTTCCCTCAAACCTCTTATGCACTCGTCTCAGTGAAAGGTGCGATGGAGTGTAACCGTTTGCTCTCATGCCTGTCCTACTTTGTAAGCTTTTGTTTTGTGCAATGTGAGGAAGTCATCCCTCCTAGAAGGCTTGTTCTGTTTTGTTAAACTTTGGTGCCACCTTGGGGCTGTTTCTCCCTGCAGGCCTCGAATGCAGGTTTTGGTGATATTTGTAGCCACCTGTCGGTTTTGTGTCTTCTTGCAATATCCTTTTTTTTTTTCCAAATCTTGTTATTATTGCAGAGTGAGAATTTGGTTAGAATACACTGAAATGTTTGTAAATTATACACAGATCGATTAAAGTCAGGGTAAATTATAGCAAAGACACTTAAAAGAGGCTTTCACTGTACTTGATAAGTGAAACAGGTCTGATTTATTATTTTCAGACTAACACTTTCCAGTGTATCCTGACCACGGATGGAACGCGTTCATTTGCCCTCCTGCGATATGGGGACATGCTTTGGGGTCCAGGCCAGCGGCTGTACCACAACGCTCTCATCGGCTACTCGGATGGAAAAACATCCTACAAAGAGACAACTGTCCCTCCAGAAAACCTTTTCGGGCCTGGGGGCAGATACCGTCCTCAGGAGGTGAAAGGGATCACGAGGCAGTTAGGCCAGCTGGCTTATGATCTGACTGGACCGGAGGGGTCCGATGTGGATCTTGGTATCAGGTGTCAGGCGTGGGCGATGAAGGAGCCTGACCCCGCTGAGTGGATGAAGGGGTTGTTTTCATGCCCCTGCACTCGCACCCAGGCTCTGGGGGACCTGTCATTCTTGCAGGATACAGCTGATCCGGGTTCAAGGGTGAAGAAGCTGAGGGGTCAGCGGTGGGGCGGCGCAGGCGGGCACATCTTCAAATCCGTCCTATCCAACAAGTACGGTTCAGGGAAGAGATGTGTGTATGAGCCGGATGGTCCCCTGCTGGCTGGGTACAATGAACGCTACTTCTCCGGACACAGCATACAAAAACATATCGGTAATACATAGTTTATTTGATTTGATTTCAGGTATTTATTATTTTCTTTGTATTTGATCAAATCCACCATAAAATTTTAATTTACAGTACAACCCTGATGGTGTCAAATATCAAGTCTATTAGCTATTAGGTGATGTTTCTATGATGTTTCATGACAGCATTAGTTGAGTCAAAGTCAAGATCTGCTGTAAATATGAGTCATGAAAAAGTCATGGCACCATATACAAAGTTATGTTTGAGGACCAAAGGAAGACCTAAACCCTGTCTCTCCAATCTGAGTTTTTTGATTTTAGAATTCAGTAATTCCCAGACACATTTGATCAGCTCATATTAATGACAGATTTTGAATGTTTTCACACACAGAAAAAGGTTTGTTCCTTAAAATATTCGTACAAATACTGCAAGATGTTACTGCCTTGCTCACGGACAAAGTTGGCAGACAGTAGTCTATCTGGGATCAAACCTGCAACCTTCCGCAATCAGGACAGTCTGACGACCACTTGACTTACTGTGTAAATATTTAATCAGCCGTCTCTCTCCAGATGAAGATCTCCTGCCCTTCCAGTGGTGTTGTATCGAGTCTCCTCTGTGCCACCTTTACCTGAACAAGAGACCACTGGACCGTTGCCAAGGCTACAGCTGGGCCAGCCATGATGGCTGCAACCCGGCTAAGAAGGCGTCACAGGGTGTAGGTGAGGGAGTCTCCTCAGTAAACAGAACAAGTTAAAACCTCCTCTATAGTCTACCTTTAATCAAAGAAGACTGTAGGGTGATGAAATCTAATTATCTCCGACTAAACCTCTCTTATCCGTGTTGCCGTTGCAGCCATGGTGTACGGCAGTCTCCATTTCATCACCTTCGACGGGACGGAGTACTCCTTCAAGGCCCTCGGAGAGTTTGTGATCCTGCGTCTCTCCTCCTCCACCGGCTCTAATATCTTCACCCTGCAAGGACAGACGGACAAGCAGCACACAGAAGCACAGGGGATCATCGAGTTCCCAGTGGTGGTGCGCATGGCTGCCTTCCACCAGGGCATCGGCAAGGTCAGGATGTTAGTGTGTAGAGGGAAGACAGTAGCTGTGTGCGTATTTCAGAAACTTTGTGTGTAAATTCCCTTCAGAAAAACAAGCCTCTTCGCCTTCTGTGTGGCGGCTGGATGAGGCGATATAACACTGCTCTCATGAAGAGCAAAGGGAGACAGCTTGCCAAATTTTGTCCAAACTAAACAAATAAGCTCACCAACGCTTCTAAAACGGACTAATTAATATGTTTTATCTTGTTTGTTATATCTGCACACAAACAGTAATATCAAAACATTTTGTACTTGAACCTGTAATTTCTCTGATATTCATTATTTGTTTGTTTTTTTCAGATTGAATGGAGATGTGAAAAGAGGGAGGAGGGAGACGGGCTGAAGGTGTTTGTGGATGATGTTGAGGTTCCAGTCAGAGTTGGTAATGATCACCACACACTTCTGGGCATATAATGGTGGAAGGAGGAGAACAACACATGTTGTTTTGTTGAAAAGCGATTGAAGACCAAAGTATCTGCCATCTTGATCATATGACAGAAGTATAATAACAGTATAATAGATAACTATGTAACATAACTGTGCTTTCAGGTGTCGCGCATGTGGGCGAGAAGGACTTTGCTGTGCGCTGTCTGTCACTGACTCGCTGTGCTGCAGTGTACGCTGGCGGCCTGCATGTGGTGGTGTGGCGGGTTGCAGGCCACAATCAGCTGGCGGCCATGGTGGAGGTTCCTCAGGCCTTCTACAACCGTACCGTGGGACTGATGGGTCTCTGGAGCTCCAACCGCTCCGATGATTTCCTCATGTCGGACGGCAGGCTCCTCCTCTCGGCAGACCTCAACCCCCCCTCAGAGGAGAGACTGCACGACTTTGGCTTGTCCTGTGAGTGGACCGTAGATCCACAATTACAGACCATTAGAGACATACAAAGTTTTCATGTATTCATAGCATGAATATTCAGGAGTGGAGACTGTTGGGTTCAAAAACTCTTTATTGCTGGTTCTACCCCAAGAGTTCTTCTGCGGCCCCTGTTGAGTATTTGCTATTTGAATACCGGGTCTATGACATCCACAGGCCACCATCTCCACTGGGACGTCTTTACATGTATTGTTACGTTGTGTAATTGGTCGACTCCCAGTGCTGAACATTTTGTGCCATCATCTAGCCAGTTTAAGTAGGGACAGTCCCTGACCCAACATCTATCCCTAACTCTGTGCCAATGTGTGTGTGTGTGTGTGTGTGTGTGTGTGTGTGTGTCTAGGGGCAGTTCCAGTCCCGGAAAGCCTGTTGTTCTCTCGACCTCCACAGGTTCCACTGGCGCCTGTCTCCTCTAAAACCCTGCTGGAAAGCATCAGTCCTGCTCAGGTGGAGGACCTGAGGAGAACCTGTGAAGGCAGCATGCAGTGCGTCCACGACACCCTCGCATCCAACAGCACTGACGTGGGCCTGCAGACTCTGGACGCCAAGAAGCAATATCAAAATCTGGCTCGGGTCTATGGTGAGATGGCCAAACTATTTTTGGAAAGGTTTTTGCGTTTCATCATTGACCCCATGCTAATTTGACGAGGTATCATTGTGTTCTGCCAGGTAACATGCCTCCGATAGTGACAGCGCCCTCCGTGATCCGCTGTAAGGTCAACTCAACTGTCAACATTCAGATTGATGCCGCGGACCCAAATGGAGACCCGATCACCTACTCACTGCTCTATCCCAGGCCTCCAGGGGCCTCTATAGGCAGCGGTGAGAGACACAAACACACTCACGCGGTTAATCTCAAAACATCATACCTAAGAGATCACTCCTCCTCCATCGATGTTACAGATGACATTGCGGTTTTCGGCAGATTGGACGTTGTAGAGCTGAGTCAGTAGATGGGTCACACAGAGAGAGACATGCAAAGGCCCACTGAATACAAAAAAGACTGGCAGAAGAATATGAAAGGAATTTTACTAATGCTATCACACAAAATATTATTCAAACTCAAATTACTCATATGTTCTTTTTCTCAAACCAAAGGAAGACAACAACACGGCTTTTTACAAACCCCATCATGCTCTTGTGATGTTATTTTTCATATGAATGTGATTATGTATGAACATGAGCATTGTGCCGGCTCTACAGTACTGTTATACGATGTTCCGCTCCAGGTGACGGGCTCCTGACATGGACCCTCCTCAGCACACAGCCTGTCACACTGACCATCAAACTCAGTGACAGGCTCACCAGCTCTCTGTTCACCCCCGTCCTGCGCGTCTGCAACTGCCTCAACGGAGGGACCTGCCAGTATGGCAGCATCTCTGAAAACCACCAACAGGGAAAGTTCCAGGTGAGTTTTGAGATGCTCTCATCCAATGCACGGTTCCCTTACTCTGCTCTGCCGGTAATCGCCTGACACAAAGCAGTCAGTTTTAAGTTGTGTTCTCTTGGTGAAGCCTTTTAAGCAGCAGACATGACAACGGCTCATAGTACTCTATGCATGCTAACAGAGGGTGCTTCAGAGCCTCTGAAGGTGCAGCATGTAAGAAATGGTAATACACTGTACATTCATTTTCAAACACCAAGCATAGGAGGCAGATTATCACCATGGTAACTGCTAACTGCTAACTGCTGTTAGCTAGTAAGGTCAGTTAACCATGACTCTGCCTGGACTTGGTGCTCAGAGCACTGGGGGAGTTCTGGTGTTATTTGTTATCAGATCACCTTTTAAGGAACAAGGTGGCAAGGTGCTAGCTGGTTGGCAAGCTGACTACAATAGATGTTTTTGCAAAACAATATATAACATCAAAACTTTACATCCTGCTGATCATTTCAGTTCATTTGTGAATATAGTAAATAAAAATTCTTAGGTATGGCACCTTTAAGCATACTTTTATTTCACAACTCCTTGCTCCACCCACATGCAAACCTCAGTCCAACCCATTAATTCGGGAAAAAGGTAAAGTAAACTTGCCATGCTCAGCACTTATAAAAAAAATAGTTTCATTTCATGAATTATTAAACCGAGATAAGTCGGAATCGAGCTGGAGAGAGGCATTAAAATAACTATAATAATTTTACAGAAATCGTCAATCAGATGAGATCATCAGCGGGAAGTGTATTTATCATCATTAATTTGAGACTGTTTCAAAACCTGTTGAAAGTTTCTTGTGGTATATTTGCATCTCTCATCAATCATATATTTTAATATTTATGTATGATAAGATGTTCGTCCCATGGTTGGTTTTCATTCCTTAAGGGGTCATTGTACCTGATAATAACAATAACTGTATTAGGTGATTTGGGAAGGAGAGGGAACGGTATTTTTGGATTATATTCAGATCATAGTGTGGGACAACTGGTGTCTTTTCTGAATTGATGAAAGCAGTTTTGTAATCTTTCGGTCCCTTTCTGTTCATTCCTCTTCCTCCCAGGTGGTGGGCTGCATGTGTCCGAAGGGCTTCAGTGGAAAGTTCTGCGGTAACACTGATGACGTGTGTCGAGGCAAACCCTGTTTCCGAGGGGTGGAGTGCCATTTACAGTCCAAGCCCGGCCAGTTCACCTGTGGAGAGTGTCCTCATAACACTGTGTCCGCGGGAAAACAGGGATACAAGTGCTTTGAGCATGGTCTGTAGCACATGCATGATTTTTGCACGCAGGATTTACACTGTGCTGTTTGGAGAAAAGAAAAGGACCCCATAAGCTGTAATTACCTCATTCCCGTCTCTCTATATACCCACTCAGACATGTGCAGCCCTCCATTCCCCTTCCCTTGCCACAAAGATGCCGACTGCCGCAGCACCAAACACAACTACACCTGCACATGCAAGACTGGCTTCACAGGAAACGGACAAAACTGCACAGGTACTGAACCTCCCAACACTTCAGTATGGATGATAGCATGTTACTTTACAATGTTTTCACCACACAGCTGTCTTTGTCTGTGTTGTAGATATAAACGAGTGTGAGGAGCTCGCAACGTGTCCCAACGCTAAGTTTGAGTGCAAGAACAAGCCCGGCTCCGTCGACTGCTTCTGTAGATACCAGAAAACCAAGGACACTGATCGATGTGGTATGTGGACAATCGTCCTTTTTTTCAATTCATCTAATGTATCTGGCCAGAATGGGACTCTTCAAGATAGAAACATCACCATCTAGAGGCTCCGAGGAGCTAAAATCTACTGCAAAAAAAAGTTAAAAGTTACTTGATGCCTTCCATGTTGTGTTGACGAGTCACATCGAGGGATTCCTTTGTATTTTATGTGACTTTCAACGAGAAAACAAAGAAACAAAAACCAAACACAGTTAATAATACATATTCAAGATGGTAGTTTGTAATCATGGCTTTAAGATGACCTTTCAGGTACAACTGTGTTATATATTTTCTCCTTCATTCAGGTCATGTGGGATGAAGGGTTGCAATAGGGAAAAATCATGTGTTGTGAGATTCATGTCACTTGGGAAATAAAGATGTCTATGACTGTGGAATTAGTCATTTGAGGGTTAAAAATACTGTCTATGTCTTATATTTGCATTTCACTTTCTTGAAGGAAGAAATATGGCTTATGTGAGGAATCCATTTTTGTTTGTTTTTTTTGGGTACTTTCATGTTGCGCACAATAAAAACTGGTAATTTCCACGACTTCTCTTGCAGATGAAAGCAAAAGACGGCTCGTTATTCCCTTGAGCAGAACTGTACTCAATGTAATCACTTCTTTAAATCTGTACATTCAAAAGTCCAAATAATATCCACAAGAGTTAAACTGTGCAGCTCTACTCTTTATCTGACAGCTACCTTAAAGTGTCTGTCAAGTGTAATAAAATCCCTGGTGGGTCACAACATGAACTTTTACGTGCATTACCAGTTGCACACACACATAAAATATAACTTTCATGACACCTTAAACTTGAGTCTGTTTCCACTTTAAGTGAGCATCTTATCTGAAGAATGGCAAATTATATTGAAATGATAATTCATATTCAGTCTAAAATATCTGAATTTAGCTGTGTGGGTGTAGTTTGTCCTCTGCAGCAGAGCGAACATGTCCAATGAATATTTAATTCATCTTTGACTGATGTGTTTCTCTGCAGGTGACTCTGCCAATCCTCCAGGTAAGACTTTCCTTATGCGTCCATCTATAGATTCATGAACTTTATCACAGCTTTGCTCTTCCTCTGGTGTTACCATGGCAAACGTGCCCATACATGGTCACAAGAGGTCATCACACAGATGTTGCTGCTGTTCTGTCTCTGCAGGGTGTAACGTATTCAACGTCTCTGTGGGCTGGAGGAACGACAGGTCTGACGGACTCAAGCAGGTGTGTGAATGCCAGTCATGGTTAATTACATATCTATTAGTGACATGTAGAGGTAGTAATATGATTTCAACAAATGCTAATACTTCATAATGCTATTTCGACTTCTCCCTCAGCTGGTGGACATTCTGTCGCTGGGTTTCCAAAATAAATTCTACAATGCCAGTAAGAAGGACCTGGGGCAGAGCTCCAGTCCAGGTGTGGCTGAATATCGCATCAACATGTCCAGTGACACGCCTCACTGGTACATCAGAGACTACCTGGCCCGAGTCAGCACCCACTATGACATCAGATCCGTGGAAGTCGATGGTAAACTACCAGAACCCTAATACTTGCAGTGATTTTTTTCTGCATAGTAACTATAAATAATATCATATATTGCACTGTTTCACTTACAGATCTGGATGAGTGTAAGGCCAAGGAGGCGGCGTGTGTCCATCCTGCCCTCTGTGCCAACACGTATGGAGGCTACAGGTGTGTCTGCAACGGCACGACTGATGTGGACGAAAGCCAGTCCTGCGTAATAGGTGAGCAAACTTTACCTCCATCCTGCAGGCACGGCAATGACTGTGAGCTAATAAACCGTCAAGATCTATTTTATAACTGAGGGCGTGACCCATAAAATGCCTCTCAGAAATGGCTTTCATAGCTTTAACAGCGTTGGTGACAATGTAGGTGATTTAATAGAAAATCATTGCACAGTTTCTGTGATTCACTAACCTGCGAATGACATTTTAACATTTATGGCGTCCTCTCTCACTCTGCACTCTGCATTTCGTGACTGTGATAAGAGCCTTTATTAAAAATGTTTGTCGTGACTTTGTTTGACTCCACCCTCTGCAGACAGAGACCAGGTGAATGATAAGGAGACAGACCTCGTTCTGGGCCTGGTCCTGGGCATCGGCATCCCTCTGCTTCTGCTGCTGCTCCTGGCTGCGCTGGCCTGCTTCTGCTGCTGCAGGAGGACTGTCACCGGAGAGTGAGTAACAACAACAGCACATTAACTAGAATTTAAATACAATTTTGACTTTATACACAACATGCATGACTTTTTAATGACTGATTATTTTTGAAAGTTTATAACAATGCTATATGCTTTATCTGGTAATGTGAGGGGTTAAGCCTCCCAGCCTGCTCACAGACTCATCATGACCACCCCAATATATGAAACATGTTTGATATTTACAATTTAATATCTGGATGATTACATCATTGCATTTCACCAGATTTGACACTAACCTGCCAAGTTTGAAGTAGATCTGAGTGAGATATTTCTTGCATTTTAGTTCGATTATACAGGTTGTTTTAATCAAAGCACCTGGTGATGATATTCATCTGCTGTTTTGTGTAGATAATTAATATATCTTAACAGAACATCTTTTTATTTTGAGTCTCAAATCATCGATGCAGGCTTGAAAGGTGTTTCTGAAACATCTGTAACTCTAATCAACTTAAAGATACAATGGTAGTGGTGACCCTGTTTTGACAAAAAAAAAACAGAAACAATAAATATATACAGCCATAGACAATCCTCAGCCGGATGATTATTACATTTTTCCTCTTTGAAACCATAACCTATATTCCAATAAATCAAATTTTGGCCAAATTTTATGTAGCCTATGGCTATGGAGTCCTTGGAAGCAACCACTTGGAGCCTCCAAGAAAGCCATCGACTTGCTTTTGATTGTTGTATCAACATTACTTTTTCGTTTGAAACGTTTTTCACCACACTAATGATATGGATCTAAGAATAGAAATGCTGTCTGTTCATTTTTCATCCATTTAACAATTGAGCACCTCACATCAGACCTGTTTTATGGCATATAATGAGTGGTACAGCACAAGTCTATGTTTGTAGCTTTGCAGGCCTTCGAAACAATGACGAGACCATCATGGTCCACTAAAACGCTAATGAATAGAAAAATGTGTTTAGGTGGGTCAGCAGCTCTTTTGGGCAGGGTTCAGTGCAGGTCACCACAAAATGTACTGCTGCAGAGAACTGCACACACACACACACACACACACACACACACACACAGAGACAGAGGGAGAAGGAGAGTTATACACTCAGTATTTCAAGGTACAGTAGTCAAGTAGGTCTGCCCAGAGACAATCGTTTACAGCAACTTGAAGGCTTTAAATCCTGTCCTCTGTAGTGCTGCTGCAGCACTGTCTTCTAGTATTTAACTTCTCAGTCGGAGGACGGACTGCCCACTCTCTTACTATATTAAACAAAAACACTTCCTACTAACAGCTTTGGTCCGAGTTATGAAACTGCACTTGGGTAACACTGTGGAATATTTACAGATGGAATATACAGTAAACCAATCTAATGATGAGGGTAACACATACAGAATAGAGATGTTGTTCACAGGAAAATGGCTAAAACAGCATCATTAAATCATGCAGTCTAAGTTCATCAGAGAGTACTTTGACTGTCAGGAAACATGCTTCAGGATGTCTTAGGCCCAAGACAGCCAGGCTCTACAGATGTTGAATAAAATGGGCCAGAACACTGATAACCATCCCAGATAAGCATCCCAGCTACAGTCTGTCTGACCTGCTGCCTGAGTTATTATCTGCGGTCATACAACCAGACTACAGAGCAGCTTCTCCCCCCAGACTGTGAGACTCCTGAGGTCATCCTCAACACTCACCATAAAAAATATTTAAATTTTTATGGCTTCTTGTTTATTCATCCATTGATATAATTTCTGATTTGTAATGAGCATAAAGCAAATACAGCTGTCATTTGGTTATACAACCCTGTGTTGGAACATAATAAATAGATATACTTTGTACCAGGAACTTTGCTTTCTTGCTACAAGTCAGATGAGAGAATTGATACGACTCTGTCATTATGATATATGTGAAGCAGCAGCCAGTTAGCTTAGCTTAGCATAAAGACAGGAACAGGGGGAAACAGCTAGCCTACCTCTGTCTCCACGTAACAAAATATGTTAAACACATTTTATTCTTTGTTCAAAACTGTGTAAAAATGTGTAATTGTGGACTATTTTCTGAGCTGGGAGCACTAACTTCTATGTTGTGTGGATAAAACGAAGCTATTAAGTGATAGCTAAATGGTTACCTTTGAATGGCGCCAGTCTTGCTGTTTTCAGTTTTTATGCTATGCTAAGCTAAGATAAGCAGCCTTATATTTACTGTGCAGATGTAAGAATAGCATTAATCTTCTTATCTAAGAATGCTACTGAAGCTGCTGTATGTGTTGCTGTTAGCAATAGACCTTCCTCCTCTCTTTTATCTCAAGGCAGCTCTCTTTGCCTTGTTCTTTCCTTCAAGCAGTTTTCTTCACTTTGTCACTTCACTATTTGGTCGTATGGCGCTTCACCGTGAGCGCTGAAATTGGTAAATTTCCCTGTTCCACAACTGTCGGCAAACAAGAGAATCCTGCGTGTTCATGAGCAGACAGGACTGCCTCTTTATGAAGTTCTCTGTCCTGATTGGATAAAGTGTGCAGGGATACCAGAAGATGTATTTTTGTATTTACTACAGACAGTAAGGAGAGGTCATACATGAGTTCCCGACCAAACTGACCGACTGACTGACTGAAACATCAGTCAGGATAAAGAGATTGGAATTACTTAACCACACTAGTGTCGGTGGCACGTACAGTAATGCCATCATAAAAAAATCTGATCACAGCTGGATTTAAAAACAAAGCTGAATGCACCATGTTGACTGGAAATCTGCTGTAGCTGCTTAAGTACATCTAATATTCAGATGTGTACGTGTGTGTGAATGTGTACAGCAGTGTATCTGCGCATCGTAATAATGATAATGTGTCCTTGGCTCTATCTAGCATGTGTGTGCAGATGTATGGCATCTGGGCCAGGTGTTAGTGGGCAATAGAGACACATAATCCCCCTGATGACTGGCCTGCTTTCTCTGCTATCTGTCAACTAGACCCTATGGATATAATGGCCCGGGTCAGCGCCAGCATTGTGGGATTATGTTGTTAGATTAGAGTGAATGAGCGAACAGCCCGGGTAGAGGTTTTGCTGTTGTCTTTCAACGAGACAGACAGATAAAGACACTTGGATTATATGGTATGATATAACAGTGCTGAAAGTCCCAGATGTGTGGGATATGATGTTTCCTTTAATGTGTTCCAGTGCTCCTTTATAGCTTCACACTACGTTTTCACGTTGTTTCGCAGCCTTCCGTCTATAAAATACTTTAAAATCAGTGTATTTATAAAATCTGAGGACGTTGGTTGCAGTTTGGCCTGAGCAACATTTCACGAAATTAATTGTAATCAAGGAACAAATAAAGGGTCTGAAGAGGTTTGAACAGCCAGTGGGCAAGTGGGATGATACATGGCACACCAGGTTGCACCATCTGTATCTCATTATCAGAGAGGACGTACATATTTGCACAACCATAATCATATGCAATCCAAGACATCTGAGCTGCGAATCAGACAACAGTGAGTCTAGAGGAGCGTCGGGAATGTGTACGTTGTGCTTATAATCAGCTTTAGCCCCAGATTTCAGCATCTTTCAACACTCAGAAAATCTAGGCTAGAGCCCACATGAATATTCGTGGGATATTTGAGTCACTGAGTACTCCACAACAACCGCTGCCCATCCAAACATTTCCATAAAGTGCCGAAAACTAATTGTTTACTGTATGGAGAATTATAGACAGACAGAACTAATTAGAGCCAGGAATTCAGTGCGAAAGGTACAAAATGTGCAGAAACGTAACTCCTGACATTGAGAGATGTGGTGCATCAGCACTAGGTAACATTTTTACTGCACATGAAGATCCACATGGTGCAAGCTACACTTACTAAATGTTTATTCAAGTGTGTTATTAGTATACATGTCTTATACTAAAAATAACAGGATGCCTTTCAGTTCACTTTTTATGTTCTTATCAGAGACAGACTTGACAAAATTGTGCTTTGGTATACCTGGGTTGTACTCACAAGTATTTATACTCTTAATCTTTTGCGTCAAGATATACTTAAGAAAATGTGCATTTGTATGTTCCACTGGTGGTGTATATAAGAATTAAGTCACTTAACTACTATTAAACAACTAATACTTAAAGCTCAGTTAAATGTATATTTCAATGTACATTATTACTGTTGGGAATTATACCTGAGCTTTACTTAAGTCTTGAGTTAAGTTGTTATTCATATTAATTATTTACATATTTGAAATTTAAACTACAGCGATTTCTTGTGTGCTCCCACATTCTGATTATCTTATGTGCTTTCTTCTAGCCTCCCCCACTTGTTGCCAGACCACATCCAGGAGCAGTACAACCCTCCGCCCTTCAACTACAATGACCCTGCCCTGCACTACATCACCCACTGCAGCCCACGGATCATAGACAACATCACGCCCAGGCAGCGCCACAGATAGCGCATGCTAAAACCACACACACACGTACTAGCATAGGTGTGAGTTACTAACACAGATGGTAATGAGCGCACACACTTGCACGCAGAAATGCACAGACTTTCAAACAGAGTGCAAGCACCTTTGAAGCTGCTGTATTTGTTTTAGAACGACAAGATGAATGACTCTAATTTATATCGTAACAACTAACTTTTAAAGTCAATTATTCGCAGTCCTCTCTGCTGAGCGATGGACCTGCCGAGTTTGAGCTGGAAGATTTTTCGCCTGGACAACAGTTTACAGCTAGTCTGAGCCAGCAGAACTCGAGCAGCTCTTGGCTGGAGATGGTGATGAAAAGTAAACCACTGCAGTGGTCTTTGGCTTCCAGCTGATACCAGGCCAACAGCCTCTTTTGATAGCAACATTAGCATTTGCCAGACTACCTGGCGTCAGGCTACTGCCCTCTGTACTGTCTTATTTAATATCAAGGTTGATATGGGTCTAGTCATACACTGTATATCATCCATCTCTAAAAGTTCAGTATCACTCATAATCACCAGCCCATCACTGAATTTATGTGTCATTATTTTGTGAACACTTGCAAGCAGGCATCACTGTTCCCTAAAAGCATTTTTCTCACTTTAGAATTACGCTCTAAATTAATGTTGATTGCTGGATTGTGTCCCAGTTCATTTACCACAGCAGAGTAATTCAGTGTTTCAACAGGCAGCTTTCTTTTCTAAAGCTGGACCGCCACTGCAAGTCAAAAAAAGTTGTGTAAATATATTGTAAATCATTAAAAGTGCCACTTTAGCAACGCTGTGCTGTGGTGGTGTTATTTCAAGAACAAAGCCACTCTGGTGTTGGTGTTGTAACAAATACGTCACTTTATCGGTGGGTGATGTAATTGTAGTTTAAGGTTTAACTTTATATTGGTCAACAGTATCAAGTGTCCTTGAGCGAGACAGTCAGTCTTTATCAACTCCGGGGAGTTTCTCTCTGCCTCACCCTGACCTCACAACTCCCACTGGAGAGCAAAAACTGAATGTCACATTGACCTCCTGTAAGCTCATACATGTCAGGCTGAAGCTGCTCATAGTTCATAGTCCTGTGCGAGGACTCTGTCTTTAACAGCGATCATGCCCAAAGTACCATTTTCAGCTGTTATTCTGTGGGCAGAAGGGAAAAGCCTTGCACACTCTGAAATCAAGGACACCACTACATCTGCTACAGTATTGTAATCTTTTTTTTTCCATTCACAGTGTGAGTGAGTTTTTAAAGATTATTCTTTCATCTAATCGTGTTAGAGGAAGTACACCACCCTCTTACTCAAGTAAAGGTAACAATCACGCAGTGTAAAAATACTCCATTATGAGTCATACATTCTAAATTTGACCTACACATAAGCAAATGTATATAAGAATTATTATTAGCTCAAGGTTCTTTTACTGTTCTTGTTCTTGTTCTTGTACTTATAATCGCTGGTGGTCTCTCGCCTTTCAAACATCATGAGAGAGCCACTGCATTAAATACATTATATTACTGGATCTTTATTACTGGTGCGTTGACAACAGCAACAATTTTAATATTATAGCTGGTCAAGATATCAACTTTTAACTACTTTGTTCACTGGTTGTGGATAATTTAAATAACTGGGAATTTCTTTAGGAATTTGCACCACTTACAACTAAGGTGGGTCTTTTTAATTATCATTTATCAATCATCATTTTGTTATTATCTTGTCTTTGAGGTCCTGTGTTGTTGTGGGGCCCCAACATATTGCTTTAAGACTTAGTTTACATGCTCATGTATGGCATATTTTATTTAACTGCTTTAAACTAACTGACACACAAAAAAACAGGTAGTATTTCCACACAGGAGTACTGATTAGTTTCTAAATAGATCGATGTATCGCTGCACCCCTATTAGTTCCTGGTTCTTGCGCATACAATAAAAGAGGTCAAACAAAAATTCTTTGTCCTAGGACCCCTAAAATAAGTTCACCCACCATGCTGTTGGGTATTGCAATGTGTGATGATAATGAAAGTTAATCAGTGTTTTCAAAATGAAAATGGTAACATTTCCTGTGGGGGATGAAGTATTCAGATTCTTTACTTTCCTTTTTTTTTTTTTTTTACGAGTGAAATAAGCAATACCACATGGAAATGTGCTTTCAAAAAATAATCACATTCAAAATGTACCTCACAAATATTACCAACAGAATGTACAAAGTGTCAAACAACATGTATCTTTTTTGCACCTGCAATAGAGACATGTGATAGAGTATAAGTGTAAAGTAGCACACAAGTAAAGTACAAGTATTGTAAAATTGTACTTAAGTACTTGACTAATGTACTCAGAGTAATTACTGTTCTTGTGTTTTACTGCTCCCTGCAATTTCTCCCCCAGCCACCAGGTGTCATAGCTGAGTGTTCCACACAAGTCGGATCAATCCCATTTGTTTGTGAGGAAGGTTTAAGCAGAAACGCAGCGCTCTCACAGCCCCTAACGCACACACAGTCACACACACACATACACACACACACAATGACAGATGACTAGACACCTGCTCTGCAGCCTTCATCTGGACGTGGCCACAGCATGTGGTGGAGCTCGATGCCCCCCTGCAGAATGAGATCATCTGAAGGGGGGCGCGGAGTGAGGCAGCCCTGCAGGTCCCTGCCACTGCAGAGACAGACCTGGCCTACGCTACAGCCAGGGTCAAGGACGGGGCGCTGCTAAAACACTCTGCCCTGTCACTTCCTTATTGTGGTTGCGCACTTAAGTACTCGTGCGCACACACTACCCCTGCATAACCTCTGCAGTGCCTTTCCATCCCCGTGGTTTCACTTTCTACAGGATTGATTGAGAGCGCAGACTGAGATTGAGGCACAGCATAACATACAGGATTTGTAGGGGAAATTTCTGGAAGGAATAAAAAATCCACAAGGAGTAGAGTTCCCTGACACCTGTTATAACACAAAGACACAGCTAACAGTGAACGGCAGCCGCCGAGGATGAAATCACCTTGGCGAGCAAGCTTTTGTAGTGCCACACTTCGGGAAGGTTCCAAGGAGCACTGTTTCATGTGCTGCTCAAGTCTGCAGTGTTTGAACTCCAGGTCCACACTGACTGCAGCAGACAACCTGGAGGCAAGCCAGTGAGCGAAAGAGGGAGTAAGGGAGAGTGACAGAGTTAGAGTCAGAGAATGTAGCGAGAGAGAGGGAGAGAGAGACAGAGAGAGAGAGAGAGAGAGAGAGAGACAGAGACAGAGAGAGAGAGGGAGAGAGAGAGAGAGGAGGAGGGAGGACAGGAGGGAAATGAGAAGTGAGAGAGCGAAGATCAACAGCAGGGATTCTATTTGACAGCCAGTAAGTGGTTTTGTCCCTCAGATCCCCTCAAATAAAACAACTGACATGTGCAGGTTTGGGAGACGCTTGATGATCTAGAGCCAGGCCCAACAAACAGAAGCACGTTAGTGGGATAGAGACCTAAGTGCATGCTTAACACTATATCCATTTCATCACAACATGATTGAAATAGGCAGGGAATAGCAGGCCTGACCAAATCCTCTTATCCGATTTGAGGCCATTAATCATTCCTGCCTCATGATGTAATTTTGGGAAACATGTCATTTCTCAGTAACAGGTAGGCCAGAATACGGATGGGATTGGCTCATGTGCAGCTAGCCTGTTGTTGGACCTTATACTACTAATGCCCTTATTGCACAGCTGTAAAATTACTGATGAATACAAGGAGCGGTTTGCTGCAGGCTGTCAACTTTGCCCATTGACTGGGCCACAACCTTTGGCCAGCGTATGCTGGGAAACATTTCAGCTCATCAGAAATTCTTCTCAGATGTGGCCGAAATTGCCTGGAGGTCATAAAAAATACATGCGCGCTACCCTGTTGTATTTACCATCAGTGCATGTGTTTAGGATTATCTCACATACACAAACACACACACATATGATGGATGCGCAGGCAAAAGCAAACAGATGCAGACAGACAATGTAAAGGTCTTTTTACCAATAGTTGCTTGACATCCATGACGCACAAACAACTGCCATTCTCTCCCATGAAAGGCGATCCGCTCCCTTGGCACGGAACCAGCAGGTGCATTACAAAGCCTCATTCATTAATAATGGTGTCCGCGTCTTTCTGTTACACAGGTAAACATCTTCTCATATTTGTCACCATCCCTCAAAGTCCTCACATGAGACAAGGCTACACATGTTTTGCATTTTTCTTTAAGCATTCTAAATGAAAGTTGCTTTTTTCCCCCCAGAGCGTGATTGTGCAAGAACACCCCGCCACACCGCGCTTCCACGCTCTGTATCTCACGTGCCGTGTGCCAACCCGACCCCATTGCCAAAAATTGAACTGACCCACATGGTAGATTCTTCTGCAAAGGGAACAATGCTAACTGCTATCAGCAGGAGTGATGTTACAGGCCACTGGGAGGTGACATTAATGAAGACGAAGGGGCGCCTTCCACCCTGCTTCTGCTGAACTAAAGTGACCTTTGACCCCCTGTGGTATAGAAATGAAAACTGCCGTTTTATAAGAATGTTCCGGGTTGGGCTGTGTCCGATAAGGAGTCATTATGTGAGGTGGTTACATATTCACAGAGCTGATAAGAGCAGGTGAAACATAATAGGACTGGCAGTGGTTTGAGCATGGTGCGTATGTGCTGGGGTCAATCTAAGCATATAATAACACAACAGACTTAACATAACACCCAACATCCATAATGCAAAATCAACACTGTAACACATACTGTATTGTTCTCCATGAGTTAGGCCCTCTTCGGCTTCCATCATGGAGATTGGTTTCAGGTTTTATAGACCATTAAGTCATGTCTCCTGGGTTCCAATATTCCCCATCCATATTAACATCCAACCTAAAATCACCTTTGCCCTGGAGCAGGTCCTCAGAGACGTGGGGATCATTGAAGGGCATGTCATCAACCACCAAAACAGCTGAATCTGCAGATTGGATAAAGTGCGGCTGTATAAATTGGGCAGGAGGGCAAAGTGGAGAGCTACTCTGATTTTGAAATATTTATGACCCAACCGTAAACCATTGTCTCATTGTGTAAATAACGGCTTTATTGGAGCTATTCACCATGGATGTTCCATAATAGATAGATAGATAGATAGATAGATAGATAGATAGATAGATAGATAGATAGATAGATCTCATTGTGCCTGAACAGTATGAACACCAGTCTCAAGGAGTGCGGTTAAGTTTGTGGCATTAGTGTTTTCAAAGAGGCAAAAGGCAAATCTATACACCTCCACGTACAGTTATTCACACATGCTCCAGCTTATCTAGTTCTTGTGACAGGCCTTTGTGCTGTCACCTTTGGAATAACATAATCTGCACGGTGACAAAAACCCTGTCGCAGAAAAACAGATTTAAATGAAAAGAATCCAATGTGCTCCAGATTAGGTAGGTTGGGAAAAAAGCCTGGCTGATTCTAAAGCTGCTCAGCAGATCACATGGCACAGGCAGCATCACCTCTGCGAACAGTGCAGATGGAAGTGGGAACCACTTTGGATCCTCGTTTCTTACATCTACATGTGAGATATTGGGCTTTGCACAATCCCTGCTCTCTACTTATGGTGTGACATCCGTGTCTAATAATAAGAGAGGCAGTAGAATTGGAAGGAGAAGGGGGGGCTGTTATGGGACATGGAGATTCTAGTACATTCTCTGACTGATTCTCCAAATCCTGCTCCTTGTGCGTCCCCCTGTCCACCCTCCTCCACAGCATCTCTGGTGGGATCAGGCCAGAGACAGGTGGCCACTGGGAGACAGGGGAGCAGTCAGGCATAAGCAATCAGGCTATCAGATACTCCCATCCACACCAGCAGCACAATTAGACCTGAGAATCCACAGTGATCTGACAGAGACGCCTACCACAGACCCAGTCACACATCTAAGCGCACGCACAAAAACACGGTCACACACATGCACAAACTAATGCCTATTACGAAACTATTACACCCGAACCCTTCAGCCCTGACACTGCATCTCATTATGCATGAAAAAAAAATTGCTGTTATGAAGACTTGCACAGCAGACAGACGCAACTTTACTCAAGAGCCGCACTGAACTCCATGACAGCCCGTGGTAACCTTATGACAGCAATTTTAGAGAAGTGCGGGTATTAATATGCTAATGACAGCCCAAGTAATGGAATCAGGAATGACAGAAAAACTGTAGCAACAGGAAATTCAGGAACTCGTGTAAGCAAAAACTGGGTCAGTGAGACTCCAGTTACAAGTACGAAACTGTGCTGCTGGTAGCTAATTACTTATCAAAACTATCTTAGAGGGTCTCCCAAAAGATGATGCCCATATGTATATACACTATGCAACAAGCTTGTCTGCTCTGCCTGTGGCACTGACTGGGATGTCTATAGACAAGATGCAGCGGCAGCGCAGACCATGGGAGTGACGCATTGCAGGTACAAACACACCAATCAGAGAGCGCGATTTCTTTCTGCTACGTCTTGTGCCCCATCACGCAGTAGCAGAAAGTATTCATACGCCGTTATATAGACCACCAAATATGCGCAATATAATTGTAATATCGACATTAAAATCTCCACAACAGACATACACGCGCAAGACAGATCTCTCTCGATTTTCACGCGTGGTTAACTATTCACACAAAGGCGTTTTAGATTATTTCAGTAACTGAGGAAAAGGGAAGTTGGCGGATTGATATTAAAAAGAGGAGGAGTTTAGGATAGCCGTTAAAGGCGAGTCCAGTTGCCTCTTTCTCAGTGTGTTCATAGAGATTGTCAGTCTGCCGAGGCTTCGTGTTGGCATTTGTTTGTTACGGATTTTCTCTTGAACCGGTCGCTACATCTTCATCCAAATGGTAAGGAAACTAGGTTTTTTTTAACAACGCTCTCTCTCGGAATCGGTTGGCAGTAGCTCAGCGGTTGCCATTTCTTTAAAAATGTGCGAAATTAATATCGATAAAACGTAACGTCACCCGTGTGGCTAAGCTGCAGCCACCGTTTACGGCGTGCTCTTACAGCCGCAGTGCTCACCGAGTAAATGACAGCTTGCTAGTTGCTAGGTAATGCTAGTTAGACAGAGGTAGCGTAAGCTAAACCTGCGATAGTCTGAATAAATGCAGTATCACTCGTCTGACTAGCTTCGCAACGTTAGTTACCCTTACACCCGAGAAAGTTTACCGTCGCCAGTTTCCTGGATAATGTTGCTCTTATGCAAGCCCAGCTGCATTCAGCTAGCTAATGTCGGGGTTCGCTAAACTGTGATGATGGACGAAAGTATTTTAACCGGTAGTGATGGGCGCCGATTGAGAAGTAACGTTCACGATTAAGGTAAAAGTAACGACTGCTGTATCAGACAGCAATTCTGTGCCACACTAGAATTTGACTAATGTTTGTAATGTTAAGTGTGAGCCGGCACTTAACGGTAGCTAGCTAACTTTAGCGCCCTCCTAGCTAACATTTACCGCCAAATTGTAAGTCATTCATTGTCTGTGGCAAAGTTGGCGTCATCGAAAATTCAAATGGAGGCAGAGCTGACGTTTAATAGGCATGCTCTCGTTATTGTTATTTCCGTATGGTGCTTTCTCCCAAGTTCAGTAAAAAAGGTTGTCTCAGCAGCATGAAAGCGTCCGTTTTGTATAATAGGACAGCGACTGTTACCGTTGTTAACGTTAACCGTCACAGTATTTGGCAGCTGCACGGAAATGTTTGCAGCAATTTATATAAATGGGCGGCCCTCCCTTGAGTTCCCCCATTTCAGTATTCAGGTGTTGATCCAAGATAGAAATGCTAATTTCAGACTGTTGTGGTCTTTGGCATGCTAGTAATTGCTTCATCTTTTATTTTTCAGGCTGATCAACTTACAGAAGAGCAGATTGCCGGTAAGACATCGCTGCATTGGTCTACTTCTTTTCTCCTATTCTGCAAAGTGACCTGCCTTATGGATCCTGCCATGGCTTGCAGTGGATTTATACTTTTACCTTTTAAGGCATTCTTCAGGGCAGCCTACAGGTCATAAAATGGGAATGAATGAAACTGCTGTTGCCGACTGGCTCTGGAGTGCAGAAGGACTCCCTCATGGAAAACTTTGCATTTTCATGGTTGCCATGTAATAAATGATGTAATCTGGAAGGGCTGTGTGTTCTGCTGAGGTGTTGGCAATCACCTTTTACATGATGTGTCCTTTGACCTGGGCGTGTTCTAATCAGATGGAATGCTTAAACAACAATTGCAGTACTCACTTGGGCTTAGTATACCTGACTTCTAAGATGAGACTTAGCTGCTAATCTAAATCGTAAAGGAGTGTTTCAAGGTGTTGTTGGCAGTGTGTGCCAAGGGATATTTGCTGTAATGTATGCAGTCCATGTCTAAAATGTCTACTTCCCTGAGAATATCTTCAGGTTCTGTTGACTTAAATCTCAAGGTTTTACAATATGCTGATTGTACCCTTACTGCTTTTTAATGCTTTTCAGTTAATGCAAACAGCAAGATATGACCATGCAGTCGTGCGTTCTGTTGCTCGGGGAAATTAACAGTAATTTGAAGTGCTGTAAGCGTCTGCAGCGAAGTGTGGATTCAATAGCCTGTACTGGAGGAGTTGGATGCCTCAAACATTTCCTGCAGTGGATGCAGACAGCAGGCCTTTCCTCATAACTAAAAGGGTGTTGCCCCGTGTGTCTGACCTGGCAAATGGCAGGGCAGGTTGTAGTTTTTATGACTCTGACAAGCTGCTCTATGCCACTTCATATTGCCCATTGGCCTCATCACACTTGATGAGTGTGTCATCGTTCCACATCCCTCACAGCTCCACCGAACCACGCAGCCTGTCATTTGCTGTTTGATGTAGGCTGACTGCCCTGCTGCTTGGTCTCGTGGTAGTTGTCCTTGTTTAGCCAAAAACGACTGCAGTGGGAACTCAAAACAGAAGGGCTCACCAGTGTGCTGAAGCTAGTTTATAACTGAAACATGAGTGATGTAATGCCCTTTTAAGTCTTGAGCTAATTCAGGGTTTCGGTCAATGTGATTGGCAGACTAAAGGATAAGATGAGTTTGCAATGCAAGGTGGTCTGGAAGCATTTACATGGACTTGGATGTTTCTTATTTAGCCCTCTGGTGTTGTTAAAATCAGCTGTGAATATGTAGTTATATGCGTGACATCTCTTGCTTTACTAAAGACGCTCGCCCACTTCTCTTTCCCCACAACCAGAATTCAAGGAGGCATTTTCGCTCTTTGACAAGGATGGAGATGGCACCATCACCACCAAAGAGCTGGGCACAGTCATGCGCTCTCTGGGCCAGAACCCCACAGAGGCGGAGCTGCAGGACATGATCAATGAAGTGGATGCCGATGGTGAGAACTCAATCTGGCTTTTAAACTTGTTAACAACACACTTTCTGTTAATGTGCTGGTTTGAAATCCTTAATCCATGTCTGTTTTGTCTTCAGGAAATGGAACGATAGACTTCCCAGAGTTCCTGACCATGATGGCCAGGAAGATGAAGGACACAGACAGTGAGGAGGAGATCAGAGAAGCATTCCGTGTCTTTGACAAGGTACATGCGGTCTGTACTCCCACAAGCACACACATGCATGTCCAGCAATCAGTTTACTGACAGAAATTTTTTTTCAGGATGGCAATGGATACATCAGTGCTGCTGAGCTGCGCCATGTGATGACAAACCTTGGGGAGAAGCTGACTGATGAGGAGGTGGACGAAATGATCAGAGAAGCAGACATTGATGGAGATGGACAGGTCAACTATGAAGGTTGGTAGACATTATATTTTACTTAAAAAAAAACAAAAACAAAACAAACATTTTGTTGCTTGGGTCATTCATCCTATACTGAGTCACTGAATTTTTTTTTATCCCCCCCCCCCCTCTTCACTGCAGAGTTCGTACAAATGATGACGGCGAAGTGAAGGCCTTGTACAGATTTCGTATATAAATAATTTGCCTTTTTTTCTTTGTGTAATTTATCTGTAAAATCTTAATAGCCCCCCTTCGTCCCTGCCCCTTCTGCTGTCCAAAGGAACTGCATGTAAACTGCATAGGCTCTTGTCCCCATGTCCCTTTCTTTTGCTGTCATGGTGTTTTGGAGTGACGGAATGGTCATACAACCAGATGCCTGTGGAGGCCCTTGGGAGCCGAAGAACTTCGAGTCTTCCCGTTTTGTGTGCTCGGGGCCCCTCTGCGCATGGCGACATTGGAAACCTGTCAGCTGGTTGTCACTTGGCAACACTGTTGGCATGGAAACAATGTAGAGGAGTTTAAACTCTGCATGGACTACGGACAAAGTATATATGGAAATCTCTCAGCATTGCACTACTGCAAAAAAATGACACGGGTGTATCTCCTAGGTACTCGTACAAACTCTTTTTGTATCTGCTGTTCTATATACCAGAAAACGACTAATCTTACCATGCTTTTTAATGTTTTACTCACTACTTTTACTTTTCTTTCTTTTTCTTTTTCTTTTTTTTTTTTTTAAATGACCTCTGGTCATGCCTCAAATAATCCATTCCAAGTTGTATATTTTTGTTTTCCAATAAAATGTACAATCTACCCGGATTTGAAAATTGTCTTGTTTTCTCAGTCATAATGGATTTAATGGATCCTTGAGTTTGTATACCCTGTAATAATTCCCATTTTGTATTGAGGACAGGATGCTCCGTTTTTGATAGGATATTTTTTTTCTTTTTTTTTTTTTTTTTTTTTCCTGTTAGAATACATATGAAATGTTTTACCATTTTAAATTTAAAGTGTCCCCTGTTAATTCCCCAAAGCACTGAGGAGCATCAGCCAATGCCTCTTAATGTTCAGATAAGCTCAGATCAAATCTGTATTGTCATTAAAATAAAAGCGCCGAGAGGGATCAAAGGCTTCTATTTTGAAGTGCACACAATGGTACTCAACATTGGATTAGCCTTGTACTGTCCATCTCCCCTACTGACTACATAGGCCATGTGTTGTCTGCTACTGTTGGCACAGCACCATGTAGAAGCTGCCTCATGTCTTATTTGGCATTTGCCCCCAGTGATGAGGTGCAGGTGATTGAGCGTACATCAGAAACCATGGTGTAAATAGAGGTGTACCTGTTTGTTTAGTTTTTTTTTTTTTTTTGTTAACTTCTGATTGAGTTTGTTACAGTAGCTTGCAGAGATACTAAGTTTGTTATTTTGATGAATGACAAAATAAAGCTCTATTGTGGACCTCTGCTCTGCCTCCTGTGTGAATTTTATGCTGTTTGCTTTTAGTTTGCCATTGATCTTTTTACAGTGGTTTAACCAGCACTTATTAAAGTAGAAGAGATTTTGTTCAATAAAGGTATGTGAGGATTTGGAAGTTCCTTGGGGAACAGTGAGGGCTGCAGTTGTTTGTAGCTTGGCCAGTCATGCATGTTATCCAGCGGTCCCTGTGGACAAACATTTAGAGCATTACAAAATGCGCTGAAGTGACAACTCACACACCAAGACAGACTTATCTAGAGAAGTAATTAACTTATAGTACCCTGATTTGATTTTCCTTAATCGTGTGTGTGTGTAGCTATAAATGAACAGACGATCCCTTTCTGAATCTGCACAGGAACAAATTCAGTTCCAAGGCATTGAACTGAAAGGAACACCACGACCCACATTGACTTCAGCTGTGAATTGATGACACACGTGACTTTCATCCTGTCAAAACCAATTATCACAAGACTTAAAAAAACTTGCAGTTGAAGTGTCATCACAGTCTACTTATAAAAAAGCTGTTAATTACACAACATGTAACACTAGTCTCAGCCCTCCTCTACGTCCACGCATTGTCCAAAAAACAAAGACTGTATCATCAGGTACCATGATGAAAAGTACAGGACGACCTATGACAGCATCTCCTGTGTGCTTTCTGTGTCTCTGTGTGTCTCATGTACTTTCAGGTCACACGAGACTTCCTTCAAGAGCAGTGTAAACATGAATTCTTGGCTCCTTTGAACCATGTGTTTCACGTAGCCTAGCAACGGGCCGAATGTTGTGCTTTTGCTCCCAGAGCGAGGTTTTCACTTCAGGTGATGGGTGTTTAGTTCTGCCCTACTGAGGGAGGGAGTGTGCCTGACATCACACTTGGGCCTGGTAATGCTACAAGGGGTAAAATATTTCAAGCTTCATGCATCCAGAAGACAGTTAGTGAGGAAAGGATTTGTCAGGGTGAACTGTCTGTTTTCAGGGAACCCATCCTACTATACACAACTACTGTACACTAATGTCTACATCACAGCTTCACTCAGAAGAGGCTAAAATACAGTCACAACTATGTTTCGTGCTCTCTTATTTATCTATTTCATGTTTATTATTCAGAAGTGTAGTATTTAAAAGACTCCAGTGATGAAGTGTAACAAAATACTTTCACTCAAGCACTGGACCTAAATGCATTTTTAAGGTACTTGAGTATTTCCATTTCCTTCTGCTTTGTACTTCCAGTCTACAGAGAGAGGCAAATGTATGTATATTTTAACTCCACCACATTTATTTGATAACTTTAGTCACTAGTTACTTTTCAGATTACATGCTGCATCAAACCAGAAGTCAGTGGTTGTGCCTTTAATCAGTCTGCTAATAGTATACAGCACATATGTTTAATTTACTTTTGGTTAAAAATATTAATTAATTGCCAAAGAATTACTGTTGAAACTTAAGACAAATTTAAGACTTTTACCGGATCACTATTCATATAGGTGACTCATTTCTACCAAGGTAATATTTTAACATGATATATCTTCACGTTTACTCAAGTATGAGTGTTTTCTCTCTTTTTTTGTTTTTTGTTTTACAACACTGGACAAGAATCTTAAATAGAATTAAAATTGTATTTCATGTTCTATTATTTTACTAACATCAAAGGAGAGGATAAGTTGCATAATAGAAGTAATCCTCATTTGACTGGACCCCAGGTGGTATTCAGACTTTATTTTGGAAACCAGGGCTTAAACACAGCCTTGCCCCTTCCAGACTTTCAGAGGACTGACACATGAATTCCTGTTTTGTCTGTAGTTTGCACTGTAATGGCATTTTTTGTGTCTGTGTATTCTGATCAGTCTCACAGTACCCCTCCAAATATCACATGATGGTGGATATGATATAAGCGACTGACTGCAGTACACACAGTAAGTACCTTGGGTCCTGGCTCGCCATTGTGTCTTAGTCTCAGTCAAACTGGTCGGGGAGTCTAAATTTAGCTCTCCACCAGGCCAGCTTGTTGAAAAATTGATCGATAGTGGAGTTGCTGCTATAGTAACAGTCGCCGTTTTAATGGTGGTCAGGTGTCACCGGATCCCCAGTCAAGCAGACAGTGCACGACAATGAGTACAGTGCAGTATACTGCAGCATGGAAAAACAAAGTCGTCTCTGCAACCGGCAACATGTCCAGGGGTGGTAATAGAACAGATAAGGTAAGGCTCTTTACAGCCCTCATAACTCAGTGTGGTTAATGAGGACACACCGATCTGGTAAAGCACGGGATGATACATGTGGAGATGCATCAACACATTGCTGGCATAGCAAAGTCATCACAGCAAAAAATAATCTAGTGCGTCTTGGCTCCCATCCTGTTCTTATCTTCAGGGTGATGACAAGGTGGACCTGTGTGGCCGGGGGAGCTGGTGGCTGGGGACACTGAAAGTAGGTGTCATGCTGCAGTGTGCTTTCAAAGAGTGCTGTCTGAAGAGCAGAGGTTGTAACATCAGCTTAGACGCTCGCCACTGGGTTGTCGATTAAATGTGGCCCACAGTCTTATGTGTAGATAAAGTAGATTTTTTTCAGTTAATGGCTTTTATTACAAAGCACCATCCAATTGTCTGCATCCATAGTGTGCTGTCTGCTACACTTACACCACAGTGAGTCCAGTCCCTAAGTGCCTCACAGTGCACTCATGGTAATAATGCATCAGACTAATTAATTATCAGTTTATCTTAATGTGATCCCAGCTCTCAGGCTCAATTGATAATTAGCTGCCATTTTCTTTCTATAAAGGTATCCCATCCCGAACAATAGAGGCGGCTTTACATTAACCATTGCAAATGAGCAGCACACGTAACTTTTAACTGTGGTATTCTTTACTGTCCAGCCCAGTAAAGTGCTTATCTTCTTCCAGGACACGCCCGTCCCTGGTCTCTATCATGTGCGTGACTTCATCGAAGAGGCTGAACTGAACCCAGTGAGGAAGACCTATGGGTTCAAAGGCGTGGGCAGAAAACCCAACACTCTGGGCGTACGTAAGGGGGATCTGCTTCTACCCGGGGCTTACAACTACACTGACTCCATCCAGGAAGTCCTGATGCACCCGGCGTCATACTCTTTCAAAAACTGTCCACGGCCCGACATCGTCACCCTGGGTATCAGGGACAAGGTGGGATTTGGACATCACTTTTACTGATCCTGTGAGCATATCCAATTGATCCACACATCTTATCATCCCTTTCTGAGGGTTAGTCAATAAGTAGTTCTACCTGTGCTTCCTTCCTTGTTCCTGTTGCACCTGAACGAGGAAAAACATTTGCGTGATACATGCCAGTGATTTTGTGCGATGTCATTGAGACACGGTAGTAGTATCATACCAAGAAATGTAACTATGAGCCTACAGCTGAAGAAGAGGACTTAGGACTAAGCAAGCAGGAATGGATGAAAACACTGCTGGTTTTCAAATAGGTTTTCAAAAAGATTAAACTTTACAATTTTTTCTAGAAGGAAGAATTCAACAAATATGTTCTCAAAGATTTCCTCGCTAAGTATATATTTTTTTTTAAATGACAAAAATGGAGCTGAAGCTGAGGTCATTAACTTAGCTTAGGATAAAGACCAGAAATAGCTTCTCTCTCTCTCTAGAAGAAAATATACCTACAAGAAACTCCAAAGCTGACTCACTCACACAATGTATCTTGATCTTGTTGTTTTTATATAATTGTGCATAAGTAGGCAGCCTCTTGGATTCTCGTTGGAATGCGGCGTTTTCATGTCTCAAACCAACCCGACTCTGAGGTATCCATGAACTACTTGTCATCACCGTGATGTGCATAGAGACGCTTTGCAAAAGTACTGGGTGTTTCATGCTGAGGCTTTTTTTCTTGGCGACAAAAGTTTGTCCATCTGCCCAGGACTTCTGTGCAGAGTCTCTTTGGCTACGAGCAACACGGTACCAAAACTGGCAACCCAACTGTGACGACAAGATTTAGGAAAGCTGCCCAGCTGTTATTCGCCAAGAAATAGTTACACCACTGAAGTCCTCCATAAACCACTAATCTCCATTTTGACATGGGTGAGGCCAGGGGTTGTTAAAGTCAGGCACTGTGCTGTTTCCACCTGCCTTGAGTCTACATGCGCAGACACCTCTATGGTCAATATCTTTAAAACTTTAAGACATTTACTTCCTTTGTATGATGATGCTGTTACTTTCCCCAAAATTGGAGTCTGCGATGTGGTAACCAGTCAATAATATTATATTATTAGTTTGATATTAGGCATGAACTATCATTAACTCATAGCTCTTTCCACCAACTAGCTTCAGGTGTGTATTTCTTAAGAAGTATTCATAAATGCCTCTGTTTTGATCGATACCTCATCACAGTACTTTGCTTAAAAATGCCTGCAGAGGACTCGCTGAAGAAGAAAACAGACGCTGTGTTAGAAACAGAAGCCAGCTGTTGGCGATGTTAGACAAAAAAGCAGCCTCATGGTGATACTGTCATATATGTTTAAACACTTTTTAAGAAAATCTTTATTTCCCTTGCCAGCACATAAACACATCACCGTGCGACTACAATGTGACGCCAAAACCCGTGGAGAAGATCCCCTGCAAGTAAGCACCCGACCAAGAGCCTCTCTTTAGCGCTCAGATCACAGTTGAGCAGACAACCCGTGAATCATCCCTTGATTGCTGAATCCTTCCTCCTCACATAACTTCTCCTTCCCTCTCTCATCTCCTCGCAGCACAAAGATGGAGGAGCCATCGCCAGGCTGCTCTCTCATTTTCTTTGCCTGTGATCGTGCATGTCCTTATCCCTTTCTTCCCTTACTGTTCTCCTCCCTTTTCTTTTTTTTTTAAATCTTTTGACAGCCAACCCCCCCCCCCCCTCTTCCAGGCATGTGATGTTTCGGTCGACCGTGCAGCGGATCACCTTTCCACCTGTGAGTATCCAGTCACCAAGACTAGTTATTAGGACCATTCAGTCTTTCCATTGCCCACAAAAAGGCTTCATTACAATACACTTTCAATAGGTTTTGGTTTCAAGCTATGACCTAATGTGTATTTGGCATGTGCTGTACAGGAGCTAGTTATGACAACCACAAGGGTCAAAAGAAAACCGATCCCACTGGGTGTCTGATTGTATCATTTGCCCCATTTGCAGGCCCGTTATGGGGCTGTACTAGCTGACCAGTCAGCTTTGGTTCATATTGCAGCCTTAGCTGTGTGTCCATGCTGGTAGCTGATGGATATTTGAGCCGTGCTGGCAGCTGCTGAGTGTTGACAGAGAAGGAAAGGCGCTAAGAAATCCCGAGGGTGTTATTACTGCAGAGTTGGGAGCAGTTTTCTGGCGTTAGTGGTGTCACAGCGACTCTAAGACAAGTTTATTGTCAGAGGTTAAGCACGTATACAAATCCCCCAGTGAAGTCAACTGAAAGCGCGGATCATTGAGACGCCTGACCCAACAGAAGCGGACAGACATTAGGGGATCATGATTAAAGCGTCTTAATGGTTTACACTGGAGAAATCCCGGTCCATCCTGAGACAGGAAACAATAACTTCGGATATCCCTGAGCCTCGCCTCCGAGCCCTGAATATAATGAAAAAGATTTCCACACATCCAAAGAAAAACCTCCAGAGCGCTGAGGATGTTTGGGAACACAACAAAAAAGATAGATTCTCTTTTTTTCTGATTTGACTTAATTTCCCCATCCTGGGGCAACTGTGTGTCCTAGATTTACATGTTGTGCTTTTTCGCAATATCGACTGCACGCGCTGCTCGGAAGGAACAAATCCTCCCTTGATATTCAAACCTGTTTGAATTAAAGTCGTAATCCCAGATATTTTCATAGGAATATATGTCTTCCTCTCTGTTTCTATGGCACAGAAGTGATTCAGCCTTCCACTGCTGCATGAAAACTTGCCGACTTGCCACTTAGTGCCACCTGTAGATCAATGTTTACATTTTGCAGAAATGTTCATGCTACCCAGAGGACGAACCCAAATTGGTTCCCTGTCTTTTCATCATCATCATCATCATCCATCAGTAGGTCAACATAGTCACTTAAGAGAAATATCTAATCATCTACTCGATGGACTGGCAAAACATTTTGCAGAGATGTTCATGGTACCCAGAGGATGAACCCCAAAGGTTTCGTTGTTCACTTGACTTTTAAACTACCAGCACCATGAGGTTGTCGTTTTTGTGTTTTTCAGTAAAATATCTGCACAATTATTGGATCAACTGCCATTGAATACATTAGAGATATTCATGGTCCCACACAGGATGAATTGTTGTACCTTGAATGATCCCTCGACTGGGATTAAATGGTTTTAGCTCAAAAATAAATATGTCTAATACTAATTTAGTACTAATGAGCAAATGTTAGCATGCTAAAAAGCTGGCAATCACTGGGAAGGAAAACAAACAAACACGTTTTCCAATACATTTAAAGGTCTTTCACCAAACAGAAACAGGTCAAAGTTTTGAAGTTTCACAGACATCCACAGCATGTGCCAGTTACCTTGCCACACAGGAGAACGTTTCGAGCGTACTGTGCCACACTGGGAAAGTAGGCCAGGTGCTTTGGCTCGAACACACTCACACACACACGTGTGAGCGAGTTACACTACTGTCCATCGGCTCCTGTGAAATACACCTGCATTAGCACCTCTGGGAGCATCAGGCAGGCGTGCGGGGCCCAGCAGGCTACTTGCTGAGGATCAAGTTAACTGGCAACTGAGATCAAATGGCATGTAATGGTAGCAGCCACCCCGCCGAGGAGCAGAGGAGAGGAAAAGACACCTTCCTGTCTCCTTCTGTCAGAATCAGAGAGCAGCTGAAAATGAAAGGCTGGTCCTGTGTTCAGGGACAGGGAGGCAGTTTTATGTCTGAGGGAGGAGGGTGCTGGTGGGGGGGTGATGCTATTTCTGCATGGCACGCCGCTGGTGATGACCAGTATGTGTGTTAGTGGGTAAGAGGAAAGGAGAAGTGAAAGGCAAGGGGGGAGAGAGAGAGAGAGAGAGAGAGAGAGAGAGAGAGAGAGAGAGAGAGAGAGGGCACACTGACTTTTTACAGAGATTAACCCTAAATAGAGATCACAGGTGAACCAACTACAACACATCCAGAAGCCAGCATGGATCATAAAGAAAAGAGTCAAATGATGTCATAGGTCTTAAACATATGAGTATGGGACCCTAAAATACATCTGGTGTATATGGTTGGTGCATGCTTCAGATGACTTGAACACAGCATTGTATAACAAAAGGCTTCCATTATGTTATGGGTCCCGAGGGAGAAACAATTCCTCTCACACATGGCTGTAAAATATTTGAGATCGTGATAGTAGGTCATGCCTACACCATCACCTATGCAATTTGACTGAACACATATTGTTTAGTACTCTGTCAGCTGTTTTGTTTTTTTTTCGATGCTTAACAACAACGTTTGAACTCAGGTGACACCGTTCTCCTCTGAAAGTCTAGGCTTGAATGTGTTTTTTTTATGGGTTTTTGCTTAAATGTCTCAAGTAAGGTGTTTGGGTTACACTTTTTAAGATGTTCATGTTTTGTTCTAGCACCTAAAATGCCTCAGTTGGTTTGAATTATAAAGCTTTTATGTATCTTAAAAGAGGATGTCACGGACAAGTGGCTAAAGGAGGCTACAGAAGTTGTCCCTTTAAACATCATTATGGTGAACACAGGGACTCATGTACTCACTAGTCCATCTCTATAGGCTGACTTTAGTGGCAAACATGTTCAAGTAGTTTCAAGTATAGCACAGTAAAAAGTTTAATGTCTGTGACATGAAGTAATGTGACCACAGTGTCACTTGTTCGTAGCCTGACGTTAGCTTTTGACCTCTGGTGATTTCATTTACGCCTCAAAAATCATTGGTCATGTTTGTCTGTGGAGATTTTCTTACTGAACAAAATGTGTCAGTTTCATGAACTTGTGTTTTCCACAGAGTTTATTACTGGCAATAATCCGATATTCAATTTGAATTGGCATTGGCTTTTTGTCGAGGGAACCAGGGCGATGCTAACTTCCAGGTTGGCTGAGAAAAAAGGCCTCATCCCAATAGCACTCGATAACAAGCCATCGTTAGCCAAACAAAATCAAGACATCTTATACATTCTACATTTATCTGTAACTCTTCCTGGCTACCCAAACAAGCTAGAGCTACATGCTACAAGCTAATGTTGAAAAAACAAATGGAGGGAAAAAACAAGATACAAAAATACAGAACATAACATTTCATCTACTAGTTTCTTACCTGATCAAAGTAAATAGACTACAAAGGTGGTCAGGCTAACGATGACATGCTAGCCTTGGCTTCCGTGTATTAAGGGTGAAGTATATCACATTCAGCCAGAATGACAGGACTGGCTTTAACCTGCTGCATTACCAAACCAAATCCAATACAAGGAAGCTAATGCTGAAAAAGAAACAAAACCTCAAACAAGTTAATCGCGTTCACCTGACAATGGTACAACAAGGAAAACAGGTTACCTGAGCAAAGGGAAGAAAGTATGTTTTACTACACACTAAAGAGTCCATGCTTGGTTTGTTCTTCAACATATTGAGGTTGAGGTGCTGCATGCTTAGCAAAAGTTTAATCAATGTGGTTTTAAGCAGCTGGGTGAGCAAACTTATGACCAATAAACAAACTATGTTCTACGAACTAATGCTAATTGACTTTTTAAAAAAGATAATATTGGTAGAAAGTCAATAGAGGGGGAAAAACAAGCTATGTGAGTTCAGATGACAAAATACCAAGAAAAAATTTCATCCGTTGGTAATAAACCCTGAGTGCTCATGTGCTATTGATTATGTGCAAGCTGTGGTCTACAGCTTGATCACAAACCACCTGATCAATCCATCAGATCTATGAAAGCTTTTATCTCTGACCACCTCAGAAGGAGGGACCCGCTCCGTGCCACTATAATCCACGGACCAAACCAGTGAGAGGCATCACTTCCTGCTTCAAATCTACATTGCCGCGGCTCCACTGTGAGCACTCAGTGAGTCCATTTCCTCCCATCGAACTACATTTCCTCTTCTGGTGCACACGGGCCATCTGGGAACATACCCAATGCTATATTATAACCACTAGTGGTATACATTTTTACAGCTGTATATCCTCTCAGCTGCATTGGAATTCTCGATGAGTGGGTTAAAACACAGTGCAGTAACGTTTTGATTTAATAATGATCTTATCATTGTTTTGACGGAAATCCATGCAAGTCGAAAGAGATAAGTCACGATTTGGATAACTGGAACATACCATTTCATGGAACATTACACCATTGCATAACAGGATGCAGTAAAGAAAACATAAGTCATTAAGAAAAAAAAAAAGAAAAAAACAGCATGTCTGCTCTACTTGAGCTCTGTGTGTGTGTGTGTGTGTGTGTGTGTGTGTGTGTGTGTGTGTGTTGTCTGTGTATTCCACAGAAAACTCCAGGACCCGGCGCCTACGAACCTTGCTGGAAGTTGGGTGACCGCCTCGACACCGAGGCCATAGACCCGCCGTTCAGCCTCTTCTTCCGCAACACAGTCTAGTGTGAAATGTGTTCCCTCGCAATGGCTTGATGCCGCGACCTCATCCTCTTCTCCTCATCCTGTCAGTTTGGAGATCCTCACATGACTCTACCTTATTTAAGAAATGACAGTCAAGTAATGAATGTTCAAGAGAAATAAAGATTCCAGTCTCTTATTACTTGGACCAGTGTTTATCTGCATGTCAGTGAAGCATTTTGCGGTCTGCCAACGACATAATAAGCTACATCGTTGCGCTCAAATTGCTTTAGTGATGCCGGCCAGGGAAGCAGAATGATCTTATCTGCAACAAAGGGTACTTCATTCCACTTAACTACATGTTCCCGGTATTGCTCTCTCCCTCCACCTCTCCTCTCCCCCTGCCCCTCGCTCCTCGTTCCCTCTCTGTCAGCAGTCAGGCTGCTTTGCCTTCCTACAATCTCTGCCCTGCGATGCACTCCGGAGGAGGAATGCTGCTCAGCCACGCGTCACATGCACATAGCTTAGCGTGGCATGCTGCACCCTCAGATAACACATTTCGGTATTAGGGGCCAAGGCAGTGTCGCACAATAAAACAGCTATTCTTATCGCTACCTACTCTGCATACTCTTTCTTTGGACGAGCTCGAACAAACACGGTCAATGATGTCGGGAACACAGAGAACGGCGGCGGTAGGAATCGCCCCCGTGTTCAACATGATGGAGGTGTACATAACGACGCATCAGGAAATAGAAAACAAACACGTTGGGGATATGTTATTAGCATGATCCTGGAATGTGTTTTTAATAATTACTTACTCAGAGAAGGGTTTTGCTGAGCACACATGCTCCACACTCATGGTCAGACACACTCACGCCGAGCGGCAAAATTTTGGGTAACAGTTGTTGAACCAGCGCAGAGTTATATTGAGTTCGCCCAAATTCTGTTATTAGATCCAAGGAAGAAAATCTGCACCGTGTTAATCAAAGCCCACTTTCTTAAGCTTTATTTTAGTCTTGTATCTGTGATAGAGGATGAATAATCACCCATAGCAACAAAAGGAGTTGTCATAAAGCCATTGACAAACAAAATATAGCTGTGTCACAGACAGAAAATCTGTCACGTAATTTATTTTTTTTAACAAAAAGAAAATTCCCTTCCCAATTCATCATCGCTGTAGCAGCTTGCTGTGTCCCAGACTCCTCTGTGGCATGTTTATCATTAACAAACATGGCTCCACTTTCCTTTTCTTCTTTGGTGGATGTGTATTAAAGATGTACTAATCAACAGATCACGCTAGTTTGTGTGATGGAAGAGTTGTGAGTTTTTCCTGTACATGTAAAAAGGATTTATGTACCACCTGCAACTTCAAAGCTTCTGTTACGTCTCACTGCTTTCATCTGGCTTGTCTCAAGCTGTTTTTTTTTGTTTTGTTTTAAAGGAAAAAGCTCTAATTAAACCCACTTCATGCTACCTGCCCTGAACCAAACGGCAGGCAGACAAAAGTAAGTGGCTAGCTCGCAACAACACAGTGAAGGGGCCAGGCATTCACTCACAGCGTATGAGAGCCGCTAACTGCTGCTGTTACTTGTTCCAGTCTAAAATTAGTAAATGAGTTGATTAAGTTGGAAAATTGGTTTATGGACTGATTTATGCTGAAGATGTCCTCTGACAGAAGTGGTGCCAAGTGTCACGCAAAAGCACTTTTCAACAACAACAGGCAGATTGTGCTCCTTTTTTAAAAAAAATACGTCAATGGTGAGTTTGACCATAAACATTATAATAGGGTTGATCCGGAAACTGTGCGGTCTTTGTTGAGCTAACAGTTACTGCTCCTTTCTCTCTGTCACTAGTCTTGGTAGACCTAAGTGGCATATTTGTTCTGCTGCTAATGTGTTTTGACACTGTTGTGATCTGGATAGGCTAATATGCCATTTTAGGACTACTCAGGGAAATGTGCAGTGTTTCTCAGGATGTGCTCATGTTGAGTTTTCCTCGGCCTACTCTGGTCGTATATTACTCTCGCCGCCTGCTGTATCAGCTGTATTGTCTCCCATGTACACCTGTTAACTGTGTGTTCTGTGTGTCTCTCCCTCCCACTGTATGTGTGCATGTGAGGAGTGTGACAGGGAATGCACAATACATGGGGTTTGTAGCAGACGGGTGTGTCCGACAACATGAACAAATTGAAAGATAAGATTCTTAAGCATTGTCTGAACTCAGTAGCAGCGGCTGTCCAGGTTTTTTGTTCTCAGTGTTTTTTTTTTTTTTGCATGTAAAACACATCTAAAGTAAGCTAACGCGTGGTATTTGTAGCTGCTATCTTTTTGTTCATCCAACTACAAACTTTAGAGATTACACAAGTGTTCCTGTCACATTGTGGTAATAAAATATCACAGGGTTGTCATGTTGTCCTCATAAAACCAACAATAGTTTTATGTAGTTATATATCTAGTAAAGCTATATATATAGTTTATAGTTTCATTTCATAGTTCTTGGCTCCAGGGAAAGTAAGTAGTAACCTTAAATAGAAAATCTTGCCTTGTCATCTAGAGACAGGCCTGGCAACATGGTTATCATGTTAAAGGAGACATTTTTTTCAGAGGGTTAGCTTTGTATTTTTCCTCTGTCTGATACGCTGTTTTAGCTCCTGTCTCTTTAAGGCCCCCCCCCCCAAGAATACCTAGTCTGCTTTGATTGGTCTGTGCAAACATGTCTGACCCAGCACCTCTAACAACAGCAGAGCAGCTGTGCTAATTCACGAGGTATACATTTCTACAAATGGTGACATAGAGTGATGTCACAAAGTCACAGAAGTAAAAACGAGGCGTTTCAGCAGCAGTGTTTTCTGTGGGAGATGGTAGCTTCTGTTGGTTTGAAGACATGCTCCGGAACCAATTTGAAACCCTGAGGGAAAAGAAAACAACAAAAAAAAATGTATAACAGGCTTCTGTTAACTTTCCTGCATGGAAAAATGTCAACAGCTTTTGCTACACCCAACCCGCCCAACACAACAATCGGTGTAGTGTTCAACACACAAAGTGAAGAGGAGACATTCAGAGATGTCACTGAAAAACCCAGCACGTTTTTTGGAAAAGCTAAATGTAGAGACTGCTTTCACCCTAGGAAAAACATCTGAGAGGTCACAAAAATAACTTTGAAGATGCAACCTGCTTACCATGAAAAGTGAGGTGGGGAATTCATGTGACAGAATCATTAAGTGACCTATTACTGTATATGTGGCCATCGTGTATTGTAGCTCTTGCAAATAGTTTTTTGTAACCATAAAAAAAATCTCAAACCCCCTCCAATATCGATTCATGCATCTGGTAAGGACTGTTCTTGTCTCCTGCTCAAAAGCACTTCTGGAAGGAGAACACTGACGTAAAACATGGACGAGATTAACAGATAATTTCCAAAACAATTTGAAACTTGTGTGGGACTGTGTGTAATGAGGCTTTGGACCGGCTCCTTAACACGGACTGACATCGGTCAAGCATTCTGTTTGGGACAACAGTCAGGCTGGCCGTACTGAACGTTATCACGGCACATCTCCTTTGCCGACTTTAATCTCCACCACTCTGTTTTCCCTCGGCTGCAGACACTTAAGAGCTTGAAGTGGTTCGAGAGCCGGGCTCTTATTCCCTCTGTCATTATTCTGGAGACAAAGGAGCGCACACTTCCGCCCGGAGAGGAAGACAATATTATTAACATGGGGCTGTGCATGCGGCCTCCGGAGGGCCGGGCATGTGTGTCCTCTGCTTGCAAAGGAGACAACAGTGAGTGAGAGAGATGTGAATGTGTGTGATGAGCAGCCATTCTGCCTGTGGTCAAGGCATCAAGCCCCCAGTAATCTCTGTCTCTCTCAACCCCCAGCGCCCTGCCATCCTTCTCATCTCAGTGATCTCCACAGTCCACACACTGATCTCTGACATATGCCTCATACTGACGACTTAACACCCTCCGTCTCCCACAGCCTGCCTCGACCACAGGCACGGCTCGGCACCCGCTCTTTCGCTGTCAATCAAAACACCCCTCGTAGACACACATTGCTTCAAAGAATACGCACGCAGCTGCACGATGCGATGAATGCAACGCGCAGGCATGCTCTTTTGATCCTCACATGGGCACATACACTCAATTCTTCAAGGTTCTATAGGCTGGTAGAAGAGATCTAAACTACTGCTTGCCTTTTCTGTATTTGGGAAAATTTGAATCAATACTGCAGAGAATCCGGATGGAAGGCACTGCACGAAGCCTTCCACACCCATATTATCTCTTTATCTGTAGTTTTTTGCCGAGAGGCCAGCTGAAGATGCTGGCACAGTGGACTTATATCATTTAAGGGTCATGGGAACATCTGGTGTCAGGGCTGGTCGCGCCGGCAGCCCAAACATCAACTTCAGCTTTAGGGAGCAGCTTAATGAGATCCGGTCAACACTCAGGAAGCAGTGTGGCACATGAGCACGGCCTGGAATAAATCTGTGTTTCTGGCAGCTTTCGACAGGAGGTGACCCCGCAGCCCAGCGGTACACCTGGGCCCGAGTCGAGGACGTCAAATTAACAGCTAACCCAGTGCAACACGCTGAGAAAATGTGACCCTGCTTCAGAATGATGACGAAGGCAGACCACGGGAATTTCCTAAGAATGTTACACAAGGATACCCATAATCCAATCCCAGTGTGGGACAGATGTTATTATCAGTCGCCAAGTCCCTGCTAAAGGTCGCCAAACAAACAAATCATCAAACAGAGAGGCCATTGTTTGGTCACTGACATTGTTCAGCACTAAAATGGCCTGTCAGTATCACCGGACCGGCCAGACTCTGTCTCCCTTTGTCCCTCGCTGTGTCACATGAGCACCTTGAGAAACTCCAGCCTGCAGTAAGAGGGTCAAAACAGAGAGGCTGCAGGTTCAGAGGTGCTGCTCCCTCATGTCCCCTTTAAGTCTAGGTCACATTCACTCTCATCACCACATCCCACACTGAGGGTGATGACTGCCCAGCTGAGGAATTTAGTGAGCCGTGTGACACACCGGGAGGGTGACCAGGTATCCTTTTACCCCCCTCAAGGTGCTGACAGACGCATCGGAGCAACATTACGCTTCTATTAAATGACATTTAAAAGTTTAATCAGCTCCAATGGCCGACTGTTAGCGAACAAGAGGGGGTCATTGTTTAAGTGGGTAATGGTGCTGGCACCATCACGGCGTGTGTGGAAGTGGACCAAGAGCACCGGAGGCCGATCAGGTGAGCTGGAGTGATTGATGGGAGGGAACACACTGCCGGCCAAGCTGCCATTTACTGTGTTATCGTGCCCGGCGCTCGACAATGTCAACCCCATAAAAGAGCATCAGAGCATGTCCCAAAACGGTGGTGTGAGAGCAATGTGAGAGCAATGTGACACTCATTTCATATCATTAAGGGCTGCTTGTAGATAGCACAGAAAAAAACTATGTAGTGTGTTTGGAAAAGTGGCCTTTTCCCTTTGTTTTGTGTTATTCACAGCACTACAATATCTTTCAGAGTAGTATAAAAGTCTCACTTTCTTGCTGACAGTAAAATAACTGATATCTGTCCAATTTGACGCCACAGCTACGAGACAATTCACTTCTCGTAAGAGATAGTCCAACACATAATCCCCCACCAAACCAATACTTGTTACATGTTTCATGTCATTTATATGGTTTTGGAAGAATTAAACAAAAAGGAGATTACATGTTAATTACATTACATGTGAATTAATTCCTACCCTCTCATTGAAGTTACTGCACAACAAGTGATAGGAGAGGGTAGTGGCTGAGACAGAGACACTGTTCACTCCTTTACAAGACACTATACTGTCAGAGTGATTTCAAAAGCAACTATTGAAAGGTGAAAAAGTGACATAATGTTGCTTTAGACCATTCCCACCTGTAAAAATTATTTGCTCATTCATTTTCTGGTGACGCGTTTGTATTGCAGCATGCATTGATGAAGGCAGATGCAAAAAATGCAAAACAAACCCAAAACATATATTGAGGGTTTTTACTGTAAAGTCCCTGGACAGTGGTCAAGTTAAGTCAGAATATAAAGCTTGCCTGTGTTGCCTGAACTCCTTACCTCAAGGCTGTTCAACCAGCATGGGCAAACATTTGCATTGGACTCCGCTGGAACACATTTGCCCCTCTGGTATGGACAATGCATACGTCTGTGGCACCGGCCGTTTTTATTTATAAATGAGATTATGGAACCACATCTGATCCTTGTAACCTCCATCGCACCCCTCACCCATCCATGACTCCCTGGCCTTGTTTGGACATCACAATGGTGGTTTATGGTTTCCTTGTTGGCGCCCTGCACCGACACCACCCTGCCCATGCCCTCCATATGCCCCTGCATGGTTGGCATCGACATGCACACATCACCGTGACCTGAATACCAGGCCCCGACACACTCAAACACACACACACACCTCCTACTCAATGTGGTCAGCAAATTTGATTGTCAGTTACTTGTTATTGACCACCATTCAATCTGATATGGCCGCTACTTATTACATGATGTGGCGTGTGATGGTTGTGTGTCCAAAGCCACCATAAATGGACAGCTGATACCCATTGTTCCCATTGTTCCCCATGACTCCACCCTCATATCACCCACGCAGATGCTCAGGTGTAGAAGTGAGAGCGTAACCAGAGCGACACGCCCGGGTGCTCTGACATCACGGTGACGCAGGCGCTCATACACAATGAGATATTATGCATTCTGCTCATTGATCCCAGGTGTATATACTGTGTGTGTGTGTGTGTGTGTGTGTGTGTGTGTGTGTGTGTATGTGTGTGTCTGTGGTGACACTCGGTCAGCTTCATCTGCCCGTTGTCATTCTGAGAGGCTTTGCAGCAGGCCGCTTCCTCCATTAATCCGTCTCCTTTTACCAGAGCTGTCAAGACCATGGCATGTGTGTGTCTGTGTGTGTGTGTGTGTGTGTGTGTGTGTGTGTGTGCCCGAGTGTGTATTTAAGCATGTGGACTGTACCGCACAATGTGTTCCTGTGCCCCTCATTGTCAGCGTGTGTGCGCGCGTTGTGTATGTGTGAGCACACCATGTAATATTTCACTCCTTACCCACAGGGATTAGACCATTCATCTCCCGAAGCCCCTGTGTAGGTGTCACACACAGTGCTAATGAGGAGAGGACGGAACAAGGGAGAGCCGGCGAGCAAGGAGGGAAAAAGTAAAAATAGATTTTTTCGGATGGCAGAAAAAGAGAGGCGACAGTGATCGATAATTCCTGCGAGGAAATCGAAGTATTGATGAATGAGGGATTTTCATGCCGGGAGCGATGGGAGTGTGGGCGACTGTGGAGTTTTATATAAAGACAGGAGAAGGCAGGGATTAGAGCTTGTAGCCCTGCAGGGAGGGAGAGGGTTAAAGAATGGAAGGTTTTGCTGAGAGCAAAGGCAGGGACTCTTCCCATAACACAAATCAATTGACACGAGCCTGAGACATTGATTATAGCTGGCTCATACCTCACATGGTAACAGCAGACATCAAACAGACACTGTCAAGCCTGTAAAACCACACAACGGGGGCATTATCTGCCTCTTGCTGTGTGTGTGTGTGTGTGTGTGTGTGTGTGTGCGCGCGTCTTGCTTGTGTATGTGTGTATTGTTCAGCAGACCAGATATCTCTCCGCTTCCCCAGTTACTCAAACAAGGGGATGGCTGCTAGGCAACCAAGCCACATCACATCACATCAGGCAAGCCGGGAGAGAGCGAGAGAGACAGAGAGTGTGGAGGGAGAGAGAGATGGGAGGAGGAGGAGGGAGTTTGGAGGCAGAAAACTGTGCTGGCAGTATTACATAAGCCGGCAGCCCAGTCCCACTGCTCACATTAATGTGGTTAGGCACTCGGAAGTGATGTCCATTAGTCACAAGTGACAAGGCAGGTGAAGACGCAGCATCCAGCAGTGATTTTATAAAAGCCATTGTTGTTTATATCGGAGAGCATTACGAACAGATGAGTCAAACAAAAAACAAACAAAAAAACAACAACAACAACAACACACACACACACACACACACACATTATGAGCAGACGAGTCGCCTACTGTACCGTACAAACAGAACAAACAGGGACTGATAACACCCCCAGGGGAAGAGTTTTAAAACAAACACAAACGCATGAGGATACATAATATGAAGACACACACACACGTACATGATAATGACATATGGAATGATACGCAGACGCCCCTGCTGGGAGACGTATGAGCTCTCATTTGAAGATGAGAGGATGTATGAGTGTGTGTTTGTGTGTGTGTGTGTGTGCGCGTGTGTGTGTGTGTGTGTGTGTGTGTGTGTGTGTGTGTGTGTGTGCACATAAAAGCTGCGTCAATCAACATGATCATCAAAAAAACATCAAAGGCTGAAATGAAGCGGCAGTGGAGCTGCTGCAGTGACTGACAGCTTGTACATAATCAATGTAGCTGCATCTCCAGCATGTAACACAACAACACACATTCAATCTCAAGATGTAACCAGCACATCTCTGCAACGCGGGAACCATTAGAACAAAACCCAATGATTGTGATGATTAAACACATCTTTCGTCACTAATTGCAAAAAGAGCTATCACTTCTCATAACTCCATAGGAGACGTACATTGTTACATCATAACACTGTTTTCTCTACACATCGCTCTGTTATCTGCAAACATCTGAATCCCTTTGTTGATCTACAGCAGCTAACTTACTAATTACAGACACTAAGGATGCTTATTTATAGTATTTTGGGAGCAGACTGACAATGAAAGTCAGTGAAATTGGAAAAGTAATTTGCGCATGTCTTGTTATTGACATTAAACTTGTTAAAGAAATACTTATTTGCATTCTTACTGAAAGCTAGATATGAAGAGTGATATACCACACTTATATCTGTTTGTTAAATATGGGAGATACAGCCAGGAGATGGTTAGCCAAGCTTAGCATAATGACTGAAAACAGGCTGAACTAAAGGGTTTGCCTGATTATTTCTTAAGCTAAGCTAACCACCTCCTAGCTTAAACTTGATATAACAGATATGAGAGTGGCATCAAATCTCTGAATCACACTCCTGCCACGAAAGCCAACCGCCCTTTTTTGAAAATGTATCAGCATCAGTGAATAATTATCCAGCAACATGCCGCCTCCTTTAACCCAAACTTCCACCAGAGCGCAGACCCCTCAGAGCTCCCTGGGGATGATGGTGAAGGGCCGGACGGGGCAGGAAGCCTCCAGATCCAGGGCTGTCAGGAAGCAGTCTGGGGCCTGGCTGGAGTCCCGAGACTGCAGGGCCTCGCCCAGACCGCTCCACGCCTCGTGTGAGGTGCTGTGGACTTGCACAGCATCACGCAGGACCTTCTCCCCGAGGTGGACACGCCCAGTTTTAACCAGTAGACGCCCCTGGATGGACAAATGGAAAAAAGAGAGTGTAAGAAATTAGTATTCAAGTTTTTGGTTTTAGAAAAAATCTGCTTGCTCCTTTTTGAGGTAAGTTGTAACATAAAGGTTGACCTGTGGCATGGCCTTTTAACATAAAGAGTGGTGACATTACATTTTACATTAGTATCTCTAATATTGTTTCTCTCTCAAATGTCGACCATTAAAACATTTGTCCAGGCATGATAAGACCAGCAGATGTGAGGTAGAAGTAAGCAGATGGTGGCTTTTTACAAAAAAATCCAAATCTTGGATTATAATGCCTGCTGTCCTGTGGACTAGTTTAGTACGGTAAAAAAACGGCAGCAACAACAACCAGCAGTACTACACTTGCGTAGAGTAATATTCAACTGTACAACTGGAAGGAAAAAAAAACACAAATCATGAGATTAGATGCAGCCGTGTGCTGAAAGACGATGTGGTGTGTTGGGAGTCAGGACAGTGGATCTGTGCTCAACCTGCTCGGGTCAGCGGAGAGACGGCTCATCAGGGGGACCATTTTTTGGTCAATCACGTGATGTAAACTTCACATCACTGCTGATGATTTGCCCTACTTTCAGGTAAAATGAAAGGTTTGTTATTTACTGGTCTCAGTTAATGCCCTTTAATACAGATCATGCTGAGACAGCTAATCCATTACAATGCTGTTTTTAGTCATAGTTGGAGCGTAATCTCGTTGCAAAATCTGAGATTCAGGAAACCAGAAAATCGGACAAATCAGCAAAACTGGATGTCCTGGAACTGCCATGTAGCTGTCTTGCAGCGTAGGTTGTAATTTCCCCTCTTATCTTAATCATAACCTGAAATATTATTCACCTTTCTATTATGAATGTTTGATCCATAGAGGTTTTACATGTGTCCAACTTTCCTTGAAATGAGGACAGCGATTTATGTGCCGTCATTACAACGTAAGGTATTTGGGCTGAGTGGGATCTTGTGGGTGGGGTCAGCGGGAAAACTCTACTGCGCATATTCAGCTAGCGGGAGGTAAACCTGGAAGCTGCAAACATTTGGCATATGTGCCAGGCAAGCTCATCTCACTGGACTGAAAGGGCTCCATCCTTGTGTTCAGCATCAAGGAGAAGTGGCTGTGCGACACTGTTAATTACTAGTTATTTTCCTGAACATTGAATTTAAGTTAAGTAACCCCTGCTCTACTGGAAAGCAGAGAAGGGTTTGTGCTAAATTGTTCAAAACAGTCAAAGACATCGGAACGTTCCTTTACAGAACATGTGATTCCATAGAGTTCACTTGCAGTTGCGTGCTGGGCGACTACAGCCCAGGGCTGTGCCATGAAGAGTGGTGGATATGCATGCAATCTCACACTAACTGGTTTGATACTGTATGAATGTATGTACTGCATGTCTGTGTGTGTGTGCGTGTGTGTGTGTGTGTGTGTGTGTGTGTGTGGCATAAAAAGCTGAGAAAGCACAGAATGAAAGGTAGGCAACTAGCCCTCATGTCATCATATAGATATACAAGTTGAATAAATGATTGTTAAAGCTGATGCGTAAGACAGAAGCTGTCAGCGTGTTTGTGTGTGTATGTGTGTGTGTGTGTGTGTGTGTGTGTGTGTGTGTGTGTGTGTATGTGTGTGTAAAAAGGAATATATGTGGGATAGTGAAGGATCTGCTTCCACCATGTTAAAGGTCATGCACAACTTTGTGTGAGTGTGTAAGTGTGCTCCGTCTTGTCAGAGCTCGGCTCAGTTGGAGCGCTGTGTGTTTGAGAGCCCAGCAGAAAAGGGCGTCAAGCAACTGACCAACAGCATGGAGTCAAAACAGACACACACACACACACACACACACACACACACACACACACGCACACACACACACACACTACAGCTACAGTGTCACACGCACACTCAAGGTGACAACAGGCAGCTTGCACAATATCATCGCCTCCCATATTTTGACTATCTGTTACACACACACACTCACACACACACACACACACACACACACACACACACACACACACACACACACACACACACACACACACACACTGAGGTGGCCTGAGGTCAGACAGACAGTCTTGTTATGTAGTCTCTGCTCACAAGCTCCAGATTAATTGGGCTGAAATTCACATAGCTGTCTAGGGGCTCTGATGCAACTTTCAATAAAAGAACACACACACACACACACACACACACACACACACACTTGCGCGTTCTCTCTTCCTCTGTTCCTCCTTTTCTTCGCTGCTGCTGTGAGGAAAACACAAAGGAAGATCCAAACACTTGGGTACTGAGAAAACCGGTCACGGGATGTACACGTCGGGTTACAAGCTTGTTTCCATGTGTGTGTGTGCGCGCCTGTGTGTTTGTGTCTATATGAATGTGTGAATGCATGAACAAGTGTGTGTGGGTTGCATGATGTATTCTTGCCGACGGTTTGGCCACTAGCTTTCACATCATACCGTCTGTGCTCTTGTCTCCAGACTCACAGGGGTTACATTGTTCCAGGGTTTCTATCATAAACACAGTCAGCTATTGGACTAACACACACACACACACACACACACACACACACACACACACACACACACACACACACACACACACACACACACACACACACACACACACACACACACACACACACACACACACATACTCACACCAACACTCACACCCTTCCATCTGTGCCACATGTCAGTTATGCTGGTAACCATGGAAAAGTTGATCCTTCTAGGTCAGCGGCTCAATCAAATAAACACTACTGTATATACAGTGTTCTGATATAAACACAGTTGAGGCCCGACATGACAAACTGACAGGAGAGCGCTCACACACACACACACACACACACACACACACACACACACACACACACACACACACACAGACACACACACACACTGGCCAAATGTTTTCTGTACTTAAAGGAAGAGTTCGGCATTTTGGGATAAAGCATTTGTTTTCATGTTGAGAGTGAGATGAGGATATCAGTCTCAGATCTGCACATTAAGCACAGAGCTGGTTACAAAACATGGTCAGACTAGCTCAGCAGGGGGAAGCAGCTAGCATGGCTCTGTTCAAAGTGTGTGTGTTAGCTTACCAAACCTGTAGGTTTTAATTAATCACTGTAATAAGTAATCTTGCTTTTGCAATTGCTTAACTATTTCTTGACAAACAACAGTTCATCCATCTGCCCAAAAGGCTTCTCTTGTCTCTAGCTATACTGCGCGTTGCCAGAGAGCACGTGCCGTGTTGATGATGTAATGGTCTCTGCAGGTATGATGGTACCAAACCTTAATGACAACCTTAATAAAGCCAGCTTAGGAAACAGATACATTTGGCAGCATGGATTTGTTAATGGGGGTGAAGTAAATTTCTGCAAATTCTTCGTATCAAATGAAACTTTAAAGAAGTGTGACCTGCAAACCAATGGCAGTGTTTCAACAGCGATAACCTACGTGGGAATGGAACACCATGATGTGCAATATGAAGTATCTATCGTGGCTTTTATTTTGAATAAATTGTGTTAACCTGTGTTAAAACTAGTCGTTTGCACAAATATGCTGACAAGGGCATTCCTATTAGCCTAGTATCTGTGTTAGGAACATATATATAGAGAGAAATATTGATTTATACCAGGAAAAAAAATCAATGGCATAAAAAATTATGATATTTTAGAGCCAAGGGAAAATGAGACATGAGGGTAGACCAGCCTTGTTGGGGATGAATTAAATAAAATGAAATGAAATACACCTGTTTATGGCTCCAGGTCTTCTAGGTCCTGTTTGTATCTGAATGCACATACTGTGCATACCTGACACACACGCTATATACACTTTGTAAAAAATAATGAAAAGCAAAGTGTTTCTCCGTAGTTCTTCTATGAACGTGTGCGTTTTGACTAAGAGCGCAATGATAACCTGGTCAGTTCGCTGCAATGCTGTTCAGTGACACATCAATTACTGAATCAGTTCATTGAAGAAAAGTGACAGAGTGAAACTCAGGTCATCTTTCAGATGTTATACTGACAAACACCTGACCAGATGTGTTAATGAACAGAAGCAGTAACACACACACACACACACACACACACACACACACACACACACACACACACACACACACACAGTTTATGCGTGTCACTGATGCTGTGTTCTAAACAGGCTGTGTGGTCGACATAACAGCAGTTGTGTTTAGAGTTGCTGGTTGACATGAACATGAACCAGGAGTTTAATGAACATGCCGCATGCTATGAAGTCAGTTTAACACTTCATTTTGAAGGGAGAAAAGGGCCTTCTTTTTAGCTTAACACTTAGTAACACTGGACCCTTGTGTTAACTTCCTGTCCCCTTGGTGATGGAGCTTATGAACAAGCAATAAGTAGGCTCCTTAGCTTGTTTCGATTCTCAATGAAACATGAAATGAGGTTTTTTTCTTGTGAACAAAAGAGGGAGTATACTGCACAATATGGGGAATATACAGTCCAGTAACTTGGAAAGGCATTGTGACTTCCTAGCGCTAGCATTTCTCAGCTGGCCACCATGCAGGCTAGCTCGCTGGCTGCAGCACGGGCAGCTACTATGCCGTCAAACTACAATAAACATATATTTCATGGAGAGATGTGCAAGATCAGCTGTTTCAACCTGCCTCAAGTATCAATGCTAATGCAAACATGAGATTGAGATCTACCTGCCTATCTCACTCTTGGATAGAATAAAATACAGTATGTTCAAAATGTTGAACACTTCCTTTAAGTTTGAGGTATCTGAGAAAGATAAACAAGTCATCGAGGCAATATGGGGAAGATTTTCTATTGGTATGAGAACGGAAAGTGAATAATAAGGAACAAAATGTCTGAGGGAGTACGTGAGGGGCAAACAGTGGAGGAAGCGAGTGAACAAATGTGCTCAAGAACATTTAGACTGCTACCAAGTGTTTCTGGCGTAACACTGATAAAACTGGTAGGCCATCTATTGGTTTCGCTTTAATTACTCCCAGCCATCTGTCTCCAGTTCTACCTCAGCTGATCCCATCGAGCTTGGCAGCGCAGGTTCGTTTCTTGTCGTGCCACTAAAGCACAACTGAACTGCGCTGAGCCAAACCGAGCTGAGTGGGCAACGGTGCTCCCATCCATCTTTCCAGCTAAATTTAAGCAGACTTTTTCGAAACGCTGCAAACAATACATAACATTTAATCAAGTGTATTTTCATCAGCTAGATTGAAGGAAATGAAAAAAAAAAAGCTTCCTGAGTGTCACAAACAAAACACACCCAACAGAGATTTGATTATGGGATTGATTAGCATTGGGGAAATTAGTTTTTGCTCTTGAGTGTCAGCTGATATTATTCATGATCCATGCTCTGCAAAGACGAGAAGTATACTTTGTAATACTCCAACGTTCCAACTACAGCTAGGCAGCCACCACAGAGATTTATGTATCAGAATAATATTTAGAAGATACAGTAACTTCTTGATTACCAAAAACTTTTTCTGCCTCGAGCAAGCGTTAAAAACTTTTCATCACATCGTTTGTATAGAAATTATAGGATGTAAATCCAGCTTATATATAAAGCCACACAGCTGATTAAAAGTCACAAATGTGTGATTAGATCTGGATCCAACGAAACTAACCAGATGCTGATCAGACCGCTGGTTAGCCAGATAGACACTGACATTACATGAAAACAAAAAAATCAGTCAGTGGCATAACGGTGATACGGATTAGTTCCCAGAAGAATACATCACACAAATTAACGTCTTAGACAGCGTGGAGACAGCTGAACTCTAATTTTAGACTCGCAGTCTGCTGTTGTCAACCAGGCTGCCAGTAGAGCTGAAGAGTTGTCACTGAGTAGACCAACGGGGAAATAATAATATGTCATGTACGGTTAAGTTTGGGTGCAAAATTAGAAATTGTTATGTAGTTTTAATCTAGACAATGTTAAGTGTGTGCGTGGCATTGTCCAGGTCCAGAAGCTCCATAATAATGCAATATGGCAGCCGGAGGGCATGTTATGTCACCCACCTTGTAACCCAAGTCTGTCTAAAGCCTGCAGGCTCACATCTACTACACACATACAGTGTAACCCAGTGGCCTAATGCCCTGTTGAACCAGGAGGACAGCTTTTACCTGAACCTTTAATCCCATCAGTGGTTAAGTCTGGGCGGGCAGGGAGGCTCCTGTATTTACCTCGGTCATGTTGGCTTGAACTTCCCTCACTTCGTAACTTTTTTTCTTTTCCTTCTCAAAGTAATATTAGATAGATTCTTGGAAAGTCAAAGTTAAGTCGTCTGGGTCAGACATGTTGAAAACGTCTGGCTGAGCATTATGACTGTGCGACGACGAACTTATTTTACATACTGAGATTTAAGGGAGGCGTGTTATGCTTTTTCTTATTCCCTGTAAACTTGGCCAATATTTAATGAGGTAAACTTAATGCATGTAGCAAAAAACTTCAGGCTGCTCTGAAAATGACTTTTCAACCTTTTTCCTACTTTTACAAGGAACTGAGCAATATTTCCTGTATTTATTTCGAAAAACATTTTCTGCTCATCCCTCTGATGCTAACTGCAACATTAGCTGCCATTAGCTACTTAGTTCAGCGTGTAATTAGCGGTCCTATTAGCTGACAGCTTAACCCAGGGGGAGCTTCCGGGTCTTCCACAACTCCTGAGTTACAGTTGCAAGACACCTTCCAGTCCATGCACAGTCAGCTAGCTGACTGCTAGCTGTACCTGCTAAATGAGCTCCATAGCTGCAAGGCTAACTGAGCTAATTAGCTAAGAGACAAATAAATTAGGGCCTCAACAAGTTCAGAGCTCCATATCACTATGACAGCGAGCCGGCTGGAGAGAATAATTATGTCGCTAGCCAGTCCCTGGGTACTGCTACCTGGAAGGCTTCCGGATGTCTGTCCAATCAGACCAAAGTGGGCTTTTGGGGAAGGGGGGCCTTAAAGGGACACGAGCTAAGGAATTGTGACAGACAGAGGATGAACTAAGGAGATTAATATAGAGCCAAAAGACTTATGACAACTGTGAATCATGAAAAGCTCCTGTAGTGGAGTCCCAGACTAAAAATAGGTACAGGGCTGGAAGAGTGCACAATAGGTCCCCTGTAAGAACTTAAAACGTATAAACACCTGAGCCAACAGCCTACAGTATGCCTTGTTTTAATCAGCATGATATGATATTGACCATGCTGAGCATCTCCACCTGTTTGCATGTACAGGATGTGTACCTAATGTGGTGCGTGTAAAACACAACATACAGCACGTCTCGCATCGATTCCTGCATTTTCAATGCTCTACAGATTAGAGCAGATAGACAAATATGTAACAGTGGAAAAATCGAGATGGCACGCACATTCTTGCATGTACACACTCACATGGGAGGACAGCAACAGGAAGGGAAAGGAAGAAGGAGAAGGATGAAGGAATGATTTAAAAAGGGGTGGCACAGGAGCCACAGAGGAGAGGAAGAGGAAGAAAGTAAGGAAGGAAGAAAGTGTGAGCGAGCGAGAAAGAGCTAAACTGGGAACAATGAATAGAGAGAGAGAGATGAGAGAGAGAAAAAAAGAGAGAGGTGTCAAAGAAAAAGGAAAAAATAAGTGAGCCCAGATGAGCCATACATAGCAACGGAGGCACCAGCCAACTCCCAATCGGCTTGCTGACGTGAGGCCCCCCCCCCCCCGAATTTTTCTTCCTCTCTCTCTCTCTCTCTCTCTCTCTCTCTCACACACACTCGCTCTCTCTCTCTCATTCTCCGTGGTTATCAGAGGTCTTGCTCAATAGAATATATTTCCCTGGTTGCTAGGCAATCCCATAAAGCGGCAAGAACGTGCAAAGTGTTATAAATAATGTATTTGCATTATCTAATCAGCTGACAACCACCCCCATCCACACAGAGAGGAGAGCGAGGGAGAGAGAGAGAGAGAGAGAGAGAGAGAGAGGGAGATAGAGGGAGAGAGAGAAAGAGAGAGAGAGAGATGGGGGCATTTGATAATTGGAACGCGATTAATTCAATGAGCAAGTCCTCGTCCTTGAGAGTATGCATGCATATGTGAAGCAGTGTATGAATATGCTTCTGTTGGAGGGGAGGAAAAGTAAAATGCGTGTGTGTGTGTGTGTGTGTGTGTGTGTGTGTGTGTGTGTGTGTGCGCGCAGCTGACTCAGAGCAGCCTGGGCTTCAGAACAGGAGGGATGAGATGTGGAGGATGTTGGGAGTGGGTCAGATTCATTTCATACCATCGCCGGAAGCAAGGCTGGGCTGTGTTTCAGTATCAGCTACCAATCGGAACACACACACACACACACACATACACACACATGTGCCGCATGCCACACGCATCAACCAAACACTTACCATAATGAGGTTAACAGCACAGACGGACTGATGTGTAAAAGCTGACACGGCTAATACTGAAGGGAATAACACAAAATAGATGCTATGGTTTCGCCTCTGGACCGTGACAACCAACAAGACATTAAAACTGGAAATCTGTAGCTAACCATTAACTCACACATACACACACACACTCTTACACACACACACAACATACCATAGTCCTATACTGGTTTCCCTCACAACCACACCCTCATCCATCCAAAAATACTCTGAAACCAGCAGCTGACCAGAGCTGTGAGTCACTGTCTGATCATTGCATTTCTCCCTCCCTCGCTCCCTCACTCACACACACACACACACACACACACACACACACACACACACACACACACACACACACTGAAAAACCATGTGGACACGGCTGATGCTATTATGTAGAAGTGGAGTGAGTAAAGCGGTGTGTGGCGAATAAGGGAAGATGGTCATGGTGTGTTGCTATGAACCAAACCACAGGGGCTGCTGAGCTGCTGCATGGCTTCCAGTTACGGGTTTCCCTTCCTCGCATTTCCCTTTCCTCACCTACGGTGGCTACTGGGGAGAAAATGACGACTTCATTCACTCTGGTTCACTTGGGGGAAACTGTGCAATGTTGACTTAAGCATTTAAAAAGACAACAACCCTGTCCTTTTGCTTCATTGCTTGTTCTGCTCTAACAAGAGTGCATTTAACTGCTGATGTCAGTCAAAATGCTGGAAATTTGGTTTTAGTTTTCAAGCTAGAGGCCAGCGGGAGATTATCTTAGCTAAGAGAGGGCTAGCCTGCTGTTTGCAAAGTTCAAAAATCCACCGCCTGATGGCTCAAAGCTCACCAATTATAATGTTGTATCTACTTACAAATGTAACAATCAATTTGTGATGTAAAAGTGGGTTTCCTTGTCTTTTTCGAGAATAACACCTTCATCGCCAAGTATTTTCTCTGCGGCTGTTATTTGCCAAGATTTTGATATGGTACGTGACTCCCAGTCAAATCAAAAATGGTGGACGCTTTTTTGTTTGTGTCTCAGAGAGCCAGGGGAAAAAGCTCCCCCACACTGAGGCGTTAACACATTAGACGCATAAACGTGTGGCATTGATTTTACTGATTTTCTTACAAAATTAGTTAACTATTCCAATAAATTGCACAGTATGGAATTTCTGCTGCGAAGGGCTCTGTCAGTGAAAACAATGGAAACAAAGGTGTAGTTTGATGAGCTCATTAAGAAGCGTGGAATCATAGGAATGTCTGTCAATGAAAATCTAACTCATTCAAAATGTTTTTACATTTAATGCTAATTATAAATGTTGCATGACGTGGGAATTTCTAAAGGAATACATGTGAAGTAGTACAAAAAAATAACAAAAGTGAATATTCAACATTGAATAGAATATATGTGTATTCTGGACATAATACTTCACAGGCTCTGAATCTATGTGAGCTTAATCAAATTTGAAAAAATTATCTTATGGTATCTGACAGTGTTGACAAACAGTAATGACAGGAAAAAAGTGTTTTTAATCCAAAAAAGTACAAACTCAGGAGGTTGGACTTAATATTTAAACTTTTTTGTTTCCAAAATGGAAACCTGCGTTCCTCAAGAAGCAGTGAGACATAAAAGTTGCACACACTGTATGTTATTGTAGTTTCACGGTCAGGCAGCTACCGATACTTACTGTGTAGCTACACAAACTGCATTTTCCACAGCCATAGGAAAAAAGAAAGGGTAAACTGAACGTGTAAAAATAAACATAAGATATCCGAGTTATTTTAAAACTGTGAAAAAATGGCGGAATATGATACTGTTGTTGCTGGATACTCTTCTTGCTCTGTTCTCATATATTTCCTGTTTATTTCTTCACTAAGGATAAAACACCCAAACAATAATATGCATAAATGTCTCTTTTTAAAGCTGCAGAGGCTTCACACTGATGATACACGTTGTGCGGCCATGTCGTCTTTTATCTGTTGCCCTAATAACACAATGAAAGTCGGGGAAGATCTTGAGGACATTCAAGGAAAGTACAGTATGTACTTTTGCAGAATAATAGTTCAAGTGTAAGAATATCCACCAAGAATGTCATCAGAATTCCCCTTAAGGCAGAGCAGAATAAATGGGCCACCGGCACACAAAGTGTCCACAGCAGATACAGTATAAAAATAAATGCATGGAGCCGGAGCAACAGAGAGGCAGCAACTGTAGGTTGTATTCTGGCAGGCGGAAATATGGGCAGCGCTCCAAATAAAATGTCCCACACACTGTCCCACTTAGGCTCCAACACAATGTAAGGATGCGACCATTTACCACACTGCTCCATTAGCATGTCTAATATATAATCCACAACATCTAGTATCCTATTCTTCTTCTTTGGGTCTATTGGTGCCTATAACAAAATGTGTATTAATCCAATTCGGACGTACAGTTTACTTTAAAAAAAAAAGTGCACCAATAGTATGCGTGCATGCCAAATCTGCGGAGGAGAGGCAAAATCATGCTTTAACACACACACACACACACACACACACACACACACACACACACACACACACACACACACACACACACACACACACACACACACACACAGTGAGGACACATCTGCCCTGTAAGAGACCCAGAGTAGGACACTGCCAGCTGGCTTCGATTCAACTTTTCACCCCTTGGGATTGGTTCTCCCACAGGCCAAATATGGAAGAGACTCGTACCTCTGTCTACCCCAACGGGACTGCGCTGCAGTACGCACACACACGCAGATCAACGCACCCACACTTAAGTGCACAGTAGGAGCAGGAGCATTAGCCTTATGTGGTCACAAGGTGGCCAGTGCTCAAGTCATACAGATATCAACCAGCACATCTATGGTCACTATGGAGACCACAGATATTGTGCACGAGTGCGTGTTGGGCAGTCTGAGTCTTGGATTTGAGGAATATCCCTCTCTGGTCCCTTCACCATGACAACAGAGAGAGTTCAAAGGTCAGAGCAGCTACGGTTAATCCAGTGGATCATCTGGAAGACAGACTAGAGCAAGGGAGTGGGAAGAAGTGGGCGAGAGAGGATCTTTATAGTGCGGATGTGAGAGAGAGAGAGAGGTAGAGATAGAGAGAGAGACAGAGGGAGAGAGACAGAGAGAGAGAGGATCTGCTCAGATGAAAGAAGTGTGGGGGAGTGATGATCAGCAGAGAGAAAGCGAGTCTTTGAGCAGTATTTGTCATGTGTTGGTTATGGACCAAAGTTTGTTTGTTTCTATTTTCTGAAATGTTTTAAAGTTTGCCCACAACAAATTAACAGGATATGAGTGAGCCATAATGTGATAATTAAGACTGTAATGACCACCGTCCTGACACTGACACAGTGCAGCACTGTGCTGCTAATGATTATGAGCAGCTGACATTGCTGTGCCCAGCTCGTGAGCTAATATTAGCAGCTAATAGCAAGCTAGAGGAATAAATTCTGTTGAATTAAACACTAAAAATGCAAATGTGATCAGCTAACATTTATGCCTCTTCTCAGAAATGGACAATACACAATGTTATCTGGTTAAGTACCTAGTGCACAGCTTTTGAAAAAATTAGGGATCTGTTCAGCTCTGCCAGCACACCTGATTCAACCTAATGAGGTACTGACCAGATATTGATTAAACATGCCAGGAAACATGTATGCTGCGATGAGGAATCACAGATATACCACTTGATATTGATTGTTGAATCCTTTCAAAGCAAAGAGATTGTTATCTCTGAGATTCATTCATAAACTGGTGCAGAGTTAGTTTGGCATTTTCACCATTTTCATTTTGTTTTGAGATTCTGATGGAGAATATGTTCCATTAAAGTCGGTAAATAAACTCAAAACACTATATGAATGTTAGTAAGGTAGTAATGCACATATATATAATTATAATTTCTCTCAATAGGTACCATGTAATGTACGTATATACCTAGCAGGAGGTCTGCATGTGTGTGCATGCCTGTGTGTTTCTATCTTTGTTTATTACCTGTTTCACACTGGACAAAAACTCACCAACACCCATTAACATCTGGCTTTTGTCTTCAGTGTGAATGTGTATAATCTGCAAATGATTCTGCAGAAGTCACAAGTATTTATTGACTCCAGCTCTGTTTGGCTGTAGTGAAAACAAAACACCTAGGCTGACATGTTAATTTTCACTCCTTGCCAGGTGTGATGCTATGACGCACATTTCAGTTAAGGCAGCTGGTTTGTTAATACTTTTACCCGTTTCTGTTCAAGCAGTGCTCGAACATTGTTATGTCTGTGCAGAGTTTGAAATAGATTTCAAAAGTAACCACTGTTGTCTTGTCACAGGCTTCTGTGTCATTCCAAGCTGCCTGATCGACACTGCACCAGTGCAACTCATAAAAGGGACGAGAGAGTAGTGAGATGTCTCCCTCCTTAGAAACTTCCAACATCAGCTCAAGAAATATTTATGTGTCTAATCACAAATATGATCTAATGTCCTCTGGATGGAGTCTGATGAGGTACGTGATCTGCTGGTCTGGACCATCTCTCTGGTGAGTTTGTGATGATGAATGTGACACTCAAGGAAAAAAACAAACAGACAAAAAAAAAAAACAGAAAGGCAAACTCAACCACTGACAAAAGAGAGGAGCCAATTGCCTGTTTTTAATGAGTTCACCCGTTTCTTAAAAAAAACACAAATACTTGCTAATTTTGGTGTAAGAACTGGTATATGAGTGTTTTGCAATGCAGTTAGCTAAAACCACGTTTCCCATTTAAGTACAGACTAGTGCAGTAAAACCTTTTTTCTTTTTAAATTGGAACAAATTTCTTCAGATACCAGATTGTTAGAATTCTATGATGTACATGAGAAACTACATGCCACCTAGCTCTGTGTGTGTGTGCGTGTGTGTGTATGTTTGTGTGTGTGTGTGTCGTTTGTGTGCACATTACAGAGAGCTGACAGAGATAAATGTTTGTCTAATCTAATTTAGAGGAATTTAGGAAAAGACATTTGTGAACATTCCTGTGTGTGAGACTTAATTCTCAAGTTCTTGCGTAACACTCAATGTTATGGAGTGAACTCAAGTAAAGCATTCAAAACATGTGCATAGATGTGTGTGTGTGTGTGTGTGTGTGTGTGTCGTTGTACATGAGTGTATGCACATGTTCGGTCTGCTTCTTATGTCAGTGGTAATCTGATGGACTCAAATAAAGCATGTTAGTGTATCCACGCATGTTGTGCGTGTGCGAGTGCGCAAACTGACCACTGAGCGGAATGGTAATCCTAATTTAATTTTGCAGCCTCCAAAGCTGTCACTGTCTCTCACCATGTGCACGAGGATGCGCTCTCCTGTGGGGTGGAGGGCCAAGGCCTTGTCATACAGGCCTTTGGCTTCGTCCAGTTGGCCCCGGAGCTCGGCCAGGTGGCCCCGCTGCAACAGCACCGAGTGTGAGTTGGGGAAGAGTGCGCTGGCCTCGGCGATGCAGAACTGGGCCTCCTTCAGCCGACCGTCCGCCATGAACAACTGGCCTGAAGGTGAGATGGAGGAGGAGGAAGAGGCAGAAGGGTGAGGAAGGTGAGAGAGACGAGTAGATGGGAAAAAAGGTAAAAGAGAGGAAGAAAAGAAACGGGGAGGGACAGGAGGGGGGGAGAGAGTGATGCAACAAGGGTAGAGCAAAGAAAGCAATGATGGTAAGGAGTGAAAGAGGTCGAAGGGAAGGAATGAGATACAGGGAGAAAAAGGATGGAGTGAATGAGAGATGAAGGAAAGATGGAGGAAGGATAATCAAGGGGAGAGAGAAAGGAGATTCCCATCAGTAACATGTGACGGATGACTTAACTGTGAGAGTTCAGCAGCATCATGCTCAAATGTAAACTGTGCCGTGCTCAAATACACATTGCACTACACTTGAACGTACCAACACACACACACAAACACACACACACAGCGTGAAAGACAGAGTGGGAGCGATGTAGTGCCTGGGAAGTCATGAAAGTCATGCCTAAATATGGCCATTGCATACTAAAGCCGCCTGCCTCCTTTCTTTGCTGCAGCTGGGAAGATGAGGACAAACCCCAGACACACACACACACACACACACACACACACACACACACACACACACACACACACACACACACACACAAGACGGACTCACGCCTACAAGCATGTCATTGTCCAATAAGACTTGGACACAGAGCCGACCAGAGGGACCCGCCCCTGAGGCTGGAAACTGACCAATATCTGTAGGGGATGCCGACGCAGAGAGCTGCCAGTCATTCTCATGAGTGGATGCTGGTTCACACCCAGTGAAACCCTGAGAAAGAAACTGCAGCTTTCAATGCTGTCGGCAGTGTGTGTGTGTGCGTGTGTGTGTGTGTGTTTCTATGTGTTACAGAGAGAGATGGTGAACCGTGTTGTACAAATTTGATGTACACGCCGTCTGCTCCTGAGCGCCGTGTGAGCCCATGTGTGTGTTTGGTAGCGGATGTTTTGTTTGTTTACCTGTGTCTCATGGATGCACAGATGGGAAATACTTAGTGCATGCATGCTACCTCTGTGAGATGAAAAAGAGCCATTTCCCAGCCTCGGGGTTCCTTTTCATAGCTTCACTTTGGGGGGGGAAAAAAGGATTCAGTGAATGCTCTCTGGTTATGTAAGACCCTTTCCTGCTCCTCACCTGAGCTCTCAGAAAAAAAGATCTAAGAGATTAGATCAGCTCCTGCATTGCATGTACGTAGTCCATTTGTATGTTTGCAGGTACGCGTGTGCGTGCTGGTAAAGTTACATAGGAGTGAGCCCTCTGTGTGTGTTTTTTCCTATTTGGCCGATGAGGATGTGAGATTGAGAGAGGAAGTGACCGATGAGAAGAGGAATGCTGGGAAGGAGAGCGCGGGGGATCAAGGGTACAACCGGTTCAGCCTCGAGTTCGGAGACACACCCCTGCTCTCTCACACACACACACATGCACGCACAAATCAGCGAGCATGTTCTATTTTCTCCGCAGAGTTCAAAGGTTGGACGCAGAAAATGCCCTCCAAATTACAGTAGGCCACGGGAGACGTGACCCCCCCAAGGCCCCTCCACCCATCCACTCAGCCTGTACTGCATCACACTGGTATGTTGGTTGCATCACTGCCTTCACTCGGCTGGCTGTGTAGATTCCCGCTCTCATGCCTCGGCCACTCCAGCTGAGTGGATGGATGGAGTGTTGTTTGTGGTGAGCGTCTCTGTACTCCCTTCACATCGACGCTCTGCTCTCCTGTGAAACTTCCACAGGCAGACTGAAGCCGAAGGGCTGGAAGTAATAGCGGTATGCATCACTGCCATTCTGCCCCTTAGTAGAGCAGCGGCCATATGTATGCAGGTACAGTGCGCACTAAGCTATGTGGTCTTTAATGGGATTGAAATGGTCCTGCTCACTAAATTGTTAAAGAGATAACAGAAAATGGCATCAGTAATCACATTAAATTATGTATTTTTTGACAATATAAGGGTTATAAATATACCATCACAGGCAGAAATGGTTCTTTTATTTTGTTGCCACATCGGGCTTTCTAGCCTTTAGGTGACCTGGAGTGAGTTTCTGTGACTGCAGTGCTCAAAACGTGACTAAAAATGTTAGCTCACATTGTACCAAGTGAATAAACGATATCTTACTCCCCAGAGAGATTGAAATTCAACTGAGCTTGTAAGCAGGTCAGCAAGTTGTGTAAGACCGTCAGGCTGCACAGCTTTCACAGCAGCATCTGCCCAGCAGTGTGTGTGTGTGTGTGTGTGTGTGTGGAGAAGATTTTCATTCAAAGGATGCCATCAGATATTCCTGTTTTTGTTCTGGTTTGATCTGGATTTGCCTGCTGAGGTAATTTCTTCTAACATCAAGGGGTGAGGGGTTATTTGACCCCTACATTATGCTTAACCATAAGTTTGCGTGGTCTAAGTACTGGTCCTTGAGGTACACCACATGTTCCCTAAAGGTCAGAGCTGATTGGAGGGTTTCCATGAAACCTTGTACGCAACTTAATGGTCCCCAGATGATGATATGATATAATCTACTTGTATCAGATGTTTTGTCATTACAGTCGGTATATTGTGTGAGTTTGTTGGTCTGTACGTGTGACATCTATTGCATGCCTGTCTGACTTGAGAGAAGGCTCCCTTTTTTCTCTACTTTTTGAGGGAGTTTTTCTAAGGACAGAGGTTGGTACTGTACACTGTGTGGATTGCAAAGCCCACTGTGGCGATATGATGTGTGATTTTAGACTATATAAATTAAACTGACTTGACTTGAAGACTACAAACTTTGAAGATCCCTGACTTCTTGCTAGCAACACCATGAGGTTGACATTTGTGCATTTAATAAAACTTGATCAACAACTATTGAATAAATTGCCATAAATTTTATATTAGGCATAAATACAACCCCCATGTTAGTGTGCTGACATTAGCATTAAGCATTTTTACACTGCTGCTAGTCTGGCTGTTACTCTTAGTTTGGTTAGATTTTTATTGCAGTGGTCTTCCAAATAAAAACTAGAGAACTGGAATGCTTTAATTGTCTGAAATCAATACCTTGTCCATTTGCACTAGCCAATTGGATTATAATTGATAAAGCTTAATAACACTGGGAAACGGAACCCTCTGTAATCTGATTACTGTCCATAGCCAGTTTTCATTGCCAACTTTCTTTAAATTAGAGTTTATAAATACTGTCTGGTCTATAAGCTTCCCTGTTCACCCAGTTCAACAGCAAATGAACTCAGGCAGTAAACACTACGACTGCATGGTAATTGGTTGATCTGCAACCAAATTAACAGTGAAAAAGAAAGAAAATAACCCTTAGGTGTCATACCAGCCTGCAGCCAAATGCGTTCCAGGGTGGTCCAGATGTAGGCGGGTCCTTGGCGACGGATGGAGCTCATGTCCGACACCTCAGAGAGGGCCGCTTCCAGACGAGACGCTGCAACAGAAGAAGGGCTCAGCGAACCTGGGATGGGCGATGAAGGGACAGCAAACACCTACCGTTAGAATTGAAACTTATTTTTTTAAGCAACAGTGGGAGACTGAATCCTGGTTGGCAACCTGATTACACTTTAACACAATGAATGCTTTCATATGTTAGATTAAATGATAAATGCATGGAAAGGATATTTTGACCCAAACATGTAGCAAAAATGTTCACATTAAACTGAAAACTTTCGAATATGTAATACAATTTGTTCATTAGCCATTAGATTGTAATACAATGACAGGGGAGAGCCAGGCTGACTAGAAAACAAACCACTATTCATTCTCTTTTAATTTTCAGAGCATCAACACATTTCCTGTGACACGCTGGCAAGTGGACAGAGCCCTGATCCTGGTGTCGAGGTGAGTCAGATCATTGATATTTAAACAGAACATCTGTTCCCCCAAAACTGGGTCGCAGACAGGCAAACATCGTTCTAATCCACAATAGGTCAGATGCTGCCGGATTTGGTCTGACCTACACATTCACCTTTCTCACCAGTATTTACTCAACATCACAGATAAAGGAGGATGTGTTTAACTAAGATAATCCATTTAGCATGTTACAGTCCAACCATGTACAGTGGCAGTCCCTCATTAAAAAGAGAGCGCAGACCTGTGGAGGTGTCCTGGAAGTCAGGCAGGGTGAGGTGGATGGAGAGTTTCCTAGCTCCGGGGCTGACCTCTGCCCTCTCAGCCATTGGTATACTGCTGCTGTCATCTGTCTCACTGCAACACACATACATGAAGACGTGTGCAGTTGAGGAGAAGCATAATCACCTCACACGCTCACAAACGCAGTGATTCACAGTTCAGAAAGCCCCTCGATTAATTCTGAAACAAGCGGTTTAAGCTTCTGTCTCTGTAAGTCCCCCTCCCTTAAAGTCCACTGTCTTCTGATTGGACAAACTTCAGGAAGACCCGCCAAGGGTCAGCACGCACGGATCAGACAGTGATTAAGTACCACCTCATCCTCAAAGACATATAATAAAAAAAAAAGTTGATCCAGATCTTTATCATGGGCCCATAAATATCGTGTGCACACGGGTTAAAACCAGAAAGTATTTTCTCTATATAACATGAACAAGGTCAGAGGCCTGGTGAGGGCTCTCTAAACCACATCGGTACAAACATATAGAATTAATGGGTGGATGGGTGGGTCTCTGGTGGGTGAGCTGTGCCTCAGACATAGCAAACCTTCAAGGGTGAAATATTATGGTTGATGCTTTACAGGTTCAACAACTGTAAGTTGATACAGAAAACACCAAGTCTAAAATTAGATTTCCTGGTTTCTCTTCAGTTACTCACATTCTATTGTGCTGTTGATCACTGCTCCACCCGATCCAGCCCCGAACCTCTGTTTACAGTTCGCAGTCCCTGAACAGATTCCGATTCGCTAATGCTTTACTTAAGTTACAATTAATGAATTGATCAATATGTGTGTTGATAAACCCACTCTTACCTGATCATCAAAAGTTTTCACCCTGCTATTGTACTGACTACTGGGTTATCTCTCTGGTCGAGAGACGAACATCAGTCTGCATTATAACCTTTATTAACATCATATTAATACTTATATTTTCAGCGATAGTTATAATCTTACAAGGAGAAGCATAATAGATCCCCTTCTACATTTTTTGAACCTTTTGAACATTTTTAGAACATTTTAATGAAGCGACGCTAACACTACCATGCTGCTAACTGGCTTTGTGTCTGTGTAGATTTTAACTTGTGTATTTCAGCAGCCTTACAGTGTATGCTCAAATCTGTTTGACGGAATGTAGAAGTAGAAACTGTCTCCTATTTTTAAGAAAATCACTTGATCTTCCTTAGTAGATGGAACCATATCATTACCAGTTAAACATAATTATATATTATGCTTTGCTTGTAATACTATAATTGCATATTTAGAGTACCTCTGAGGTTGATAAGGTTGATAATGGATAACAGAGCACTTTACTGCACTCGATGCAGTTTAAGATGTGACAGGCACAGTATCCAGTCCGCTCGCACGTCAAACCTTATAATTCCATGGTCACAATATATGAGAAATGCATGAGTGCATGAACACACACACACACACACACACACACACACACACACACACACACACACACACAAATACAATATAAATAATCAATACCCCATTGATTATACCAATACCAATTCCCCTCCCAGCTCCATAATGGATAGCAGTAAAATCAGTTGAGCGGTGAGCTGTTGCACATTCATAAAAAAGCAAAGAACCACATCTCACACGTGAACGCTCACCTGGAGCGGCTGACATCGTATCGGCTCTGCCAGTGTTGCAGCATCTCTTCACAGGTCTGCAGGGCTGCAGCCGGGCCGAAGAGAGCCTCTTCAAGCTTCACCTTTGTGAACAAGAGACTGGGACAGAAAAATATGAACACATTACTCATATTTGTTCAAACCTACGTTTTTTTTGGTTCATGTTTTAGCACATCATCTTAATTTCTACCATTATGAGTCCTATAAGTGCTGTTTTTGTACTTATACATCAGACATTAAAGTGTTAAGTGAATTCACCTGAAGGAATGTATAGTTGGACCCAAAAGCCAGTCAAACCTGTTCTTATTGTCACTGATTCCACAAACACACACAATATTCAGCGAAAAGAAGAAGAAGCGGAAACTTGTTGATAATCGAAACCTTCAGACCGCTCTGTGGCGACTATCCTGTGCAGCTGATAGCTATGTGTATGGTTACAAAAATAAAGAAACAACCATTATATGAGCATGTTGATAATGGTAATTATAAGTGCTATAACGTGGGCAACGGGACTCCTTTCTGTTTCTTGGAAATGTTTCACCTGTCACCCGAGAAGCATCTTCCATTCTGAACATATAGATAACACAAACATGCATGCATTCATGCAGTCGTACCCATGTGGATGTGTCTGAGCTCCTATAGTGGCTGAGTAAGTGCTGAGGGCCCATCAACATCTCACTCATGCATGCAGACTGAGGCGCACAGGGATCAATAGAAACAGAGAGGGGGTGGAGATAGTCATCAACAACATGTTCTGAGAGTGTGTGTACATGTACATGTATGCGTGTGTGTGAGTGTGTATGTGTGTCTGTGTGAGTGCTACGGTGTGATGAGAGGTTGATGAGCAGAGGCCATAGAGTGTTTCCGCTCAGCCCTTTTAGTTGAAGACAACTGGTTAAGTGATGTGGGAGTCTCTGATGAGAACGTGCGAGTGCATGTGTGTGTCTGCGCGTGAACTTGTGTGTGTGTGTGTGTGTGTGTGTGTGTGTGTGTGTGTGTGTGTGTGTGTGTGTGTGTAGTAATTGCCAGAAGGGGCTCTCAGAGGATGCAGTCTGTCATGGGCATCACTCATCCATGAGTGTGAGGGGAGAGAGAGAGAGAGAGAGAGAGAGAGAGAGAGAGAGAGAGAGAATGTGGTGTTGGCCACATCTGATGTCCGCCCGCCTCCCTGTTGTTGAGGGTTCCTCGACTTATTCTGTGCTCTCCTGTCAGAGGGTGGAGTGGTTGGTTGTTGGGTGGGGGGGGAAATAGAGGGAAGGAGGAAGCGAAGGAGGAGAAAAATGGATGAAGGGAAGGAGGGAGGGTGAGGATCAATAGCAGAGCGAGACGAGCTTGTCTCAGGGGAGAAAACTCTCAGTGAAATGCACCTCGTTACAGACTCACCGGTCAGTGGACGACTGGGGGATGGGTGTGTGTGTATGTGCATGAGTGTGCATGTGTGTGTGAGAGGAGAAGATGGAGGGATGTTGGAAAAGAAAAAAAAATGAAAGTGTATGTGTGTGGGAGGAAGGGGGTTGGATTTTCTGACGTGTGGATGACAAGTGCTGCTGAGGGACGTTGTGTTAAGGATGTGCCTGCCAGTAGGGGTCCACCAGAGTGTGTGTGTGTGTGTGTCTGTGTGTGTGCATGTATGTGCGTGCGCGTGTGTGTGCACGTGTGTCTCTAGGCTCCCCATTACCAGTGTGGCAAAGCATTTAGAAGCATTGTGATGGTGTAAAGCCATCCTAGTGTTGAAATGTGTCGAGAAAGTGAAGAGTGCCTGCGTGTGTGCAAGTGTGTGCGTTTCTGTGTGCGTGCGTGTGTGTGTGTGTGTGTGTGTGTGTGTGTGTGTGTGTGTGTGTAGGAGTGTCATTCGTACAAAGGACTGACTTCTCCTACTGGGTATCCAGGATGAATAACATAAAGAACGACCGCAACTGAGTTCACTGCAAATTCTTAAATGGTGGTCTCCAAAAACATCTCCCATCTAAAGTGGCTGAACAAAATCAACTGCTTGTCGAGGGTCTAAATAATGTCCTTGTTAAGTTAATTGGGGGTCTCTGTGTTTCCAGAGACTATGATTACAACAAACAAACTGTACGGAACATTGTTATTTTGTTGCAACACTGTTTTGCTGTAAGGCTCCAGAAATGCATTATGGACTTCACCTGACTCTCCATCAGCAGGGGTGTTCAGAGTCCCAACATAAACCTTAATGATTGATACATTATCCAGGAGAGTTCAATGTCTCTGTGGTAGACAACACAGAGTGCAGAAAAACTCCTCCAACACGAATGGGCACTTCCACTTCACAACACTACTGAGAGTAGCAAGACATAATGCGGGAAAAGTAAAGAAAGATACGATACAGAAAAGAAAAAAAATACAATAAGATACATGTACGTACATATGTACAGATTGGAAAAATGATGAGCAAATCTATCTCCCATGTAAGCCTGTGTCAAGTTAAGGCCTTGTACTTATATACACTGGACACTATTTACACCAACTTATTGATAGTTATGTCAAATTAACACCACCTTGTGTATTTCACAGAAAGTAATATCAAACTGATTTGAGTCAACCGAAGATAGACCGTCCTCCACCTATTAGTATTCACCGCTCCATCACTGCCGGTGTTTCCCTCGCAGCTCCACAAAAGATGGATTCCGCCAAGATGACAGCGCTCAAAACTACGCGTCAGATTACAAAGACTGTCATTAACAGCCTCCTGGGAATGAGGCTGGTGTTGTGTTGGAGGACGAATGGCAGCGAGCGGTGTAGCTCAGTGTAAACGCGGTGGCCAGTTGAGCGGTGAGTGCCAGCGTAAACTCCATATAAAAATAGCTAATAATGTTCCCTTGAAAAAGTGGTACAGCTACAGTATTACTCATTCTGCACTCCCACAGATCAGAGTGTGTATTCTCTACAGGCACACCGGCGCATGCAGATACACGAGTAGGGTGCACACATCACTTTACACTACACACACATATATATACATAGATACACACACACTACATGCATATAGATTAACACACACAAGCCTGTGCAGACAAGCTTGCTTTGTGAAGTAGAGCATAAGCCAGGCATGCATATGCACGCACGCACGCACGCGCGCACACACACACACACACACACACACACTTGCTCATGCTGCAACATCCCTTTAGATGAATGTAGAATCAAAGGCTGGGATTAATCATTCTCTTTAGTACAAACTGCGAGACCACGATCACTCTCCCTCTCTTTCTCTCTCTCTCTCTCTCTCTCTAACACACACACACACATACACACACAACCACACACGCACTCACGCACTCACGCACTCACAAACACGCACCCATGCACACACAACCCTCCCCCTCTCTCGCCTCAGCTCTCTCAATCTGTAGCAGAATCCCATTTCACATTGAAATGCATGCCTGTTTACTGGGTGATTAAAATTTCAAAGAAAAGGGAGCAATGGAGACGGAGAGATAAAAAAGATGAGAGGCAAAGGAGAGACGAAGATGGTGAGAAAGACAGGGGAAAGAGAGGGAGAATGAGAGAGGGAAAGACAGAAGCTGGGGATGGAGGATGTGGGAGAGAAGGAGGAAGGAGGAATTCGGTGTGCTACAGCGAGCTGACAGTTTGCTGTGGTGCAGAGAGGCAGTGGCTAACAAGAATCACACACATGCATGCACACACACACACACAAACATGCCAGATTACTATCTCGTACACACGTACACCCACAGCCCCTCACCCCCACGACACACAAGTACACGCACACACAACTGTCGCGGCATGCCAAGCACCATGCACGATACGAGCTTTGATCTCTGATGCTCGCTCACACATCCAAAGCAAATGATATTCAATGAGCTTGTTACTGAGAAAACACCTCCTTTCACTCTCTCTCTCTCCTCTCTGACTCTGAGGTGTGCAGCTCGGCCTCAGCCTGGCAGGTTTGGATTTGTTTTCATGTGCGTATTACAGGCCGGGTTAAAGGAGAAAATACTGTTGATAACTGTATGTTGTAATGAAGTACAGCATTACATAAACTGTGCAGTGCATACTGATCATCTTGTCACTTTTCTCACCTTGAACATTCTTCTCCATCTGCATGTTAACAATTATTTGAACTACATTTATCTTTCAGATTGTTGTGTTTTAGTTCATAAAAGCTGCATTATTGCTTACAGCTTATGTGCAATGTGGCAACCATTTACACATATACAGCAGACACAGAACCACATTGATTTATAGTTTTGCTTCTGTTAGTCCAGTATCTAGTCTTGTTTTAGCTCTGTTTTGGTCTCCACCAACTCCAGTGGCATACATCTGTCTATATCTGCAAATTCTCCACTTTGTTCACCACATACTCGCTGACTTTATGAGTTGAAAGACACTACAACCCTCTGGAGAGCTGAGCGGCACTGTAGAGTCAAAAGGTAATTTTGTGTGTGTATTATACACTATATTATGTTTCCAGTAATATTCACAGGTAGTCAATCAGTAGCAGACTAGATTTGTTTGTTACATTGATGTGCTCAGACCAGAGCTCTTACTCCGAGACAGAGAATAAGGATCGAAAAAACGTCATTAGCTGCTGCTCCCAGGACAATTGGGCCCAAATGAATTGGGCCAGGTCAGGCTGGGACTAACACTTCAGGTCTGTGTGGAACTCTAAGGTCTCTCTTCAGCCACAAAGACACTTTTCTAGCACTACATCGAACCTGTAGATCATCATTAGAAACTCGGATCGATGATCACACAGTTGATGGACGCTAAGAATTCATTTTAATTCAGCTCTTCCATTCAGTGAACTACCAGTGTATAGATAAGTATCTCTGGCTCTCTCTCTCCCTCTCTTGCTCTGATTCAATGTCTCTCCATAACAACAGTTTGGGAACAACAACTGATGCTGCCTGCTCTACCCATATGACCTCATGGTTACCGGGGCGATGGGGATTCCTGGCGCAGAGAACGACGTGATTGGCTGGGCCTGGAAAAAGAGCTCTTAAATGGGTCAAAGCAGTCAAGTATCTAGGAGTGTGTGTGTGTGTGTGTGTGTGTGTGTGTGTGTGTGTGTGTGTGTGTGTGTGTGTGTGTGTGTATGTGTGTGCATCCAGAAAGAGAGAGTGCAGATTTCGGCTTCCAATTGTACATACAGTGCTGATCAGTAAAGCTTGTGTAATTATAAAACCATCATCTTCCCTGCATCCACCCACTCCGTCTCTGTGTTTTCTTCCTCCTGTCAGGCTCTCTCTCACTCTTACATTCTTCCTTCCCTCGGTTGTTTCATCAATTTTCTTGTATTTTTTTTTCTTTTCTGCATTTCCTCTCTCTTCCTCCCCCTCCTGATGCATGGATGTACCCCATCTGTCTGTGCTGAGACCATGGAGGCCAACACTGACCCCAAATGGCTGCATTATGAAATGCTTTGCCGGGCTTTGAAATAGAGAAAACACATCACAAAGATGATGCAACATGCATCCATATTATGGTGAGTGCAAAACAACTGGCCCGGATTGTTACTGTTATTCAACTCTGATATCATGGAGCTTTATCCGCCACTAATGAATGTGTTTTTAATGAGTTTGTTCAGGATGAATGAATCCTCCTGTGAGATTGCGGGGGCGTCTTTAACCGAAGTTTTCGGGCTTTAATGCTGCTAACCTGCCTTAAACCGTTTAATTTCAAGTGGTACTCTTATTACAATTTTTTATTAGTAAATTAAAAAGTATTTGTAGATTAAGGCTTGGTGAAGCATGACACAAAGGTAGAAATGTTTGTGAAGTAGTGGACACATGGTTGGAGATGCCAGCCCATAACCAAAAGGTCGCAGGTTCAATCCCTGCAGCATGTCCTTTCAAAGAGTCCCAAAGCAAATCAGTGAACACCTCGCTGTCCCAAAACAATTCCAGCATAAATGTCGAAGTCAGTTTTTTGTGTTTTAACCTATTTAGTGTAGCAGGCAGGTGGGTGTTTGTAACGGAGGGCTGAGTTCTGTCGGTGAGGCAGTGCCGGGGCTCGGGTCAGAGCTGCAGTGTTAAAAGGGTAAGGGTGTATGAGGGGCATAGGTACCGCAGTGCAGGCCTCCAGTCTGACACGTCTAAATAAGGCGTCGTGCGTGCGTGCGTGCGTGTGCGTGTGTGTGCTTGGCCTCCAACAAAGTGGAGCTGAGACACCCTATCCCTACGGAGGGGACTAGTGTAAGGACAGGGCTACACTGCACCACACTGGAGCTACTCTTACACGCGTACACACACACACACACAATCTAAAACCACGGCTTTCGACTGGTGCCTCATCCTCAATTCACCAACACTTCCAACAATATTCTCTGTAGCCTGTGTGAGTGGGATGGTTTAGTGGGCTTTACTTGAAGTTGCTGGGGTGCTGGCTGAGGGCCAGGCCCAGGGTGTCCAGAGCGTGACGGTGGTGTTTCTGGGCGCTGAGCAGCAGGGTCAGCAGGTGGAGGGAGTGTAAGTCGTCCCCACGGAGAGACAACGCCGCCTGCAGAGGCTCTATGGCTGCTGATACCTGTCAGACACACAACCGTCCTCCGGTGTGACTTATATTCGGCAATATTATCCGATTATTAATGACAAGGTGCGTGATGTTGTTCCCATTTGTTTGCTCATACCTGGCGTACAAGTGCCAGCTGCAGAGACAGATACATAGCAATCTGTGCGTCCTGGGGGTCTAATGAGTGAGCCCTGTGGGGGAGAGAGAGAGAGAGAGACAGCCCTCATGGTTCATGTTGTGTTAGCAAAAGTGTTTATGGTTTATGGAGTAAACTTTTTGATGTCATATGTGCCATAAACTCCAAAAACCCAGGTTTTTGTGGGATCTCACCATGAGGCTGAACTCGGGCGCAGATGTCGTGCTTTGAGCTAAATGCTAACATCTGTATACTAACAAGCAGCAACAGAACTAACATGCTTATGCCTAACACAAACACATCTGAGGTGGATGGGAATGTCAATTAGTTTCGCAGGTGTTTGGTCATAAACTAAAGCACTTTATGACCTGATAGGAAAACAATTCATCCTGAGAGGAACATGAATGTCCGGATCCATATTTACTGGATCGACTGCTAGCATGGCTAAAGCTAAAATGCTACATGAAGGCAATGGTACAAAAACTGATAAACAGAAAGGACGTGTGGAGGGAGAATAGAGGAACCAGAACCTACTTGCTCAGGGCTTGTAGGGCTTTTTTGTTGAACTTGTTACGATCAGCTTTCAAAGTGGCTGCAGAGAAGAGGAGAGAACCAAAGTTTACTCGGTGCAGTTTGAGCTTCGCTGTATTTGAGCAGTAAAAGTATACAAATAGTTCTCACGCCTACACAACAAAGAGGGCCTTTGTCCTTACCCTCCATAGTGACCCACGACCATGAAAAGGAGTATTTTGTAATTTTGGGAATGAAATTTTCTTGCCAGGAGTTAGATAACCACTGTCGTGTGTCACTCTCTGTTTATGTATGTAGCTACAGTATAAAGCCACAAGACAGTTAGCTTAGCACAAAGGAGGTGCACGCGGGAGGAGACAGTTAGCCTAGCTCTGCCTGAGTGTTTTGGATGGGCTTTGTTAAATCTCTTTCCTTTACCTTCTTCTAACACAAATCCGCCTTCTTCCCAAACTGTAAAACTGTCAGCTGTGGTAACCCTTTTGTTTTGAAGCATCTGAACAAATGAAAGACGCTGCAGTTCTCCAGGAGGGGATATTCTCAGTGTACTTGTCTGTTTGTGTGTCCTTACCCTCTGAGGCCTGTAGACTGCAGCAGAGTCCCAGAGCCAGGTAGGCCCTGGGTAGAAACTCTCCGGCTTTATCCCCCATCGACACCACACTCTGCGACAGAGCCTCTGCCTCCTCAAACTGGACACACACACACACACACACACACACTCAGTTAGAGGGATGTCGGTTTATACTTGTGAAATACTAAACGATTCTCATGTAAATCCAGTTCGATCACAAAGCCGATAACAACAAATCTTGAAGGGGTGTTGTGAGCAGGACCTGTAACGTCCGCATGAGAGGGAAAAACTTTGAAATGCTGAGACCCAAAATGTGGCCGAGGCTCAGCAGGGGATGGACTATTGATGGCTGGGCCTGGCGCGAGGACAGTCCGAGTAGATTTCAGTTGAAGGACAACGCAGAGTTTGCTGAAGGACACACACACATATGCACACACACACACGCTCGCCCACACGCGCAGCAGTAGACTGCAGGCGGTGTGTGGCTGAGCTGAGCCGAGTTGCTCTGAGCAGAGGAAAAAGTGTGTCACTATGTGTGAGGTATGGCTGGTGGCGGGCGGGCAGGTGGGTAGGTGGGCGTGGGGGGGGGGCTAATGCCTTTGATAGCACGCCACCGCAACAGCGAGCTCTGACACGCTCCCCCCTCCTCCTCTCCTTCCTCCCTTCATCCTCCTCCTGTGCTCTCTCTCTCTCTCTCTCTCTCTCTCTCTCTCTCTCCCTCTGTCTCTGAATCCAGTCCTTGCGAGTTCAAAAACCTGCACACAATAGCCGGTCATTTAAACACACAGCTCGTCCGTGCACATCTTAGGAGGATTAAGTCTTTTTTCGCTCCCTCTCTCCCTTGAATGGTGTGAAAGGAGAACATGTCGCTGCTGCCGGGTGAAAACATCGCATCTGCAAAAAAGTGCTTTTCAGGAATTTATAGAAGCAGCTTCGCTTTTTCAGATCGCCGATCGTGCGGTCTGTGGTGACGTCATGGGTTTGGAGAAGGTTTCATGTGGCCTAAGATCCGTTTGTAGGAGCATCATGCAGACCTGAAAAAAAATCTGAAGACATTATCGTGAAGTTTTGTGTGGTCTGTGTGCTAGTGGGCCGATGCAATTAGCAAGGAAAAAAAAAAAAGCTGCCGACTAGATAATAGTCCAGACTGTCCAGTGGGGCTGATGGTGGATAATGGTGGCCCATTTATGTAATGCCCCACTGCACTATGGCCATAGTGTCCCATTGTGATTACGGCTGTAAGCTCCTTAGTGTCTCCGGCCTGCCATGATCTCCAGCCACTGACAGATGTGCTCTCTCCATTCGCCCCTGTTAGCTCCTCTTTTCTAATCTCTGACCCCTTTCTCTCTCTCTCTCTCTCTCTCTCTCTCTCTCTCTCTCTCTCTCTCTCTCTATCCAACCCACTCTCTCTCGTTCTCTCTGCCTCTCCCTCCACTCTAAACACCGCTGTTGATGTGACTTTCTCCCTCCTGCCCAGATCGCGGTGATTCATATCTCCTGGAGTGACCCCAGTGTCAATCCCGAAACATTAGCGGCACAGTGAGTCTTTGTGATGACTTTTCTATGCACACGCACACAAAGTAAATGTCCCATAAAGCTGCTGTACAGCAGAACGCCATGACACCAACTTCACCCCTCAGCTTATCATCTTATGAGTGTTCACTGAGGCTGACGTCTGAGTAAATGTAAATATAAATGCACATGCGTGGATTACCAAACTGAGTGTAGATTTGTGATATTTCATCAGATTCAGATTGAGAACAACAGATCCTTGCTCCTATGTCTGTAATCCTGTGAAAATTGAACCTAGGTCAGCTCCCTTTTTTTGCTTGTGACCTCTTAATACAAGACAACGGCTATTTTTGACCCGTATCACCGGGTGCGTGTGTCAACAGAGTTCCACTGGTGAATGCTTTTCGCCTCACAGATTCTCAATTGAACGTACCCCAAAGAGGTACACCCATACAGATGTTAGCCTGTCGCTGCAACGCTGCTGCTCTCATTCACAACACAGCCACACAGGCAGCTAACGTCAACAAGCAAACATGCTCACAATGACATGATAAAGAGATGACGTTTTGCAGGTTTTATGTGCACAATGGTTGCCATAACTTAAAGCTGAGCATGTTAGCATGCTAACATCTGCAAAAGTGGCTTGAATGTGTTAAATTCAATGGAAGTTCTTCCAAAATCTGTTGTGAGATTTCAGTCTGGAACAAAGCTGTGGACTGAGCGACAGATGAACCGACAGATACAGACATTGCCATCCATTACTGAGCTGCCAGCATGGCTAAAAATGAGCAAAATGTTAGATAACAGTTGGAAAAATAAACTGTCATATAATTCGATTTTGTCTTGTTATGTCTGTTTTTGTCTTGACTGTATCACAGTAGTCATCCCAGCAACAGAGCTCCGGGTTTTCTTGTGTTTCTAGTGTAATCCTTCAACTGGACAGGATCATTTGTTAAACTGATTCATTCTTTCGCCCTTTTGTCTCCTTTCTTCTGGGATGACACTTGTGGAGAACCCGATTACCTGGTTTGGAACCACTGTTTAAAGGGCAAAGGCACATGACACATGGATTTTCTCATTTAAGGGATTACATTTTTAAGAGGTGCTGGTGTCGGATTCATCAAGGGGACCACCTTTCGCCTGGATGCAAACATCTCCCTCTCCCTACCTACTCTCTAAATAAAGGAGTAACAGAGAGCAGCAGAAGCCAGCACATGGTTGAACATGCATGGAAAACAGCTCCATTTGCAGAAACTCTTCCACAGAATATTCAAAGGTATCACAGCAACAAGTATCTCTGGGAAATGTGGAGCCAAAACATCTAAGCAAGAGCAATAATAGCATAAAAAATGATGTCTTAGGTCATAATTATAAACTCAATGTCTGTCAACTGCATGTGTATTGTGTGTAAACAAGTGCATGTGAGTGTTTTGTGTGTATTCACCCATTGCAGTTGGCCGATGCAGACTTTAGCAGCCAATAGGGGCAATGAGGGATCCTCTGGTCTCATCCTGGCACACTCTTTAAACACAGACACAGCACCGACTCCCTGTAACACAGTCACACACACACACACACACACACATCACTGACAAATCATGATTCATGTGCACGCAGCAGCCACTTATCATGGCAGCCACAGATGACATGGATCGCTTTCAAGCGAGTGTATCAAACACACATCAACTGTCCTAACACAGCCCTAACAGACCCATTTAGACACACAGTCACTTAATACATGTAGGCCAATCATTAATGGACCACATGCATGCGCACGCGCACCCACACATGCGCCCACACACACATGCACACACCCGACCGGCCCTAAATAGAAGCGGATCTGACGACACTGAGGCGGCCCCTTCTCCTTCTAGGGAGCAGCCTATTTCTAGAGCTCTCCATTGATCTGCAGTGTCACTTTATCCTGCAACCCAGATCAATTTTTCTGTCACACACACGGGTGCATGCACACGCGCGCACACACACACACACACACACACACACACACACACACAAGTGAACATATGCCCACACGCATGCACACACACACACACACACACACACACACACACACACACACTGAGGAATAGAGAGGTAGAAAGGGGAGAATGAGAGAGGATTGTAAGCTATTCCTGCTCCCTCTGAGGACTCCCATTTCAAAAATGTATCTTCATATTATTAGGAACTGATGTTATCCATTTCTGTTTTAACAATTTACTTTTATTACTCTATTGGTTTTATTTCTATGTTGGCAAACTCTGGCACAAGAATTCCTTGCGATGGAAGTTCTGTCTTCTCTTGTTGTGTACTTTTCGGCCAATTAATGTACTCAGGAATGTTTGAAATGTCCATATGGAGTAAAACAGCACCGAGCTGACACTTATCTGTGAATGCTATTTGTCGCGCGTCTGGACGCGAGGGCGAGTCAGAAGCAGCGCTGTGTACAGGACAGAGGTGTGGCAGAAGACGGATGTCTCCTTTGGGTGTGGCGTGGTCTGTGAGGGGCCGTTGCTGGTATATAAGGAGAGATGAGCTCACCTTCCCGGCCGCCATGAGTGACAGGCCCAGCTGGTGCCAGAGGTGGAACTCATTGAATGCAAACTTCATGGCTCGCTCCAGACACTGCAGGGAAATGCAAACATACAAATGTGTCTTTGTGAAACAATTTATACGTGAGTTGGATGCGTAGGTACAGGTTGAGGCGGACAGTCTGACCATGTAACCCTTGAGTGAGCCACAAAAAGAGAGAAAAAGATTTTAAAAACGAGTCCTCAAACTGTTTCAACACTGAGTCATTCGAAGACAAAGTCAGGAACATTACAATTAGTCACTACCCTGAATGGCCACTCTTCTTGACGACATTTTTCTAGCTTGAAATGACTGTCAGTCACCACTCACCACCCACTCAGCGCTCTTTCACTACATAATAATGTGATTGATGTGTGTGTGGACGAGCGGAGGGTGGCGTGCGGCGCTGCTCAGTAAGATGTTGTCAGTCATGCAGAAGTGAGCTAAACCAAGAAAAAGGTCTGCCCTAATATTCTGATTAAATAATGTGCACTTATGAGAACGTCTTGCTGACCACTTAATGAGCACACAAAGATGTCCTGCTGCAAAGAGCTCAGCATATCCACCTGTGTGTGATCTGATTAAGTAAGAGTGTGGGCCATGCCGCTAATTGTATCAGTGAATTGGCTGTGGGTATTTCTTTAATGATGTAATGACTGAACTAAGCCGATTAACAATTAACAAGTACAGTTAAACTAAAGTCTACTACTATTGAACTGCAACTGCTGCTGCTGCTGCCACATACGTAATGGTGCTGACCCTTGTTAACCCTGCTAAATCAGGCCCCCACACATACCAAATCCCAGTTTAACCTCTAGTTAGAGGGTTAATGTGCAGAGTTGGGACTGAGGTTCAGACACATTGGGATTGGGAAACAGCAAACCGGCAGTAGCCAGGGGTAACTCTGCACCCTTTCTCACCTTCTGTACTTAGTGGAAATATGCTCCACTACATTGTAGATGGAAAGACTTTTTGTTCCACATTCACTTGATGGCTGTACTGCTAATATGAACTTTTCTAGGTTCGAATTTTGAAACATAATGTGATGAACCCTTTTAGCTGGGAAGGAGGATCCCCTCTGATCCCTCTCCCAGGTCAAACAGACATGTGAGGGACGCTGCATATACCGAACAGACAGACAGAACAAACGTTTTACAATGGCAACATTTATATAATGTGTAGATTACAAATTAGAAGTGAAGAACTTTTTCACATGGATGCATTGAGCCAAATGCTAACATGCGGTGGCTGTGTGGGTCATGCATAGTGTTATCACACAGGAAACCAGGGTCTGAGTCCTGTGGGAGCCAATGTTTCTTTATTAATTGTTTACTTAGTCGACTTAATATCTTCTTATCTTAAAAAAAGCCTGTCCATGGTAACATATTTCGATGTTGCTAGGACGTCGAGTTGAGGGCTTGGTGGCGCCTGTACATTGTCACAACCTTTGTTCCTGACTGCGTAAATCAAATTACACGGAAGTCCATCCAATGATATTACACTTAACAGCAGTAATTACAACGGTGGCACTATTTAAAATCAAGAGCTCACCAAAGTCATTGAGGAGTCATTGATTAGGGACTGTGAATGTTTTTACGGGATTTCATGGCAACTCATCCAGAAGTCTGGACCTGAATTAGCAAATTTTATTTGTTTTCTATAACAGCCATACATATTCTAAAATATACCTCAGTGTCATCCAATTGAAATTTGACATTGGAATCAGAACTTGCTGAAGACAGGATTGATTAATGTTTCACTAAGTCTGTAATCAATCAATGTGAATCGTATTCATCACATCAGGGATGAATGGCACTGACTCACTGACATCTAATTTTGAATAAATGGCCCGTACTGGCCTCATATTTCAGCAAACTGATCCTCTGGTCTAGGTGGAAGGGTGTTTGAGTGTGTGTGTGGTCCTCCTCATAAGATGACTGATGCTATCTATGAATCAGTCAGACAGGTGGACAAACCTAATTTGAGTCGAACCTGCTAACCCTCCACCTCCCCAGCTTCCCACATCTGGGTAGAGGTCACACTAGGGCGCTTTTAGAAAAGTGGGAACCTGTAGGAGGAATTTGGAGCGAGATGAAGAGTGAAGGAGAAAAAAGGGAGGAAGAGGTATAAGAAGACAGACCGTGAGGGGGATGATGTGAGATGGGGGAAGACTGCGAGACAGTGAGAGAAAAAGACACATAATCCCCTTCCTCAAAGTGATAAGGACATTCATTAAAAAGTTTGGCAAAGGCAAAGCTCTCACTAACATATCTCATCTCTCACTCTCCCGCTCCCCCTCCTCAAACCTCCAGCACAGAATGTGTGTCTCTGTTTGTGTGTGTGTGTGTGTGTGTGTGTGTGTCGCCGCACCTCAGACAGCATGCCATACTGCCCCCTCCTGGCCATGCCGATGGTGAGCAGGTCGTAGACAGAGGTGGCATCCTGCAGGCTGGCCTGGCGAGAGTCGGCCTGGTCTGGCAGACGACTGATCACCGCCTCGCCGCTGGCCTGGACGAACAGAGATGCTGAGTGAGGAAAGGGAAGAGGAAGGAGGAAGAAGAGGACAACTAAGGAAGGGAAAGAAGGTGAGACTGATGGTCTCAGCAGGAGGGTCCTCTGTTAAAGGAGGTGTCTAATCCTTGCGTGTGTGTTGTCTCACCATCGACTCTGTGATGAGCAGCAGCAACACAGCCTCCTCCACAACGTCCTGGGGACAGAAGCAACTGCCAGGACACAGGAAACAGGAAATAGTACCATATAACAGGAAGTATATATCTCTCTCTCTCACACACACACGCACACACACACACACAGTTTGTCCAGCGGTAGATGGTCAGATTGCTTGGAGTGTCCAGTTTCTGTCTCAACTGTGGTGCTGTAACACAACACGGACCACCGTGGGTGTATCACCACACAGCACTATCTCAGATGTCCCACACACACACACACACACATCCACAGAGAAATAACATGGTGACTCCTTCATCTCTTTCCCTCTCTACCTCTAACATCCCTCTCATTCATCACTTTCTTTGCCTCTCCTCCCTCTCTGGCCGGCTCCGTGTGCCATTAGAGGACACATTTACCAGACACCATCGTGGCCTTTTCAGAAGAGGTAACTGATGACAAAAGCCAAGAACAATACTGAAGTGCAGCTATTCCTCAGGGTGCAGTCTCCCGTTCTTACTCTCCTTCTAATCTCAGACATGGATTTAGATCTTCACTTATGATAGTGTGGGCAGGATTAGTCATGTGGCAGTGACTAAGTATGGCTCGCAGGGCCTGAGCAGCGAGCGCAGGATCCCTGCAAAGAGGGAGACGCTGGAACAAGGCAGCAAAAATGTGGATACGGTTCAGTGTGCTGATGCAGATAACCAGCTTGTCATGTCAGGACCGCGCACTGCACTTTGAACCCGAGTGAATATTACGTCACCTTACGTTACATTATGACAGTTGACATATGTTTAGTCATGTTATGCTGTGTCATGTTATCATGTTATTTTATGTTATTAGAGCGGTCGATAAGACTACAAAAGCACTTTATTAATGCAGTTATTTACCCTTTTTTATCATTTATCATTCTGTCATGCTATGTTATGTAACGTCACGTATTGTTGTGCTGTAATTCTATAGTATGCTATGTCATGTTACGTCATATCCTACTTGTAATCTCCTGTTCGTTAATATTATATCGTGATATCTAACGTCACATGACACGTTCCAGACACAGTTTACAGAGGGTTCAGCAAGTCCAGAACTTTAAAACGCAGCTGTGCTCTGAGTCGCTCCGGACCACGCAGGTGATTAAAGGGTAATTAAGGTAATTGGTTTTTAGCTTGGCGATTTGAGTCTTCCCAGTTCGGCTGACCATATCACCACCTGTTGAGGGAGAAATGTAAAAAGCCAGTAGAATATTCAGAGTTTGTTTAATCATTCATTAGCAGACCTTTTTCAACCAGCGGACCGTGGGCCAAACGCAGCACTCTAACAACCTCACTCCGGCCCTTTGATTATTTATATCAAAGGGCTAATAGGCTAATTAGCCCTGATGCTAAGCTCAAAAGTACTCTTATTTCATTAAGATTTTAACCCGGGCTGTGTCAGCGGAGGGAGTTAACAAGAATTAAACTGACAACCTACTTTTAAGGTTAAAAAGGTGCATTGTCTTACTTCGGCAGTGTGTTGCCCATAACAATTCTGCTTCAATTCTGAAAATTCATGAAGCAGAAAAAAACAGGACATTGTTTAAACACATTTAAATCCCTAGCTTTGCAGGTTGATTGAACAATCCCGTTCATCGTCTTATCGCAGGTATTTGAAGAGTGCAGTATTAGTTTTCCTTTTCAGTTTTCAGTTCTAGACTGCACTTACAAGAGGAGCAGAGGTGTGTGAAACACTTTGGGGCGTGCTGTGGGATTCCTCACCTTCAATGACCCAGCAGAAACTGGCTGCCTGTGAGCACTCTCTCTAGGAAGGTCTGTTACCTGACTTCCCATGTGGGCGGCCTTTAGTTTGTTAGCCTGCGATGACTCATGGTCTTCAGTATAAAAGACATTTGGACAAAGGGAGTTGAATAACTGCCGACTGATACAGTTGCTGGTCGGACACTATCTCGGACAAAACATGGGCTGAAAGTGAGACGCTGACAAAGGAAGCGGAGCCCTTTAGATAACTGCTTTGGGCACAATAGTGTTACAAAAAGAATCACAGGAGGCAACAACCTATCTTGAATGTTGAACTTGAGGAAATAAATAGCACACTGACAGTTGGATAGAACAGATAGGAGTGTTCAGGGTATCAAGACAGGCCGAGTGACGTAGAGATGGAGCAGACAATACAAACCAGTCGGTGCTGTAGCGCTGCGGTGGTTTAACAGTGGGGTAGACGGCGTCTTTGGAGGCGGCCGCTCCCTCTCTGTGGAGCCAGGCGGAGGGCGGGGGGCCCAGTGGGGGCCAGTAGCTGTCCTCGCTCACTGAGCTCAGCAGCACCTCTGCTAGTTTCCTCGCTGCGGACTGGGAGGAAAACAATGTATTAATGGAGCACTGCAAATACTGGGTTGATGAGAGTAGGATAGTAATGTTAAGGAACATGATAAGGAGTAAAACTGTACTTTATGGAACAGTCTTGGTGTTAAGGACAGTGTGTTATTTGCTTGTCAAATCGCCTGTTGGCTTAACTTTGTTTAGAGTGTCAGCATATATCTTGTGATTTACACTTCAATGCCCTGATACACTGTAGAAATATAAAATGCTTGGAAGCTAGTAGCAATGCAGATGAAAACTATTTGTGTGTGACTAGTTTCACGTGTGTGTGTGTGTGTGTGTGTGTGTGTTTGACACCTCACCTTTCTGAAGCTCTGAGACCCTCGTGACTCCACCACCCTGAGCACCCTACGCAGCTGGTGAGCACCCTGCGCAAGATGACTAACAGAAACACACACACACACAGACACAGTAGGCGTATATCAGTGAGATGTATAGGCTGTGAGGGTGTAACGCTGAAGAAAAGGAAAAAAGCTGACAGTGATGTGAGAACTTTGTGAACAACTCTGATATTCTGACTACATACAGCCTCACATAGCCAGGTTCTCAGCCTGCCATATAAACAAAAATGGGAATGTTCCATAATGAGTGGTGCAGCACACCAGCTGCTTGCGTCTCTAGTGTTGAATTAACGCCCCTCTGAAACAGTTCGAACCCAAGCTAAACATTATAACCTTCATGTAGGCAGCTTTTACTGCAGGGCTGTTGTATTAAACTGCATCGTTTCTAGGTAGGTGCGCCTAACAAACTGGAAGCCTGAGTGCATGTGACGGTTAGAGCAACACTGACACCTGCTGGTCTAAAATAAAAAATGCAATCACTGTTGCACTGAGGCCGAGTGGCGCTCAAAAGCTTTGGCTTTGATTTCTTCTCCTCCTCACGTTCCTGCAGCAGAATAGCAAGACAGCCCAGCGTTCCCTCCATTACAGACGAGGCTGACTGAGCAAAGACCGCAGCCGTTAAACACGCTGCATAACCAGCGATGAACAAAACACAGGTAGATTACTTCCAGTTGGTGATAATTTAAGCTCTTAGGTGTTAAGTCAAAAGTAGATTTAAAAAAAAGCCACTTTAAACAGAACATTCTCAATGTTCACAGAGCAGCACAGCTCAGAGACTGTGTGTGTGTGTGTGTGTGTGTGTGTGTGTGTGTGTGTGTCGGTGTGTATGTAGGGTTGGCAGACTCACCCCCTCTGCAGCAAACAAAGGTAAGCACTCTGTAATGCAGCCTGCAGGAAGTAGCCCAGCTCCATGTCTACAGGTGGAAGGAGACTGGCTTTGGCTGTCTTGGTGTGGGGTGTCGACACTGTCTGAAAATACAAATATTACATATAATGGAATGAAACTGATGAACACAGAACATTTCCTCTAAAGGTAAAATGTCCACCGATACAACAATACATTTCTACTGTCAGTGGTAGTGACACGACACAAATGCTCACTCACTCACGCTGACAACCTGCACACGTATCATGCGTACTCTATGTGTATACACAAACACACCTTGTCAAGCTCCTGCAGGTAGGACAGAGCAGCGTCACAGGCCCTGAGGAAGCAGGACAGACTCTCCTCCTCTCGCTCTGACAGACGCACACGAGACACTGAAGAGACTGTCTGGTGGTCCAGGGACAGACCTGAAATATGACCAGAGACAATATGCATAGACTTGATCATAATATTATAAATATAGAGCAGGCAGGTAATGCAGTGAACACATTACATACTGAAAATCATACGTGCAGTATCATTTACAATCTATTTTAAAAAAAAAATTGACCTGAAGTTACGATAACTTTCAAGTAGTATGTGAGTGAAAATGTGAAGTTTCATCTTCAAATCATCATCATATCTACATAAGGTTCCTTTAAACTTTAATCTGAGAATAAATATAATGGAGAAGATATAAATAGTATTCTAAAAATTGCATTTATAACAAATACATTACATAAATGACAACATTATTGTCAAAGGATTTGATAAATAATAATGTATATACACTTCTGTCTGATATTTAATAAATTACATTAGTTTGTCCCCCTCCAGTCAAAATGCCTTTTTCTTCTTGTTCATAGTGTTGAATATTTAATCTTCACTGTGTAAACTGCTGTTTGTGCACTAGAAGGCTGTTTTCACATTCACTGCTCAAAGTGTGCATGTTTTTATATGCTCATTATGGCTCCACATCGCTCCCTGTTTTGTCTCGTATGTTTTAGTCAGCAGCAAATATACAGTGATTTTCATGTAACAGAAAATAGACCTGAACTCACAGCCAAAACGTATGAATGAGAACAAGCCAAAAAGAAGATAAAGAATCAACTAATTGTAGATGATTAAAAGATCCTAAATGTGTCTTTGATGCATTCTCCCCATCTCCTCATATAGTCTTCTTCAGATGGAGGCACTGGACAGAGAAGAAGAAGAAGGGAGCAGACCGGTCCCGGTCCAGATGCCAGGTCTGACGTCCGTTAGCTGACTTACTGGTACAAATAAGCAGTGAGCAGGAACACTGCTAGACTGCAGGAGGCCTGTGACTGACGGCAGCCTCAAAGCCAGACGCCAGCCCTAATCAAATAAACAGACAGCTCCCGATGGACAAGACATCATCACCCAAATATTCACATCTGACTTCATTCTCATAATAATATGCAATATGTACACAGGAAGCCACGGGAAGGAGCTGTGCTGCCCCCCCGAGGGACTCTATCTGTTCTCTCGTGAAGAATGTGAGAGTCAGTCATAATAATCCACTGTAAATATCATGCATTGTGCTTCAAAATAATCAAAGGAAATCAAAATCTAATTCTCCTCAGTTTCATGAGCATGAGGTCATGTATGAGCATCAGGAAATGGTGGTGGGGGGGTAATGATGATGAGTGTAACAAGATTACAGTGCAATGTTCTGTGGATGTGACCTTTAATCACGCTGATGTTTAAAACAGACAAAATACTTCAAGATTATATTTGACTCGAAAACTTTTTTTTTTTTTTTTTAAAGTGACCACAAATGAATTTAAAAAAGGGCAAGTTTGGACTTCTGACAGCTGGTGCGTGTGACCGTGAGTAACAGTAAATGCTTCCCTGACATATGACTCACACTCATCGGGTTTTTAAAACAGCATCTGTGTAGGAATCTGCCAGTGGCGATAAATCTGTTCCCTGGAGGGGTTTGAGTTGCTTTACTCTGAATATACTCCTTTCTGTTCAGACTGGACAAAAAAAATATCAAAAAATTGTGTAAAATGAATTAAAACGCTCTTTACACCCTCAACTAATATCATATTCTAATATCTATGATGGCGAGAAAGTACAGAATGAATGACATGAATAGTAATTTAATTTTGAAAAATGTTTTAAATGCACCTGAAGCACACTGCCCACTTTTTCAGTTAAGGGCCAAAAAGTGTTTGGAAAGTTTGGGATGACTCACATGTTATTACTTTGGTGTACTTCAGTAGAAGAAGCTCAAGAGAAAACCTTTCACACCATCAGTGTCATCCACTATCTGAGGTTAAGAAAAAAAAAAAAAAAAAAAACTCCCCGAGAGGTTACTGACATAACTATCTGTCCGATCACGCTGATGTTTTCCAGCCGTGTGACATCCATCTACACAGATTGGATTTCATCAGCCTGCCCACCTCCCTTCCACTTCCACTTCTACTTCAAAACCCCCGTACAAGGTCATTGTGATTTTTTGGGGCTGTAATAACGTCTCACAAAGGGATTAGGAATGGGATCATCAAAGGAAACGTGTACAGAGAGCTGCTCAGTGGCGTTTTCAGTTCTCTGGGCTGTCTAAGCTCACTTAAGGCCTGGGCTGACAGGTAGGAGATCTGCTGTACATGGGCAGCAATACAGTGGATGTCCAAAAACTCTGCAGTCCAAGTGGCAGGTTACATAAGGCACCGCTGATATACTGTGTTACATTCAGTCTTTATCGACAAAATCAAATGTATATTTTTAGGGGCTAAAGCACGTTTTCGAAGCCGACTTCTGAATATTCGAACCATCGAATGATTGTGCTGCTGCTGGTATTTATGCTGGTATTAATTCAAATTCAAACTTAATTCCCAGTGAAATGTGTTGCTGCTTGTCACGATTCTTTTGCCTCCTCTCCTCTCCTGGCACTGATTTGCGTCTGTCTCATGTGTTTGTTGTTCTGTAACTTTGTGATCTGTGATAACGTCAGCGGCAGCTCGTTTCTTTGTGGCGAGGAAAATGTCAAGTGAACACTGAAGACGCTGACATAAGCTTATGAGTTGATACGACTTATTTTCACCATTAAGTTTCTTATTTACACATGGAGCACTTATTGATGCTATACAGCACAGTGGAGACATGTTTCCAGACATCTGAAAAGTGATTAATTCAATATTTAGCTCTGTTTTCTGAAGGGAAATATCTGTCTCTTTAGCTGATAAATGCTCCACTATATATTCATTCACCAGGTATTCTCTACCTGTGTCCTTCTGCTGCTGGCTGCTGAGCAGGTAGTGCACAGTCCATTTATCAAAGGTCTTAAGTGAAAACAGCTGCCTGAGTCACCTCTGTCAAAACGCTAATGAGAGCGGTCAAACTGCACACAACAGTGAAGCTGCAGGCGGTTAAACTAAAGACAATGAGCCGACAGATACTACGAGGCTCCACAGCCGAGGGGAACTGGAAAGCTTGGTGGTAAATATCTTCGGTTACTCATGTGATCCATCTTTAGCATAAACACACTGATTAAAAGCATCTCTACAGGACAATTAGAAAATGTTATTATTCATCAAGAGGCAAAGCACAATTTCAGTCCTGTGGGTTTCAGATGCAGCCTGTCGTCTTTGGTTTCTGGACTGTTAGTTGGACAAAATAAGCAGAATTTGAGCTCTGGGATATCATAATCAGCATTTTTCACTACATTTAACATTTAATTTTACATTTAACATTTTGTACACTGATTGATCAATCGATTCATCATGAAGATAATCAGCAGATTAGCAGATAATGAAAATGCTGATTAGCTGCAGCCCTTCTGTGAGTCAGACGGAACCAAGAGGTCGACCTGTAAACAGTTAGAGTCTGAGTAATCGTTTCCGATTCCTCCTCTCTTCCAGAGAAGTTTGGCTCATCTGCTGATTTGTTTACAATCTCAGTGATCATCTCCGTGCTTGTGTTTGTTGTGCTTCCCTGTCTGTCTTCTTGTTTTAGCGATGTGGTTACGCACACGGATCTTACAACTGGACTTGATGAAGATGAAGTTTTTTTTTATTACTGTTTGTTATGATGGAAAAATACTCTACTCACATGGGACACGTATTACCAAGGAATACCAAGGAATCTCATGTAGTAGAAATTACAACCCCACGTTTGTGTTAGATGCGGTGCATTTGGACGGCATGAGCAAAGACTCTGTTTTACCCAGATTATATTGATGTCAAGGCTCCATGTAACATCAACATTTTCAGAGGTGATCTGTCTCCTTTTAAACAGCTAGGTGACTGAGGTGTTCCCCTTTAATATTCCCAGAGGTGTCGGCTACCTTTGATGACAAAAGCCTCGGCCAGCAGGCGGAGGTGGTAGGTCGGCTGGTCATCCCTGGTCAGCCCCTCCAGTCCCACCCGGGCGCACATTCCCTGGGCGTCCCGGTAGCGACCCTGCACATAGTGCACCTTGGCCATCATCAGCAGAGCCTCGTTCAAATACCTGGGCTGGAGGACAAGAATAAACTATGAAGAGACAGAAAGGATTCTACAGCTATGACTCGACCCCGATAAAACCCAGATGATACTGACTGTGAGACAGCCCCGGCTGAGGACGGCGTTGAGGTGGCCTTTGGCCCGTTTCAGTTTAGCCTGAGTCTTGTCGAGCAGAGGCGTGGAGCTCCGTAACAGGTCCATGTTTTCCTGCAGACACTCTTCTAACAGTGCCTCGGCCATCATCAGCGTCCCGTAGTCGTCTAAAAGGAGGGTGGGAATGAAAAAGTCAAAAAACAAGAGTGAAGTGAGTTTGTTGGAGCAGGTCTGGGCTCGGGGTCACAGGTCATTTGTGTCTGTAGCCAAAGCAAACCTCAGTCATTCCATTAAAACAGCATTTCCCACCAGAGTTCAACTATGCAACAGTCCTGAGGTCTATTTAGAAGCTACAGTTTCCACTTCCCTCATACTTCCTTTAAATAGACTTAACAGTGTTCTCATATGATAAGCACTGCACGTCTACCTCCACTGAATCAAGATACCAAAGTTTATTTAAACAGTAAACCAACGCTGTTCTGACCCGGGCCTCGGTGTCCAGTAGCTGAGGTTTCTCTGTACACACACACTCGATTAAAGCCTTCCTGTTTAGCCTTGTCATTCTGCCTGTGTGTGTTCTGACGCCAACTGTGTGAGCGGCGTGTTTATGTCCCAATACGCTCGACATATTTGCCAGTTAGTTTTATCAGCACAGCCAAGGCCAAAGCTATCAGGGAGGGAGAAGGTGAGGCGTAAACAGCAGGATGTGTCTCAGCGCAGAACTGCAGCGAGAGCTGTTGAATGACTTCACAGAAGTTGCAGCCTGGATTTGCATGGATCTGCATATTCTTGTTGTTTCATCTGTGATTCTCTCTGTTTTCCAGGAGTCATTTTGCAACGTATCGTTATTTGTCTACATCCTGTTCAGTCAGTAACTTCCTGATTTACACAAACCACAGCTGAACCACAGTTAAAGTATGAGAAACCTGCAGGTGCTCGTGTTTCCATTTTTGCTACTTCCTACTTTAATTCACGACATTTCAGATCCAAATATAAATATATTTTTTAACTCGACTACATCTATTTGATAGCTTTGAAAAGGTTATTCTACAGTCATATACTGTAATCCAAAAAAACTGTAATATACTGTTAAAATAAATAACAGTAGTTGCATTGTAAAATAACAGTAAAATATTGGCGTCCCTGCTGCCAACTGCTGACAGTGGCTTCCGTTAGCTTGTTAGCTTCACAGTTCACAGGGGAGGGTTACCATACTAATTTCAGCGGACCAGACTAACAGAGTCTTACTATGATGTGATATTGTTATTATTACTTCAGTACAAAACAAATATGAGTAATTCCTCCACTGCTGGCAATTAAGATGGTTTAGACACCAAGGGGAAACTCATATTGATAAACCTAATCAATACCTAACCTAATTGGTTTAACAGTCCACAACTTTATTGTTTTGGTTCAGTCTAACATCTCATCAGTCCTGACCGTGACCTCTCCAACACCAACTGAAAGACGGACAAAGTTATCAGCTCGCGTTGGCTGGTGAAAACAGCGACATATTAGGGGCTATCTGAACAGAAGCATGACTCCAAGTGAAAGCGAAATGTGACTACTCCGGCTGGTTGTGTGAGTAACATGTTAGACGATCTATCCAAAAAGTGAGACCGGTGATAGGACACCGATGCAGAAGCTTCGTCAACATTGTTCCTGTTGGTTTAAATGGAAAACATTCGGGTTTCTGGGCTACTGCAGGTGGGGAGACTGATGCGGGGCAGTGGCAGGACTTCCTGAGGTCAGTCCAGAGTCCCCCCAGTGGAACCCTCACATTGTGATATTAATGTTAATAACTGATTTAAAATTTCCACATTTCTGTCTGTCAGTTTGTATTTTCTGATGTAAATGTTGAAAAAAAAAATGCTGTTTCTAAGACTTTATTAGAAGAATTGTGAGGAAATACTGGATCTTCTGCATGCTTGGAGCTTTTGGATGCTAATGATCAGCAGTGCAGGAAGAAGATGCACTCAGCACGTTTGTTAGACCTCCAGGACACACAGACACTTCCTGCATTCTCAAACTTGCTTTTAAAAATACCGAGGCTGGAAACAGTGGATACAGTCAATAAAATGACCACAAACTATTCTAACTGCAGGATGCAATCTCTCGTCCTGATTGTTAAAACTTCAGCATCTGACCTCAGTACACTAAATTGTAACTTCTGCTGTGATTTGGTGTATTTGCCACCACTAGTATCAGCTTTTGACTGACAAAGAATTAGACGATCCAGTCTGTTATCAAAGTAAAATCACCTTGAACTACAAGAGACCCCTGAATGAACCAGTGGCAGGCTTTTTTATAGTTTAACAGCAGGGCGGTATTTTACAGCCAAGTTTAATTCCTCGTCACCTGCACTGAAGTTCCTCTATCTCTAATCTAAAACTCCCGGTGCACCATGCCTCCCATGCGCACCTAATGTCAGATCAGCTAACGTGACCCATGCATGCGTACAGTGATACCACATTGATTTAACACTTCAGTGCGTGTGCAGGCGGGGGAAAAAACTTGCTGCTCTTGCACTATCAGCTACTTATGGGCACAGTAACAGCGGGCATGCTGTCGAGTCACCTGAACCCGTATTTACTCTGCAGAGGTGAGAGGTGGAGGCAGGTGCATTAGTGACCTACCGGAGAAATGCTTTATGAGGCACAGAAAGGATAAGTGTGTTTGCATTTCTTTGGACACGTGGTGTGGAATGATTTGTGGAAAGTCTGTTTTTTGCACGAGATGTGGCAGCTCTATTCTGCGAGAGAGGGCTCAACAATATAGAGGGTCATACAGTTCCTTTGATCATGTACACACTCTTTCATTGTGTGTACTCCAAACTTCCAGGGAGGGACCTTCTTTATTGTTGGAGGCATCCGGCAACTCCTCTCTGACCCCATGTACTGACCCGCTGGGGCACATTATGAGGCTGCTCATCATCTTTATTATTTGTGGAACAAATCTGCTGAAGGGAAACCTTGAAGTGGAGTAACTCACTCTTTCTTGCTGAGAGACCAAAGTCCAACTTGTGTATGGTTCAACCTACACACTGCAAAAAGTGTCCCTCCTCGACAAACACTTCAGATTCTGAGACTTAAAGGGGCACTATGGAGTTTTGGAGAAACAACCCAAACCCGGATTTGTAATATTTACAATATTAAGAGGTCATGAAACAAAATTGTAAATATTTATGTTTTCCATAACTAAATAAACAAGCTGCTCTCAGAGTGGAATAATGTCCCCAGAGCACTGGGGTGGCAGGGTCCGCCACATATAAACAAAGGAAAACGGTGTGCAACTGTGTTGCCCTCTAAGGTCAGTTTGGTTTATTCATCCATGAAAACAAGTAGCTTATTTATTTGAGTTTGTTTAGGCATAAAAAGAACAATGCTTATCTTCTGAATAACTGCTTTTTCCCCCCAAAATGCATAGTACACCTTGAAAATAAAATCATAAATATACATATTTTACCACAAGTCAGTTGATCAAACATGCAAATGAGCTGAGATGAAAAAATACAAAAAAAAATTGAAAAGGAATAGACATAGAGGATTTCCCCTTAAACTAATCTGGAACAGATTTCCTGAATCGTCCCTTAAAACAACTGGAATTGAAACATCTTGATTCAACCTGTTTGCTTTTCCCTCCCATTCACTGGTCATTCTTTACAGTGTGCAGTAAAAACAAACAGGAAACTACAGGAGATACCTCAACTCCCAAACCCTCCAGGTGTTCGAAAGCGCTCACCGTCCTCGTGGAACCTCGCAGCGTTCATCTGGTCGATGATCGCCGGCATCTTGTCCCACTGACACTCGGCCCGGTAGCGCTCCATCTCCGTCTCTAGCCGGAGTTGGGTGAAGGAAACCCGGGATGCCATCGCCGCTCTGTCCCGGTGGTGACTGTACTCCCCGGACACGATGGGAGTAACTGCGGACTGGAAGGGAGAAATAAATGTGTAATCTTTGCGTGCGGAGGGGTGGGGTGTGTGGCTGTTACAGTAACACGGGCAGTAAAGGTGATCCGAGAAGAAATCTAGAGCGCAGACATAGATACATGGGGTTTAATTTACACTTTTACAAAGCAGGAATTCACTGTTAGGGTGTTCTTGTGATTACATCAATGTGTAACGTGAACTATCCGGTAGGCCTGGATCTTCATCTGGCTGAAAAAAATGCAATAATCAAACTTTTTCAACCTCATATATTTTTTCTTCTTCCCTGTCACCTTGCAGCCCTGTTCAGTGCACATAGTATATTCCAGTGCATGCTCTGCATACATTGTCTTGTCCACCACTTAAAACAGGCATTAGTGACACCCGGCTGTAAACGTGATTTTCTTGAAATGAATGTGGTATTTTCAGAGGGCTTGATCTGTAGCTGCTGGAAGTAAAAGAGACGCTGTCCTTCTCCAAACAGCCACGTCCTTAATCTTTCCCGTTAACACTTTAACTGGATCAGGTAGGGCTTAACAGGCAGCAATGCAAAGGGTGCAGCCCAGAAAGAGTCAGGGTGCATGCATATAAGGTGGTGTTTTCTTAGGTTAATACTGGTCATTTCATTAATGACTTTCCTGGAAAAAATCAATCCATAATTGCTTGGCTTGCTCCCTGATCTGGGTTCAGCAGCATTGGCAGGCTGATGCTGGCTCAGTTACAAAATAATACATCTGTCAGCTACTGCCCTGTGACATGGAACTGAACTATGTGAAAGACACAAGGTTGCACAAACCAATGAATGCACATGACGGAGCCAAATCAACAAAATGTTCTTGAGGGAAGACGGAGACATCCACATGGATCAGATGAAAAACATGGAGAACAACAGAGCGTGTAAACACAGGGGGAGACAAGGGTCACTCACTGACTACTGGAGGGTTTTTACTATATCAGCTACTGTATGACATTTACAAAACCTCAAGCCTCCTGAACAGAGCTTTAGCAGCGTCATTTTCTCTCTGGAAACTTGACATTTGCTTGACACAAATCGACGTTTGTCCTCCGACTCAGTGAACTCCACCAAACAGACAGGCAGCGTGTGTCTGTGGATTTGACAGCTGAGCGGCTGCTCTAACCACGCCCCCTGATGGACGTCATGAAAGAATAGCGTCAACGGGCGTCCTTTTCTTTGTCAAGATAGGTAACACCTTGAAGTACTTTGTCTGAAAGTGCCCGTAGTTCTCTCAAATTAGGCCACAACGTGAAAATGTTATTCAAAATAACAAGAGCATTAGTATGAGTTAGTTTTAGCTCAAGATCTGGCAACTTGACGCTATTTTGCCCTGCGAACAGCAACGCTACGAAACAGGAAGTATGCATTTGTGAACTAGTGAAAGGCACTTCTCTGTTTTTGTTTGTTTGTTTGTTTGTTTTAGCTGTCTCATTGTTTTGCCATTATTTTAGAAAACATAGGTGAAATAAAATAAGTTGTAATTCAGTCGCGGACAACTAAAAGTAACAGTATATTCTGTAGCAAAGTTTTGGTGAATACATAAGTGATTTCTCTCGCTTCAGTTGTATCATCTCCGATAAATTTAACCAATCACAATGAGCTGTCGTGTCCAAGTGGTTCTACGGCGAGTCACTAGGTCCTAAAAAGCCGTGACTGAGCATTTGTCTCCAGCCAACTAAGAAAACAACATAACTGTTCACAGAGTCAAGTGACGACATAAATCATATTCAAGTAAGTATGAAAAGAACTCTTTGAGTAATGTATCATTGAGTGGCTCTTGCCTTAAACAGTTCATAGCATTTAAACGCTGCAACGGTAGTGAAGTGAAGCTTCATGCTAGCCAATCTTATTACTCAGCCTGTTAGCTTCCGTTAATGTTTCCGTTAATAATATGTGCTCTTTTACTTTAAGTTTACTATAGATGTGTAACCTCACAGTACCTACAATATGTTGCTCTATCATGACATTTTCACAGCGATTTGATATCGCTGGTCGGCTCATTGTTTTTCTATGTTCTTTAATGCATTCGCCCCTTAACAACGTTGACACGCTTGCAGGGCTTTGTGTATCAAACATCGACAAACAAAAATGTGATTTGCAAAAGTGACTGTACTGATTTGCGTCTCCTCTGTTGGCAGTATGGCAATACAGTTGCAGTAGAAAGCCAGCTGTCTACTACAGCTGATTTAGCTTTATTAAGACCTCAAAGGAGCGTTATGTCGTCTTCAAACTCTGTAATTCAAACTCTGTATTGTAATTACCATGATATCAATGAGGGGATGTTACAAACTCAGAAATATTAGTTTTTTTTCCATAACTGAACAAACAAGCTGTTCTCAGAAGAAAATATGGTCACCAGAACACTGTTTGACGCTAGAAAGGTGGCAGGGTCCGCCACAAATAAACAAAGCAAAACCATGTAACATTGTACTTGTGTTCTCACTTTGTTTATTCAGTTTAGAAGTTTGTTTATTTTTTTTCTTGGCATTAAAAACAGTCAACGTTCTTCCCCCAAACTGCACAATGCACCTTATAATAGGAGAAACAGCAGGATGAACTCTTTATTAATATAAATTTTTTACATTGGGTTTTTTTTTAGTTACAATGCTGGGATGTATGAATGAAAAGTGAGAGGGAAAACCCAATTTCATTAAAAACGGGGTGCCTAACATGTGATACCCACCATAGATTAAAATTAAACAGCTGTTGTTATTTTAACTTGCTGTCTTCCCTTCTGTCATGTTTCCTCTGTGTGTACGTGTCCAGCAGAATGAGGAGAGGCAGGTGTAGCGTACAGTGGGGGGGTCTGCTCCTCCTCCTGTCCTCCTCTCTGCTCTGCGTTGACTCTCAGGGGGATCCACAGGGGCAGCAGCCGCCGCCCGTCGTAGAAAGTGCGGCTCACATAACCGGCCACGGTCGCCTGGACAAAAACATGGTCCAGGACAAAGAGTGAGTGACATCTCCTTCTCTGCCACTGCACTACGCATGATTCACCGGTTATTTGCACAGAACTGTGGCTGGACTTTGAACACAGTCAGCAGCTGCGTTCACACACTCTGTTTAACTGACTGTGCGTGACACGTATTTTTTTTGTTGTTGTTCCAGCCACATCATGGAGCATTTAGAGGGAGTGATAGACAAACCAGAGAAAGACATGTCACCGCAGGAGCTTCAGCTGCACTATTTCAAGATGCATGATTATGATGGCAACAACCTGCTGGATGGACTGGAGCTTGCCACAGCTATCACACATGTACACAGAGAGGTTGGTATATACAGTATGCAAGTATCTATATTTGTTTCTGTCCTCTTAGATGTGAACATATTGCCTGATAACTTGAATACAATTAATTATTTGTCACTGACTGCTAAAGGATGTAATTCAGCTTTTGATTTCAACATTTATTTGCCAGCACTGACAGTTATGCTGTTGTCACTTTGCTATGGACTGTTGATTTGCGGACAACTGTTCTTTGAATTTTCAAATTCTTTTAAAAGATACATCATACGTCCTATTAAGAGTTCTATAACCATAATATGTTTATGGAATATACCACACTAAGGCCATATGGTCAAATTGAAATGATTTCTTTAAGCGGTAATAACATTATTTCACTGTTAGACATGAAAGCAAAAAGAAGAGTCACTAGAATTGAAACTGTGACACCCGTACAACCTTGTCAGAATATAAGTGAGAGGGGGAAAAAAAAGGATGACAGAGGAGATTTTTAAGATTTAAATAAAAAAAAAAAAAGAAAAACCGAAGAGAGAAGAAAACTAAACAGAAACCAGAAGTCAGACATTACATATCATGTTTTTCAGCCTGTGATGTTCAGCCCTCTATGATGTTACATGGTTTTTACAGGGTGTGTAAGTTCCTTATGAAGAGTATCAGTGGTTGTCACAGTTCACATGTTCTATGATCTCGTGTCTTTCTCAGGAGAGAGGAGAGAACGGCCAGCCAATGAGAGAGGAAGACCTCATTAATCTCATCGATGATGTTCTGAGGGACGATGACAAAAACAATGATGGTTATATAGATTACGCAGAGTTCGCCAAATCTCTGGAGTAGAATGTTACCTGAACACTGACATCATTCATGTCCACAACAACAACAACAAGGAATCCGCAGAGAAGAGAAGTCAGACTGAGACGCTGGCACCCGCGCTGTCCAACACTCACCGTTTAATCTTTCCTTTCTCTCTCGCAGGTTATCTTTTTGTTTTTTCACTTTTCAAGCTTATGATACGTCTTTTCTTTTGTCATGTAATGTCCTTGAAATCATGCCATTTGTAAAGGGTCAGTTCACTATCAAACTATGATTTTTTTTTTTTAACTTAACCCCTCATGTATCCAAGCATAGAAATATGTTTTTAAAATTCTTTTTGCTGAAGTTGAGAGATCTCTGTGGAGTACATCTACCAACGAAAACTACACATGGAGATCCGTGGACTACCTGGAGAGACCTGGACATTATTTCATGTCATACTTTTACTGCATAAAGCGTCCCAAAAAAGAAATTGGTAGGGAAGCAGAAATCTCAGTGGCAATTTAAAATCTGCCAAATATGGGGAATGGACAATATGCCTGCGATTTTGGTAGTTTTGGGTGAGTTGGCCCTTTAAACTTGAAGTACAGTCAACAGTGTGGGTTCTCCTTCTTTTAGTTGTGCTACCTATAATTCTTTGTGGTCGCCCAATAGCATTTAAACAGAATGTCATCACTTAACATGGCCTGCTGTTTCAAAAGCATTTCACCGGGTGCAGTGTGCGCGCTGCTCTGTGATACTCAGCATTTTTTGGACCAAATGATTCCTTCTGTGAATCCATCTCATTTGCTGTTTGTGACGAGACAAATGGGTCGTTCTCATCACATTTGAAGGTTGCCTTGACCTGCCCAGATGTTCAGTGTATAGCCTGATGTCATATGTGTAGAGAGGTTTATTCTGGAGGGAAACCAGCAGTTACAGGCCGGACAACCCGACACTGAATGTCACCAGCAGAGACTCCGTGCAGCATAGTGGCACGTCGGCGCCACACGTTTCTTCTTGATGTTGTATTTGCTGTTGTTTTCATGAAGATTTATATGAGTCAATCAGCACCAATTTTCACTGTAGCGCGTTGGCCAGCAGATACTCATCATTAATCTGACTTCATGGAGTGAATGTAAAGCAGCACCAGGCTGCTGATCTTTATCACTGGATAGTCTCAAAGCACACTGGTTGATGCTGCTGCAGCTGCAGGTGTTGATAAGCTGACTTCTCTTTGTGGTTTTCCAGTGGAGCTGTTGTTAAAAACCATTGAACTCAACATGTTCACTTCAAATCATTAGCTGCCTTTAAAACAGATATGGATCAAACATCTGTGTGTGTGGGTTCTGAATCCATCTGTGATTCTTTCCGAGGTATAATTTCATATTGATGAATTCTATATTTTTGCCATCAGTATTGATTCTTCAATCGATTGAGGTTGTTGAATGAAAATATTTTAAAAAATTTCAAAGCATAACAGATGCGACTGTGTTGTCTCTGGAATGTGAAATATTAAAGATGTTAATCTACACATGATGACTTGTGATGTGTGAGTTTAAAAAAAAAAACAAAAAACAAAAACAAAAACTGAGGCATGGATCTGACCACATTGAATTCGAGTTGACTTTTGGAATTCAATTCATATATATATTAGTAGAAGCAAAGTGATACATAAAACATTTGCATTACACATTTTGATCTCCTGCCATTCATAAGGGTTCACTCTGCCATGGCCGCCCCACACTAGCTCTGTGGTCCATCCGTGCCACCCCAGTAAAAATCTCTACTTCACAGCCAACATTAACAGCCAGGATGTGTACTTGTAATGTAAATGGGTGTTTGCATGTGCAGCAACAGTGTAGATACAAAAAGAGCAGTTTTCAAAATCATTTTAATGTAGCATCTGATCTTTTTAAACAGGCCTGTGTTACTTCTTAGCTCCAGTGAGAGGCCGGCTCCAGAGGCTGCATGGAGGCCAGAGAGAACATGGGTGAGGTGAGGTTGCCCCTCAGAGGGCCGTACCAGTCTTCATGCTGCCGCTGGGTGGCCGGCGGAGGTGGGACGCCGGGGCAGGGGCACTGGCCGACCGGGCCCGGGTGGCGGGAGTACGTCCCGGAGGGCAGCATGGGGGACAGGCGGGGGATGTGAGCCAGGGGCTGCGTGTAGTACTGTCGAGCCATGCTGGACGGCTGGACGTGCACGCCTCCCAGCAGCGCCCTGTGGCCCGGCATCACACCCACCGGCTGAAATTTCTGCGAGGCGCGCTCCTGCTTCCTCTGTTTGGCTCTTCTGTTCTGAAACCAAACCTGCTGAGACATGAGCAGGTGAGGGACAAGCAGGCAAGAGACAGGTAATAACAAGAACACTTGATGTAATACAGTGTGGCCTCACAAAAACTGACATTTAAGCACTCTTTTGTTTTCATACTGGACAGCAACAGTAAAGATATATATTTTGAATGTAACCAAGTACATTTACAAGTACTTTACTCAAGTACAATTTCACGGTAGTTGTGCTTTACTTCAGTATTTTCATTTTCAGCTACTGTATACCTCCACTTCACTACATTTTGGAGGCAAATTTTGAACTTCTTTACTCTATTCTGTAACTTAAGTTACTTTTAACTTTGCAGATGCATTCTGTAACAGAGCCAAAGCAGCACATTCTTTAAATTAATGTATTTAATTGGCAATCGATTACAAATTACACACTCTGATTCTGATTCCTGAATATCGGACGTGTTTACCAGTGAGGCAAACATGTCTGAAGGCTTTTACTTTAGCACTACTCTTATGGGTCACTTTTAGTTATAAAAGTTACATTTAATATTTTAAGTTATATTTTAACACATTATTACCGTTACTCAGGAATGACTTTAGGGTCTTTTTTGTATAAGACATGATATTATTAACACATATATCTTATTCCACTTAAGTTTTTCATCTCTTGTCTTCTGGTCGTCTGACACATTTGGCTATGGGCATCTATTATATTGCAGTCAATGCAAAACACACACACACACACACATCTTTCTTGAAAATATGCCATTAAGTTATCCACAGACTAAGCGAGTCTGACAGTAGGATTGTACTTCGGAGGCTGTCCCACCTGTATGCGCGCCTCATTGAGCTTGGTGATACGGGCCAGCTCCTCTCTGTAGTAGATATCAGGGTATTGGTTTTGCCCAAAGGCCACCTCCAGCTGTTCCAGCTGCTTGTGGCTGAATGTGGTGCGGTGGCGTCTCCTGGCTGGGGAGGGGTAACCTCTGCTCCGCCTGCCAAAGCTGACAGGCACGGAGGTCTCGCACAATGAACCTTTCCTCACCGACTCTCCTATATCTATTTACAGGAAGAAGAAAAACGAGTATGAGGCTGAAAAGACTTTGACTTTTTTGGAGATAATTCTCCAGCTCCTGTTTCTTGGCTTCCTCTGCATGATACAGAAAAGTGGCCTGAACTTGTAAAGGGGCATTTCACCGATGAGTGTGTGCAAAAAGAGGGATTACACTGACTTTATGGTTCCCAGTGCCGTCAGGCAACCTGAGAGCCACAGAGCTTTAGCTGCCAAAGACAAGCTCGTGAGAAAAAGATACCAGAAACTGGGGGATTTGACCAAGATTATTAGCACAATCACCAACACAGTGACTAATCTGACAAATTGGTGGAGTGAGCAGACCTTGTTTGTTCACATCATGGCGGTCAGAGAGTAGAGAGAGGAGGCTGATTTGCTGATGGTATTAAAACTTTTATTTTTTTCACAACCTGGCTACATAATTCATTCTATTTAATAAAAATCATTATATTAGAGTACACATATCATCCACTAACTACTTGCTTAGCATGCATCCTAGTAGCATATTGCCTCTTTATTATAATTACAGAGCACTTTAGCACTTAGCCATTAACCCAGAGTCTTACCTCCATCACCTCCAAATTACTGCTTACTGATAGTTGTTAATGAAGTTGTTATTCTGTGGTAGAAGGATTTCACTTAGAGTTATTCACTATTAACACTTGTAGTTTTGTTGCCTTTTATCAAAGGAAACATGTTTTACATCAACCAATGCACGATTCCAGTCCCACCATCATGAAGTACTTTGTATCGTGCATAAAATTAATTCCAAAGCAGCTGAGAGACAACAGTTTGTGCTCGTATTCAGTGTAAAAACTGACAGAACTGAATTCTGATGTTAAAGAAATTCCATGTTTTTAAGTCTGACCTTGTATTCATCTAAACTCTTCGCTCACAACTTCATGCAACACTTTATAACTATTAGTAAGCTTATAATTAATTCAATTAAACTAGATAATAATTGAAAAAGAAATTTAAACTAGTTAATCTGTCTTTATTTATAACAATGGCAATTCGTTATAAACTATTTATTAAGCAGCTGCTTCTTTTAAAGTTGCAATTGATGTTTTCAAACCTTTACAATTGATTCATAAATGATGTATGAAACTTTTCATTGTTTGTTAAGACTGAAATAACTATCAACTAAAGTATAATTAACTACAACGTTACTGTTCCATCAATGATGGTTATAAATTATTACCTGTTAACTCTGTACTGGTCTAATGACTGAAATCATCAGTTTAGGTCTTTAACATTTTACTGCATGTGTCTCTGTCTCTGTGGTTGTACATGAAACTCCATCACAGGTGCGTTAAATGTCTGACTGATGGAGAGATAATAACAAACAGACTAACCTGAAGCTCATATGTTTTGGACTCACCTGCAGTGGAGCTCACAGTCGCCATATCAGAGTAAACCTCTGCACAGTCCTGGTGGCTCCTCGCTGCCTCTCCTGCTACCTTCAGCTGGGCCATCACTGCAGCTATGCGCTCTGATGGGACCACCTGAACCCTCTGATCCCCCCCACACAGACACAACTGACCTTATAGCCTCACGTCGTGCCCACGTCCCACCCACCTGGTCTACCTTTACCTGTGTGAGGAAGGAACAGCGCAGGGTTCTTATGCACTGTTGTCTTTGTGTTGTGCTGAGATGAGGCTCTGCGACACCATACTATCATGTCTGTTATGTTAAATGTATGCAAGAATAGAAACAGCCTTAATGTTTATCTTTTGGCCGTCTTTTCTGAATGCTTGCATCTGCTTTGGTGAAATTCCTCCGTTTCCCAATACGCTTTTTTCAAACAGCCCAACAAACAGAGCAAAATGTTGTTTTTTTGTGTGTGTGTGGGTGTGTGTGTTAACCTAACCAAACATTTATTTGTTGCTCCTGTCAGTGTAAATGTCAGCCATCACGCTCTTCCTATTTCTCCCCATTATTCAACATCATTAAAAATGACAGCTCTGGCAAAGACACGTTGCTCTTTGACACTGAGGGATTTTATCTGCATGTTTCAGATATTTGCATTTGCTGAGTATCTTTGTTTTTATCCATTTTCGATATAAAAATGGAGAGTAGACCCAGACATGATCAATAGATACAGTCATTTAAAAATCCTGTTCACTGTGCACAGGTCAGATTGCACAGAGAATTTGTGTTGAGACTTCAGTTTCTTTGAGACTTTTTAGTTGGAATGGAGTATTTCACATTGTGGTTTTATCATTTTACCTCAATTTAATGACATTGACATTCTTCTTATTGTACTGCTGTTTATTTACTGTATGTTTGCAGTGCTTTTGCATGACACACCGATGCAGAGGTACGTATGTTATGTTTGCATACATGTATGTCTTCAATTCTTTGGGGTTGTTTATGCTTTTATTTTACTTAGACGTTAAAAAAAATTCTTTGACAGTCTTTGAGTACCTCCTACAGAAAATGATTATGACAATGAGTGACAATTGTTTCTTCCACTGAGGGTTGCTGCTTTGCTGTTACAACATTTGACTGTGTCTGGTGAGATGCATGTGCCCTTGTGGCCACCAGGTGGCTCTGTTACATTAGACTGTGTCTCGGAGACAAACACACAACAGAGCAACAAAACCTGACATATAAAAAGTAGAATCCTCATCTATTCCGACCCGGGGGTGGCTGTGAAGACCACCCAGCTGAGTATACTCGCCAGTCTTCGCCAAACAGAACCTCCTCTAAGGTCACTTTCTGCGTTTGTTTCCCTGAATCTTGACTGACAGGACAACCCGCTGGCTGCATTAACTCAGCTGAACTCCTGTGTAACCTCCCAGGACCTCAGCTGCTATCTGCAGTTCCCATGATGCTAAACTCAGTCCAGGCCAAAGCAGAGAGGAATGACCCTCTGCTCGGAAGAGACCCATCAATGTCCCACTCAGAGTCGAGTCATGACAGGGCAATATGGAAAGCAGCTGACATAGCTGGAGAGCATGAGCTGGATTTTTATCCGAGCTCAAGGCATCATGGGCTATATTTGTTTAACAGTGCTACTTGCTTGTGTGTGTTTATCCATTCAGTGTCAGTAATGTGTGTTTGGGAAAAGCGCACGTGTTGGGCACATGCAGGTAATGCAAGAAAGGCGAGTTATAAGAGCAGATGGGGCTTTTACTTATTGTAGCATGTGGCGGTTCAGAGGCAGCGCTGAATTCTGAGTACCCCCTCTTGTGTAACACATTTGTCACATCGTGAGCCATCTGACCCGGGTGATACCTGTGACTCCCGAGAAGCACTAAATCAGGAGTTCAAACGCGGGCTGGAGATGTGTCACACTGATACAGTAGATTGTGACCCCCCTTCCCCTTTTCTGTTCAGGATCCGCGCCAAGAAAGTGACAAACAACAAAATGCAGTGATTTAATGAGCCCAGTCCTGCAGGAGCGTCTTTTATGTATCAATTTCTCTGGTTGAATTTATAAATGACTCTTAAGATCGAACCAAATTTCCTTGAGAAAAGTCCCTGGCCTTGTTCTGGCCGCTCTACGCAGCAACATCTAATTTGATTCCTTGTGACACGTCGTCTGCGAGGGCCAAGTCCTGTGTGTCCTGGAAGAGCTTCCATCTTTCCTGCGTTGTGTGTGTGTGTGTGAGAGAGAATGTGTGTGTGTGTGTGTGTGTGTGTGTGTGTGTGTGTGTGTGTGTGTGTGTGTGTGCGTGTGTGTGTGTGTCTGTTTATTTGCGTGCGACTGCCAAGTCCTCTACAGATCCCATATTCAGCTCACATGTTTCCTGTCCCAGACAACAGCTCAGCCACAAACCCCCCAGCAAAGCACGCTGAGCCTGTCTGAGTGTCTTGTCTGTCCCACAACCTCCGTTAGCCCCGCTAATAACAACGAGACAAGGCAAAAGTCAAATGTTTGTGATGACCAAAGTGTACCATCTTCTTATTCATACTAAGTAAACAGTTTGGAGGAGGTTGGCTTGTGTTGCAATTGTAGTTCTTCAGTTGCTTGAGGAAAAATGAGCAAGAAGTAGTTAGTTGGCCCAAATCCATCCAATTTTTATATCTCAAAATCAAGACCATATATTCCCGAAACTGCAGACTTCCTGCCTTCCTGTCTGAAAGAAGACGATACCATATGTCCTCATCTTTGCTCCAGATGTCAGCCCATAGGAGCAATACGCATAGAATGAATATCTGCCATTAGAGTAGTGAAAGGTAGACTGGTGTCTCAGTAAGATAAGTCTCTGTTCAGTGAGAAAAAGCTGCTCCTCCTTTGGCCGTAAAGCAGTTTTTCCTGCAAAACCCCACACACCATAGAATGCAGTGATGATGCGATCACTGTTTTTAAAGATCAGCTGTCAAGGTGTCCTTGAGCAAGATACTGAACCCTAAATTGCTCCTGATGTGTGGTTGGCATCTTGCATAGTGGCCTCTGCCATCAGTAAAGTTGGCAACTGGACAAGCCACCTTTACTGGCGACTTGTCCAGGGAGTACCCTCGCACAGAGACAGCCGGGATTGGCTCCAGCAAAAAACCCCGCGACCCCATTCATCACAGACTTCAAGTATGAAACCTTCACCAGGTTGTTGTTTAGTTGTTCTGAATCTGCTGGATATGAAAAGAAGCAGCTGCATGCAAACAGGTTTGACACATCATCTTAACAAGTATATCATTCTTCAGTGCTGCTTGCTAGTTGTTCGTGAGAAGTACACAGGGGCATAACTTGGAAAAGGAAACAGAGTAATACTAGAGCCAACATGGTACTGCAGGTGCAGTTGCTCAGGATCACCCACATGGTTATTCAATGAATCGCCTGTTTCAATGAGACAGTGGTGCACATTTTGATAGCTTACATCACATTGTTTCCAATGTCTTTTTTGTCCTATTTGCTCATTGGCAGCCTTGGTGCAAGAAGACGAAATAGCAGGTATGTCCTCCAACTTTCATACATTTTTGCTCTTTTAACTGATATTTTTTTCTGCTCTTGTCGTTAAAACCGGTATCGCCTATGGCAGAAATTCATCGGCACGGGAGAAGAAAGTGCAGGTTTTGGAATAAAAGCAGCGGACAGTGAGCCAGTCTGATCCCGGGAGGAGAAGAAGAGAGTCAGGGTAACAGCCATGCTAATCCATCTTGGATTGAAGGCTGCTCCTGGCTGATGTCCAGTCGCAGGACAAGAAATGGACAAATGGGACTTAAGCTGGCCAATAACAGGAAATTAACTGGACTGTTGTGTCCATATCTTTACTGAGACCTGTCTGCACCGCAACATCCTGGATCAAGCTGTTGCACTCGGCGGGGTGGACGGTGCTCTGGGACTACAGCAGGATGAGAGGAGGTGATGTATAGCGTTCACGTTTTATCACCAACATTTGCTGCTGTTCACAGAAAAATAATTCTATCCCAGATGTTTATTTTTGTATCTTTGCTGACTATCTTTGCTGTAACAGCATGTGTGAAATGCAGCGCAAACCGAAAACACACAAGGAATAAACTTAGCCTCTTTCTGTTGCTGCAAGCTTCTCTTTCCACATTTCTATTGTTAGGCTGCAGTGAGGACCTGGAATCTTCTGGAAGCATCTCTCATCAGCGTGTTGCTGTGCACGGTGTGTGAGCGGTGAACTGGGCAGGAGACGCAGCGATGTCTGCAGGGAGGCTACAGCATTGCTTCGGCGCCTCGATCTGATTTATTCTCAGAGGAAAGGGCAATAGATACATTATAAATAGAAAATAAATAGTAGTTTTTCTTGGCTTGCCTCTTGACATTAGAGATCTTGGGAGGTCACAGGTTCGATCAGTGCAGCCGGAATGTTCCATTGATTTGTCACTGATCTGTCAACTTGTATCTTCTTGCTCAATGTGAGTCATTGTAATTCAAGTTCTCAAGAACTTTGAGGGGAAAACTTTCTCATCTCAGTTTCACTTTCTGTCTCACGTACACACACACACACACACACACACACACACACACACACACACACACAGCGCACTTGCACACACGTGCACGTCTACATGGTTTTATACAGTGTGCACATGTATACTCTTACACACCACATACAACCACACCTCTCCTACAATGTACCCGTAAGAAAATAACATGCAAGTCATATTACACTGGGCTCTCAGTTTCAAACATCACACACACACATGCATGCACACACACACACACACACACACACACACACACGCACACACACACGCACACACACACACACACACACTTGTGCCCTGGGTGCACACAGGCCTCTGTGTGGTTGTGGCCGTGTCCAGTATGGACACATAGAGGAAATTCTTCCCTCCCAATTTCCCGGGACTGAACTGGGAGTGACCTGGTTGGCAGACGCACAGCCTCGATGGAAGGAATGTAACTCAACTCCCCCCGCCTCACCCTCAACACCCTCCTCATCCATCCAGCAGTCTGCTGGCCCAGCTGTGTGAGGACAGAGAGAGAAACATACAGTACTGTAGGATGAGAAGGATGTCTTTTATCTCTGCCCAGTTCATGAAATTCCTCACTATAATTTGGTGAATGTTCATCATTGAGGAGTCTGGTGGGTGTTCATTGTGTAAAAGATTTGTCTTTGTTTGACATTGTATCTGGGCGTCACTGAAATACACTCAGTTTTGTTTTCGTTCTTGTTCACTCAGAAAGTACTTCCAGTCCTAGCATAATGTTAAAAAGCCGCCAGTACAATTGCAACGGGAGCACGAGAGTAAAATAAATAAATACATTTACAAAAAGCAGAAAAGAAACTGCACAATGAGAACACACTCACATTCACATCAAATTAAGGTTATCGTTTAAACATTTGACTGACTGAATTCATCATCACATTCCAGCTTCATCACGTCTGCCAGAGATGATCCGCTGCCATCCTAACCTATGTGTCTACTGGTTGTTCCCAGAGTGACTCCAGTGCAGCTCAGGTCTCTGAGCCTGTAATGAACTTGTGAATGGATATAAATGACAATACTTATTGACAGTTTACTTTATTAACATTTAAAAGCTGCATTAATCAATATTTTCTTGTATTTACTTCATGATGTGACGATAATGTCAGCACTAATGTCATGAGGCAGATGAGCCGAGTTCTCAGGTTTCAACTCAAGCTGTGTTTTTATGTTACCTGTAGTCACGATTATTTAATATCTTTTTAGGGGCGTTGACATGACTCTGCGTCTGCTGGGTGTGTAAATACAAATAGTCGTGTGTTTGCCACCTGCTTTGTCATATCAGCTTCATAAGATGCTATCAGCCTTTTGTGCTGCCCCCAAGCGGTCACAAATTAATTATACTGCAACATAGATGTTGTCTTTGTACCATGAGGCTGACAAAATATTGCACTTTTTTTTAGGTATTGAGGTAGTAACATGACCTCTCTGCTCAGAAACAACCCACAGGACAAACTTTAAAGTCTTTTCTGCCTCCCGAGTGGAATCTAAGTATAGCAATGTTGTATCAGATCATTAAAACCTCATTAGTGTGGGATTTTTAGTACCTTCGGCTCTGGTCTTTGATAGCTCTTTGGCTGAAATTGTCTTTACTTTCCATTTTATTCGGACAGATTTACAATTTGTTACACTTGGACAGTACGCATGGTTACGAAGGCAAATTATGGCCATTCATCTCAACAAAGTTACAACCTGAACATTCGGGGTATATACATCTGTCCCTGGTCCAGTCACCAGGGTGAAGGGGCAATCACTACACCCATTATGACTCAGCAGATGGTGAGGTATGCAGTACCACCCTCGCGGTGCACGTGTGTCTGCAGCGGTACTCTGAGTTCTCTAATGACATTTAACTCATCTAGGCCGTCATATTACCCTGCGCCGTGGGAATCTCATCTTTCCCAGCAATGGATCCAAAGCCAAGAATGCCAGGTTTGGACTGGACAGGTTGTTCTGGGCTCTGCAAAGTTTCATTCGGTGAGTTCAGCGGTGCAGCTCTGAGTCCTGCAACCTCAAATATCTTACTTAAAAAAATTAAGTACTTCTTGACTGTAGCTTTAAATTTAAGTCTGCAAATATTTTTTTTCTTTTTTTTTTTTTTTGCTGTTTCTGTTGCACTTCCATGAAAATGTCAGCTTTATTGTAGAGTGATTGAGATAATGGTGGCGTGTGGCAGCTTGCCCTGCCTGAGGTTTTCGAGGTTCAGCTGTTTGGCAGGGAGGGCCAGTGGATTTGCAGAGCTGTTGTCTGGATGCCTCCTCCTGCTCCAGACTCCCTTGGTGGTGTCCTCTTTCCCTCCCGACAGCCTTTTATTGGCTCCACGGGTCTCCTGTGGACCTCAAAGGCACTCCCCCGAAAATCAAGCACGATACTCGCCACCCAACCCTGCCACCCAACCCTGCCCCTTATCCGCTGCCACAGGGGAGGAAATGGCCTGGAGGGGCTGGAGAGTGGCAGTGGTATAATTATCTTCTATCTGCATCACTCTCTTCACCTTGGTTTCCTTACAACACCTCTCGTGATATCTCTACGGCTCAATCTTACACCTTAAACCACGGCTAGTGTATGTTTATATACACTCTACACAGGTCTACTTGATGGAGCATCAACTCGCACTCAACAACTCTAATTTAGCAACACAGAAAAGGCTTAAATCCATCCACAGTCAAATTAAAGCAGTGACGGACTGACCACATTAAAATAACTCCGTCATAATGTGTTATTATTTGCTATAGCTACAGTTGCTACACCTGCCTTGCTTCCCATACCACACAACATCCTTAGTAGTCTCTGAAACAATGGATCCTTGATTTCAGACATATTTAAGGCGCATTCCATTTACCTTGGAAGTCAGATGCTGGTGTCAGGAACAACATGGCTCCATCAAAACAAGACTGAATTCCGGCGAGGCCGCTTCGTTAGCCACTGTTAGTCCTTGTTAGCAATGCCAGTTCACAACGATGCAGGTATTTTGTGCATAAAAACATTGAAGCACAATGTGTTTAGATAGGAGTTGGACCGTGCTGTGTGTAAGACTGATTTAGTGAGGCGCAAATAAGACGGATGTTCCTATAAACAGTAGATTCTACAGCTTTTTAAAAGCTGGTAAAACGTGAAGCGGCCATCTTGGATTTTGACTCAGGACATTTTCCAGCTTTCTGTTTTCCGATTCATATTTCTGAATATGATATATGAGTCTATACGCCCCTGGTATATTGCTAACATTAAATCTGACAATTCAGTGCCCATGCAAACCGTTGCAACATGCAAGGAAATCCACAACAATCCTGATTGCTGAGCTATTGGACTCTGCTTGTGGGAAGGTTGAGCAAATGGTCAATTAAGAAATAGTTCACAAAAAGTAGCCAAGCCACAGCTAAACCTACCCATTAAAAAAGTGAATTGTTCTCTTAAAACGATCTCTACTATAAATTATTACTTTACAAGATCATTTTGGACTCACCGCGTCCTGAATACCGTTCCTTTTCAACACTCTGGTTACGTCTTTTTTTGCTTGTGCAACCTTGTTTATGAGCATCTATTTACACTGACCGTCGAGCTCTTCCTCTTGCGCAACACAGGCGGGGTGTGTCGGCATCGCGTTGGACATAACCAGGGTGATGGCAGCTGATCTAACAAAGCCGCTCGCCGCTTCCTGTATCTGCCTGTGCTACACTCCTGCCGCTGTATCATGGTCATTGGTGCTAAACTCCACTCTGACCCACTACCCTAACATTGCAGAGCAGATGCCCATTCATCACCAGCCAATCAGATAATGTAAGGTCACACACGTACATACTTACACTCATGTAGACATACGTGCTCCCCGGCTTAACACACACGCATGCTATATTTTGCAGCGCAAACTCGTATGTGCCCTCTCAACTTACTTGCATTCACACTGTTTGACCTCTACAGCAGCGTGGGATTTCTACTGTGATTACGGTGTATATTGTAGTCTAGTCTGCAGGTTATTCTTAGCGCTGCTATAAGTGAAAACACGGGGAGGAAAGTTGTAAGGTTTCTGAGGGCTGCAGATCAGATATACGCTGCATACTTCAACAAATCATCCGCTCAGATATCTGATGCGCCGAGACCGAAATATTCTTACGCCGTCTAACTCTGTTTCCACTTGTCTTTGTCAAAGACGTTGAGGCTTTGCAGCTTTGGACTGCTTTCCAAGGAGATGGAACTTTGTTTCAAACAATGCATACCGCTAGTTTCCTTACTGTCGGACTAGAAGCTGTGGCTCTTAAAACCAGCTACATCACTGCTGCTAAAAGTAGTGGCAGTGGACAAGAGGAGTGGAAGTGTGCAGTATGAGGGGAATTGGCCTTTCCCAAGCTGGGACATAGAGGGGAAAATCCAAAAATATAAAAAGAACACAGTGAAAGAGGAACACCCATTAATGCCATTTATTTGACCCGGTATCAAAAGTGACTGCAAACCGTGCCAGTATTCTTTTTGCACTGCAAATTTTACTCTGCCAGAGAATCGTATAAAACTGAATAGTGCTGAATAGCTGGATTTGACACACAATTTGACCGCACATTATGCTGTTATTAATAAATTCAAAGCAGCTTTGCAATTGGTCAATAGCATAAATGCATGTGAAAAATCCCCTAAAGCTGACCTCGACACTAAAGCACTGCTACAGTTCCAATCCAGCGATTGTGGTGTGAAATATTGCCATCATAAATACTGTAACGATGTGTCCTAAATGTAATCTGCTCTCCCCACGTTACCCTGCAGCTTGTATATGTTTGGCGTTCATGTGCATACCCAGTGATTCTTCCCTGTTCCAATCACTTGTGTTCACATCAGGACAGATAGACAGCACCGTCTATCTGACTTCAAAAACTGTTGAGCAGCTTGTATGAGATGTTCACTTTTTTAGATAATATTTGCTTTGTCTGTGTCTGTGCACTTGGTGAGACTTTGTGAGAGTTTGGTCGGTTTGTCAGGATAACACAAAACCCACTAGACAGGTTTCGGCCAAGAATAAACCCTATTAATGTTTGGTGTGTATTTTCGACATTTTTGTTATTACCTTTATATGTTATCGGAAACAATCAGACGTGTTTAGGTGGCTGGTATGTGTGAGTGAGTACAAGCTGATGTGGATCCTAGATCTGTTGAGCTTAAATTTTGTTTACGGGACTATCAGTTTGATACTGGATATGCTTGATTGGATTAAAGGGGGACATTTGGTTTTTGAAGAGGTATGCACTCTACTGAGGGCCATTCTAGTTTTAGACTATTTTTATTTCAGCACATTCAAGGGGTTACTATGATGCACTTCGGTTTGGCATATTGCTGAGCTTAAATGCTATCAGCCTCTACTTTGCGACGGTAGATCACAATCTCAAGTTCATACGAGTCCCCCTGACCCAATCGTTGGGTTAGCATGCGCACACTGGTGCATTGCTCCAATGACTATCTGCGGCATGCCTCTCGTCCAGCGGCCTCGTCTCCGGCAGCCAATTAATGAGCGCAACTTCCTGGAGTTTGTGAAGGCTCTCCGTGGTGCCAGCAGCAGCCACACCCAAACAGCTGGAACGGGGACAGAAGCACACAGCTGGGAAGGAGAGACAACCGAGTGTCAGAGCTGCGTAACACTGCCATCTCCACCGTCGGCAGAAAGACAGCGAGAGGTGCAAGAAAACGCGCAGTCCACGGGGCTGAGTAGCCAAAATGCCCCGTGTCCATGCCCTGTGCGACTGAGTGAGCCCTTTTAACAGCAGATTTGAGGGAACATTACGAGTGATTCAGAATAGTAACGGCATTAAAAAAAGCCTCGGTGCATGCACAAGTGTGTGTATGTGTGTGTGAATGGGAACAATGCGGCCATTTATGGGGTGAATACCGCAGCCTTTAACAAGGGCCCTTAACATATTAACCATGTGACCCACTTGAGCTCAGCAAATGTCTTGTAACAACCCCCACCTCCCTTCATACGCCCAAAAAAACATACAAACATCCATGTACAGTTAATGCTTTCGCACATGTTTTCACTCGAGGACGTTCTTCAATAAAATCAAGCTCTTAACCTTAAACGACTGCATTTGAGGACATGTGACTCAGGCGGATTTTTACGGTCCCAAGCAAAAGTGTTTCATAAAATTACATCAGGTCTACACGTAACGAACCAGGATTAAGTATGTGTGATCGGGTGGGAGCAGCCCTGACCCCTGACCTATAGAGTACGATCCCGGGCCGCCTTTTGCCCCATCGAGGCTGTGATGTCACCCCCGGAGTACAGAACAGGCAGTGCTGGAAAAGAGGGCCTTAAAAAAAGAACTGAGAAACACAGTCCAGCAGAATAATTATATGAGAGAGGGAGTGAATCAGGAAATAGCTTTTGGTTTGGGAAACTCAAGAGTTTGAGGGAGCGCTGCCATGTGCTAAATGAAAACAGGATTTGAAAAAAAAAAAAAAAAAAAAATGGAGAAAGAGGGGAGTGAGAGAGAACGCAACAGAAGCCAAAGTGTTGTTTTTTGTTTCATGCAGAGGGGTGGCAGGGTATCCAGTGGTCAGCGAGGAGAATATCCCTCAACCTCCCCTCCCCGATCCTTCTCTTCCTCTCACTTCTCTCTGCGAGACTCCCTCCTTTTCCATCACACTCTCCCACCCTCCTCCTCCTCCTTCTCCTCCTCCTCCTCCTCTTCTTTGCTCTCTCATTCTTTTGTTGGCTGGCAGGCTCTTGCCTCTTTCCTCACACATTTTAATGGGTATCTTCCCAATCACGTTTTTTATTGCAGGAAATTTCAGCACACCACATTGCGTGAGCCGAAGGAGTGCTCCATTCTTAGCTCGGCACCGCTGAGTGCCAGGGTGTGTTGAGCCTGCCAGTGTGTATACGTGTGTGTGCGTGCGCGCGTGTGTGTGTGTGTGTGTGTGTGTGAGTGTGTGAGTGAGTGAGTGGGGTTAGGAGAGGGGGAGGTGAACTGGAGTGGCGCTAGTGTCAGTTTGATGCCAACATTACAGCTCTCGGTGCCCCCTCCTTCTCGTTTCTCTTGGTAACAATAGTGAAGTCAGGGAGGAGGAGGAGGTGGTGGAAGCCATTGCGAAAAGACTTTAAAAAAAAAAAAAGTGCATGTCCTCTCTGAGTCACTGCACTGTGGCATAACTTCACAAGAATTTTACTCAGAAACCCCTCCTCACCCCGCCCCGTCACCATTACCAACACCCAACCTTTGACTCCGTTTGTGAGAGCTTCAACTCCTCACCTCTCCCTCTCCTCACTTTATTTTTTCCCCTGGCAGCCACCTGGGTTTTTTCTCCGAAAAGAAGGCCGTGGTTTTGGGCCCTGCGGTTTAATTGAAATAATATTTGCTGTACTCCGCTGCCTCCCCGGCTCTATTCTCCCTTAACAACGGGCATTATTTTTAGCCACTGCGCCGAGTTCTGTCATTTCCTGTTGCAGGGCTCGCTGTGCTTTTGACCACAAGCAGGCTCAAACACTCCGTGCTCTGCCTCCACCATCACACCATTCCTCGCAGACCCAGGCACAGCAGGTCCCTCTCGAACTGTCCTCGCAACGGCGTCCACCCCAGATAAAACAAGAGGCACTCGGGCTCTGATGCGGACTGACACTTGAGCCATAATGTAATCGTAATGCAAATCAGCCATTCAGCCGACAAAGTACACTGTTCTGTTCACTTTTATAAAGAACTTCAATTTGCTCTACCAATTCTGTGAACCGACAAACAAATTACCCACAATCCCACATGCTTTTTTTTTTTAACAGCCATTTTAGACTCTTTAGCTTAATAAACGTGCAGAAATCTACCCTGACCCTGGTACAGAGATATCACTTACTGCGCAGCACCATATGGCACAAAGACTCGAGACCTCACATGCAGTGCAAGACAAAGTTTGGACAGTAGACTATACAGATCGCTCTACAAATATACATTTAACAGTCGGCAGAATGGCTGAGTGCATTCAAGCAGTGTGTCTCACAGCATGGCCGCAGCTGCAGAGGGGAGGAGCAGCGCCTGACCTGTGCACTGGGGACAGAATACAACACAGTAATATGAATGATAAGTAAGAGCGAGACGCATTCATGTAGAGGGCTGTCTCATTTCATCCAATGTTCTCAACCCCACCAGTCTGATTTTATAATAGGTTTACATTTACTGCAATGGGTCCTTCTTTGGCAATATGTTATGTCTGCTTTATTTGGAATTGATAGAATCACGTTTCAAATTTCTACCAGTGCCCTTCGTATTGGAGTGCCCCCTTGCCCCTTAGAGCCGGGCTACAACGGGCAGTGTTTGAAATCTCCCATTATGAAATGGGAGACCCCTTCAAGACAATCATACGCCAATGGCCTTTACAGATCTTGGTGAGTACGAAATCACTGTTAGGACTGACAATAATGTGATAATTTGGAATAACAGTGTTGTTATCATAACAATGGCCAAAACTACAAAAAAAAGAGAACCCAGTTGCAATAACCCAGAATTATCCTTCGTTACAATCCCTTGCATTCTAAAGCTCAAGGGAAGTAGCTTGATGTCTGGAAACACGCTCACAGAGCTGGACAGAGTCATAATACCTTATAATAACTGAGGAGATAGAAAAGTTGTGACCAGAGAGCAAGTTACTCAACAAGAAACAGCTCCAGTGGAGTTGCTCAATGACCTGTGGTTGTTTTGGGCAGTTCCCATGCACGATAGCAAGCCGAGCCTTGCTGAGAAAAGAGCAGCGAGCTCCAAGAATCTTTTCTTTTGAGACAAATATATGTACATAAAAAAAAAACAGTAGCTAAAATTACCTTGGAATTCCACTGAAGTAAAGTATTTCAATGACTGATTATAAAGGTTTTGTATAAAGCAAAAGTACTGAATGTGGTTTGCAGAACATCCTGGTTGAGTCAGAGGGCTGGAGTCAGTTTTCTTCAAAACAAACATCGATTTTGTCTTGTGTTTGAGATTTAGAGAAGTGGAGTCAAAGGGAAAATATTCAAGAAAGGTCTCATAAAACTGCGTGACGTAAAAGTAATGTAAACCGAATTTACAACATCCCTTCAGCATCTACAGTGTGTCAAAAGAGATCATTCAACAGCTCAGAAGCTCATATCCTGCGTTTATATCCCTAGAGCGGAGTTACATGTGTCACAGCAGCCTGACAAAATAAAACATGTTGGCAGCATGTAAACAGCGAACATGGAAACAAAACAAGTGAACCGTCCACAACCTGGGTGGGTTGTGGCTATAAAGCTGGTGCCCAGTGGTGTGACAACAGCTGTGTGAGTCACTGGGAAGAAGAGAGGGGCCAGTGTGATAGTTAAGTGGTGGCCCCACCCCTCACTCGTCCTAGAAGAGACCCTTGGGCCTGGATGAAAAGCCTCGGGGCTCCTTCGTGGTCACCCTTTGCTGATTACTTTTCTGGGAAAGCCGCCTCAGAAAGGAAACCACAAGACAGGCCTGTTTCTCACTGTCTTGTCTTGATCCCCACTCATTGTCTTTCTTGTTGTTTCGCTCCATGCCTCGCAGAGACTGTGACAATGAGGGGACAGATCTGCTGATGATTTTCATTGTTCAGGCTGTACATAATCATTTTGCTTTTTTCTGCGTGTGGTTAGAGTTATTAAAGGGGATTTACGGGATTTTGAAACCACAGCCTTATGTTAACATGTTTTGGGTGTGAATGAGTCATTCACAATTCATCAAATGTTTTTGAGTCGGTCTGTTAGATCAACCCAGTGGGCAACTGAGTTGGAACTCTACAGTGGCTGCAATGTGATCCTTTGGGGCAACCATCAAATTCATGTCCACTGAAAGTGTCTGACTATATTACAGAAACAACGCTGAAACCTCAAGGGGGGTAGATGTTTCAGGAAGATGATGGTGGAAAAAATGAGTCAGATTGGGAAAGATGGGTTTGGAGTTTACCTAGACACACTGCCAGCAAGGATTTATTTCCAAAGTCATGGCTGGCCATTTAACTAGTTTTGATAATCTAGATGAGGCAACAACTCATCCTGGCAGATCCTGGAATACCACAAAGTCAGTCACTACAGGTTGAAACTACTGTGGTCTTTCTGCTGCATGCATGGCCTTAAAATCAAGGTCTCAGTGCTTTACACAACACGTTGTCACAACACGTCTAAAGGTAAAAGCATACAGGCACAACATTAAAACCATTGACAGGTGAAGTAAATAACCCTGATCATCTCAATAAAATGTAATGTTCTGCTGGGAAACCTTGGCTCCTGGCATTCACATGGGTGCCACTTTGACAGCACAACCCACTCAAACACTGTTGGAGCGTCGCTCAGGGCATCGACCCAGGCTCTAAATTCCCTGGATACCAATCCAATCGAGCATCCATGGGATGTCCTGGAGCAAGTCCAACCTGTGGAGGCCCCACCGTGGATTGGACTTGGCAGTGACCTGGTGAGGCATGGATGTAGGACCTCTGTCGATGTGCCTGGCACAGCTGAAGACGGATCCCATGAGTCATGAGGGTTGCAAGGTGGGGCCTTCGTGGATCGGACTTGTTCGGAATGTCCCACAGATGCTCGATTGGACTGGCATCTGGGAGTGAGTGCTGATGTCATGAGAAGTTGTCCTTGGTGGCTCATAGGTGTACTAGTTTAATATGACCGCACTTAAAGGTGGGCCAAAATGCCTGCTTTCATAGCTTTCTCTCGGCTGCATCACACAGAATCTTTCTGCATAATGTGTTCTCCATGGGAAGTGTCCTAAAAGTGAGGAAAGTCTGTCCCTGAAAGCTTTCACAATGTTGCATTTAGTTGTAAAGGCAAAACATGATGACAGCAGTTTCTTTTAGGAATTTAAAGAACAGAACTTGAGAGAGAAGTTTAAACTCTTCTAATGTTTGCAGGTCTCCACACCACCTGGTCAGCTGTTCCATAAGTGAGCAAATCTGTCTGATTGTCAATTATGGAAAGTTTTGTCTCCAACGGACCTGATTCAGCACTTGTTTTAAACTGTGGTTCACCAGATACTTGGGGTGTTGCTGAGTTCCAAAAAGCTTTAATTGACATTTATAAGTCAATTTAATTCATTTTGGTGCATTTGTAAAGTCACGTGACATCTCCGAATCAACCCAATTTGGTAAACTGCTGATTCTGCTCAAAGTGTTTCTTTGCAACAGTAATTTGACCCTGGATTGGAGGCAGAACTGTCTACTAATAGGGTTGTTATGGGACTGATTTATACTTGTAGCACCATATGTGGTATACCATTATGTGTGGTAACTTTACTGTGCAGTTTAATGTTTTACTTCAGCCGTAATGTGGCTTGATACAACTGGGTCTAGTTAACACAAAAGCAGGCACAGCCCCAGCTGTTTTGTTTTTTTTTTGTTTTTTTTTTGTTCAGGATCTACTGCAGAACCTAATACTCAGTGGATTGGAGCGGCTTATTCATAATTCAATCAATTATAGAGTGACCAGTATTCCCAATGCCAATGACCCAGGCAGTACCCTGCCATAAGAAAATACAGCTCCACCACATATCCCATAGCTCTACCACAAGCTCCATCTGAACCCATTGCTCGCCTGTCCTGCTGCCTCCATAATGGTGCACCAGCCACCACAGAGGCCATAGCTCCAGCTCCAGGCCCCATAGCTCCTCCACCACACTGCCCCTGCCTGCACGGGGAATGAGGGATTAAATATAATGCTCGCATGTCAAGTCTGCAACGCAACAGAGAAAGCGAGGAGGAAGGAATTTGTCAGAACTCCATAAACACATACATGGATTCGGTTCCCCATGCCAGCGCTCCGAGCGAGGAGAACTTTCCGGAGGCTCGCTGAGCAACCGGGAGGCCGAGGGTGAGAGTAAGCAGGGCTGCTGAACGAGCCCAGGGTTTACGCAGAGGCCAGCCAAGCAGCAATGATACACTGCACTGGAGGAGAAGGACACAGGGGAATGGGAGAGAAGAAAAGTGGAAATGAGAGCAGAGAACCAGAAAGAAGCGGAAAGAAGAGGGTAGATAGGCCATACTAAACCCCGGCAATCTGAAGTGGATATGTCAAGGATCAAAACATTCCCCTGATGTGTAGGTATGCACATATATATAGAATGAGACTGAGATACGATCAGGGGAGGGAGACATTAATGGAGAAAGAGTGAAAAAGGGGGGGGAAAGACAGAGGAATTAACAGGACATGCCCACTGAAATTTTCCAGTGTCTCTGCCAGAGAACAACAACGAAAAAAAAAGAGGTCAGTCCAGATGCCGTTCACTGACTGTTCACATGTGGTCCAACTTCTCTGGAGCGGAGAGGGGCGGAGAGACTGACGAAGAAAAGGGGTGTCGAAGACGGAGGATAAGCATGCTTTGGACCGGGGGGCAGAATGTAAATGGGAGCTTGGCTTTAATCAGGTTATATGAAGCAGAACCTGGACTTCATTTGGTCAGCAGATGTTGGACAGGAGGGGGAACCATCTTTCCAGGAGGTCTGTAGGGGGGGCAGAGGTCACGAGGGGAAGCTTACCTCTTGCTGTAACCTCTCAGAGCTCTCGTGATAAACATCCATCTGTATCAGATCCAGACTGAGTGATAATAATGATCAATAAATTTGACAGGTCGTGAGCCAAGTCAAAGCTGTAAAATGGACTGATGGATATTCCTCTTTGAGCCCCTTGTAGCTGCCTCCACTCTCCTGCTCCAAAAGATGTGTGCAGATGATCGGCCCTGTTGCTTTTGGCTCGGCCGGTGGAAGAGGAGCAGCCTCCAGGCCCGGCCCTCCGCAGCCATCTCAGCCACTGGGAGGTGAGCTCCGCAGTGGGTGTAAAATACTGTCGGGCGGATATATTTCTGCAATGAAATATGGATGCAAGCCTTGTGTGAGCGCATGCCCGGCTATTTACGTGTGTCCGCGTAAGGTTAACTGGAGGTCAACGCTCACTTCACCGCCACAGACTTGGCGGCGCTCCAACGTTGGAAAAGCAGCGGCAGTGTCTCTTACTCAGCCTCCGTGCTACATCCCTCTCTCTGTGCTCCTCTTCCTCGTCCTCGTCTTGTTGCCAGCGTTTCTGTAGTTTGCGTGCAGATAACATGCAGGGAGCCATGTGGTGTGTATCTGTGTTGAGCTCTGGGCTTAGCACTGTGGGAGCGAGGAGAAATGTGGGCTCAGAGCATGAGAAGTGAAGGAAATGAAAAGCCTAACTAGTTCACAAGTGAGACAGGAGTCAGATGAGCCCAAGGAAATGTAACAGGAGGAAACTTTCCCCCCCCACACACACTGCTGATGCTCTCAGACAGTGGGGCTGTGAAACTGGCCTCACTGGTGATAGTTAACGCTGAGAATACCTGAGAATATCACAGAAAATGTTGTTAAATTGTTCGGCATATGCTTTGTTGCCGAGTGTTGGACGAGAAGATACACACTAATATCATGTTTGCATGCTAAACGAAGCTTTAGCCAGCAGCCTGTTAGCTTAGCTTAGCATTAAGACGGGAAATAGTTAAGCCGGCTGTGTCCGAAACCTTTCTGTGAATTATGGGCGCCACTTCAGATGCGTCCAGCCAGCCTGTTTTCCTTGTTTTTAGAACAACTGGTGCAGCGTATCATTCATTCGTGAAGATCTAGGTCAGCGACTTTAATGGGTAAATAATACCAACAGTGTTATTGTTATTGGAGCCCACCTAACTCATATTTCAAAACCCCTTGAAAGTGCTGCTGTTCCCTTCAGTCATTAAAACACTTGGTTACTAACTGTAGTCCCACCGAGCACTGGCAGTATCACCCATAATTGTTTTCCAGTGACCTCTCCAGGGAAATTTTTGAATATGTTATTTGTTTAATCAGAATCACAAATTGTCAGCTCGGATTTTGTTAAAGATTTAACAAACAAGATAAAATCTGTTCATTTGTGAGCTTTATAAGGGGTGCTGTTAGGTGGATTTTATTAACTTTTCCCCTTGTTTCCAGTCTTTGTGCTACGCTAAGCTAACATCCTCCTGGCTCTTCCTTCTAACTAGAGACTGTCCGCTATCTATTAAGTGCAAAAAAGCCAACCCCAACTTCAAGAAAAAAAAAAGAATTGTAAGAAAATTCAACAGTTATTTTTATGTGAGCACTTAAAAGAACTTCAGCCAGGCAGTGTGAGTGCATCTTGGTACCTTGGGTTAATCCTAAAATATAATAATGGTAACAGACACACTATTCTATAGCCAATTACACTACTCCTGTCTGCTGTTAGACACACGTCTGAGTTAACTGTGGCCCCACAACCTGATGGTCAAGGACTTGTGGTAAATGTTGGTGTTTGTTGAAATATTTAATATTAGAGTGTGACTGGGAATATTAACAAGGTTTGGTTACTTCTGGCAAAGAATATTAAAGTTCCCATTTCAGTTTGGCTCTATAAAATATATCAGTGAGATTTAGAGGTGCTGGATTTTCCTACCGTCGTACTAGGCCAAGTTATGTAGAACCAGACGAGTGTGTGTCCTACCGAAAAAAACAAAACAAAACAAAAACCTCATGTACTTCTGTGTGAACCCTCATTATCAAATGCCTTAAAACACAAAATAATGTTCTTGGCAGGGAGCAACAGACGAAAAAAAAACAACTTTTATCTCGATAGCAGCGTGATAGTTCTCACCCTTGACATGTCTTTTGATGCTGCTGCCAACAACAACTGCTTATTGCAGCTCAATGTGCCAACCAGAGATAGAGCAGAGTGTAGAGCGGAGGCCAGCACACTGGGCTGATAAGGAAGCCGCCTCAGACAGAGCTGACGGGGCCACACTCAGTGGAAATCTGGAGGGTTCAGCCTCTTGTTAAACTGACAAAACCTTCATCATCTGCACTTTCATCCTCTTCGTCACTGACCCACATCCAACTCCAGATCCCACCACTTACTGCTGAGGAGTTTTTGCTCGGTTTTTACTCGGGTTGTGCCTGAGGGTTTCATGGGGGACTTGAGGCCATGCTTTGAGAGCACTGGCACAGGTGTGTTGTAGTAAAGTTAAACAAGTTTGTTGCTCAATTTTCTCAGTTTCTCGTCCTCTGTTTGAGCCCACAGAAAGTTTTCCTGCCCTGTATGGTAGCTTACCCTTACTCTCACCCTCCTCCTGGGTGAGCGTCAATTATTCATAAGCCTTGGGTAGCTAACTTGAAACCGATAACCCACATGCTATTTATACTTCATTTCAAATGAACAAATACTTAACTGTGAACTTCCAGGCAGCTTGGTCGTGTCTGTCTGCATTGCTGCCACTCTGGCCTCAGTGAGGGAGTTAGACTCAGGGTAATGCCGGGCGAGCAGATGGGAGGAGAGTGGGGCTCATTTGTCCGTTGGGTAGGAAGGCTGAACCGGCAGCCGCACAGTATAGGTACAACTAACGAGGCATAATTCTTAACATATTAAAACATTTGGGACCTTCATTCTCTGCAATGTTTGTACAAGTAAATTGCTCTAAATTAAAGCTGTTTATTTTACACCACTCAATTTGCTTTATTTCGATACTGAGTTTTGCTATCCTATTATACAAACACCCCAATTAGCAAATAAAATAAATAGTGAATATGAGTTTTCTTGTTCTGGATAAGTAGTTGCTGGCCAGTTTATGGTGCTAGTGCTCACCCCACCTCTCTCCACATACATATAGATATAGGGTTAAGGTTAACATGTGTAATAAGCAATGTTAATGTTATAATTAGCAAAACGTGAAGTCTGCAATAAAAATGTCCTTCGTTGTCAATAGGTTTCACATTCCCGGCCAAGGGTGCAATAGTCTTGGCCCATGAATAGACCATTCCCGTACTGGATAAAGGGGGAGAATCTGACAATTTGTAATCATTTCACAACTTCCTGATATATCAGCAACTGAAAAGACAATAGATAGTTACAACACAGCTAATGTTAGCATTAAACCACTCCCTAGTGAAAAGCACCATTTGATAGTGTTACATGATACAATAAGAAAGACATTAATTAATTCTAAAATATAACATTTATTTAAGCCTGAAAGTTAAACTCAATTAATGCTCTTATTTTGTCTTGTGTTATGAATCGAGCACATCAATCTTCATAACTGCAGTGTGCTTTACCCCTCCCTGAAACCCAAAATCACACTCAGCCAGGCAATGGCATGTTTAATGTATGTTTTAATTTATGTGTTAAATCATAAATATATTATTACATTGTTATGACGACTTTTGTAGCATCTTATGCTGGAATTATAGTTAAAAAGCAAAGTTCAATAATGCATAATGATTCCAAAGTGAACAAATAATTGTGTTAAAAGAAATCCTGATCTCATTATTGACCAAAAAATAATCAATTATGACGTTTAGGGTTTCCTACATTGAAGGTCGGAAAAATATGTTGCTCTTTCATAACAGCCAACAGGAATTCACGTTTGTTATGCCATCAGTGTCTCGCTGCCAGGGGTGAATAAAATGACGATACAAGTGTAATGTTATAAATCTGAGAGGGGGTTAGTGAACTTTAACTGATATCAAACACCCACTTGTCATCCTAAACTAAGACCAAGTCACACCTGACTCCCTGCTTCGACACTACAAAGAGTCTAATGACAGCATCATGAAAGAAAAAAAAACATACTCGATATTATATCATGGGCCAGTGTGGATTACACTTAACAGTTTTATTTGGAATATTAAGACAATGAAGCATAAGCCAAGCACCAAGAGTGACAGCTACAAGTGTCGCATCATACGGCTCTTAAAATGAACAGGTTATACTGGAAAACAACTGTTTTTTTTTTCTCATTGAATGGTGAAGCAGATACACAGAACAGACAGTGAAATGTGAACATGATTATGCCATTTACACGCTCCAAATCCTACCTGACAGCGAGAAGAAAAAAAAAACAAATGAAAGAAAAGGAAAAAAAAGCAAGGAAAAGCAGAAGAAAATGGAACAGCAATATTCGTCTGACGACAGCTTGGTCGGCCTGTGGCGGTGACTGTGGCCCGGGATTTAAAAAGGGCTCTTCTGATTGGTCAGAACGAATAAGGCAGTCTGGGAACACAGCAGTGCTGCAGAGTGACAACCATTAGTTCCCATCATTGTCAAGTCCTGTTGCCTCGGCACCCACATCCACGCAGCAACCAATGTGCACATACAGCATTAAAGTGACAGAGGATTGCAACCATTGTTACACTACACTCCATTGCATATTAGGGAGAAGTAATAATGAAAAATAATAATTCTTTCATACATCTTTTTTTTCTGTTTGCATATAGCACTTAACCCAGCTTTCTAAAATATATATGGGAACATGAAAGAAATGTTTAAAATATCTTTTTTTTTCCTTTTGTTTGTCCTCTTAGAGCTAAAACCATGAGCCGTACTGAGGGGGGGGCTGGAGTCTTTTATCCAGGGTAGTAGCTGTAGTTTAATGACAACCAGCCTGTCTCTCATCCAGACCGGACCCAGTGGTTTCTCGCCACAAATGAGGCTCTCATAGTGCAGCTAAATAGTGTCATACTAATGACAATATAAGGTCAAAATAGTTCAATTCACGCATTTTATGTTTTTTTCTTAAGAACATAGAATATACACGTAAACACCCATCTTTGTGCTCCCCTTTTTGGAGGGGGGAGTAACATAGAATGGTGGTGCTGGCTAAATGTGGTCCATGTTTACACATCCCTGGCTTAGGGTGGGGTGATGGTGGTGTCGGGAAGGTGTAGATGTGTGTTCAATACCTGGGGGTAGTGCAGGTGTTTGAAGAAGTATGATAGCAAGGTGTGTGCAAATGTATGTGTTCCAGACAATTAATGCACCACAGAAGAATAAAACTTCTTTTCATCAGGCTCCTATTATATAACTCCATCATTCATCATACATACAATGTTTTTTTTCTCCTAAATCTACAGGTTATATGGCAAACATGTGCTACGGTTAATGTCAGATATTTCCCATGGGGAAAACTGGGTTGAGAGGGTCCTGGGACTCTCCTTGCAATGGGCCTGCCTGAGATTAAGGGGGGGTTGGGGAGTGGGGCGTGGGGGCAAAGAGGCATTGTTCATAGGAGTCACTATCATCACCCCTCACAGTCGACTCTGCATCCCCTCCACTTGAATCCTCCGTGTGGCTCTGTCCAGACAATAATGTACTCCCGCATGACGCACACACATGCAATGAGTCTGCAGCATGGCGGAGGATTCAACTCCATTGACACAGCTTACAACGCCTGAATATACAAGTGAAATATTTCTGGACCGCCGTCTTTTTTTTTTTTCCCTCAACACTCACACAGTTCTCGCCATCTTGAGCTAAAACACAAACACAGTGCTGTTCAGAAATATTTGGACAGTAGGAAATTGTCAGTTGTTTTGGCTCTGTAGTGCAGCATATTGGTGATTAAACAAAGACCATAAAGGTTTAAAGTGCTAACTCTCAGCTTTTATCATGGTTGAGAGTGTTCAAATCCATATTGAATGTAGCAGAGTGGGAAATGTAAGTCTTTCCTAATTTAAGGTCAAATCAGGTGAACAAAGCTTTGACGTACAGACGCAGCAGCCAATGAGGGCAAAGTCACCTGACCTCAGTTCTATAGAGGATGTTTCATTTGCTTGAGACCAAACTCTATATGATGACTTCAGTTTGTTGAATTTGCACAATATCTGAAAGCAGGTACAATTCCTACCATGTTCACTAGGTCTGGATATAAAGTTATGAAGCTCAACTATAATTTCAATCCCAATATGCTGGAGTAAAGAGCAAACAAAAAACATGTCACTGTCCCTATACTCATAGACTGCACTGTAGAAAACAAACTAAACACAATTAAAGTGCTGTTTACTTCAACAAATCCCCAGCCCTCTCCATGAGCATGTCCATGCCACAACATGAAGCCAATGCTCTCAGTGAGCCAGCTCCCATCTCTCCTATTCCTGCTCCTCAATGTTCACTTAAGCCTAACAGAGTCGGGTAGAGAGTAGAGTGTAGGACAAATGGGCCTTAGCTCGCTCTATGCCACGGCCACCTCCACATCAGCACAAGGATGTTAAGGATATGGCCGATGGAGAGAGAGCAGTTAGATATAATAACAAAAAAGGCCTCCCTCAGCCACACAGCAGCTGTGAGGCAACACAGAGTGGCCCTTTTAGTACCCAGTAAATTTATATCCCAACATGGTAAAATTAGCCTGTGATTAGTGCCTGCGAGAGGGGTGGGGCACCGCAACAAGTTGTATGCTATTGCAAGGAAGTGGCGTGATAGACAGGTGACAGTAAGTATGAAGGGTGATGTGTGTGTGAGTGAGAGGGGGCGGGGGAAGGGGGTTCAAATAGATATATATTTCTTCTCTTTTGACAGTGTGGATGCTAAAAATCCTCAAACATAAAAGTGCACAAACAAGCATCAGTCAGTCCTATCCCCTCTGCTTAACACTCACTGCTGCCACTCTGACACACACAGGTGATTAACATGCGGCATTCAAGTTTTCTGAGAACAAAGTGCAGGGCAGTGGAAAAATGTTTGGGACTTTTGTGTTTGGAAACCACCTCACTGCCTGCCCATTTAGTTGGTGAAATTAAATTTCAGGGTGTAGGTGAAAGCTTAACAGTGCCACATTCTCCCCTATGATTATATTAACAGTCTAACATACTGTTGTATTATTCTAGCTTTAACTTGTTGGAAATCTGACATAAAAACTAGCTTTACTTTAACACCACTGAGCACATTATTAAGCTGCAGCCTTAATACAGATAGGTGTGTGCAAGAGCTTTGGTCACAGACTCAGATGCTCATGGGCAAAGAAATTCACTGATATTTGTTCATGATTCATCCTCGATGATGAGAACTACAGTAACCTTTAACACATGTGCAGACTGACAGACACGCACACACACTACAATATGAACTAGCTTGAGAACCTTTCCAGTAATGATGAACTCATGCATCTTTCAGCTTCCATATCTCAGTTTTACACATTACCTGCAGGGTTTTCATCTTCATACTTTCCAATTAATTAGAAGTCAGAAATTGTTTTCTCAAAATGCCTTAAAGGAACCAGTCTGCTTGTCTCTTCACTTCTCACCCTCGCACAGTCATTTGCACAAGTGTTCAAAAGTTCAACTACTAGATTTTTTTTTTAAGCCAGGTCATGTGCATTTAATACTAATAAAGAGTTAGAACAAACAGTGTTTCTGATGGCTAACTTGAGCAGAAGATGGATTATTCAGAGAAAACATGCTCACAGTGAAGAGTGATCCTTCATACCCTCTCATTGGGATCTGATGCAGACTAGAACCTGCACATGTAAGGGCTGGGTATTGATGTCTTTCACTGAAATGTGCTACAGTAGGGCTGGCATTGGACCCACTAAGAACCTAACACTACCATACAGGTCATAATGTGGCAAGAGACTAAATGCATGCATTAGTCAGTGAAAACAGATGTAACTTATGTACAACTTATCAGTTCAATAATCTGTTGTAGCTTAACCAACATAGCACCACTAGAATTGTATCCTTTACAAAAATTTTAGCCTAGAGCATCATTATTATTATCTTCAGTCTCATTTGATGGAAGAAGCACCTCCTGCTCTAGGTTTGGACTACAGAGCAACTGATTATGGAACAAGATAATTGGTTCTCCATAAAAGGCACATAGGTTACATGTATTTTCTCTTCACAATGAAAACACAGAAACAGAAATGAGCGGCTAGCCAGCGGTCTTTTTCTCCCAAGTGACACAACTGAAATCATTCCAATGCCATAACTGAAGTTTGCAAAGATGTAAACCTCTTGAGACTCGAGTGTTGCCTGCACTCAAGTTATAAATTAGACTATAAATGCAACAGGGCAATGAGGTTAATTGTTAGGGCTGTGACCTTCGAGTCATAGGTTGTAAATGGGGGTCATCAACTGTAGCAAGCCCTTTTCCTGCTGGTGACATGTCCACTTCATAAAAAAAAAATTAAAAAAAAAAAAAAAAGTTAATGCATTTTAACATGGTTTCATAAAACAAATATAAATTAAGGAAGAAAGGGGTACTGCAATATGGGAGATGTAAATTGCAATTTTGATGAGAGATTTTAAAGTATCGTCTTAATTAGCTGTCCCTATTCATCAACCTTAACTACATGTGCAAAGCTGCTTGCAGCCTTATGAGTGTCTTGAGAAGAAAAACAACCAATACAGGGGTCGAAGATTTTCTTATGACATATGCCACCAAAAGATGCTAACTGAAGAGAGCAGGTGTAAAACAAACTATGAAGCCAGAGAAATGTACTTTGTGTATGCATACACAATAGTGTACACAGAGCTGAAGTGCGGGAATAAAGGTGACAAGTTTAGCTTGCACACTAAATAGGACACAGTAAACGGATTTATTATTCATCATTCACCATTACTGCTTAAAGAGTAACTAATGTTTCTGAAGGACTAATCTATAGTCCCTTAAAAGCACGTCATTTCCCTGATGTGCTGTCTTAAACTCAATGGACCCTCCCAGAATCTGTCCCCGTCACTGGCTAAGCTGATGCTCACATGTGCAAAGAGATGGCAAAGCATGTGCCTTATGTAGCTCTATCCATGGGACAAGCTCTGACTGCAATATACCAATGGCACCTCCAGTTGCCCTCTCAACCCACACACACCTAAAAACCTTCTTGGGAAGGTGCTCCACTAGGTGCTTTGACAAACTTAGGAAGAAAAAAAGAGAAAGCACAAAGTGAACTGTACAATGTAGCTTTGTGGGCCTAAATAGCAATTTGGGATGAAGACGGGAGTCATGCAGGCAGGTCTACAGGCAGGGTGATGTCGTGGGATCAGGCAGACATTTAGCACAAAGCAGGAGAGAAAAGACACAAAGCACTGATATTTGTGCTTTCCTTCCCTGTCCAAACAACCTGTTCAACACAAAAACATGTGCTTGCCAGACAGCGTTATACTGAATATAATCATATGTATTTTCTGTGATGTAAGTAATAACTAAAACAAAGATTAGAATGAATCTTTTATAGCTTGTTACATTTAAATTCCATCCTCCACCAAAAAGAGAGCTATGTCAGTGTAGCTTCTAATTGGCTAATGAGGAATTTCTAAAGTTCTGTAATCCTCCTGCAGTGTGTGTACAGGCAATGGAGAAAGCCACCCTATTTGACCTTGAGTGGCGGTTCCCTCTCCAGCCAACGAACTCGTACTTTCTGTTTATAGTGATACTCCTTGAGGAAGTCCTGCAGGGCAGGGGGCAGAGGCAGTGAGCCTATACCATCGTAAGTGGTCCAGCGGCAGATGGCGGCTCGTGCCAGGTGCTGCAGGCCAAAAGGAAAGGTCCGATGGAGAGGCGCTGTGAGCAGCGGTTCGAAAAACATGCAGGCGCTGGGGTCCTTGTAGTGCTCCAGCAGTCCTGTGACAGTGGAAGAGTGGAAAACACACGGATCGTGGGCATCAAAGCTGAAGTTGTGGTTCCACTGCTCAATGCGGGCGTGCAGTGAGCGGTTGTAACGACGGAAGCTAACGGAGAAGAGGTAGTCCTCCTGGGCTGAGTCACGCAGCAGGAAGGTACCCTCGGGCCGCCCATCCAGCAGTGCCTCAGCCTCATAGCGGTCCATCACACCCCAGTAGCAGGGCAGAGCTGTGATCTGCAATAGGTCCGGTACCAGACAGTGGATGTAGTCTATCTGGGTGTGAACCTTCCAGGGCCCAGGTTGCTGTCGGCTCAGGTGACCGTCTCCAGAGGCGTGCCTCTGCTTGGGCCTCCTGGCCTGCAGACAGAGGGTGGTCGAATCTTCCTCAGAGTCACAGTCCTGGGCTGACGCTGCAGCCCCCAACACCTGACCACAGGCACCTGATGATCCAGCACCCACAGAGCTGCTGGCCCCTGAAGCCCGGCCTTCCCCAGAGGCCTCTCCCATGCCAGGAGCCATCTTTGGTCCCAGTTTGTAGAGAGAGGAGCCTGGCACTGAGGCCTCCAGGGTGTGGATCTGTGCGTTAGGTGGTGGGTCCACACCTTCCTCGATGCTAAGCCTGCGCCGCTCACGCAGACGTTCCTCCTCATCCTCGGGAGAGGGGTGGGCTGGGTCAAAGGCATCCAGCAGGGCAGTGGAGGAATGCGGGCTGACCGGTGCTGTGTGTTGCTTGATCAGGTGCCACTTGTGTGCTAGGTCTGAGCCTGGTGGGAAGGGACAGGTCTCTAGCATGAGCTCAGTCAGGTGAATCTTTCGTTTGGAGGTGACAGGGTTCTTTGATGAGCGGGAACGTCTGCGAGCGGGCAGGGGTAAGCACAGCCCTACTGTATCACTCAGTCGCTGGCGTAATGACCGGGCATTCAGACTTCGTCCTCCAGATACAGAATCGCTCATCTCCTGGATGGAGCAGACTCCGTAACGTCTGTCCCTACGATTTCCACTCCCCCGTAAGCGTCCAGACCGTCTGTCAGCCTCCAAAGAGCTCTGGGTTTTGGTGGAACATGAGTGTTTTTTCTTGCCCCCCCAAGGAGCATGACGGGAATAGGAGTCTCTCCGGGCCAGGGGAACACCCCCTGATCCCCCCCGTACATCCTCGGTGTCCTTGTCAATAGTGATCTCTACTATTTGAGGGATGTCAGACACACAGTTATGATGGCCCCGTCCTGCTGTCACCATTGGCACTGGCAGGAGGCTCCTTGATGGGCTGGAGGCTCCTGATGCCTGGGCCTCACCTGAGCTGCTTCCTTGGCCAAGATCCAAGACACAGTGGACGGCATCGGCCTCAACCCTGCTTTCACTGGGTCCTGAACTATTGTTATGAAAGAGTGTCTGACATCTGCTCTTCAGGTTGCTCCACATGTTGCCCACTTTCTTCATCAATAGGAGCCCCTGGGACCTGAAGGTAACAGGAGACAAAACCAATTCAGTCACAGGTGGAGAAGTCTTGCAACAGCAATGACGCCTACATTTACCACTGAGGTACAAGCTACATAAAGAATGTCCTACATTTAAATTCCCCTGACTACTGTGTATCTAGTAATTAGACATGGTGAGAGTATAAAGGGGCCAAAGTGTCTGAGAGGTGGGTGAGCTTGAGTAGCTGGAACAGCAGAGTTAGGAGTTGCCAGGCAGACGTGCAGGGACACAAGGCCACAGCTATAAATGAACCCAGGATCTGCTCACAGCTGATCTGCTGGTATGTACTGTATTACAGAGCCAGTCTAGACCTGACCAAAAACTTTCCCTGTAACAGCAGCAGTCAGGGCACATGAACATGCGCTCACATATGCCATTGATTTACCACTCTGAGAACTTGCCAGAGATTTGGAAGTTGTAGCACCAAACTGTGTTTAGATGTTGCAGTAAGCAAAGTCACCACAGGTAGGTGGGCCTGCCAAACACAAAACCTCGAAGGATTCCATAACGCAGCGTTTCCTTTCCTGTTTCAGACACTGTTTCTAGACTTCATGGATTTATTAGGGTACATTTTTTGGTGTTGCCGGTAAATCCAAATCACTGCGGCCAATCCCAACAATCAGATACTAGAATAACTTGCCAATATTTTTAACATCTAAAACTTAACACATTTGCAAATTTTTGTCTTCATTATGTTTGAATTTTTATCACAAGAACTATTTTTAATCCCCTCTTGATCAATTCTGAAGAACCTAAATACACTGTGAATAATAATACTATCAAAACACTGACTTAATCCATTAGTACAAGCTGCAAGCAGCACATCTTATAGTATGTACAAGAACATGCACTCAACTATGGTAGTTCTTGAAAACTGAAATCCCTAATCCGGTCAGCATTAATTGCATGTGCTATTTACGAAGCTACAGGCACACGACAAAGGATGTTAGTCCCTCCTTCGCTAATCTCCTTCACTCCCTACCTAATTCTTTACCTTTGGGCTAAAAGCAGCTATCCAGCTACCAGGCACTTTGTCTACCTGCATGCAGAGTGAAGTTTGCATCTTTACACTGATGAAGACATTAGTGATTTGCACAAACAGCTATAATAAACAGCAGTTCTGTGATGGACAGGAAATCCCTAGATTGGTCTTCAGCACATGACTGAGAAAGTCAATTTGTTCAAATCAGTCACAAAGCATTCCCTAACTGACTCATGAGATCAGTGACACATACTTTGTACTCACAAAAGATGACAATGTCTTTCCACTTGACAGTCATTAGATGTCTGCAATACATATGCCTACAAAACAGCCTGCAATAAATTAGTTGCTATGAAAAAATAACATTTTATTCATGCAGCTAAGCTACATCACATAAAAATGACATGAGTCATCTGCTGGGGTTTATCTCTGATTCTATGCTCCATGTGCATCTGTATAATAAGCCTGAGTTAGTGACTGGCATTGTCGGGTCTGCTGGACATTTTCCTTTCATTCTCTCCAGAGGTAATGCCATCGCAAACTCCACAGCAAGCTGCTCTATACTCCCAAACTGACTGCCACTGGCTTGACACATAGTCTGCTGATATGCTAGACATGACTTCTAGTAGAGCACCCACATGCTTTTCAACACCAAATGCCAATTCAGCAGACTCATAATTGTTGAGAAACATTTCCATGGTGGATTCATTGTAGCAACACCTGTATACAACAAATTTAAAGTAAATTACACTTCTATTGGATACAAATTCTTATGATGAAACTTGCTTTGAAATTATTGTTTCGAAGTTTTGTTTAAAGTTTCAGGTCTGTTACAAACAATAAACTGATGATATCAGTGCAACACACGCACACAGAATAATCCATAGCAAATTGTTCAATGCTGCCAGCTGTGGCAAGGAGTTATCTAGCAACTCGATTTGATGAGAAACGTCAGCTGAATTTAAATTTGACATTTTCTGTTGGAATTGTTTGTGGTGTTGCAGTTATGGTACGCTGAATCTAATCTCCAAGGTCTGTAACACTGGGCAAAGACCATGTTTGCAATGATGGCCTGCTGTCACTGATCTTTAGTAATTAAACTTGCAAAATCTATCAATCAGTGGTGTTCATTATTATGATTTTACTATTGTGGCCTAATGAAAAAAGAATTACATGGGCTATTTTCCTGCCACGCACAATTAAATAATTGAATTTAGGGTTACCAAAAGATAACGTACAAACTTGAATTACATAATGCCGTCACATAAGTATACTATTCTTGCTTCTGCACATTCAACATGTAGCTTTCCTAAATTCAAATTGTTTCACTTTTCACCTTCTTTCTCTTATATTGTTACTGATCAGCTAATCATTTCTTGAAAATGGACTATAGATAAATTCTCTCGAATTCTCCAGACAACAGTTTTCTTGTCATTCTTTTAATCAAAGAAGGTGATTATAAGTATGATGTCAAATTTAAATATTTCTACATTCTTAAGTCACAAGTTTTGGGATACTGAGCAATAGTTAAAGCAGCGGTCACTGTGAACTGGTTAGTTGATGCGCTACAGAAAAGCTGACACCAGTTTCAATGAACTCAAACCTACAACATGTCATGAAGGTAAAGCAACACCCTTTATTGTGTCATTGCTATTGTATGGAAAACAACTGGCACTGTGCCCACAACACTGGCTCAGATCACCATTCCTCACATTATGGCAAGTATCCACACTGTATGGAACTTCAGCTGTCCCTGGGATACACAAATATCGTGCCAACTGAGTACATCTTGATTAAGATAATTCTTAAAATGTAAATCAAAAATGTATCACAAACTATTTTGACCATGGAAAAATCTCAATAAAGTAGACCACATAGACCACGCCTGCCGAGTAATTTTCTCATTACATAATGCCAAATTAGGGTTTAGCCTGGGTCAAAAGAGAAAATCTAACTTTTTGGAGGACGATATCACGAAAATAGTAGTGCAGATTGACGTATTATTCAGTGGACCAAATAGCAGGTTGACAAACGGTTTATAGTAGTGTTTTGCTGCTGCACAACATTCACAGAGATTGCACAGGAGAGTCATTTGCTCAAGTGAAGACTTTGCTTCAAATGAGGATAATTTCCACATAAGATTTATAAATAACTATCTTTAAGTGGTTTCTGCTCAAATCATACTTAAGTTCAAAATTGATAAATCCTGCTTTATCCTGTTTTAAATGCCTCCAGTATATAACTGATGCACAATAAATGTTTCTTAGTCGCAGTCTTTGTAAATGTGTAACAACACAATCATATGAACCATAAAGAACGATTTAACACTAATCTACTAAACTACAACTAAAGAAGCATATCTCTTTGTACAATATCAAACCATGTGCATTTTAAACTGCTGTGTTACTGTAGCTGAATAGCATTACAATTCCTTATAAAATCTTCTGGGCTCAAACATGCAATCAAAAGTTTCATCATTTTGAGCAACACGGCTCAAATGAAGTATTTGTTCAGTCAATTCTATTATATAAAACAACGGTCTGAAACGGCTTGTTCACACCCTGCTGTCTTCCCTCCAAGATGAACTGGAATTGTGAGGCTAATGTCATATCAGCTTCATCTTGAGCGGCTGGACTTTCCATCCGGGTTGGTGTGTTTTATTCCTCAGCTTGCTAATCACTTCAAAAATGCAAACAATGACAAGTTCCAGTGACCAAGACACATGGCTAAAAAGGCCTTTTCACTCTAACTTAGGATAATCAAAACTTTTTAATTGTTTCCAAGTATGATCAAAACACCATTAACTTTGGTCTGACTACAGCATCATTCTTTACAATTGAATCACTTTGCATAAGCAATAAATGGAAGTCCTTAAACAGCGGAAAAAAATACCACTATCGACCACATGCTAGATCACATTAAAATTACACATTATAAAACATACACGTGTGTTTGTTAGTCTCTTTGACACATTCAGATGCTTCACTTTAAATTGATATTAACTGCTAAGGATTCAGAGCATTGAATGGACAAGCAGAGAGACAAAATGCTGGGAGCTGTACCCTAAAAATGAGCAATCATGAACAGCAACAAGTGCAATGGAATGATGACTGAGAACTTAAAAATCAGTCAGTGCCTGCTAAAATGTTAGTCAGCTGATCTGCCCTGTGTTGTCATTTGTTAGCATGACTCCATAATTTTTGGTAATAGCATAGTAGTGATCATTTTGCAACAAATTGTTAAAATGAACATGCAACCACATAGTCACAAAATCTAAATTATAAAATTGTATAATAGTTAAATTCTTGGTCTGATCATTTCTGTTCCATTATAACCTACATTTGTATTTCCAAGGCATGACAATAACGCAGATTTCTGCCTAGAACAAACTCTGCTTGGCTAGTTCAAGACTGATTATTTCAACTTTAGCCGTCTAATATAATTCTCAATGACTGTTGCGATTGATAGCAATGGCCGCACCAATAAGCCAATCCAGTCCACAACCATTCAAAGCCGCCCTGAAACAGAACTAGGCTACTTCTGCTCGCCGGCAGCCCAACACACCCATTCTCCTGGGATCATACTGATCTAAGAGAGGGCTGGAGAGAAGACAAGATTAAGGGAGGACGCCTTCTCTGCTCAGACCAGACCAGAGTTAATGAGATATTTGCAGCGTCTTGCATTCTGAAAGATATGTGGGATGGCAGAACGCCAAACAAAGTCTGTATATGAATGATAAATTGCACTGATTCTTCCTATCATTTAAATCTCAACACATATTGAAACTTTTCATAGAAATGTTATTATGGCAAACTATTCAACTATTATTAACTAATAATTTGACCTCCACAAAAGGGTGCAGATGATATTTTCACCTACAATACAGCTTTTCAAGGTGCCGAAGAAAGTACAGAGAGCAAGATATCCCTGCAACTCCAAATTGCATTATTTGCATCAAGACAGTGTTTCTGTAGTAATTCTTCTGCCCTTGTGGAGCTGTGTTAGTAGTCTGCTCTCAGTAACTGGTGACAAAACATTCAAGTCAGACTGGAAATAAGTAACTAAGTTTGTTAAGTCAGATAAACTGGAAAAAAAAATAAGCCTATCCAGAGTTAACTCACTTAAGTTACCCTTACATGACTAAAACTGCCTTCCCTTAAATATGATCTTGTCATCCAGATTAACCTAAACCTACACTACCGTTAGCTACCTTTCCAGATGACATGTATGTTCTACCACGTATGACAACAGAAGACATGCAATTATCGAGCTATAACGTTATTATAACGGGCATATAGCAATGGTTGGAAGGCCTTTAGGTTTCTGGAGGCCCCTCTTTTCCCTGGTCCCAGCCAAGTTAGAGGACTTGCTAACACGTTAACACACACCGCTAACCGTAGCCACAGCCGGGAAGATACCGTTAGTCTGGTTTAAATGGCTTCGTGACTCAAGTCAGATGTGTTACCAGTTCTTCAGCAATAAATCTTTAAACCGATTTGTGTTTGCTGGCAACAGATATACCTTCCAAGCAGACAGCTCAGCTAACGCTCGACTAGCGGTTCAGGCTTACGAGCTGTCAAAAATGCTAACTGTTAGCAGTCCCCGGAGTGGGACTTTCTAGCCATTTAGCTAGCTTTGGCTAACCAGCCAGCTAGCTGAGATAGCGTGTTAGCTTGAGGAAAAAAAATTACACAAAAAAATTAAGACAAATAAACTGAGCGGCGCCGCGGAGCTTCGCGACGCGGAGTACACACATGTGACATCATTGACAAGTAAAGGTGTGTTTCTCGAATTCATATCTTACCCGTGTGCCTTTTGAAAGCCCTATTCAAAAGCTCTCTTTGTCTGCAAAAAATGGCTATTAAGAGAAGTCAGGCATACATCCCCCTTGCGGACCACGGTGTCGGATGAAAGCACTAAAGGTACTCGGATACTTGACGGTATCATCCCGAATATTTTAAAATTAATTCGTTAAATAGTAATCAAGAATATTTAAAAGGCTAAATCAGTCTTTAACTGCCACGAAAACCCGCTCTTCGTCATGGTGGGGGTCTTCCTTCTCTGCCGTGGTCGCTGCTGCTCCTAGCAGCCAATATGACGGCGGTCTCAGCAGACAGGGAGCCGGAGAGGCGGACGGTGTTCAGCGTGAGAGAGACCGACTGACAGCGGCTCGGTCCAATGGACGAGAGGGAGCCGGCTGCCATTTCCGACAGAGCGTGCGGATAGGGAATGACCCGCAGCTGGCTCCGCGTGATGGGCGTCTCTCGTCGCCAATGAGCGGAGAGAGGAGGATGATGATCTCCACTGGCAGCTACTTGGAAACGTGGAGAGGTTAAGAGATGCTAGTTGTGTCATGGCCAGGCCGGACCACTGACTCACTGATGTCATCCAGGTGAGAAGACCAGCAGGAGGAGTAAGGGTGGGGGGGGAAACCCCAGAACCAAGAGGAGCATCTTAAATCCACAATTACATTATAATTCACAGCCTCAAGTGTTTATAATGTAAAGGTGTGATTGAAATTATCACATTACTGCCACTAAATAATCCCATCACCTCTTACCAATTCACAGGCAACTGCTCAGGGGCTCTAAAAGTGTGAGGCCCCTTATAGCTCCAGGCTTGCTGTTGGTCAGCCAATTAAACTGAAACTGTCTACCAGTAGTTACCCATAAATCACAACGTTAATAGACATTATAATGGCTTTTAGATGGGTTAATGAAGCCCTATATTGTGGAAGTTTATGGCTCAGAGTTTGAAATCCATAATTCTTTGAGATTTGTGTTTCAGTTTCATATTTTGTAATTAGTCAAATCACCACAAAACAAACCTGGGGTCAGGTTTTATTCCCCCCTCCCCCCCCCCCCCCAAAAAAAAAAAAAAATGGTTAGGTAGAACCCAGTGGCAACTCTTTATTCCAGGACCCCCTGGCATCTGACCATGATTACACCTGTAAAGCTTCCTGGCAACGTCAGTTACATTTTTGGACAACAGTTTTTCATCCATATACACATGTGAAAGCAATAAATGCATTTTATATGTTATAGTAGCATGTAAAAACTAGTGTCCCCCTAAATGAAATAAAGTCAAACTCATGATCCGTCCACTCTCTTAAGGACTCGAGTGGTGGAGAATGAGATGTGAGCAGACCAGACCAGTGAATATGTGTCATAGCTTTGTACCAAGGATAAATCCTTAAACAATCCAAAACGTCTCAAAGGAGCATTCATAGTCACTCGCACCCACACATGAGGTCATCTCCTGGAGTCGGATCATTCATGAGCACATGACACGAGGCGTAATGGGAAGTGGAAGTGGTGTGAGTAATGTAGTAGTTAAGCCGGAGCCGAGGCTGAGTTCAGGGGAAATCACCAGCAGTCCGAACACATTAGCTTTTACATCTCCGAGATGCTGATCTAATTTGTGCTTATGAAAGGAAATGAAGGAGAATTGCATTAGCACTGATTCTTGTGCCAGGAGTGATTCACACTATTTTAGTCAACATGGACCTCTCCTACCGGGTCTATGCTGTGTCATCTGCAAGCAATTCAACAAAGAGGATATGATAATGTGTGATCTAAGTGTGATTCACTTGGATCTGAAGGAGAACGGTCAAAACCAAAGTGTCACTTTAGATCTACTATAACTGAGAAGCTTTTCTCATTTCAAAAAAGGACTATTTAATAAGAAGGACTGTGACATTTTTATACAATGGGACCAGTGGCATAGCCAGGAGAGTTTTTATGGGGTGGCACGGATAGACCACAGAGCTAGCGTGGGGTGGCCATGGCAGAGTGAACCCTTATGAATGGCAGGAGATCAAAATGTGTAACGCAAATGTTTTATGTATCACTTTGCTTCTACTAATGTACATATGAATTGATTTCAAAAAGTCATCTTCATATTCACTGTATTGTTTTTATTGTTTTTACATTTTATAAATCACCTCTAATAGTGTCATTGTGTGACAGATATTCAACTCCTGCTGTCATCTCACACTGCAGTTTCATTCTGCTACAAAGTGCTCTCACACAAGCTCTCCATTCATCTATCTTAAATCAGATGAATCTTTCTATTTTGGTGATGGCTTGCAAAAAGTTTGATAAACTTGTCCATATCAGGTGACTTGGCTCTTCTAGTGAGCAGGGAGAAATGTCGACATACAAAACAGAAAGCTGAGTCCGTGCTCTGGGAGCACTCGAGCCATGGATGCTGTTTAAACCACTCTCTGCTAAAGGCCTTCTTCCTGTTAACTTGCACTGTTTGGGAAAAAAAACCTTCAGATGAGGTTGAGCAGCACCTTCTTCTCTGGAGTGTGAAACATCTGAAAATGATAATTATCAAAATCAGTCCATAACTGAGCATCAGGCTAACTGTTGCAGTGTATTGATGCATTGTAGCAGCATCTTATAAGGCATGCCACATGAGCAAGAATGTTGAAATATCTGCTTATTTGACCGGGTACTTTCCCTGCTGCTGGTAGTAGCCCTGTCTGGCTCTGACTTTCTTTTGAGGAAGCTTTGTTTGTCCTTGCTTCTTTTCATAACTATTGTCTTATTCCTGGGAGAAATGTAATTCAATCAACCAACCAATCAATCAGTCAATCAATCAATCAATCAATCAATCATTCAAGCACTATGACTGCAATCTCTAGCAGGATCATTGTTTCAGTGGGTTTAAATCAATGCACAAAGTATGAGGCTTCTTGGGTTTCTGGGACCCCTTTGTATCAGAAACAAAACTTTATACACAAGTTCTGAAAGCCTAAACCATTTTTAGAAATTGCATAATAAAAAAATGTATTGAAGTTCAAACATTTGTGGCATGTGATTGCAATGTGCTCTGCCTCTGCATATTTAAATACCAAATAAAATATGTGAAGTCCACAATTAAAAAAACACAGCGCTTCATATGTCATAGCAAATGCTACTGCTGTAGTTAACTTTTTAAGGTAGCTGCTGCTAAATGCTAGACAGAGTTTCACACATTCAGTGGGAAATTCAACATAAAGTAAACATTAAATAGGCATACCTCTAAATCGGCAGATAGCTTTTATCAGGTAGATATTGTCACTGTCACCGTCCTCTCTAGTGACTGGACCAACAGTAGCACACGCATACAGTGACCTCTGATCTCAGATCTGTAGAAATGCCCAATCTCAATCAATTGATTGATAGGTATTTTTTTTTATTCTTGTTTGATGAACTACCTATCAGATCTGGGGTGGCCAATCAGATTTCAGGGGTGGCCCTGGACCCCCCAGGTCCCCCCTTAAAATCGCCATCATTTGCAAATGACTGATGCAGCAGGTGGTGCAGTTTATTCCATAGACATATAGGTCATTCTACCAGGATCATTTTGAAAGTTCCAGGTGAGTTGCCAACCACAGACAATGAATATTTTAAAAGGGTATGGTGAACTTTAATTCACTGCAGCAAGCAAGCTGCTCGTCTGATATCCAAATAAACTAAAACAAATCAACAGTGCTGACAGATAATGTTGAGGGCACGGGCACTCATTCAGTACAGGAATAGATTTGGATGTAGATCAGTTGTGATATTAACTGGATGGATAGGTGTAGATGCTTGATGTTGGAGCTTTACTTCTTTGTAAAGTGTGTAGGAAAAGTACATGAGGATTGTCAGTAGCACTTCATACTACAGCCTGTGATTTATAGTGAGAATTTCCAACATGGGTAGGGAAACTTCCTCGGAACTCGTTGCGTAATTTGGTCATATGAATCAGCACCTTACTATTTCCCACTGGAACAGTGGATCGAGGGATTTACAATTGACAATTAAAAATTACAGCGTCATTACTTCTGTAAGTTCTGGGTACCTATGAGATATTTCAGAGGAAAGGAGAAACATCCCTCAGGAAACCAGATTTATGCAACAAAATTAAATGGAAAACTGAGAGGAATTACACAGTAAATGTCAGGTAAATACACTATGAATCATGACTGTATTGTATTGGGAAGTGTTACCACATTGTTTTTGTCCTATGTACTAAGTCATATTTCAGATCATTATTTATATGAAGCACTCACCTCAGAAGTTCACTTATAGAGTGCTGTGATTGTTCTATTCTTTTATTCATTTTGCTGCTCTGTTCCTACCTCTGCATATCTTTTTCTTTTCTTGCTTGTCTTTTCTTATTATTATCTATTTATTGTCCCTTTTTACTTGTATTGTTCATAATCGTTTTATCTGTTCTTAATTCCTTGGAGGTGATGTCATCATCTAACCGTCCTTTAATGTTTTATTGGGTTCTATTTTTGCATTTACTTTTATGAATAATCTTATTTTTATCTTATTTCATGTGTTTATTCAAACTATTTTTTTTATATTCATTCTGCTCCCTCCCTTCCTTTTCTGTGATTTTGCCTGTTTTATTCTTTTTATTCCTTTTACTTTTTATAACTTATCTGGATTTTTTTGTGTTTTTACATTTTGTGTTCTGCCTTCTTGTTTTAACTCACCTCAGACTTCTCTGTGATTAGCCTGACTGTTGAGTGCTTATTTTGGAAAAATTGTCTTCATGTATTTCCATTTCCTGCTTTCGCTCTGTTTTTAAAGGTGCTATATAAATACATTTTACCATTTTCATTATTATTATTATATCACTTATAGAATACAGTGATTGATTTGGTGACCTGGTTGTTTATGTCAGAAGAAGAGATGCAACATCAGCCCTTTAGTAAATTATGTTGGACCACAGTTGGATAAAGGTATTGTTTGCTCCCACGGTTCTTTCCACTCCAGTTATACTGAGGTTATAAAATGACTGGTTAAAAGGCTTATTTAATCATGTCAGATTGTGAAAGTACTATTTTATTCCTTTTTATTTCATTATCTCTTGCTTTTTTATCTAACCTCATTCCAAATTAGATGACTGCCCTTTCAAGTTGCCCTTTTTTTTGTCCTGGCTTTGAAAAATAATGTATATGTCCATGTCCAACCTTTGTGATCTGGGAGCAGCTTTTGTATTGTAATTGTAGCTCATTTTATTGTTCTGTTTGGATGTTAGAAGTACAATGGTGGCTTTAAAAAAGTTCAATGAATTAAGGACAAAAGTGAGTTTAATGTCTATAACATTGGTGATATCGTTTGGTAGTTGTACAGAAAGCACTATCTTATATTCAGAGTGCATGTAAAGAAAGACACTGATCAACATCAGTGCACACAGACTTGTGAAAAACAAATCTTTTAACAAACTTAGTTCTGATTTGTATGTGTTTTATGACTCCTGACACTGGACAGCATCTAGGAGTTGTTCATGTAGTGGCAAAGGCGAGGTGGCCATCTTGTGGCTGTAGGGTGGAAATTAAAGTGCATCAACATCTAAATGGCGAAGTTACTGATCCCTGCTCGGAGTCTCAAAACTTTTGTTGATGCTTGCGAATGAAGTATCATTTCATCCAGCGTCCCAGCTTTAAATGCACACATGCCTGTTTTGCTGCAGCACTTAATTTCGAGCATCAGCAACACAAAACCAAAGTTACAGAATCACGTTTAGGATTCCTGCTTTGTCCATTCATCGATTTAAGGTTTAATTGAAATAATCTTCAGTGAATTTAAGACTATCTTGAGGCTGACGTACAAAATTCTGAAGAAAGTGCCTGGTGGCTCAGTCTGAATACCAACCCAAAGCATCAGTATGTGGCAACATTAGAATGAGACTCAACAATGAACTATCTTTCTCCAGATTTGTCTGCTTCACCTTTAATATGATCCACACACAGGTGGAATTATAACTCATCAATAATGTGGATTTACAAGCTTCCAAGATATATTGTCATTTATTTGTTGCTGATGACACAGTAATCACAAAATCCACCCGTAGCTCTACATTGTGTGATGGAAAATAAAACAAGATTGTCCTTGAAAGGAATCTGTGGAGAGAGAGAGAGACACACACTTTTAATGTCATGTTACAATCCTCTCACACACAGCTAATAAAAAAGTGATGAATACATTACATTAGTATTACTATATTAATACATAACTTTTAAGTACTTATGCAAGCGGCACTGCTGCAGTGTTTTTGTCACGTAAACCTTTGGAGGATTGTCATCCACGAGGAGACAGTAATATTTTTAAAAAGTAGAGCATTTTTTACCTATATATGCTTTTTAAAAAACGTCAAAACCGATTGATGAAGAGAGTGTTTGTAAAATTGGTAAAAAAAAGAGCAAGACAGGAGATCAAGGAAGCAGACCAGGGAAGAGAGACTTTACTAAGTGTCAGGACATGATAGTGTTGAAAAAACCAGCCAAAGACAGAAAATGCCAAATCACTGAAATGACCTAAACTGACGAGTCAGATGGGAGGCCAAAGACCCCATGGCTGCGACAGGGAATCAATGTCAGGGTGGCAGATCATGACTCTCGGTTGTGAGCTGCAGGAAAGTCACTGGAGCAAGGCACATGACAACAGCCTGGAGGAAAGAAGCTGAATGAAAGACTCCCAGAGCAGTTTAATTTAACATTCCATCTCAATCCCCGCGTCTCTCACGAGTTTACAGTTTGTCTGATGACAGTCACAATTAACACCACACAGACAACATACCATGGTGACAGCATCAATGCATTGTGGAGATAATTTTTTACATGATGTTCCCAATTTATTTGCGTAGATGTTTATAGCAACTGATGATACCAAAACAAACCTCACAATAGAAAAACTTTTAAAGAAGCAGGTAAAAAGCTTTTTTCCCCATCTGTGTAAATTTTATTCAGTAGAAAAAGAAAACAAATTTGCAAAAAGAAATCTGTTTCTATAGATTTTGAAAATCTGTGAGCAGTCGAGCGTGTAAACTACATTATAGACTGGAATCTCTGTTAACAGTAACAAACAGGCAGATCTACGTTCTTTAAGCTCCTCCATCTATAAAATATCTGTACTGGACTTTGAGTATAAGATTTGCCTAATTCACAAGAAAGGATCGAATGATTAAGAGTTCATCATAGACAGCTTCTCACAAGGTTCAAGTTTCTCTTCAACTCAACAACTCACAAAAGTGGGAGATTTCATAACGGAATCATAAGGGAGTGCTTTGACCTATGTTGTTGTATGCTGGTGTCCATTCAAATGAATCCATAAAACTTGAATGCTGCACACTATTTACTATGACTTCATTACACAGGCTGACCTCTCAGCACCCCGAATCCTGACTGATGTCAGTGTCCTATGGATGGCTTTGTAGCGTCATTGGAGGGAGGGTGGCTGCAGTTTCATCTCCAGTCATGGTCCTAGGTGATCTTAACTCGGATCATGGGACCCTAAATTATTTACACTGATGTCACGGGGTCAGTTGATGTGCGCATCAGCTGTGGATCCCTCTTCATGATGATCAGGTGCCTCATTTAGTAAATTAAAGGGTCATTGCTATAATCTTAGATCAGTCGTAAGACTATGACAGTCTCACGTCACGGTGAAGAGGGCAGCTACAGTGTGGCGGGCTGTTACACAACCAACACTACAACTTTCATGCGCAATTTACGCAGTAGTCAGAAATGTAAACCAAACGGCCACCAATGTCTTCATCAGTGATGTCCAGAGGAAAATGACGCACTATAACACACGCCAAACTCCTGTCTTCCAACTCTGTCTCTCTCCCCTATTTGTATGGGCAAATCGGGAACCGGACAAAAATCTGAAGCGATTACACTGTTCCAGATTAGATCCGGCTGACACGGGAATCGTCATTTTCTCCTGAAAACTCGTGCTTACGCCGTGAGTTCCAGCATCGCCCGTGGGGCTTTACCCCAGCCTTTAAAAACATGGGATTTCTCTTTGTCGGGGCGACAAACAGCTCACCACAAGCCCAGTCCTGCAGCGACTTTCATCGAAATCAACCTGAAGAGCAAGAATGGAGTGTCACTGCGCCTCAGCGATGAACGGAAAAGAGCCCACGGTGACTAAGGCGAGCAAGTGCACAGAGTCTAAACACTCGTGCAAAGAGGAGAACGACCCAAAGAAAGGTGCTGACTCGATCGAGTTGGTTTGCATAGAGAACGCGTACCGCACCATACTGAGCGAGCTTGGAGAGAACACAGAGCGCGAGGGCCTTTTACGCACACCGTTACGCGCAGCTAAAGCCATGAAGTTCCTCACAAAGGGCTACAAGGAGACCATCCATGGTGAGTACAGGTGGAGGATCAACATGTTACATGACTCGTGCAATAGTGGCAAATACTCCAGGCCTCATCGCTATGAATCTTTAACGATTATGTGCGATTATTATTATTATTATTATTTTTTTTTGTAAAAATAAATTTACGAAAGACTCATCCAATATAAGAAACACTCCAATCTTAAGGCTTGTTCTCCTTTTGTTGAATTGAATCCAAAGAAGCCACATTTGATTGAGAAAGAATGCATGACTGGCATTTCACCTCCGCAGATATCTTGAACGATGCCATCTTTGATGAGAACCACGAAGAGGTGGTGGTTGTCAAGGACATCGACTTGTTCTCTCTTTGCGAGCATCACCTGGTGCCCTTCTTTGGCAAGGTAACTTGACGACAGAGCTATTCAGATTCCTGGGAGACTCGTTATTCTTGTGATTCTCCTCATTCTCATCGTGTCTTTGGTTCCACTGTGTCAGGCTCACATTGCATACCTTCCAAACAAGAAAGTTGTGGGTTTGAGCAAGCTTGCGAGGTAAGTGTTAACAATAGCCTGACACACACACACACACACACACACACACACACACACACACACACACACACACACACACACACAGAGAACAAAGCAAAAGCAAAAGCAAAAAAAAAACAAAAAAAACCCACTTTTTTTTTCTACTGTCTCTACAGGATTGTTGAGATATTCAGCAGGAGGCTTCAAGGTAAAATATGTCTGATTCCAGTCTTTCATTTCCTCGATCCTTCCTGTCTTTTTTTCTGTGTTACAGTCAGTGTGTTCTTTTTTTTCCTCCCCCTCCACAGTTCAAGAGCGTCTCACCAAACAGATAGCAAAAGCCATCGAGGAGGCGTTGCAGCCTGCTGGAGTGGCAGTGGTGATTGAAGCTGTGTGAGTTTTAACTCTTTGTCTTATGCATCTGCTTTGATCCAACATAGGTGGTTTTACTGTTTTGTGATACTATGGACATCAAATTATAAAGTTATTACAAGGATGACTCTGGAAAATTTGGATAAAAAAAAACAAAATGTCTGAATAGGGGAGGATATAGTCTCATAATCTACAGTCTCCTCATGATCAGATTTTTACACTGACTTCTGTGCAACTGATGTGCTTTTGACCTTTGCTGCTGCTGTCTCTTTGAATTTCAGCCACATGTGCATGGTGATGAGAGGTGTGCAGAAGATGAACGCCAAGACTGTAACAAGTTCCATTAGTGGACTTTACCTAGAAGATCCCAAGATCCGGGCTGAGTTTTTTTCCCTGGCTCTGGGGAAATGAGAGGTTCTGATCTCATGCTATTTGATACTGTGTGTTGCCAGGTTTGTCTGTATTTCACCGTTGATATTTATTGACAGAAGTCAGAATGTACAAGGCAATAAAACCTTTAAAAAATAAAATTGCTACCTTGAATTGTGCTATTGTTCTCTTTTCGAGTTATCCTTTCCAGATGTTGGCTAGGTGGCTAAGTTAGTTTGTCCAGTATGGGGGTGTAACTCATACCAAGACAAAATGGCTTATTTGGAGATGTTTCATTAAAGGTGCAATATGTCAAATTTAAAAATTTTGGTTGAAAACTCTGAAAAATTAACCCAAATTAACACCAGATTGTGAAGAACTAGCAGTTTTGATGTAATGACATCTATTTAATGTGTCGCAAAGCAGGTTTAGCATGCTGACCAGCCAGCCCTGGCCCTTTGCGGTCCAAAGATCCTGTGCCAGTAGTGTAAACACAAACACTATGCTTGTGCGCTGAGCTCTCATTATTGACATGTACTGAACAACTGAACTACATCGCTAACAGCGGCTTTGGTTAGCAGCAGCTGGCGGTTGCTCTGGTGACATTCTGTGGTAGAGTCTTGAGTAAAAGCAGAACGGTGACAGATATTGTATGCAAAAAAGTGGTCAGCAAGTGGCGCTCATGCTTCAGAGTTCAACACAACTCATCATTAAATACACTGAGTCATGGCATAAAGAGTAAAATCATGAAATGTTGTAGGAGGTTATAAAGAGAAAGGACACTTTCTAAGCAGTCGTAATTGAAATCAAAGGATTTGAGTGTATTCATTCAAATATACCTCACAGTTTGATTCCGTTGACCCGCTTATCAAAGTCAGCCCGGTGACGTGCGGCCCGTAATGCACATGAAAGCCCTTTGTTCCAGGAATAAACGCTGCTGAAAAGTTAATTTCACAAATGCGTTTCAAAGCGCACCTCCCCAAGTTAAACCCTCCAAGCCGGCTTATTAACACAGTAAACACATTTATTGAGAAGAGAGGAGCATCAATGGGAGAATGCATTGGTGGCTGCGGCACTTAGGTCCTGGATCCTGAGGCTGGACCTTCACACAACGTTAAGCAAGCAAAACTGTCTGAGCGAGAGGAGGACCGTTCACCCTGCAATCCACCCTGCTGCTCAAACACAAACACACTTTATACAACGCAGGCTGGGACAGAAGGGAGGAGCACCATTTACATTAAAGCTTTAATCAATCATCATATCTGACTCTGGCCATAGAAACGAACCGTAGTCATTTAGCAAGAGTTGGCACCTTTGATTAATATCTTCAGAAGAAAAAAAAGCCAATAAGAAATGCATGAAAACAAAAAGATATCGGATGTTTGGCTTGCAAGATAAAGTTCAGTCACAATCTCAAGTTACTACCCACAGTATTACAGAGGTGGGCTTCAAACCTTTGTTGCATACAGTTGTTTTGGTGGCTCATAAGTATTTAAACGACACTCTTAAGTACTGGCGAACTTCACATGTTTTCTCAATTTCAGTTTGAAGTGTTGCAGAAGTTGACTATGTTACATGGATCAATGCATATTTATATTAAAACAGGATCGGTACATTGTTTGAGATCAAACTATAATGTTGTCTCCACATTATATACAACCCTTCACAGCTGTCCGGTGAAGACCTTATCACATCGAACATGGTAATTATATTCTTAGAATTTTGAAACTGGATTCAAGGGTTCATACTTGGTTGCACCAGCTATTCATAAATCCATTGCTATGTGTGCGCATAAAGTCTTTCCTAAGCTCTTAGAGACCACTAGTTGGAAAAGGATTTAACTAAATCAGGTTGTAACAAAGTCATTCTAGCATGAAGGCCTGCAAAATTATGCCAAAAATAAGTTGTTGTTTAAAGCTGCTGGACTGGAGATTTCTTTGTGAAGGACTCTGGTTAGATTCTCCATGACAGTCCAAAGGATGTGACTTTATGCACGTCCTCAAGCACCTCTCTATGCTTCACCAGCAGAGAGCAACAGCAGCTAATGTTAGTTTAGAAACAGAGTTAAAGAGCTAAAAAAATAACAGCAAAAAAGCTAAAAACAGCTAAAAATATCATTTTCCAACAGGACACAGAAGTTCCATGGAGCCCTTTTAAACTTAAGTGCTCATGCTCAATGCAGCTTTATTTATACATGCGTACAGGGGGGAGATATGTTTGTCAGAGACTGTGGAAGAATGACTTGGAATTTACCTTAATATGCTAAAAAAAACCATGTCATTTAGCTTGTCAGTTCACAATTAGCTTTAACATTTTGGAATTCAAATCTTTTTCTTTGCAAAACGGTTAAACATAGTGTATTAGCTTAATAGCTTTGCTGTCTTAGCTAACATTATCTCTACGAGCTGGTTCACTTTAAGCTAACGGCTACGTCTGGCAGATGTGTAGCTGCTTATAAACAACTAATATAAACAAAAGAACTAGCGTAAAGGTGCTGTAGCCAAGTGTGAACTCATGAACAGCTGGTGCAAATGGCAGCCATTCACTATGATTGTGCCGGTAAAATGGTGTGCTGTGCTCATGCTTGTGCCTGATGGGACAGTGTGCATCTTCTGTGCTTCAATCAGCCTTTTCTGGGGGAGGGACAGCGTTTTTTTAAAAGCAGAGGAATGTGCTTTGTAGTGCTGGGAAATGAAGTGGCGCCGTGTGTGCTTCATGTTGTGCATTAGACAGTACATTATACAGTATTGGGTCACCTTAGCCACCTGAATTTGATGAAAGTGTGCATATGATTCTTTGGATGTAGGATATGAATCAGAGTTTCATTTCTAAAATGAGATCCCTCTTCTTCTCTCTTCTAAACCTTCTTAAAGGTGATAAAAGGATAACACATTATTGCAGGATAACAAAATCAAAAAGGAAAAAACGTAAGCTATCGGTTGACAAAATAATATTTGCACAGACTAGATCATCTCTCTTTTAGAGATATAGAATGATAAACTCTGGATAATATACATTTTTTTAAATGGATAATAGACCTCTTCAGTTCCTGATGAAGACCTCCACCCCGGTCCTAACTTACAGTATGTTTTGGCATGCCACACTATAAAATAATGGGGTTTTCATAAGGCAAAAACAAGACTCTAAAACTTTAAAATGATACAGTCCAAGGTCCAAAAAGTGTTGAACGAACCACATTTCATCATCAGCAGATCCTCAACTGACAAATAATTGTAGACAGACTCGGTGGGCCAACTGAGTCTTTGTAGCACAGGTTTTTAAATGAAAAAAAACAAAAAAAACCTGTATCCCGGCCACTGTCACAGTGTAAGTCAGCCTCTCATTATTCATCAGCTGCAGGCTCTCTCTCCTGATTTGGGCATCTGCTCTTATAATGAGAGATTCACAAATCAATAATCAAGCTTTCTAAACCATAGAAGTATTATGAATTCTTTAAAATGTATCATTTCTCCGAAAACTGTTATGTCATTTTTTTTCTGTATGACAGCTTACAACAATTTTGTACAGGAAACATGATTAAAAATGGTTATAAAAGAAGGTACTTTGGAGGCAAAAAAGGTCTTTTGAAGAAGAGACTGACTTGGGTTTTGTGCTCCTTTGGTAGTAAACTGATCCTCAACTCGTGTCAGACAGCAGGAGAGAGTTATGGCCTTTCAAGAGCCCTGCAGCTTAAAAGTAGCTCTTGACTTTTGTCCGTTTCAGTCCTCTCTTCTTGTCTTTTGCCTACAGTCCAGGTTTGGTTTATGGTTGGTTGCTGAATGATCTGCAGGTTTACGTATCACGTGATCAGACAGCAGTTGATGCAGCGGGGTCCCAGTCTTCTCTTCAGAGCGCCTTTCTTTTTCTTGGGAGCCAAGATTGCGATGATGGCCTCGTCGAACACCGTCTTCAGGCCCTTCTGGGTCAAAGCTGAACATTCCACATAGCAACATGCACCGATCTGATGAGAAGAAAAGAACGGCGGGACCATCAGTCAAAAAAACCCCAACATGATAGTGATGATGTTCAACGGTGTGATTTATTTGGTCGCCTGTCGCTATGACTTGCAGGAATCATCAGATGATACGAAAGTGAGCAAGAAAGTCGGTGAACGTGACTCAATGTAAGAAAACTGCAATACATTACGTCATGTCATTTTTCATCGACAATGGTGGCTGTTTAACAATGAAGACAACAACTCCCATGAGCTTTCCTCATACGGAGGGGTATCTAAAGTTTGCTGGAAAAAACGATAAAGCCATCCTGCCAAGAAATAGTCTCAAACACCCTGTAAAAAGCTACTGAATTGTGTCTCTGTTTTCTTTAGGACGGCATATTTAACAGTCAAAATGACTTTAGATTATTTAAACGAAGCTTGTTGAGATGACATTATGACATCAGATTCACAGCATACAGCACTTTTCTCCAAAAGAAGCAAAAACAAAAGAAGCTCCGGCTCAGGCAGCACAACTGCCAGTTTCTGAGTGTGAGTCTGTAACCTAATGCCATGATTGTGTAAGGAGAGCAGTGTAATAATATATTATTTGCTTTGGCTATGGTTGATATTATGGGGTAACTTTAGCTGATAATGGTGAGCAGTGAGCAGAGCTAATACAGGGGCGATCACTGTTTTGGCGTAGCCATTTCAACCGCAGAAAAATGTGCTGTTGTTAACATTTTGTAGTCGACCCAACCGCTTGTGAGGCGGCCATGCCTGTAGCCTGTAGCCCCTTCAGGCCTGCACCTCATTTTACATGATAAGGTCATGAGATGGCAAACGTGTTGACAATTCTTCATGGTGATCTCATGTCTGAACTAACTGCCTGTCATCACCATAACCTTCACGTTACAGCTATGAAGCCATAATGAACATCTCCATGACTGACACTTTCTGAACATCTGACTGACATGGTCTTTGGCTAACTGGCAGCTAAAAATACCTTCAGTGCTGCTGCTCTGTGGAGAAACTGTCTTTCTGAGTGGACCGGCTTCACTGTCTCTGTAGGAATACTATCTAATTGGTTTTAGTCTTAATTGATTAGCGTGATCACCATCATAGACTTGATGCCCTTATTGATCACATTTTTTGTTTCATACGAACATCTTTAATACAATGTCCTCCAACATGAATATCTAGACTCAACAATATTACATCTTTCGCCTCCCTCGTGTGTCTAACCCAGTAATGTCACATTTAAGCCCCAGTTGTGCCTGTCATATATTCTCCTTACATTCAAGTCACAGAGCCAAGCTTCAGGGTCTTCTGACAACACTTACTGCCACTCTGAATCCTCAAAGACTTGCTCTTTATAAAAAAAAGAAAGTCATACACTGAATATAGATGAGTATAGACACAGGCCATCCTCATCATCATACCATCTGATGATGCACGATACATTTTTTAAAATCTGTTTCTGAAATTGTAATTATGTTTCCTGTCCAGACAAACATCTCCTAAATTTGTCCTGTATTTTGATGTCACTCACTATTATTTTACATCAAAACAATGTGTACATATTTCCACCTGCACGAATAATAAATACATGAGGCAAACTTGAGAGCATTTAAAAAATAGCTAAAAGTTTGTGGGAAAATGAGACTTTGAGCTACCAGCAGCAGTAGTTTAGCTTAGCTTAGCATAAGAATGGAAACTGGCCCAATGACTTCTTGGGCGAGAAAATAGTCTTGCGCAATTTTACACTTGGGTTTTTGGTATAGATTAAACAAATACATTATAATGTGTTCAATCAAGAGCTTTGCAGGAGCTTCAGCCTTTGTGCTAAGCTAAGCTAACTGCTTGTTTGCAGATATTTTTACATAGTTTTTCATCTGACTCTCAGCAATAAAGTATGACACACATTTCCTACAATGTTGAACCGTTCATTTAAAATGTATTTATCTGTGCATTTTTTCATCCAGATTGTTAGAAGAGTTTGAGTGTTCAGTACAAATTGTCAGAACAACGCTAAGCTTTATTACATACAGGTATTCATTCTTCATAAAGTCAGACTGGCCCTGTGACACAAATCTAACGGTAATACTAAATGTATTACCGTTAGGCACAAACTGGGGCTAGTCACATTTCAAAAATCAAATGTGGCAAATCTATAAAAATCCTGTTCCATTCTATGTAAGCCCATTGGGGACTTAAATATAGGGGAATGATAATGTAATCTTGAAAATGTAAATGTATCCACAATAGCATTATATTGCTCCACATATGTGATATGTGAGTAAAAATTATGATGAAATGCAACAACCAGATGCAGTTTGCCTAATCTTGGCTTCGAAGACAGTTACAGAAGAGTTATATGTAATAATGTCCAAGGTAAAATAATCCTCACAGTGGAGGAAATAGCTGCAATTTAAGTGATTTTCAAAAATTTTGAAATTCATCACGCTCCCTTGTGGCCTCAGAAGAACTTCATGACTCCCATGTTGCCAAAAATGCATGGATGTCCACTTTCAAACAAGCCAAGACTGTAATGTTTGACCAGTTTGACGTTTATTCTTGGTTTCTGGCTGACAGGAGCGATTAATCACAGACCACATTTGGTATCTACTTCCTACACCCTTGAACTCCTCTGGACATTCGTGCTGACCCAGAATGTATTCCTGGATTCATTTTCGAGACAAAGAATGTACAGAGGTCCGATTCCAGGCATTTCACTGAAGAAATTAAATTCCTACAGAGACAGACATTCCTGGGTCAGATCAACACACAGGAATCTAACTGGACCTGATGGCTAACTTCTACATCAGGGAACGTGAACTCTCTTTCACCGTATATGTATTGCTTCACTCGTCCACACACGACAAACATACAAACCTCCTTCGCTAGTTTCTGTCCCTGCTCGGTGGCGATGGGCTTCTCCTTCATATCGTTCAGTTTGGCAATAGTCTTGGGGTCATCACGAAGGTCAATCTGAAAGAGATAAGGAACACTTCCTCTCAGCTAAATCCACATCAATATCACCATTATAGTATGTATATTAATATTAATGCATGTTAGGAGTTCCTTATCGACTTGTCTGATTTGTGAACGTCGTGTGAGGCGTTACTACACGTACAGCATCTCCATGCTTCTAAACATAGCTACGAGAGCTCGAGTGTATGTAACTGTTTTCTCATTTTGAAACAAAGCCCCGTTGGCCCACACTTCCTGCTCTTGTGCAAAGCGATTTCACAGCCAGCCACAAGGTTCCTCACTCTTTATGCATTCATTGCAATGCTCAGCACACACAACTCATCCTCAGCTCGGTAATAACCAATTACGATAAATGCATCCACCTGCACAATCTCACCGGGGAGCAACCTTCATTAACCGTTTTTTTTTTCCCCTGATTAGTGTGATTTGTAGCTGCGTGGCTCACTGTTATGAAGCTCATGCGTACGTATCAGCATCCAGCCGACGAGAAGCCAGTGAGTTATGACAGGAACTGATAAAAGGGCAGCAAACATCAGCTGACACGAGATAAATCAGACACCCACTCCATCCTCCTCATCACCGCTGGGCCCTGGCTGCACTGGCATTTGGTTGCCAGGGAACACAGACCAAAAATCACCCACAAGTCAGCGCTCATTTTTAAGAGGCGATATGGTATTGGCAGAGGGTTTTAAAGGCTTAAGAAAGAAGCTAACACTTAGGATTAGTGTCATCTCTTAACATGTAGATGAGTTTAGTGATGCCTCTATTAAGGATCACAAGACATTGGCTCAGCTTTTGCAGTCCTTGCGTAAGCTAATTGCTGGTTTAGAAATTTCTGATTCATGGATGAACTTTAACGCAGGGAGGACTGCAGCACCAGCACAGACCTTTTAACCCCCAATGTGCCAGATCAGCCTGCATTCCCATGATCTGTTTTACTGTAGTACTTTACTGTATTTGTTTGATTAAACCAACTCTTTCCTTTGCAAAGGCTATGTGTAATTTGAAAAGGAGAAAATCATCACTAGACTCTGTAGTACCCATCAGCTCTATCTTTCATTTTAGCATCAATCAGCTTTTGGTTTCATGGCTCAGAACTTTACCACTTTAGGTTTAGTCTCACCACTCTTATCAACCTTGTTTCCAACCACAGCAGGCAGCTGTTTCCAATGAAGAAATCTGCTGAACCATCTTTATGTCAGACAATGTTTGGCAACACACACCAACAGACAGACACAGTAAGCCTCCAGCTGGAGAACATAGTTGAGCATTTAAGAGGCAAAGTCAAGTTTTTCTCATGGGAGATGGTGGAGACCAAACCAGAGCCAAAAAAGACAGTTGACATGAAACAGGACTGCAAATGACTGCTGATGTTTCTCCTTTTCTGCTGTGTGCATAAATAGATAACTGTTTGCTCACACACTATCCAAAATAACTTCGTAAGATGGTAACAGGGCTGGGCGTTGTGAAATGTTTAGACAATATTGCGATACAGGATATATATCTCAACATTTTGAAATCTTCATAAATACAAGGGCAGGTGACAGAATTAGAACAACTGTAAGTTTGGTAAGTTCGGAAAATTACATCACATCTTCACTGTAATGCAGCTTTTAAAACTTATGCAACACTTATATGTTAATATATTATCCAACACTAGGTGATAATATGTCAGAATACTGTTAACAGCTTGTTCAACTGGCTTAGTAGCCAAAAGAAATCAATTAATGTTACTCACCAAAATGGTGTTTTAGTAGTAATAGTAGTATTACTGCAGTTTACATTTATAAATGAATCGCAATGACAGACTACAAGAATTTTGGACAGTGTTCATACTGTAGTGGACAAACCAGCTGTTACACTGCGACAGATGTCAGGAAAACAGACACAGCACCAAAATCTCCATCATGGTCCAACTTCCTCCGACTGTGGACTGTTTTTGGGCTTTTGTTACAGTTTTTTCATTCTTGCTTACTGAATATTTGAACAAGTTTGTAGGTTTTTCATGACAGAAATAAACCAAACTAAATCCCAGGAGCGGGACAGTTGTTTGTTTTTTTCATTGCTGTTTACTGTCCACTGGGCCTGTTTCAGACATCTATTGCCACCTTAAATCACCGGTGGTGCACGGTGCTTTTAGATGTGACAGTTCTGGCGCCCTCCCAGTTCACAATGCTTTTCTCTGTCTTCAGTTTAGGATTAAAGAACACAGGAAAACAAGATGTATATTGTATTACATCTAAGACAGATGTGGGAATTGTGACGTATGCCACTTTTCTCCTCAATGTCAGTTTGGTCTTGCAGGATCAAAAGCAGGCGCAGTTTGATTCGCAGTCTCATTGGATTCTTTAAGTGATTTGTCATGACCTGTATGATGAACTCAGTGAACCTGAGCAATCAGCTTTGCTCTGCTCTGCCTTATTCTGAAGATTTGTTGTTGTGTATGGCTTTTGTAGGATACTGACAATGCTTGAGTGCACGTCTCGGCATCTGAGCCTCAGTATCTGTGATTAAGCTGTTTCCATCAAATGCTTTTCACAGCAGTCAGTAGAACAGAATGGTCCCATAAGGTCCCAAATAGTAGAAAGTCAAACTTTCATGTCTTGATTACATATATAAGCACTGTGGAAAGTACCCAAACACCTGATCAACGGATACATTCAAACAGTAGCCCATGTTCAGAAACTGTGCCTTTAATGAACCATCACGAAGTCTGTTAGTTTGTGATGTCACAACTGTACAGACACCACCTTCAACCATTGCCCCAACATGGCTGTGGTTTGAAAAACATCAGCTCAGGCTTTGAAAGGTTGTGAATGTCAAAAAACAGCAGAGGCACAGATGTAACAGTTATCGTGTTCTAGAACATGAAAAAAATCGGGTATAGGCAGCAATCCGGAGCTGAGGGAGAAGACCTGTGGCGTGACCAGTGCGTTAGAGCACTTACCTGGGTGCCAATGAGCAGGTAGGGGACACTGGGTGCGTACTCCTGCAGCTCCGGCACCCATTCTTCACGCACATTCTGGAAACTGGCGGGGTTTACAACCGAGAAGCAGATGAGGAAGACATCAGTCATAGGGTAGGACAACGGCCTGAGGCGGTCGTAGTCCTCCTGGAAGAAGACGGGACAGTATTGGTTAACATTCAGGGTCAGGGGAGGATAAGAGGTCAGCATGGCGGGGGATAAAGGAACCGAGGAGCAGACATGATTCATTTCTCTTTCTTAACATCTGAGGAATTAAAGTCTTGGAATTAAAGACATGGTGCACAACTACCTAGGCAAGAACTTTAAAGAGGAGGGTATGTGAAGGAGATAACGTTAGCATGAGAGTTGTTCTTTTCTGACTGAGACAATTTGATCATTTTACATTTGCCATCCGTAGACGCGAGCTGAGCACAAGGCATTGCCACAAGACACTGAAAACCAGACACTGCTGCCATCTCACATATTTGTGTGCTGTAAAAGGCTGATTCACAGATGCAAGACTGTCCTTTGTGAGGCGGATCAAGCGCTCTCTTGTGCCCTCCAAAGATAAACCCTTTTGACAGAGTGTCCGACTTGCGCACATATGAATATTCATGTCTCTTCTCACTTCTTCTGAGGGCACACATCGGGAGGGTGTTCTGCTGCAAGCTTACAGACGCAGGCGATCAATGGATCTCCAGTAACAAGATATGACTCAACCAGACCAACTTGGACCCATTGAATCAATCTCACTCACTTTTTTCGGGAAATGGATTGTCCACATCACTGAAATCAAAGCTTGTTGGAATGCAACGTCCCACTGTGCCAGGGACGGTTGCAATGGGACAACCGAGCGCTGGCACGACAGTTTTTCATTCTGATGCCTTCAGCAAGTCTCATTCTCTGCCAAACATGCACGGCACGGTCCGATACAATAACACTGCCGCCCCTCTCACACAAATGCATCAAGGGAAATGGTTATGCAAATGACCTGAATGTCAGAGGATTCTCCAAACAGCCGTACATCAGCGAGGCAAGTGTGTCATCTTTGTTGCCTGTGTAATGAATCTGAGATATATGCTGACTTTATATTAGATTGGAGTAGATGATGAAAATACAAATCGTCACGCCTGTGCTCGTATTGCAGATGACTCAACTCCACTTTTGCTGGAGTGGATCAAATGGATATAAATCAGAAAATTATGATTTGTTCATTCCCTGACCGCCAAATGAGTTGAATATTTCACAGGTTTTCACAGACCTGCCTCGTGCAGGAAATCCAAATCATTTTTAGTGGCAGTTTTGAGCTTCTTACAGGGCTGGGGACTGTCGCATGAGATGACTGACTGTTTTGACAATCACAGTCCTTTTAAGTAACTTCGCTGTGACTGACAGCTTACCTGACACTTTGCTGATGTGATAAATCAGCTATGAATGCAAACCATCTGGCGCTCCGTGCAAGCTGAGACAAATGATAAGCGCGCTTCACTAACACTACGAGACATGACAGATTCTTAGCTGCATCGTTTGACATATGAAGACTGAAGTGGGTAGTTGTTACACTATGGGTACTGCTGCAAACCGTAGAGCAGGACTTTTTTGTGGAAATATGGATTATTACCTCATTTTCATATCGGTGTAAGAGTACCATGAATTGTGAGCATCAATCTCAAAGCAATAGGCCACAACAGATTACACAAGTTTACATTATATATGTGTGTGTGTGTGTGTGTGTGTGTTTGTGTGTGTATATATATATCATAAATTGTGATTGTACATTTACATATTTGATCTTTAGCCTCGACAAATTTTTGATGGATTACCATGAAATTCGGTACCTAAACATTCATGTTTCCCTCAGGACAACTTTAGTGACCCCGTAGCTTTTCCTCTGGCGCGATCATTATGTTCAGTACTTTGGTTTACAACCAAAGTCCGGCAAAACTAATGACACTGCCATGAGCCTCAGCTGTACTTTGTATTCAGTGCTACTTAAAGGGGCTCTGTGGAGCTTCTGTGTTGGGCTGGAAGCTAGTGGTTTATGTTTGCGGACTCTGTTTCTTAACTGTCATTAGCTACTTTTGTTTTCTGTTAGCAGAGTGGAGAGAGTCACTGAGAAACATAGAACTGAGCAAATCAGCCAAAGGCTTGTAAAGGAGACTGAGAGGAGAGTCTCAGTTTTCACATTTCACTCACATATGGGCAATAAAAAAGTGGTTAATGCATGTAAATTGCTACAAACTGTTCCGTAGCACTCCTTTAACTACTGTGAAGTCAGTGAACATGGTAAACATACTTACCTTTTACTTTTTTCATACACATCAGCATGTTAGCATTGTTCTTGTGAGCATTTTAGCATGCTGACAATAGCATTTAGCTTAAAATGCCACTGTGCCTATAGCTTTACAGATACTGAAGATATTGGATGTTTGGCAGCTCTTTCTGCCGAGTACAAAATTTAAACAAATAAAAAAAGCTAGTAAATAGTTATATATAGTTATACTAAAAGGTGGTTAGTATGGACAGCATGGCAAAATCTGTAACAATCAACAAATGTATCTTGTTGGTATAACAACATAGAGCCGACTCCTGTCTGATAATAACATTATCTGGCTCATATTACTTTCTTTGGAAGTACATGTTACTGCACATATTGCGTATGCATTCACATTCTGTGCACCCCTTGGCCCATAGATACACTATATGTGTCACATGGGATCAGGTATACTGTGTGTGTTTATGTGTCTCCCCGTTCTCGTGACCTTTGCTTGCACAAGTGAATCCTGCCATTCCCCCGTTGAGCCACAGACAGAAAAGAACACAGTGTAAGCCACTCAGCAGTTTACTGTAAACAGGCCCTGAGCTTCTCTGAGACCCAGCTCTGCCTCTCACACTGTTTCCTCAGCACACCCCTGACACATTACCAAAGACAGTATGCCCGCTAGCCTCTCGCAGCGTGTAAGGCCAGACACAGACGGTGTGTACACTCCCACGTAGCTCCATCTTAAGTTTGATCGGCGCTCCGCGCAGAAATGTTTACACTCATGATGCTATTAAGGTGCTTCGGATGAAAGTTTCCAGCAGAAGTATGTCATACAGTTTTATTAGTTCAGTTCAACGGTTCATGAGTACATCACTGAGAAGTTGCATAACTGTCTTTCCAAGGTAGTCGGGAGGGTACAGTAAATATTATGATCAGTGGAAAGGGAGGGAAGGAAGAAAGGCTTGGAGTGTGTGATCTATTAACACCAACATCTCTCCATACATGTCCATACATTCCCATCAGGGCAAGACTCGACGTCTTCATTTGGCTCGAGCGTGAGCTTCGCTATGCGACTCTGCTCTGTCGACTCAGTGACATATGAGTGCTATGATATCAGTGAGTCATTCCTCATCCATCCCCCACCCCCATCTTCTGCTGCTCCCTCTTTTCTTTCTGCTTTTCTACTCCTATCGCCTCCTTGGGGGCTCTATAAACTGGCTGTGTCAACAGAGTCAGAGATGCCTGCTCTAACATGGCCGCCAGACGGGAACGCAAGCCCAGACATAGACACGTCTATTCACAAAGTTCTGTCTGTGATCTGCAAATCTGCTCATTTTGCAGAGCGGGATTTAACCCCCGGAATCAAAAAGCTATTTATGCACATTTCTACTTTTACTGGCCCTCTAATGATGATTAATGATCGTTAATCATAGCTCGCGCGCTGATGCACTCTGTCCATTCATGTCTGCATGATGAGAACATCCTGCCAGACTCCATTCAAAAAACTGACAGTTTAATGTTGCATTTAATGGCAGTCAGTGGCAGAGCCACGTAAACTGTGCAGGGTCAAACATGAATTAAAACATTCATGAGGGATCTCTTTTTATGCACATCCCTTTAACACTGCCTCGCCTCTTTCCTAAAATGATTACTAATTAGTTGTATTTTATGTATTTGAGAAATACATATAGTGGATTGCTGTCCATTGTAAAGACTACTCAGCCTATGTAAACAGCTGTTTAATGTCTTCTGTGACTCTAGAGGAGCTGTCAAGTCCCTTACAATGTCCCTAGAGGTTAGTTCAGCTTCAGCTGGCAGCTCAACTAGCAATGAATTGATCTGACAAATAAGTATTACATGCATTCTGGATAGAGCTCCACTGTTGTCCACAAACTATTAAAAACACATCAAGGACCCACACCTCAGACTGGTCAACATGCCACTTCATTAACATCATGAACACACACCAGTTTATTTTGAGTCAACTGTACATAAAACATCCTGGGTCTAGAGACACTCATTAGAGGACCAAATGTTAACTGGAAATAGTCTCCAACAGATTATTCCTATTTGAGGAACCAATGCATGTACTCAGGGCTCAAGTTAGACAGTAATTACAGATAGAGAAACTAAGTGTTTTTCAGCCCTTTTCACAGCATTTGTTTAGAAAAACATGAAATTCTCTCAAGCTTGTGATGTGGCCTCATCGTATTACAGGCAATGTAGGTTTATAGTCCTTTCTATATTGTATATTTCTTTCTCTTACCTAAATATTTTTTAGTATTTTTAAGTCTACTTGTTTAATGTCTGTACTTGTACTTATTGTATGTCTGTCTACCTGCTACTGTCACACGTGAATTTCCCCGATGTGGGATGAATAAAAGTCTACTCTATTCTATTCTATTCCTATAACACTGTTGGACTTCATTATGGACAGTTTAATAGCAAATGATCAAAATCGATACAGCAGTACCAAAGATATCGCCTTTTTTATTTCCCGCATTCTTCTTACTTTTCAAAAATTGCTGCCTGCTATACCCACAATGCAATTTAGCAACTGAGTGACATCACTGGAGGCAGCTTTATCAGATTACATGCCGCTTTCTCTGGAGCCACGATAGACTTCTTACTACTTTATTCATATATATGCGGTAGTACTCACCGAGACTTGTAAACACACTTGAGTTACCCTTTACCCAACAGTATGGGTACTCTAAGTGAATATGCTGAAAGTGTGAGCTGAGGCGTGTCTGTAGTATCCCTGCTGAGTGGTGACAGGCTCCCAGCTGTGTTAAATCGTTTCCAGTCCCCCCCCCCCCCCATCTCCACCTGCCACCCTCCCACTCCTGCTGGGACGGCTGTGGGTCACTGGGCCACTTTGGGCTGCTGAGTCAAAAAGGACTCATCAGACTGTACCAAACAGCAAGGACAGCAGGGGTCATAATGGGTGAAGTGGGGTGGCAAAAGAGATTACAGGATGTGCAGTTGACTGTGAGAGCATCTGACGGGCTGAGCATATTAATAGTCTAACAACAAAATGGGGTTAATAGGGCAGCAGGACACAGATCCCACAGGGTTCCTGTGGTCCTCTCCCTGAAGCGTTTCCAGGGGTAACGCAGCACTTAGCGTCCACTTCCTGTTTCCTCCTGCTCCTCCTTCAGGCAGGGATGCTAGACTTCCTTGAGTGCAGGAGCAGCAGGAGATTGAATGAATAAGTAAAGACTTTCCCCTCTGTTCTCCTCGACACATTCAGCAAAACAGACTTCGCAGACCGTCCATATGGAATAATTCAACAGGCCACAGCCGGGGGGGGGACGGACAACAGGCAGGCGGGGAAGTGATATCAACAGCAGACAGAGCTCAGTGCTGAGCCGTGATTATGAGGCCTCGACATGTCACACCGACGTGACAGCAAGGAGTCACATCCGAAGAGGGCACGACAGCGGCTTGTATCTTCAGTGAATACCCTTGCAGACTGGGAAGCATTGTGGGAGCCAGCCATGCCAGGAATATCAATATCACAGGGAGAACACATGTAGCACAGGCCAGCGGCAGAGATGATGAAGTTTTGAATTAAAGAGTGAGTCAGAGAAAGGGCAAAGAAAATGAAACTGAGAGGACTGAATTCATCCACTTTCTTCAAGCAATCCCCCCCCCTCCATCTGTCTCCCCTTCTTCCTCTTTCTCTCTTCCTTTCATTCTCCCGCTCCCTCTCTCTTCGGGGCGCCGGGTCTTTGATCAGATGCTAAAGCTATAAACATTACCAGCTGGCCGTGTGCTCCACATAAAGAGGTCAGCAGAGTCGGGGGGCGGTGGGCGCGTTTTGAAGAGCAGTAACTCTACTCTCAGTGGCCGGCAGCAAACCCACAGCAGACATCTGGGAGAACTTCTCCATTTCAGAGACGCTCTGAATCAGCTAAAAGCAAAACCCTCCTCTGACACACACACACACACACACACACACACACACACACACACACACCCTATCAAACACGCCAGAATAGACAATAAGATTGTGTTCCTCTTTTTACAACCGAGTAGTAACACTTCTTCCATCTGTTTTCTCGAGGAGAAAATATAACGCAGCCACAGGTAGCTTGCCGGCTGGGAAGTAAGGAGGGAGGGCGGCCGTGATTTGCTATTCCTGGACTCGTGTGCATTTAGCATTCATGAATGAAGAGAACGGAGAAACGGCTGAATATCCCCCGGCTGACCTTTCACTGTTCGTGTCTTTCCGATGAAGGGATCGCATTTCAGGCTCTGACTCATTGTGACTTCACACAGTTAAACTGGGCCCAGAGGAAAAGCGTTAACTATTCAGCATTTGACATGTGTACAGTTTTAGGTTGCTGGGAAGACATGAGGTTAAAGGTCTGGGGGGCAGAGAACGGGTGCACCACTGTTGGCTCAGCTGACAGAGTCCGAACACTTAAAGGTGCTCTGGGGAGCTTCTTGTAAACAAACAAACCCGTGTTTATATTCATCGTTTCTCACCTAAGCGCAGTGTGTATGTATGGCTGCCAGTACTGTTTACCGCTGCCAACTGTCGATCAGCAGAACGGCCCAGAAGCCGAGCTGATGCGCAACACAAACACATCACAGTCCACTCGTAAAAAACATTGCTGCTTCAAGTGGTCAAAAAAGTGTACTGTGTAATGTGTTTCGTGCACTTTACATACCAAAATGACTACCCCTCCAATCTACAGGCACAATAATGTTTATCATTTGTATTGTCAATTAAAAGGAACAATTCACCCAAAAAAGGAAATTTAGTCATTATGTACACACCCCCATGACAATATAAAGGCAGGTGAAGTTTTGTAATCCACAAAACACTTCTGGAGCTTCAAAGCAAAATAGTGTTATCCTAAACAACTGAAGCAGATCGAACAACCGAAAAAGCATAAAAAGGCTCCTGACAGCTCGTTGGCCATTATCCAGGAAGCCTCAAGATACCAACTCGTTGAAGAACACGTTATCTACATCCTTGATGTGTGGTCGAGCTCATTAGCTAACAGTTTGAGTCTACAGTGAAGATTTCAGCCTTAAAAAGTAGACACCGTACAAGGTTTAGCGAGCCATTTTATGTATCTTTATAACTTGTTTTTACAAGTCCCATGTATTTAAGTTGTTCAAGAGAATGCTGCGATGCTGTCTTGTTGTGAAGCTCCAGAAACATCTTGTGGACAACGAAATTTCACTCACCTTTCCATCGGCATGTGGGTGAGTAGACGGTGACTTAATTTCCTTTTTTTGGATGAGCTTTTCCTTTAATTCTCTATTTCAACAGCTAATTGATTCCAAAATTGTGGCGTGGATTGATTAATCGATTACTTATGTAAACATTTCTGTTTTAGCCCTTAATATTTAGTCCGGAAGTCCTGGTGGCAAATCACTCTTCTGATAACACTTCTGCCATACTGTGTGCTGACACCCTAAATGACTCTGTCTGTGTCTGTTCACATGGCTTCCTCTGTCTTTGTGTGTTGACACTGTGTTTTCTGCTGAGTGGAAACATTATTGTGTGTGTGTGTGTGTGTGTGTGTGTGTGTGTGTGTGTGTGTGTGTGTGTGTGTGTGTGCAGGCCAGTGCATGTAGATTTTTCAGAACAGTTTTAACTCTTCCGCACTGAATGGCACATTGTAAAGAAAAAGCCCAGGCATTAGGCAGCCCTATTAACAAACCTGTGACATCACTACTGGACATAGGAGCCCTGTTCTCCACATAATAGAACTATTGAAACCCCTTCACTACCATCACTGTCCATGGCACACCACACTCTGGCAGTAAAACCATGTGCGAAAGCCATCACCTGTTGCAGCTTAGCGTCTGGCCTGAATATGAAGCCTGTGGGCGTGTTGGAGGCATCGTCAGATAGTTATTGGTCCCAGGAGCACAAGGGGGAGACCGAGATAGAGATCAAGTGGGAGGGAGTATATGAGTGTGTGTCCTTGACATGCTTGGCACCAAGCCAGAGGTAAAAAATAAACCATACCTGGCCAGCTGTGTCGTACAGTCCCAGCAAGTACTGCTTTCCACCGACGTTGACACTCACTGCAAGGAAATGACAAAGAGCAGTTGAGAGGAGGAAGGGGAGTGGGAGAGAGTGGGGAGGGGGAGCAGCAAGGGAGGGAGGGAGGGAGGGAGGGGATCAGAGTCCCCAACCCCTCTCTGCTATGGAGAAGGCAAACAAGTGGTTTTGATTATAGCAACAGATGCAAGCCAATGCAGTTGGAGAAAGAGTGTCAGAGGAAGCAGGGAATTCACTCAGGCACCATTATATCCACTCTCATTGGATCTAAATGTGAGGAATCATGATCAAACACAGAAAAAGCAGCAGTTCAGCATGTCGTGATGTTATTATTAGACGCTCATGACAGACAGAACAGAGAAAACTGTGTGCCTACCTGCATAATGATCAAAGACTGTGGGCACATACTCCTCTGGAAAGGCGTCATTGGCATAGCTCATCAGAAGACACGTTTTCCCCACTGCACCGTCTCCAACCACGACGCATTTTAACATAATAGTACCGGTTCCGTTTGCCATGATCCCGACCTTACCATCCTCATCACCGGCCCCCCGACGCCCTGTTGTCCTGACCCCCTCCTCCTGCTCCTCCTCCTCCTCCTCCTCCTCCTGCTGCTGCCGCTGCTGCTGCTGCTGCTGCTGTTGGGCGGTGATCCCCGCTCAGCGGGCATCACCAGCCTCGGCGGCGGACTGTGCGGCGCGCCGAGTCGGACTGGAACTGCATCTCTCTCCCCTCTTCCCCAACGCCGGGTACGGTACTCCTAAATGTGGCCGTGAAGGAGTTTCCTTTCCACAGCAGACAAAATGAACAGTACCCCTGGAGCCCTCTCGGGTCTCAAACGGGTTCTCCCTCACCGAGAACCGACCGTCTTTTCTGGGAGAAGTAGCGCCGCTGCCGCTCCGCGCCGCTGCCGCTGTGTCGTGCCCGCTCCCCGGTGAGCCCCCACGCCTGTGCTCTGGCTGCCTGGCGCACTGTGCTGCTGGTGGACAAGGTGGGTGCGCTTGCTGGAGGGGCGGGGCTTGGGTTTGAAAGCAAGGGGCTCTGGATAAAGTACACTCCGCCTGGTGGAGATTTGTGGACCAAGGACTGTAAGAAATTACATCATAGTATAGTATATATTAGGAAGACGGCATACAAACATTGAATCTCTTTTGATCCCTTTATGGACTAATAGGAAGGCCCTATAGTTAGCCTCTAGAAAAACATCCTGGAGCGTGAGATCAGAAAGTTGCCAGTGAGAAAGCTTCCCTACACTGATACACTGCAGACCAGATGCACTAGGAATATATAGGAACATTGTGACATGGTAGACATGGAAGTAACATCATCCTCAGCACATTACTGTATAAGTAGACTATTGCGCGGTCCCTAAATAAGGACAATAGTGATATAATATTGATTTCACTTTGGCTAGACATACATCTGTCCTCTCATGCAGTCTGCTAACATGTAACTATACACCCCACCTGTTTGTTTGGACACTGAGATGTTGTAACTTTAGTCTAACTCTTAACTCATGAACATTAAGGCTCTAAATAGGGATGTCGGTCGGCTTTTCGCATGACTTTGTGGTCCAGGAGATTAATAGAGGATCCACTCATAATGTGCTGCCGTGTGCCTGTGTGTGTGTGTGTGTGTGTGTGTTTGTTTGGTAGGATGGATGGGCTATGCGAGATGGGGCTGTGGAGCTGCAGATGGAGACGCCACAGGAGGAGGTATGTGTTTGTGAAAGAAGGAGGGGAGATACAGAGATTTGACCTCTGTGGTGCAGTTGGCCAGGTGTGGGCTGTCTCCTTGAATTAGTGCACTCATAACCCTCTTAATAAAGCACGTCGAGCAACAAACAGAAAGGAATGCGCACACACACACACACTCTCTTATATTATTTTCCCCCTCAGCTCCACGGGCCAAATGTTTGTAAAGGGAGGGCTCGGACCTCCAGGGGGTTCTAAGAAAGGCCCAGGGGTCACCAGAGTCAATTAACAAATAACTGCATTTTCCTTGGATTGTAAGTATACAGCAACAAATGATCCAGCTTCTTGGTACACATCTGTACTTTATATGGATCAACTTTATGTTTATCTCCGAATAAATGTTCTCCTTTTCACAGACTCTTTGCGACTGAAATACTGTGGAAAGAATATGTTGACAGTCATCTGATGTGTTATAGTTTGACTGATCTTCATTCAAAAACAACCTTTTTCGAGATAGCCATCAAATATTAAAACCAAGAAAAATGCACCATAGCAAGTGAGGAGAAAATGCACGATCATTGAAATCTTTTGTGAAAATGTCTTAATTCGTAATGGTCCGGGAGGTGAAGACAAATGACTTCAGCATACATTCATGAGCCTGTTATGGAGAGTGTGGCTTGTTTAGACTGTAAATTTGGGCTCTCAGTCATAGTGAATGTTTCATGTCATCTACGTTTTTTCCTTTGTCTTGTCTGATATACCAAATGTGTGATGTAATTTCTGTTTTGTTTGAATTTTGTGACTTTGACTGAGTCATTTTTTTTTAAATTGCACAAGTTGGAGTAGCAGAAAAATATCAGAAAGAAAACTTGTACTCTATACTGCACATTTCACTGAAACGCAGCTGAGTCACAGCTGACAGGAAACTGGACGACACTGAAAGCTGATTCTGTGAAAAAAAACAAGAAACTACTAACAGTAAAAAGGGGAAATCAGACACTTAGAATAAACACCATTGAATTTACATGAAGCAATAACTGACTGCTAAGATTTATAAAGTTAAAAAACACTATAAACACTAAATAGACATGTTTACCCCGACGTGCTGGATATTATTGAAACTACTGAATATCTGAATGTATCAGTTATTTTATTTGTATCAGCACTTCACTGTAAAATGTCACCATAGCCACTAAACTACATAGTTCTCCTTTTCACCTTTTCTCTCTTTTTCCTGTGGAGGCTGAACTCTGTGTGTGTCTATAGGCTGATCTCTTGGTTGATGGTCCCTAGACGGCTGTGAGCTGTCCAATCCGCTGCAGGGGGCGGGGCACAGGATTCTCCTGCTATCATCACATTTGACAGCTGCTGCAGCAGCTCACATGACCAAACAACAATTACCTCATACATGTAGTACTCCTGCTGAAGGTGTTGCTTTAGAGACTCTGCTCTCTGCACTGGGATGGGCAGGCTGGCAACAAGGGGGGCTCTCAGCTGGAGTGACAGAACTGGGATGATCTGTGATGGATGCACCTCACACTGACAGCTCGATACAAGGCTCCTAACATCAATCTCTATGATATTAATCTCACAGGGATGTGTCATTAAATTTAAAGGTGGGCTAGCTATAACTTAGAATCAGTGCAGAGCACAAGGCAAAGTAGTGCATGTCTGCTGTATATCCTCACTCAAACAGACTTCATCTATTATACTGGCCATGATAACATATAAATAAGTTTACACATCTTACTCTGATTATAAATGTGTATCGACGTTAAAAATCATATTTCATGTTGACATTTTTGCATATACAAACTGTGTAAAAATCCTTTGTGCAAACCCAAAAAGGTTTGAATATTAATCTACCATTATTCCATAGGGATGTTTAATTCCCTGTGGAATTATGTTTTTACAGCAGTGAGACATCCAGCTTTGTCATCTGATGTGAGGATACATCCATAACAAATGAATCCAGGGTTTGTATATTTCATATCATGTTTCTGCAGTGTGCTGTCAAAAAAAAAAAAAAAATCTGTTGGGCTTCTGAAGATTATAAATGAAGGGAATATTTGGACTTAAACGGCGGCGAGATGATGCTGAAAAGACGAAAAGCAGCATATAGCAAAGCTGCAACAAGCAATTCTGTAGAAAGATGGTTCAGTCACATGGTGCGTTTCATTTGAACTGGATCGTCAGAATTTCCAGTTTTATCTGGAGCGCCACCTGAAGTCAGATTTGCGTCTCTGTTAGACCTCACCAGCTCCGACCTTTAAAATCAAGATGGCTGCTTGGCGCATCAACAGCCCTGAAACCTTTAGAATATACTGGGTTTTTTGTGTCTCATTAAAACCGCCACACACACCGTACTGTACAGCTGCTATCAGTTGATGTGTTGTGTGTTTCCATGAGCAAAATACTGCACAATGTGTTGTTAACAACTGGTATTGCTGACACTGCTAGTTATTCCCAGCTCACACTTCCAACTTCCAAGATAAATGGAACACACCATCATTCCCAGGTTGTCACATCCTGCTGCTCTGGTCTGACCTACCAACCCAAAGTATCAATATTTTTACTATAAGCTATCACATAACTGACACGTTATGACAAAATAACTACAGTGTGTCTCTTGAATAAAAACATAATGACCAATAAACCGTGAAATGTCTTAAATTGCACCTATAATGCAGGGATGACATGACTATACTAGTGTAACCTGAATTACTGTACAAGATCTTCTCTGGGTAGTTTTTATAAATTTAGTTTGCTATATGGATTGTGTTGCTCATTAAGCTGCACAGTATACTGTGGTAAATTATATATATATCAGTACAAATTATTTCACAGCATTGTTTTGGACTTTATTATTTATAGCACTTCAACAATTATTTTATTTGCATATTTACAGGTATAACATTTTGGTTGCATTTCATGTCCCTTTACCTAACACCACAGTGAATATTGGTTCCTACCTGCCTGTATTGAGGAGGCATATGAGTGAAACAAAAGGCAGAGTAACTTGCAACGAGGAGCAGTATCGTGAACCCAGAGTGAATAAAGACATTTAATCCCCCCGTGTTAATACTGTAACTTTAATTTTGATACTCATATTGTGCATTGGTGTTCCTTAATAATGAGTTTCTGATGTCACCTTACCCATCCTCACGTGATTTATCTCCTTGCTTTCTCATGAACATTCCTCTTATACTCCTGTAGGGAGGTATCCATGTAAAACTTCCATTATTTCTAAGGACACTTTCTGAAGGGCGCATATTGTGTCCATGCAGTGTATCAGCTTTATTAGGCCGTTGTATTATATGTGAGCACCGGCGTACACTAGAAGACCTTGCTTCCCAGGAGTTCATTAGCGAGCTGCTGACCTTATTTCCCCCATGGATGACATTTAATATCAACAGTCTATTTCTGTATGGAGCTAAGTTTAAATGATGGAGGCCTCAATAAAATATATTGGTCTGCAACATTCTGCATCTCAGCATATTCACCTGTAAACAAAACATGTAAACAAAAATACATGCCTGCCCACTACTCTCAGCAGAAGTCGATGAAGTTTGAATAGAAATGAAATTGTGTGTATGTGTATTTTGAATGAACATGAATGAAAACAAACACATCCAATAGTATAGTATTACATCGGTGTATTTGCAGTGGACTGCTGTCTGTGTAGCAAGTGGTCCGCTGTTCTATTTTCGGAAAGGCAAACAAATGCAAGAGCTCTTCGATCTCATGTCTCCTATCCAGTTTCCAGATACTATCTTCCATATCGTATAGTACGCACGTATGAGCAGGCAGGCACACACACATGCACGTACAGCACACACACACACACACACACACACACACACACACACACACACATACACACTCACTTCCTCCCTGTCACTGACCAACATCAATCACAGCCTGGACGTGCAGGCCGAGGATGAGGCGGTGGACGGGAGAGAGTGGCGCAGTGCAATCACAGAGCTCTCAGATGAGCTCCTAAATTAGAGCGTGTGGCCAACATGGACTCCCTGGGAGGGTTTGGTTAAATTACAGGCCATATTTTTAGTGAAGGTTAGGCTTCATCCCTGGAACTGCCGGCAGCTGAGGACCATCACTCACATGCCTGTCTGCCCCCAGTTTGTTCAACACTAGAGCTGTTAACACTTTGTGTTTGGTGAGCAGGAGCTAAATGAGACCATTTCTTAGAGACAGTTTACTGTTTTATTGCTTTGTGTGTGTTGCAGTAAGTGTAGGATAATGGTAATTCACCTCCAGTGTTCTAGTTAAGGAGTTTGATAATCATTCTTCAGGTTGTGTGTGTGACAAGCGAGTATGTAGACGTCGTCTGCAGGAGAATTTGGGCTATGTCAGACATGCTAATCATATCAAAACAGCACCAGACACCTCCAACCACACTCACAACCGTCATCACATGAAACACTCAGCTGATTACAAGTGGACGACAACATGTCTGGAAGTGGGCTAATGGTCAAAGGGTTTTGACTTTTGTATTATTTAGTAACCCTGAACCACATGATAAACCATATGATGTTACACACTGCATACTGAGCGCTGGGTTCAGCATAACTGAGTGTAGTTTTAGAGGAAATGTCTGTGTTGCGCAACCACTGCTGATCGTAACAAGGTCAAGATGAGGAGACATGGGCCAAGCCATTTACAGTAAACAGAGACAGATGATTAGCACCATGAGTGTTTCTTTTGAAGATTGTGAAATGAAGAAGGTCCCGTTCGCACCGACATCTAAGGTCTGCTGGATAATGATGTTTTTCACGGCTGACTCATAGGAATATTCAGCGTGGGAGCTGTCGAAGGATCACATCATTCTTGGCTTGTGTTTTTTTTCGTGAAGGTAAACAAGCATCATCAACACTCCCCCCTTGTATTTCAAAAGGAACATGATGGCACCCATTACGTATTTCCAATTTCACAGGCAACATGATTCCGAGGGTTGTTGACAGTTTGAAGAGGAGTTATGAAACAGATCACCGTCATCTGCTCCAGTTTTAATAATTTCTGTCTGTGTGCAGCTTTGGGAGATCAATTACAATGCGTCTCAGGACAGAGAGTGCCAAATGCTGTAAAGAATGTGAAGCCCCTTTAAGCAAAATTTTAATTTTTGTGACTGTGGGCTATACAAATAAAATTGAATCTTGTGTCCCGCTGTCTTTAATTTTACATCACCTGAATGCCCAAATGTGAAAACATAATCAATACTTGAAATGATCACCTGTAATGTGACACTGTGGCAATGATCTTTCAGATACAAATTATTGAATTGACTTTGCATGAAATGTGGTACAGATATTCTTGGCCCTTAATGACTTTATTGATCCACTGACTTTTTTTTATATCTAGCGCCATTTTTCCAATGAGTTGGATTTATGAAAAAATTTGTGCAAAATGAGTGACGCTCACACCGTCCTAAGATGAACTTTGCGTTCAGTGTTCAGTGATCAATGCTAACATATCACTAATGTTTAGATCAGAGCACTGTATTAGCATGTTAACATGCTGGTGTTAGCATTTAGCTCAAATCGCTGTTGTGCAGTTAACGCCTTTGCCTATGATAACTGAACTTCTGTCTACTGATTGTTTGGCCCCCACATCCAGCAGACACCGAGCGACACTGGCATTCATCTGGAGACATTTTTGGTCCTAAATATTTATATAATTGTACCAAATGTACTGTTATATAACATAACATTGTGAGTCTACTAATGTAGTTGACACGACAAAGGTACCACGTTCCTTTATTTTTGGCGAACAACTTTTTACTTTCATTTTCACATTTAACACAGTGGGGCTACAGGAGGTGCCGTCATACAAGTAACAAAGAATTCACAGACAATCAGCCTCAACAGTCTCATTAAAGAAAGAGCAAAACAACAGATGAGGTGAATCAACACCAGGCCTCTACCCACACATCCATAAGCTTTGCCTCAAACCTGCACCTAGAAAAGACAGAAAGGTTGACTGATCATTTAATACCAAGATTTATAGAAGTTACAGAACAATACAATATGTCAGAGTTCAGCAAAAAAGGAGTACAACACTTCCACAACAGAGCATTCCTATATTGTGTACTTGTAAATCAATGGTCACATTCTCAAAAACATATGACATGTAAGCTATTGGCTACTTTCCCCCATACGAATATATGTTTGTACTTCTGTGTTGAATCTACGTTGCAGATACACTGTAGATATGTTGAAGTCCTACTCTAGGCAACACAGACCACAACAACTGTGATGAGTCTGATTGGTAGCTGGAGTCTGATTGGCTGCAGAGCACTTAAAATTTTCCATCCTTGTGCCTCATCAGGTTTGACGTGTCACTGCTCTTCTCAGCACATGAAGAAACTCAACAGTTGAACAGAAACACCACCACCAATTAATTGCAGAGCAACATAGGTAGACCAGTCCAGTGCAGGCTCACAATGGTGTAGGCCACTTGCGTAGTCTACAGCTTGTTTTCTGAACGTCATGTGCTGGTGAACACCTGCCCGACACACGTCAGATGCCGACAGTCTGCGACATTTCCTCAGCTGATCTATCTTTAGTGAGTACAGGAGGCTGAAGCCACAATTCCCTCCTGTATGTTCTGGGAACAGGAAC